>NC_065579.1:70121747-71564247 GCF_024542745.1 Macaca thibetana thibetana | reverse complement strand
AAAAGCAGTGAAAATGTGCTTGTGCCTGTCAGGAATCTCTTGTGAATGGACATGTCACAAATTTAGGGGCTAAGATTTTAAAAAGCATCAAGGTCCTGTCTTAATGAGTTTTCTCCAGGTTTTACACTCTTCCCAATTCCATAATCTTTGGGAGATATGATAGAGCTAAAAGCTTCTGCATTGCCTTCCCCAAAATAGGGTTTTACGAGATGACATCTGAGGGAGAGTGAAGTTAGTCACACTCGATTGACATTTGAGAAGTCAGAAGTGTTACAGTATCATATTTAATCACAAGAAGTTCCTCAATTAATTGTCTTGCTAGTAAGCACTAAATGAAAATAGCTGAAGATCTAGTCCTATATTGCAGAAATCTATGTACTAAAACATGAACAGGAAGCCTAAGAATAGAGCTACAGACAAATAAACCATCTCTATGAAAGTTCTAACTTTTCCAAATTTCCAGTTAATTAAATGTAACAGAAAAAAAGTCATGGCCACGTTGCTAAAATTATTTATTTCTAATTTGCATTTCCTACACTCCCAAAGTCAATGGAAAAATATCTAACGGCTACAGTGGTGTGATCACAGAAAAAAAAAAGCAGTTTCTATTTTTGAGTTTCTGCTTCCTATTATTCAGATGCACTTTGGAATTTTTTCTCCACAATTTAAATCCTGGTTACTGCCCTGTTACTTAGCCAACAATGCATGATTTTAATTGAGTGTGGCTGTATCTCAGAGGGAAAGGGCACCACATTTGCAAAGCAAACATCATACGAGCATGGCTCAAGGCTTGCCAGTTGTTCTCCTGGCTGATTTAAAATTTCCAGATATGTAAGAAACTGAATCATTATGGAATCAAAGTCCCTATTAAAATGCTGTGTTTATCACACTGAATCAGCAAAATGCAGTAAGTTAATATTGGTTTCCCAACACAATGAATCAATGGAGTATTTTGAAGTTATATATTTAATTCTTGTTCAGTTGTATTGTGAGTTTATTCAAGGGTTGCATAATCACTCAATGAGCCTACTATTCTGGGTCCAGACTCCTGGGATACTCTCCAAAACAGTTTTCTCCTTCATCAAGATAGTTTATTACTAATATGTTATGTAACCTAACAGCCTAAGTGATTATTGAAACAACATTTTTCTCCATGAAATTTAAAATCTACCAAACTTTAAAGTAAAAATAAGTAACTCATTTTTTCCTATAAATACAATAGACTGTCACTAGCCACAACTCCAATACAATTAACAATAACGATAATGACATAAAAGCATAAACTGAGCACTATTGGTGATACAGCTACTCAAAAGCCTTTTCTTTGCTTTGCCACCAAGGACCCGATTTTTTTTGACTTGACAATGAGCCTTAAAGTACATGCCCTTTAAGATTCCCTTGCAGCTGGGGGTGACCATGTGTTTATGCAGTAAGACAGTTTGAATTCTTAGTGAGGTTTCCAGGAAAATTATTATTTTCCTGAACGTGTAGAAAAAAGAAAAGAAAAGAAATAGAGAGAGGGATAAAGAGAGAGAGAGAGAAAGAAAAGACTTTATCTTTTTTTCCTGCCTGGTACTGAGAAGTAGGGGCTGGCTGTGAAACAGCCATTCTACGACATTGAGGTGGAGCAACAAATAGAATGATCTGCATCCTTAATGACGATTCTTTTGAGCAGCTGTGCCTCGGTTCTGGACGTCCTCCTTGCAGATATCTTATTATTTAAGAAGAAGAACCCCATTTACGTTCAAGGAAGAGTGGTCAGAATTTGTGACATGTGACTGAAAGAAATACAAGTGATATATAGTTGACCCTTGAACAACACAAGTTTGAACTGCACAAGTTGAATTATATACAGATTTTCTTCTGCTTCTGCTACTCCTGAGACAGCAAGACCAACCCCTCCTTTTCATCCTCCTCCTCAGCCTACTCAACATGATGATGGTGAGGCCGAAGACCTTGATGATGATCCACTTCTACTTAATAAATAGTAAAAATATTTTTTCTTTATGACTTCCTTAACAACATTTTCTTTCTCTAGCTTACTTTATTGTAAGAATATGGTATATAATACATATAATATAAAAAACATGTTAATCAACTTTTATGTTATCAGTAAGGCTTCTGGTCAACAGTAGGCTCTGAGTAGTTAAGTTTCTTGGGAGTCAAAATTATACGCAAATTTTCAGTGCATGGAACGTCAGTGACCCTAACCCTCATGTTGTTCAACAGTCAACAGTAATACCTGCTCTACGTTTCCAGTGCCTTTGTGTTGCACCAGCTCAGGGAAAATCATTTACTTGTGTCTGGTACAACCCTGTGGGCCTGTAGCTCCCACACATGACATGTGTCCTGGGGATTTAAAGATTAATGAAGTATGGATTCTCCCTCTCAGGAACTTGGAAGCGAATGAGACAAATTTGTAAATACTTACAACATAATGCTACCTGGGAAGTCAGGGTTTCATAAAGGGTGCTCCCTGGGATAGCACTTAAGTTAAATTTGCCTATGATCACACAAGTTTGGGAAATTTACTATATCTTAAAGGTTCTGACGTGTCCTGTAGGAAGAAGGCTTTTTAACTTTTTTTGACCTACTGTTTCTTCAAACTATATAATAATAAAATCATTTTCACCCTAAGGCAGGGCCTCTTACTGTTCAAAGAAACATATTTGAGGAAATGTTTTATTTAGGGATTTAATGCAGTTATAATTTCAGTGTTATGGCAAATGTTATCTGTGGAAATAATTCAGTCATCTTTTAATTATTCACAAATTAGTCCCACTGCTGTGGGTTGAATTGTGTAACCCCAAAATACATGTGTAAGTTTTAACCCCCGATATCTTGAACGTAACCTTATTTGGAAATAGGGTCTTTACAGATGTAATTAAGACATAAACTAAGATGAGGTCATACTGGACTAGAGTGGGTTCTAAATTCAATCATGGGTGCTTTTATAAGAAAATCACTAGTGTCCTTAGAACAGAGGACACAGAGGCACACATAGCAAAATGCCATGTGATGACAGAGGTGGAGATTGGAGCAATGTGGCTGCAAGCCAAAGAACACTAGGATTGCTGGCAACAACCAGAAACCAGGAGAGAGCCAGAGAACAGATTCTCTACCTGAGCCCCCTGAAAGCAACCAGCCTGGATGACATCTTGATTTGGACTTACAGTCTGAAAAGCTATGTGGGAATACATTTCTGTTGTTTTAGGCCACTTAGTTTGTGGTACATTGTTATCTCAGCCCTAAGAAACTGACACAATATCCTACTTCCTATTTGGCTTCTCTCAATTCTATTTGTTCTTGAAACTTTTCGTGGTACTTTCTCTCCAAGTCTAGCAGCTGCAGGATGGGAAAGGAATGGCTTGAAGTTCAGAAGAATTTGAGCCCTAACTCAGCCTGTTTTTAACTCTTTGAATTCAGGCCAGTTACTCAGATGGTCTATTTTCTCAACTATAAAATAGAGATTAAAAACTTTCATTCATTCTTTAATTCATCCATTCATCTGACAAGTATTGATTGAGTAGTAACTGTGTATCAAGCACAGTGTGAGGCTTGGGGATTTTTTGTTTTTGAGGATTAAATGAATGAATTAACTGAGATGAATATGGATATACTTTATCATTTGTACCTCAAAATACAAACCAAGGTAGGATTAGATGTATTGATGAGAATCAATGTCCTTGTTCTCTCTGGTCAAACTGGTAAATATTTGGTTAAAAAAAAAATGGTTGCTGGTATTTCAAGGGACTGGAAGGAGAAACCCTTGGATGATCATAAGAGGGGATAGGATATGAGAAATTCATGAATTTATTCAACAAAGCAGACCTGGTTGTATTCCTCAGAGTTTAGCCAAAGCCCACCTATCATATATTGTAATTGAGATGGTTGATAATTGTGTTTATTTCCTCCAAAAAGAGACAATATGAACAGTCATGTTTACTCATTAAGTAGTAGATATAAAAAATAATTGTGGTGAGAAAGGGTACCCCTGTCTTGTGCCATTGTTCAAAGGGAATGCTTCCAGTTTTTGCCCATTCAGTATGATATTGGCTGTGGGTTTGTCATAAATAGCCCACTCCTATTCAACATAGTGTTGGAAGTTCTCTCCAGGGCAATCAGGCAGGAGAAAGAAATAAAAATTATTCAATTAGGAAAAGAGGAAGTCAAATTGTTCCTGTTTGCAGATGACATGATTGTATATTTAGAAAACCCCAATATCTCAGCCCAAAATCTCCTTAAGCTGATAAGCAACTTCAGCAAAGCCTCAGGATACAAAAACAACATGCAAAAATCACAAGCATTCTTATACACCAATAACAGACAAACAGAGAGCCAAATCATGAGTGAACTCCCATTCACAATTGCTTCAAAGAGAATAAAATACCTAGGAATCTGACTTACAAGGGATGTGAAAGACCTCTTCAAGGAGAACTACAAACCACTGCTCAACGAAATAAAAGAGGACACAAACAAATGGAAGAACTGTTGCGGGAAGTCAGGGACCCCGAACAGACGGACCAGCTGAAGCCATAGCAGAAGAACATAAATTGTGAAGATTCCATGGACATTTATTAGTTAGCAAAATTAATGCTTTTATAATTTCTTATGCCTGTCTTTACTGCAATCTCTGAACATAAACTGTGAAGATTTCATGAACATTTATCCCTTCCCAATCAATAGTCTTGTGATTTCCTATGCCTGTCTTTACTTTAATCTCTTAATCCCATCATCTTCGTAAGCTGAGGATGAATGTCACCTCAAGACCCTGTGATGATTGCATTAACTGCACAGATTGTTTGTAGAGCATATGTATTTGAACAGTATGAAATCTGGCACCTTAAGAACAGGATAACAGTGATTTTCAGGGAACAATGGAGATGACCTTAAAGCCTGGCTGCCTGTGGGCAGGCAGGACAGAGCCATATTTCTCTTATTACTGAGAACAGGTAAGATAAATATCGCTGAACTATTTCCCCAGTAAGGAATTTTAATAATTAACAGACCTGGCAAAAGAATGCATTTCCATGGCAGGGCCTCTAAAATGGCCACCCTAGGAGTGTCTGCCTTATGCAGATAAAGATAAGGATGCAATGCACCCTAGTCTCCTGCAGCACCCCCAGGCTTGCTAAGATTAGGAAATTCCAGCCTGGCAAATTCTAGTCAGACTGGTTCTCTGTTCTTGAACCTTGTTTATCAATGACAATGTGTGCACAGCTGGACATGGAAGTTCATTAGTGATTCTAGTTTTGCCCTGACCTTCTGATCTTGCCCTGACCTCCTGTCTTGTGATCTTTTGTCGCCCTTGAAGCCTGTGATCTCTGTGACCCACACCCTATTTGTACACTCCGTCACTTTTGAAAATTGCAAATAAAAACTTGCTGGTTTTATGGCTCAGTGGGCATCATGGAACCTGCCGATGTGCGATGTCTCCCCTGGACACCCAGCTTTAAAATTTCTCTTTTGTACTCTTTCACTTTATTTCTCAGACCAGCCAACACTTAAGAAAATAGAAAAGAACCTACGTGAAATATCGGTGGTGAATTTCCCCTGGTAAAGAATATTCCATGCTCATGGAGAGGAAGAATCAATATCGTGAAAATGGCCATACTGCCCAAGGTAATTTATAGATTCAATGCCCTCCTCATCAAGCTACCAATGACTTTCTTCACAGAATTGGAAAAAACTACTTTAAAGTTCATATGGATCCAAAAAAGAGCCCGCATTGCCAAGACAATCCTAAGCCAAAAGAACAAAGTTGGAGACATCATGCTACCTGACTTCAAACTATACTACAAGGCTATAGTAACCAAAACAGCATGGTACTGGTACCAAAACAGACATATAGACCAATGGAACAGAACAGAGCCCTCAGAAGTACTACCACACATCTATAACCATCTGATCTTTGACAAACCTGACAAAAACAAGCAATAGGGAAAGGATTTTCTATTTAATAAATGGTGCTGGGAAAAGTGACTAGCTATACATAGAAAGCTGAAACTGGATCCCTTCCTTACACCTTAAGCAAAAATTAATTCAAGACAGATTAAAGACTTAAATGCTAGACCTAAAAACCATAAAAACCCTGGAAGAAAACCTAGGCAATACCATTCAGGACATAGGCATGGGCAAGGACTTCATGTCTAAAACACCAAAAGCAATGACAACAAAAGCCAAAATTGACAAATGGGATCAAAGTAAACTAAAGAGCTTCTGCACAGCAAAAGAAACTACCATCAGAGTGAACAGACAACCCACAGAATGGGAGAAAATTTTTGCAATCTACCCATCTGACAAAGGGCTAATATCCGCAATCTACAAAGAACTCAAACAAATTTACAAGAAAAAAACAACCCCATCAAAAAGTGGGCAAAAGATATGAACAGACACTTCTCAAAAGAAGATATTTATGCAGCCAACAGGCACTTGAAAAAATGCTCATCATCACTGGCCATCAGAGAAATGCAAATCAAAACCACAATGAGATACCATCTCACACCAGTTAGAATGGCAATCATTAAAAAGTCAGGAAAAAACAGGTGCTGGAGAGGATGTGGAGAAATAGGAACAGTTTTACACTGTTAGTGGGACTGTAAACTAGTTCAACCATTGTGGAAGACAGTTTGGCAATTCGTCAAGGATCTAGAACTAGAAATACCACTGGACCCAGCCATCCCATTACTGGGTATATACCCAAAGGATTATAAATCATGCTGCTATAAAGACACATGCACGCGTATGTTTATTGAGGCACTATTCACAATAGCAACAGAGACTTGAAACCAACCCAAATGTCCATCAGTGAGAGACTGGATTAAGAAAATGTGGCACATATACACCATGGAATACTATGCAGCCATAAAAAAGGATGAGTTCATGTCCTTTGTAGGGACATGGATGAAGCTGGAAACCATCATTCTCAGCGAACTATTGCAAGGACAAAAAACCAAACACTGCATGTTCTCACTCATAGGTGGGAATTGAACAATGAGAACACCTGCACTCAGGAAGGGGAACATGACACACTGGGGCCTGTCATGGGATGGGGGAAGGGGGGAGATATAGCATTAGGAGATATACCTAATGTAAATGGCGAGTTAATGGGTGCAGCACACCAACATGGCACATGTATACATATGTAACAAACCTGCATGTTGTGCACGTGTACCCTAGAACTTAAAGTATAATAAAAAAATAATAATAATCTTGGAATATCAAGGAGAAGGTAAAGTAGCTGCTGGTGTTACATTGGCAAAACATGTAATAGAACAGAAGAGAAAAAGTTATATGAAATATCTTGTAAGTCATTCAGCTGAATATTTGAAAGTTAAAGTCACCAGTACCTGCATGTGCACAAAGAAAAGTGTAAAAAATCCTCCTTAGGAAATCTGTCAGGAGTTATCTTCTGATTTCTCTTGAGGCCACCCGGCCATTTGAAAGACTACTCCCTCCGCAGTCAGAAGGCTTGACTTTCCAACTCTCATAAAGTGAGTAGCCAAGAATAAGTGCTGTCCCATTAAAACTTTATGAAGTGGCATAGAGCCTGTTTTTTCAGAAATCAGCTATGCAGCTACTCAGTAGTAAACTTCCCAAACAAAGGTACATGACTACTGGTCTTCTAAAAAAGACTGTTCTATAGCATGGAAAGAGTCACAGAGGAAGAGCTCTGGACACACACCTTGAGCAGCTGGATCCACTGGCTTAACTCTTGGACTTCCAGCCTCATGAGTCAATAAATTCCCCTCTCACTTTTTCTTCCAAAGTTAAAAAAAAAAAAAAGACAGAAGAATAAATACTAAAATCATGATAGTATGTGTTCGTGTAAATAATACACAGAGGTTTAAGTTTGCTTTTTAAATATTATTTATAATAAAAAGACATCCAGCTATTACAGAACTTACTGCATTAAGATTTTAATATCACAACCTATATTTTTTCATGATATAAACTTTATTTTTTTAAAAAAAATCAACTTGGCAATAATTTGTTCAAGATTCAAAGAAGAGTAATCATACCTCCAAACCTTGCCAGCAATAATTCAAAGTAAACTACCTAATCAGCAAGAGGAGATTTGTTTCATGGACTCTGAGAGAATTCTGGCAAGCAAGGCTCATATGTTTAATCAGCGTCAAAAAATTGTGAGGGAAATGTAGTGGCATGAATAATATTTAACTCTTATCTATTCTGAACCATCTCACAATTATATTCATAAATCGTCCTAAAACCATCCATAGCTGTTAAGCTTTTCTGCTATCATATCTTAAACACCAGACCCTTCTTTTTAACACCTCCATGATAGTTCTTATAGGGTTGACTGGTTGAGCTAAAACTAAAGTGGGTTAATATGGTTTGACCGTGGGAAAGATATTATAGAACTGAGCAGTAAGAGACAATTTAAGGGCTAGTATGTTCTACTTAGAGATGACAAAGGTACATAAGGGAATATAATCAGTTAGAGAAAACCTGAGCCACTGTGACTCATAATCCCAGCACTTTGGAGGGCCGAGGTGAGTGAATCCCTTGAGCTCAGGAGTTTGATACCAGCATGGGCAACATGGTGAAACTTTATTCCTGCAAAAAAATATAAAAATTAGCCAAGTGTGGGGGTGCACACTTATAGTCCCAGCTACCTGGGGGCTAAGTCATGAGGATCTCTTGTACCCAAGAGGTGGAGGCTATAGTGAGCTGAGATCATGCCACTGCACTCCAGCCTGGGTGATAAAATGAGAACCTATCACAAAAACAAAAACAAACACATGAGGAATTCCTAGATCTAGAAGGATCAAGAAAATTTTGTATATTCACATGCACACATAGATATTCAGCTAAAAAGAGATACATAAAAAAGAATAAGATCGTGTCTTTTTTAGAAACATGGATGGAGCTGGAGGCTATTATCCTCAGCAAACTAATGCAGGAACAGAAAACCAAATACCGCATGTTCTCACTTACAAGAGGGAGTTAAATGATAAGGACTTATCAACACAAAGAAGGAAATAACAGACACTGGGGTCTACTTAGTGGGGAGGGTGGGAAGAGGGAGAGGAGCAGAAAAGATAACTATTGAGTGCTGGGCTTAATACCAGAGTGATGAAATAACATGTACAACAAACCCCCATGAAACATGTTTACCTATGTAACAAACCTTCACAGGTACGCCCAAACCTAAAATAAAAGTTAAAAAATGGTTAAAAGAAAGTTACAGAAAGTTCAAAAAGTTAAAAAAATCTAAAACATAAACAAAAGATATAAATATCACAAACAAATTTTTCATTTCAAACCCCTAACTTCAATTATAAAATGTTAGTGTTGAAAAACACACAAGAGATGATCTAATTCATTTTTCTCATTTTACAGGTGAGTAAACAAGGACAGGAAAGGCGAGATTACTCATTCAAGGCCACCAAGTGTACAGAGTTGGTTGGAGTTGGGCAGGCCAGATCCTGATGAGTCCGTGAATAGGACGAGAGCCTTGACATGGGTAAGCTTATGTTTCTGGAGAAAGTCCTTCCCTATTTCCTGACTTCTTCCTGTGGGCTAGGTACTTGTCAGCTTGCATATCACCAGCCCTTAGGTTCTCTCCATATGCTCTTACTGACAGTCCAAAGGGTCCACATTTGTTTGATTTCTAGAAACCAGATGGCCAACTAACAGGAAACCCTAGAAAACCTTTACTTATCTATGTGCATCCAACAATTGCAAAGATACGCTTCCTTTGTTTACAGTATTTGATTGCTTGATGAGAATCCAGAGGTTTTTAATTCCCTTTCGTTAGTATTTTCTTCTTGTACAGTTAAAATTCTGCATTGTCCAAAAAGAAATGTACTTTAAAATGTATATGAAACAAACTGAGGTTTAATTTAATGAACTAGGTTCGTTTGATTTAACTGTCACCATTACGGTGGGTTTGTTTTCTAAGTGTTTATTTATTTATTTTCTATCTATTGCCCATAGCTATTTAAAAAAAAAAAAAAAGTAAAGGATTTTTAAATTCAGCATCATCAATATGATAAAATAAGGGCACAGGCACAGGGCTGGTGTGTTTTGAGGACCCTGGCTTGATAGGTGTCTTGTCGTCTCACTTCTCCCAAGGCTTGGGCTTTGAAGAGAACAAAGTAGTTCTGGAGTTTCTCTCCCTTCCCCAGAGTCATTATTATGTGAAGAGCAAAGAAAATAAAGGAGAATGTTGCTTCACCGCAGCACTTCTCAATCTTTCGTGCTTGTTTCATCTTGTGGTAGTGGTGGCAATGTTCTAGGCTATGGGGAAAATAGGCTCTTACAGGGTGTGCTTAAGCAAAGAGTAATTCATTAATACTAACACAGATGAGTACGTAGGAACTAAAAGAAATAAACAAAAGGAAGAAGCCTTTTAGGCCTGCTAGCAACAATAAAGCTACTATTCCCTGAAGAACCACTCCTAAGAAACAGCATTCTCTCTCAGGTACTTTGTCCCTAAAATTTCACACCCTCTCTTGCTTTTTTCCCCAGCCTCAGTGTAATCGTAAGTGAACTAAAATCTTAAGTCACAACAGAAGATTAGAATAAGATGTACATAATATATGTTATTTACTGAACTCACATCAGATATAATTGCTTTATGGAGATTCTCAAATTTGAAACATGTTCAGCTTTTCAGGCTTGCATTACAAATTCAATATAAAAATTCCTATTTGGTGATTTTTATTCAGTCAGTCTTTAAGGAGAGAAGATTAGCAGCAGCTGGTTTTTTTTTGTTTGTTTGTTTTGCTTTTTTTTTTTTTTTTCTTTCTCAGATACCTGACAGTTACCCTTTCCACACAAAACTTTTCTTTAATTTTAACATTCTTTAAGTGGAAGTCTTTCTAAAGTGCATATAATAAGTTTCCATGACTCTACCAGTAGGGAAAACAAAATGTAATTTAATTCTTCACTCTTCTCATGATTATTAAAGCAGGTCCTGGTTCTCTATATGAAGACATTTCTTTGTCACAGAGCAGCATGGCTGTTGATAAGTGAATTGGGGCCAGACAAGCAGCTGCTAGGTAGAAGAGATCTTTCTGAGTCTCTGAGTGACTGGTCATCAACTACTTGGCATCAGGATGGACAAGTGGAGCCCTGATATGGCTGTTCTCAGAAGTTTTGGGAAGGAGCCCTATTTAACTCCTCCAGAGCAAAGGCTTGGCATGTGACCACGGCTACACCCAGAATTACAGATGGGGCTGTCTCATGATTTTGTGGTAAGTTTGCTTCTTTACTTGGCTGCTGCTGTACAGTATGTCATTTACTAATCACAATGCAGTGAAAGAGGACTTCTCCTGGCTCCTTTCTAAGTGTGTGCATATAATGCAAAACCAAGTCTTCTGAGTGCCAAGTATGACTGGATAAAGGACAATGAAATAAGATAATCTATTTTCTAAAAATACCTGAATAATACAACCCAAAGAATGTGCTCTACTTTCAAGCCTATGGAAATTCCAAGTAAATGTAATAAACCCCACCCTTGAGTTAAATGGGTAAAGTTACAAACATATTTTAAACTACTAAAAAATGATCCAAACTTAGTCATAGCACTAATTGCTTTATGGTTTGGGTCAAAGGATTAATCTTTGAAGAATACAGATACTATAAATAATTAAAATCTTTACAAGGCAGATACTAATTTAAATTTCTTCCTATTTGTGGATATAATTCTCTAGAAATATATTTTGTTACAGATGTTGATACTGATATCAATATCAGTAAGAACATATTTATAAGAAAACATAAACAAAGGAGATTTGTTCATAACATTTACAAATGCTACAATTCACACTATCAAATCTTCCTTTCCCAAGTTCTGGAATTACATACTAGTTTCAATTTTATTTTTTCAATATTATGTGCATTTTACAATATTTTTTACCATTTTCCTATCTCGGCTCCTTTTTCCCTAATGAATGAACCTCATATGCCTTATCTTAGTGTTGTTAACCTTATCCATTCTTTGGCCCTAACTTATGTTTCTAACTTAATTTCTAATCCTCACTTTACAAAACCAAAATTCCCATATTATTAGACCTTTCATCATTTGTTGAGAAAGCTTTGCACTGTCCTTGCACCATTTCTAATGTCACCTTCTATATGGAGCCTCCGTGACCCCTCCAGGCAAAAGGGATTAGTCCTTTATCCAAATTTCCGTAACCCTTTGTACTTCCCATGTGGCATCCATCATGTGTTGTGCTATGTTATTATTTGCACACATCCTATCGCATTAGATTGTAAGTGACTTGAGGGCAGAATATGGGCTATTTGCCCACATGGATGAGTATCATTCATGTTACCTAGCATAGTGCCTTCTACATACAAAATGCAAGATAATAGGATGATACTATATATGTATGAGTCAGATCCCTTTTAGTTGCAAAATAACAGAAATGCAGTCCAAGCTGGCTTAGTCTCTAAAAGGGGAATTTACTGGATCATATAAATGCATAGTTTAGGGATGCAGTTGATCTCAGGTATAAAAAGATTGAGGAGCTCAAAGAATGTCCTTACAGTTCCCTCTCTCTTCATCTCTCTACTCTTTCTATATCCATTTCACTTCATTTTTCAAGGAGATATTTTTCACATGGTGGTCAAGAAAGGCAAAAGCAGCCTCGTCTTTCATATTCCAAGAAAGACAATCATTGGCTCTGCTCGGATTTCATATAGTCATACCAGATAAAGAATGAGAGCCTAGTTTCCCATGAAATACAAATACAAATGATAATAGTTTATAGTTTTTGTAGCAAAAAACTAAAATTACACTATAAATTACAGATTAAATTAACTTTTTAAGGACCATCACAGATTAACGTAAGAGTTACCTTTACAATTTTTTAAATCTCAGTGAAAATATCAAATCAACAAACATGTATTGTATGGCTTTGTATTATGTTCAAGGGATACAACCGATAGAAAAGTCGACATTTCAACCACTGAGGACTCATGGTCTAGTTGGTGGTTGACAAAATGTAAGGCATAACGAATGAATGAATATAAGAAATGATATTGTCCAAGTGTTAAATATTTCAGCACAGATTATAACCTTAATAATAACTCAAGAAAGAAAGAATGATTGTGGAATAATAATCATTGAAGATTTTGTGGAGACAGTGAAAGCTGTTTTGATTAAAGAAGGATGAATTGTTTTTGAATTGTTGGAAAATGTTGGGAAGAAAACATGATTGCAGGAAGGAAAGAGAATGAAGTCGTCTAGAGGTAAGCATTCTACCTGCAAAGACTTGATTGTAAACTCACTTATAATGGATAATTTATGTTGAGAATAGGGTTAGATGGTTGCAGTAGGTAAGCTTAAAGAAGGCTTTGAATCCTGGGTTGATAAGTTTAAATTTGATATCGTTATTACAACTTTATTATATGCAGGTTTTAAAAAAAAATGGAAATGGCAATTCAGCTGCAGGTCATGATGTCAAAGGAGGACAGAAGCTATAATATTTCTGCTGTGAAATAGGGGACACTACTTACATTTCTACAGGTTGTGCAGTGCACAACCCTACTGGGCAGCAATCACATTGCAGTCTAATGGTTTCTCCTAATATTGTGCAGTGCCCGACTTTTTAAACAATATATGGCCCATCCATATGACTTTCAAGAAAAAAAGAACACACCAGTTTGACCAATGTGGAAGATAGGTAGATGTTATGTAGAAGTTGGAGAGAAGGCTGAAGAGAAAAGTGAAGACTAGATTATAGAATACCTTGAATGTTAGGCTGAGAAATATGAACTTTATCTTGTGTTTAATGCAGGGCAGAGTTTGGGAAAGTCACTGGGAAATTGTAAATAGAATAGTGAAGTTACAATTAGTGTTTCAAGAAAATTAAATTTAGGCTACAGTATTCAGGATAGATTCTAGGGACAGAAATTGGCAAAGTAGAGAACTGTTAAAAGATTGTTAGAGTAGTGCAGAAAAAAGTGGGCCATAGGACAGAAAGCACAAGAGTGATTTGAAGGGTATTTTGAAGAAATAGAAGGAGAAAGAAAGGCAAAAAGAGTGAATGTCTTACAAAAGAAACACATAACCTGGGACCTATTATCACTATTTAGGTAGAGAGTAAAGGACAAAATTTCATATTTTTTCAAATCATTCTCAGTGACTATACTGCTTGAAGTTATATAACTCTTTACATTTTACAGCATTTTCAAATATATTATCCCATTTGGATATAGATAATTTTTGAAATCATGGAGTAAAGCAATTTCCTAAGCTTATATAAAAGGGTCACGTATCTAAAAAATAGAAATTGTTATCACCTACAATAGAATATTGTAATGACAAACTTACCTATGTTTATCTAGACAAAAAAAAAATGAATGGGTAGTGATCCCAGCATGTCTAAAACCCATCTTTTTATAAGCCCCGGATTTGATTCCTTATAACACTCCAGGGAGCTGTTCCTTGTCATTCCTCTTCCCATCACTGATCTTCCCCTCAGCACTTCCGAAAAGCTTTCTTTGACTCTATTTCCATCCTGTGTCATCTCTTTACTTCCCATCAATCTAAGCTGCTGACAGAGTAGTGTATGTTTCATGCCTCTATCTCCTCTGCACTAAGTCACTTCTCAGCCCTTTTTACCTCTGCAATTGCTCTCCCTGAATATAACATGAATCTTCTCTTTGCTATGTCTGCTGAACACTTTTGAATATTTACCATGTATAACCTCTCTGCAGTGAATGATACAATTTTCCTTTGTCTCATTTTTGAAACTCCTACCTTGGCTTCCTGGTCTCATTCTGTCTTACTTGCCTCTGTGCCATTAACTTTCTTGTCTTTTCATGTTAACAATTTTCCATAGCTCCATTATTCACCATCTACTCTTCTTATTGTGCATACTTTTTCTGATAAATTTTATCTACTCCCTCTAAAGCTTATATACTAAGAGCTCTCAATTCTGTATCTTTAATCCAGATCTAAAGCCATAGATGTATAATTGGATACCCTGTACAGGCTTCATAAAACATGTCTAGCACCTAACTTCTTAGATGTGCCTCAAATCTGTTCTTCCTTCCATATTCTTTTTAGAATGTATGGAGCCACCATTCATACAAGGATCTAAAGAAGAAAACAGAAAGCTGTCTTTGATGCTTTCTTTCATTTTTATCCTCCATGTGATGGTCAATTTTATGCGTCAATTTGACTGAGCCACAGGGTGTCCAGATATTTGATTAAATGTTTCTCTGGGTGTGTTTCTGCCTGACTCTCTTCAAACCAGAATATCAGTGTTCACATAAGACATCACTCTTCTGCCTTCAGACTTCGACTTAGACAGGAACTTGTACATTAGCCCTCCTGATTCTCAAGCTTTTGAGCTCAGACTGGAACTATACCATCAGCTCTCCTGGGTATCCGACTTGCAGACTGCAGATCTTGGGCATTTCTGCCTCCACAGTCCCATGAGCCAATTCTTTCTAGTAAATGTATTTCTATAAGGAATAACATATATCCTATTTCTTCTGTTTCTTCGGAAAACCCAGACTAACACAGACTTTGGTATCAAGAGTGATTGTAGAGGCACTGAATTTTAAGAATGAGTTTTCTGAATTGGCTCTGGGTTTTCTGGAGTTGGCTCTTGCTATGGCCTGAATGTATCACCCCAAATGTTGAAACTTAATCCTCAGTGTAATAGTATCAAGAGGTAGGGACTTGAAAAAAGTGATTAAGTCATGAGGGCTCCACCCCTATCAATAGGATTAGTGCCCTCATGATACGAACTGAAAGGCACATGTTTTCTCCTACGTTATGTGAAGATGCAGCAAGAAGATGCCATCTTTAAAGGAGAGAGAAAGCCCTCACAAGAAACTGAATCTGTTGGTGCTTTGGTTTAGAACTTCCCAGTCTACAGAACTGTGAGCAATAAATTTCTGTTGTTTATAAATTACTCAGTCTAAGGTATTTTGTTATAGCAGCCTGAATGAACTAAAACAACTCTCTAATATTATTAGATTTAAATATTTTAATGACCATGTCCAGTAGTAAAGTAATCGATGATAGTTCACATGATCTGGCAACAGATACACGCAACATACCTCCATTGGATACTCCTGGTCAACTACTCATAAGAAGCAAGGAGCTAGGTGACTGTGTCTATGATGCTTACAAACATTTTGGAAATCTTACAGATATAATAAGGCTAACTGATTTTTTCCTAATGCAGCTGGACAAAGTGGTGAAAGAAAATGATGAGCTCAGGGATTCCAATGCTCAGCTCAGGTGCATTTATATGATCTGAAAAGCTTCTATGTGTGCCCTAAGGAGACTCTTATCTCGGTTCCAGGGCTGAGATTGCTGAAAATCAAATGCAGAATTTCATGCTGTGATTGGCTAAATGACAACACAAGTTGAACTCCCAGTCTTGAAGGGTGTCAACTGTTAAAGTGAGGGCATTGATTAGGAAAAACAGGGGTTCTATCAGTTGGAATGTGCATATGTGGAAAGAAGATCCTAATGAAGCTGGGGACATTGAGTCCCTAAATTCTGATAAATCTTCTCTTCAGAAGACTGTGGAAACAGCTTCTCTAGTAGAAGCGGCTTCCCCACCCTCAGGGGGTAGTGACTCCCACCCCTCATGTTTTTGGTCTTTCCACCTGAATCTGAAGGGATCAATCCTGCATTGCCTGAATAAACTGAAACTCCGCTGCAGCAGCTACCATGAAAGATAATACTGACTCTCCTCAGGACCCCATCAACACCTCACTTTGTTTCTAGACTAGATTCAAGTCCTAGTAAGTCCCTAATAGGAAAATACCAGTTGTATCTCATGAGGAAGTATGCTACACTCCAAAAGAACTATTTTATATTTACACAACAAAAATCTGGGGAACATGTGTAGGAATGAATATTGAGGAAGTGGGATAATGATAATAGAAACATAAAGTTGGATCAGTATGAACTTATTTTGGTCTCACTAAGCAGAGATTCTCCATTTAATATTGCAGCCCATGGAGTGAGGAAAGGCTCTACCACCAGTGTGGCCCATTGGTTGTTTAAAACATGGACCAAAATGGGGCCCATCATGAGTGAAATAGAAATGCCAGACCTGCCTTAGTTTAATGTATTAGAAGGAATTCAAATGCTTAGGGAGATTGAAACGGTAGAGTGAATTTGTCATTTAATACCTACTCTCCCCCCTGGAAGGGTCCAGAAGACAAACCTTTCACCACTACTCTGAGAAATGATTTCATAAAAGGAGCTCTGACATCCTGGAAGAGCTCTGTAATCATTCTTCTCTGTAGGCTGAACACTGTAGTGGGGACTGTGGTCACTAAATTGAAAAATCTAAATGCAACGGGAATAATTGAATCCCAGGGTGGCAGGAGCAAAGTGACAGCTCTCAACCACCAAAGGCAAAGTGGATATGGTTACTGTAACGAACAGCAGAGTCAAAGCAGCAATCAGAATAGTCGGACTTGCACAGACTATGACATCGGATAGTTAATCATGATGTTCCTAAAAATAAAATAGGAAACATACTAAGTTATTGTTTGATCTGTATAAGCCAAAAAGTTTTAGGTCAGGTGGACAAGAATCTAACCTAACTAATAAAAGGAAAACTGCCAAAAATTTATACTGTTAATCTTCTCCCAGCCTTCACCAAAGGGATCTATGTCTTTTATTAGGGTAACTATTCATTGAGGAGAAGGAAATAATCAGACCTTTGGGGACTACTGGACACTGGCTCTGAACTGACACTAATTCTAGAAGACTCAAACATTGCTGTGGTCCACCAGTCACATTACAGGCCAATAGATGTCAGGTAATCAATAAACTTTTAGCTCAGGTTCATCTGAGTCTTCTCCTCTGTCAACTGATCATAGGGAACTCTCTAGGATGCCACAGATACAGAGTAGGAGAGAGCAGGTAATGTGTCAGTTTGATTACACCGGCCTGCTTTCATTATGGAATGGGCAGCATTTTGTTCTTAGTGGAACAAAAACTTATTCTGGGTACATGTTTTTTCTTGCTTGCATGCAATGCTTCTGCCAAAACAGCAATTCATGAACTTAAAGAATGCCTTATCCATCATAATGGTCTTCCACACAGCATTTCTTATAATCAAGAAACTCAGTTCACAGGAAATGAACTGTGGCAATGACCCACGTTCATGAAATTCACTGGTCTTATCATGTTTCCCACCATTCTGAAGCAATTTGTTTGATAGAACAGTGGAATGGCCTTTTGAATAATTAGTAATAGTGCTAGTTAGGTGGCAATAACTTGCAGGGATGCAGCGAGATTTTCCAGAAAGTTGTATATGATCTGAATCAGCTTCTCCCATAGCCAGGATTCCAAAGTCTAGGAATCAAGTCATGGAAAGGAAGTGGCACCACTCACCATTATCACTATTGGACTATTGGCAAAATTTTTGCTTCCTGTTCCCACACTTATGCTCTGCTGGCCTACAGGTCTTGGTTCCAAAGGGAGAAAATTTTCCACCAGGACACAAAACAATGATTGCATTGAACTGGAAGTTAGGACTGCTATCCAGCCAGTTTAAACTCATGCATCTGAACCAACAGTATAAGAAGGGAGTTTTTAGGCTGGCTGGGGTGATTGATCTTGACTACCAAAGGGAATTAGACTACTTCACAATGGAATTAAAAGTAAGAGAATGTCTGGAATACTGGAGATCCCTTGGGGCGTCCCTTAGAATTACTATGACTTGTGATTAAGGTTAATGGAAAACTACAATAACCCAGTCCAGGAAAGACTTCTAATGAATCAGGCCTTTCAGAAATGAAGGTTTGGACCACTCTACCAGGTAAAGGACCATGACCAGCCTTGATATTTGCTGAAAGCAAATAAAAAATACAGAATGAATAATGGAAATAGTCATAAATATAGGCAATGACCACATGACCAGTTACAGAAATGAGGACTGAAATTGTCCTTATGAGTGTTTCTACTTCTTTTGTTATGAATATGTTTGTGTGTATGAATTTGCATATATACATAAACATGACATATATACACACACAAAAATATATACTAAACATTTTTATTTTCTTCTGTCTCTTATTCTTTTATCATGTAACATAAGTTGAATTGACTTTATGTCATAGTATTTAAGTATTTTTAAGTTTATATTAATGTATTTAAGTTATGCAATACCAGGAGAAAAATAACCATCACTCAAGGACTTTACCCCCTCTTCTGGGGAAGAGGTTAGTGCGCTTTTGGTTGTTTACATGATAGTTGTATCATGTAAATGGAATTATAACCTTGTTATTATCTATATTTGGAGACTATGTTTAAAGAGATCCCTATGGGTGCCACATTGACAAGGTGTGAACTTGTGATGATTTATTTTTTGTGTCAACTTGGCTAGGTCACAGGCTTCCCAGATATTTGGTTAAACATATTTCTGGGTGTGTCAGGGAAGGTGCTTCCAGATGAGATTAACATTAGAATTGGCAAATTGGCAAACATAGAATTGGCAAAAGCAGACTGCCCTCCCTAACGTTTGTGGGCCTCATCCAAGTTGTAGAAGAACTGAATAGAAATAAAGACTGACTTCTTCAAACAGACATCAATCTTCAGACAGACATGGGTCTCCTCTAGCATTTGGACTTGGACTCAGACTGGATTTTACACCGTCATCTATCCTAGTTTTCAGTCCTGTAGGTTTGAACTGGAAGTAAAATATCATCTCTATTGTGTCTCCGAACTTCCAACTGCAGATCTTGGATTTCTCATCTTCCATAACTGCATGAGCCAATTCCTTAGATTTTTTTCTGTTTCTCTGGAAAACACAGACTAATACATTCCACATAATGAACCATCAATTCAATTCTACCTGGAGTTTTTCTGGAATCTATACACACGTTTCATCTCACTGCCACCATCCTTATTAGTCATTGACAGTATAAGTTTAATGACGTTCTAATACCCACCCCCCCCCCGGTTTTGCCACTCTCAGATCTGGTGTTCACACCACTCTCAAGGGAAGGATTCTAAATTAAAGACATTATGTCCCTCCCTGTTTAATATTTGTCAATAACTTCCCAATGCTTTAAAGAAAAAATATAAACTTTTTAGGATGACTTCCATAAACTATATGTTCTTTATCATCTGGCTTACTTTACTTGCCATAATTGTTTTGAGATACATTCATGTTATTTTGTGTATGAATATGTTCATCCCTTTTTATTGCTAAGTAATATTCCACTGTGTAGCTATACCAAACTTTGTTTATTGATTCACCTGATGACAGACTTTTGGGTTATTTTAAGTTTTTGGCTATTACAAATAAAGTTGCGATAAATATTTGCATACAGTCTTTTCACGGGCATAAATCTTTGCTTTTTGTGTAAATACCCAGAAGAGAAATGGCTACGGCACATGGTAGGTATACTTCTTAAGATACTAGGCTGAGTGCAGTGGCTTATGCCGGTAATCCTAGCACTTTGGGAGGCCGAGGCGGGTGGATCATTTGAGGATGGGAGTTCAAGACCAGCCTGGCCAACATGGCAAAACCCTGCCTCTACTAAAAATACAAAAATTAGTCAGGCATGGTGGCACACGCCTGTAATCCCAGCTACTTGGGAGGCTGAAGCAGGAGAATTGCTTGAGACTGAGAGACGGAAGTTGCAGTGAGCCAAGATTGTGTCACTGCACTCTAGCCTGGGCAACAGAGCGAGACTGTCTCAAATAAAGGAAAGAACAGAAACTGCTATTTTCCAAATTTGTTGCCATCATGTTACATACCCACCAACAGTGTATGAGAATTCCAGTTGCTCCACATCTTCACTAGCACTTGGTATGGTTTGAATATATTGGGACTCATTTAATGGCCTATAATATGGTCCATCTTGGTAAAGGATCCATGTGCATTTTAAAAGAATGTGCATTCTGCTGTTGAGAAGAATGTTCTACAAATCTGAATTAGGTCATGTTAAGTGATAGTGTTGTCCAGTCTTTTATATCCTTACTGATTTTCTGGCTTATGTGTTTTACTACATAGAGAGAAAAATGTTATAAACTTCAACTGTAACTGTGGATTCAACTATAAGCTTCAACTCTTAGTTCTATTGGTTTTTCCATCATTTATTCAGGAGTCCTGCTATTAGATTTATATACTTTTAGTATTATTATGTCCTTTTGATAAATTGATCCATTTATTGTTATGAAATGACCTTCTTTATTCCTGATAATATTATTTTCTCTACAATCTACCTTGATATTAATATAGCCACTCCATGTTTCTTCGAATTTGTGTTGTCATGTGCCATTTTTTTCCTTTTCTTTGGGAAACTTTAAAAAACTTTAAAATTTTTAAAGTAATGTTAAACTTCCAGAAAAATTGCAGAAATAGTAGAGTTTCTGTATACCCTTCCTCCAGCTTCCCCTAATGCAAAATGCCTCCTTGTTCTCCCAGGTTATATCCTCTATTATATATATATATAGGTTATATATATATATATGTTATATATATATATAGGTTATATATATATATATATATATAAAAAACAGGTTATATCCTCTATTAGAGAGATTGCCATGCTCCACCTGGATTCCCCCATCTAAATGCTGCATCCTCCTCTCCAGGAAGTAGGTAGAAAACAAACATAAGCTCTGCTGCTTTTGTTTCCTGTCTCTCTAGGATTACTTTTGCTTTTTGTCTAATGTTTGAAATCATTGTTTCATATGTTTGGTACAGTTTTTTAGTTGTTCCAAGCTGTAGTGTAAATCTGGTCCCCCTATATAGTATTTTGAACCTACCTTTTTTCTCAGCATTCAACATATTATTTAGTATTCATTGAAAGCATTGCTTTAGTGATAATGTAAGCACTCCATGCATATTCACTTGAACACCTTTACCATTTTCCTGCACACAGGCTTTCAGTGTGCTTTCACTCTCAACAGCCAGTAACAGGCTTTTTTGGAGAACTACCCTCAGTCTGTTTCCACATAAACGGCAGGGAAGTTTCTGGGAATTTACTCCGTTTGCCCTATCCCTTAATCAATGACTTCAAGGAACAAGAACATAAATACTGCAGCTTCCTTGCTCCTAATGGGACCAACTCTGAGGTATGATCTATACTTTCTCTACAGCTCTTCTGAGAGATTGAGCAAAAGTTACTTTCTAAGGGATTTTGTTTGTTTGCCATCCCTCCCACCACCTTATTGTTTTTTAAAATAGGAATTCCTCTTAATAATCCTCTTTCACATTAATCATTTCTTTTGTCCATTTCTCAGGATCCCACACTAGAATAACCAGTTGAAATTGCCAGTTAATATTCTACTCTTTATAACTTTTCTTCAACAGTTCAACCTTTAGGTTGTTTCTATTTATTTTTCCTACAATAACTAGATTTGTAATGATAATCTTTGCATGAAAAATGTTTCTCTGAGATCCAGATTACTTTCTATGTATAGATTCCTAGAAGGGAAATTACTAAATAAGAGACTGAATGAATATTTTATGGTTCTTGATCGTATTGCCAATTTGCTTTCCAGAAAATGTGTATCAATCTATAGTTCTCTTTTCTGCATATCTTTTAAAATTTTTTACCATATTGAGTTATTTTTAATATAAACTTTTTAAACATTTTGCTAATTTTATTAGTGATAAAAGATTATTAGTAGTGTTTCCATTTCTTTAATTGCTAATGAGACTGAAAACTTTCTTACATAGTTTTCAGTTGTTTCTACTTTATGAATTATCTGTTTATGAACTTTGTAATTCTTTATCTTAGTGTTTTCAACAATGTACACAAATTTATTTAAAGTTGTAATTTATGCAATCTATTTAATGTGTATAAATATTTCGCTATGTGTTCGCTTTTAAATTTTTCAGTATTGTTTGAAATTCAACAGTTTAATTTTCAAGTAGTCTAATCTGTTTGTTTTCTGTTGCCATTTTTTCTAATGCTTCTCTACTTAGAAAGTTGCACTACATTTTAAATCAGATAAATGTTATCCTACATTTTCCTCTAGATCTTTTTTTCTTATCTCTCTTTCTAACGTTTATCTTATGAATTCCTCTGCTTTTTATTTTGACATATGGCAGGAGTGGAAAATAGATTCCATCTTGTGTGCCAAGTTGATTCACTTACTCAGTAAAAATTTATTCAGTGTTTACTATGTACCAGGCACAGTGCTAGACATGATTAGTAAAATAAATGTTGAGATGCCTATTTTTTAAAGTGTTTTAAAGAGATTTATTAGATGTTGTTTGTGAAGCTTTTTAAATTTCTCAAACAAAAATAAATACAAATACAGCACATCATGCTAGTCACATCTGAGATCAACTAGAAAGTGTACTTAATTGATTACTGAAGATGGAGGAGAAAGAGGATGGGAGAAATGTGTGCAATGGCAGTTCCAGAGCTGGGAATCTTGCCCTCCTTTGATATGGTGTGATATCAACTCACTGCTCTTAGAAAACAGAGCTTATGATCGTAGATATGCTCAACAATGTTAAAGACTGCAAATGAGTAAAAAGCATCATTATCCTGAAGAGAATAAATTGATTATCATGGGTTATTAAAAATACCTTTTTTCCTCTCTTCATCTAATTACCTAAAAGTAGTAAGATATAATAAAAGCTTTTCTATAAATATTTTAACATTCTTGTAGTTATATTGTTTATACCACTTTACATTCTATATCCATTTAACATTATGAAATATTTGCATATGTCGTAAACTACTTAGTAAGCATCATATCTAACAATTAGCATAAAAAGAATTTTAATGGACCAATTACTCTTTTCAAAGAAGAAATAGTTTCTCTTCTTAAATATTATGCATAGGTATTGTCTTGCAGATTCTTTATTGGGGATATTATCATAAACTCATGCCCATTTTTTGAATGTACCCCATTTTAATCAAAGTAAATTAATACAAGCACACAAGACCTTAGGCCCTCAAACAAATTTCTTGTTCACTTATCTAGGCAATCTGTTCAAATTCCTTCTTTTTAGTAACTCTTCAGATCATTTGTTTAATAATTTATTGAGCCTTTAATATGGAAAATGAACTACTGTATGATAGGATATTGCCATAAGAAATAATGGTCCATACATTCTAATGACTGAGGCAGATCCTTCTTTGCTCCTAGAATCTATTCTTAAATATAGCACTTCACATCTTTAACCTATCCCTCTCCACCAGTTCCTTTCCAAACACTGCTAAGTATATGCTATCCAAACAAGCCACAAACCAAAAATCAAATGAAGCCAAGACTCAAAACCAAAAAGCAAACTTTATTTTAACCTGGTTTCCTCTACTGAAGCTACACCCAATTTTATCTCCCTTCTCAGCCAAACATATTACCACCAAAGTTCACACTTACCACACCTCTTTTCATATTTACTTTTACCCATTATCTGCCATACTCTTGCAATTTTCTACCTCATCCCTACTCTGTTATGGCCTATTTGGCTTTATTTTACTCACCTTCTCAGTAGTCCTATCAGTAACATTCTCCTCTCTTGAAGAAATCTCTTCTGGATTCCGTTGGTTTCCTGGTCACTTTTCTCATATAACGGTTCTTCACCAACAATTCCTTGTTTTACCTTTCTAGTCATTTGAATGTATAGTAGAAGCAATTAATGTTACTTATGCAACTCACTGGATTAGAGGAGGCTCTCCTCTTCTCTGTCAAGCAGATCATCAGAAGCCTCCCTGTCCTTCCCCTCCAGATTTCAGGGCTGAAGGCTCCTGGCACGTAAGCTAATCTCGAATAGGTTTGTACATGTCAATTGAGCTGTGTGCTTAGCAGAGCCAAGTGGTTTATTCTAAGACTGTTCATGCAATTGTTCTTGCTGTTTTAATTATGCAGTTTAATCAAATATTATGCAAACTAAGAAATGTCAGGCTAAAATATGAGTTATTTCCATGAAAATTAAGCTGAATGATTTGGAAAAGTTCCATGATGGCTAATAGCTTAAAGAAAAATTGCAGTCAAATTAGGTGAACACCAAGACCAAGAAAAAAAAAAATTCTTTACATTTAGATGTATTTTACATTGAGATTACCTTACCATCCACCACTCAATGAAGCCGAAGCTGGAAACTGTGAGTGGTGTTCTATGGCTACAAGACAAACCTAAGCTCTAACTAACAACAGGTCCACACATAAAGCGGAAGCTTTGGTCCCACATTAAAAGAGAATTCAGTGAAAGTACATTAATATGTTTCTTATTTTATTCTTTATTATTTTTATTCGGATTTATTTATTTTGAGACAGGGTCTCGCTCTGTCACCCAGGCTGAAGGGCAGTGGCACCGTCATGGCTCACTGCAGCCTGGACCTCCCTGGTTCAAGTGATCCTCCTGTCTCATTGTTCTAAGTAGCTGGGATTACAGCCATGAACCACAATGCTTGGCTAAGTTTTGTAGTTTTTTGTAGATATAGGGTTTTGCAATGTTGCTCAGGCTGGTCTCCAACTCCTGAGCTCAAGCAATCTGCCCGCTTTGGCCTCGCGAAGTGCTGGGATTATAGGCATAAGCCACTGCATATGGTCCATTTATATGTTTTAAGGTGTCTTCGCATCACTTTTATACTTTTTGACTTTAACTGACTTCACTGATTAACCAACCACTTGTCTTAATTGCCTCAAGAGGCCGTCTTCTCTAGGAATATCTTGACTGCATCCTTAGGCCTATTCTTTTCCTGTTCTGCTCTTTCCCTGAGCAATTAAATTTCCAACCAGAGCTTCAATATAGTCTTTAAACAAATAAATACAAAGTCTGCAAGCTCTTTGAAATGAGGATCCCTCATTTATTCATCACTACATCACCCATCTTGCACTCTGTCCTTGCACTGTGCCTTGCACACAGTAACTATTTTAAAATATGTTGAGATTTAAAGTGTATTTAAAAATTAGTTATCAATTATAACCCAAGAATTAGAAGCCAGTCTTGAATGAATGTGTCACAAGAAAATTTCTTATCCCTTCTCAGCAACTAAAGAAGCTCACTTGACAAGTATAATTGGAAAATTATCATTTTAAACTGGGTGGCTGAAGTTTAATTTTAAAAAGTAAATGGTAGTTTTTCTGAAAGGTTTGAAACTTTCTGAAGGTAAGCAAATGGTCCAATTCATTTTAGGTGGACCATGACAAGAACCACTACGGCACTGAGTTTTACGTAAAGTGTGAAGTTTTGCTTCTCAAGTGTTGTGGGTTAATTTCTTAAGCAATTTTCTCTGAATTTTGCAGGAGAACTATGGTTATCCTTTCCATTTTACATATGCAAGAATTAATGATCCTAACAGTTACTTACTCTTGACCTTCCAGATCGTTTGTAACTTCAGTGGGATTTGTGCCTTGACGCTACACATCTTGAGTCATCTAAATTCTTCTAAGGTTGCTTAGAATTGGGCAGGAGAATCAGGGACAAACTAGCAAAAAGTCAAGCCACAATTGTCACTCATCTGCTCTGGAGGCAGTCTAGAATTATGCCATTGGAGTTCAGTCTTTTCATTTAACAGTTTCTCTCAAAATTGTTGGGTAGAATACTAAGTTAGTAATTCAGTTTTAATATCTTCCTGTTAGTTAACATATCGGGTTTTCTTTCCTCTGATTAAGCAGCTAGTCAAAGGAAAGGAAGAGTCATTTTAGATTAGGCTACTTTGTCTTGAAGAAGGCAAGTCCAAGTGTGTGTATGTGAGTGGGTGAGGAACGGGAGGTTGGGAGAGAAGGGCATAGTCATAGTCTAAGATTCTGGAAAACCAAGGGGGATAACTAAAATATTGAATGCCAGGAGTTCAAGAGTTGAACTAGAGAGCAGAATGAAAAAGAGCAAGAGTGATCCAAGACTAATGTTTCTATTTCACAATTTTAATTTGGGCAGAATTCAATGCTGTGATAACTCAACTCTTCTTACATTTTGTTTGAAAATTTGTTCCACTTTATTTCTACCTGAAACTATTGGTAGTCATTTTGTTTTGACTCAAAATATTCCTGAAAAGTATAGTTTAAATAACGTTATGAAGCAGATTATTATTTCCCTTAGGAATAATTCTAAAATTAAATGCTGAATTTCTGACCCAGGACTTGGCATTGGATACTTTATAAATATGACCAGCCACCCTCATCGCAATTAAAAAATTACTATATGGTATATCATATTAAAATTGTAATGCCAATTTTATAAAATGGTCATGAGTAAACCAAGTATAGCTTTCATAAAAATAAATCCAATAAACTATAATATTTTGGGAGAGGGGACATTAAAAATGTCACATTTTCCTGGCCACTGATCTTTTCTGTGGTCTCTCTGCTTATCTAAAGTCTTTGACTACTAAAGGCAGTGAGTTGGTGAGAAGTTGGATAAGCCATTGGAAGATTTAGGAAGTTCACTTCTGAGGCTCATATATGCTCCTTTTCCATTCTTTCTAACATCCTGTGAAATTAAACTGAAAAAAAAACAATGTGGTAGTTAGCTTATTATATGCTAGCTGTAACAAACATTAAGCAACACATTCATAATGATTTCGTGTACTGCCTTAGAATTTGGAAAAATTTAAGGTTGGCTAGATATCCTGCTTTAGAATGTTGTTAGAGGTTTGAAATGATAGTTCCTCTTCCTTTAGACTAGCTACACATTCTGTGGCAAATAGGGACTTCTAAATCACGTACATTATTAGTAGTCTGTGTTCAAAAGGTATTTATTTATTTTTATTTTATTTTATTTATTTATTTTTTTGAGACGGAGTCTCGCTCTGTGGTGAGGCTGGAGTGCAGAGGCACAATCTCGACTCACTGCAACCTCCGCCTCCCGGGTTCAAGCGATTCTCCTGCCTCAGCCTCCTGAACAGCTTGGGACTACAGGCACACGCCACCACGCCCAGCTAATTTTTGTATTTTTAGTAGAGATGGGGTTTCACCATGTTGGCCAGGATGGTCTCAATCTCTTGACCTTGTGATCTGCCCACCTCAGCCTCCCAAAGTGCTGGGATTACAGGCGTGAGCCACCGCACCTGGCCTCCAAAGGTATTTCTTAGTGATATTGATGGTAAGGTTTCTTTCACTGAAAAGCATTTTTACAAATAAGAGCTAATCACCTACTTTCTCCTCTGCCCTCCTCTTCGGACATAGTTGAAAATTACAAAGGTGGCAACTTAGTGACAGACGAAAGCGAGGCACAAAGATACATTGAGTGGGGTTCAGTTACTCAGTTATGCATTTAGCCACAGATCTACTTTTTTTTTTTTTTTTTTGAGACAGAGTCTCGTTCTGTCGCCCAGGCTGGAGTGCAGTGGTGAGGTCTCAGCTCACTGCAAGCTCCACCTCCTGGGTTCACGCCATTCTCCTGCCTCAGCCTCCAGAGTAGCTGGGACTACGGGTGCCCGACACTGAGCCCGGCTAGTTTTTTGTATTTTTAGTAGAGAACGGGTTTCACCGTGTTAGCCAGGATGGTCTTGATCTCCTGACCTCGTGATCTGCCCACCTCAGCCTCCCAAAGTGCTGGGATTACAGGCGTGACCTACCACGCCTGGCCAGACCTATTTTTTAGTTTGTTAATCTTCTAACAATTACAACTAGGGCATTATCAAAATCCTATGAAAAAGGTGTCTCAAAACATCTCTCACAAAATGTTCAAAAAGACATAATACTTTGAATGTAACTTTCTTTACCTCTCAAAACAGCTCAGGTAAAGGTGGCAAGCAGCAAGGCAAGTGTATTCATTAGGGGACAGCAAACTGATGAACTGGTAAAAAGGTGAAGACATAATAGAGTGACGATTGTTTTACAGGATAAATAACTTCTGTAATTGTCAGATGAAAAGGTTAAAATTAGTTTATTAATACTGAAAAGCTATTTTAAATTTTGTTTAATATTCATCACCTTTTCTTAGGTGGTGATTTCTCCTACAAATTACAAAATATTGAGTTCCACTTATAGTAAAGAAATTTAAATAAAAGATTTAGGCAATAGAAATTATTTACTCTAGGATCCTAAATATTATTAATTTAAAATCTTACTTTTAGAAATTATACGTCAGCTGTCTCTCTCAACTTTATATTTTTTCCTTTCCTTATTTTGAAAATGAACAAATTTGATTAAAATGACAAATTCTCTTAAGTCAGAGAGAATTAATATTCTCAAATGTTATCTTTGCCCTTCTCAAATGTAAGACTTGGAGTATCTTTCAGTTAATTTCTTCCTGCCTTAGAAATAAAATACTAAATCAGCAAAATTCTTCAGGGTTTACAATTTAAAATTTAATATATTGTTAAATATATGGAATATAGAAATATAATTATATATACTATTTTTAAAATAACAAAGAAGCAAAAATAGAATAAACAACACACCTTCCAAGACCAGTATAAACAGCTCATATGTTACAATTGCTACCCAAAGGCAATGTTATGTAAATTCAATTTATAGGCCTTGGATAGCTTCCTCATATTGGCTGTTCAAAAGTTCTATACTGATATTTTCAGAAAACTAGCAGTATACTTTACCTTGGAAATGTAATATTATAAAAATACCACCATTAGTGATTTTATGTACTTCTACATACCCTTCTCGAATTTGAAATAATGGATAAGTTCAGGTAATACTTTTTGCTCTTTCAAATTTTATGACTAAAATATTGAGTTGTGTTTTATGGCCTGCATTTATTATGTTCTGTAGAGTCAGCCAGCAGCTGACTCTACAGGCAAAGAATAGGCAAAGAATATCATTGGCAAAGAATATCGTTGGAGTCTGGAATCACATGCAAAGGAATCAGAAGTTTAAGATGAATCATACATTCAGGAAACATAAGAATTTTCCAAAGATTCTAAAATACATATTGTGTAATATATGAGCAATGATTTTCCAACAACTTCTTTTTCTTTTGTGGCTAGGATAATTTTCTTTTCAAATATGGGGCAAGATTGTTGCCATAAACTTTATTTATTTATATATTTATTTATTTTGAGACAGAGTCTCACCTCTGTCACCCCGGCTGGAGTGCAGTGATGTGATCTTGGCTCACTGCAACCTGTACCTCCCAGGCTCAAGGGATACTCCCAACTCAGTTTCTGGAGTAGCTGGGACTATAGGTGAACTTCACCATGCCCAGCTACATTTTTATGTATATATATATTTTTTGTAGAGGCGGGGTTTTGCTGTGTTGCCCCGGCTGGTCTCGAACTCTCAAACTTAAGCCATCTGTTCTCCTTAACCTCCCAAAAGTGCTGGAATTATGAGTGAGCCACGATGCCCGGTCTAAATTTGGATAGTGTTTTTGGAGGAAGAGTTTGTTTAACAAAGTACTCTGACAACAGTAAGGAATGTTTAGTTATGAGGAATTTTAAAGGGATTCCAGTAATTATCCAATCTTAATTTCTGAGAGTCAAACTAGAAAAGAGGAATTTAAAGTGGTAGATTTAATAATAAGCAAGATTATGTAGTATTTACACAACAAAACTCCCAAACTCCTTTAGATTGTTTTCGTTTACAATCAGATTCTCATGTTAATGGAGATACAGTTTCTGACTGTAACGTGTATAATAGAATGAGAACATTGTTTCTATTGAAGAAAAAGACAGAGAGCAGGATTTGGATCTGGATTCTAATCTTGCTGAGTAACTAACTTTATGCAAGACCTAAAAGGTCCTAGAGCTATCATAGTCACTTTGATAAACTTTGGCTTCTTTACCAACATGAAAGTCTGACACCCTGGCGGTGATCAGTGAGTCAGTGTATCTGTACACGAAAGTATTTTGAATAATATAATGCAAGTTATTATTTATTAAGGAAAAGCACATGCAAGACACACTTTATTTTTACAGTGGTATAAATGCCACAGACTAGCATCATTATAAATTCAGTTTATTTTATGGCTTTAGCAACCTATAATTTCAGAGTCCACCTAAAAAAACTTTTGCACCAGGAACTGTCTTTCTGTTGAATTTAGCTAAAGAGATTTACCCCCATTTTGAGCACTCACGCCCATTAGCAATGGTAACGACCAAAGTCCAGTTAGAATATAAAAATTATGCAGTGTATCATACATTACACCACACTATTGAGACATAAAATTTACTTTTCTTAGAATTCAGATCAACAGCAGAAACAAACATTATCATTTCTGCATAACCTTAATTTTTCCCCTCAGGTACACAGAAAAAATAAATGCAGTATACATTTCTTCGAAGAGGTTTGTGGTTATTACCTTTCCTGTGCTGTACTAGTTTTTACATAGGGAACCTTTGTTGCCCTTTAAAATGTAATTTAGAAATGTAACTGATGTGTTTTGCCACCAATAAAACAAATATATATGACAAAATGAATGGATACTCATTTCAGTCTGTACGATTTGTTTTTAAATTATTTTATTTGCAGCTAGAGGAGAAATGTGAGATCATTTCTTTCCTTTCTGCCAATGGCAAGCTGATTTCCCCAGACCACGTGGACAACTGAACATTAAGTCTAGCCTGCTTCAAGTCTCCCGACTCCTGCCGGGCCATCTGTGGGCACACACACATCTAGGCTAATACACTGGATGGGGTAAGGCAGTCGACACAGCATCTCTGGTTTGACTACCGGGATTGTGCTATGTAGCTATCCCATGTGTCTGCCGCATCTGTTTATTGGACAGGGAAAGAAACTGTATTCAGCAGAGTGCACACAGTTACTGCCATCCATTCTTTCGTTCATACATACATTTTACTACGCTCTCCACGTGCGTTCCGAGAACTGGATCACAAACACACATACTCAAATACACACACACACACACACACACACACACACACACACACACACACACACGTGTTCACCGAACCTCACCCAGACTCAGGCCCGGACAAGTACCCCGCCCACCCAAAGCTCCCCGCCCTTCCGCCTGCCTCTTCCCACCCTCTCCGACTCCACGTGGGCGCACCCCGGCGCCAGGCGGCAGCGCTGCCCAAAGAGCCCCTCTCCTGCCCCGGCACTGGGAGGGAAGGCGCGGCCCTGGGGTCGGACGGACAAAGCGGGCGTCCAATCGAGCCCGGCACTGCCTTCCCGAAGGGAGGGAGCGGCAGCTCGGACGGGCCCAATGAGCAAGGAGCCCGAGTGGGACTTCCTCCCGGAATCCCGTTGGCCAGAATAGCGGGGCCGTGGGTGACACGTAAGTTGGGCGGGAGGTGGCGGCGCGGCAGAGGCTCCAGCCGACCCGTCAGTGACACCGCTCTGCCGTCCCCAAAACCAGCCGAGGCAGCTGGCCCCCACCCTTCCACCCATTGGGCAGGCCGCGCCGGGGCGCGGCCCGGAGTCATGGTCCCTTTGTTGGGCGCGCACCCCCTCCCTTAGGTGGCAACAAAGTCGTGCAGTGGAAGCCGCCGCGAGGGGGCGGGGAGCTGCCAGGGCGGGACTCCAAGAGCTGCCCGGGGGCAGCGGGGCCAAAAAGTGGGAAGGAGGAAAAACGGCAGGAGGCATCTGGGGACAGGCGCGAAGGCAGCCGGCTCTGAAGTATGCGGAGGGCCCCCTCCCGGCCCCGGGCATTCGCGGAGAACGAGCGTCGCAGAAGTTTGGCTGCAGCTGCCCGGGCGGCGTCGATGGCTGCGCGCCCCGCGACGCGCGGGGGCTGAGCGGGCGCCACTTCTCCTACGGGCCGGCTTTTGTGTCTGGCATCTCCTCCTCATGCTGCGTCTGGCCACCTCCTGCGGCGGCCGCTGCTGAGACGCTCGCTCGGACCAGGGGGAGGAGACGGCGGGGGCGGCCGCGGCGTTGGGTCCAGGCGGGACTATGGGAAACGGGATGTGCTCCCGAAAGCAGAAGCGGATTTTCCAGACGCTGCTACTGCTGACCGTGGTGTTCGGCTTTCTCTACGGCGCGATGCTCTACTACGAGCTGCAGACGCAGCTGCGGAAAGCCGAGGCGGTGGCGCTAAAGTACCAGCAGCACCAGGAGTCCCTCTCCGCACAGTTACAAGGTACGGCTAACGGGACGCGCGCAGTCGGTGGCCAACTTTGCCCCGCGCCTCCACCCGGGCAGGAAAAGTGGCTTTGGGGAGCTCTTGGCACTGTGGTTGCCACCTCTGACCTTCACGGACGTCAGAGAAGAGCTTTTCAGGACTGCCGGCCCCAGAGTGTCAGGGGAGATGACATTCTCACCCTCCCGCTTCTTCCTCCCAGCGGTTAGGTTTGAACTTGGTAGCACCAGCCCATCGTCCCGCTGGGCGTTTGGTGGGCCGGTGCAGAGAGTCCTTTACCCGAGGGCTTGTCAAAGGCCCAGCGAAACTAGGAGCCCTCCGCCGCTTCTGCCAGCCCTGCTCTAAGGAGCGTTGTTCCGTCGATTCTAGGTATTTGCTTTCTTGTTGACTTTGTCAGTTGCTTAAAACATGGAGAGTTTGGCAGAGATTTCTCACACTGTTTTGTTTTTCAAGGGAAAATTAAGTCATGATCCAGCAGCTTAATTAAAGTCATGGCCCAGTCGAATGGAACCTAGATCTGGACCCGCTAGTTTCTTATTTATTATTCTTTTAATTTAATAGGATGTTTTCAGAGATGCTGGATGTGTGGGAAAAGTCCACACTATATACCATTCACCATCCTGCAGTAGTTTCTTTCAAAAAAGATTTGCTTGTCTTCCTCAGTAGCTTTTACTTTATCACAGAGCTGCATGTATGTATTTTACAGTTAGCTCGGGAAGTCAGAGGAGAAACAGGTTTTCACTTTGCCATGCACAGCAAACCCAACTTGAGCAAGACCTGTAGAAGAACTTAAAGTTTGTGTCCTTCTATTTTAGAATCTGATTTAATGTAATTTTCACAAACATAATTTATTTTTAATGTAAATTCAGAAACATTACCTCAAAGTGGGCACCATGTCGTCTTGTTAAGGATGTATCCTATACATATTTTTTTTTTTTTGCAAGCTTTTACTTGTGGTTAGTTTTCAATACTTATGCAACTTTCTCCCCAACCAGAAAATAATGAATAGCTGTAAGTAGTGAAATGTTGGCAGCCTTTGCTGATGATGCAAATATAGCTTATTTAATATTGCTAGGTAGATAGATGCAAGCTAGAGGAATGTTTCTGTGTATGTGTGTGCAGATATAAAACAGATGCTTCTTCCTTGCTTCAGTTATTCTAAGTGTTTTCTAGTAAAAAATTTAAGATGAGAGAAAATGATACGCATCTGATTGCTTGAACTTACTTGCTCTTCCCAGCTTAGAAGAAAGAAAAGTATTTTTAGCTTACTGAGGCTGCATAGCCACAGGCAATGAAAATACATGGCTGGGCTTGGTTCAAAAGTAAAACCCGTTTTGATACACTCTTAGGTTCAAAAACATTTCTTTAAACTCATTGAAATTTACCCATGAGTTATTGTTGGTATGAGAATATGGATATTTGTTTACTTATTTATTTAGAAGATATCAGTAGCTTCCCTGTGAAGTTCCATGATGTTAGACCAAGGGAAAAATTTGCTGTCTAATAGTACAACAGTACTGGATTTTCGTAAACATGGCTGGAAGGGCCATGTATGGTGGATTATATGAGGTTGTGTGTGCCTTGGTCTCTTAGGAGTCCCAAGAGGGCAAAGGCTGTCATTTTCACCATTACCTACCCAGCACCACACTGTGCCTGACACTCATTAGGGGAATCAATGCGTGTTTATTCAAACAACAAACAAAAATTATTTGAAACTGTGGTGAGTAAGTTCATCCCAGGCACTTTTGTCTTTCTGAGACTTTGCTTCTGTGTCTTTGCTTTTTGAAAGCCAAATAAAACAACAAGAAAATATTTTGTTCAAGTAGCTCCTTTGCCTCAACGGCCTATGATGGACATTGTTGACTAAGGCCCTGATTTCTGAATACTGGCCTTTATTTGCAGTATTTCATTTTGAAATTTTAGAAATTTCTGTTCTAATTTGCCCTTTCTTTTTTTGGTGGTGGTGGTGGTAGTGGGGAAAAGAGGTGGTAAATGATAATACAGGATCATTAAAATGTACAACTTTTGTTTTGCAGCAGATGGAAATGTTCTACCTAATTTGAATAAATGGCTTCAAAGTTCATTTCTTAATTTATTTTTTTGTCATTTCCTCTTTAATTATGGTGCTGCAAAACTTGCAGTATGATTATGCATTAAGAATTTTTTCACAAGCAGGCTACAGTTTTTTTGTTTGTTTTTGTTTTTTGTGGATTCACTTTTGACTTCTGTAGCATTTATTTTGGATTTCGCATGTGTAGGCCATTCAATGAACATTTCCTGATGGTATGCAACTTTTGCTTCCCTTTTCCAAGACAAATGACATTTTACTCAACAGCACCATGTGCCACCTGCATAGATGGGCTTTTAGGACATCAGGCCCTCCAGTCTTAATACTTGTTTAGTTAGGTGGGATTGCATGACCTGCCTTGGATTCAGATCAGAATTAATTACTTTACGAAGAGTGGTCTTTTTAGAAATGACTCAAAATTTCAGTAGTTTGGTCCTATAACCTGGTGGTGTGCATTTGTTAAGTGAGCATATTTAGGTCACCTTCAATTTAAGAATACATTATACTTCATAGATTCCTTTGAAAGTGTGTTACTTGTAACCCCAAGTTACAAGTTTTATTATAGAAGAGCCCCATAAATAGAAGATGGCGGGGATGGCATGCAGAAAGGTCAAACACTAGGCAAACCCCTTCCACTATAAAAATATCTATATTTGCCTGTTTATCTCTCCCTCTTAGCAATCAGCCATCTATTTATCTCCCATACGGGTACCTTAATTATACTGAGGAGTAGGGCAGAGGTCACATACTGGTGGCAAAGGTAATAACAATCTTTGGACAGCACAGTGTTTATATAACCTTTAATTTTTTTAAACTGCTTTCAAGTGAGCCATGCTCCACTGTCTGTATCTATAAGCAGTGTTTCTCAGTCTAGACTGCCCATTAGTATCACCTGGTGGCTCCCAGACCAATTAAATAACAGTCTATGGGGGGTGGAACCCAGGCTTCAATAGTCTTTAAAGCTCCCCTGGTGATTCCTGTGTGCAGCCAAGGTTGAGAGCCACACCTCTATAATCTTAAAACTGAGCCACTCCGTGCATTTACTTTACTTGTTTGACCCCAGAGACACTTGAATTTTTTTATCTGAGCATGTGATTTAAAGCAGATTGGCTTCTAGACTGTAATTCAAATTCTACTTCTAAAACCTTTTGTGTGAACCTCCACGTTTTTCTTATTTATAAAATGGAGATTAGAATAACCTATTTTATAGAGGTATTGTGAGGATTAATGAAGGTGATAGACTGTAGAGCTCTTAGAATGTACTTGGCATATAGTAGGTACTGCTCATTAAAAGTTAACTGTTATCAGAATCCCTTTTGAGGTAAGCTGTTTTATCCCTTCTTCTCTTGCCAGGTTTGTCATGAGTAAAAATTTTGAAATTGGCCGAATTTGTTTATGTAGCTAACCACCTTCTTTTATTGTACCTTAAATGAACATCCAGGAATATGCAGACATCCAGTGTACCTTACTCAGAAGAAAGGACCTTCCTTGACAATTTAAACTTGGACTAGGGTTACTGATTAACTGTGTTCTGGATCTTATCAGATTAGGAGAGGGTGTGACTGCTAAGGTAATAATTATGTGCTGTAAGATCTGGGAGAGAGATATAACTATTTAAATTTTTACAAAAGGCTTTTAGCATAGAGGCAAAGAGCCCGACATTCCTAAAACACAGTATTGCAATGCTTTTGGACTTACAGGGATAAGGAGAAACCATGAAGAAAAAGTTTTTGTAAGGTTTATATGTTCCTATTCCAGATGAATATGTTACAACTATTTAAAATTTAAAAAAAGGTCACAAATGTGGACCCGTAGAAGTGCAGAGTTACAAGTGTGGATTTCTTACATGCATATATTGAGTTGTGGTGAAGTCTGGGCTTTCAGTGCACCCAAAGAATGAACATGTTTACCCCACAGGAAAATTTCCAACTCTCACCCCCCTGCTAGCCTCCCACCTTTTGTAGTCTCCAGTTCCACTCTCTATGTCCATGTATGCTCATTGTATAGCTCCTACTTGTAAATGAAAACATGCTGTCTTCGACTTTTCTTTTTCTGAGTTATTTCCCTTAAGATAATGGCCTTCAGGTCCATCCATGTTGCTACAAAAGATATGACTTATTCCTTGTTACGGCTGAGTAGTATTCCATGGTGTATATATACCACATTTTCTTTACCAGTTCTCTGTTGATGGACGCTTAGGTTGATGCCATATCTTTGCTATTGTGAATAGTGCTGCAATAAACATACAAGTGCAGGTATCTTTTTTGTATAATTATTTATATCCCTTTGGGTATATACCTAGTATTGGGATTGCTGGACTGAATGGTAGCTCTATTTTTAGTTCTTTGAGAAATCCTGATACTGTTTTCCAGAAAGGTTGTACTAATTTACATTCCCACCAACAGTGTATAAGCATTCCCGTTTCTTTGCATCTTTGCCAACATTTGTTGTTTTTTGACTTTTTAATAAAAGCCATTCTGACTAGTGTAAGATGGTATCTCATTGTGATTTTAATTTGCGTTTCTCTCATACTTAGTGATGTTGAGCATTTTTTTCTGTTTGTTGTCTTCTTGTCTAGCTTCCTATTAAAAATGTCTTTTCATGTCCTCTGCCCAGTTTTTAATTTTATTTTTCTTGTCAAGCTGCTTGTGTTCCTTGTAGATTCTCGATATTAGCCCTTTGTCAGATGGATACTTTGCAGATATTTTTTCCTATTTTGTAGGCTGTCTGTTTACTCTGTCGTTTCTTTTGGTGTGCAAACATTTGTTATTTAAGTTAGTGTTTTTTGCGTTGGGCTCCTCTAACACTTAGAATGGCCCACTGGCCTAAGCATGAATACATCTTGTCATTGGTTATTTCTTTGCTTTCAACCTTCCCTAAATCTACTTTTAAAAAGGAAATGTTGGCCAGGCACCCTGGCTCTTGCCTGTAATCCCAGCACTTTGGGAGGCTGAGGTGGGTGGATCACTTGAGGTCAGGAGTTTGAGACCAGCCTGGCCAACATGGCTAAACCTCATCTCTACTAAAAATACAAAAATTAGCCAGGTGTGGTGGCACATGCTTATAATCCCAGCTACTCAGGAGGCTGAGGCATGAAAATTGCTTGAACCTGGGAGACAGAGGTTGCAGTGAGCCCAGTCACACCACTGCACTCCAGCCTGAGCAGCAGAGCAAGACTCTTTCAAAAAAAAAAAAAAAAAGAGAGAGAGAGAGAAACATCTCCTTCAGTACAGAACCAGGCTTTTTTTTTATTCCTTCATCTCCAGCATCTGGTGCCTGGCGTATAGTAGGTGCTCAATAAATAGTTTATACCTATGTAGTACTTATTCTTGGCCTATTAATGTGCATATATATGGTGATATTGTGGGCAGTGAGATGTAGTGGATGCAGGCTGAGGCGTCAGAGCACTTGAATTTGATTTCCTGCTGTCTTATTTTACTAGTTGTGTGTTCATGGGCAAGTTATTTAACCTTTCGGTGACTCAGTCTCTTCATACGTAATAATCAGGATAATAGTACTTACAAAAGGTTATCATGAGGATCAATAGTGTTAGCTGATGTGCAATGCTTAGAAGGGTGTAGCTTGCATTTTGGATGATTGAGGAAGCATATATACAACAGAGTGGTTCTAATAGACCTAATAGTGGTCTATTAGTGGTCTAATAGACCTCAGCAATTTAGACCACAAGTGTGGGCAGTGTGTGGTAGGTGTACTAATTTTCAAGTGCAACGTTAGAACTTATGAACTAGACATTGTCTATTAAATGGACATCTTCACTGAAGTGCAACTTAGAGTTAAATGAAGAGACTATCATTTTTGCTTGATTCTGTAGAATATGGAACAAAAATACTCTAAAGTTCAGTAGTTTTTATTTGTATGTAAATTCATTCCCTGAATAAAAAAGATGAAAGCTTCCAAATACCTTTTGAAACTTTGATTCAGTGAAGCATTCTTTTGAATATATATGATTTGCACAGAATCTATAATCGATTTCACACATTGTGCCCACCTTAGTCATCCCTGTAATACGTAACATGCCAACTCTAATGAGAGTACTGGTGTCCAGGTAAATAATTGGTTGCTGTGTAAGATAATTGCTTGTTATCTCGGAGGCTTTAGTTTAAGTTCCAAGTAGATTGGAAGCCTTGCCTTGATTTATTTTTATTCTTTCTTATCTTAGGAAGGACAGTTTCCAAAAGGACTGGGGTACAAGACCACATTACGGTGGCTGAAAGAATAAGTGAATTGGAGTTGGGGAAATGAATACTGACTAAATATGGTGTGAATCAAAGAGCAAAGGATTGGAGAGAAACCAGAAGAGGGCAGGGAGAGAAAAAGGGACACATATCACCTGGTGACTTTTCAAAGTACTGAGGAAGAGTTTTGTTCACACCTTTATGCCCTAAAAGAAAAGCAGCAGGAAATCGTGATGGGAGAGCTGATTGGGGCATTAGATGTGGTTTCAGTGCAAGTCAGGCGTTTACCAGCAGGGTGACCTTGAGCGGGCAAGTAACCTCTCTGAACTTCACCCTCTTTGTATTTGAATTTGGGATAACAATGTCTAACTTGGAAACTTGTATGGATTAGAAATAGTGTACCTAAAGTGACTAGTGTGAGTCCTAGAGAATATTACTACTACCATTTATAAGGTGACCAGAACTACTGTTGCTGAAATAACATTGGGCTTTTTTTTTTTTTTGCCCAGCCTTTACTACATCCAGTAGGTAAGAGTGTTATTAGTGCTGGCCTAAAAGTGGCTCCTTTCACTGTGTACCCTACTTGGCTGAAACTTTTTGATTTAAGATATTCTTAGTCTGTCTTTTGCACCCTTTTGAGCCGTTTTTGGGGCCAAAAAACCCTGAAAATGCTTTACATGATAGCAACTAAGAGTTGTTTTTCATTTTGACAGCCAGGGGTTCTTCTTTTATCATTAAGGACAAAGTGGTTTTGCTACTTTTGCCAGTAGATGGTTTATGGGTTTTATAGCTTTGTTTTGAAGTGAAAGTTATGTATCGTATAGATTTATTATAAAAGAAAAATGATAAACTATATTTTCTTTTTAGCGACTGTCCTTTGGAGTGAATTTATTTTGGTAGAATTTTGAAAATTTACTTGAAGAAATTAAGTTATTTTTAATCCATAACATTTATTGAGTACCTAGGGTTCTCAATATTCAATGCTAAGCTTATTACGTGCATTATGTCATTTAACTGTGACACTAGCACTTTAATCTGAATGAGCAATCTGAGGCTTAGAGAGGCTAATTAACTTCCCAGTGTCAAGATCTAGCCTAATGAAACTAAGCTTAGAACTCTAATGTAACTTTTTCCATAGTGCATCATTGCCCTCAAAATCATTTTAGTGTCCCTCATGACAGTATTAATGGTTTTAAGAAAGTAGGTTAGGTGGGTCATATGGGGATTCCTGATAAAATTTAGAATAAAAAATAACAGGTGTACTATTTGATGCAGCATTTCCAGGGTACAAGAAATTTGCTGCTGGTAAGAAAGATTATTTTTGTTGATACTGGAGTTGATTTTATGTGGCATGTAGATGTTACCTGAAATAACAGTGAATCACATAATGAAAAACTTATTTCCTTTCAATGCTTTCTTAACAAGTAATAGAGAAATTCTCAGTTTGATGCCAGAATCTCTCTCCAAGAGACGTGCTTCTCTGTTTTTCCAAAGAGAATAGACGTTAGGCAGCCAAAGACTTAGCTAGAATTTAATAATTGTTTTGTTGTATTATTGTATTTAATTTTAAATTAAATCTATTGCCAATCATTAATGCTATGTAAATCAGATTTTTCATTTATAAAGTAGTGGTGTAAAAGTTTCCTGTTTAAAGTTTATTTTAAGGAAAAATAAACTTATTTAAATGAATATTTGGTAAAATCAAAAAAACTGTACAGGTTTTGCATGAGTGTGGTAAGAACTTGCCTGAGGGTGCCTGCATGTCTGAAGTTTAGGAATGCATTGACTGATCAAATTGGATACAGACACTGAATTTTATAGTTAGTTAACTGAATTCTAAGGTGGATAAGTCACTTACCAGGTGGCTTAAGCTAAACTGAGAGCCCACATATTCTGACTCCCAGTACAAGATAATATCCCTTCACTGCCCTGTGCTATCTCTGTAGACTAGGACCCTCTTCTCTGTGAGAAGAAATGGGCATTGCTATTTTTAAACAATGCTGTGTATTTCTGAATGGTATATTTGTGTTCTTTGTTTTTATTGGCCCGTGAGTGCATATGCAGAAGACATGTCAGTCATTGTCCTTCACTGATAAGCTTTACTGTGTAGGCTCATAGCCTGGAGGGATATGGGCATGAAATAAATTGCTCTCTATAGCCATATGACATTTTAAAAAATACTGCTTTAACTATTTTTCATATATAAAATGTCACAATATGATAGTGAATAGAAAATTAAGATGTGCTGTCATTCTGAAGGATAGGCATTATAGAACATTGAAATGATATTTTTACTTTTCTTTGAGAGTGCATGAATTTAAAAAAATTATCATTTTAGGAGAGTCAAACATTTCATTTTCCAGTTCACATCTCATTTAAAATGGCTCCTTTAATTGGAATCTTTGTTATAAACAGAAAACAAAATCTGCAAATGAAGATATTTAGGACAGCTTTGACGTTGCTTATGTGTTCTCTTGATAATAGCTATTGTGCTCTAAAATAAATATTATAAACATAGATTAAAATTTGGCAGTTGATAATTGATTAATTTGGTTTAGAGAAGTTTATCAAGTTTTATGTTAGTGAGATTTATTATTAATAAATAATATTAATATTATAAATCTATGATCCTTGCCCTTCTGCATCAATAGCTCAATCTTTTAACAGAAAATGTTTTAAAGTATTTTATATTTTATTTAGAGGTTTGGATGCTATAAAACAAGTTAAATTGTATTGATGTCAAACATCACTTTTATTAAAATATGAAAAATAATTTTTTTTACTGTATAGATGGTCATCAGCTCAAAATGTAGATGCCATCCAAATTTGATCCAGGTGGGGGTGAGGCCCCTTAGGTATCCATACAATCTTTAACTATAATTCTTCACGTATGCTTCCTCTTTATCTGTAGATCTGTGAAACCAGAGTCAAATTACCTGCCCTCAACACAGCCAACATACAGTGGTAGGACAGGCATAAAATACCTAGATATTTCTGTTAATAAAAGGCAGAAATGTGAGAAAAATAGGAGTCACCTGTCCATAGGAATTTTGAAATCTGTTGAGGCAAGTGCTCCTGTAGTAGGTCTCAAAGCCTGGGAATAGTTCTCCATGGTTCTTGACTGTACCGTTTGGTTCTTGGTTCCACTCTGAGTCATCTTTCCTTTTTCGTGAAAGGTAGCATATGTTTGCAGCTGAGTGGTTTTTCCAGCCTGCTTCCTACCAGTAGAATTTTAAGGACCCGTGGCCTTTTTAAATTTAGTAGGGCTTCTAACCCTTTTGGCCCAAATAGGCAGTGATCCTGCTGATATAATCTTCTCAAAAAGTTTGTGGGTCTCCTGTGAAACTTCTTTGAATTTTCTTCATTAGACAAAAGCCGCATTCATATATCTCCTGGAGATAAGTCTTCTCTACTTTGGGCTTGTGTCAAGATCAGGGAGAGACAATGCATGCCCTTAAATTTCCCAAAGGCTCATTATGAGGATCTGAGGAACCCTTAGGAGGTCCTGTGATCTGATTAAATAGTACTCTGAGATACCACTTTTGATCTTTCCAAGATTTTAACAAACCGATTTTATAAGACATCCTCAGCTTTTGTCTTTAGACCATTGTTTTCTGGTTGTGTCTTGGAATTGATCTTTTCTTAAAAGCTGTTTCTTAATTTCAGCATTATTTGCTGTCTAGAGAAGCTAAGAATTTTTGTAACTAATCAAGTCCTGCCTCCTTTTTGTTTAGCGGTCCTTCCCTCAATGTATCTCTTTCTTGTCATAGTTTCCTATGAAGACAGTAAGAAGAAACCAGGTGACGCCTTCAGCACTTTGCTGGTAAATGGCCTTAACTGGATAACTCAGTTCATCTGGCACATTTTATTTTTTTAATTCCCATATAACTGTAAGTGACTGCTGGTCATGTAGCTACATCTAAGTGCGGGTATTGCTAAACCTTAGCCACTACGTAATTTTTAGTTTCCACAAACATTTTCTCACTTTCATTTAAGCCCTTCCATCAACCTTCTTGAATTCCAGAATTCTGTGTATGGTGTGTTCGAGGCACATTCTCACTAATACTTTTCTTAAGGTTCACTACACAGTTCCAAAGCCACTTGCGCCTTTAGATTTTTATGACAGAACCCCACTTCAAAATCTGTATTAGTTATCATGTTGCATAGCAAATTATCTCAAAACTTAACTGTCTTAGAACAATGAACATTATCTCACAACTTCTGTGGGAAAGGAATCGGCTCAACGGGGCGACTCTGCCATGGTCACTCACAAGGTTGCTGTCAAGCTGCTGATCAGTGTTTAGTCATTTTAAAACTTGATTGAGATTGAAGGATCTGCTTCAAAATTCACTCAGGTGGTTGTTGATAGGCCTTAGAAAATCCATTTCCAATCACACTCATCTGGGGCCTACCGCAGGAATATGTCACAATATCATAACTGGTTACCCCCAGGGCAAGTGTATTAGTGTGTTCTCACATTGCTAGAAAGAACTACCTGAGACTGGGTAGTTTATAAAGAAAAGAAGCTTAATTGGCTCACAATTCCACAGGCTGTATAGGAAGCATGGCTGGGAGGCTTCAGGAAACCTACAATAATGGCGGAGGGCAAAGGGGAAGCAAGCATGTCTTACTCTGATGGAGCAGGAGAGAGAGGGTGAAGGGGGAGGTGCCATACACCTTTAAACCATCAGTTCTTGTGAGAACTCACTCACTATCATGAGAACAGCAAGGGGAAAATCCACCCCGATGATCCAGTCACCTCCCACCAGGCCCCTCTCCCAACACTGGAAATTACAACTCAGAGCCAAACCATGTCAGCAAGAAATCCAAGAGATTGAGAAACAGTGTAAGCACTGAAGATAAAAGTGAAGGTGTTTTAATAACCTAATCTTGGAAGTGGTATCCCATCACTTCTACCATATTATCTTCATTAGATTTGAATCTCTACATTCAGCACATGCCAAATTCAGCACAAGGGAAGGCCTTAGTGAGGTTGTGAATTACAGATAGTGGAGATCCTTGGGATGCCTTAGTAGCGGCCTACCATAAGGTAAGTATAGTTATCTGAATATTATTATTGTCATTGTTGGGAACATCATTATTCCCAAAGTTGTTATAAGCTAACATTCATTGAGCACTTGCTGGGTACCAACCACTGTTCTAAATCATTTTCTTGGATTATCTGACTCAATACTTTTGTAAAAGTGTTTTACTACATTCTAAAATGTGACTTACCATTAAATTGGAAATATATTAGCAAGAAGTGGCATTTAAAATTATAGCTTCACAAGGAAATTACCTGGTGTTTAAACCATCTGACCTGGGAACATTAAAAATCCACGTGACTCTCTGAAGTATAAACCCAGTTGGTAGCTCATTAAGGAAAATACCCACGTGGAAGACATCATGTCTTTGGGGAGTTTCAAAACCCATTGATAATATGCAGACCGTGTCTTTGGCAAGTAGATAGGAATGCACTGCAGCGTGTTCCTTTTGACTTTATAGACTGCAGTCCTTGGTGAAGTTTTCTTTTATTTGACAGGAGATTTTTTTTTTTTTGATACTTTTACTGGTCTTAGCAAGATATTTTTGATTTAAAGAAAGCATTAATTGTAACTGGTAATTTCAGTTTGTTCATTCACTCCTACTTTGAAAGTCATTTAAAAAATTACAATATATGAGTATTCTTTTGTGCTATTAATAAAGTCAAAAGTAGAATATAAGAACATGTTGTGAAAGGTCATTAAATGTGTTCTGAAGTTATAATTCCACATTATAGTATGTCTTCATTCACCTAAACATAGTTTAGTTATTACGAATACATGAGAAAAATATTCTTTTTATTTGACTTCCATTGTACTTTCCAAAACATATTTCTATGAGAGATTGGATTGGGAAGTGGGTAGATTATATTTTGTCAAAATGTGTTTGAGGCTGTATTTCATTCAAGAATTAAGGATTGTTCTGCTCTTGTCAGTGAGAAGTTGTTGTTGAATTTCTGTAGAACCAGTGTTTCTCTTCCTACCCCATTGCTATGTGTATGGGTGCCAGGTTTCTGCCATGATATTCACTGGCATTCTAAGTTGCTGCGAACTCCTGCTCTTGGTGGTATTCATATTGACACCGTCACCCTCTCCCTAACATGTATTCTCTTCTCTATTCTCTTTGCCAAAACCAAAATGAGGAAAACTCCCTGTGTGTACTGTAATGTATTGATAATGTGCCATGTTGTTCTTAGAGAGACATATTGTTCTTTCTCTCATATCTTTTGCTCTGAGTTCGAGTAGGGTCCATGTGGACTGAGCCTAGAGTATACTCCCTTGTGTTGAAACTGTCCAGGGAAGCAGAAGCTACTAGTTACCTATAATGGTAGTATTTGAGAGTACATATGTGGCCCTTTGTAAAGAGACTCTAAGACGTCTTCATCTGAGAGTCTCACAGTAACAATATTTTGAGTAGGGGCTGAACTTCAAAGAAAGTCAGCTTTGTCTTTACTGTTGGCTTCTAGTTCTTCTCAGAACTGCCTCCTATCCAGCACCAGCTTATTGCCTAAGACCGCACTGAATATTTTTCCTGTGATCCTGTCTTCCCTAAGGGTGGCATTTTCAATGTGGGATCCTTGGGGGCGGGGGGGGGGTGGTTCATGAACATCCTGAAACTATATGTCAATTTTGTATATGTGTCTTTTTTCAAGACAGAAGCCATAGTGTTAATCAGTTCCTCAAAGCATCAGTGACCTGAAAAAGGTTAAGAACCACTGCTTTAGGGCAAATTCCTCCTGAGGTCTTTTCAAGTCCATCTTGGAATTTGACCTTCCTTAGTCCCACTCCATGAACCCCCTCTAGACATGACCGTAAGTGGCAGAGTTTGTAATGGAGTAGTCAGTGTATTTGCTGCTGTTCCCCTTAAGCCCTGACCGTTAACCCCCTCACCCTCCCATCCCCAAATTAAAGAATAATTCTGATTGGAGACTTAAATGGCTTTTAATAAATTGCATTCCTAGAATCCATTAGTAATTTCTTAGTAAATAATGAAAAGGTCGAGCAATTACATGAGAAATGTGTACTTTCTAATTGCCTTGTATTCATGATATTATTTGATCCTGAAAACAACCCTGTGTTACAGAGTAAAGCAATATACTGTATTATTGCCATTTTAAATTGAAGGAAACAGAAGTCGTACAGCAAGACAGTCACATATGTGGGATTAATGCGTAATTTACTTGGATCCTAATTCCGGGCTCTTACTCACACAATCCTCAGTTTCCAAGGCTTCCTCACCCTGGAGCTAAACATAGGTTTAACAGGAGTTACAAAACTGAGTTTCTGACTTTGCCACCTCTGAGGGCACTCTACCATTTTTTAGATTCTACCAGATAGCTAAGAATATTCCAGTCCATCTGCTACCCGTTACACCCTTCCCAACCCTGCCTACTATGTCCATAGAAGATGCTGATGGCTGCTCAAGCTACTAATTTCTGCTTCACCTCTGCAGCTTTCCACTGTCAGTCTCACATGCCCTGGAGGATCCAGGCAGGCTCCATAAGGATTGGGTCCCAGGGTAACAAGGGTGATAGTCACTGGGGAGAGTTCAGCTTCATTACCCTTTCTTTCTGTTAATATCTCTGGCACATTGTCCTTGATCTAGAATTAGGGGATTGGACTGTCCCTTCCCTTAGTATGATTTCTTTTCAGTCTTCTGCATTCAGGAATGTAAATAGGACTTCATCTCATACTGGAATCCTGCTAACATTCACCACCGGCTGCTACCTGGTAGCATCTTTAGCTTGTCCTGACTTCACAGTGGGGTGGTTTGATGCTCACCACTCAACCGAGTCTCCAGCTGTGTGTTTTAGATTCCAGGTGTCAAAGTCAAATCACTCCTATAAATAAATCAGAGATTGGTTAAAGCAGGAAAGAAAGTTCTTAGAGCCCAGGTTGCAAATACCAGCATATGGGTATGTTTTGGTTTGGCCCACACAGTGCTTTGAAAAATTTCACAGTAGTTTATATGGAAAAAGAAAAATATTTTATATAAACATCTAGATTTCCAACACTGTGGGAAAAGTCCTATTGTAGCACTGGAGCTGCATTTCTGTGTCAGGTGAATGACTTGCTAACTATTTGGAATGGGGCATGTGGGCTTCAGTTGGCCAAAATTCCCACTGCCATTGCTTTGGTCATTTATATTACTGCTCTGGCCTATATAAGCACCTAAGTTTGAAATTCTTTATCTTGACTAACATTTTTAGTTTATCAATGAAGAGAGTAAGCCTCAAAGAGGTGGAATGACTTGACAACTGTGCTATCTAATACGGTGGCCACTAGGGTCATGGGTAGAAATGTGACTCCTAGCGTGACTGAGGAGATGAATCTTAAATTTTAGTTAATTTTCATTAATTTAAATATCAATTTTAAACCTATGGAATATGAAATGTTTTTCTGTTAAACACAACTTTCATTTTAATTGTGTTGTGTCTTACAAGATATGACTGGTATGTTACAGAACACATTTACTTTCTACTTCTCAAAATGGGGCTACCGGGTATTTCAGAGTTACAGACATTTCAGAGTATATTTCTGTTGGACAGCAGTGACCTGACAGAAGTCCCCTAGCTTGTTAATGGCAGGTCTGGAATTTGTCAGCAGATCTCCACAGGTCTAATCATATTTTTTTCTCCATTATTAAAATGTTACCCAACTGTTCTAATTCTTGAAACTTTTTGTTATTATATGCTTCTATAGAAATTTGTTTTTCCTCATTTTTACATAGTACATGATAGAAAAGCGATTTTATGTAAAGGAAAATTTAGCATCATGTATTAGCAACAATGATACAAAGATAATTTTAGAGATTAATTTTAAATTTAATATTCATGACAAAGACTTTTTTTTACTTTAAGTGACTGACAATTTTCTCTGAACTACTTATTTAAGAAAACAATTTCAGCATGTTCAAAATGGCATTGTGTTTGATTTTGGAACAGGTATATATTAAAATATAGTGTAAAATCAATGATACATTTTATTGTAGCTTTAAAACGAGACAGAAATTGCTATTACATTTAATATATTGAGTTATTATATTTTATACCTAAGAAAGCTTTCCCTTTTTTAAATTTTATATTTTTAATTATCTAAATAAGATAAAAAGATTAAAACCCTTAACAAAGTATTGGGCATGTGTATAGCCCAACCAAATATAACAATTTAGATAAAATTATTTTGACAATTTACTTATTCAACTTTGAATTGTAACTTATCTACATAAAAGTGCACATATTGTAAGCAAACAACTTGATGAGACTTCACAAATGCAACTGTATAACCAGCAATCAGATCAAAACACATGGCAAGACCAGCACTCCAGAAGCTCTCTTGCACTCATCTCATTCAAAAATTGTTTTCCAACCTCAAAGAATAAGCACCATGGATGAGTTTCACCTGTTTTTGTACTTCGTGTAAATAAAATCGAACAATATATACTCTTTTGTCTGGCTTCTTTTGCTTAACATTGTGAGATCCGTCCAAACTGTTACGTGTAGTTGTAGGTTGCTCATTTCTATTATTATATTGTTACCATTGTGTAAGCCTATCAAAACTTACCCAATTTACTGCTGATGGACATTTGGATATTGGTTGCTGCCACTATGAATGCTCTAGTTCTTTTAACTTTTTTTTTTTTTTAAGGTACTAGCAGCTTTTTGATATGCTTGATGACTATTTTAAGATAATGCAACATAACGACTATTTTGAGTGCATTTACAAAATTTAATATTGCTCCTTTCCTAGTGTTATTTAATATCCTCATACAACCCAACTATAAGTCCTGATCTGTTAGTGCAAATTTTTAAATATGACCGAAAGTAAAAACAACTAAAACTTAAATGTTCAAAACACAAGCATTTGTAACATTGTTAAGCCAGGGGATAAGATGCCCAGAGGACTGCTTAGACATATAAGCTGGCTTGTCTGTTCTTTGTTAACCATTATTTATGCTTACTGGGCACGTGCTTTTTCTCTTTCTATATTCTAAAGGGGTCATTTTAAAAATGATTATTTATTTATAAAAATACAATAACAGCAGACCCACCAATTGCCTTTTGTTAGATCCATTTCCTGAAACAAGTTCACAAAACCCTGGTTTAGAAATACTACCTCTCACTGGAAAAATTCAGAATATAACTGAGCAGTTGAGAGGAATGTTATAGAGTTAACACAGATATCTAGTGAGTCGTTAGACTAGCTGTAAAAGTGCTTCTAAGTTAAAATTTTATGATTTTTAAATTCTGATATGCTAGCTGAAGTGAGTAGTGATGAAAATAAGAATTACTTGTAGTGACTCATATTCAGCAATTTATTACATACATTGTTTTCTCAGTAGTTTTGCTTTATTACATATAAATGGCAAAAAGGCAATGGTGATCTTTGATGTATAAAAATCTAATTTTACTTTTATTACTTGTGATAATTTAACTTGCATTAGGCTAAAGTTTGCTACCATACAAATTGATAGAAAAAACTAACAAAATATTTGTATAAACAAAAATATGTCCTGTTTAATTTTTTATTAAAATAACAGTGTTCTAAATTACTTAATAACATAAAAAGGAAAAATCTATTCATTATATGCAAATAATTAACAGGGGATTCCTATCTAGTAATTGAGACAGACCCTAAAAATATTGGTATTCAAAAGTGATAAGTTATACCTTGTGACATTTTTAAAATTCAAGATTCATACTGGCTTCACCTCCCAATACTAGTTATACTTGTGAAGCTTGGAGGTAAACTGCTAATAAATAAATAAATAAATAAATAAATAAATAAATGTATCTAGAGTATATCAAACATTTTAGGGAGGTGTGTTACTTTCAATTCATTTGAAAGACTGTACATTGTAGAAACATTTAAGGATACCAAGTTATAAGTTGGGTTTAAGTATAGCTTGTTCTGTATATTATAGTTTATTTTTGGAAATTAGGCCTTAGCAATAGAATGAATTTCTTTCTGTGACAACTTAAATCTTTATTTAAAAAATTCTCATTCTGTTTTCTGAAATACAGTATAACCAAAGAAAATTATTATTAGTTGAGGAGAGAGAAATTTAAAAGGTTTAGTTTGATGCAACTCATGTTACATGAGTAGCCATATAAAGGTATGGAGTCAATGTATTCATTTTTGTTGTATGACAATTTCAGAATCTTAGTGGCCTGTAACAAACTTGCAATAATGAATATAATCATGTTCACAGGCCTACAGTTTGGCTGTGGTTTGGTGATGGTGGGCAGGGCTTGGCTGGGTCTGATTTGTCTGGGCCTGGATACCAGGTCTTTGGTCAGTTTCAGGTCAGCTCCACATGCTTCCATTTTACAACCTGGGCTGAAAGGATTGCATTACCTGAAGATGCTCTTCAGATGGCGGGTCATAGGAACACAAAAGGGCAACTGTTAACACTTGGGAATAGGCACACCATTATTTCTGTCCACATTCCATTGGCCAAACATTAATGGGATGGTGAAGAATTCTATGCCCCTATAAGTGGTAAGCACTGCAGAATGCTTGGCAGAATGTGGATGTATCATTACAGTAGTGAGGGATGAAGAATTTGGCATCATCTACCACAGCCAACTTCAAGATAGGTACAGTGTGAAATAAAAGAAGAAAACTTCCTTATTTGAAGAATCATTTTATAAGGATTATAGACTTTTAAAATACTAACATCAACATAATTTTAGTCACATTTGTGTACTTTTAGGCAGAGGCTATGAGTTAATGAATAAGCACTTAGCATAAATTCTAAACAAAAGGCAATAAGTAAATATGTCCTTTAATTCAGCAAACTTCCTGAAGCACCTAGTGTCCATAGCTTTCTGGGATAATATAAATTTGGTTATTCAAGTGCTGCCATCAAGTAATAGAATGTAAATAATCTGTTAAAAGCTTTCATACTGAATTTTTATGACTGTTCTTTTAGTGACATAGAATAAGTAGAACATTTTTACTTAAGTATTTTGACATTTATTTATTTATTTTTTTTTTTAAATTTATTTATTATTATTATACTTTAAGTTGTAGGGTACATGTGCATAACGTGCAGGTTTGTTACATATGTATACTTGTGCCATGTTGGTGTGCTGCACCCATCAACTCGTCATTTACATCAGGTATAACTCCCAGTGCAATCCCTCCCCCCTCCCCCTTCCCCATGATAGGCCCCGGTGTGTGATGTTCCCCTTCCTGAGTCCAAGTGATCTCATTGTTCAGTTCCCACCTATGAGTGAGAACATGCGGTGTTTGGTTTTCTGTTCTTGTGATAGTTTGCTAAGAATGATGGTTTCCAGCTGCATCCATGTCCCTACAAAGGACACAAACTCATCCTTTTTGATGGCTGCATAGTATTCCATGGTGTATATGTGCCACATTTTCTTAATCCAATCTGTCACTGATGGACATCTGGGTTGATTCCAAGTCTTTGCTATGGTGAATAGTGCTGCAATAAACATACGTGTGCATGTGTCTTTATAGCAGCATAATTTATAATCCTTTGGGTATATACCCAGTAATGGGATGGCTGGGTCATATGGTACATCTAGTTCTAGATCCTTGAGGAATCGCCATACTGTTTTCCATAATGGTTGAACTAGTTTACAATCCCACCAACAGTGTAAAAGTGTTCCTATTTCTCCACATCCTCTCCAGCACCTGTTGTTTCCTGACTTTTTCATGATCGCCATTCTAACTGGTGTGAGATGGTATCTCATTGTGGTTTTGATTTGCATTTCTCTGATGGCCAGTGATGATGAGCATCTTTTCATGTATCTGTTGGCTGTATGAATGTCTTCTTTGGAGAAATGTCTGTTCATATCCTTTGCCCACTTTTTGATGGGGTTGTTTGTTTTTTTCTTGTAAATTTGTTTGAGTTCTTTGTAGGTTCTGGATATTAGCCCTTTGTCAGATGAGTAGATTGCAAAAATTTTCTCCCATTCTGTAGGTTGCCTGTTCACTCTGATGGTAGTTTCTTTTGCTGTGCAGAAGCTCTTTAGTTTAATGAGATCCCATTTGTCAATTTTGGCTTTTGCTGCTGTGCTTTTGGTGTTTTAGACGTGAAGTCTTTGCCCATGCCTATGTCCTGAATGGTACTACCTAGGTTTTCCTCTAGGGTTTTTATGGTATTAGGTCTAACATTTAAGTCTCTAATCCATCTTGAATTAATTTTCGTATAAGGAGTAAGGAAAGGATCCAGTTTCAGCTTTCTACTTATGGCTAGCCAATTTTCCCAGCACCATTTATTAAATAGGGAATCCTTTCCCCATGTCTTGTTTCTCTCAGGTTTGTCAAAGATCAGATGGCTGTAGATGTGTGGTATTATTTCTGAGGACTCTGTTCTGTTCCATTGGTCTATATCTCTGTTTTGGTACCAGTACCATGCTGTTTTGGTTACTGTAGCCTTGTAGTATAGTTTTGAAGTCAGGTAGCGTGATGCCTCCAGCTTTGTTCTTTTGACTTAGGATTGTCTTGGAGATGCGGGCTCTTTTTTGGTTCCATATGAACTTTAAAGCAGTTTTTTCCAATTCTGTGAAGAAACTCATTGGTAGCTTGATGGGGATGGCATTGAATCTATAAATTACCTTGGGCAGTATGGCCATTTTCACGATATTGATTCTTCCTATCCATGAGCATGGTATGTTCTTTCATTTGTTTGTGTCCTCTTTTATTTCACTGAGCAGTGGTTTGTAGTTCTCCTTGAAGAGGTCCTTTACATCCCTTGTAAGTTGGATTCCTAGGTATTTTATTCTCTTTGAAGCAATTGTGAATGGAAGTTCATTCCTGATTTGGCTCTCTGTTTGTCTGTTACTGGTGTATAAGAATGCTTGTGATTTTTGCACATTAATTTTGTAACCTGAAACTTTGCTGAAGTTGCTTATTAGCTTAAGGAGATTTTGGGCTGAGACAATGGGGTTTTCTAAATATACAATCATGTCATCTGCAAACAGGGACAATTTGACTTCTTCTTTTCCTAACTGAATGCCCTTGATTTCTTTCTCTTGCCTAATTGCCCTAGCCAGAACTTCCAACACTATGTTGAATAGGAGTGGTGAGAGAGGGCATCCCTGTCTTGTGCCAGTTTTCAAAGGGAATTTTTCCAGTTTTTGCCCATTCAGTATGATATTGGCTGTGGGTTTGTCATAAATAGCTCTTATTATTTTGAGGTACGTTCCATCAATACCAAATTTATTGAGTGTTTTTAGCATGAAGGGCTGTTGAATTTTGTCAAAAGCCTTTTCTGCATCTATTGAGATAATCATGTGGTTCTTGTCTTTGGTTCTGTTTATATGCTGGATTATGTTTATTGATTTGCGAATGTTGAACCAGCCTTGCATCCCAGGGATGAAGCCCACTTGATCATGGTGGATAAGCTTTTTGATGTGCTGCTGAATCCGGTTTGCCAGTATTTTATTGAGGATTTTTGCATCGATGTTCATCAGGTATATTGGTCTAAAATTCTCTTTTTTTGTTGTGTCTCTGCCAGGCTTTGGTATCAGGATGATGTTGGCCTCATAAAATGAGTTAGGGAGGATTCCCTCTTTTTCTATTGATTGGAATAGTTTCAGAAGGAATGGTACCAGCTCCTCCTTGTACCTCTGGTAGAATTCAGCTGTGAATCCATCTGGTCCTGGACTTTTTTTGGTTGGTAGGCTATTAATTATTGCCTCAATTTCAGAGCCTGCTATTGGTCTATTCAGGGATTCAACTTCTTCCTGGTTTAGTCTTGGAAGAGTGTAAGTGTCCAGGAAATTATCCATTTCTTCTAGATTTTCCAGTTTATTTGCGTAGAGGTGTTTATAGTATTCTCTGGTGGTAATTTGTATTTCTGTGGGGTCGGTGGTGATATCCCCTTTATCATTTTTAATTGCGTCGATTTGATTCCTCTCTCTTTTCTTCTTTATTAGTCTTGCTAGTGGTCTGTGAATTTTGTTGATCTTTTCAAAAAACCAACTCCTGGATTCATTGATTTTTTGGAGAGTTTTTTGTGTCTCTATCTCCTTCAGTTCTGCTCTGATCTTAGTTATTTCTTGCCTTGTGCTAGCTTTCGAATGTGTTTGCTCTTGCTTCTCTAGTTCTTTTAATTGTGATGTTAGAGTGTCAATTTTAGATCTTTCCTGCTTTCTCTTGTGGGCATTAGGTGCTATAAATTTCCCTCTACACACTGCTTTAAATGTGTCCCAGAGATTCTGGTATGTTGTATCTTTGTTCTCATTGGTTTCAAAGAACATCTTTATTTCTGCCTTCATTTTGTTATGTACCCAGTAGTCATTCAGGAGCAGGTTATTCAGTTTCCATGTAGTTGAGCGGTTTTGATTGAGTTTCTTAGTCCTGAGTTCTAGTTTCATTGCACTGTGGTCTGAGAGACAGTTTGTTGTAATTTCTGTTCTTGTACATTTGCTGAGGAGTGCTTTACTTCCAATTACGTGGTCAATTTTGGAGTAAGTACGATGTGGTGCTGAGAAGAATGTATATTCTGTTGATTTTGGGTGGAGAGTTCTATAGATGTCTATTAGGTCTGCTTGCTGCAGAGCTGAGTTCAATTCCTGGATATCCTTGTTAACTTTCTGTCTCGTTGATCTGTCTAATGTTGACAGTGGAGTGTTGAAGTCTCCCATTATTATTGTATGGGAGTCTAAGTCTGTTTGTAAGTCTCTAAGGACTTGCTTGATGAATCTGGGTGCTCCTGTATTGGGTGCATATATATTTAGGATAGTTAGCTCTTCCTGTTGAATGGATCCTTTTACCATTATGTAATGGCCTTCTTTGTCTCTTTTGATCTTTAATGGTTTAAAGTCTGTTTTATCAGAGACTAGTATTGCAACCCCTGCTTTTTTTTGTTCTCCATTTGCTTAGTAAATCTTCCTCCATCCCTTTATTTTGAGCCTATGTATGTCTCTGCGTGTGAGATGGGTCTCCTGAATACAGCAGACTGATGGGTCTTGACTCTTTATCCAGTTTGCCAGTCTGTGTCTTTTAATTGGAGCATTTAGTCCATTTACATTTAAGGTTAAGATTGTTATGTGTGAACTTGATCCTGTCATTATGATATTAACTGGTTATTTTGCTCGTTAGTTGATGCAGTTTCTTCCTAGCCTCGATGGTCTTTACATTTTGGCATGTTTTTGCAATGGCTGGTACCGGTTGTTCCTTTCCATGTTTAGTGCTTCCTTCAGGGTCTCTTGTAAGGCAGGCCTAGTGGTGACAAAATCTCTAAGCATTTGCTTATCTGTAAAGGATTTTATTTCTCCTTCACTTATGAAACTTAGTTTGGCTGGATATGAAATTCTGGGTTTAAAATTCTTTTCTTTAAGAATGTTGAATATTGGCCCCCACTCTCTTCTGGCTTGGAGAGTTTCTGCCGAGAGATCTGCTGTTAGTCTGATGGGCTTCCCTTTGTGGATAACCCGACCTTTCTCTCTGGCTGCCCTTAAGATTTTTTCCTTCATTTCAACTTTGGTGAATCTGGCAATTATGTGTCTTGGAGTTGCTCTTCTCGAGGAGTATCTTTGTGGCGTTCTCTGTATTTCCTGGATTTGAATGTTGGCCTGCCCTACTAGGTTGGGGAAGTTCTCCTGGATGATATCCTGAAGAGTGTTTTCCAACTTGGTTCCATTTTCCCCCTCACTTTCAGGCACCCCAATCAGACGTAGATTTGGTCTTTTTACATAATCCCATACTTCTTGCAGGCTTTGTTCATTTCTTTTTCTTCTTTTTTCTTTTGGTTTCTCTTCTCGCTTCATTTCATTCATTTGATCCTCAATCGCAGATACTCTTTCTTCCAGTTGATCGAGTCGGTTACTGAAGCTTGTGCATTTGTCACGTATTTCTCGTGTCATGGTTTTCATCTCTTTCATTTCGTTTATGACCTTCTCTGCATTAATTACTCTAGCCATCAATTCTTCCACTTTTTTTTCAAGATTTTTAGTTTCTTTGCGCTGGGTACGTAATTCCCTCTTTAGCTCTGAGAAATTTGATGGACTGAAGCCTTCTTCTCTCATCTCGTCAAAGTCATTCTCCGTCCAGCTTTGATCCATTGCTGGCGATGAGCTGCGCTCCTTTGCCAGGGGAGATGCACTCTTATTTTTTGAATTTCCAGCTTTTCTGCCCTGCTTTTTCCCCATCTTTGTGGTTTTATCTGCCTCTGGTCTTTGATGATGGTGATGTACTGATGGGGTTTTGGTGTAGGTGTCCTTCCTGTTTGATAGTTTTCCTTCTAACAGTCAGGACCCTCAGCTGTAGGTCAGTTGGAGATTGCTTGAGGTCCACTCCAGACCCTGTTTGCCTGGGTATCAGCAGCAGAGGCTGCAGAAGATAGAATATTTCTGAACAGCGAGTGTACCTGTCTGATTCTTGCTTTGGAAGCTTCCTCTGAGGGGTGTACTCCACCCTGTGAGGTGTGGGGTGTCAGACTGCCCCTAGTGGGGGATGTCTCCCAGTTAGGCTACTCAGGGGTCAGGGACCCACTTGAGCAGGGAGTCTGTCCCTTCTCAGATCTCAGCCTCCGTGTTGGGAGATCCACTGCTCTCTTCAAAGCTGTCAGACAGAGTTGTTTGCGTCTGCAGAGGTTTCGGCTGCGTTTGTTATTGCCCTCTCCCCAGAGGTGGAATCTACAGAGACAGGCAGGTTTCCTTGAGCTGCTGTGAGCTCCACCCAGTTCGAGCTTCCCAGCAGCTTTGTTTACCTACTTAAGCCTCAGCAATGGCGGGCGCCCCTCCTCCAGCCTCGCTGCTGCCTTGCCGGTAGATCACAGACTGCTGTGCTAGCAATGAGGGAGGCTCCGTGGGTGTGGGACCCTCCCGGCCAGGTGTGGGATATGATCTCCTGGTGTGCCTGTTTGCTTAAAGCGCAGTATTGGGGTGGGAGTTACCCGATTTTCCAGGTGTTGTGTGTCTCAGATCCCCTGGCTAGGAAAAGGGATTCCCTTCCCCCTTGCGCTTCCCAGGTGAGGCAATGCCTCGCCCTGCTTCAGCTCTCGCTGGTCGGGCTGCAGCAGCTGACCAGCACCGATCGTCCGGCACTCCCCAGTGAGATGAACCCAGTACCTCAGTTGAAAATGCAGAAATCACCGGTCTTCTGTGTCGCTCGCGCTGGGAGTTGGAGACTGGAGCTGTTCCTATTCGGCCATCGTGCTCCGCCCCCCTATTTTGACATTTAATGTGTTGATTTTTGCAGCAGATGATATGATTAACCATAGGATTGATTGTTTGACTGATTAATTGAGATGGAGTCTCACTCTGTCACCCAGGCTGGAGTGCAGTGGCGCAATCTCAGCTCACTGCAACCTCTGCCTCCTGGGTTCAAGCGATTCTTCTGCCTCAGCCTCCTGAGTAGCTGGGACTACAGGTGTGCGCCACCACATCCGGCTAATTTTTGTATTTTTAGTAGAGACAGGGTTTCACCATGTTGGCCAGGATGGTCTCAATTTCTTGACCTCGTGATCCTCCCACCTCTGCCTCCCAAAGTGCTGGGATTACAGGCATGAGCCACCACACCCGGCCAGGATTTTTTAGATACTAATTCATGTGATTTAAAACAAAACATAAAAACCAGAACAAGTTAGAGCTTGACCCTACAGATAGGCTTGAGCATTTTAAATTTTATGTAAACTTCTGGTGTGCATATGTAATGCTTTGCTTTTAAAAAATTAGCATATTCACCTAGATTCTTTTATTTAAAAATTAAGTGAAAAATATGTCAGTAATATTTAAAGATTTAGCACCTATTATGGCAACTATAAATGTTCATACCCAAGGCTTTGGGAAAAGGTTGTGGAAAATTTATAAAGGCAGATGTCCTCTCTCTCTTTTTAAGAAGGTATCTGATTGTAAGCATTTCTTTCAAACACTCCTTTCAAGTTGCACATTCATTAATTTCTTCCATTTAATGTGAGGTTTGTATGTGTATATATATGTATGTGCATATGATTATATATGTATGTTTGTGTATATGTGAGAGTAAGTGACTAGTCGCTTATTATATTGACCACCTTTAGAAGCTCACTGAATAGCAATTTGTTTATATTTTATCTTTTAAAACTTGATTCTCCATGTCCCCTTAAGAATGTCAGAAACTGAAAACTGGTCTTTAGGTTCATAAACATAGACTTGATTTCTCAGTGGCTATTTACCGTGAGTCATCTTGACATGCTTTTTGTGCATATGATAGAAGAAGCAATCAGAAAAGCGGGTGTGTTTTGACATGATCTTTTTGTGAACAGTGCTTGCTCAGAAAATTTCCAGAGTAGGAACATGTAGATTCTTGTTAAGGCCTAATAAATGAAGCTCTAAAGGCTCTATAAAACTAGTGAATAGTCCACCAATTACCAGTGTATTTCTTTTCTAACTTAAAGAAATACTTCTTGTCATTAACTTTGTCCCTTTAGAAATATGTTTATGTGGAAAGAAAATTAGCTTTATTTTTGTTTTTTCTCATCTCTGTTTTATTACTTTTTTAAAAAAACTTCACTAGTTGATTGTTTAAGCACTTACTTTAACAGTCTGGTTGGCACCAATCAGAACAAAAGGAACATTTCTACTGACTACTTAATTCTTTCATAAAAGGAAAAGTCCTCCTTTCTAGGCTCCACAGCATTTTAATGACAAGAGGTTATAACTTTTAACTGCAACACCTACAAATTATTTATTGAATTTTGATTTATGTCTTGATAGATCACATCTAATTTCCCCTCTGTGTTGGACTATTCCAGTGGTAACTGGGTCACTCAAAAACCAGAACCTATTGGCATGATGTGGGCCACATGGATAAGTTTTTCATATAATCGTGTTTACTCTTTTCCAAATACATATCTAGGATCATCTCAAGTTGTAATATTTCTAACATCTGTCTGCATTACTAGAGATGACAGCTATCATCTCTTGGCTGGACTAATGTAGTAGGCTGTCCCTTGGTTTTCCTGCTTTCACCCCAACCTTCCACATAGTAGCCCAGTAGGTTGCAAAGATGATTTTTTGTAACATATAAATTAAGTAATGTTACTTCCCATCTCTCTTTGAAGGAAATTTTAACTCTTCTCTTACTACTTTGTTATACTTCAGTAACAAGATTGTAGTAATGTGGGCTTTTTAGCTGTTCCCAAGCTCATGCCTTTCTCATGATCTTTATAACCGCCCTTCTTTTTGTCTGGAATGTTCTTCCCTGATGTCTGTTCATCACTGGTTCCTCTTTATTCAGGCCTCTGCTCAGATTTCAGCTATTTAGAAAGGCTCTTTCCTGAAAAGTTGACTAGTTATTTGTTGTATAACAAATAACTCCAAAAACCTAGCGCCTTTAATCAACAGACATAAACACTTCATATTCCATACAGTTTCCTGAGAGTCATGAATCCAGAAGCAGCTTATCTGGATGGTTCTAGTCCTGGGTTTTTCAGGAAGTTATAATCATGCTGCAGTCTCCAGGGAGGATCCACTTCCAAGCTCATTCACGTGGCTGTTCCTCACTATTGGCCAGATACCTGTTTCTTCCCTTGTGCGTCCCTCCTTGGGTTGCGTACATGTCCTCATAACATGGCAGCTGGTTTCCCACAGAATGAGGAATCCTGACAGGAGGAGCCCAACATGGAAGCCACAGACTTTTTTATAACCTCATCTTGGTAGTGATGTAACAGCACTTGGGACATATGCTGTTGGTCAACCAGCCCCACTATGGTAGAGTGTAGGAGGGGAGTACACAGGGTGTGAGTACCAGGTGCTAGACGTCATTTGGTTGGGACAATCTGGAAGGTTAGCTTCTATGGCAGCCCTGCCATCCCTGGAGATCTCACAGCTGCTTTTAAGAAGCCTATGCCTTCTCTATTTTCACCTTTGAACAATCTATATAAGTTATACTTCTTCCTTTGTGTATAAGAAAATTATTAAGCATAAAAATGGTAATAGTCCATCGACCCAAGTACTGTCTATCCCATTATCCTACATCATTTTCTTATTTGCACTTATTAGCTGAAATCTCATTTTGTATTTCCTTGTTTATTATATATCTTATTTATCTTCCACCATGAGATTGTAAGGACCTTTAATACAAAAACTGGTACTTCATGTCCATGCCCACTATTCTAATCTTTGAACTGAAAACAATGCCTGAAATGCAGTAGGTAATCAATTATTTGATAAATGGATAAAATAATTGGCCTTTTCAAGCCCCAGAAGTTTTATTTTAGACATTTTATATGGATGTGTTTCCACATGCATTCCTATATTCTGAGTTTACTAAACATAAATGTTATTAGTTTAACTCTTATTTACTGGTTTACCTTATATAGAAGGCACTATGCTAGATACTCTGAAGTTACAAACACAAAGAAGACATGGTCCCTACCCTCAAGAAGTCCTGTTGGTAAGGAATGGCAGACTATGATATGCATCATGTGAGAACAAGTAAAATTGCAAGGCTGGGGAAGTGTGAAACTTTTTAACAATCACCTCACTGAAATGACTAAAAATCCATGAAACTGTGTTTCATTATATGTGATCATATATAGAGCAGTTTGCTCATACACTAAGTAGCTCTAGATCAGTGTGTCTTTAGAATAAGTTCTCAGAGTAGTGATTGTTTTTTATAGTATTATTTGCTATTGTTAGCTTCTATTGTATTAACTCTGCCTTCCTCTTCTTAAAGTTGCTTCATCTAATTTTTCTGTGAACTTGAAAGCCAAATAAGCAACCTGTATAAAATTATATATAATAAGGATATATAAGACACCACCTCCAAAAAGTTTTCTTTTCAATTAAGTTTTAGGGAGGTTTTATTTCTAGTTTAGCTATTTATGGCCCATTTTTACATCTGTCTGATATTCCCCTATGCTTTTAACAACTTTTCTTAACAGAGTGTTATTTTACTTAAGTTTTCTATTGAACTTTTTGCCTCTGTTCAATATATTGTAGTTGGCTTTGGAGTCACAATGCCTCATAGCTCTGCCAAGTTTTAATTTTATGTCCTCAAGCAAGTTGTTGAATCTTTCAGAAACTTTTTTGTTTGTTTGTTTGTTTGTTTTAATCACATCTTCCTTACAAAGTTGGTATACAAAGGCAATGAATATGTTAAAGGCTAGAATGTTACTTGGCAGTCTGTTTCTTTCCCCATTCTCCACCAGGTTGAATTTGCTTCCCACCCCATCACTGAGTGACCAGTGACAAATGCCTTGGTGAGCAGCATCCGTAATGGATACCAGTTTCACAGAAATGTCAACGGTATATCTCCTGCAATGTAGGGCTGGCCCAAGACCACTCCTGCAGGCACTTTTGTTTCCTAAGATCATCAGTGCAATTTGGGGCATGATCCAAGTTGAGTTTCACCACAGAGTGGTGCCAGAATTTGGCTGTATGGGAAATCCAGAGTCCAAGACTGGCCATAAAATTAAACGTTTTCTCTAGGTATCCTTCAGAGATTTGATGCCCAGAAGCAGGTTTAAGTGCTATGTTGTATTTCACTCCCTGCCTGGAGTTAATAACAGGAGAACTCCATCACAGGCATTTCAGCCTTTGAAAAGAGTAAGGTGATGGGAGTTTCATAGGGGGATGTATCAGTTACGGTAGACACTTAAAGTTAACAAAACATTCAGAGTAAGGAATTTTTTAATTAAAGTAAGTTCTACAGCATCCATTAATTACCTACATTTTTCCACTCCCTCACATATTTTCTCAAGTTACCCACCCTTGTGACTCATTCAGTAGCAAAATCAGTGAAGTCGGCATTCTCTTTTAGTCATCAAGCAAAAATGGGGTCATCTCCCTGGCCTACTATGATTGTCTGGTCTGTCCCAGACAATCTCTTTTCAGTTTGGCCCTCTTTCTGTTACCATGTTGCCTTGCTTTTCCTGGAGGTAGCGGGGTGCTGGCGAAAGTGGGGGACAGTTTCCACCTACCATCAAGAACTTGCCGTGACAGCCAGCTTCTTCACTCCAGGTGGCTCTCTTCTTAATGTTGTATTTATTGTATTCATTTATCATCCCTGCCTTGAGAGCAGTGCTAAGATTCTGCCCTTGTCGTCTTTTAAATTCAGCTGAAATTCGTTGAGTATCTATTATGTGCCATGCCCCGAATTAGGCCCTTATATTTAACATTATGGATTTAAAAAAATGAGGCTAAGAAAGATTATGTGTCCAAAATGACAAAGGTAGTAAAAGATAGAAGGAATTTGAATGCAAATCTGTTGGCTCAAAATTCAGTTTTCTCGCTGCTTTAGCATGACTCCCGTTTCCTCCACGCATGCCAAGAGGTTAAAAATCACTGATGATGGGATGTGAGCTGGAAGCCTTTATTAAGTCATGCTTGAGCCTGTGCCACTGATATCCTCCCTCCTAGGCTCAGGTGACTGCTGTAATCAGTGTGCCCCAGGTACTATTCTCTGGGTCCATTTTGACTCTGAATTTCCAGCCCCTGGCTTGTAGAATGGAAAAAAAAAAGCTATCACCTTTGAATTAAAAAGGACTAGTCTTAGAATAGATTTAGCAATTTAGAATAGAAAACCCCCACTAACAAATAAGAGTGAACTTACTATTCAATGTATAGAAGTTGAGGAACTCACCTCTGATTTGTTTTTTAAGATATGGATTTGATCTTTAATCAGAAACGCGTTACATTGAATAAATAGCCTTTCCCTGTCAGGCTAAAAAGCAACAACCATCTTCTAGAAAGTGCATGGAATTTAATATTTCTTACTTTTTAGTTTGAATTTCTTTAATAACTTTAATGAAAATTAAGGCAGTTTTCATGGGTTGAAACCATTGGCAATTATTGATTAATTGTATTATTGGAAGAGAATAGTAAAAACAATTCATTTGGGTTTTATAATGTATAATTTTACTTTATCTTTGAGTCTCTGTTTCACCAGATAGAAGATTACTTTAGAGACTTTAAAGATGCCGCAATGTGGACACCCAGCTCAGGAAGCTGAAGAAGCTATGGATTTTCCCAATTTGGAATGGTGTAGACCTGAGTTCAGGTCTATAAAATTTGTTTTTTTTTTTCTTTTTCTTTTTTTTGAGACGGAGTCTCGCTATGTTGCCCAGGCTGGAGTGCAGTGGTGCAACAATCTCGGCTCACTGCAAGCTCCACCTCCCGGGTTCAAGCGATTCTCCTGCCCTGGCCTGCTGAGTACCTGGGACTACAGGTGCGTGCCACCATGCCAGTCTGATTGTTTGTATTTTTAGTAGAGACAGGGCACCATGTTAGCTAGTGTGGTCTTGATCTCCTGACCTTGTGATCCACCCACCTAGGCCTCCCAAAGTGCTGGGATTACAGGCGGGAGCCACCGCGCCCGGCCTGGATTTTATGGTTAAATACCTGGATGACCTTTGGTAAGTTACTACCTAGCTACTTGGCCTTTGTCATTGCCTGGTAAAATAAGGATTATGTTTTCTGGAGTTATGTATGTAATGATATGTTACAACTTCTAAAGTATTTACCTTACTAATGGTGAATTAGTAACACCATCTTTCTATATACAGACTTCATAGTTGAAAATTAACTATATTAATGATTTTTATGTAACACTAAGGAAATAAAAATAGAAGTGACATAAATCACTAATGATCCCCTTTTAAGATTTCCTTTAAGGAAAGTTTAGCATATTACAAGATATTTTTTAACAGGCACTTTTATTTCTCTTATGCAGTGTATTTTGAATGCTCTTTGAAAGGCTGCTGTTTCCATAGTTAATTCATTTTATTCAAAGACAGAACATCAAAGCAGCAAAACTCAATTAAGTGGAATAGTCAGGAAATGAAATATTCTGGTGAATTTAGGTGGCAATGTTAAATAGAAAACTTATTACCTTCTCTACCCATATGGCTTCTGGTCTCTGTATTTAAATCATTCCACTGAATTTGAGTTTTTATTGAAAGCTCTGCTAATTTTTGTCCTAGAAAAATGAAGGAAAATCAATTAAAGAAAATTCTTGTTTCGAATTATGTTACTGAAAAGCATTTCAAACTATATCAATTGGTTGACATCATTGGTAAAAATGTTCATCATTGGAAACATCAATTCTCTTCCACTACTGGTAATATAGATCAGATAGGAAGATTCAGCTAAATGTGTTGTCCCTTGGACCTAGCAATGTTCTATACATTTTTATCTTTCGCTTTCTTCCAAAAATTGAGTATGAAATAAAACTCCACTTATTTGAAATGAGCATCATTTAGTGAAAAGAGAATCAGCGTATTAATTGATATGATATAAACTTAAACAAATGGTTTGTGTAGCAATTTTAAAAAGTGCAGGCCGCGCATCATGGCTCAGGCCTGTAATCCCAGCAGTTTGAGAGGCCGAGCTGGGTGGATCACCTGATATCAGGATTTCAAGACCAGCCTGGCCAACATGGTGAAACCCCATCTCTACTAATAATACAAAAGTTAGTCGGACGTAGTGGCATTCTCCTGTAATCCCAGCTACTCAGGAGGCTGAGGCAGGAGAATCACTTGAACCTGGGAGGTGGAGGTTGTGGTGAGCTGAGATCGCGCCATTGAGCTTCAGCCTGGGCAACAAGAGTGAAATTCAGTCTCAAAAAAAAAAAAAAAAAAAAAAAAAAAAAGTTTAAAATGCAGAAAATTTTTAGGAGGTAAAATAAGGCATTCATAATTTTGGTAAACAAAGAAATCTCTATAAAATTTTAGTGTTCTTTATTTATAGAATCAATGGCAAATGGATATGCAACTCTTTTTTAAAATCTAAGTTTTGTTTTGCTTTTTATGTACTTATTTCCATTTTAAATTTTAGAGAAATAAGAAAAAAATAGATGAACAGATATGAAACTTCCCTTTTTAGTATTAAAAAAAAAACTATCCTTAAGTTAACATTGCGGTATCTTAGTGGACATGCAGAAAAAAAGAACAGGTTGTTTTTAAACATATTTTTATCCTGCATTAAGTTGACATATAAATAGTAAGTTGCATACCTGTTTTTTTAAATTCAGAAAAAAATTGCTTTAAAAAAATGTGACTATTCAGAAGCCACATTTTAAGAGATTTTAAAAAATTTTTATTTTCTTACACAAAGTGTTGAATGAGCAGTGTTAGTCACAATGATTTTTGTGTTGGTTTGCTTTCAGTTATTTTTATCACAGTAAGGAATGCAAGCCTAACAGAAAAATGCATCCATGAATTTTCAATATTTGTTTTATCTTACATAGATTACTTACTAATCTATGTTTTGTTTAAATATTGTAAAAGTTATTTTAATTCTGTAGTGCAGTAGTATCACATATATATTTTTACCAAATATATAGTGATAGTGTGTCCATTAATTTAAATTTAGAATGAGAAGTTAAGCTCCTAGCATTTTTTTAATTTTTCAGTTCTGAAGTTAAAAATGTGTAAAATTATTTTGTGTATTCCTAGTGAAATACCAGCCCGGAAAATATTAATATACTCTGTTTATATTTTGTTTCTGTTCAGATTCATTTAAAAAAAAAAACTGTGAAAGAAAAGATGATGGAAATACTTTCTGCCCCACACAATAAATATCTTGTATATTTTCATATCAGTAATATAGGGTTGTTGTTCTTTCTGCCTTATGGGAATTTTTAATGAATCCTGGCCTTGTTTTTGTTTTTTAAATGGCTATGTTGTATTCTCTGATGCGTTTAACATGGGTATGATTTGCTGAGTTCTGTCAGAACTTTGGCAACTACATTTGTTCATTCATTCATTTGTATTCTCTATAATTACTTTTATTAACTCTAACATTTAGTATGTTTCAGTTTGGAGAAATGTTGATTTTTAAATAAACAATGAAAAACAAAATACATAGAATAAAATACTCCATTCTATCTCATGAAATTTTTTTTTTTAGAAAAATATAGTTTTTTTGTGTTTTTTTTTTTTTAATTAAAGGCAACTACTTTTAGATCAGAAGAGATTTTGTTGTTTTTTGCTCTTTTTGTATTGTGGGGTGTGTGTGTGTGTGTGTGTGTGTGTGTGTGTGTGTGTGTGTGTGTGTGTTTGGTGGCCTCTGAGGAAAAGCTAATAACCTCTCTATTTTTTGTTTCCCTGCATATACTGCTAATTATGTATCCATTTAGATAACTGCTTAATGTGTATTCCTAAGTGTATTGCTTTGAGTCAAGGGCTAGAATTCTTCATTCATAAATTTGTGGTATTGAAGAGATGGACTAATTGTAAGTATGGTAGTTTTTATTCCATCATTGAATAACTAATAAAGTAGTCACAAAATTATGCTCATTAAGAGTGGCATTTAATAGTGGGCACCCTAAATTTTTAAACAAAAAAATTTATCCAGTGTGTTTTCAAGATTCTAAAGCAGAAGTGAAAGAACTAAGCATGAATACCTACTAAAAATTGTCTTAATTATCTTAGTTACTTATATTTATGCAGCTTTATGGAGGGTGGGATGTTATGTTGTATAAAGGATTTGAAAGTAAATTTCAAGATAATAGTGTGTTTCTCATAGTGTCTTAAGTGACACTCACAAAAACTACTATGTTAAGTGATTTATTTTTCTTATGAAGTTACTCTTCAGAAATTCAGAACATTGAAAGAAGACCATACTAAATCACCAAAAAAGTTTAATGTTTTGTAAGTTAATGCATTTTAAGCACTGTACATGTAAGGTAAACTAGGACTACAAAAAGGTCACTAGATCTTCTAATGAATAGATACTAGTAATTTTTAATCAGCACCTCACTTGTTCACCCACAAAGTACATGTGAATTGGATGTATAAGTTATTTGTGTATAAGCTGTAAAGGACTATAAAAGCATAGTTTGTTATGATTGATACTAAAGTAGGTATTAAAGAACACTTTTTTTCTGAATATATGAACATTCATCTACAAGTATATTTTACCTCATAGTGATAGGTTTTTCTGCAAGGTGACAAAAGATAGAACCAAGATCTTTAGTGGTATAACTATTCTCCCTGAGAAATTCTGATTTACGTTTTGTCAATGAAAAAATAACAGCAAATAAAGGTAAAATGTCTACTATACTAATGGGTCTTACTTGAAAAGGATAGTTATAGTTTTATTCTCTATTGCTTGAAAATGAATACATAATATAATAGTAAACAGCTACTCATGTTCAGAGTACTATGAATACTGAAATATTGGTGGAATCTGGAAGTAGTGAGGTTATTCTGTGCCTGAACTTCCTGTTTTCACCTACTTCCCAATTACTTGCAGCTGTCAAAATAATTTTAATCATTTTCAAATACTTTGCAGAAAAAAAAAAAGATCTTAAGCCCTTCGGCCCTAATCGAGGGCCATAAGTCTTCAGCTAAAAAGATGTTACCCCTTCTCTTCTTGTCTTCTTTTGTATCCCTGCTGAGTCCTTCTGTCTAGTCAGGTCAGTGCTCTTTCTGAACATCACTATTATGTTCTAAGATCTTAAACATTTATTCAGGTCATTCACAATTCCGATTCTGTATCCTTGTCTTCTAAACCAGATCAGAGAATCAGAGGATGTTAGAGCAGAAAGAGGCTTTAGAAAGCAGTTGATAAGCTCTTTTATTTTACTAATGATGAAATATTAGGTATGAAATACTTTTCAGGTTAAAAATTAAACCAAATCTCAGAACCTCTAGCCTCTGAGCGATTTTTCTATGGCATGTTGTTTACAGAAACATGCAAGCAGACATGCAGAGCTCTGCTTAGTCCACGGAGGGACCTAAAGATTGGATTCTCCCACCTCTGTGCCTAGGTTGTCCACCAAATATGCTTGTTTATTTCCCAGTATGTGGAAGAGTTACTATGGGAAAAATGAATGTAAAGTCCTATACAAGACAAGGAAAACCAAGCAAGCATCTCATTAGGCCCATTTGCAATTAGAGTGGCAGTTGTATGCATTTACAGTCTTATTATTTATTCAGTGTCAGAAAAGGATAATGTGTTCGCATTTTACACAGTCATACATACAGAAAAAGAGAGCCTCACTGTAGGACACCTTAAGCATGGGGCAGGGTCTTAGTTTATGTATAGTATTTTTCAAGTTATTGAAAATCATAGGTGACAGATAAATAAAAAATAGTCTTCTGCCAAAAGGCTTTTCCTGAAAAATCGGAGCCTTTCTTAGCATTGTGCTAAACTGAATCTTTCCTCTTTTACTTAAACTTAAGTCGCTGAGAGTATTCAAAACCAATTTAAAATGAATTATGTATAGCTGATGCCACTACTCTTCTCCTTTACTATAAACATGAATATTTAAAATCATAGAATTTTAACATCAGGAGGACATTGGCGACTTAACTCTACAACAGCTTCATTTTATTACTGAGGAAAAAGATGGTGAAGTTTCTTAGTTGTGAACACTGAATTGATTAGTGTCAGGCAGCCAGGAGGTCAGGATTCTTGGGCCTATGTTATTTTCCCCAAACTACTTGAAAATCCTCATTAAATTATCTCTTGGCACCATCTGTTTCTCTTTGTCTTTTTTTCTCTCCTTTTTTTTTTTTTTCCTTCTGGGCTAAACCATGTCAGTCCTATTTAAGTTGTATTCAATGGCTTTAATCTAAATTCTATGAAATGGGGTTGAAAAGAAAAATCTGGAAGTCTAATTAGAATACTTACATGTCTCATCAAAAGATTTCTTTTTCTTTCTTTTCTTTAGCATCCGGTCATGCACCTTTCCACAGATCTGGACTGTTTATTGATTTTACTGTGCTTTAAAAATTTCCCATGAAGCCAGGCATGGCTTTTGCCTGTAGTCCCAGCGATTCAGGAGGGCGAGCTGGGACATCCAGGGACATCCACACTGCCTGGGGAAGCCTCCCAGGACCATGGTGAAGGCAGATGCCAATCTCACCTTTACAATCTAGGGTGATATTATTTACATGATGCAGGGCAGTATAATGGAAGTATCTCAAGGCCTTTTCGCCAGAATAAACTTTCACAAAATCCTCCAAATCCTCTTTATGTCACATCATCCTCAGAAGTCTCCTGCTCGCCCCCTAAAACCCACACTTCCATAAATACTGTGCCCCTTTTTTTTTCCTTCAACTTTTAGGTTCGGGGGTACATGTGCAGGATGTGTAGGTTTGTTACCTAGGTAAACGTGTGCCATGGTGGTTTGCTGTACAGATCAACTCATCACCTGGGCATTAAGTCCATCATCCATTAGCTATGCTTCCTGATGCTCTCTTACCCCCTCCCCCACTCCCCTGCACTTTCTTAAAGGATAAAGAAAGGATAAGTCTTATATTTGACCTTTGAGGGTCTTACCCAGTGATCTCAGCCTTCTACTCTTGAAGGCTTTTACATGCTATGCAGTGATAGTGATTAAAATGTTCCCTCTTCTCCCAAATCAGGCAGTGCCCACTATCTTAGTGGGGAAGATACCCTATTCAGAGTCACATGTATTCTTCATAGCAAATCACCAGGAAAATATTCATTTTCTGTAGCCAGTATGAAGAAAGGAAGTATATGGGCAAATCTCTGTACCTTTCTTTCAATTTTACTGTAAACCTAAAAGTGCTATTTAAAAAAAAAAAAATCTTAAAAAAGTATACTTTCACTTTCATCCCAAAGGAGAGCTTGAAGTATCTGAAAGTGAAAAGAAAATGTAGGCTATCACTAAGAATTCTAATCAAACTGGGGAAGCAGAGTTTAGATGTCTAGTGTTGACCTTATCCCCAGTGTTGACTTTGTCTTCATGGTCTTTTAGGAGTAAATCTTTTTAAGTTTCCTCAGTGGCAAATGTAAGAAGTTAAGTAGTTTGGTGGTGGTGGGAAATAAAATTCTAGGAAGAGTTAGAGGTGGCAGTGGTAGGTGGGCAGGGGTTTATTTTGGAGGAGAACTTGTGTTAGGCCTTAGACATGCAGGTGGTGGTGAAAGCAGGCCTTCCAGCTGTGACGTGTAGCTACCAGCAACCTGTTTCTTAGATTAAATGGTTCTGTTTCGATCTTGATAACTCTGTCAAACATTAGATATGTCTAAAATGGAAGGCACAGTGGATTCACTCCCTCCGCCTTGGATCTGGATCCACATTTCACACAGTAGCTAAGCCAGAAATATCGGCACCATCCTTAGAGCTACTTCCATAGTACACTTTGAATCAGTCACTCAGGCATTTTTATTCTGTTTCCTAAATATAGTTTGCTTCAGTGCATTCCTCACCCTCTGTCAATGATTACCATGTGTGCTTGAGTATGAGGTGAGGTCACCCTTTTCCTGCAAAATTACTCCTCAGAGAAGAGGGAGTCTTGAGGTGGAGTCAGTGCAAAGCCTCTGCTATTACTGAGTGCTTTCTGCAAGGCTTTATTTTAAATAGAGCATTTGTGAGGAGGACACATTAGCCCCACATGACCCTGTTTAATGCGGTTAGGTATTATGGAGGACATCTGACAAAATCTTTTAAAAAGGGTATGGCAGCTTTGAAAATAGTGTGGGAATTTATTCTTAGGAATGTGTCCTCACAGTTGTAAATACAGAGTATCTTTATAAACAAACCTTCCACTAAGAAAAAAAAAAAAAAGCCCCGATACACTCAAATTAGGGATATAGAAAGCATGAACGTGTTCCTACATTACAAATGGAAATGGCAACCATCCTGATTTTTACCAAATCCTATCTCAGGCTTAGGACAAAATTTCCAGTGATGGCACCAGACAGAGATTCCACTAATGCTTTACCTCTGGTGAAGATGGATATGCTTCAGAAAACTGTCAGAGGCTAAAAACCTAACTTGAGTTGACACAGACACAGATGTCAGCCATGCATGTGCAGAGTTTGGACGAAAGTGTTTTTGGGAGATATAGATATAGAAAAAAGTGACATATCTAAATTTCTTGTATATTTCACTATTTATTTTATTTATATCACTAAAAATAACAAATGCATGACATGATATAAACAGGTGGCTCTTTCATACAGTCTGTAACTTTTGGTAAATGTTATTCAATTATACATTCACAGAAGTACACGAATCATAAGTAAACAGCTCAATGAATTTTCACAAAGCAAACAGTGTAGCGAGCTCTTAGACCAAGAATCAGAACACCACCAGCATGAGAATCAGAGCATCACTGACACTCAAAAATGCTCCCTTACTCTCTTCCAGTTATTGCCTGACCGCTGCCCCCACATGTACAGTGTAAATAGTATCTTGTCTTCTATCATCAGAGATTAGTTTCGCTTGTGCTTGTTTTTGAACTTTCTATAAATGTAATCATTCAGTAAGTACCACTTTGCTGTCTGGCTCCTTTCCTCAATATTATGTTTGTGAAATTCATCTATGAATTATTTAGTTTGTTCACATTGATGAATGATATTTTACATTTTGAACAACCACAACTTATCCATTCTACTATGATAAATATTTGTGGTGATTTCAGTTTGGGGCTGTTATGAGTAATGCTGCAATTAAAACTCTCCTGTATGACTTTTGGTGAATAAATGTCAAGTACTGGGTTGGGTACATACCTAGGAGTGGGATTTATAGGTCTTAAGATATGCCTTCGTCAGCTTTAGTTAACACTATCAAACACTTTTCTAAAATGGCTGTACCTTTTTCACATCCATTAGCAAAGTAGAAGAGTTCCTTCCTCCACATTCTTGCCAACTATTGGTATTTTGTGTCTTTTTCTCTATTAGCTGTTTTGATGGGAGAATAGTATATTGCACTATGATTATAATTTGCATTTCCCTGATAACTAATTTAGTTGAGCACTTTTTCATATATTTCATGGCCAGTAGGATATATATAAGTGGCTGTTCCTATTCTTTGCCCCCCCTTTTTTTTTTTTTTTTTTTTCTCTAAAATCTTATATATTTGGCAAAAAAAAAAAAAAAAAAATCAACTCTTTAATATGCTTGCTTTATTGGCAAAACTGAAGATCATCTTATATTCAAACAATATGTAAGTTTAACCTCTATCATGCTGTTTTTTAGGTTGCTGTGATGACCTGCTAATGAGTCCATTAACCTCTACTCTCTCTGAGATGCTATCTTCTACACATACAAAGTTAATTTTACAATCATGCAGATGTGATTAAGTTCTTTTTAGCCCTGTCTCATTCATTCTTCCCTGCTGTGATTATCCACCTTTCCATCAATCCTATGCTAAACATAGTATTGACAAAACTCCCCCATAAAAGCCCATGGGGAGTGCGTGAGGCACTCTTACTAAACTTTCAGATTGCCAGTAAATTCGGATTCGGTAGATTTGAGTTGGGTCCTGGGAATCTGTGCTAGTAACAAGCACTCCACATTCTTATTTTAGGAAAGTTTGAAGAATACCATGGATTATTTTTGATTTTGTTTCAGTGTTCCCGCACATTCCCTCTCCACTGTCTGGATTTTTTTCTATCCTTCCTCCATTGTCATCTGTCAATAGCCATCCACATGTAACCTCTGGGAGTCTAACTTGACTCTTCCAGGCTGAGCACATCACTCTATAATCAGATCTTACTTCTGATCTTCCTCACAAAACTATTACGTCATTGGCCTTCCCCATCGCAGCTGATAACATGCAGTAGTTTGATCTTCAGTATAAATGTGGAATCTGAATATTATATGACCTCCACAGCATGTACACTGGTCCTCTTCTTCTATTACCCTCATGCCTCAATTATTGCAGAACTAGTTTCCCTGCTTGCATCTTGTACCCATGCAGTCTGACTAGAGGGATCAATATTTCAAAACCTAAGTCAACATCATTTCTACTCAGATCTCTGCACTGGAGCTGGCATGGTGGTATGCACCTGTAGTCCCAGCTACTTGGGAGGCTGAGGCAGGAGGATTGCTGAAGCCTCAGAATTCAAGTCCAGCCTAGGCAACATAGTGAGACCCCATCTCTAAAAGAAAAAAAAAAAAACCTCTCTCATGGTTCCCAATTTCTCTGAGAGTAAAACCCCAAGTTCTCAGTGGGCCCTATGAGACCCACTGCACTCTGCCCCCTCCCCTTACCTTATGCTTTGACCTTCCAGGCTCACCCTACCTCAGTCACTCTAGCCTGCCTGCTTCTCTTAGGACATCCCAGTGTGCTTGCACTGTACAGCTTTCCTATGGGCTACTCCCTCTATCTTGGAGCAGTCTCCCCCTAGATATCTGTAGTACTGACTGACCCCTTCAGTCTTTCAAGTCTTGGCTCACATGTCCCCACTGAAATATCCTTCTCAGGGAGGCCTACCCTCATCACTCTATTTTAAAACGAAGCCTGGCCCGTTCTTCCCACACCTCCAGTCTCTTTCGATCTCTTTTACTCTACTTTTTTTGTTTTGTGGCAATAATTACCTGCTAGTATATTATTTATTCTATTTATTATTTATCATCTTGATCTCTCTGTCAGAATAAAATCCTCCAAAGGCAAATTATTTTTTTGCTGTTTTACTTACAGAATGTCCCCAAATATCTGAATAGTGTTTGGCATATAGTAGGGGCCCAATTAATATTTGTTTGATTTGTTGAATGAAATATTTGGGATGCAGTAGTAACCTTAAATAAGACTAAGAGATATTAAATAGCATCTTTTTACAAGCCTTACTTTTATGAAATCTTTTCCAAGATATGTCACATATTTTAATTTTGAAGTAGAAATTGGAAGTTTGAATGAAGGTGGAATGAATGTGGATTAACTTGTGTGTGCTGCTACATTGATTGGAAGGAGAAGACAGTGGTAGTTAGGCGCATTCCAACCTAGTTGAGGGTATTCTCTGCAATATGACGTAAAACGTTTAGGGGTTGATACTTGAGTACTGGATTTTAGGTTGTTTCCTTTTTGCTAGCGTTACTTGCAGTGTCCATTAAGGCAAGTTCCTATTAAAAAATCAGACAACTTATGGAAATTAGATGTCTTTTAGGTTTGTTTCAAGCACATCGATTTTGAAAACTATTCATAGTTCCATTTTAAAAGCAGTTTGCTTTTGCATATTTTATCCATCTTAAGGGCATTCTTACACGTTTGCATCAAATTTGGGAGCAAGAAACAACCTCCTCTTCTCTCGCTTCCCCTCCATGTCTTTTTCTCTTGTGCATAATTTTCTGAAATACTATGATGCTGTCCAGCTGCAATCTGACTGCTGGATAAGAGGAATAGTACTGTTCAGGTTCTATTTATAGACATCTAATTTTAGAATAACTTTTATTTCTATTACTGTGAGTCCTTACGTTTCCAGTATATATGTATATACACTTATACATGTCTCTGAGAGTATAATATTTGCTTTGTAGAGTGCAGTCTTTTTATGGAAGAGGGAGGATATTATTCCGCTCAGCTTTCAGAGAGATTCTGTTTGAAAATCTGCTGGCTCAGCAGTTCATTATGTCATCCTAGCCTGACTAACCTTTGGTGATCTCTAATTGTCTTATGTTTTACCTGTCTTAGCCTCTTTTCACAACCTGTATTTATTCATTATAAGCTTTTGTATAAGAGTAACTCCTATACTTTGGTGTTTCCCAAGGTGCCTAGACCACTGCTGGGTTATATAACATAATAGCTCAGGGCAGCTAAGAGAAGAATCCTTTCATGAGAAGTGAATAGACTTCATCTGATAATGAGAATGATTATTAGTAGCTTAGCACTTGAAAGAATGCCAAAAAGAACAGCATGAAGAAATGTATCTTAAGTCAGCTCATACAATACTTATTTGAAAAAGCCAAATCTCAATTAGTGGCATGAGGAAAAGCCTGGATATAGTTCTATCCACAAAAGAAAAGGCAGTTAAGCACCAATTCAAGTCATGGTTAAAATTTCCATATAAACTACTTTACTAACTGTATGCATTAGCAAACTCAAAAGTAGACACTTTTGTGAACTGTTACAGGAACTTTATTGTACAGTTAAAAAAATACAGCAATAGCCAGGCAGTAGAAAAATACTTAATCTGACTGTTCTTTTTTCTCTCAGCATTCTGAAAGTGTCTGTATTTCAGTACTATTATTTAACTAATGATAATAGTGTGAGCCTACACATCAACAGATAAATTTAATCTCTATTCTGTTATCTGTCTGTTTTCTGGGACATGTGGTGCTAATGAGCCTACATATTTGGGAATTTAGTTTAAAAAGTGCTAGGGCATAAAAGATGGCAGGCAAAGGAGGAAAAGAATGAAATATCTTCCAAATGCATTCAATCATTGAACAAGTGCTGTCAAAAATCACTAGATACTAGGAACTGAGGAATTGAGACTGAAGTGGTAGTGAAGGGCTGGGATATAGATGAAAAGGAAAAAGGTGGCTAGTCCCAGTCTTCAAGGTACTTAGTTGTTCATCACTCACTCACTCACTCGTTAATTTATTCATGCAGTATCTATTGAATACCTTGATATGGTTTGGCTCTGTGTCCCCACCCAAATCTCATCTAGAATTGTAACCCCCATGTGTCGAGGGAGGGCCCTGGTGGGAGGTGATTGGATCATGGGGGTGGTTTCCCCGTGCTGTTCTCATAATAGTGAGGGAGTTCTTACAAGATCCGATGGTTTAAAAGTGGCACTTGCCCCTTGTAAGAGGTGCCTTGCTTCCTCTTCATGGAAGCACCATGATTGTAAATTTCCTGAGGCCTCCCTAGCCATGTGGAACTGTGAGTCAATTAAACCTCTTTTGTTCATAAGTTACCCAGTCTCAGGTAGAATCTGTATACCAGTATAAGAATGGACTAATACATGCCTACAATTCAGTGTACCAGGGTGTATTATTTCATTTTCATGCTGCTGATAAAGACATACCCAAGACTGGGCAATTTACAAAAGAAAGAGGTTTATTGGACTTATAGTTCCTCATGGCTGGGGAGGCCTCACAATCATGGTAGAAGGTGAAAGGCACATCTCACATGGCAGCAGACAGGAGAACTTGTGCAGGGAAACTCCCCTTTTTAAAACCATCAGCTCTTGTTAGACTTATTCACTGTCATGAGAACAGCACAGGAAAGACCTGCCACATGATTCAGTTACCTCCCACTGGGTCCCTCCCACAACATACGGTAATTCAAGATGAGATTTGGGTGGGTGACACAACCAAACCATATCATTCCACCCCTGACCCCTTCTACATCTCATGCCCTCACATTTCAAAATGAATTATGTCTTCCCAACAGTCCCCCAAAGTCTTATCTCATTTCAGCATTGACTTAAAAGTCCACAGTCCAAAGTCTTATCTGAGACAAGGCAAGTCCTTTCTGTTTATGAAGTTGTAAAATCAAAAGCAAGTTAATTACTTCCTAGATACAATGAGAGTACAAGCATTGAGTAAATACAGTCATTCCAAATAGGAGAAATTGGCCAAAACAAAAGGGTTGTGGGTCCCACCCAAGTCCAAAATCCAACAGGACAGTCAAACCTTAAAGCTCCAAAACTATCTCCTTTGATTCCATGTCTCACATCTAGATTATGCTGAGGCAAGAGGTGGGATCACATGGTCTTGGGCAGCTCCGCCCCTTTGGCTTTGCAGGGTACAGCCTCCCTTCTGGCTACTTCCATGGGCTCGTGTTAAGTGTCTGTGGCTTTTCCAGGTGCATGGTACAAGCTGTTGGTGGATCTCCCGTTCTAGGGTCTGGAGGACAGTGGTCCTCTTCTCATAGCTCCACTAGGCAGTGCCCCAGTAGGGACTCTGTGTGGGAGTGCCAACTCCACATTTCCCTTCCACACTGCCCTAGCAAACTTCTGTCTGGGCATCCAGGCATTTCCATACATCTTCTGAAATCTCAGTGGAGGTTCTCAAACCTCATTTCTTGACTTCTGTGCACCCGCAGGCTCAGCACCCTGTGGAAGCTGCCAAGTCTTGGGAATTGCACTCTCTGAAGCCACAGCCCAAGCTCTATGTTGGTGCCTTTCAGCCATGGCTGGAGCAGCTGGGACACAGGGCACCAAGTCCCTAGGATGCACACAGCACGGGGACCCTGGGCCTGGCCCATGAAACCACTTTTTCCTCCTAGGCCTCTGGGCCTGTGATAGGAGGGGCTGCTGTGAAGACCTCTGACATGCCCTGGAGACATTTTCCCAATTGTCTTGGGGACTAACATTCAGCTCCTAGTTATTTTTGCCAATTTCTGCAGCCAGCTTGGATTTCTCCTCAGAAAATGGAATTTTCTGTCACATTGTCAGGCTGCAAATTTTGTGAACTTTTATGCTCTGCTTCCTTGTTAATACTGAATGCCTTTAACAGCAGCCAAGTCAGCTCTTGAATGCTTTGCTACTTAGAAATTTCTTCCACCAGATACCCTAAATCATCTTTCTCACGTTCAAAGTTCCACAAACCTCTAGGTCAGAAGCAAAATGCTGTCAATCTCTTTTTTGCTAAAACATAACAAAAGCCACCTTTGCTCCAGTTCCCAACAAGTTTCTCATCTCCATTTGAGACCAGCTCAGACTGGATTTCACTGTCCATATCATTATGAGCATTTTGCTGAAAGCCATTAACAAGTCTCTAGGGAGTTCCAAACTGTCCCACATCTTTCTGTCTTCTTCTGAACCTCCAAACTGTTCCAACCTCTGCTTGTTACCCAGTTCCAAAGTCATTTCTACATTTTTGGGTATCTTTTCAGCAGCACCCCACTCTACTGGTACCAGTTTACTGTGTTAGTTTGTTTTCACGCTGCTGAAAAAAACATACTCCAGACTGGGCAATTTACAAAAGAAAGCAGTTTATTGGACTTACAGTTTCACATGGCTGGGGAGGCCTTACGATCATGGCAGAAGGTGAAAGGTACGTCTCACATGGCAGCAGACAAAGGAAGAGCACTTGAGCAGGGAAACTCCCCTTTTTAAAACCATCAGATCCCTTGAAACTTATTCACTCTCACAAGAACAGTACAGGAAAGACCTGCCCCATGATTCAATTATCTCCCACCGGGTCCCTCCCACAACATGTGAGAATTCAAGATGAGATTTGGGTGGGGACACAGCCAAAGCATATCACAGCGATACAATAATGAAATAAAGTAATTCAGAAATTCTCACCCCCAATCGACATTCTGTTCTTTTGTGATAGACAGGGAATTAATAAGTAAAAATCAAGTAGTCCACGATGATCCGCACTAAAGAGAAGAATAACGTAGGAAAGGAGACTGGAACTATTGAGGTTAGGAAGCTAGTTGCAATTTTAGACAGGATGTTCTCAGTGTGAACGCATCTTTCTAGTGAGGATCTGAAGGAAGTAAGGAAGCTAGTTGTTCAGATACCTGGAGAAAGAGCAGTGAGGCTCAAGGAAAGGCAGTAGGAGGGGCTGAGGGGAAAATGTGCCTGACATGTTCAGGCCTAACAGGGAGGCTGCTGGGGATGGGCAGGTTGAACGATGGGGTAAGGCCGTGTGAGGGCCTTGTGGGGTTTCACTCCCAATGTGGTGAAAAGCCACTGGGAGGTTTTGCCCCCCAGGCCTGGATCTTGAATGTGTAGGAAAGGGTTAATTAAAAATTAAATTCAGCCATAAATGATGAAGCTGACCCAAAAGATTCAATTTTATTGAAGGAATGAAACTGGAATTGAGTGAGAAGTAAAATCTGGGCTTCATGGTTTGGGAGTCATCTGTGAGAAGTTGTAGTTAAATTTTGAAGATGGATGCAGAATTCTGAGGAGACGTTTTTGAAGGAAACGAGAGGAGGAACCAAAGTCTGTGCCCTAGCGATGCTCTTCCCTGCTCCTGGGCACTGGAGGGAGAGTCCTTTGTGAGCCTTAAAATGGTAATAGTGGTCCACTTCCTTTTTCTTTTTATTGTTTTCTTTTATGGGGTTGTTTTCTAGGAGATCTCCAGTATTCTTTCGTAGACTTCTTATAAGGTAAAATTACGGAAGAAGGAAGGAAAAGTAACTGGAAGAATGTATGATGTTGACTTTGTGTTGACCCACCAACTCATTCTTTTATGGAGGAAAGGGGTGGGCAAGTGGCTGGCTTCTATGATTTAGAATTACAAGCAAAAACTGTTATATAAAGACTCTAATTTCTATGACGTTAGCCCTAAAGAAACCCTCAAGAGTATTAAAGTCTGAGACCTATATTAATTTCAATTTATTCTCCTTTTCGTATCATCTTTCTTACTATTATGCTTAAACATTCTTCAGTCAGTTATCAAAAGCATACTTTGTTCATTTTAATTTTTGTTTTATATATAAGAAGATAGAGGTACTTGCAAATCTAAATGTTTTCACAAGTTGAAGTGTGTGACTTTCATACCAAGCCTCTGTTGTTTGTTGTTTGTTTTTCAAAAATAAAACATTATGTTATAGCCAGGACCAAAACCAAAATTTCACAGGCTATTTCTTCTGCCAAAGAAACATTGCCCTCTCTTAGTTTAAGATGTCAAAACACTTAGCAATGTTTTCTGCCTAATTTTGGAATGTTGCTTTCTGATTCTGAATTGGAACAGTTTGCCCTGAAATTGCATAGATATGCATTTTGCCCATAAGTGAATGTATACAGCTGATTTCTCGTGTGACTTTCAGATGAAAGTCAGAGTTAAAATGGAAAATTGCTGTAGGAAGCTGGCACGTTTTTAAATTCCTGAGTGGTTTTGGGGGGAATAAAACCTCTTTCCATTCCGGGCTGCATGGAAAATATTAAACTCCTTTTAAGTAACTGGGAGATGAGATGAGTATTATGGATTTTCATCTTTTTCTCCTGAGTTCTTGTGATTCAAATCCTGTTCCTGTTGCAGTGTTATTGTGCATTAAAGATCTTGACTGCTGAGATTGAACCATTATTTTCTTACTTATTTTACCTTCAACTTGTTTGGTGCTATGAGAATATTCAATATATAGCTTTTTGTTGCAGAGATTTTAGCAGCATTAGTTCATCTTGACTGATGCCCTTGACTTCAGAGTATAAATAGAAAAATAGAGATAGGTGACAAGGATTGATTAGCTATCCTCATTCTAAGTGAAACAGTAAACCTAGCTAGATAAATCACAGCTCAAAAGCCTGGAGAATGCATGGTAAAAGAAATAAAGGTAGTGCGTACATGTGTGTATGTGCTTAATAGTGAAGTTTTCTAAAAGAGGTACAAGCACAAAAATTCTGTCTGGTCTGTTCTACTGTCTTTCAGTTTTTATTTTTAAACACTTAAGGGTTTAAATAACCTATGGAATTATTATTTGCTTTTTCTTTTTTTAAAATAATTTTTTTAAGTAAAAGAAAACTGAGACCAATGTCATTGCCTTTTTAAGTCAGATATATGTGTGTGTATATACATCTGTGTGTGAGTGTGTGTATGTATGTATGTATATATGCACGTATATGCATATACACACATATTACTTTATTAGACTTTAATTGTAGGATTGGAAGGGCTCAGGGGAGATCACCTGATTTTTTTTCTCTGGCACTTTTAAGCTATTTAAGCATTTTAATAGTGTTTACTCTGTGCCAGGCAGTGTTCTAAGCACTTGATATATATGAACTCATTTAACTCTGACATTCAGCCAAAGAGATACATCTATTATTATCCCCACACACCATACAAGGAAATTGAGGTTCACAGAAGTTCAGCGTCTCACTCCATGAGAAATGAAGCTGGGATTTTAACCCAGGCATCAAGGCTGTGCCTTCAGCCCTTATATTAGCACCTGCCCCTCTCCCTCTCCTCCTCTTCTTTCTAGACTTTTCAGTTCAAAGGGTCAGTTTTTCACTCTGACTTCCCCTTTACCTGATGTGGTTTCTTCAGCCTATAGTTTAAGGCTTTTTCAGTTTGTTTTCCTTTATTCTTTTCTTGAACCTGGTGAAGAACAACCCTTCTCCACATCTCCATCCGTCACTGCTGCTCCATTCTTTCACCCTCCTCCTCCTTGGTTATATTCTCCAGCCTTCAAACCATTTCTGAATTCTTAAGTTATATTACATCAGGATTAGAAGCTGCTGTTATAATGATGGCTTGTCCAGTTCTGAGTAAGATAGTATTAATAGCACAATTAACCTCATAGTTTCTATATATATATATATATATATATATATATATATATGAACTTGATTCCTGTTTGCCACATCTTTTTTCTCCTGTATTTGCAAAGATACATTCTTCTTGCATTAAGAGTTGCTATTAGTGATACCATGCTGTGCAGTCATGAATATTTCTCAGCTTTTCCAAGACCTTTGAATTTTAACAATAATTCATAAACACGCTTGCCTTTCTGTGGACATTTTATAGGATTTATTGAGGTTATTTATGGAAGTTTATAACTGTGTCCTAGGATCTCCTGGCTCTTGAGACACACTGCTGTTAATATGTTGAATGTGTAAATTTCCATTTAGTGTGGAACTGTCAAAGACAGTTGTATGATTCAATTTGATAAATGGGTACTTTGGGCCAGCTGTCGGGGCATTATCTTTCCAACTGAATCCCAGGTAAGAGAATAAAGAATGGAATACCATCCTGCACCCAGCACTCTTCACCCATATCCCCCACACTCCCTCTCTACTTAGTTTCATCTAGCAGAGCCTCCATTCTCTTACTGAAGATGAAATCATGCTGATGAGTTGTATCCTTCCTAAGCCAAAGATAATTATTACCTGATTATCTGGTACCACACAATATTAAGTTTGTAAAAGTGAGTTTACCTTGATTGCTGCTGCATTTTATTGAGTAAACAACAATTCCACCAGATTGTAATTTGCAAATTCAGCTTTTTTCCCCTCTATCTTTAACCTTCTACAATAATGTTTAACATTTAGTCTGAGGTGACTGGGGTGGGTAATGAACAGTCTGCCTTGTCTGTTTTTCTTGACTATGCTGCTGGGTTTTATTATTATTACAGGTGTTGCTAGGTTAGAATTATTTCCGCCTATACTGGGGACTTGCTGCTTTAGGATCTTGGAGAGTTCACCTGTTCCTTTCTTTGAAAACTTTGCATGATTGCTGAAATTCAGTCTATAATATGTCCATTAGTGCAATATTTTAACTGGCATATTTGTGCCCTTATAACTTTCTACCCAGACTGTGAGAACTTTGGCCAGTGGATTGGCGGTAAAGGGAGTGTTTTTCCTTCCAGTTGGGGAGCTTACGTGTTCCTAAGCATCCTATTCTTGCCTCTGTTTTATCATGATAGTATTGTAATTTAGCTCTTTCTCTATATGTCTCCCCCACCTCAAGGAAATTCTCAAAGACTGTGAGTGCGCAGTCCAGGGCTTGGCTTCGTGATGTTCTATAGGGCTAATCTTACGCTCTCCCTTTTTTATTCCAAACTTAATTTAACATAGGGCTATTAGTTGTAATCCAAGGAACCTCTTAGTTTTGAAAGGATTTTAATGATTGTCCAAGGGGCTTATATTCCATACATGTATATGTTTGAAAAAATACTACTACTTAGCAGTGGACTCGCAACCAAACTTTTTGGAACACAACTACTTTTAGCCCAGTTTTACACTTCTGTCCAGGCACATAGTAGAGATGCCATAAATACAGAGTTATATTGAATTCCTTTATAATAATAATGCAGGGGAAAAGGATTAGCTGGTAGAGGAAGGGGATGAGGCAAGGATTATTGCAATGACAGCCTATGGATGAGGGGAAAGTTGAGATTGAGGTAGGCATGTCACCAGAGGACCACACCATACCAATTTGAGTGGTCACAGGCATTCTAGGAGTTAGAGCCGGAGATGTTAGCAGAGGTGTGAATAGAGGTAGGGCCTATGATGATAATAGATGGAGTCCTGAGAATGGAAGTTTTATATGGGATGACAAGGAAAGACACAGTATGGGGAGAAGGTGTAGAACTCAGGAGATAATGGCCAGCCTGGAAGGAGGACAGTGGTAGTTGGTTGTTGGCCACCATAGCAATGGAAAAAGGGCAAGAAGAGAGGCAATCCCTTAAGCAGCAAGGGGTTGTTGCAGGGATGGGGAAAGGGAGTGTTCTGGGACCCTGATGACTTTGGCAGCAGCCGGTAGTGTTGCGGCTGTTCTGTGAATTGTATATGGTCAACCAGTGATTGATGCTTAAATTGTATGTAGTCATGGGGAACTTGTAACTGGCCAAAGAATGGAGTAACACGTTTGGCTTAGCTTGCCAAGAATGAGATCATATTTGACCATAATGCTGAACAAACAGGATTCAAAGGGTAGATCAGAATTTTAATTTACTCCGTTCTCCTCTCCTTCGGTAACTATTCAAACCATTCTGTGGAGCTGAGTTTTCTGTTCCTGGATGAAATCTTAGACAAACTTGTTTGCTTCACTAACTTCTCTCAGATTAAAAGCAAAAAATAGTTCAAAACTTGTATTCGTAAACACACAGTCTTGGTTCATTAATTGTTCTGCCTGGTCTAGTCCAGGACAGTTCATTCAAAGGTAAGGCTTCTCCCTCCTGTCCAGCTCCTGCTTGCTGTAGGTGTGGAGCCTGCAGTGGGAAGGAGAGTTGTGGTAGGCCTCTTCTCCCCAGTTCTCTCCCGAACACGTTTACTCTTCATCCCTACTCACCAGGCAACTCTGGATTCTTCAGAGTAGACTGGGTGGGGAGGAAGGATAAAGGGCAGAAAGGTCTTACAGAACTGAACGCCGGTTTGCGCTGGGTTCTTCTGGCTGTGGCTGATGGTGAACCTGACTGGTTCTTTTGTGGACCCTTTTATAAATTCTTCGGAGGGTCCCTCCCTTCTCTGTTTCTGTGCTTCTCTAGTCTGTTTTCCTTGACATGGGAGGAGGAAGGAGATACAGCTCCTGTTTCATCCCAGTGGTATGCTGCTGAGGTCTCCTTATGGATCCAGACAGCCTTAATTCAGATGCAGATCATGTTGACTTTGTAGTCCTTAGGGAATATTTAGGAGAAAATACCCTTCTAGGGTCTGAGAGAGAAGCCAGAGGTGGAAGTATAGATGGAGGGGTAACTGCTGTGCAGATGATGGTTGAAAGTCATGAGATTGAACAGGGTTGCCCAGGAAGACAGGAAAAAAAAATCTCAAAAAGACACTTGCATTTAGGAGGCCTAGAAGGAAAGGGCGCAGGCAAAGAAGGAGGAAGCATCATTCAGAGTACTGGCTTTAGAAAAGGGCAGGCTGGATGGGAGTCAGCCCAGAATTATGCCTATTAGTATGTCTGTTCTTTACCTGGAAAGGGGAACTTAAAATACAGATGGTTTTATTTAAATTGTGTAAGGACTCTACACCATTTTCTTCCTGTTGTAGAAATTGATGTTAATTTTACTTTTAAATTTCTAATTCTTTGAAGACAAAAACTTTAACTCTTTTTTTTCCAGTTGTTTATGAACACAGATCAAGATTAGAGAAATCCTTGCAAAAGGAAAGACTTGAACATAAAAAAGCAAAAGAAGGTAAGTAAATAAATACTTTGTGTTCTGTTTTTCCAGTACTCTTCTTTGACGTATCGTATACTTGGTTTACTATTTTTTTTTTTTTTTTTGGCTAAGATATTTCTCAAATCAACCCAAAGTCAGATAGGTGGACAGAGAAAAACATGTCAAGTAATATGTTATGCATTGTGCAATAATCCTTATACAGGATTGGATTTAGAATATTCTATTCAGTTTATGCCACCATGTGATAGCTCATATATTGGTTATACTTATTATTTCAGGAATAACATATAATTTTTCATCTGAGTATTAAACAGGTATATTACTTACACCTGGAACTTCTGTCCACAGATATCCAGGGGGCGGGGGGCGGGGGAAATTAACAGCATGCATTGTCCAGAATATGACAAATTTTATACACACACGCATGTATGTATACCGTAATGAATTGATCCCATTGTCCATTATATTTTAAGTTATGCACCTGTTTTTTACCTTGTGAAAGTTTTTATTGACACATCACTTGATTCAGTTTGAAAGTTAACATTTAGGTCAGCCACTAGGCAATGCTGTCAGTTTTTAATCGGAATTTTTCCATAAAACACAGGCCTTATACAGCTGATGATTTGAAGTTATCTGCATTCTGATATTTATTTATTCATGTTTTATGATACGTCTTGAAATTTAAGTGAAGTATTCTGTCTGCCTACCTTGGTGGGAAGGAAGAGGATAGCAGAGGAGGGGCAGTATTGGTTAGGACCTTTTACTTGGATTGAGCCTGTGTGAAGAATAGAAATTCAGCATCATTAAAATGTTTTGATAAGGTTTGGATTCTCCTTGTCTTCAAATGCAGAGTGATTTTATAGAGCCATCTAGTGGATAATAAAGTTTTCAAAGCATTAAAGATGGCTTGGCTGGCTCGATGTCTGTTTTCAGGAACTGAATGATTTTAGTGTGCCATCTAGTGGATAGCGATAAATCACCTCTGTCTTCAGATGTGCTCCATTTTTTCCCTCCTAAATTTCAAGGAGAGTTATCACAGAGATATTTTAAAAGCACTTTTAATCTATTGGCTATAATTTGGATTTTGTGGATGCAAGATTTACAGCTGTAAGGTAAAGAGGAAGATGTATGTTTTTTGCAATTCTTTCTAAACCAGTGAGAGCCAAATAAAGTATGTAAATCACCAAGTAGATTGTTTTAAACCTAAAACACTTTTGCAAGCCTGAGTAAAATTTGCCTTTATTTCTTTAGATGTTTAGAGTCTGTATAGTGAATTATCACTGTTTTTTTCCATCTTGTATTTTCTAGATTTTCTTGTTTATAAGTTAGAAGCACAAGAAACATTAAATAAAGGAAGGGTAAGTTTTGGGGTTTTTTTTGTTGTTTTCCTTAATTTGTTTTCATAAAACTTGAAAGAGAGAGAAATATAGGTGCAAACTCTTTTACTTTGTTGATCCTTGGGGTTATCGGACTGACATACTTTTTATTTATTTGTATTTTTTGGCTGCCAAAACATTCTAAGAGGAAGACTTTAAAAATTGTTTTAAAACTTACCTTTACTTATCACATTATTGATAATAGGGATAAACTGGGAATAACCTTAATGTTCAACTATAAAAAGAAGATTATTTCATTTATTTGTTTGCGGTCTCTCTTTTTTATAAAATATAAGATTTATTTCAGTTTGCCTTCACATGTGTAGCATCCAACACAGGACCTGGCCTAGAGTTTGCATTTAAGAACATTTGTGGAATGGGTGAAGGGATGAATGATATTGGCATTTAAAAATATTTTAAAGTCCAAATTAACTGGGTAAAAGCTAGTCTTTTTCTTACTCTGAGAAAAGTATATAAGCATTAATTGAAAAACATTGATATTTTGGGGTATTAAAACTAAGAAGAAGCCAAGCGAGTTGGCTCACTTCTGTAATCCCGAAACTTTGGGAGGCTGAGGCAGGGGGATTGCCTGAGATCAGGAGTTTGAGACCAGCCTGTGCAAAATAGCAAGACTTCAAAGTACAAAATATTAGTTGGACGTGATGGTACACATGCCTCTATTCCCAGCTACTTGAGAGCTGAGGCAGACGATCACTTGAGCTTAGGAGTTTAAAACTTCAATGAGCTACGATCCCACCACTGTACTCCAGCCTGGGCAACAGGCCAGACCCTATCTCAAAATAAAAAAACTGAGAAGAGTCACTTCCTTTGGTAGCCCAGGAGGCCATCAGCTTTCAACTCTTACTTGCTTTTAAAAGCACTAACCAAAACTGTGTGCACTTGTAATTTCCTTACAAATTAAAGCAGTAAAGTGAGGTAGCAAAAATGCAGTTCATTTTAGAAGTTATAAAAATATGAAAAAATGGCATGAGCGTACTTGTGCTGGCAGGGTAAAGTGAGGGATATGGTACCCAAACATAAACAACATAGCATAGGGAGGGACAACAATCAGGTGTCTTTTGCATACTGACTGGTTATGGCTACCCGGGACTCTCGGGTCCATATGTGAAGATGCCCCTCAGGAACACAAAGATATACTCCTGGAACCTGCAGCTCAGGACATGTAGTTAAGCCAGAGACTTAGGCTCAAGTTTCAATCCTGGGTCTGCTACTTAATGAAATGTTTGCTTTTGGCGGGTTCCTAATCTTTACTCAGTTTCTCACTCTGTAAAATAGAGCCTCACTGGGGTAAAATCATGTATGTAGAATTTCTTACCCGCTGAAGTTCAGGGTAAGACAGTGCCTTTTCTCTTCCCCCTTAAAGGCATGCTCAGCTTGTGAGGCCCGCTCCTCATTGGTTTATTTCTTCTTCCCTCTTACCTCAAGCACCCAGCACATATAGTAGCCCTGCGCAGTGACTCGGTGACTCTGTGTCGCAGGACAAGTTCGTGTGTCTGGGCTCCAGTTCTTCTGAATATGAAAGTGGAAGGAAATCATCTCTAAGGGCTCTGTCAAGCTACCATTTTATGATTTCATATCCTGCTTTTTTATTCTAAAATCTAGGAAACTAAGGGGAATGTTAAAACTTCATTTCTCTGTTAAATCGATGGCTCCAGCGACATCTTGGTTCAAGTGTAGAATTCATTTTACTGTAGGCAAGTGAAATAAATGAAGTTATATTTTAAAGTACTTTAAGCTGTGTTTAACACAAGAGAGCCATATTTATCTTTGTGCTTTCTTTTTTTTTATTTACAGCAAGATTCCAATAGCAGATACAGTGCACTGAATGTCCAACATCAGATGTTGAAAGTGAGTAATCTAAAGTTGTTATTTATGAATAAAAGAAAGGATTAACTAATACTTGAACTGACTATTGGCCTTTAAAGTGATTAAAGATAAAGTTTCCAGAAGTTGATTTGTATCGTAATGTGGCATATTAAAATCATATTTGGCTAAAAATTATATATAGTTGTAATGGCTCATCATATTTATCACTCGATTACATAGAACATTTTAAAATTATTACATATTTTCTTATAAATCAGGCTCTTGGTTACCTCATTTTTAATTTTCTTCTTCTCTCTATCCATTAGGGTTTTATGTTCATTTACTTTCTCACAGTGGTTTTCCTTAGACATTTTCTTTTATCTTACACAGACTGGAGGCTGTAGAACTATTAAAATGCTTCCTTCTTGTTACTAATATTTAATAAATGTCCTTTTACTTACCACGGGAACATAATTTATTATTTAAAGATTCTCCTTCCTTGGTCCTTGAGTAAAACTCATTATTGTGTGTCAGGAAGAGAATCATTGTTTCTGTCAAGCTGGAAGAGACAGGCAGCGTGCAGTTATGCCCTTCACAGCATGCACATCATGCCAGCATCTCCACCCCACCAGGCCTCCACCTCGCTTTCTCTTTGCTCTTGTCTTTCCCTCTAATATCGGTAGGGCATGCACTTTTTATTGAAACCGGAATCTTTTCTTATTATCAAGAGAGCAGTAAATGAATTAAAGCAAAGCGTGCTTTCACATTAAGCACTTGGAGACTATAGCGTTTATCTGGATCATGATTACATTGTAGGATTATAATCAGAAATAAGGTAAATAAAAGTCAATTCTCTAAACAGTTGATTACTATTTCCAAAGGGAAAAGTCTCATTTACTCTCTCTCTTTTAAACTGAGTTACCAGAAAGGCTGAAATACCAAAGAAGAAAAATTAAAGGCATTGCTGGGAAAACATCAGATCAAAAGAGGAAATCCATAATACCCAGGGAGGGATAATTTTGCCATTAGCCTTACCTTGTTTCCACAGTAATTTGTGTCCCTGGGAATTTTCCCACATTTTTCCCTTTTCCATCTCTCATGCTAACTTCTTAAAAATTAAGAGGAAAATTATCTTTGGCTGTGATCCCAACTGTTCATTTGAAATCCAGGGTAAATGGAGGGAAGCTGCACAAATTAAAGCAACTTGAGAAAAACGAAGCCTATTTCTTCATTTGTTCATGCTTTCTTGCTTTCATTTGTTTTTGTTTACTATGCTGTCAAGAAATAAACTCTCATATACTTCAGAGAATGTATATTTCTACTCAAGTTTTCATCTTTGCAGAGCCAACATGAGGAGCTAAAGAAACAGCACAGTGACTTGGAAGAGGAACATCGCAAACAAGGGGAAGACTTCAGTAGAACATTTAATGACCATAAGCAAAAATACTTGCAGCTGCAGCAAGAAAAAGAACAAGAACTTTCTAAGCTAAAAGGTATTTGGAAATCTAATTAGCTAGTTTATCTCTACATAAGTACTGATATTAATGTTTCAGTGCAACTGTAGACTGTTGTTTTGAGTGGTGATTGATATACATTTATCATGTGGTCCTTTACCAGCCACTTTTTCTTTGTAACATTTCACATGTGTCTTCATCTATTTGGGTTTGTTTAGGGAAACAGAATAGACTATGTAGTGTATTCTGTTACATCGTAGATTATTCTGTTGTATCTCAGTGGGGCACGTGGCCCTGTTGAGTAAGACAATTTTTCTCTTAACTGAGTTGTGAGACATATAGCATCTCTGATCCTTACCCACTAAATGCTATAATGTTTCTCAGTTACTGCCACAATCAAAACTTGCTCCATATATTTCTAAAAATCTCCAAGGGAGCAGAGACTTGCTGTTGATTGCCAATAGTAACTGAAAAAAGCTCAAGTTCTACAGTCAGACTGCACAGGTGAATCTTGACTTCTTTACTAGCTGTGTGACCATGGGTTAGGTTGTGTGACAACTGTGGGCTTCATTGTCTTACCTGTAAAACTGGGATAATCATAAAAATATCAACCTTGTGGAACTGGTGTGAGAAATAATTTACATAAAGCATCTAGAATCGTTGCTCATAAATTTGCTACCCATCAACATCTGTGTCAGGTATTTTCATAGTAATATGGAACAAAATATATCACTTTTCTGAGTGCATGTGAGTCCTGGAGAAAGAAACCAGTGCATTCTACAATGAAATATTTAGGTGAACTCCAGATTAATCACAAGACACACATCATCTTCCCCACTTTCTACTGGGCACGGTGGCTCACGCCTATAATCCTAGGACTTAGGCGGGCAGATCACTTGAGGTCAGGAGTTAAAGACCAGCCTGGCCAACATGACAAAACTCCGTCTATACTAAAAATACAAAAATTAGCCGGGCATGGTGGCGCATGCCTGTAATCTCAGCTATTTGGGAGGCCAAGGCAGGAGAATCGCTTGAACCCAGGAGATGGAGGTTCTTTCAGTGAGCCAAGATTGCACTAAAATTAAATGCATTGCTGGGGCATTGCACTGCACTCTGACCTGGGCGACAGAGAGAGACTGTCCAAAAAAAAAAAAAAAAAAAAAGGGTGCTAAATGAGTTTAAAGTGAGATAATTGGTTTTCAGAGGCGTATGGTGCATGCAAAAACAGTGGTCAAGTCCAAATAATGTTTGTAGTTTAGTTCATTGTAGTGACCCAGTTTCCTGGTTTTGGTAATGTGCTATATTTATATAAGATGTCATCATGATGGGAAGCTGGGTGTTGGGTCCTTAGGACCACTCTATACGTTTTTTGCAACGTTTCTCTATAAGCATTTCAAAAGAAGTAAGTTACAACAAAAAGACATGCAGGAGTTAGTCTTGAGGCAGTACTACAAAGGGTTAAGGGTCTATGCTTTCTGATTATTTTTATGTATCTTTAAAATTTTAAATTACTTTAAAAAATTTGACTGAAATGCTGAAGGTTTGTTTTTAATTTGTGAAGAGATTCAAATCTGAATACACCTACCCATTACGTTTTATTCCTAAGGGTTTGCTTATTAACATAAATATCTCATATTTAATTCCTAGGTAACGAAAATTCCTTATCTTTTGTCTATAATGCAAAAGTTACTTAAAAGCATTTAAAGTACTGAACCAGAATGGATTGAGATGTCCAGCTAAAAACATGCTACATCCCAATACAATTTTTGTTGATTTTGAATATTATGTTGTCTGAGTTCAAAGTAAATTCTAAAATAAGTTATAGGTGGCTTTAGATATGAAAATAATAGAAACAGAATCCTGGAAGTTTCAAGACTTTATGTGTGATCCTTCTTTTTCTAAAATAGAAACTGTATACAATTTGAGAGAAGAGAATAGACAACTAAGGAAAGCACACCAAGACATACATACACAGCTTCAAGATGTCAAGGTAAAAGCCAAACGTTTCAGTATTTAGTGTTTGTCTGCTGTACTTGGTAGAATGACTTTAAAAGTCATTCCCTAATTGGCCTGCTTTACAAATCCACATTGTTGTTGTGGGCTTTGCATTAACTAGAGTGTACCTAATATTTTTACCACTTCAGCATTGTAAGCTAAAAGATGTTCTGAAAATCTAAATGTTCTCATTAATACTGAAATTATTATCATGCTAAATAGTTACATTTTAATAAGCTTTTTATTTATAAAAGTTTACTAATAATGAGAGGTTTGTTTATTTGGTTTTGATTTAATTATAAATAAATGATTATGGTATTTGGGTAGCACATTTTAGATTTTGGAATACTACATAAAGTGTGGTGTTCTCTCTACAATGATTTTTAAACTTAACACATGCTGCTACAACAACAAATAAATAAGCAAGTAACGTTTGGGTAGCCATATCACGATCAGCCAAAGAAGAATTTGTCATAGAATGTTAAAGCTCAACATGTAAAATTCTTTTTTGTGTAGCAACAACATAAGAATTTACTCTCGGAGCATGAACAACTTGTAGTGACTTTGGAAGACCACAAGAGTGCACTAGCTGCTGCACAGGTTTGAAGGGTAGCAGCCTCTGTGGGTTCTTTTTACAAGTCTGCTTAATATTTCTCAATTCCTTTATGCATGTAGTCTCTTACAAGCCAATCTTCAGTGAGTTCCTTAGGACAGAGCTATCCTAATCCTGAGAACCATGCATGCTTTCAAAGTTCAGTTAATAAAACATTAAATAAACTTTTGATTATTTTTTGCACTGGTTGTGCAGTACATTTATGATCATTTCTTTTCACTCCAGTCCCTACATGCAGTAGTCTCATACTTGTTTAAATCACAGAAATGATCTCACATATATGGTCTTTTGCAACTACCTGATCTGTGTTGACTCTTGGTGTTGTATCTGTAGGATTTTATGCTGCTAGCTACCGAAATAAACTGTTGTCAGACTTTTTCTTCTGTGTCTGCCTTGCTCCCAGCATTCTAGCCTGCACACCCTCCTTTTGGAACGAGGCTTATGTGTTGTTGGTCAAATTACAGAAAAGAAGAAGAGTCAACAGAGAAGGAAAAATAAGAGTCATAAGCTCCATTTGTTCAAACCTAGAACAGCCCCTGGCACAAGGCAGGCCCTCAGTATATATTTACTGAATGAACAGGGGAACAAATACAAGTGTTGGAGAGCTTATTAAAGCCATTTCATGCTAAGTGTTATGCGGCTTTCTAGTAGAAGCAAGGAGACAGGAATGGCTAGTTTAGTTGCTGCTATAAACTAGATCTTCACTTTTATTCCTACTGGAGGAATTATGATAAAAGAGCAAAGGTAAACTATCTGTGCTCATCAGGAAATCCATGTTGGTTTTCTTTTCTATATAAAATTATTAAAAGGTAAAATTTTCTGTCCCTGACCCATCTCAGAGGCTGTAGCATCTGTGTTTGTGAGATTCCTTTTCTAGACAGTCATTGATTAGGTATCTCCTCCTAACCTGTAGTTGTGTAGTGATTTTTTTACATGTGTATAAATGAAATTGACATCAGGGATCATTTCATTTCACATCTTTTTTATAAAAAATTTTGTCAAGTGTTATTTTATATAGGCTGTTCTTACTATAAATGTGACAAACTGATTTGAGTGCTCTGTGTGCTGTAATGGCCATAAATGTTAGACTGAGCAACAATTTGAAAATCCATAAAAAGATAAGTAAAATCATTTATTTGATGACCAAAACCAAATTCTGGAGTAGCACCCTGACAATATTACTGACAGGGTTTTATAATAGAAAAAAAAAATTTGGCCGGACACGGTGGCTCATGCGTGTAATCCCAGCACTTTGGGAGGCTGAGGCGGGCAGATCACCTGAGGTCAGGAGTTTGAGACCAGCCTGGCCAACATGGTGAAACCCCGTCTCTACTAAAAATACAACAATTAGCCAGGCATGGTGGTGTGCGCCTGTAATCTCAGCTACCCAGGAGGCTGAGACAGAGTCACTGGAACCCAGCGGGGCAGAGGCTGCAGTGAGCCGAGATTGCACCACTGTGCTCCAGCCTGGGTGACAGAGCAAGACTCCATCTCAAAAAAAAAAAAATTTTCTTTTTAACTTAACCTATGGTTATAATATTCTCTTTATTGAAATATCTGTTTTTGGGAGAATGCTGAAGGTTTGTCCTGCCTTAAAAAAAGGTGTCAGAACTAGGTGCAATCCTTAATTAGAGTCATACGTGTTAGTCACTTGGGACTGCTATAACAAAACACCCTAGACTGGGTGGCTTGTAAACTATGGAAATGTATTTCTCACAGTTCTGGAGGCTGGAAGTCCTAGATCAGGGTGCCAGCATGGTCAGACTGTGGTGAGGGCCCTGTTCTTCCAGGTTGCAGACTGTTGAATTCTCCTTGTATCTTCACATGGCAGAAAGTAGACCAAGAAAACTCTCCTGGATCCCTTTACAAGGGCTCTAATCCCATTCTGGAGGGCTTCACCCTTGTGACCTCATTACCTCCCAAAGGCCCTGCCTCCTGATCCATCACATTGGAGCTTTGGATTTTAACATACGAATTTTGAGAGGACACAAACATTCAGTCTGTAACACTGTATTAAGACTTACCCCAAATCTCCTTAAAAAAACAAATACTGTTTCAGGCACCTGCATTTCTCATGTAAATCATCTTAGGAGATTCTGCCTTGACACCTTGATTTTTAAACGTAGTTGAGCATTTTATTTAATCCTCACAACCTTGTGAGTTATATAATATTGTACCCTTTTATAACTAAATAAACTGAGATGAAAAGGGGAGTAAAGTAGCGGCCCAAAATCAATGACCAGAACCGAGGCTGAAGTTCAGGTTATCCTGACTTTGAAATCACGCTCAACTCTTAAGTGGTATTTTTTTTGAGACTTCCTGCATCACAGGTACCTGGGCTTTGCCCTAGACCTGTTGAATTATAATTTCAAGAGTAGGGGACCAGGAGCCTACATTTTTAATATGGTCCCTAATTGTGCAACACACAATTACTGCCTTCAAAGATTATGTATCTAGGAGAAAGAAGGAGTAGAATTAAGTTTTGTGTATTGCTCCATATTTATCTTAAAATATTAAAAGCATTGCTATGTGGATGTCATTTATTTTTTACCACGAAAGTTGGTTTGCAAATATTTAGATTTCTCAGATAAAAGCCATTGCTAGTCATATGGTGCAGTTTTGTACAAAATTATTAAAAGGCAGTGCCCTGGGAATTATTTAGCAAGCAGACTTCATTACCCTAGTGTACATTAGAAAAAAGCAAAAAAGCACCTCTGTCAGGGTGGAAGAGCAGTGTGCCATGCTGCATAGCCATGGCAGCAGGAATGCTGGTGGGTTCTGGCCCCACTCACCTGCTGTGCCCCGCACACTGAGGAGGTGGCCCTGTCTGGGAAGCTTGTTGAGAAAAAGACTTCTGTGTTCTCTGCGTGTGTTTATATGTCTGTTTACACACATGATATTTGTTTTCAGGATAACAGTATTGGTGTATAAATGAGCAAAGTATACACAGTGTCTCTTGATTTTGTTAATTAATTTATTTTTTTCTAATTTTCTAGCTCCTTGTATTAAAAATATTACACAGATATCCACACATCCCACCCCATATACACACAGATGCAGCTGTATGAGCAGATTCTAGTCCTATACCTATGTTAGTACCTTTGTCACTTTAGAAGAAAAGATCATTCAGAATCGAGGATAAAAATCCAGTCTGTATCACAGCTGTGCCACTGTTTTCCAGAAACCACTGAGCACAGTGTAGGAAACATTCTGGCAAATAAGGGATTCTATCTGAGCAGGAATTAACTGAGGGGGAAAATGGTGGCCTGAGTAATTTATACGTGTGTGTGTGTGTGTGTGTATGTGCGTGGTTGTATTTAAAATTTATTTTAAACCTGTGACTCCTTTCTACTGAAAGATTTTACTCAGATCATATTGGTAAAAAGTATCTGCACTTGTATTTTTATTATTGTGTGAGTTTTTAATGGATTTTTTAATATGATAAAACATCACATGGCGGTCTTACTTTTAATAGTGATATTTATATTAGTAAGTTATTTACAAAAGTTCTGACTTCAGTGTAGTATGGGAAACTAACATCTGTCTTTGACATTTTTTCTGTTTCCTTCAGCTCTATTTCTAATTTGCATGTGCTCAAAAATGATTAACATGCCCAAGTAAGAATAGTTAATGCATGGAAACAATCTGCCTGTTTTTCTAACTTGTATTTAGGTACAATATTTTTGTCTAGTTTTACAGTGTACCCAAATGCCCATCTATGAATGGGCATTCATAGAGTCCCTCCTCAAATTGTGCAATTTGTATCCAATTGTGCAATTTATATGCAGACTCAAGTTGCAGAATATAAACAACTGAAAGATACTCTGAATAGGATTCCAAGCCTTCGAAAACCTGATCCAGCAGAACAGCAAAATGTGACCCAGGTGGCACATTCTCCACAAGGTTACAACACAGCAAGGGAGAAGCCAACCCGAGAGGTACAGGAGGTAAGAGGCATGAACTGGTAATCTATGGTTAGGTCACTTTCTCTGTCAAGCTGCCAAGAGGGGACCTGCTCTTAATATTGCCAGCTTTTCTCAGAGAGCAGTAGTTCTCAAATTTTGGTGTATACCAGAATCGTCAGTAGGGCTTGATACAACACAGATTACTGGGCCCCAGGCCCAGAGTTTCTGATTTAGTTAATTTGGAGGGAGGCCTAAAGATTTGCATTTCTAACTGATTCAGCTGGTCTGAGTAGCACACTTTGAGAACTGCTGCTAGTGTTTTCTTTTCTTTTTTTTTTTTTTTACCCCGAGATGGAGTCTTGCTGCATCGCCTAGGCTGGAGTGCAGTGGTGCAATCTTGGCTCACTGCAACTTGTGCCTCCCAGGTTCAAGCAGTTCTCCCTGCCTCAGCCTCCTGAGTAGCTGGGATTACAGGCGCCCACCACCATACCTGGCTAATTTTTGTATTTTTAGTAGAGATGGGGTTTTGCCATGTTGGCCAGGCTGGTCTTGAACTCCTGACCTCAGGTGATCCACCTGCCTCGGCCTCCCAAAGTGCTGGGATTACAGGTGTGAGCCACCGCGCCCGGCCACTGCTAGTATTTTCTGAGAAAGACTTTAATGTCTTTGTCTTTATTCATGTAGGTTTATTTGTCTTCAAGGAGCTGTAGTATCTGAGTTTTTCAAGGTTGGGGATTTTGAGGGGGGTTAAGGTGAGAAGGTTAAATGATCATGAGGATTTTATGTGATAGTCAACCCGCTCAAATATTAAAGTTAGTAATATATTTGAACTTGGAGCAGTGCTAGGTCTACACAGAGCATGTCAAAATTTGAATTAAATGACCTGTTTGACACTCCCCCAGTATGAGTGCTAGTCAAGTATTACACTTTTTTATATTCTTGTTCTTTATAAAAATTAAGCCTTACTTAAGAATATCTCATAAGTGAGACATCAGAAGTAGTTACCATTATCATTAATTTCTACAAAATTTTTTTTCAATCATCTGTAATAAAAAATAGGCAAATATGGTTATCTTTCTGACAAAGTGGTTGTTTTAAATTTTTTAAGTTCAGGGGTGCGTGAGCAGGTTTGTTATGTAGGTAAACTGTCATGGGAGTTTGTTGTAAAGATTATTTTATCACCCAGCTATTTAGCCTAGTACCCATTAATTATATTCCTGTTCCTCTCCCTCCACCCTCTGATAGACCCTCCAACCTCTGATAGTATTCCATGGTGTATATGTATCACATTTTTCTTTATTGAAGTCTATAATTGATGGGCATTTAGGTTGATTCCATGTCTTTACTGCTGTGAATAGTGTTGCAATGGACATATACATGCATGTGTCTTTATAGTAGAGTGATTTCTGTTCCTCTGGGCATATACCCAGTAATGGGATTGCTGAGTCAAATGGTATTTATATCTTTAGGTCTTGGAGCAGTCTCCACACTGTCTTTCATGATGGTTGAACTAATTTACACTCCCACCAACAGTGTATTAGCACTCCTTTTTCTTCATAACCTTGCCAGAATCTGTTATTTTTGACTTTTTAATAATAGCTCTTCTGATTGGTGTGAGATAATATCTCATTGTGGTTTTGATTTGCATTTCTCTAATGATCAGTGATGTCGAACTTTTTTTTTTCATATGATTATTGGCCACATATATGTTTGTGTTAGTCCGTTTTCATGCTGCTGATAAAGACATACCTGAGACTGGGTAATTTAAAAAAGAAAGAAGTTTAATTGGACTTACAGTTCCATGTGACTGGGGAAGCCTCACAATCATGGTGGAAAGCAAGGAGGAGCAAGTCCCATCTTACATGGATGGCAGCAGGCAGAGAGAGTGAGCTTGTGCAGGGTAACTCCTCTTTTTAAAATGGTCAGATCTTGTGAGACTTATTCACTATTGCGAGAGCAGCATGGGAAAGACGTGACCCTATTGACTGAGTTACCTCCAACCGGGTTCCTCCCACAACATGTGGGAATTCAAGATGAGATTTGGGTGGGGACACAGCCAAACCATATCAGTGTCTTCTTTTGAAAAGTGTCTGTTCATGTCCTTGGCTCACAAAGTGGTTTCTAACATTAAAGAGAAGACTGAGAAAACTTTCCACCAAGTTATGGTAATAATTAAATTGATGTTCAGGGTATTCCTTCAACAGACAGGTTCAATATCCTCATGGACTCTTGTTCTTTCTCAGGCTCTTATGTTAATGACTAAAGAAAGTGTGACCAGATCACTGGCCTGGTAGTTGGTTCTATTCTCTGCTCTTGTCAGACTACCAGTTTTCTGGATTAATCTTCCAGTGACTCAGAGCTTCAGTTTTTCCAACTCTGAGATGGAGATAGAAGTTATCTGCAGTAACCTTCCTTGCTAGGATCTTGTGAAGATAAATGACAAGTGTTTGAAAGTACTTAGAGCTCTTTAGAGAAATATTTTTCTGTAAAGCTGGGACAGTATTAAGTCAAACTTGCCAGATATGTGAGGATGTCGCTAGAATGTGCAACTCCAGTTGTCCTCAAATGTCTGAGAAAGGACTTTTCTCCCCAGTTTATTAATACAGTCCAGTGTCTCACATTTGATAATTATATCTCTGCTAATTTAAGAATAGGGTTTCACCATTTGTTTCAATTTTGAGAGAGCAATCTGACCAAAGAAGGTTTTTTTGTTTGTTTGTTTGTTTGTTTTGTTTTGTTTTGTTTTCCCCTGATCCTGAAGGTTAAAGAGAAAAAAAATAAGTGACATTTGTTTCTGTTGATACTTTATTCTCTTTCTTCCTCACTTTCTAGGTAGTGCAGATCATATGGAGATCGCTGAAACTTATAGGGAGAACTGATTTGAGTCAACTAATTTTAGAGGAGGGATATTCTGAAAAGACGTTTCTTTTTTTTTTTTTCTCCTCAGGGTTTTCAATATTAGCAATAAAAATATTTACAAAAGACTCCTGCTGGTTTGCAAAGAAGAATTACTACTTTAATACATTAAAAATATTTTACTGTGTCTTGTTTAACAGGCACTATGTTGAACTAACATGGATGTTCATTAGTAATGGCATTCTTTTTTAAATTAGTAAACCAAACTAATAAAAGCTAAACCCAACTCCTCAATTTTATCTTACCCTTCTCTTTTCAAATAGTTATTGAAAACAAAATTTACATTGAAGAAAATTATGTAAACATTTCATCACTTGAAGCTTTTTATTCTAAGGGAAAATAGGAATTAGTTTACTTCTGAGATATTGGTTACATGGAGGTTTTATTTTCCAGGTTATTTACTGTATTCTTCACAGATGAAGCTTTGCTTATATTATCTATTTTATAAGTGAGATTACATAGTAAGAAAATTAAGTGACTCCATTGCAGCCATAAAGCCAGGACTGTATATATTTCTAGACACCTTCTTATGTTGTAGCTGCATGCCCCATAGACATGGAAATAAAGAAATTATATCATTACTTTTGAAATGGAAGAGTGTCATTCCCAGTGATGTGCTTGGCCTAGGTGTCTCGAAATAGTGATGTGTGGCAGAACCATGAAGCAATTCCTGGAAGAGCAGAAGACACAAAACTCTATGCTACCACCCATAAGGAGACAGAATTTCAGGCTCCCCCAGAACCAGTCCAACAAGAAGTGGAACGCAGAGAGCCTGAGGAGCATCAGGTAGAAGAGGAGCACAGAAAGGCCCTGGAGGAGGAAGAAATGGAGCAGGTCGGGCAGGCAGAACATCTTGAGGAGGAACACGATCCATCACCAGAGGAGCAGGATCGGGAGTGGAAAGAGCAGCATGAGCAGCGAGAAGCAGCCAACCTCCTGGAAGGCCACGCGCGTGCTGAGGTATGAGGTCACCCGCTTCTGGTATGGTATACTGGGATGGAAAACCTGGTGTTATTTTTACATGTTAAGGTAATATATCACAATCTCTAAAATAAAAATGTGAGTGATTCTACTAAACATTATGTGCTCATATTTAAGTTTTCTCTTGTAATGTTAATAGCAGAGCTATTTGCATACCTCGGAAAGGTGATTGGTGATCAGAGAGCACAACTGTTGTACATGTGCATTCTTCTTTTTGTCAGTTGTATACAGTCAGAGATTCATTCTCACATCGCCTTAATAGAGTAGAACAGGTGAGCACCCAATGGAGCACCTTCCCAGTTTGTACCCAAATTTTGTCTTGAGCATCTTGAGGCGGAGAAAAGTCTCATTTTCTATGATCAGGCGTCCTCCTCTCTCTGTTCATTTATTGTCAGTATGTTGCCTTTTGCATTCACCTTCAAGGTGGTTATTTAATTATCAAAAATCTGATTTTATTACTTGGAGATATTCTACTGGGTGAGCATATCTAAACAGCCTCTGCTCAGGATCCCTTACTGGGCACACCACTTACACGTAAGACTTTTCCCTTTCTTAGAAAAAAAAATGGCCAGGATTATTGTAAATGATGCTTTAAAAGAAAACTCTACCCTTTCTTCTTTTAAACTAACACTTATTGCAGCTAGATGCCTTTCTTTTACTGTCTCTAAACTGAGTCTCAATAGTAGGTTACCTGGCCTTTACATGGATGCTGATCACCTTCTATTTATAACTCAAGTTTTATTTGGCCTCAGATTTTCTGAGACTTCAAGCTGCTTGAGGCTTTAGGCTAAGCAGGTGTGAAGACCTCTGTAGTTGCCCTCTTGGGTAGTTGCAAACTTAACCTCAGAAAGCTTCTTCCAGTCTTGTGTCCTTCCCCAATAGGGGAAGTAATTCCCCACCAGCTTTGCTTTCCAGCCCTCAACCTTCTTTGCTTTGGTGAGAATTGTGTGTGCTTTTGTTAGTTGGAGTATGGCAGGGAGGATGGGGAGTAGCTCAATGGAATACAGACATTTTTTATTGATGCATAACAGATGTATATATTTTCAGAGTATGTACAATATTTTGAAACATTCATATAATGTATAGTGATCAAATCTAGATAATTGGGATATCCACCACATCAAACATTTATCTCTTTTTTATTTTGGGAACGTTCAAATTCTTCTCTTGTAGCTATTTTGAAATATAAGATAGATTATTGTTAACCGTAGTCACCCTACTGAACTACCAAACATTAGGTCTTATTCCTTCTCTCTAACTATGTTTGTACCATTCATCAGTCTCTCTTCATCCCCCTTCCCAACTCTGGTAACCATCAATCCACTCTCTGTCTTATCAAGATCCTTTCTTTAAGCTCCCACATGGATGAGAACATGCAATATGTGTCTTTCTGTGCTTGGATTTTTTCACTTAACATAATGACCTCCAGTTCCATCCATGTCGCTGCATATGACAGGATTTCATTCTTTTTTATGACTGTGTGTATGTACCACATTTTCTTTATCCATTCATCCGTTGATGTACGCTTAGGTTGATTTCATGTTTTAGCCATTGTGAGTAATGCTGCAATAAACCTGAGAGTGCAGGTATCTCAATATAGCAATTTCCTTTCTTTTGGATATGTGCCCAGTAATAGGATTGCTGGATCATATGGTGGTTCTATTTTTAGCTTTTTGAGGAACCTCCATACTGCTTTTCATATTGGCTATACTAATTTACATTCTCACCGACAGTGTACGAGGGTTCCCCTTTCTCCACATCCTCACTAGCATTCATTGTTGCCTTTTTGATAAAAGCCATTATAACTGGGGTGAGATAATATCTCAGGGAAGCAGAGTTTTAAGAATTGCTCTATCAGATTTCCCTTTAATCAGAAGGCACCATCTTCTCAGCCATTCTTAGTTTCTTTGGAAAAAAAGTTGAATATCTGCTTTTCCACTATAATCTGGAATGTGGCTTTTTTTTTTTTTTTTTTTTGGCTATGCTTTGCCTGGGATTGGTATATACATTACTAGAGTTAATTAGCATCCCTCAGTCTTAAACTGTTCATGGAAAAAGCCGTAGGCATAGCATCAGGTCACAGATTGCCCGGTTAACGTGAAGTTACCAAAGTTACCAACTACTTGTTTGTATCAGAGCCTCGTGAACATAAATTTTACAGTTTGAAACTGATATCTTCTGTTGTGCCTTCTGTTCCATTTGAGAAGGGAGCACATTGAAAATCTGCCTTAATACCAGCAGTTGGAAACATCTGCTGCTAAAGAAGCCAAGGGTGATTCAGAGAAAGTTGGGAAATAGGAGTTTTTGGACTTTATGTATAATCACAGTTCACCTGACTAATAGGCGTTAATAAGCCAGCCCTGCCTCCCGAGTTTGTCAGGAGAAACAAATGAAGAGAAAACCCAGAGGAAGTAACCCCTCTTGCTCTGCACCAATTCCTTTTCATCCCAGGTGTACCCTTCAGCCAAGCCAATGATGAAATTCCGATCACCCTATGAGGAGCAGTTGGAACAGCAGAGACTGGCAGTGCAGCAGGCGGAGGAGGCCCAGCGGCTGCGGGAACACCAGGAAGCTTTGCACCAGCAGAGGCTGCAGGGGCACTTATTACGGCAGCAGGAACAGCAGCAGCAGCAGCAACAGCAGCAGCAGCAGCAGCAGCAGCAGCAGCTGGCGAGAGAGATGGCCCTGCAGAGGCAGGCCAAGCTTGAGGAGGGCCGGCCGCAGCACCAAGAGCAGCTCCGGTAGCCTTCCCCTTCCTCAGTGAGCGAAGACAGCCCCTGCTCCAGTTTGCATACGCAGATTCAAAACAGTTTTGTGCATTTGTGATTCATGAAGTTAAGGGGCTCATATTACTCAAATAGCCAAGGCAGGACAGCTACTTGAAAATTAAATACCAAATATTTAATTTTAAAAATAATATTTTTTTCTGCTTAAAAGTGGTAGGTTAGGTCTCCAAATAGCCTTACAGGCTTTGTGCCAACTTTATTTTATTTTATCATTAAAAGATATTTTATCTAAGATACCTTTTGAAAGTGTATCTGGAATTTTTATTCTACCTAATTGCATACATAAGAGGTTTTTGAAAAGTTTTTATGGCTTCTTAAAAATGTTGAGAAATTTTGCTTTTTACTGTCTTTAAAGATAAATGACCTATGTCAAATTATGCCTCTGAATTTGTCTCACTGGATTTATCATGTTTGTGTCTCTCGTAGGCAGCAAGCTCATTATGATGCTATGGATAATGATATCGTTCAGGGAGCAGAGGACCAGGGAATCCAAGAAGAGGAAGGAGGTGGTGAGACTTCTTAGATGATGAATGTTTTAATAAATTACTTGATAACATTGTGTATTACCAATGAGCCAATATTATATAACATCAATGAGCTATATGCATACCTGAGTAAGTGCAAAGGAGATTTGTGAATCATGTGTCTTTTTCTTAATCCTCTTAAGCAGTGCACACCGGTAGTGAAAAATGCTCAAGATAATCTGTTTCCTCTCTGTCATTTTGCCTGTAGTTTAAGCTTTTTGTATACTAAATATAATATTTCTGACAAATTATTATAGTATTATTATGCTTTGGGAAACATCTACATTTTCTCCTTACCTTGGAAGTCCTTACGTCATTGCCTTAAAATGTTTTAAAATTCAGTCAATAGTAGCTTTCATTTATGGTAAGCACTTAATATGTAACTTATCAAATATTGCTTACTGTTATAGTAGAACCAGAATGTAACTAACTTTCTCTTTGGCGCCACTAACACTTAGATGTGTATCCTTTTCTAAAAAGTCAAAAAGAAAGTGATTACATACAACCTCCCTTAAATAGCCTGTTGTGATATTTTACAGCTCTAACACAGTCAAGAAATTGTTTTCCTTGTGTCCCCTATGTGGCACTTTAAGCTTTTTTGTTCTAATATCAGTAAGACTAGAGAATGGTTTGTCCTCTTCTCTAAGTAGTAAACCCCTTTGTGCACTCGAAGCCTGATGGTAAGTTACCTTGTATCATTATTTTCTCTAGGCTTAGTACACTGCATATACTTAAACTTTCCTCTTCTATCTTAATTGTTTTAAGAAGTTTTCTTAAAATGGTAAGTTACCTTGTATCATTATTTTCTCTAGGCTTAGTACACTGCATATACTTAAACTTTCCTCTTCTATCTTAATTGTTTTAAGAAGTTTTCTTGGCCGGGCGCGGTGGCTCAAGCCTGTAATCCCAGCACTTTGGGAGGCCGAGACGGGCGGATCACGAGGTCAGGAGATCGAGACCATCCTGCCTAACACAATGAAACCCCGTCTCCACTAAAAATACAAAAAAAATTAGCCGGGCGTGGTGGCGGCGCCTGTAGTCCCAGCTACTCGGGAGGCTGAGGCAGGAGAATGGCGGGAACCCGGGAGGGAGGCGGAGCTTGCAGTGAGCTGAGATCCGGCCACTGCACTCCAGCCTGGGCGACAGAGCGAGACTCCGCCTCAAAAAAAAAAAAAAAAAAAAAAAGAAGTTTTCTTTTTTTTTCTTCTCTTTCTTTTGTTTGTTCTTCTCTTTTTGTGCTCATACAATTCTCTTTATCTAAATATTTTTTCAAAAAGCAGCAAGTAAATGTCTGAGTATGAATGTGTGCTATTCTTTGCTGTGGCAGTCGTCGTCATTACTGTATCAGAAAATATGTGATGGGCTATATTTGTTTCTGAGCTCCACAGATGGGGTTGTTCTTCCTTGCATTTCCTGAAACTATCAATTTCTTCTTTTGGAGCCCAGCTATTTCCTCGGATACTATCAAAATTAGTTGATTTCTTCAGCAGTGTCCAATCAACTGGGCTTTTTTTATTGAGAAAGTTTTGATTGTTGTTGTTTTCTTGCATATGGGGGAAAAATTACAGCCCCTGTGAAAAGTATTTATTTTAGAAGAAAAGTGTCTGACCCATATCATCTCTTTGGACGCACAGTCTGTGAAAAGAACATAACTTTATTTGGAAAAGCCAAGACATAGGCCTTATGTTGAGTTAACAGAGGTGGAGGTAATATGGTCTGTAGGAAAGTCCACTGGTGGCTTTTCTTTGAGTTGAAAGGGAAATCCTGTTTGATTCATTTGGGGCTGATTTTAGTTTCTTTCATTTGCTAGCCTATGAAAGAGACAACCAGCACCAAGATGAAGCAGAAGGAGACCCAGGTAATAGACATGAGCCTCGTGAACAAGGACCCCGAGAAGTCAACCCAGAATCTGAGGCAGATGTAAGTATCCTCTCTTCTGCCCCTGACACATGGAAACTCATAAGGTGGGAAACAGAGTTGAAAATTTGCCTGATGCCAGCCTTCAGCCCCAGATATTTCTGTTACATCCTCAGCACAGAAGAAAAGTGGCTTGCATAATTATGTATGGGCAGTGTTTTTAACTGTAAACCATGGTGGACGTGTATGTGATGAGCTGGTTTAAAGATTGCTCTAGGGGAAAAAAAAACAGAATTTTTTTTTTCTGATGACTTTTAGATTAATTGAACTGAAACCTAGAAAAGCAAAATTGAGAGACATTGAAATGCGTAGTAACTCTGAAAGATAGGGGGAGTAAAAGGCAAGTGTGGAAGTTGGAGATGGGACCAGAGAAAGGAAACTAACCCTTCCTGAGCGTGTCGAGCAGTCTGCTAGGGTGTTAGGTATGTTGTGTGGCTCTGTGTAACCTCTCAGCAGTCTAATGACCGTTTTAATAAATATATGGATGAGGATGTGTGGTTTGAGACATGAAGAGTTGTTCAGGTACCACAATGGCACAGAAAATTTATAATATAAGTAGGTAGACATCTAATAACCAGCATTGTTATTTGTGTTTACCAAAAAAGACTGAGACCTCCAGTTCAGCCGGGTGGGCTAGATCCTTGGCCCTGCCTACAAGCGAAGCAAGCAAATGTTTAGTGAGCCTGTTCCTGTGTGTATGTGTAGATGACTTTTACAACTTATTTTAGCTGCCCTGTCATCTTTTGCTAATAGATATAAACTACCATGTTTATAACAGTCAGTCTTTGCTATCATGTGGCCCTGTTTATATCGATCCAGTGGATTAAGAGGAGAACCCATGTCCTTGATAATCATCGAGAAAGTCTTCCTGCTAGCTCCTTGAAGGCCTCTTGATGGAAACAGCTTTTCCACTTAACTTGCACCGAGATGTGGCAGAACACGTTTCCCTGGCATTCCTTGCATCAAGATTTCTGAAAATATGCTCAAGGGAACCTAGTCTTGAAATATTTTCAGGAAAGAGCAAATACTTGAGAGCAGAAACATATGAGAGAGCAAGAGACTATGAAAGAGGAAGAAAGCAAGTGTACAAAGGCCTGCAAATGTGCATGGGGTGGTAGGAAGGGTATTTCAGTCACTTGTTTGGGAACTGCTGTAGACTTTGATTACTTGATTATATGATCCTTTACTTTCCTATCATCTGTTTATTTGTTCTGGGGAACATGCTGGGAAACACTGGCGTTTGTACCATTCTTACTTTTAATTAGAAATGGTTAATCCCACTTGTTCCTCTCTTTTTCTATTTTATTTGAATATAACAACTGTGCCTGCTAATTCATACCTGTTACTTGGTCAGAGTTGAGCTAGTCAATTTTATGAACTTTTGCAAAAGATATTTGGTACTTTCTTCTGAAATGAATGTTACATTTTTCCTGTATTTCCATACAACTTTTTGATAGTGCACTAAAGAAAATCCATATGACAAGAGATTGTGGAGTAATTAGAGTTTAGTGTGAAGGTGGCAATTTGTTAGTCTCTACATTCCCAAGAATAGTGTCATTTGCACTGGAATAGCATGGCCAGGGATGTGCAGATAATAGATCAGCTGAGACTGCAATGAACTCTCAAACACGTTCAAGACTCTGAAGTGAATTGAAGTAGAATCTTGTCTGGAGAAGACTGATAGAGACCAAATCCTACTCTGTGGCTTTACTGTCTCTTAGAAGCATTTACAGCTTTAGTAAGTGTCCTGTTGATGACCTGGGAGTGTTTGGGGCACCTCATGACAAGCATCACTGTTCTTGCCCATCTCAGGCTCTAAAATCTAAATCTTTATGAGAATGTGTATTATTTGGAAGGTGCTTTGGGAGCTTAAGTGGAAAATTGAAATAATTCTAAAGTTGATAATATGAAGGGCCTTTGTTGAGCACAGTAACTTGGGAGATGAGTTAGGGAGGACATTTTTCATAATATATTGCCCTGTTGGGCAGTTGGGTAGCTCAGACCTCTTTAACTCCCATCTCTTGCCGGTTCGACAGCTCTCTATTTCATGGGAGTGATTGTTAATAAAGACATTGGATCCATACTAGAAAATGACCATTTCCTTTTGAGTTAGCCTTTTTCTTGTCTTGTCTCCTTTTCACATCCTTTTTATAGATCCTTTCTGGTATGGGCCTTTTTTCCCATCAACCACTTTTCACCTCTGACATGTTAAACATTGCTTACACAGGGAAGTTAGTATAAAAATCAACATAGCAGTCAAAAGAGTTAATTGCCCATCTAAATCCCCCCACCTAAATAGTATTTTTTTTCTCACGTGGTCCTCTGACTTTTATTAATTATTTTCTTGTTTATTCAGTTCTGTTCACAGTACTTGTGTCAGTAGAGTTTTGAGGACTATTTTGAAATCACTTGCAGGGAAGAAGTGCTGTTTGTACCTCATTCTGATTCATCAAGCCTCTGACAAGTAAAGCAGGAGTTTTCTCTTTTGACAGTGCGATGCTTGATTCTTGTGAGTCTTGGCAAGGATAGATCTGAACAATTCAGGGAAGGACGATTTCATTTTCTGCCAGTGTGTAGCCTTTCAAATGAAATTAAACTTGATCCTCAGTTTTGAAGTGATAGTTGCTTTTTATTAAAATTTTACAGAGGGCAGCTGTAGAGGATATAAACCCAGCAGATGACCCTAATAATCAAGGTGAGGATGAATTTGAAGAAGCTGAACAAGTGAGAGAAGAAAATTTGCCAGATGAAAATGAAGAGCAAAAACAAAGTAATCAAAAGCAAGAGAATACAGAAGTGGAGGAACATTTGGTGGTAAGCAGATGCCACGAGGAAAGGCTGGATTTAACTGGGGTATTTTAACAAACATCTGGTTTATGTAAAAGGTTAGTCGTAATCTACAGTGATGGAAGGTTTGCCACTTTGGTGGTTTTTAGGCCACTTTATCACGTGATATGCCTGTACTCTGAGAGAGAGGGTAACAGACATCCTGGGCTTTGTATTGGAAATGATTACTCATCATTTCCTGGCCCCAGATGCTTTGAAAGTGCCCTTTTCATGGTGGCATGCTTGTTCTTTGTCCCAGAGTACTGTGTAAAAGGCATCTCTGATGTACAGTAACATGAACCTCCCCTTTTGTTTCAACAGATGGCAGGAAATCCAGACCAGCAGGAGGATAATGTTGATGAACAGTACCAGGAAGAGGCAGAAGAGGAGGTAGTAAGAATTGAATCCCAGAGACTGATCAGATGGGTCTATCACATACACTAACTTTAAACAAACCTCAGCACTATTGACTTTGACATGCCTTCCGTAGAAATGTTCAGAAAGATTTAAGCAGGATAAGAAAGGGTTGTTTAAAGCAAAAATGGATCATGGCACTGGAGACGTTTGGTTAGAAGATAACAAATGCAGGGTAATAGAATCCATCTCTTTGGTTCTCACCTGAAATTTTGAATTAAGAAAGTATTTGACTTTTCAGGAATGGTGGACTTAGATTTGTGTGATCTTTTGTAAGAATATTTTCTCCTGTCTCCCTCTGCACATTCAGGGAATCCAAACTGGCCCCGGAACTTTCTCTTCAGGCATCTCCCTGGTGCCTACCTCACAGGAATACCCCAGAGTGTCTATCGGAATCCACTTAACACCCTCCAAACATTTTTGTAAATTTTACAGTCTCTCCTTCTGGCCTATTCCCTATAAGAATTCAGTATCTTAATTAAATTTAACAATAAAGAGGGAGGAAAAAGGTGTAAAGAGCTCAGTTGAATAAAATGCAAAGATAGAGTTTCTTAATATTTTATTTTAGTTTGCTTTTCATTGTAAACTTCGGGCATCTTGTTAATTAGATATAAGTAGCATTTATTGTCGTGCTACTTATGGTGTAATTGATTTATTATGGTGCTGCATGTGGTGTAATTGGTGAATGCTGTTTGTTGTAGCCATTTTATCACAGCATTCTGCTGTATAAACAACTGCAATATTTTAGAGTCTGATACAAATTAGGCCAAAACCCTGTATTTAGTCTCATTATGGACCAGTAAGTAGTTCCCAAATTAAAACCCTGGTTCAGAGCTGCTTCTCAGCCAGGTGTCTTGCAAATGTGTGGTTTTTATCCCTAAGGGGAACTCCATGGGAGGATGGACATATGGCAGGCTAAACAGACACACCCCACCACTGGAGATCCTGTGCAGACTTCATGAGCTGTGCTCTCACACACACAGTGCCTTCGAATAGGTCTGCTTTCTTATTCTTACTGATTTTCTAAGCTTTTCAGAGCTGATGAGAAAATTTGTGCTTATACCAGGAAAACAGAAAAGGATGTTGCTCTTTAGGGTCACTGGCAACATCTCTAATAACATGCACTTTTCTGGCTTTATCTTTTTGTTCTTTGGTTTATCATCCTAATCAAGACCCTTGGCTGTCTTGTCAGAAAGAGAGCAGCAGAGAAAATAGTGACCTTGAATATTAAGACATTAGGCAAGGAAAAGATACTCATCCAGGCTTCTCATATAACAGGATGTCTAGAGTAATACCTCTTTGTTTTATTATGTCCAATACTAGGAATCTTTGAGGGATTAAAAGAGAAAAGGTTCACCTTGGCCTCTTTTTAAAAATTCAGAAGGTTAAACATAAAATTTTAATCAGTGTTTACTGATTCCTTTTCAATTTTATTTCATGATCAGTTAAGATAGAGGAGAGAAATCCTGAGATCCAAGAGGAATCAAGAGTAGAAAGAGAAGAAAGACAGAGGCAAGAGGGAAGGAGAAATGGTGCTAAGACAGAGGAGGTTGCTCTGGCTGAGTGCTGCCTAACCTCAGCAACTGCTCCTCATCCTGCCAATCATCCCCTTCAGATCTACTGGACTGACAGGACTCTTTCTCTTGCACCTGGCCCCGGGTCCTAATTCTGTTTCCCTGGTTCCCTGCCAAAAATTCTTTAAGCAGTGTTCAGGCCTCCTCCGGCATGTGCTCCAGGTTGCCACCCTGTCACTGAGAACTGTTGCTCCATGTGCTCCTAGAGGAAGTCACACATGCCTTTTATTCTTCCCAGTGTAACTTTCCTCTCTGCCCCCCGAGTATCCCTTGTTCATGCTGTGATGTATTTTTTGTGGTTATGAGATGATTAATGTTTGTATCTTCCCACCTCTGTCCATGGTTCCCAGGTCTTCCCTTGAGAGAGGAGAAGAGTGGTTCCCAAACACCATTTAGGCACTGGTGATAGAGACAAAGTTCTTGTCAGACTATGGCAAAATGAGAAAAATAAAGCGGAACATAGAATATGGAAACACATATTGCATTGTTTATAAGTGCATATGTGTGTGAAACCTCATTGGTGGAAGCACTCTGAAAACCATGAAATGTTATGGAACTGTGCATTTTTTTTTTGTTTTTTTGTTTTTTTAAATCTCCATTAAACCTTAGAGTCTTGCAGCTGCCCCAGCTAACCACTAGAATGCAAGGCCTGTGGCTGCCATCGCTTCCCTTCCCCTCCAGCGTACGGACTTGTTTCTGTCAGCATTTCTTCCTGGGGAAGAATTGCATCTTGCCTGGGCCACACCTGTTAAGAGGTATAGCCCATCAAACTTATAGACTTGGCCTCTAAGAGTAGAGGACCCAAAAGAAGTATGATTTTAGGAAATTTATACTACTCTGCCTTCTTTTATCTTAGTGCAGTAGTATTATCTTTCTAAGACATAAAAATTATTATTACTTACAAACATTTCTTGTTTCTTGTTTGGGATTGTTTGAGTAGAAGGCATGATCCTTTCCTCACATTGCTTACATTCCAAATGTTTTATCACCTTGTAAGCAGACAAGACAATTTATGGCATTGTCAAAAAGTGCTATGTACGCTTTAAAATTATTTACATGTTCAAAAATATATAGATTAAATGACAAAAAATCAGAATACTTTAATTTCCCTCAATGTAACTGAAAACAGATTAATCTAAACATGCAGAAGAGAACAAGTACAAGGCATTTGTTCACCTTCACTGGCCGAATGAATATGTGCATACACCTACATGAGACTGCCAGCCTGTAAATCACCATGTCAAGAAGCTTTTCTTTTTTTGTTATTTTTTGTTTTTTGAGATAGAGTCTCACTGTCTCCCAGGCTAGAGTGCAATGACGTGATCTTGGCTCACTGCAACCTTTGCCTTCTGGGTTCAAGTAGTTCTCCTGCCTCAGCCTCCCGAGTAGCTGGGATTACAGACATCTGCCCCCACACCGGCTAATTTTTGTATTTTTAATAGAGATGGGATTTTGCCATGCTGGCCAGGCTGGTCTTGAACTCCTGACCTCAGGTGATCCTCCCACCTCTGCCTCCCAAAATGCTGGGATTACAGACATGAGCCACCATGCCCGGCTAAGAAGCTCTTCAATTGGAAAAAACTCTCTTGTTAAAGCAGGGTGTTCGTCACTATAGCTAATGTTGCTGAAGGCCTTTTGTTCATCACATTCTGTTTATTTCTTTGGATCCTACTGTTCTTACCTACTTGAGGCTCAGCTTTCTGCCCTTGCACACCCATAATATCTTCAATATGTGAAAGAAAGGTGTTAATAGACACCAGGAGAGGGTATCTAGCCAAAGCCCATTTCAGACACTTTTCAGTGGACCTGTTTTATTTTGGATTTGGCTGTTTGTTAAACTTTGTGTCATCAGATAAGGCTCATTTCTAAAATGCCTAAAACATAGTAGATAAAAATGAGTAACAAGAAGCATTGTTTGGGAAATATGACAAAGCATTTTGACAGCTTTAGCAGGATGCTAAGAGGGCCAGTTGTGGGAGACATAATCTGTATGTCTACACTATAAAAGAATAACATTTGGCTTCTGCTTATTATTCTAGGCATATTTTAAAGATCAGTTAGAACCTCCATATCATTTTGTTCCTTTTCATTACCAAGAAGCCTTACTTAAAGGCATTACTGCATTACTGCCTTTAAGATGAGTTTACATTGCTTTTGCCCCAAATATCAGTAATATATTACTACAATAATAATGTGTGTCTAACTAAGAGTCTGTTCTCTATATGTCTAGAAGGTTACAGCATTTTCATTTGTGGGTTCCCTAAAGAGTGGTTGAAATCAGTGGTCTCTAAATAAGATTATATTGACAACTGGTAAACAAGCTAAATTTTCTATAGCCTATCTCCAGAGACTAACGAGATAACCTAGCATCCGTTGTTACTCAAGGAAATAGTTCTTTGTCTTTGCTGTGAATAAGGATCACCTTGAGTTTGTGGCATATACAGATTTTGGACCAGGCCCTTACCCTTGAGATTTTGATCTTATCTGTTATGGAACCTAGGAAGCAGAGTTCTTCATAAGTGCCCCTTCACCCACCCGCCACCAGCTGATTCTGATGGCTCAGGATCATACTGTTTGGAGAAATAGTCCTAGGGCAGACAGTTGTGGATGGCATTTGGGATGTCTGAAACTCCTATCTGTGTATATATGCCCATTTGCTAAAGACTTTCTAACCAAAGTCTTAAAAGGGTGCATGACTCCCCAACCACACATACATACAGGAAATTAAGGATCATTGAATTTTCACCCAGTGCTTTCATTTTACATGTAAGAAACTTGGGCTTCAGAGGGGTTGGTTAAAAATTTGAAGGTTGCATAGCTTTTATATATTGCTGGAAACATGATTAGAGCTCACCTAGGTCTGATTTTAAAGGCTACCATAATTAAGTGTACCATGCACAGTAACTATATAGTTGATATGGGGAAGTTCTTTATAGAAATAAGTGAATATAGACAGAATGATGGAAATAGAAAGTGACCATTTTTTTGTAACCCCTAATTGAAGCAAATGATCTAAGCAACAGTCATCAGTGAATGATGTCACTAGATGAACAGAGGTCAGGGAACTTCACCATGAAGGGATCAGGCTGTTACCAACTGAGCTCACTGGCCAACCTTAGCATTACTAAAAGTGGGACAAATAAATGTGTGTGTCTCCTGATGTGATTAAAAAAATAGGAAATGTACACCATCACCTCGGAAATACCCTTGTTTTTAAAATCGAACCTGAGTTCCTTCAAACTTTTATGCTAACATCCATTTATAGGAAATGTTGGGACTAGAGAAATGAGTTAAGTGATATAAAGAAGCAGATAAATTCAGAATGTGGGTCATTTTACAGGACTGCAAATCCATAGCAGTAGGGAAAAAGGAGGGGAGTGAATCCCGTGTTATTGTGCTGTTCCTTTAAATCATGATTAGAACAAACCAACTGTAAACAGACATTAAGACAATCATAAAAATGTTAGTGTGGATGAGACATCAGATGCTACTATGGAATTATTTTATCAGGTGTGATAATCACATTATGATTATGTAAGTTTATTGTTTTTAGATATATATATATATATATACACTGTGATATGTGAGGGTGAAATTACATGACATCTAGAATTTTTAAGAATAATTCACTGTAAAAAATAGAAAAGTGATAGATGATGCAGGTGTAGCAATATTGAGATAGCTTTTGAATATTGGTGGTGTCTGTAAGGGGTTTATTGAATAATTTTCTTTGTTTGCATGTGCCTGAAGATTTTCATAACCAAAACGATTGACCTTATGATTTATACAGTTAGAAGTGCTGCAAAGCCAAGGCTTTAGTCAAGGTCTTTCTCACTCCATAGTATGTGTTAGGAGTTGGCAGACTACAGGCTGCAGCCTAGTTCGTAAGTGAAGTTTTATTGGAACACAAACATGTCTGTTTACATATTGTCTATAGTTTTTTGTTTTCTTTTTTTTGTGTGTGTGTGTGCTAAATAGAGTGGTCAAGTTGTATTGTTGTGAGAGAGATCTTATGGCCCAGAAAGCCTAAATATTTACTATCTGGCCCTTCACACAAAAAGTTTGCTGATCCCTGATTTAGATATTCTTCCTACCATACGGCATAGACTCAAGGCTGTTTTTTCCCCCACTCTCAACTGCAACATTTTAATGTTTATAAATAATACATTTTCATTATTAAGGCTGTAGAAGACATGTCTTTGTTAATCAAAATTAACAGGGACACTTCAGCAATTTAATGACGTTTCAATTAGACCTTAAGACAGCCTGAAGTAAGTGCTTCATTGTTTTCATCCCAATGTCTTGTGGAATGTTACTATGAGGTTCTATGACTATGGGCACAGGCGATGTTATGGACCACTGATAGAAACGTAGGGTGGGACAAGATAGGTGTCTTTAGCTCGTTCCACCAGGAAATATGAATACAATAGATACTCAGTGCCTTTGTCCTCAAAATGTATTTCTTTGGTACCAGGTTAGTTTAGGGGGTGTGAGTTAAACAGGCGCTGGACTGGTTAGAAGAGATTCACAAATGTTTGGCTCTGCCTAGGGTATCTTTAGAGAGTCACCTTTGTAGGCTCTCGACAGGCCAAGTTTTGTCCAAAGCTCTTCTGCTGCAATTCATTCTTGTCTCACCTGAGCTGCACACATTCAGGCAGCACATAATTTGTTTCTCTTGAATTATAGCATCTGTATACTTTTCTTCCTTTGTTCATTCCTTAGATTTTTCAACAGCCTCCTCCACTTCCCCCACCAAAATATGTGATTTTTGTGTTATTCAAGGATCTTATGCTCTGATCCTGGAAGAGATGGGACTTTCTTTGGTATTAGGAGACTGCATTATACTTAACTGATGTTCAGCAGTTTTTTTGAAATGTATTCAAGTGACTTAAACATTTTGGCATATGTATAGTTTTCAAAATAGTTAACAAGTTAGAAAATGCCCTACCCTGTTTTTCTGTGAGATATGATCATTAAATAGAGACTATTTAGCACAAATATTTGGATGCTTGCTTTAGTTTACGTTTTGAGATAAATATTGGGATCATGTATACAGTGATAATAGTGCACATAAAGGAAAACTACTTAAAACAGAAAGGTTGTATTAGAACACTAAAGAGAGAGGAATTTTTGAGGCAGGTCAATAAATGATTTCATAAGGAAATTGAAATGATTGTATTTTATTTTCCAGATATTTTAGCCAGAGAAATATATTCTTAAGTATAGAATATATACATAAAATTTCTGCTACATTGTATGTAGGCAGTGGTGTCTACTTTTTGTGCCTTTACAGAGGATTTACAGAGGCTGCGGGTTGGACAAGCTTGATCTAGATAGTGACTTGAATAAGACAGGCAGTTCCTGCCTCCATAGAACTTAACATTGTGTCACAGCTCTCAGATTTCTACAGTTCTCCCATATGGAGAAATGGGAATTTTAATTTTATTATTTTATTTTTGGGAAGACAGGGTCTTGCCCTGTCACCGAGGCTGTTGTGCAGTGGCACAAACATAGCTTACTGCTATTACACTATGCCCAGCTAATTTTATATATATTTTTTTTTTTTTTTTTTTTTTTTTTTTTTTTTTTTTGTAGAGACAGGGTCTCACTTTGTTTTCCAGGACTCAAATTCCTGGGCTCAAGTGATCTCTTGCCTCAGTCCCACAAAATGCTGGGATTAAAGGTGTGAGCCACCACGCCTGGCCAGAATTTTTTGTTTTAAAAGCTAAATTTCTTCAGGTGTTTTATATTTGGAATTTTAACCATTATTCAAATAAATCAAAAATTCAGACACAAAAGTCCTACATTCAGTATCAATCACATTGATTTTTGTAATAGGTGTATTATACATTTCTTCACACCTAGTAGATAAATCCTTGACATATTTTTTCAGTTGTATATTTAGTTTAGTTTTGCTTCTGCTATTTTGAATGAACTTTTTGGAAATCAAAATATATTATTGCAAGTGTTTAAGTGATAACAGTGTCAAAATATATTATTGCAAGTGCCTAAAAGACTAAAGTGTTTAAATGATACCTGTGGTTTGTTTTAGGTTCAGGAAGATTTGACTGAAGAGAAAAAAAGGGAACTGGAGCATAATGCTGAAGAGACTTATGGTGAAAATGATGAAAATGTATGTCTCGGATACATATTTCTATTGAGCACTTGAGTGTTTGTGGGTGTGCATGTGTATAGGAGAGATACATGTATTTGGGATAGGTACCAGTGGGTAATGGTGCCTCTGAGTTACCACTGAATTTAACAGGCCCACCTGAAATTAGGAAAAGTTGTGACAACATGAAAAGTAGGAGAGACAGCAGCCCTGTTGCTTATATACCATTTTTTCTTCCTTGTTTTTTTCTTCCAAAAATGAGTAACTTTTCATCCTGTTTTTAGAGAGAATTATTTATCACTAACTCTACACTATCTCTTAGTTTTTCTTTTTTCTTTTAATTTTAAGGCTGATGATAAAAATGATGGAGAAGAGCAAGAAGTTCGAGATGACAACCGCCCCAAGGGCCAAGAGGAACACTACGAGGAGGAAGAAGAGGAGGAAGAAGACGGGGCTGCAGTTGCTGAGAAATCGCATCGAAGAGCTGAAATGTAGCTGTGCCCAGTTTCTAGACAATGCTCAGCCAACGGATTCTTTTCAAGCTGCTCAAACATAAATCTGCCTACTGAACTCTAGGATATTTAATTACAAAAATTAAGAACTTAGACTTTTTAAAAACTTTTGTATTAGAAATACGCATACATTTATATGAATATATTTTGATAACGTAGGTCTAGAGCTTCTTTTATATTCAAGCTAAACATGAAAAAGAAGAAAAACAATAAGGTAAACCTGAGCCCCCATGTCCCAATTTTTTTAATAGATTATGTGATGTTGGAAAGGTCATTGATTTTGTATATGTTTCAGCGTGTTACCTTTCTGGCTTCCAGTTTCCAGGTGTTCTTTGCCTTTGATAAAATACAGGATTTAAGAACAGAGAGTACTGCAAAATGCCATGCAAACTTTAAAGAGAATGGCCTGTTTAGTAATTGCTGCCCTTCTGATGTCTTTATGTATAGTTCTGATAGAATTTTCACCAGTCTGTGTATCTCTGGAGTGAGATCTGTGTGCAAAGTGACATACAATTGGAAAGCCATTTTTGTTGTAAAGACATTGTTTTTCCGACTTTTCCGATGAGTTAGAAAAATGTTTGTCATTGCTTTAAAATCATAGCTGTTCTGCTTAAGAGGAATTGAATTTAAAAATGAGAGAGTATTAAAACTCACGTGGCAGTATCCTGGTCTTAATCAGATATTGCAGTGTTCAAACGAGGTATGGACACATCAACATATTCACCTTTTTGAAGGACTAGTGACTTGTTTAAAAACTAGTGAGTGTTTGTGTGTGGTGTTTTCTATGTGAGCACCCATTCTCAATTTTTTTTTTTTTTTCTGAAGCCTTTGATTGATATTCTTGTTTCAGTATCTGGTTCCCTACAAGTAAAATATATTTCCTCTTTAAGCTCTGTGCCTCAATATGCAATCACTTTGATAATAAATACGAATATGAAGACATACCAAACTGCAAATAGGATTATTTTTGAAAACTATATGGTGAAACATGTGGTGATATGATAGACTCTTATGATTTTTCTGTTTGCTGGGATTGGGTCTGCTTTTTGTCTATGTGTAAGGCATTTTAATGATTGTGAATATAATAGATTCCTTAAAATAAGAAAATTAAAAATCAGAAACTTCCCTTGGAGTAGAGACATTTCAGTTGCAAGTATAAAGATTTTTAAATATATAGCACTAAGTTATATAATTCATATGTGTGTGGTTTTGTATTAATACTCAAAATTAATAAAAACAAATTTCATTTTCTACCATTATTGTATGAATGTAATTTTATTTTTTAATAACCACACTCATAGATGGTTTTGATTGTTCCAGTTGAGTGATTGTGTATGTATGCATAGGAATGTGTTGTTCAGATGTACTTTGTATTTCCAATAATCAGAAATCTTACCTTTATGTATAAAAACCCATTATGTAATGTAAAATGTATAATATTGTACATAATATTCAGAATACAATTATTTTGGTAAATTAGGTTGTATTTTTAATGTCCCAGTTGCAGTATTTAATTATTTGAACCATACTGAAAGTTGGTAGTAGTCAATAAAGCTAAAAAAAGGTGGCAAATCTTTTAAACTATGTGGTTTCTTACTAGTTTATGACCTTCTAGCATTCTTCAGTTCTTTTTCATAAAAATAAAAATTTTAAGAGATGCCAATATAAATTAATGAATTATAAAGTGCCTTTTCCCACCTGCTTCTGTTTTCTGTATCTTTCTCTACTTTGATTGGCATGTGATTTTTCCCCCTTTTTCTAAAGAAAGAGCTAAAGATGTTTATTTTATTTGAGCTGATTCTGAGGGAAGAAAAAAGAGGGGCAGAAAGCATGAGAGTGTCATGTGCATGCACACACACAAAATAAACAAAAAACTATTAAATCCCCCTAGGAAAGCAACAATCACAAACCCTTCTACTCTCTGTATGACACCAAGTTACAGGACCATTCTAACAAATGTCTAGAGGAGAACTAATCAGCCTGAGCTGATCTACATTAATGAAGTGACAAGAAATAAAACATCACCTGTATTTATCCTGCCAATTAGTCTGTGATTTTGGTACAACCAGTAAATCAAAGGATTTGGTACCAGGAATATAGTCGGGGTTGGGGGTGGGGGTTGTTGGGGGAAGGCACGTTTATTAGCAATGAGTATAACTGGGCACAACAAAACTAGTACACATGCAATGACTGGTTATTTGCAAGAGTGATTTGGAAGAGATCTAGGAGTAAGAGCATAATCTTAGCCACATGTGCCAGTGACTGACTTTTACAAAGGAAAACTATTGATGTGTATTGAATACCTTCATAGTCTAAGAAGTATGCGAATAGGATCCACTTTAATCCCCACAGTATTCTGTAAGTTTAATGGAATCCCCTTCTCACAACTGAAGAACCTTGTCTTCCAAAGCACTTAACATTTAACTTCTTTTAATGCTTAGTTTTGTTTTTAGTTCTATTACATTGTGGTACATCTATACTATGGCATCTTACACAGCCATTAAAAAGAGTGAGTTAATTCTATTTCTGAATCACCTTCTGTGGCTTCCGTTTTACTGTCTTTTCCTAGTTTTTTTCCTAGCATACTGACTACATTCTCCATCTTTTTTTATAGGTTCCTCTTCTTATGCCTGCTCTTTCAATATTAGTGCTCCTCAGGTTTTGTACTAGAGGTATTTTTTCTGTTTAATCCTCTTCCCATCCGTTGTTATACAAATGTCTTGAATCTATTTCCTTAGCCTAGCTTTCTGTGTCCCATCCTATGTAAAATTTGTAAGTTTCAAAACTGAATTTGCCTTGTTAAAACCTGCTTCTCTTTCTAGGCTTTCTGTCTCAACTCATGATGTTTCCCTAAACAAAAACATGAAGTTTGTCCTTGATTCTGTCTCCTCTCCTTTTGACCGCTATCAAAATATCCTCAGATTTGCCCACCTCCATACTCACTATTTTGGTTCAGACCCCTTTTATCTTTTACATGGACTGATATAACTGTTCCCTAACTCATTTCTTCATTTACTCTCTATTGCCAATCCCTAAAATCTGTACCAGCGTGATTTTTCTAAGGATATCACACATACCCTGTTATAAAATTTAACAAATTGCTATTGCTCATAGGAAAAAATCCAAACTAATTAACATAACCTACATAATTCTTTATGATCTGGCCCCATCTTATCACTTCTAATACTGAATCATAATAAATGTGATTCATCTTTGTCAAGCACATTCCTCTCCTATTGTCTTGGTGTCTGACCTTAACCCATGTGTGGATGGAAACTTGACTTTTGCAGAGCTGGTAATACTATCCCGTCTCCTTGGACAAAGTGCTTGATAGAGGACAGGCACTTGACCTAAAATACATCAATTCGATTCCTTCCCTGGAATTTTTTGTTGGAAGGCCATCCCTCCATGGCGTTTCTATGCAGCTTGTGACAGCTTTTATCCTACACTGTGTTTTCAATGATACATGCACAGCAAAAAGCCTTGGAAGCTAGAGACAGTATCTCCTTCCAGGTCAGAGGGCAGATTTGTTTCTTGACTGGAGTAATAAAGATGATGTCTTCCTTTAGGAAAAAGTTTAGACAGGTTTGACAACAGCTTCTTTGTAAAATGAGGGTTTTCTAAGATCAGGGATCCTCAGCTCTGACAGAAGCCCACTGTGTGTGCAACATCCACTTGGGCTGCTCCACATTGACCTCATGACACCTGGAGACTCAGGGGAACTGACTTGAACATGAAGCTCACGACTGCTGCTGGATCATGAGAAATGGAGTCCTTTATCTCTGACCCAGCAGCGTAATTCCTTCTGCCAACATCCATGAAACTGTAGCAGGCAAACTTGTTGTAAGGTAGATGAAATCTCATAGTAGTTTTACTACTGTGTAATGAATTCAGGGCTCCTCGTGTTCATTTACTTTGTTGTGTGGAAAAAATAGTTTATAAAAGTAGAGAACAAATTTAACCTATAAAGAGATGCAAAAGTCAGAGGCAGAGTTGAAGAGACGGTTGTGGCATTTTTTCCAGTCCCTATATCTTGCCATCCTTGATGCCAACCAAGTCTCTTTACAGGTTAGTTAATGATCTAATAAAATCTACTTTTTCACTTGACCTAGTTGCATTTCTGTCACTTGCCACCTGAAGATTTTTGACTAATTACCTCAATTACATTGAATTCCTTTAAATCATCATGTTCTCTTACATCATGGTATATTTGCCACCTATCCTCCCCAGAAACACTGTTCAACCCTTATTGGCTCTCCTCTCCTTTGCCTGGCTGGTTGCTTTGGGTCTCATCTTAGACACCAATTCCTCTGGGAAGAGTCTACATCCCACTCATCTGACTCCTAAGTCTGGGATGCATACCCTTCTGTTCTATAGCACCCATGTTATCCATATCATATCACATTGCATGGAAGTGGTCTATACATTTGTCTATACTCTCTTTGACATGTATGTTCTGAGAGTAGAGTCCATATTTCTCTTCTCATTGTTGCATCCCAAGCACTGGCATATAGTAAATTTTCAACGAATATTTTTTAAATTGATAGAGTCCTCATCTGTAAAAAGGAAATATTATTTCAAGACTATATGACACATATTAATAAATGGCAGAGCTAGGAATTCTTCCCAACTCAATCTGATTCCACTGTTAATTTCAAATATATCAAGGATTGTTTAGATCATTGTCCATTGTCACATTCTGAGTTTCGTATGTTAAATTCTGCAATAACAAGTACTAAGAGGGTCGAAAAATGAATGAAGTCTCAGCCACAGGCTCTGGAGGAAGAACCAAGAAACTGGAATTACTTGATCTAAGAAAGCAATAGAGGAAGAAATAACACTGTATGTCTGTCTTCATTGAAGCATCAACTGTAGCATAAAGAATTTCTTGAGAAATAGGTGAATGAATCCGTGAAATCTAGAGAGGTTTTCAGATTAGAATATATTGAATAATTAATTATGATCGCTAAGAGGCCTGCCTAAGCTGAGGAATAGGTGCTATATTCCGTGACACATTCTGTGGGTCTCGTGACTGTGATGGGAGGGCCAGTTGTTATGGTGGAATAGGATATGTGCTCATCCACTGGTTGGCCTTTCGTCTCCACACTATCACTTCTGCCCCTCATTTGTAGCAGGTCCTGTAACCACAGGAGTGGACCAAAACCTGAGCTGAATCAATCTTTGTACCCCATCTTCTAGACCATAGTGATTGATGGAGGAAAGCAAGCATGTTCCAAAGTAGCCCTTTAATTTCTCAGTCTGAGATTTCTGTACTGAGGCTGAATAAGAGAAATGCTGTCTAGATGCTTTGGAGATGGAGTGAAACACATACACAAGGAGATTGCAGGAGTCATAGTCCTCGTCACGTGGAGAAAACCAAGTTTCAGTAAAAAAAAGAATGATGCCGATACATTAAAAAGGAGTAGCAGTGGAGGGGAGGAGGAGACGGGAGAGGGCAGGAAAAGGAGTCAGAGAAAGGTGCAAAGAAAAGTAAAGGGTGTTCAAATTCCCATGTTCCACCTTCCTTTGATTTTATTTGCCAACAAATCTCCCTCCCCTTTATATCTTAACTAGTTAGAGGATCTTAAACTGGTCAAACTAAAGAAAACTGACTGACTTCAGCATTATATATTTTATGAAGCAGAACAATATTAGTGTGACAAAGGAAATATTTGATTAACGTCTAGTCCTTTGGCCCCCAGGGTAGTAAGTTTTAATAAATAATGACATGGTTTGTTTTTTTTTTTAAACCAATCTTTTTTCTTCTTGGATCTGTCTTTGAGGCACAGAGGATCTGTGATAAAAGCTTAAGGATTATCGTAACGAAGTTATGAGTACTCTTGTATCCCCATTGTTTTCGTCTACATCAAAAAGTGGCAAACTTTTTCTGTAAAAGGCAAACAGTGAATATCTTAGTTTTTTTCAGGCCATAAAGCCTTTTTTGAAATTACTTGGTTCTGCCTTTGTACTGTGAAAGCAGTCAGAAACAATACATAAAGGAATGAGCATGGCTGTGTTCCAGTAAAACTTTATTTACATAAGCAGAAAGCAGGTCAGATTTGGTCTTCAGGCTGTAAACACCTGGTCTATATGGTCCAAATATTTGTTGTAAAAACAATTATTTCTATAGATAATAGAAGATTTTGAGATCATTAGCTGTTAAGGCTTTCTGGTTCTTTGTTATAATTCCTTCTATTTTAAATTGGCAAGCACGCAACATCGTTTTTATTGCTACATTTGTACACTATTTTAAGTAATTGGAAACGAAATCCTTTTGTCCTTTACCATCTTGGCTGACCTTGTTCACCCCATTCCCTGTATGTTACTAATGGAGCTTGAAATTAAGTGTCATTTCTGTTTATCTGTTATTAACACATACATAGCATGTCTCATAAAGTACATATCTTTTAAGGAACTGGTTCATTGGAACATGGGCTTGTACCAGATGAGATGACATCTTTTGATCTGGTGTGTCCTTTCTTCTTTCACGGTTTAAAGTATGGATACAAATTATAATTAATACATTAAATTCAAATTTGTGTTCTTAGCTCCGAGTGTTTTGGGTTCTGTGGGTATCTAATTCCTGTTAAGTTTATATACCCTAGTAGAATTAGACTCTATTTCATAGAGTCAAAATACATTTTAGCCGGGCGCGGTGGCTCACGCCTGTAATCCCAGCACTTTGGGAGGCCGAGGCGGGCGGATCACAAGGTCAGGAGATCGAGACCACGGTGAAACCCCGTCTCTACTAAAAATACAAAAAATTAGCCGGGCGCGGTTGTGGGCGCCTGTAGTCCCAGCTACTCGGGAGGCTGAGGCAGGAGAATGGCGTGAACCCGGGAGGCGGAGCTTGCAGTGAGCCGAGATCGCGCCACTGCACTCCAGCCTGGGCGACAGAGCGAGACTCCGTCTCAAAAAAAAAAAAAAAAAAAAAAAAAAAAAAATACATTTTGTATTCCGTGAAACCTGGTCAATTATCTTCTGTAATGGTTTTAAAATTTGTTCACAAAATCTTTGATAGTCTTCCCTTCAAGACACAGAGCTTAGTTCCCTTTCCCTTGAGTGTAGGCTAGACTTAGTTTCTGGCTTCAAACAAATAAAATTGAAGGAAAGTGACCATGTATGACGCAGAGATTCAGTCATAAAAGCCAATTTAGTTTCCTCCATGTTATCTCTGTTGGATCACTGGCTCTGAAGGAAGCCAGCTACCATGTCATAAGGCTATTCAAACAGCCTTGTAATGTGACCTTCATTCATGTGGCAAGGAATTGAGGCCTTTGGCCAACAGCCTGTGAGGAGCTGAGGCTTCCTGCCAACAGCCATGAGTGAGCGTGGAGCAGATCCTCCAACCCCAGTCAAGCCTTCAGATGACTGCAACAGGACCGCAATCACTTTAGAAACCCTGGGCCAGAACCACCCAGATAAGTTATCCTAGACTTCTGGCTCACACAAACTATGTGAAAATGAATGTTTATTCTTTTAGGTTTGGGACTAATTGGTTACACAACAATAGATAACTAATACATCTTCTAGGCAGAGTTTATGACTCAAAAGGGAGAGGTCAGGGGTAAAGATGATCTGCAGCTGCATGGTGTTACTGGGCAGCTAGCCAGCTGCTCTGCTGGAAGACAGGTTTCGATGTGTTGGTGAGGGAAGATGGAATTCAGCTTAATGAGCTGAATAAATTTAAGCCAATTTATATGTTCAAAATTATTAGATAATATTTTGGCAGATATTAGTAATCTTTCAACCTTGGCTACAGACCTGGAGAGTTTTAAAATAATGATGCCTGGATCCCATTCCCAGAGACACCGAATTAATTGCTCTGTGTTGAAGTCTGAGCATCAGGATTTTTAAATTTCCCTAGGTGATTTTAATGCGCAGCCAAGATTGAGAACTACTGCTTTGTAAGTTAGGAGTTGGAAAGAATAACCTTCCCGCCTCAACATTTCTCTACCAGATGGCAAATTACAATGAAAGCAAGTCTCAGACCAAATCTGCAAAGCAAATATTTACAGGCAAGTCAAAACAGACATCTAAACTTTTCTGAAGGCCCAATGAAATTATAGTTCCCAATCCTTTCAGGCATTTTAGACAGGCATCAGCCATGAAGAATTAGCTCAGGACAAATCCTATAATATTTCAGGAACAGAATTCTGTTAAACCTCTAGTTATATCATGTGCCCAAGCCTTCCCTAAAGAGGCATATGTTCTTCTGCAATGGCTGTTGGAGCTATCACATCCTCATACCTCTTGGTCAGAGGGTAGAGGTGCCTGTACCATACTTCCTACAACTCATTCACATATTTTGAACACTATTTTCTCAGTAAAAAGAAGTCTTTAATATCCATAGTGTTGGCCGGCAAAACACTTAATGCTGAATTGCGATAAAGATAGTGGAAGCATTTACGGTAGCAGCCTTCAGAATGTGGACTTCGATGACAGCACCAGTTTCCCAACCCTGGCTGTGTATTACATTTTTTAAAAAGACCTCCAGACCCCACCCCAGTCTAATTAAATCAGAAGCTCTGAGAGCAGAGCTTGACATTAATATTTTTTAAAAGCTTCTCAACAAATTATGATTGATAGGGATAATAGTCATGAGAAGATTGGGACTCTGAAGGGCTAGAACACACGGGAATTTTTTGGGGTAGTAAAACTGTGTTTGGGTTGTGGGGGTGGTTGTATGAATCTATACATGTATTAAAACTCATTGAACTGTACAACAAAAGAAATATACTGTACAACAAAATAAAATATTCAATTGTACAACAAATAAAATATTGATTTTATTGTATGATAATTTAAAAATGAAATAATATAACTGCTAAAATATTTTTGAAAGCCCTCTGATGATCTTAATGTGGAGCCAGGATTGAGTCACTGTATTAGATTATTTTAAGAGCTGGTCAACCATTGCTGGGGTATGTATTCATAATTAGGCACCGCCAGTATTAACCTCCTAAGTTGACTATCCTCTAACCACTAACCACACACATGCTCATACCCTTGTTTGTAGGCACGCCACATTGTCTATGGTGAAGTAGTTTTTTAATAATTACAAATATTATATAAAAGTGAGATACAGCTGTCTTTCACAGATTCGCACTGAGGAATTTTAGAGTATGGCAAGGGAAATTGCATGAGTCAGTAGTTTTATTAATCTCTGCTCTTGGAGAAAAAACCACTAGTGTAGTTGCTCTCCCTCAAAACAATGTTTCTCAAACCTATTAACTCTGGCTCTTATAGAATAACCAAGAATCCCAATAGGAGAGCTGTTTGGCAGTTTAATTAGTTTCATTTCTAACTGAGACCACAGGAAGATATAAATGTATCATGAAACAATGTGTATGAATATATGTGTATATATTGTACAAATAAAATAAAAGTTTCAAGAAACATAGGCAGGCCTTTCCTATTTTATTATATTTCAATGGAGTGTTGATCATGATATCATGATGCCCTGATGGTGAGCCAATTACAGTTGACTGGACAGTAGAACCAGGAACAATAGACCCAGGCATTTATGGTTCTCCCTGCTGTGACATAAGGAGACAGATAGGAATTTGACCCACGGCTATGCCATTCACTCACTTTCGGAAGTTAGACGAGCTTCTTGATCTTTCTGTGTCTCCACTTTCTCACTTGCAAATAAGAATAATTGCAGCAATGTTCAGGTTGTTGTTGGAATCACTGGATCATCTGACTCCATCAACTCTAAGTTCCTCTTCTTCTTTTCTTCCTTTACATTTAAGTTAAGACCCAATGAGAAAGAGAACGGAAATGGAAGCTCTGTACTATTTCTTACGTTGGAGGCCAGACACTAAATCGGGATTTATCATCTTTTCTTGTTTAATGATGTCATATGGTAGCTAGGACATATCAGAACTTTCAATATATGAAATATTTAGTGATCTCAGCCACAGTAAACATTCTTTAATCTTCAGTGATTTGGACACTCTGGCTGGAGACAGAATAATACATTAAGCAGTTGCTCTGGCCAAAGAAGGTTGAGTAATAATCCAAACTGACCTGACCATCCACAGCCTTACTTTAAGCAGGAAAGTTTCACTTTTATGGATTTAATTAGCAAAAAATTAATAATACATTAGGAAAATAAGATGACTATGCTAGCTAAGAAAACAGTTATGCAGTCTCTACAGAGAGTTGGTTAGGCCATACCATAGCCAGGGTTGGAAGCATCTTTGTCTGGAAAGTCCTGGGAACCACCTCCTCATCCTTTCTAAGCCTTACCAGTGCAATATTTCACAGGCTTGTTATAAAAATCAATGAGCCATAGCAGGTGTTCCCCAGTTGTTCTCCCTCCCCACTTTTTATTTCCTGTTTAGTTTTTCTTGTTTTTATTTAAACAAACGTTTGCTAACCGGCCTACCAATATTTGAAATTTTCTTAACTGAACACTAAGACTCGAAGACTTGAAGTCTTCAATCAGGGATGAACGTGTTGACATAGTGTGTTGTCTGGATGAGGCAGGTTATTCATCTCCACAGAAACTCAGGTAACTAAAATGCCTATCATTGAACCACTGTAACTTGGAGCTAGGGTGCCTCTGGGTACAGGGCCAGAGGATCCTGGCTGCCAAGAAGTGGCAGAATGAAGACAGAGGACTGAAGACTCACGTGCCTAAAGCTACTAACCCTGTTTGCCGTTACCTATGAGTAAAGTAATAAAAATATTTCGCATTACAGTTTAAAGATTATGGTTCTTTGCAAACTCTCTTACTTTCATCCCAACAGATTGTTGACCCTGATTTTTCAAATGCTTTCGAAACTTCATTCTGCATCCCTACTTTGGAGTGGGTGTTAACAGCGCCTGGGAGTTTCTGCTATCCTCCCTCTTCCTAGCATCTTGGCTTCCATTTCCTCAGAGCTGTTAGAAGGCACATGGGCACAGTAGAGGTTAATAGAATGGAGACTGTGATTCCCATCCTTCTCCTCTACTTTTTCCTCTTTTAGCCCCACACCTGAAAATATTCCTGGTTTTTGAGGACAGAACAGTTGAATTAATAAATACCTGTTTGTATGCACATAGAACAGAGGAATATACGCACTTTAATCCTTTTGGTGTTTCCCTGTGGCTGTGCTCAGGTCTTGAATTGATGTGTGCTACCTATGGATAGATAAGCTTGGCTTTGCTCCCTTCCTCCTCACTCTACCATTCATTCTCCTTGCACTATCAGGCTGGTGACATCAAGATGCTGTGAGCCAAGGTTCAGTGTGGAGGATCAACTAGCTATGATAGAATTTTCTCATTTAGCATAGAGTGTTCAATAGCCATTAAAGAATGTCATAGGCATTACTAATGGAAACTGAATGGTATAGTACAAATTTGATGTGTAGCTGAGACTCTGATATGAACGTATGGTCAGTTTTAATGAAGTAACTGAGCTGAGTAGCCTCATTCATATATGGAACTGATGAATTAAGAGGGACTACAACATTTACTTGTACATGTTTCCCAGCCCGACATTTGAAAAGGAATCATGAGATTTTACACTGCCTTTTTTATTTTTATTATTTTTATTTTATTTTATTTATTATTTTTGAGATAGAGTCTCGCTCTGTCACCCAGGCTGGAGTACAGTGGCGCGATCTCCGCTCACTACAACCTCAGCCTGCCAGGTTCACGCCATTCTCCTGCCTCAGTCTCCCGAGTAGCTGGGACTATAGGCACCCACCACCAAGCCCGGCTAATTTTTTTTTTTTTTTTTTTTTTTTTTTTTTTTTTTTTTTGTATTTGTAGTAGAGGCGGGTTTTCACCGTGTTGGCCAGGATGGTCTCCTGACCTCGTGATCCGCCCGCCTCGGCCTCCCAAAGTTCTGGGATTATAGGCGTGAGCCACCACGCCCGGCTATACTGCCTCTTTAAGCACATTTTTTTTCGGGTTAGAAACTATGATCGTATCTTTACCTTACATATGAAAAATGAATAAACTGTCATTTGTATTTTGATGACTAGAATAAAGAACTCGTCAGCACCTTCAACTCACATTCTCCTCTCATTTCTTTTTCTCTGTTATTTCACTAAGGATACAGTTCTGGTGTATCTTTAAATCTGTAAATGATACCAAAGAGCCAGAAGCTTTTCCAGTGATTCAAACACACTTAAGTCCCAAACGCAAAATTTGGAAAAAATTTCCAAAGATAAATATTACTTTTGTACCAACTGAAAATCCCATATTTCTTCCTGTCACTTGGAAATACACTTAGCCTCTTAAGTGGTATTTCTTAGAAAACCAAGAAATTGCTATAATTAAAACATTACTTATAGCTCTAGATTCTAATTAACGTTGTCGTTATTTAAAGTATCTTTGAGTTATATTTTCAGAATTTAATGCAGTTGACGAGTGGCATCAAAAGCAAAACCTAAGTATGAATAATATTTTTTGTCCTTGTTTCAAAGTAAACATTCTCAGGGTGACAAAAAAGGAAGGGTTGCTGTGAGCAAATAAAACAAATTATTTGTTATACAAAACAAATTTTGTATAATTGCAAAAACGGCTTAATGTGATTAGAATTGGCTTTAGTAATGTTTTTGTCAACTTAAAAAATAGTTGACAAATTTATTATTCACAGTTAATTAATGACTATTTTAGACATAGTTTTTGAAATTATTTCCGAAGCTATGGTATTATCTTCATGAATAACCAAGAAGGCAAGGAAGGTTATATGTTTTGAAAAGACAATGGGAGTAGGTTTGAATTGCCCTTTACCAAGGTCTCCATGAAATTAACTGTACAATATGAGAATCTTAAAACATTACCTATGAGGTAGAAATAAAATAAACCATAATAGATATTAATGGAGAAAATACAACTCTAGTTTCATATCACTATATAGCAATAATCATTAACTGGTGGAGATTAAGCTTATTTAAAAGCTTAAGGAAGATATTTAAACACTGCTTTGAAAAGTGATTGTTTTAGACAAATTTAAAAATATATACTTAAAATAAAAACAAAGAATAATATTTATAGAATATGTTTTCTTGCTGATGTCTAGGCAATTGAAGTATCAGCAAATTTCTATCTAACAACGAGCAAACATTAGAATTTTACATTAGTGGCTACATTAGTTTCCCAGGGCTGCCATAACAACTTACCACAAACTTGGTAGCTTAAAACAATAGGAATTTATACTCTTACAGTTCTGGGGACTAGAAGGCTGAAATCAATGTGTGAGCAAGATTGATTCCTTTTGGAGGACGGAACGGAGAATGTGTCCCATGCCTCTCCCCTGGCACTGGTAGTTGCTGACAACACTTAATGTTCCTTGACTTGCATCTGAATCACTTCAATCTCTGTCTCTATTATCACGTGGTGTGGTGTTCTCTCTGTATGCCTCTGTGTCTCTGTGTTGGCACAGAGCCTCCTTTTTTTTTTTTTTTCACACGAAGTCTCTCTCTCAGTCACCCAGGCTGGAGTGCAGTGGCGTGATCTTGGCTCACTGCAACTTCTACCTCCTGGGTTCAAGCAATTCTCTACCTCAGCCTCCCGAGTAGCTGGGATTACAGGCACCTGCCACCACGCCCGACAAATTTTTGTATTTTTAGTGGGGACGGGGGTTTCACCATGTTGCCAGGCTGGTCTTGAACTCCTGACCTTGTGATCCACCTGCCTCAGCCTCCCAAAGTGCTGGGATTACAGGCGTGAGCCACCGTACCCAGCTGAGCCTTCCAATTAGCACAGCAGTCATGGGGTTTAGGGTCCAATTGAATCCAGTATGATGTCATCTTAACTAATTACATCTGCAGATACCCTATTTCCAAATAAGATTGTAGTTTGAGTGTCTGGGTGAACACAAATTTTGGGGGACACTATTCAACACAGCACAATGTTTTATCCTTTGCAAAGAAAAATTGACTGCTTAAAAAACTGCCCAAAATACATTTTTGGTGTTCATACTGTGAACTGGCAGTTAAGCAATTACATTTGGGAAGTATGTTGTTTAATTTTTGTTAAATTTTATCAAACTAAAGAAGTGGGGAATAATAATAATTGCTATTTTAGAAAATGTTTGCATAGTCTTCATATACCTGAGCAGAAAGAATCAACAAATATTTATTGAACATTTGCTATGCCCAAGGCACTTCATAGAATATTGGTCTTTTGTTTATCTAAAACAAGATTACTATTGATAGAAATATTTATCATATCCATTTTTGATTGCTTGCCATACCCAAAGAAGGGCATGAGATATTGAAAATAGAAACACAAACAAGAAATAGTACTTTTCCTCAAAAGCTTTAAAATAAAAATATACTACATTTTTGTAAAATATAAAGAGAAAGAGGCAGTTGGTGAGGAAAAGACAAACTGCTACTTATTAGCCAGATAACCATGGGCAGGTTAGTAAATTTCTCTGCATCTTGGTTTCCTCATCTGTAAGTGGAGTCAGTAATATTTGTACTTATCGCAGAACATTGCTAGGAGGATTAAATGAGTATATGCATGAAGTGTGTTTAGAATGGTACCCAGATGCATAAACCTTTGTGTGATAGCTGTTTCTACGAGGGAAATTAATGCATATAGATATTTAATAATGGTGTGGGACAATATTAAAAATCTTTTAAAATTTAAGTAATCTCCAGAAAATGGTTTCCAATAAACACTGAGTAACTTTATAACTGGGTAGTTATAAACAAGTTATTTGAGATAGCAATTGCTTTTTTTAATTGGCAGAAATCATTTGTCTATTTCAGTGTAACAATTGGTTTTTAGTTGGAGAGTGTAATGATTTATTCTGGTGTTGAGTTTGCTGTTAAATGTAAATCAGGTGGAAAAACTTAAGATATTTGAAGAATATGAATGCTATTCGTGTGTTTTTGACCTATGTGGGTTTGAACGGTTACCCTGTGAGGTCCTGTGACAATGGTTATGAAAATCTCTCTCTTGCATCCCGTAAGAAAAGATATATAGAAGAGATGGAATAATCACCTTGAACACACCTTGGTCTCACATTCATTTCTGTCTCCAAAGAGGAGTCCTCTGCCGCTGTTGACTTCTCAGTTCAACCACACTTCCTTGGATATCTACCGCCACAGACAAAACCATACCAGGGGAAGCAGTTGAATTACTCTGATTCTGATGTTTTCTTTCCCCAAGCCAACCAAGGTTAGTGTGGCAATTGAATGGAGGCTGGATAATCACAAAGCTTCTGTGAGTACAACTTCACCACTGGCTACTGGGCGGTACTTTTTTTATTTTTCGGCACAGACGAATGATATTTTAAGGGGGCTAATAGGTTGTAGGTAGTGGGAGGAAAAAATACATTTGGGTAATTAAGTTGGGGACCTGAAGAAACCTGCAGCTATATTCTACCCAGTGTATTTGTTATGGTTCAGCTGAGTTGGGAAACCTGTAATATGCCTGGTTCCACCACTCACTGTTCCATAGCTACAATTTAACAATGTCCTCAACCTGAAAAAGTAGAGCGCACCCTGCATTCTTTTTCCCACATGCCTCAATGTGTCTTCATTTTCTTCTACCCCCATCTGCTTCCTGTAAGTTACTTTTACAGTTGCTACCCAAAAAGGGAGAAGAATAAATTTTTGTAAATTTAAACTAATGTCAGATATTAAGTATTAAGTAGGAAATCTGTAAAATAGTGTTTCCCTGGGAAGTTGATAAGTACTACGGGAGAAGCGGCTTCCACAGAAAAGTAAGGCTGGGAAATGTTAAGTTATACTATGCTAAACTAAAATTGGTAGGGTAACCACATGATTTATTGCCCACACTAGAATAATTGAGAGAAAGAAAAAGGGAGCGCTATTGATATTACGCCAGGGGAAGCATTAATCAGATTGTCCCAGGCAACTATGGAAGTATGGTCACCCAATTCATTGTGTGTCATGTTAGAATCTTTAAAATGATAATAAACATTTGCTTGGGAAGGAAATAATACATAGCATCTCCCCAAAATATGTGTGAAATATGTCGAAGGTCTGTGTTTAAAAGTGTTTGTGAAATGTTGGTTTGGACTTAGAAATCATAGATTTCATACACTCTCCCTCATTTCAAATTTTAAAGGAAACCACATAAAAATCAAAAGAAGGCATTATCATTTCCATATAAATTCAAATGTCTATGGATGATGTTAAATTATTTAATGAGGACCTTAATTGTGTAATATACATCCTTGGGATTAAAGATTTTTAAGGATGGCTGATATCTCATTAACTTTTTAATAATGTTATAATACCCCAGGAGAAAATTAGGTCTGCCCCTAAATATCATTAGAACAGTCTGCCTATTTTGCCTACATCTTCATCATGGGGACTTTTGATTTTAAGAGTCTTTAATGGTTATTTCAGGAAAATGCTTTATTGTAAGTCTTATTCATTTATGGACATAAGATCATTTAAGTACAGATTCCCCTGTTGCTGGGGAATGTTTCCTACTTCGTAAAATGAAAATGAGAGTCTAATGGTTCGCTTCACCCCCAAGGAAAAATGGTTTCCAGCACATTTGAGATATAGAGACTTCACTTTCTCTGGAAAGACAAAAACCAAAATTGACCCCAGTTTTCAAGCTTCAATCCCCCAATGGTTAATAGGATATTATTATTAGCATTCTTTAATCTGTTTTCAAGAGGCCCCAAACTCACTGATGAAAATCTAGCAAGGGAAAGAAAAGAGATGAGAATCGTGAAATAAAGTGTGAAGACGGCAGGACACCATAAGTTAACAGTCGTTAATAGACTTGTGTTATTTGCTGATCTAAAGCACTGGCGTAAATCAGGGTAGGTTAAAAAAGGTTGAGGTGGTGAGAGATAGGAGGGTGAGAAAAGGTACAGGTTGCTCGGGCGGAGTACATGTTAAAAGGAAAGCTCAATTTACCTTAGAATAACAGCTGGAACATTGTAGGAACTCAACAAACCAGTCACTATTCAATGAGTAGTTGTTAAATGAATCAATGGCTCACAGTAATCAGATCTGAAATGCAGTTTCAATATAGAGATAAAACGAGAATTTAGAACACTTTTTTTCTATTTTTTTTTAAATCGTAAAACGAAGAGGAGAAAAGTGTAGATACTCTCTCCTTTTCCCTTGAGCAAATCATTGAGATTCAGATTCTAATTTTAGTTTATAATATTTACTCTACCCTCCTCACTTGACTGTTTGAGGATATAGTTAATATGGATGTCTTATGCAATCATACTGGATTATTATCCTTTGAGGGAATATCAATAATTTCCTTTAGAAAGCTTTTCCTTACCGAACAAGTGAGCATGTATCTACATGGAGGAGAAGATGTAATGTGGAGATACCTGGCTGCTGCATACGTATATACTACTAATGAAACAGCATGGATCAGTGATTCTGAATGTCTTAATGTGCTTTAGATTCACCTGGGCAGCTTTTACAGCACACCTGTGTCTGTGCCTTGCTCCAAGAAATTCTGATTTAATTAGTCTGGATGAGGCTCAGGAATTGGTATGTTTTTAAAGCTCCCCAGATGATTCTATATGTTGGTGGAATTGAGAACTACTATTATAGACCAAAGTTGGGGATGAGGAGAAAGGAAAGAGGAGAAAGGAAAGTGGGAGGGAGACAGAGCCTACAATTTTTCCTATATCTTTTTAGTAAATATTTCATGAATATTCTTTATGTGCCAGACACTGTGCTAGGCACCAGGCATATATTAATGATTAATGTCAATAAAATTCCTACTTTCCTTGACCTTACATTCTAGTTGAAAAAGGCAATAAACAAATATATATTTTATTGATTTTTTTCCAGCTTTATTAAGATTTAATTGACAAATACACATTTTATATAAACAGTGTACAATGTGATGTTTTGATATGTGTATACATTGTACAATAATTGAATTAAGCTAATTAACAGATACTTCACCTCACATACTTATTATTTTTTGTGGTGAGAACATTTAAGGTCTACTGTCTTAGCAGTTTTCAAGTGTACATTATTATTAACGCTAGTCACCGTGCTATACAATAGATCTCCAGAACTAGTCACCGTGCTATACAATAGATCTCCAGAACTTGCTCCTCTTGTCTGACTGAAACTTTGTAACTTCGATCAACATATCCACATCACCCCCTTTCTCCCAGCACAGACCCTGGGCACTCGCCATTTCACTCTCTGCTAAAGTTCAACTTTTTTGATTCCATATATAAGTGAAATCATGCAGTGTTTCTCTTTCTGTGCCTGGCTTATTTCACTGAGCATAATGTCCTCCAAGTTCATTCATGTCGTTCAAATGGTAGGATTTCCTTATTGCTTAATAGCTGAGTAGTATTCCATTGTATATATAGAGCACATTTTCTTTATCCATTCATACATTGATGGACATTTAGGTTGACTCCATATTTTGGCTATTGTAAATAATGCTGCAGTGAACATGGGAGTGTTCATATGTGCAGATATCTCTTTGACATGCTGACTTCACTTCCTTTGAATATATATCTAGAAGTAGAAATGCTAGATCATATGGTAGTTCTATTTTTAGTTTTATAGAAATCTCTATGCTGTTTTCTATATGGCTGTACTAATTTACATTTTCACTAACAATGTACAAGAATTTCCTTATCTCTGCATCCTCAACAACAGTTACCTTTTATCTTTTTGACAACAACCATTCTAACAGATGTGAGGTGATATCTCATTGTGGTTTTAATTGGCATTTCCCTGATGTTTAGTGATGTTGAGTATTTTTTATATTCCCATTGGCCATATGAATGTCTTCTTTTATATTTAATTGATTTGAAGACATATATTTCATAATTTAATGTCTGCAAAGTATACACTTTACATTGAATGTGATAAAGTATTGCAACATTTAGTTATTAGACAATTTTTTCTTAGTGGTAAATAGAATAATGGTACACATTATGTCTATGAGATCTTAGATTCAATGAAATATAATTTCAGATAGAATCAAGGAAATTAACCTCTCCATAGTAAGTAAGGCTTCAAATCACATAATCCATAAGTTACAGATCTCAATTAACAAAGCAATCGTTAACAAATTACTACCCTGAATAAACACTGTGTCCCTTCATCAGTGTTTTACTTCCCTGGACCAACACTGTAACTTTTCTACAGATCCTACATATTTAATTGAACAAATACCATGCATCTTTAAAGTGTATGTTACCAGTTTTTGGACACAATTCTCCATGAGTCTGTTATACTTCTCCACATTTTGAGAACTGACTGCCCTTTGTATCAACTGTCTATTCAAGGATGTTTGTGTAACCAACAGTCTTGGAAGACTGAGATAGTACTCTCCCCCAGAGCAAAGGGCGGGCATGCTTATTGCCCATTGTAAAAGACTCAGGTCCATCAGGAAATATTCCCATGTAACAAATCTGCACATGTACCCTCTGTATCTAAAATAAAAGTTGGAATTTTTAAAAATACTCATGTTTGCTGAACTCTGCTGCATGTTCATGTACTATCTAATGCTTTTCACATTGCCCTTTGGGAACTGGGGCTTTGGGAACTAGCTACAAAGTAGCAACATAATGCCTCTATTATAGTGGATATGGCTGAAGGGCCGGGTAATAAATAAACTCTTGGCCCAGGTCCTGCCTTGTAGTGATCCAGAGAACCACAAGTGGTCGTTTCCCATTCCTAAATGAATAATTATAATAGACATACAGAGTAGTTGGCAAATCCTCCACAGTGATTCCTTGGTCTGTGGAATAAGAGTTAAAACTGCTCCCCTACCCATCCCCAAACAGTAAATTACTACAATTTTATGTCCCATCGGGACTGGCAGGTATTAGAGTTGCCCTTAAATAACTAAAGAATGCAGAATTGGTGATTCCCACCATATTCTCTTTCAACCAGACAAATCCCGAAGGACGAGCGTGGACTGTGCTAAAGTGTTCTCTTTGCCAAAGCAGAATTACTGGTCTGAGGTGTGTAGTATGCTGCCAGTGACCTGGCGATACATTGTTTTCCAGCCCTATTTGGAAGACAATCAAAATTGTTTGCATTCACTTGGGATGGGGAAGAGCATATATTTTTTCATCTTACTCCAAAGCTATCTTACCTTTCCCTTCTGTCATAATATAGTTAAAGGAACCTGCGCTATTGAGATGAACAGCAGAACATTACATTGGTCCATTCAATCAATGATATTTCAATTGGACCAGCTGAGCAACAACTGACAAGGACATTAAAGGCTTTGTTAAGGTGCTGCATTCCAGAAAGGGAAGAAATAAACCCTATGATGATTCAGAGACTTGTCCTCATCAGTATAGGCTATAATACTCCAGTAGTCTGAAGCATGTTGGGCTATCCTCTCAGAAACAGAGAACAAGTTATGGCATGTTGTACCTCACACCATTAGAAGAAATTACAAGGACTGATAGGCTACTTCAGGTTATCAAAACAGTATATTCCCGGGCTGGAAAAATGATTCTAACTGATTTACCAGGTGATAAAAAAGGCTGCCAGCATTGATTGAGAAATGGCATAAGGAAGGTTTCTATAGCAGACCCATCTGTAGTACAAGGAACTTGGCTGCTTGAGCTACATCACCCAGAAGCCTCTTTAGTATTAGACGTATCATCTGTGGGCAAAGATGCATGAGTTTCTGGAAATCTTAGGAAAAATTTATCTTTAAAAAATGAGTACTAGGAGGAAGAGAGGTATGCAAACAAAAAAAGAAGAGGAAGACTTTCTAATACTTAGATGTTTCTCACAGTATGATTTTTATTACAAAAAAAGTTAAAACAGCTTAAATGCCAAGGAAAAGAATGGTTAAGCAAATTACTTTATATTCAGACTCTGGAATACTATATAGAAGGAACAATTATGTTCAGGAAAAAATGCTCAGGTGTGTGTGTGTAACACTCTATGTATACAGTAGAAACATAAATCATTATCATCATATTCATGATAGCAGGAAATACATTAAACGTTTATTAATTTGGTAAATAATGTATTGAGAACACAGTGTCTAGACACTGTCAATACAATGTCCATGAGAGCAGAGCTTTTTCATACTCTTTTCTTTATTCCCAAAACCTTAAATAGTGCCTGACATATTTTTAGGATCTCAATAAATACTTATTAAGTTATTTCATTGAGTCTTTATGACAGTATATGAGATAGCTTTTAAATGTCCCAAATTTTCTTTAAAATGCTTTATCATAGACAATGAGATATAAATGTGTGTATATTAGTTTTTATATATAACCCAAAGACATTTAGTCAACAATTCAAGTATTCTAATCAGAAATTCTCAGTCAGGGGTAATTAGTTCATATTGAAAGGCATTGATTAGGAATCTAGATTTCAGAGATGTCTATACCAGTGTTTCAGGTATCTCTGTATGATTTCTCATTATTGAGTTCATTAATTATCACAGGGACATTTAGTGGAGATTTCTTACTGTTGAAATGAGTGATATCCTAAATATGTTGACTAGGAATTATTTTATGCATACCTACAAACTTGCTTGAATGGTATATTTGAACCTAGAAAGCCCAATAACCTAATGTCTTTGGATCAATACTTTAGATTTCATTATCTGTTCCAACTATGATAGCTGATCCTCACCTTGGAATATCATTAACGTCGTAGTCTCTAAGTAACACTTCCAAGAAAACTTCTGTGGGATTATGTAAAGATAAAGAACTGGCATCCCTGATTGCACGGAATGCTTGTATGTTTGGCAGAAGTCAGTCTGAGTCTTGCTTTCATTGCTATGGGTCCCCTGACAGAGAAGTAGCAGTGGAGGAGTCCTAATTATTGCAGGTCACCACTATTCACCAAAAAAACCTGGTAATTGTGAAGACCAGTATTCGCTTAGGTCCAACAGGGATTGATAAATGCCATTGTTATCCCCATTTTATAGATGAGAAATCTAAGGCTTAGAGAAATAAATAATTTATCAATGTGATAAAGACAGAGACAGAACTGGAATGGAAATCTGAGTATTATTCTAATATCCCTTTCCATGCACTTAAAGCAGGTGAAAAAAAAAGAAGATACCAAAATGTATTATTTTAACCATGTGAGACAAAATAAACCGCCTAAGCAAACATTGTGCATTAAGAAAAACATAAAATAGAAATTACGTATCGTCTGTGGGATTATGAGCAACTGTTTTTCTTCCTACTTTTCTGTATTATTCAAAAGTTCTCCATCTAGCATGTATACATTTATAAAGAAAAAAACTCCAAAATGTTATCTGATTTCTTTTTTAAACATTTCTGGCTGAAGCAAACTGTTCTCTGAATGTTCCTCAAAATAGGATATGTAGAGATAAATATACCTTCATAGGCCAAACAAAATTCATCATGTGTCATACCCCTCAAATACATTTATGCTGTTGATTCAGAAGTTCTGACATACAAAGAATCTCAGCCAATGCATTATTTTCCTATTATACATATTTTAAAATTTTCTAAAATCTATTTTGTAACAACAGAATATTGGTTTTATTGACTGAAATAAAGTGTTACCATTATTTCAAAGTCACATCAGAAGAAATGTTGAAAAGGAATAGAAATATATCAAACTTTTATGTTCTACTTTAACTTGCCCTTTGCATAGTTTATGTGAATATAATAATAAAATGCATTGCAAGCCTTGCTAAGCATATCCTGGATGAAAGAGGAGGTTATATTTATGTTTCCTTGTTAGTAATGGGTAAAGAGCTCTAGTATGCTTTACTTGTATACTGTCTGAGTTTTTTAAGCTGAGGAATTGGAATATGATAAATACCTATATGGCTGACACTATGGATGAACATTTTTAGTACAGCGATACTCTTTTCCCAAAATTGTTTTCATTAGAGCAATTGTTCATTGAGTTTTGTATTAAGTCACTTTTCAATGTGTAAGATATTTTAGAATGTTGGTTTTTGGTGGTGCTAAGAAAAAAGTAAGCCAATTTAATAGAAGGTTGTTTGTAAAGTAAGAGGTGGCAGGATCACAAACTCTTTGCCTCTCTGATTCTTCTATCTACACTTACATATGTGTATAATTTTTATGTTTAAGTAATATTTTTGATCATTTTTATTTATTTCAATAAGTATAATGCCTAAACTTTGAGACATATTCTGATCTTGGTAACAAAAAACAAAACTAACAATGTTATCATGCCAATTGCTAGAATTGCATTGTACTATTCAGGCAGTGTCATCTGGATTATTTGTATTTCTTCAATACAAAAGTAAAACAATACATTGCTATGTTGTTGACCTAACATATTAACAAATGTATGAAGACTTGTGTGTGTGTGGTGGGGTGTAGGGGGCACTGGACCAGCTCATTTAAAGCTGAAAGAGAAATGGATAAAATTTCTTTGAGCACTGTCAAGCAAAGAGACTATCCTCAGTGGCGTTCCTAGTGACTGATGAAGAGGGGAGGTCTGGCTAAGATGGAGCACTGATCTCCACCAGAGGTTAGATTCCAGAGATTTTTTTAAGCCACCTGTTCTAGAACATAGAGATACAAGACAGGGAAGAGGCAGTCTTTGGTCTAAGTGAAAAATGTGTCCTGGACTGCCTAGGATTCTAAACAGCTTTTCATCACTTAAATATAGCATCCTGTTTTGAAACTCTTCCATATAAAGCAAACATTATCTTATAAATATTGTCATAGAACACATAGAGTCCATTAAAAGGTTGCCTTAATACTTTTCCAAGGTAAAAACAAACAGAAAATTTTATTTTATGGTGTAAGTTTTTATATTGTATTGAAATTTGGCCAATTTTTGCTTAAATAATTATAGAAAAAAGTCACTTGGGCTGGGTGCGGTGGCTCACGCCTGTAATCCCAGTGCTTTGGGAGGCTGAGGCAGGCAGATCACGAGGTCAGGAGATGGAGACCATCCTGGCTAACATGGTGAAACCCTGTCTCTACTAAAAATACAAAAATTAGCCGGGCGTGGTGGCGGGAGCCTGTAGTCCCAGCTATTCCGGAGGCTGAGGAAGGAGAATGGCGTGAACCCAGGAGACGGAGCTTGCAGTGAGCCGAGATCATGCCACTGCACTCCAGCCTGGGCGACAGAGTGAGACCCGTCCCCCCGCCCCCCCAAAAAAAAGAAGAAAAAGAAAAAAAAAGTCACGATCTTTTTTTAATTTTTAATTTTAATTTTTGTGGGTATGTAGTAAGTGTAACTATGAGGCACATGAGATATTTTGATACAGTCATGCAGTGCATAATGATCAAGTCATGTAAAATGTGGGTATCCAACCCCTTAAGCATTTATCTTTTGTGCTGCAAACAATCCAGTTATACTCTTAGTGATTTCAAAATGTACAATTAAATTATTATTGGCTATAGTCACCATGTCATGCTATCAAACACTAGGTCTTATTCATTCTTTCAATTATATTTAGTACCCATTGACCATTGCCACCCCACCCCCAACCCCCTGCTACCCTTCCTAGCCTCTGGTAACCACCCTTTCACTATCTATCTTCAAGCGTTCAATTGTTTTGATTTTTAGAGACCACTAATAAGTGAAAACATGTGATATTTGTCTTTCTGTGCCCAGCTCTTTCACTTAGCATAAGGGTCTCCAGTTCCATCCAAGTTATTGCAAATGACTAGATCTCATTCTTTTTATGGCTGAATAGTACTCCATTGTGTATAAGTACAATTTTTTTTTTCCACTCGTGTTGATGAACACCTTAGGCTGTTTCCAAATCTTGACTATTGAGAATAGTGCTGCAACAAACGTGGGAGTGCAGATATCTCTTCAATATGCTGATTTCCTTTCTTTTGGGAATATACCCAGCAGTGGGATTGCTGGATCATATGGTAGCTCTATTTTTAGGTTTTTGAGGAGGCTTCAAACGGTTCTCCATAGTGGTTGTACTAATTTACACTGCTACCAAGAGTGTACAAAGGTTCCCTTTTCTCCACATCCTCACCAGCATTATTGCCTGTCTTTTGGATAAAAGCCATTTTAACTGGGGTGAGATGATATATCATTGTAGTTTTGATTTGCATTTATCTGATGATCAGTGATGTCGAGCACCTTTTCATTTGCTTATTTCCTATTTGTATGTCTTTTGAGAATGTTTGTTCAGACCTTTTGCCCATTTTAAAATCAGATCATTAGATTTTTTTCCTATACAGTTGTTTGAACTCCTTACATATTCTAGTTATTATTCCTCTGTCAGATGGTAGTTGACAAATATTTTTTTCTCATCTGTGGATTGTCTCTTCACTTCGTTGATTATTGCCTTTAATTAGAAGCTTTTTAACCTGATGTGATCCCATTTGTCCATTTTTGCTTGGGTTGCCTGGGCTTGTGGGGTATTACTCAATAAATTTTTTTCCCAGATCAATGTTCTGGAGAATTTCCCCAATGTTTTCTTGTAGTAGTTTCATAGCATAAGTCTTAGATTTAAGTCATTCATTTTAATATAACTTTTGTATATGGTGAGAGATAGAGGTTTAGTTTTATTGTTCTGTATATAAATATCCAATGTTCCCAGCACCATTTACTGAAGAGATTGTCTTTTCCCCAGTGTATATTCTTGGCACTTTTCTTGAAAATGAGTTCACTGTAATATGTAGATTTGCTTCTGGGTTATCTATTTTGTTGTACTGCTCTAAGTGTTTGTCTTTATACCAGGACCATGCTGTTTTGGTTACTATAGCTCTGTAGTACAATTTGAAGTCAGGTAATGTGAATTCTTCAGTTTTGTTCTTTTGACCTAAGATAGCTTTTAGGATTCTTTTTTTTCTATTCCTGTGAAGAATGCCATTGGTATTTTGACAGAGATTGCATTGAGTCTGTAGTGTGCTTTGGGTAGTGTGGACATTTTAACAATATTGATTCTTTCAATCCTTGACTCTGAAATATCTTTCCATTTTCAGTGTCCTCCTCAATTCCTTTCATCAGTGTTTTACAGTTTTCATTACAGAGATCTTCCACTTCTTTGGTTAAGTTAATTCCTAGGTATTTAATTTTATGTGTGGCTATTGTAAATAGGATTTTTCTGATTTCATTTTCAGATTGTTCACTGTTGGCATATATAAATTCTATGGCTTTTTGTATGCTGATTTTGTATCCTGTAACTAATGAATTTAACAGTTCTAATAGGTTTTGTGGAGTCCTTAGGTTTTTCCAAATACAATATTATATCATCTGCAAACAAGGATAATTTGACTTCTTTCTTCTTAATTTGAATTCCCTTTATTTCTTTCTCTTGTCTGATTGCTCTAACTAGGACTTTCAGTACTATGTTGAATGACAGTAGTGAAAGTGGGCATCCTTGTCATGTTCCAGATATCAGAGGTAAGGCTTTCAGTTTTTCCCCATTTGGTATGATACTAGCTGTGGGTCTGTAGTATACGGCTTTTTAAATGTTGAGGTATGTTCCTTCAATACTCAATTTTTTGAGGTTTTTTTTTTTTTTTAATCATGAAGGGATGTTGAATTTTATCAAATGTTATTTCAGCATCAGTTAAAATGATTTTTGTTCTTCATTCTACTGATATATGTATTACGTTGATTGATTTGCTTATGTTGAACCATCCTTGCATCCCAGGGATAAATCCCACTTGGCAAATGATCATTTTAATATGTTGTTGAATTTGATTTGCTATTATTTTTTGAGGATGTTTGTGTCAATATTCATTAGAGATATTGGCTTGTAGTTGTGTTTTTGTTTTGTTTTGTTTTGTGTTTTTATGTGTCTTTGTCTCATTTTTGTAGTAGGGAAATATTGGCTTCATAGAATGAGTTTGGAACTCTATTTTTTGAAATAGTTTAAGTGGGATTGGTATTGTTTCCACTTTAAATATTTGGTAGAATTCAGCAGTGAAGGCATTGGGTCCCAGGCTTTTATTTACTGGGAGACTTTAGTAGGGCTTCTATCTCACTACTTGTTATTGGTCTGTTCAGGTTTCGAATTTAAACCTTGGTAGATTGTACATGTCTAGGAATTTGTCCATCCTATCTAGATTTTCCAATTTATTGTTATATAGTTGCTCATGGTGGCCAATAATGATCCTTTGAGTTTATGTGCTGTCAGTTATAATGTCCCTTTTCATCTATAAATTTATTTCTTTGGGCCTTCTCTCTTTTTTTCTTAGTCTGGCTAAAGGTTTGTCAATTTTGTTTAGTTTTTTAAAAAGCAAATTTTTATTTCATTGACTGTATTATCTTCTTCATTTCAATTTCATTTATTTCTGCTCTAATCTTTATTATTCATTTTCTTCTACTGATTTTGGATTTGGTTTGCTCTTGCTTTTCTAATTTTTTAAGAGGCATCATTAGGTTGTTTACTTAAAATCTTTCTTCTTTTTTGCTGTAGGCACTTATAGCTATAAACTCCCCTCTTAGTACTGCTTTTGCTGTATCCCGTAAGTTTTGGCATGTTGTGTTTCTTCTATCATTTGATTTAAGAAATTTTTCAATCTCCTTCTCAATTTCTTCATTTACCCACTTGTCATTCAGGAGCATATTGTTTAATTTCCATGTATTTGTATAATTTCCATAATTCCTCTTATTGATTTCTAGTTTTAGTCCATTGTGGTTAGAAAAGATGCTTGGTGTTATTTCATTTTTTCCAAATGTTTTAAGATTTGTTTTGTAACCTAACATATAATCTGTCCTTGAGAATGATCCACATGTTGAGGAAAAGAATGCAATTCTGCAGCCATTGGATGAAATGTTCTGCTAATATCTATTAGGTTCATTTGGCCTATAGTGCAGATTAAGTCCAATGTTTCTTTGTTTTTTCTGTCTGAAAGATCAGTCCAATGCTGGAAGTAGGGTGTTGAAGTCTCCAGTTATTATTGTATCGAGGTTTATCTATCTCTTTAGCTCTAATATTATTATATTTCTGGGTGCTCCAGTGTTGGGTGTGTATATATTTACAGTGGTCACATCCTCTTGCTGAATTGACACCATTATCATTATATAGTGAAACTTCTTTGTCTCTTCCTATTGTTTTTGTCTTGAAATTTATTTTGTCTGATATAAGTATAGCTTCTCCTTCCCTTTTTTGGTTTTCTTTGGTGTGGAATATCTTTTTTCATTCCTTTATTTTCAGTCTATGTGTGTTTTTGTAGGTGAAGTGAATTTCTTCTAGGCAACAGATCATTGAGTCTTATTATTGTATACATTCTGCCACTCTACATCCTTTGGTTGGAGAGTTTATTTCATTTACATTCAATATGATTGATAAATAGGGACTTATTCTGGCATTTTGTCATTTTGTTTTCTAGTTGTTTTGTGATCATCTCTTCCTTCTTCTTTCCTTCCTGTCTGCCTTCTAGTGAAGGTTATTTTCTCTGTTGATATGATTTTGTTTCTTGCTTTTTATTTTGTGTGGTGTGTATCTATTGTATATTTTTTGGCTTCAAGGTCTGCTAAAACCACTCCCTGGCTAGGACCTATGTTTACTCAAGGCCATGGGGCTCTACAATCAGCAGATGGCAAAGCCAGTCAGGCCCCTGTTTCCTTTTTTCCTGGGTGGGAAGTTCCTTGAGGTCCCAGGTGAGTCCAGAGAGTTCACCCAAGAGCCGCTGACTGGGGTCAAAATCCATACGAGTCTGCCTGATATTCTATTGTACTGCAGCTGAGCTGGCACTCAAATTACAAGATGCTGTCCTTCCCACTCTTTCTTCTCCTTTCCAAAGGCAGAGGAGCCTCACCTCATGGCACCACCACTACAATACCATAGGGAGTACTGATGACTACTGGTGACGTTCCCTTAAGGCTTAAGGGTTCTTCAGTAAGCTTGTGGTGAATTTTGCCTGGCCTAGCACTCATACTTCAGTACACTGGGCTCCTATCTGGCCCAGGGCAGGTCCAGAAAGCCTGTCTAAGAGCCAAATCATCTAATTTGGGACCCCAGGTGCCTGCTTGGTACTCTACTCCACTGTGGACCAGATGATACCCGCAGTCAGCAAGTCTCAGAGGCTCACCCAAGGCCCTCAACATAATATCTGGTTATCGCTGCTGGCTATTCAGGACCCAAGGACTTTTCAGTTAGCAGGTGAATGCTGCCAGGACTGGGCTGTTTCCTTAAAGGCAGGAGGTTCCCTTCTGGCCCAGGGTGTGTCTAGAAATGTCATCTGGGAGCCAGGGCATGGAAAGGGGACCCCACAACTCTGACCAATGTCCTATCCTGCTGCAACTGAGCTGGTATCCCACATGCAAAACAAACTGTTCCCTGTTCTGCTGTCTCCTCTCCTCAAGTGGAGGGAAGTGGTCTCTTTTGGAGCCATGAGCAGTGTAGCCTGGGGTTGATGGAGGGGAGAGGCCAGCACTCCTTTAGTTGCCCTGGCTGGTGCCTCAGTAGGTCATGTGTTCCCTGCCCAGTGGCTATGGGCCACGTTCAGCACTAGGACTCACCTAGGAGTTGTAGTCCTTGTGGCATAGACTGCCTTTCAAGTTTATTTATGGTCCCAGTGTACTTCAGTCTGCAGTAATAAGGCTTGTGAGAGCTCAGGTTTGGACCACTAGGATCACTGATTTCCCTCTGGCTAGGGCTAGTTTAAATATTCCTTCCATGGGCAGGCATCAGCTGAGTTTGGTCCAATTTTGTTTTCTGCTATAACAAGGCAGCACTGAGTTCAGTGTCTCACCATTGCTGTGCTCTCCCCCTCTCTAGCATACAGGAATGCTTTCCAGATACCACTGTTGCTGGGGGGTGTGGCAGGGATTGTGTTGGTGATCTGAAACTGTTTTTTTTAACCTCTTCAGTGCCTCTTTCAGCAATATGAAGTCAAAACCAGGTACTGTGAGTGCTCACCTGCATTTTGGTTATTACAAAGGTGCTTTCTTCTGTATAGATAGCTGTTAAATTAGTGTTCTTGTTGGCAGGGGGTGCTCAGTGGAGCCATCTGTTTTGCCATCTTGCTCCTCCCCTCCTTGCTTTGATCTTTTAGATATAAATTTATCTCATTAGTTTTCACACCAATAATAACAATGTACTTTGTTTTCGGTTTTATTAAAGTTGGAAGAAATTTCAAATTACACATAATCTGCGTCTTGAGCTTTCTTTTAGTAAAATTAATAACAACATTTAAAAAATGTTTATGTTTCTTTAGTTTGCTTTCAAATTAGTTTTACTTGTGTGTATTGCATTATTTGTTTTAAACGAAGATAAATCTTCTGTTTCCCAAGCATTTCTTAAAGTGTATTGTGTCATAATTAGTAGTTGCATTTTTTTCTGAATATGTTTTAAATCTTTGAGGGGAGAAAGTATTTACAAATTTTCTAACCTTTATAATGCTAATGATAGAGTCTTGTACATAGCTGAACTTTAATCTTATTAAATTGAATTGAATTTACACATTTAAAAAGGAAGAAATGAGGAGTAAGAAGAAAGACAAAGAGAGAGGATGGAGAGAGACACAGAAAAGAAACTGAGGTATTTAACAGGGAAGGAAATGCCCTTTTAGAAAAGATCAAAGGACCTGGATCATTTTGCTTATTCAATAAATTTCCATGTCATAGGATTCACCTGTAAAAACAAGAAGAAGAAGAAGGAAAAGGAGAAGGAAGAAGGAAAAGGAGAAGGAAGAAGGAAAAGGAGAAGGAAGCAGGAAGAAGAGAGAAGAAGAAGAAGAAGAAGAAGAAGAAGAAGAAGAAGAAGAAGAAGAAGAAGAAGAAGAAGAAGAAGAAGAAGAAGACGACGACGACGGAGGAGGAGGAGGAGGAGGAGGAGAAGGAGGAGGAGGAGAAGGAGGAGGAAGAGAAGGAGAAGATGATAGGCTTCTAGTGTAGGCAAAATTAACTTGGGACAATAAAAAATTTCTTGACCAAAAAAATTGTTATATGAAAGCACAAAACAAGTAAAATTTTATTGTTCTCTGTCCTTTTGACATTCATTGTTCAAATGATTTAGCCAGATGCAAGTATTTAACCATACCTCAAATGTAGGGAGAAGAAAGAACAAAGGAGGATTTAGAGGAGAAGGCAATTAAAATGGAGCTTGAAGAATATTTTGGATTTGGGCCCTCAAAGTAAAAAGGAAAGGAGAAGGGATAACAGAAACAAAGGGCACAGAACCCTAAGGGTTTAAATTGGGAGCAGCTCATACACAGGAGAGCCACAACTTAAAACCAGGCCTGGATTCAAACTTGAGTCTATCAGACCAATGTGAATTCTTTTTGGAACTCCAAACTTGGTGCTTAAATGCTCAAAATTTAGCCATAAGACATTTTTTCCTGCATCCTGTAGAATCAGGACATGAAAGGTAAGTAGGGATTTCTTTGTATAGAATTTCTAGAGATAGAGTAGAAAAGTTGAGCAGAAGAGACTTCCATAGTTGTAATGACTTTAGTGACCATCTGGTTCTCCCCTCTCCCATTACAATGTGCCCATTAGAATCCTGAGAGCTTAGAAAACATGAACAAAACGAACAGTTATTTAGTGCCAGAGCTGAACCCCTACCCTGGCTGCCTGCCATGTAGTCCAGGAATCTTTCTTTAGGGAGAGGCAGAGCCCAGATTGTGGAAGGCAGACAGGGCTAGATTTAAACCCTGTTTCCATCTCTCATTACTATGTGAACTAAGTTGTAGCCAGAGATAAATTTAATTGCCTCATGGGTTTGTTTGGATGACAAAATACTATAGTATAGTGGTTAAGAACATGATAAATGTCTTAAACATTCTGTCTTGATACCCTCATACCTAATTGGAAGATAATAAGTGCCTATTCACAGCCTTGTTGTAAAGATTAAATTGAATAAGCCCTTAAAAACCTGTTAATCCATGGAAGTGTTTAGGGCAGTGACTGACACACAATTACTGCTTCCTAGACACTTGTTAGTAGAACCATCATTAAGAATGGAGCAGGATCTACGGGTTTGAATCCTCCTTCCAGCACATCTTATCTATGTGTCCTTGGCAAACTTCTCTGTGCCTCAGTTTCTTCATCTATAAAATGCAATTAAAAAATACCAGCTTAATAGGGTTATTGTGACAAAGAAAGAAAGAACCTAGGACATGTTTGATATATACTCTGCACTCTTTAACTCAGCTAGCTGTTTTTCATTATATGAGAATGACCAAAAGATGGGTTCGTGGTTGGTTTATTTATTTATTTATTTATTTATTTATTTAGAGACACAGAGTCTCACTCTGTTGCCCAGGCTGGAGTGCAATGACATGGTCTCAGTTCACTGCAACCTCCTCCTCCCAAGTTTAAGTGATTCTCCTGCCTCAGCCTCCCGAGTAGCTGGGATTACAGGTGCCTGCCACCACGCCCTAATTTTTCCATTTACTTTAGTAGAGACAGGGTTTCACCATGTTGGCCAGGCTGATCTCGAACTCTTGACCTCGTGATCCACCCGCCTTGGCCTCCCAAAGTGCTTGGATTACAGGCGTGAGCCACTGCACCTGGCCCGTGGTTGTTATTTTATATGCAAGTGATATAATTTTACAGAATCTACACAAAACCATAGAATGACATGTTTAGAATGTTTTAATGTAAACATTGAGATGAACAAAAGAAAAAAGTCAACCCACAAAAATCTGAGTGAGGAATGATGAAAATTCCAACTATGACTATGTTTAGAGAGATGGTATTTTTTGAAAACATTACACAGATATATTTCAATTCTAGTCAACAGTTATTGCTTACTCTGGAGAACTAGGATTGCTTCTCTTTGACCTAAAGCCCTTCTCTCATTAAAGCTGAAGCAATCTTAGCTTTAGGAAGAATATAGAAAATCCAAAGAATAAAAAAGCAATTGCTTTTTAGAGTATAAAGTAATTTTTGAATATAATTATATAATTTTTATATAAGATTTAAGGAAAAGGGTAGATTTTTAAAAATTAAATGTATTTTTTAAGATTAAAAATGCATGTATAAGTATTTATAGGTTTTACATTCACATGGTTCAAAATTCAAGATGTATAAAAGAATATCTGGTGAAAATTCTCCTTTCCTCTTCTGAACCTTATTCACCTACTTTTCTGCACAGACAACCAATGTTATTGGTTTTGGTTTAACGCTCCAGACATATCTCAGAAATTGTACAAATCAGTGCATAAAGAGCCACTTCACTGTTTTTTTATGCCGTCATAATATTCTGTTGTATGAATTCACTAAAATTTTTATTTAATCTCATATTGATGGACATTTGGTTTATCCAGTCTTTCACTATTACAAACAGTCCCTCAATGAATAACCTCATAAAAAGGCCATTTTGTGAGAGTATGATTTTATTTGTAGTATAAATTCCTAAAGTTGGGCTTGTTGTTTAAGGCCATGTGTATTTAAAATTTGTTAAATATTGCCAAATTACCCTCCATAGGGGTGGCAGTAATATACACTCCCAACTGGAAATATATCAGAATTCTTCAACCCAGAGTTTTTAGAGTCTGTTAAATTTCTGGAAAGGGGAGGGGTGAGAACAGTGGAATTATCACTATCACTCAGACAGAATATCAGGTCTGGTGCTCACTACTGGCCATTTTCTGCCGAGATGACAAGTCTTCAGAGAGTTCCCAATTTGACATGGCTGTCTGCATTCCACATGGCATGGGGGCAGGGGCAGTGAGAGGTTCCTGGGCTGTGGGTTTCAGGGTGGCTTTGAAGGGTGGAAGAAGCACCTGAGAATTTCTGGGCCCACACAAGGCTTGGAAACGCTGAGAGGGGCAGTGGAAAAGAAGAAAACTAGGTTTAGGACCAGGAGGTCACAGAAGGCAGAGACCTTGTAATCAATAGCGGTAGCCAAATCAGATATTATCAGTAGTAAATTATACTCACAATACCAGATGTGACCTTACAGATAGCTGTGTAGAATGTCTTTTCCTGAGCCAAGCAAGGGAGAGAGAGAGAGGCTGTAGCAGGATGAGACACCCTGGCCAGAGACCAACTAGGACTGACATTCTTCTCCTCCCTAATGTCAGAAGAGTATATAAACTTGTATCACACCTGGGGGTAGAACAAGGACCCTGCACACTCTTACTTCACCACCTCCACTTGGATAAGTTTTTTTTCCCCAATTTGTCCAATGCCTTACCTTGGATCTCTTATTTTTCTGTTGCCTTAGGTAATTTACTCCTAGTTGCAAAGCACAACATCTTATGCAAACATAATGTAAACTAATGTAAACATAAAGAGACTCATAAAACATGGAGAAACTCAATTCCAGTTCCAGGGAACTGGTTCGGAATCAAAACGTCTTTTTAGTAAACTCTGAGAAATTATTAAGGGTTTGGGGCATTAGGAATGGGGCATTATTTCATTTTCATAAAACAAGTCTTTTAAAAGAAATCAAAAGAAAAAATCAAAAGAAATTACAAAAAAACACAATTTTTAAAAGACATTTTGATTCCCAGTCCTAGCTCCAGGGAACTAGGCTGAGATATAAAACCAGCAGCAATGCAGCCAGCAGAAAAGTCCAGTGGAAACCACAGTCACCATGGCTCATCAGTGGATTCCTGATGCTGGGCAAGGGAGGCTAGAAACTCTGCCACAGCTATTCCAGAAGAACCATACCTGCCCACCTGGAAATACTTGTCCTTGTGACTGCCAACTACCTTTGTTGCTCACTTTCACATTCAACTTGCACAAGACTTGATGGGACCAGGCCACATGTAGAGCTCACTTGGAAACGTGCCTGGAAAATGACTTTGTTAGGGTTTTCATCTACGGTACAAGATGACTAACATAATATGTGTCAGAATGAATGTTGCATGAACCAAATGAGAGTATCTGCTTCACCCCATGTTTCAATCTGTGTCCTTTACATTGAAGAGTGCCACATATATGTGTGCTGAGCCTCCGATCTGTATATTTTCAACTTCCTGCTAGACAGAGAAAATGACTTGCTCACAGTGTGGAAGCAACACTTCTTTCAAATTAACATAAATTTTTTTCTTTTTTTTTTAAAGGGATTATTTTTCCTAAACGAACCTTGTCCTCTATATTTAACATCCTTAACTGAGGTCCGTAGATACATGTTCTCGCCACACTGTCTTCTGAGTTGTTATTTTGAACAGGTCTCCAAGTCTTTCTACTGAATACCAGTGACATGATTATTGTGCTTCAGCTGCAAATTAGTGAAAGAATAAACAATTATTAAAAGACATTTTGATTCCGAACCACCGTGCTAAACACAAGATGATTGACCATGCAATGCTCTCCTTCCCACTAAACACAGATGTATTTCTTGTCATGTTTTTTCTGTCTAGGTAGATATACAACTTGGAAGTCTTTTGACAACACACACAGCAGCGACTATCACCTGATCAGATCACTTTTCTAGAATACCCTGTTCACAGTCCTGTTCTATAAGTCATTTCTTGGTTTACCATGTAACTTTGCTTCTTGTTCCGTTTCCTCACTGTTTTCATTCATAAGTGTACAAACTGGAATAGGAACAGCTCCAGTCTCCAACTCCCAGCGCCAGCGACACAGAAGACCGGTGATTTCTGCATTTTCAACTGAGGTACTGGGTTAATCTCACTAGGGAGTGCCGGACAATCGGTGCTGGTCAGCTGCTGCAGCCCGACCAGCAAGAGCTGAAGCAGGGCGAGGCATCACCTCACCTGGGAAGCGCAAGGGGAAAGGGAATCCCTTTTCCTAGCCAGGGGAACTGAGACACACAACACCTGGAAAATCGGGTAACTCCCACCCCAATACTGCGCTTTAAGCAAACAGGAACACCAGGAGATTATATCCCACACCTGGCCGGGAGGGTCCCACGCCCACGGAGCCTCCCTCATTGCTAGCACAGCAGTCTGCGATCTCTCAGCAAGGCAGCAGCCAGGCTGGGGGAGGGGCGCCCGCCATTGATGAGGCTTAAGTAGGTAAACAAAGCCTCTGGGAAGCTCCAACTGGGTGGAGCTTACAGCAGCTCAAGGAAATCTGCCTGTCTCTGTAGACTCCACCTCTGGGGAAAGGGCACAGTAAACAACAACAAAAGCCAAAAGCAGCAGAAACCTCTGCAGACGCAAACGACTCTGTCTGGCAGCTTTGAAGAGTGCAGTGGATCTCCCAACACGGAGGTTGAGATCTGAGAAGGGACAGACTGCCTGCTCAAGTGGGTCCCTGACCCCTGAGTAGCCTAACTGGGAGACATCCCCCCCTAGGGGCAGTCTGACACCCCACACCTCACAGGGTGGAGTACACTCCTGAGAGGAAGCCTCCAAAGCAAGAATCAGACAGGTACACTCGCTGTTCAGAAATATTCTATCTTCTGCAGCCTCTGCTGCTGACACCAAGGCAAACAGGGTCTGGAGTGGACCTCAAGCAATCTCCAACAGACCTACAGCTGAGGGTCCTGACTGTTAGAAGGAAAACTATCAAACAGGAAGGACACCTACACCAAAACCCCATCAGTATATCACCATCATCATCAAAGACCAGAGGCAGATAAAACCACAAAGATGGGGAAAAAGCAGGGCAGAAAAGCTGGAAATTCAAAAAATAAGAGTGCATCTCCCCCGGAAAAGGAGCGCAGCTCATCGCCAGCAACGGATCAAAGCTGGACGGAGAATGACTTTGACGAGATGGGAGAAGAAGGCTTCAGTCCATCAAACTTCTCAGAGCTAAAGGAGGAATTACGTACCCAGCGCAAAGAAACTAAAAATCTTGAAAGAAAAGTGGAAGAATTGATGGCTAGAGTAATTATTGCAGAGAAGGTCATAAACAAAATGAAAGAGATGAAAACCATGACACGAGAAATACGTGACAAATGCACAAGCTTCAGTAACCGACTCGATCAACTGGAAGAAAGAGTATCAGCGATTGAGGATCAAATGAACGAAATGAAGCGAGAAGAGAAACCAAAAGAAAAAAGAAGAAAAAGAAATGAACAAAGCCTGCAAGAAGTATGGGATTATGTAAAAAGACCAAATCTACGTCTGATTGGGGTGCCTGAAAGTGAGGGGGAAAATGGAACCAAGTTGGAAAACACTCTTCAGGATATCATCCAGGAGAACTTCCCCAACCTAGTAGGGCAGGCCAACATTCAAATCCAGGAAATACAGAGAACGCCACAAAGATACTCCTCGAGATGAGCAACTCCAAGACACATAATTGCCAGATTCACCAAAGTTGAAATGAAGGAAAAAATCTTAAGGGCAGCCAGAGAGAAAGGTCGGGTTACCCACAAAGGGAAGCCCATCAGACTAACAGCAGATCTCTCGGCAGAAACTCTCCAAGCCAGAAGAGAGTGGGGGCCAATATTCAACATTCTTAAAGAAAAGAATTTTAAACCCAGAATTTCATATCAAGCCAAACTAAGTTTCATAAGTGAAGGAGAAATAAAATCCTTTACAGATAAGCAAATGCTTAGAGATTTTGTCACCACTAGGCCTGCCTTACAAGAGACCCTGAAGGAAGCACTAAACATGGAAAGGAACAACCAGTACCAGCCATTGCAAAAACATGCCAAAATGTAAAGACCATTTAGGCTAGAAGAAACTGCATCAACTAACGAGCAAAATAACCAGTTAATATCATAATGGCAGGATCAAGTTCACACATAACAATCTTAACCTTAAATGTAAATGGACTAAATGCTCCAATTAAAAGACACAGACTGGCAAACTGGATAAAGAGTCAAGACCCATCAGTTTGCTGTATTCAGGAGACCCATCTCACATGCAGAGACATACAGAGGCTCAAAATAAAGGGATGGAGGAAGATTTACCAAGCAAATGGAGAACAAAAAAAAGCAGGGGTTGCAATACTAGTCTCTGATAAAACAGACTTTAAACCATCAAAGATCAAAAGAGACAAAGAAGGCCATTACATAATGGTAAAAGGATCAATTCAACAGGAAGAGCTAACTATCCTAAATATATATGCACCCAATACAGGAGCACCCAGATTCATAAAGCAAGTCCTTAGAGACTTACAAAGAGACTTAGACTCCCATACAATAATAATGGGAGACTTCAACACTCCACTGTCAACATTAGACAGATCAACGAGACAGAAAGTTAACAAGGATATCCAGGAATTGAACTCAGCTCTGCAGCAAGCAGACCTAATAGACATCTATAGAACTCTCCACCCCAAATCAACAGAATATACATTCTTCTCAGCACCACATCCCACTTATTCCAAAATTGACCACATAATTGGAAGTAAAGAACTCCTCAGCAAATGTACAAGAACAGAAATTGTAACAAACTGTCTCTCAGACCACAGTGCAATCAAACTAGAACTCAGGACTAAGAAACTCAATCAAAACTGCTCAACTACATGGAAACTGAACAACCTGCTCCTGAATGACTACTGGGTACATAATGAAATGAAGGCAGAAATAAAGATGTTCTTTGAAACCAATGAGAACAAAGATACAACATACCAGAATCTCTGGGACACATTTAAAGCAGTGTGTAGAGGGAAATTTATAGCACTAAATGCCCACAAGAGAAAGCAGGAAAGATCTAAAATTGACACTCTAACATCACAATTAAAAGAACTAGAGAAGCAAGAGCAAACACATTCGAAAGCTAGCAGAAGGCAAGAAATAACTAAGATCAGAGCAGAACTGAAGGAGATAGAGACACAAAAAACCCTCCAAAAAATCAATGAATCTAGGAGTTGGTTTTTTGAAAAGATCAACAAAATTGACAGACTGCTAGCAAGACTAATAAAGAAGAAAAGAGAGAAGAGGCAAATAGATGCAATAAAAAATGATAAAGGGGATATCACCACCGACCCCACAGAAATACAAACTACCATCAGAGAATACTATAAACACCTCTACGCAAATAAACTAGAAAATCTAGAAGAAATGGATAATTTCCTGGTCACGTACACTCTTCCAAGACTAAACCAGGAAGAAGTTGAATCCCTGAATAGACCAATAGCAGGCTCTGAAATTGAGGCAATAATTAATAGCCTACCAACCAAAAAAAGTCCAGGACCAGATGGATTCACAGCTGAATTCTACCAGAGGTACAAGGAGGAGTTGGTAACATTCCTTCTGAAACTATTCCAAACAAGAGAAAAAGAGGGAATCCTCCCTAACTCATTTTTGAGGCCAACATCATCCTGATACCAAAGCCTGGCAGAGACACAACAAAAAAAGAGAATTTTAGACCAATATCCCTGATGAACATCGATGCAAAAATCCTCAATAAAATACTGGCAAACCGGATTCAGCAGCACATCAAAAAGCTTATCCACCATGATCAAGTGGGCTTCATCCCTGGGATGCAAGGCTGGTTCAACATTCGCAAATCAATAAACATAATCCAGCATATAAACAGAACCAAAGACAAGAACCACATGATTATCTCAATAGATGCAGAAAAGGCTTTTGACAAAATTCAACAGCCCTTCATGCTAAAAACGCTCAATAAATTCAGTATTGATGGAACGTACCTCAAAATCATAAGAGCTATTTATGACAAACCCACAGCCAGTATCATACTGAATGGGCAAAAACTGGAAAAATTCCCTTTGAAAACTGGCACAAGACAGGGATGCCCTCTCTCACCACTCCTTATTCAACATAGTGTTGGAAGTTCTGGCTAGGGCAATCAGGCAAGAGAAAGAAATCAAGGGTATTCAGTTAGGAAAAGAAGAAGTCAAATGTCCCTCTTTGCAGATGACATGATTGTATATTTAGAAAATCCCATTGTCTCAGCCCAAAATCTCCTTAAGCTGATAAGCAACTTCAGCAAAGTCTCAGGATACAAAATTAATGTGCAAAAATCACAAGCATTCTTATACACCAGTAACAGACAAACAGAGAGCCAAATCAGGAATGAACTTCCATTCACAATTGCTTCAAAGACAATAAAATACCTAGGAATTCCAACTTACAAGGGATGTAAAGGACCTCTTCAAGGAGAACTACAAACCACTGCTCAGTGAAATAAAAGAGGACACAAACAAATGGAAGAACATACCATGCTCATGGTTAGGAAGAATCAATATCGTGAAAATGGCCATACTGCCCAAGGTAATTTATAGATTCAATGCCATCCCCATCAAGCTACCAATGAGTTTCTTCACAGAATTGGAAAAAAAAACTGCTTTAAAGTTCATATGGAACCAAAAAAGAGCCCGCATCTCCAAGACAATCCTAAGTCAAAAGAACAAAGCTGGAGGCATCACGCTACCTGACTTCAAACTATACTACAAGGCTACAGTAACCAAAACAGCATGGTACTGGTACCAAAACAGAGATATAGACCAATGGAACAGAACAGAGTCCTCAGAAATAATACCACATATCTACAGCCATCTGATCTTTGACAAACCTGAGAGAAACAAGAAATGGGGAAAGGATTCCCTATTTAATAAATGGTGCTGGGAAAATTGGCTAGCCATAAGTAGAAAGCTGAAACTGGATCCTTTCCTTACTCCTTATACGAAAATTAATTCAAGATGGATTAGAGACTTAAATGTTAGACCTAATACCATAAAAACCCTAGAGGAAAACCTAGGTAGTACCATTCAGGACATAGGCATGGGCAAAGACTTCATGTCTAAAACACCAAAAGCAACGGCAGCAAAAGCCAAAATTGACAAATGGGATCTAATTAAACTAAAGAGCTTCTGCACAGCAAAAGAAACTACCATCAGAGTGAACAGGCAACCTACAGAATGGGAGAAAATTTTTGCAATCTACTCATCTGACAAAGGGCTAATATCCAGAACCTACAAAGAAGTCAAACAAATTTACAAGAAAAAAACAAACAACCCCATCAAAAAGTGGGCAAAGGATATGAACAGACATTTCTCAAAAGAAGACATTCATACAGCCAACATATACATGAAAAGATGCTCATCATCACTGGCCATCAGAGAAATGCAAATCAAAACCACAATGAGATACCATCTCACACCAGTTAGAATGGCAATTATTAAAAAGTCAGGAAACAACAGGTGCTGGAGAGGATGTGGAGAAATAGGAACACTTTTACACTGTTGGTGGGATTGTAAACTAGTTCAACCATTATGGAAAACAGTATGGAGATTCCTCAAGGATCTAGAACTAGAAGTACCATATGACCCAGCCATCCCATTACTGGGTATATACCCAAAGGATTATAAATCATGCTGCTATAAAGACACATGCACACGTATGCTTATTGCGGCACTATTCACAATAGCAAAGACTTGGAATCAACCCAAATGTCCATCAGTGACAGACTGGATTAAGAAAATGTGGCACATATACACCATGGAATACTATGCAGCCATAAAAAAGGATGAGTTTGTGTCCTTTGTAGGGACATGGATGCAGCTGGAAACCATCATTCTTAGCAAACTATCACAAGAACAGAAAACCAAACACCGCATGTTCTCACTCATAGGTGGGAACTGAACAATGAGATCACTTGGACTCGGGAAGGGGAACATCACACACCGGGGCCTATCATGGGGACGGGGAGGGGGGAGGGATTGCATTGGGAGTTATACCTGATGTAAATGACGAGTTGATGGGTGCTGACGAGTTGATGGTGCTGACGAGTTGATGAGTGCAGCACAGCAACATGGCACAAGTATACATATGTAACAAACCTGCACGTTATGCACATGTACCCTAGAACTTAAAGTATAATAATAAAAAATAATTACAAAAAAATAAAAATAAAAAAATAAGTGTACAAACTTTCCTTCTATCCATCATTTACTGTTCTGCTGTCTTATCTGGTACAAACAAGATTATCTGCCTCACCCTACATTTTAACGGTGAACTTTAGATAGTAGAATTACTCATTTATATGTATCTGAGCCTCAGATCTGTGCTTTCAGCTTCCTGCTTCTGAATGTCATTCAGTGGTTCAGTTGCTCCAAATTAATTTTTACAAACACATTTTTATGCACAAAAGGGAGGAAGTGAACACATGCTGCAGTAAAAGGAATCTTGTGTAATTGGTGAGTAAATGTGAGCTTTGCTCTTGTCCTGAGGGCTAGACTATAGATTTCCAGAGTCAGTGTGCCCAAAAACATGATTAAGAGAACTAACAGGTAGGGTTTTCATCTGAGCATATATGGAAATGCTTTTATATGCAAGAAACGCAACAGCTTGTGTTAGCGAATGCTATGAGTACAAGAAAAGAACAAACAACCCCATCAAAAAGTGAGCAAGGGATATGAACAGACAGTTCTCAAAAGAAGACATTCATACAGCCAACATATACATGAAAAGATGCTCATCATCACTGGCCATCAGAGAAATGCAAATCAAAACCACAATGAGATACCATCTCACACCAGTTAGAATGGCAATCATTAAAAAGTCAGGAAACAACAGGTGCTGGAGAGGATGTGGAGAAATAGGAACACGTTTACACTGTTGGTGGGACTGTAAACTAGTTCAACCATTATGGAAAACAGTATGGCGATTCCTCAAGGATCTAGAACTAGAAGTACCATATGACCCAGCCATCCCATTACTGGGTATATACCCAAAGGATTATAAATTATGCTGCTATAAAGACACATGCACACGTATGTTTATTGCGGCACTATTCACAATAGCAAAGACTTGGAATCAACCCAAATGTCCATCAGTGACAGACTGGATTAAGAAAATGTGGCACATATACACCATGGAATACTATGCAGCCATCAAAAAGAATGAGTTTGTGTCCTTTGTAGGGACATGGATGCAGCTGGAAACCATCATTCTCAGCAAACTATGGCAAGAACAGAAAACCAAACACCACATGTTCTCACTCACAGGTGGGAACTGAACAATGAGATCACTTGGACTCGGGAAAGGGAACATCATACACCGGGGCCTATCATGTGGAGGGAGGAGGGGGGAGGGATTGCATTGGGAGTTATACCTGATGTAAATGACGAGTTGATGGGTGCTGACGAGTTGATGAGTGCAGCACAGCAACATGGCACAAGTATACATATGTAACAAACCTGCATGTTATGCACATGTACCCTAGAACTTAAAGTATAATAATAAATAATTTAAAAAAAAGAAAAAAAGAGACGGCAGTCTTACAAAACACCAAATAAGGCTAAATCAGAGGTTTAAGGGACACAAAGTAAAGGCTAGTAGTTGTGATTATAAACAGTTGACTTTTCCTTCTTTACATTTCACTTTATTTCCTTTAAAGAAAAGAGTTCGTATCTTTTCTTGTTGCCTGTAGTTTTTGAAAGCTTATTTAAACAACTCCATTGGCATTTTGCCTGTATGAGATCTTCAAGTGAAATAATACTTTATGAAACACAGACACACTCCCTTTTAAAAGTTTTGTTGGCTAAAATGAGCTTCTGTTTTGTCTATTTAGTAAACTCTGAGAAATTATTTAAGACTTTGGGGCATTAGGAATGGGATATTGTTTCATTTCCATGAAACAAGTCTTTTAAAAGAACAGACCATGAATAATTTCCACTTATTTTTTTTAAGTTCTCTAAAAAATGCCCCTTTCTCCTTATGCATAAAAATTTGTTGTTTAAAGCTACAGGTTGAATGATTTTATTTTCACTAGGAGTTGCTCCTTCAAAAGCCAGATATTGATTCTTTTGTTAGACATAAAGTCATTTTTTTAAAAAAATTGTTCCTTCTTTTTCTTGAAGACGAGCATTTTAAATGCATGCTCCTGAACTTTCTGATAAATCGCTGACTACTTCAGTTCTCCACATCATTTCAGGCTTTTGTGTGTGTGTGTGGCAATAATGAGATAGAAAGGGAGTTTGAAGAAGTGAATATAAAAAAGATTTCTCTTGTGTCAAATTTTATGATTTTTTTTTCCCTAAGAGTTTTGAGTAAAGCCATTTTGCACAAGTCACTCCTACTGAGAATAAAGAAGTTGTAGAACAGATTTTTAGTTGAAGAAGATTTTTCACTTAAAGAAACAATGGCATCCTGTATCCATCTTGTATTTATTGAGGAATAATAGAAAACATTATTTCTCTCTAACACATAAGGGCACTTTATATTGACTGTTTGATAAAAAGGTTATGCATTTAATTATAAATGTTTACTTCATACACTGCATAATTATATATTTCCAAAGTTATTAACTCTCAGCCCCACTTACAGGGGAGAAACAGATTTAGGGTGCATCTCCTTCACCTACCCATAACCTTCTCCTTTCCAACCCACACTTTGTAAGTGCTCTTTGCTAGCTTAAGTGTACACATACAGTCACACATCTAATTTTTAAAAATGCAATCATTTGTACTCCTTATGTAATAGATTTCCAAAAGGTTCACTATCCCTTTCTGTTCCTCAAATCCATGAAGACCTGGCTTACTCAATTCAAAGAAAGCCAATCTTGCTTCCAAATGCCTCAAGGAAAAGCAACGGTAGAAACTGATCAATCCATTAAATAGTTGGCCCCAATTTGAGGATACCATTACTTCTGGTGTTGCCACACTATGTCACTGTTAAAACTAGTTATCTGCAACGTAATACATCCTTGTCCACTCCTACAACAATGCTTGTGTTAATCAGACCCATGCCTAGAGAGAGTTGTACCATTTTGGGCTTCCAAAATTAAAATTATTTTATTTTTACTTTGAAGTAAAAGCTGTGGGTATCCTATATATCTTTTACAAGGCTGGTGTGCCTGCCCCACAGCTAGTGTGAGTACTGACTGCTAAGAATTCACGGTCTTAGTCTTCTTTAAGTATTGACTTTGGGAAAACAGGAGCTTCTTGTTTGGGAAGTTACACTTGCACCGTCTTGCAGCTTTTTGTTTGTTTGTTTGTTTAATGTGGAGTCTCACTCTGTCTCCCAGCCTGGAGTGCAGTGGCATGATTTCTGCTCACTACAAGCTCCGCCTCCCAGGTTCACGCCATTCTCCTGCCTCAGCCTCCCGAGTAGCTGGGACTACAGGTGCCTGCCAACGCACCCGGTTAATTTTTTTTTTTTTGGATTTTTTAGTAGAGACGGGGTTTCACCATGTTAACCAGGATGGTCTCGATCTGCTGGCCTCGTGATCCACCTGCATCGGCCTCCCAAAATCCTGGGATTACAGGCATGAGCCGCCGCGCCCAGCCCTAACACTTGCACCTTTCAACCTGGGAAAAACCCATAGCGAATCATTGGCTGATATTAGAATGAGGAAGAACAGCCCCCTTGCCTCAACATGGGCCAATTCTGCAGCTGGCATACAGCCTAGAACATAATAGAGATTCAATAAATACATATTGAATGATTGAATAAATAGGTAAACACTTGAATATACATTATGGCACATACAAAGCAAATATTTTCTGAAAAGATATTAATATTTTCTTTTTTGGTTTCTAAGTTGTAAATCATGGTGAAAAAAGACTTTCCCACTCAAAACTAATAAAGGATTCTTCAACTACTTTTTAAGACTTTTTTTCTTATGATCAATACACACTTGAGTTTTTCACTACTGTGACTAACATAGGTCATTGCACCACCTTAGTTTTACATTTATTTAGGCTGTTGTGTCCTCCAAATTTGGAGCCAGCTTGTGCACAACTTAAATTGACAGCTTTTTAAATTTTTTTGTCCTGGAGGTGGAATGGGAGCAGTAGTGGCTGGCAGCAGATATGGTTCCTTATATCAAAACTCCTCCAGAAAAGAATAGAATTTAGGTGAAGATCAATTTGAACCTCAAATGATCCCAAATTTTAAGAAGGGGAGGGAGGCCAAAGTAGGAATTTTTAGTTAGAGGGAATAGCATTATATTGGCTCTGAGCTGGGGAGGAGCTACAAACAGTTGAGAAGCCAAAAGAAGGCCACAGCTCTTAGCGGAGATGATAAGAAGTTTGAGATGAAACTTGTAAAACAAGCAGGGGTCAAATTATACAGAACCAAAGTCTGGAGCTTACTCGTGCCTATTTGAATCTTGTAAAGATCATTCTAGCTGTTTTGCAAAGAATGAACTAGAGTAAGAAGAGCTAATGGCCTGAGTCAGGGAAGTCGCGGTGAGAATGGAGGATGAATGGAAGAGATACATCGCCAAGTCTGGGCAACCCATTCGTTGCTGTGGACAAGGAAGGAGGGTAGTAAAAGGCAACTGAGATTTAGAGCATGAGATGGCCATAAAAACAAAGGCAGGAGGAGAAGCAGTATAAGTACATTTGGGGGCACATGATGTTTGTGGGGCCTGTGAAATGTCCGGGCAATTTGAAATGTGTGTCTATAATTCAGAAGGAGAAGACAGAAATCTGGGAGCCACTTGATAGATATTGTCCTGTGCTGGCAATGAGGTGAAATAAGTTCCACAAAAGAGAGAGAATATAGAGAAAAAAGAGAGAAGTCTTCAAACACATTCTTCGGAATCTTTTGTAAGCAATTGTAGGTTGGGGTTTCTGTGCCATTTCTTGTGTAAGTCATAATGTCTGAATACTTGCTTTCCAGCTGTGCAATTTAAGCAGAAGAATAAAATAATTGTTTTAGGGTGCTTACAGTTTGAAATACGATTAGAAATTAAATAGTATATTTATGAGATATGAATCTTTTGAGAAATGCAGAAAGTAGGTCAGATAAAATAAATATTGCTACAAATAAGCACATCCAATAGGCAATTCCAAAGCATCCTGATTTTGTATAGCAAGCCATCAACCTTCTAATACTTTTCGCAAGAGAGAGGAGGTTATGGCCAAATGAAAATTGTAAAGAACAGATGGCAGTCCTCAGGTGACAAATGTTTAACATGAGGCACACAGACATTTCTCAGTGGGTTGAAAAGATCTTAATGACTGAAAATTTATTTTCACTTTCTCTGCTTCAATGAAAGGGAATACAAACTTTCCAGCCTCCTCAGGCAGTTTATTGTTATAGCTATGCCTTTGAAGACAAAATATTGACCTATGCTATCTTGACAAGGTGAAAGAGGGCTGCAAGGCAGAGTTACCAAACTTTGTCTGTTCAGGTGGCCCTTGGTGTTTATTATTCCACAGCATCCCAGACCAAAAGAAATATCTGACACTTCAGTATAGTAAATAGTTAGTTCCAAACAACTTAATAAGTATTTATGTACTAGCAAATTATTAATAGTAGCTGCTTAAAGTAATACACATAAATTTAAAGAGAAAATATTCAAGAATAGATCATTCTTGAATAACCACAATTACTTCCTAATGAGAAGCATGCACTCATTGGGCACTGCACAGCTTCTCAAACCTTGGACTCAGTTGGGACACCACTACCCTCACTTCCTGTTCCACATTGCTTTTTGTGCAGTCTTTGCTTTTTATTACATCATCTGCGAAAAACCCAGCTTCTAAAAGATATGATGGTATGCCGGGGAATGGTATGCAATCTGCGAATTACCTTCAGATTGTAATTAATTCATGGAACATCTGACAGGTGCTAAAGACCACTGTGTTTCCCTTTAAAAATATAAAGCATCTCACAGTCCTCTCTATGGATTTTCTGCCTCACCTTGAGGTGCTTTGGCACATAGTTGGGAAACTGCAGCTTTACAGAGTTTGAGGGTAATCAGAAATCAAAATGGGATCAGGGAACAGACAGACATTTAGGAGATTATCTCTTTGACTAACCATGTGAATTCCTCACTATAAAAACCTAAGTTTCATTGAGGTTTTAAGAGGCCTCATCATTTGTTCCCAGTTATGCATCAGCATGCGTTTGCATGATGTCCTTTCTAAATAATGGAATTAGTTTTCAGGATAAAGCTATAACCTTTTTTCCCAAGTTACCATCAGATTTCTTGAGTGAAAAAAAAAAAAAGGTTAGGCTATGTTACTACTTCAGTGGGCAGAATCTCAAAATAATGTAGGTCTGACAGGGTGTGATTTGTTTTCCTCTTGGAGTATATTGAACTGTTTCTTTGACACTTTCTTAAAGGACACAGTGTCAGAGCTATTATCTATTAGAGGGGACAGGAGATGACTCTGCATATAATCACTAGCAAGCCTAGATATTTTATTAGACAAATGAAATATTAGGTTCCTACATCACCTTAATTGTGTTTCAAATTGATCTCAAAATTAAATCCTGGTTTCCTGTCTCTTACTGCTTAACTTGCTTGCTTTTTTTTTTTTTTTTTTTTTTTTTTTTTTTTTTACTGCTATGACAACATATTCATTGTAAGTTACAATTTATCAGCTGTCTATAAGATAACCGTTGAGTAGAACAAGATTACCTTTAGCTCCTAGGACAATTACGAAGAAAACTTATCTGTCTTTTCCCATTTCTCACAGAATCAACCTGATTCTACAATATGTCATTTGTGAAAGGAAGAAGAAGAAAAAAAATTACAGTACTTTTTTTTCTAGTGCTTATTGTGTGCTATGCAGTTCACCTGCCTTAATGAATTTGGAGCTCACAAAATCTCTGTCGAGTAGATAAAATGGTCTTCTTTTTCTTTTTTTTCTTTTCTGATGTGTAAAACATTCCTCGGAATTAGTGTTAGGGTAGGAATTCAAACCCTGCCATCCATGTTCTTTTTACTATATGCTATCTCCTCTCTCTAGGACATTAGGACAATGCAACCAGACAATGCAAAGCCCACATCTCATCTGTGTCCCTTCATTTCCGTATCACGAAAACAGGATCAAGCCAAGTTAGAGTTAGCATTAGGGCCATCGATGGGGAATGTCCCACCAGCTGATGTGCAGAGAAATCATTCATGGTGTGTTTCCTTAGATTACCAAGTTGAGATCATGAGGCTTACAAACCCTTAAAAACTTCACCAAGAAGTCCAAAGAAATATGGTCCCGAGAAACACTGGTACTGGGAGAGACCTTAGAGATTAGTTAGTTTAATTCCATATTATAGATAAGGAAAAAAGGACCAGAGTAGTTTAGTCACCATATCAAATTAATGAGGAGCTGCTTTAGAACCCAGGTCACCTGACACCAAATCTAGAGTTCTTTCTACTATGTCACAAAGCCTTTCTTCCATCATGTGCCTTTTTCTTAATTAAACAATACAACAATATATATCATTATAGAAACTTCTCTTAAGACTTCTGCTAAATGTCTTTCTATCCACATATATTCATATACATTTTTCTTTTTAATTTTATGGGTACGTAGTGTATATATTTATGGGGTACATGAAATAATTTAATACAGGCATGCCATGTATAATAATCACATCAGAGTAAATGGGGTATCCATCACCTCAAGCATTTATCATTTATCTGTGTTGCAAACATTCCAATTCTATTTTTTAAATTATTTTAAAATGTACAATAAATTATTTTTGCTCAACCTGTTGTGCAATCAAATACTAGTTCTTCTTTATTCTATCTAACTATATTTTTGTACCCCTTAACAATCCCCATTTCCTGCCCGCACATCCTTCCTAGCCTCTGGTAACCATCATTCTAATTTATCTCCATGAGTTCAGTGTTTTAAATTTTAGCTCCCACAGTAAGTGAGAACACAGAAAGCATGTGTTTCTGGGTCTGGTTTATTTTATTTAACATAATATCCTCCAGTTCCATCCATGTTGTTGCAAATGACTGGATCTCATTTTTAAAATAGCAGAAAAATACTACATTGGGAGTATGTATGTGTACCACATTTTCTTTATCCATTCATCTGTTGATGAATACTTAGGTTGCTTTCAAATCTTGGCTATTGTGAATAGTGCTGCAATAAACACAGGAATGCAGATATCTCTTTGATGTATTAGTGTCCTTTATTTTGGGTATATACCTAGCAATGGGATTGCTGGATCATATGGTAGTTCTATTTTTAGTTTTTTGAGAAACCTCCATACTATTGTCTATAGTGGCTATACTAATTTACATTTCACCAATAGTGGGAGGAGCCCCTTTTCTCTGCATCCTCATCAGCATTTAATATTGCCTGCCTTTTGATTAAAACAAGTTTTAACTATGGTGAGGTGCTATCTCATTGTAGCTTTCATTTGCATTTTTCCAGTGATCAGTGATGTTTAGCATGTTTTCATGTATCTGTTTGTCATTTGTAGGTCTTCTTTTGAGAAGTGTCTGTTCAGATTTTTGCACATTCTTAAATTAGATTAGTAGATTTTTTCCTATAGAGTTGTTTGAGCTCCTTGTATATTCTGGTTGTTAATTCCTTGCTAGATGGATAGTTTGAAAATATTTTCTCCAATTCTGTTGATTATATCTTCACTTTCGTATTGTTTCCTTTGCTGTGCAGAAACTTACGAAGTTGATGTGATCCCATTTGTCTATTTTTGCTTTGGTTGCCTGTTCTTGTGGGATATTACACAATAAGCCCTTGTCCAGACCAATTTCTGGGAAACTTCTCCAGTGTTTTCTTTTGGTAGTTTCACAGTTTAAGGTCTTGTATTTAAGTCATTAATCTATTTTTATTTGATTTTTGTATTTGATGAGAGATAGGGGTCTAGTGTCATTCTTCTGCATATGGATATCAGTTTTTAAAACACCATTTATTGAAGAGATTTTCCTTTCCCCAATGTGTGTTCTTGGCACCATTGTCTAAAATAAGTTCATTGTAGGTGTATGGATTTATTTCTGTGTTCTCTACTCTGTTCCACTGGTTTATGTGTCTGTTTTTGTGCCAGGGCCATGTTGTTTTTGTTATTATAGCTCTGTAATATAATTTGAAGTCGAGTAATGTGATTACTCTAGTTTTGATCTTTTTGCTCAGGATAGCTCTGGCTATTCTGGGTCTTTTGTGGTTCCATATAAATTTTAGGATTATTTTCTCTATTTCTGTGAAGCATGTCACTGGAATTTTTTATAGAGATTGCATTGAATCTGTAGATTGCTTTAGGTAGTATAGACTTTTAACAATATTACTTTTTGGAATTCATGAACATAAAATATATTTCCATTTTTGGTGTCCTCTTTAATTTATTGCACCAATGTTTTATAGCTTTCACTGTAGAGATTTTTTAAATTTCTTTGGTTGGGTTTATTCCTAAGTATTTTATTTGTAGCCATTACGAATGGGATTACTTTACTGATTTCTTTGTCAGATTGTTTGCTGTTGGCATATGGAAATACTACTTATTTTTGTATGTTAATTTTGTATCCTGCAACTTTACTGAATTTATGAGTTCTAATAGTTTCTGGTGGAGTCTTTAGGTGTTTTCAGATATAGGATTATATAACCTGCAAACAAGGATAATTTAAATTCTTCCTTTTCATTTTGGATGCCCTTTCTTTCTTTCTCTTTTCTGATTGCTTTAGTTAGGACTTCCAGTAATAAGTTGAATAACATTGGTGAAAGTGGGCATCCTCGTTGTGTTTCAGATATTAAAGGAAAGACTTTCAGTTTTTCCTCATTCAGTATTATGCTAGTTGTGGATCTCTCATGTATGGCTTTTGTTGTATTGAGGTATGCTTCTTCTATACTAAGCTTTTTGGTATCAGGGTAATACTGGCCTCACAGAATGAGTTTGGAAGTATTCCTCCATCTTCTATACTTCAGAATAGTTGAAGTGGGATTAATATTATTTCTTTTTTAAATGATTGATAAAATTCAGCAGTGAAGCAATTGGGTCACAGGCTTTTCTTTGCTGGGAGACTTTTTTATTAAAACTTAGCTGTCATCACTTATTATTGGTCTATTCAGATTTTGGGATTCTTCATGGTTCAACCTTGTTAGGTTGCATGTGTCTAGGAGTTTATCCTAGTAACTAAAGTAACTAAATTTCCAATTTACTGACATTTAGTTACTCATAGTAGCCTCTAATGATCCTTTGAATTTCTCTACTATCATTTGTGATGTGTCCTTTTTTTAAGAAAAACAATCTCTGATATTATTTATTTGAGTCTTCTCTCTTTTTTCTTAGTCTGGCTGTAGTTTTGTGGAATTTATTCCTCTTTTCAAAGCTCCAATGTTTGTTTCATTAATCTTTTGTGTTGTTTCCTCATTCCAATCCATTTGTTTCTGCTCCGATCTTTATTATTTCTTCTCCTAATTTGGGGTTTGGTTTGCTCTTGCTTTACTAGTTGTTTAAGATACATCATTATATATATATATATATTTTTTTTTTTTTTTTTTTTTTTTTTTTGCGGTTTTTTGTCTTTTAAGTTATAAACTTAGTTTCAGGAACCTAAGGAGTCTACTTTGTGCTCTTTTCTACTGTGGCTGAGCTGGCACCCAAGCCACAAGACACAGTTCTTCCCACTCTTACCTCACCTTTCCTCAAGCAGGAGTCTCTCCTCATGGCCACTACCATCCCAGGCTCACAGTGAGTCCTGCTTAGCTACTGCTGATGTTTACTCAAGGCTCAAGGCCTCTTCAGTAAGCCTGTGGTAAATGCTGCCAGGCCTAGGTCTCTACTTTCAGGGAAGTCAGCTCCCCTCTGGCCCAGGGTGGGTCCAGAAATGCCCTCCAGGAGCCAAAGCCTAGAATAAGGGACTCAGGAACCCACTTCTTGCTTTAACCCACTGTGGCCCAGCTGGTACCCAAGCAACAAGACAAAGTCCCCTTTACCCAACCCTCTTCTTCCTCAAGCAGAAAGAGTGTCTCCCCATGACCACCACAACTGAGGATGTTCTGGGTCACAACTGAAGCCAGAATGGTACTGGATCTCACCCAAGGCCTGTAGCAATTACTACCTGGCTACTGTTGATGTTTATTCAAAGCCCAACTACTCTTTAGTCAGCAGCTGATGGATCCTATGAGAACTGGTTCCTTCCCTGGGCCAGAAGGAAACTCCAAAAGGTGATGGGTTCCCTTCTGGCCCAACATATATTTAGACATGTCATCTGGGAGTTAGTGCCTGGAATACGGGCCTCAGGACTCTGCCTGGTGCCCTGTCCAGCTGTGACTGAGCTGGTATCCAAGTTCTAAGAGAAAGTCCTTTTTACTCTTCCTTCTCCTCTCTTCAAACAGAGAGGAGTCTCTTCCAGAACTGCAAGCTGCACTGCCTTGGGTTGGGGGAGGGGTGACACAAGCACTCTATTTTCCACCCCAGGTTATGTATCATTAGGTCATGTGCACCCCAGGTCCACCGGCTCCAAGAGACTTGCAATCCCTGTGGCCTACACTGCCTTTCATGTGCATTTAGAACCCCATAGCACTTTAGTCTGTAGAGGTTCGGCTAGTTGGAACTCAGGTTCTAACTGCTGAGATGGATGATTCCTCTCTGGTGGTGATGGTCTAAATGCTCCCTGCATAGGTGCTGGCTGAATTCTGCCCTGTGTTGCTTTCCACTGTGACAGGCAATGCCAAGTTCAATGCATAGTCCTACAATCACTGTGCTCGCCCTACCCCAAGTGCACAGATTCTCTCTCCACACCAGGTGTCTGTTGTTGGAGAATGGGAGAGGGGCAGTGTCAGCAATTCAAGACTGTCTTTCCTACCACTTCGCTGTCTCTTCCCTTGGTATGATGTTACAACCAGGTTCTGTGATTGCTCATCTGATTTTTGGTTCTTACGGAGAGGCTTTCTTGTGTGGATAGCTGTTCAATGTGGTGTTTCTGTAGGGGGAGTGATCACTGGAGGGTTCTATTTGGCCATCTTGCTCTGTATGATACATCTCACACACATTTTAAAAATGTGATTCTACTACGTATGGTCGTTAACAACTTTTTTGGCCATTAGCAAATTTTTACTCAATATTTTCTAAGTACCGTTTCACATAAATAAGTACCTATATCATAAATTTTGATATAATTGCATAGTAGGATATATGAAAAACTTTGTTGTGGATGTTTATTTTCTTCCTAATTTGTTGCTATTATAAATATTCTTCCCACAAACCTCTCATTATGTACAAGATACACAGCTATTATATACTGTATTGTATATATTATATGCAGTCTCATATACTGTACACATACAGCTCTCTTTCTATTTGAATAATTTGAATACTGTCCAATTAATTTCTCAGGATATATTCCTAGAAGTACAATTCCAGGAATAAAGCATGTGTATTTCTCAGGACTCTCTAGAGAAACAACCAATATGATGTGTATACGCACACATACACATGCATATATACACACAATTTGTGTGTGTACATAGAATGCATATACATCATGTGTTTACATATGTTTGTAAAGAGACTTATTATAAATAATTGGCCTATGCAATTATGGAAGCTGATGAGTCCCAAAATCTTCATGATGATTCAGCATGTTGGAGATCCAGGAGAGCCAATAGTGTAGGTTCTAGGCTGAGTTTGAGGGCCTGAGAACCAGGAGAGCCAATGTATTCCATCTGAAGGCTGGCAGGCTCAAGATCCATTAAGAGTAGATGCTTCAGTTTGAGTCCAAAGGCAGAAAAAACTGATGTTCCAGTTTGAAGGTGATCAGGCCAAAGGAGTTCTTTCCTTTTCAGAGGAAGATCAGATTTCTTGTTCTAGTTAGACCTTCCACTGATTGGATGAGGCCCACAAACATTGAGGATGGCAATCTGCTTTACTCAGTTTAGCAATTTAAATGTTAATTCATCCAAAATCACCTTCACTGAAACATCTAGAATAATGTTTGTTCAAACATCTGAGCAACCTGTGACCCAGTCAAATTGACACATGAAATGAACCATTACAGCATGTGAACAATTTTAAGGTTTCTGATTCGTATTTCCAAGTTGGCTTCTGGAAGTTCTGTACTAAATCAAAAGGCACACACCAGCAGCAGAGTGTGCCCACTGTCCCTCATCCTTGCCAACACTAATCTTGTCTAATTCTTTGTCAATATATAACCAGTTCTCATTATTCATAAATTCTGTATTCTTGAATTTGCCTACTCATTAAGATGAAGCACTTTCCTGGCCATTCATGAACATTCAGAGTGGCAAAACATTTGGCACATTTCCAACTAAAACTGAACAAGGCAATATTCTGCCTTCTTGTTTCAACTTTCTTATTGCAACCAAGCATCATTTTCAGGCCAATTTAGTGCCAAAATTTTACATTTTTGTGTTTTTGCTGATGGCTTTGCTGTTTAAAATGGTCCCCAATCCCAGTGCTAAAGTTCTGTCTAGTGTTCCTATGTGTAAGAAAGCTGTAATGTGTCTTCTGGAGAAAATACATATGTCCAATAAGCTTCATTCAGGGCTGAGTTATGGTGCTGTTGAACATGAGGTTAATGTTAATAAATCAACACTATGCTATATCTGGAAAAAGCAAATGAAAATTTGTTCATCTGTATGTGAGGCAGCTCTGGAAAAATGCTCAGGTAACATCTATAGTCCAGGCTGATGACATGGAAAAGATGGAAAAGCAGCTAACTTTGTAGATTTATAAGATGACAGGTAAAAAACGAATAGTAGATAGTCTTGTTGTGAGGCTAAATGCCAAAGAAATTTATATTCATGTCACTCAGGGTTAGGAAAATGTTAAACCTTTCTCAGTTACAGTATATAGTAAAATTAAATTATATTAATATATTAATCATTTGACAAAAACGTTGTCACTGAAATCTTACAGGAGTCTTATCCCATATTTCCTTTAAAAGCAATGACTTGGTACTCACTACTTTAGTATTCTCAGAAACTTTATAGGACATAATTACTGTGACTAATGAGATCAATTATATGTGAAATGTGATTTCTTCTTGTTTTAAGTTGCATATCTTTATTATTGTTAAAATTGGACTTTCCATGCTTATTAACTCTTTTTCCCTTTTTTTTAAGGGGCAGTATAGTGTAGCAGTTAAGAGTGTGTACACTGTCTGACATGATTTCTTAGCTCCTTACTTCTTTGATATCAAGAAATCTGTGTTCCAAACATTTTCTGCCACATGTGTTATTGCTTTGACTTTCTGAGTTTTTCTTTTCACACACAAAATGAAGGTGTGATTATTTTTAATTCCAACACTGTGGATTTTATAATCTGTAAAATGAGCCTGATATATATAAGATCAACTCTAAATTTATTCCCACCACATACATTTTGTGAATCAGTGACTATTACCATCTTTCCCAGAGGCAGAACATAATTGATGGGACGCTATCATGCAATATCTACTATCTGTGATTCTGCCTTGAAGGACTCATGTGTCTGAAGAATTTTGGAGTGATTATATTCCTAGGAGTTGTTTTATGGATGTATAAATGATATTTAAATTGTTGGGCTAGCCTAGTTTCCTAATGTTATGTTGACTCAGATTAGCAAATGAAACTGGGACCCATTTCATCAAGTAACTATTCCAATTTTTGTTCTATATTATAGAATGGATTTGGACTCAATTTTCTTGTGTTCTTTGTGTCTTCACCTGCCTTTAATTATGCAGAGATAATTATCCTGAAGATGAATTGATATGTTTACTTCTTAACATAGGTGACAATCACACAATCACTGCTAATAAGTAAAGTAATTTTTTGGTAATTTTAGCTAAAGAAAAATGCAATCACCAAGGCTTATACTTAAGATGGCCAATTTACAGCTAAAGTCAAAAGAATATTTAATGTGTAGTGTGTAGAAGAGATAAAGTTAGCAGTACAAAGCCATTCATAACTATTTTCTGAAGATGTTAATTTTTAAATCTGGTCTTCTGTACCTTTCCTTATAAAAAAAATGTTTCAGCTGTTGTTCAAACTTGCTTTCTTAAATTCCAGCCCGGAATCTATACTCACTAGATTATGCTCAGATACATCTAGCCCATCACAACACGCGAGTTCCCAGAAGTAGCCAATCCAGAATTACAACATTTTCTCAGTATTATTTTAGAATTATTAATGAAGCTTTTATTTAAATGGTCAGATATCATTGTGAAAAACATACATTCTAGAAAAGGAATTATGCCTCTGTATGTCCTAAACTGTATCATTTCTGGATGCCCAGTATTTTTTGAACTCCTTGTCTATATTTTGATAATTCTCCACAGTTAGAGTTTTGCTTTTTCAAAGGAGGATCCAGAAAACTCACTTTTCTAGACTCCTTTGCTTCTCAGCTGAGGACACAGCATTCACACTCTAGAAGACTGATTCAAAAGAAAGCAACCTTAAAGTATAGCATCCATTTTTCCGGAAAATGTGGTAGCTGGAATATGAAACTTTTGGTGGTAGAAATTTCTTTGTTGGACCAAATCTCTGTGTGCTCTAGGATGTTCAGTTCTGTTTCCTTAGCCCCATCTATATTCTTTAACAAATTCCTTCCTACTTAGATTAGGCAGGATGTACTTTTTGGTTTGCAAAGTAATAAAAAAAAATTGAGGATTTTCTTTTTCTTTTTTTTTTTTTTTTTTTTTTTTTTTTTTTTTTTTGAGCAAAGTTTGACTCTAGTACCTAGGCTGGAGTGAGTGTAGTGGCCCTGTCTTGGCTCACTGCAACCTCTGCCTTCCAGGCTCAAACCATCCTCCCTCCTCAGGCTCCCAAGTAGCTGAGACTACAGGTACATGCTACCACACCTGGCTAATATTTGTATTTTTTGAAGAGACAGTTTTACCATGTTGCCCAGTCTGATCTCTAACTCATGAGCTCAAGTGATCCACCCGACTCAGCACCCCAAAGTGCTGGGATTACAGACATGAGCCACTGTGACTGGCCAAAGATTTTTAATCAAAATAATATACATGTAGCTTTCTAAAAATAAAAGGCTATAACAAACCTCAGATACATTCCCACTTCTTCATTTCCAGTGCCATTACCCAGAGACATAACAAGTTTAGTTGAGTCTTCTGGCATTTCTGCCTCTTCCATATCTGAATTATACATCACTTTTTCTTGATTTATCACATTTAAATATTACTTAATGACTTACAAATTTCTCTCTTTTGCACTAACCTCTCTTCCTTTCCTCTATCTTCTCAATATCTTATAAAACATTTGCTTAGGTTAATGTCAGTATTTACTATGTAGATATTGTTTATTAATGAGTTAAGTAGTATACCTTTATTGTATTTTACTTTTTTTCAGCCTTTTGTTACTCTTGGAATTCATAACTGCCTTATTCTCTTTCTTGTTTTGTCTGAATTTCCACATACCTTTACAAATCCTGTGTCAGATCAACCAAACTCGCCACTATTATTTCCTCAAATGTACAAATAAATATAGTAATTTGGAAAGCTTATCTCTTGCTATAAACAAAATGTTTGTGTCCTCCCAAAATACTTATATTGAAACCTAATCGTCAATGTGAGGCTATTTGGAGGTAAGATCTTTGAGAGATGAATAGTTCATCTGGGCAGAGGCAACCCTCCTTAATGGGATTAGTGCTCATATAAAAGAGACCCCAGTGATCTCTTCCCTTTCCACCAAGTGAGATTATCATTGATGAACCAGGAAGAGAGCCTTAACCAGACACTGGATCTGCCACAGCGTTGACCTTAAACTTTCCAGCCACTAGAACCATGAGAAATAAATTTATCTTGTTTGCAAGCCACCTAGTCTATGACATTTTTGTTATAGCAGCCCAAATAAACTAAGATATCCCTGGAGTCCTTGTTCTTCCTGCTTTGACCGATACTGGTTACTTTCTAGCCTAAGTCATGGCTGTCCTGGTAAAACTCCACTTTGTAGCTCTCTGTGTTTGGTCCTGTATGTTCTGGATACCAATCTACCCCTTTCTTGTTTTTCTACCACATTTTGCTAGGGCATATCTTATAGTGACTTCTTGAACCTGTACACATGGGATTTTGAGTGCTTGCACCTTTGCAAATTCTTTATTCAATACTTGATCATTTGGGCATAAAATTGAATATATTTTTTCCCATATGATTTTTCTATGAGCAGCAAGTCTCCTTTTTATAAAAAGAATCAATTTCTCTTATTAATTATCTTTCTATTTTTTATTTCATACAAATCAATTATTAACTTATGGCCATAATAAAGTGGGTATAACTGACGTCTACATTTTTAGTGAACATTTTTATATCTAACTATATTTTGCCATCATTAAAAGGAGCTAAATATTTTACTATGTCAAGTTTATGAAATAGTCTACATACCATCAAAATAATGTAAATATTAATTGATAGCTTTTTAGTTATCTTCTTCAAGACCCAAGACAATTTAGTGAACTATGAGAAAACTTGGACTTAGGATTTGATAGCTATTCCCAGCTGGGAGGATGAAAACTGTTTTGAATACTGTCATTTCTAACAAAATCTACCAGAGAAATTCTGAGATTTACAGGTGTTACAAAGACTTCTTTGATGCTTTTGTTTATTACCAGAAATTCTGGCATCTTGATTTTACTCTCCTCCTCTATATTTTCTCAACATCTTACGCAGGCATTGAATTATGTGTGTTATCACCACCTCTCCCACTTGATGTTGAACTTTAGGAGAATTGGATATTTGATAATTTATCTTTGTATTTACCTGAGTGGCTACCATTTTACTTTGCTCAGAGAAGGTGTTAATCAATGTCTATAGAGTTAAGTCATTAACTTAATCTTTGCTTGACCAGGTTCAACAATGTGATAGTACTGTTTCAGTGAAAAAAATAAAAAATGGAAAAAGATATTGGTGTAAACAATGGGATAAAAATGTATGCAGAGCATAGGTAAATATAAGAATACATCTTTTAAGAAATTCATCTGAAAATTTTGCAATAATTTAATTCCTTCAAGGTCTTTGACAGCCACTTTTAAATAAGACAAGAAGGACATTGATTTTTACCAACAAAGGATTTGATTAGTGCCCTCTTCTTGTTAAGATTAGAACAACACCTTAAATTCAAAGAACTTTCTCCCATAAAAACCTTTTTAAGGAAACATATAGGCCTTTTGAAGCTCATCCATGCAAATACTTGAGGTTGAGATGCATTAGCAGGTTGGAAAGTTAACTTTTTTAATGGCTAGAGAAAAGATGAAAAAAAAAACGAATGAAGAAATCTGAGTAGAACTAAATATGTTAATTAGAGTAGAAAGTTAAAAAAGCAGACTGTAAGGATCACCTAGGTGTTGGGATTAGCATCAAGATCAACCATGCAGAGGAATTTAATTCATCTGGGAAATCCAGCTGAGATTTGACAGCTCTCTCATCTTATTGTGTTTGCTCATCCAGGAAAGGTACTGGCTCATTATAATTTTTATGATACTGAGATGAAGCATCTTAAGATTTAACTCTAGACATAACACCTACTCAAATTGCTATATTTCCTGGCTTACCTCTTTCTCTGAATCTTCTTGCCTGCTAGGCAAAATTCAAGTTCCTTGAGGGCAGGATTTATATGCGCGTGTGCACACGCGCACACACACACACACACACACACACACACACACACACAGCATTTATTATTTATTTACTCCAAATCAAACTGTATCCAACTTTAGTAAAGGTATTTTTCATAAACAATCATGGCATTTCATGGCATTTCATGCCCATTTCATGGGCAGACGATCATTAGGGCAGACGATCATTAACAGTATGCAACAACTTTCAAACTCCCTTCTTCAACGGGTTACCAAAATCAGAAAGCCACTATAAAATGCATTGAAGTCTTTATTTGATGCTCTAAACAGGAAAAGTTTAGAGTGAAGGTTGACATTTCCCATTTAGCTGTTGTTTAACAACTTTTCCCAAGCTGACCTTCACTTTTGGGAAGTGAAATGAAAATGGCAGAATTTATCTGAGGACCTACAGTCTAGAAATGGAATTGCTGCTCTTTTGTGGGGCCCTGGAAAGTCCAGATTGCTTGACATACTGGTAACCAATTACTGAGGGTCAGGTCCCAAAAGGTGACTGGATTTAAGGGAGTTAAGCCTATGCAGAAGGTGGAAAGGGAGAAGAAACATTAAAATGAATTTGTTTTTCTACACCATGAGCATTTGTGCCAAGTTGGACATGTGTGTCAACGTCAGAGAATCTCTTCTGGGAGCCAAGAGGAAGTCTCAAAACTCGAAGGGAAAGGTGTTTTCCCCACATCAAGCCAGCTTCAGTGACATTCTGTTAGTGACATATGACCCTTCCCCCAAAACAATAAAGCGTTCTGTGAGCTGACAGCATGGCTTAAATTCTACATTTTTATAAAACTTGATAAAAAATAGTATTTCAAATTGTACATTCACCAGAAGTCCAGAGTTATCAAAAAACGCACACACTTCACTTGTCACATCACAACGCCTTTAGCTTTCTATGCCTGCTCTGTTTTGACATCTTTGTTTATTGCAAAGTTATTTCCATCCTTGCCAACATAAGTTTTTCTCTTTTTCTCTTTATATAAACATTCTCCCTTATTTGTAGGGGCCTTTTCTGGCTTGGGCTCTAGCTTTGGAGAAGGAGGTCTAGCAGACAACCTTGTGGGTCTTTTCCGTGGTTCATTCTTAACCTTGGTCCATCCTTCGGCCTTTCTCTTGGGCATGGTGTCAACAGCTGCGAGTCGTAGGGACTGGCTCCAGCGATGCAGCTACACGTGAGTTTTGGAGTTTTGGTGGGTCCAGGGGTCATTCTCAGCTTTTCACACTGCTCACATGGCATTGAAAAGTATTCTTTGATGTTGATTAAGGTGGGACATTTCTTCTTTTCCTTACAGATTTTCTATTTGGTTATTTACAAATGGTTATTATGTAGATCTGAAGTTCAGTGGTTATAAAAATGTGTTAGAAGGAACTGTCCTGAACTGAATTGTTTAGAAGGAAACACTGAATGTTGTCCCTGGATCAATTAGTTCAGTTGGAGGACTATGACAATAAAGAAAGGTCCAGTTCCTATTACAGCCACTGGTTTGTTTTCCCCTCACATCAAAAATGTTTTTGTGCTGACATAAACTTTACCCTAATCTCAATTAGGTGGGATGCAAATGTGTGTGAATGAGTCACAGTCATTTATCAACAAGTCTGAATAAGCAGCTCAGTATCATGACTCTGGGTCAATAATATAATGTTTGTAGAGGGACAACACATTATCAAAGTCAGTCACACTTACTGAGCAATAATGTGAAGTTTAAAACTGAATAAAAAATTCCTAAGTCTTTCTTTCATCTATTAGCTGCTCCTAAATGTTCCAAATTTAGAAACTAAAATTTATTTTATGTACCCCTAAAAGTTTAATATGTTCCCAATCCCCCAGGTTTTAACTAAAAGAGCCAACTGAGAGGCAGACATATTAATTTATTAATAAATTATCACGATTAATAAATCAAAATTATTTATTATTTTAAAAACTCTTGTCATGCTATTCTGTGAAAATTATAAGGCAAAACTGACTTTGGAGAACTAGTTAAGCCTTTCTTTCTAATTTCTCTGCTCCAGTAAGCATGTTGTAGGGTTCCCACTTGGTAGTAAATTAATGATAGACATTGAAATAATAATCTTTATAAATTAGGTACTGAAATAAATGAATGAAAAAAATAGTACTGTAGTCTAAATGATATCAGTAATTTTCCGATTTAGACAATTACATTTTAGAATGATCAAGAAAGTAAAAGCTTATTTTCTTTTTAATGATGATAAAAGAAATGATTTATTTCCTTTTAAGAAAATAAATGCTGTTCATAGAAAATTAGAAAAAATAAAATGATAAAGAATAAAACTAAATGGCCTACTCATATTCTGTGATAAGAATACAACTCAGTGTAATTTTTATTCTAAATTGACAAATTATAATTGTATATATTTATGGGGTACAAAGTGATGTTATGATTTTTAAATACAATGTGGACCAGAGTGGGCTTCCTGGGAAGTGTCTCAAAATGCTGGGGAAGCTGGATGTGCATCTCCAGTTCTCTTTTCCTCTTGGAGAATACGTGGGCTTAGGGAAATCCTCTCCATGTGGCCTTGTGCCTATTTGGGGGAGAGGAAGGAGTGATATCATTAAAGTGAAACCTTCTGATGCAACTTTCATCCTGTTCTGTGGTCCTTACAGGTGTCCACATGGACATTATATATATATAAAATATATAAATACATAAGAATATATATATTTACATAAGTATATAAAAATATATATTGTTTGATGTTTTTAAAATAAAAATGTGAATATCTATTTGTAGATACTGGCAATTACTCTGTAAAGATGTTATACCAAGAAGATTAAACTTGAGCAAGATGGCAGAATAGGAATTCTTAGGCTTCAGTAATTCCTCCCTACATGAAGTTTAACTAGCAACTATCCACAGACAAGAACATCTTTGTGAAAACCCCAGTGCTTGAGAACAAGCCTTGACCAAATGTTTTAAATAGTTAAGGCACTTTGAGTCTTTTAATGTGGGAAATCTTCCCTCCACTCCACTCTGTTTAGATATATGGAGATATGCCCTATATCAGCATTCAGATATCAGGATTTGGTTTGGATTTCATTTATCAATGTGCCATTCTGCTCAACTAGCAGTGTGCTTTGAAGATGATGTTCATATAAATAATTAAGATATAAGTTACATATAGTAGAATAATCTTGTAAGTGGCCATTCTTTTTGAGGATAAGCTAAAGCGTTTCATAAAGATAATGAGTAAACTTCCCTCCAAAAGTTAGTTATGTTTCAAGGATGTTAGATTTTGTTAGGATTCAAAATACAAGAGAGAGAAAGATGTTTGGCTTCTGAGCAGGAACCTTTGTAGTATGAGCATGAAAAGATAGAATTAAATATGAGTGATGCTGAGGAAGGCAAGAAGATTTTTATTTAGAAGTGTCCCCAGTGTCACACCATGGAAAAGAGGTGCAAGCACAAGACTGGGCCATATCTCCACGATTTCTGGGCAGAAGACAGGTCAGGCTGCTGTGTTCTCTTACACAGTGCCAACAAAAACAAAGACATCAGCTGGGGAGAGGAGACACTGACGGAGTTTTTGGAGAATCCCAAGAAGTACATCTCTGGAACAAAAATGATCTTCACTGGCATTAAAGAGCCGGGCTCGGTGGCTCACGCCTGTAATTCCAGCACTTTGGGAGGCCGAGATGGGCAGATCACCTGAGGTCAGGAGTTCAAGATCAGCCTGGCCAACACGGTGAACCCCATCTCTACTAAAAATACAAAAAATTAGCCGGGCATGGTGGCGCATGCCTGTAATCCTAGCTACTTGGGAGGCTGAGTCAGGAGAATAGCTTTAACTTAAGAGGCAGAGGTTGTGGTGAGCCAAACTCGGGCCATTGCACTCCAGCCTGGGCAACAAGAGCGAAGCTCCGTCTCAAAAAAAATAAAAAAAAAATCTTCACTGGCATTAAGAAGAAGACAGAAAGAGTAGACTTGACAGTACTGATACGTAATAATTGGCCACTGCCTTATCTATTACACAAAAGAAATGTCTCATGACTTTCTTATGTGTACCATAATTTAATTGATCTCATACACCAGAATCCCAATCATAAATGACTGACAGGATATTTTTATTGGGATGTCCTGATTTAAGTAAGACTGTCTTGTGGTTAAATAAATATGATCAGTTTTTTAAGAATTTGATAACAATTCTAATCAGTAAACGCTATCACTGTTTTCTCCCAGCCAAATCCACATACAAGGGGCATACCTCAATCTAATAAAAGCCATCTAATACAAACCCACAGCCAACAAAATACCGAATGGGGAAAAGTTTAAAGCATTCCCTCTGAGAACTGGAACAAGAGAAGGATGCCCACTCTCACCACTTCGCCTTAACGTAGTACTGGAATTCCTAGCCGGAGCAATCAGACAGGAGAAAGAAAGAAAGGGCATTCAAATTGATAAAGAGGAAGTCAACCTGTTGCTGTTTGCTGACGATATGATAGTATACCTAGAAAACCCTAAAGACTTCTCCAAAAAGCTCCTAGAACTGATAGAAGAATTAAGCAGTTTCCAGATACAAAATTAATGTACACACAGTAGCTCTCCTATACACCAACAGTGACCAAGCTGAAGATCAAATCAAGAACTTAACTCCCTTTACAATGGCTGAGATATATATATATATATATATATACACACACACACACACACACACACACACACACACACCCCCTAACCATGGAGGTGAAAGATCTCTACAAGGAAAACTAAAAAACACTGCTGAAAGAAATCATAGATGACACAAACAAATGGAAACACATCCCATACTCATAGTTAGAATCAATATTGTGAAAATCACCATTCTGCCAAAAACAATCTTCAAATTTAATGCAATTCCCATCAATATACCACCATCATTCTTTACAGAACTAGAAAAAACAATCCGAAAATTCATATGAAACCAAAAAAAAGCCTGCATAGCCAAAGCAAGACTGAGCAAAAAGAACAAATCTGGAGGCATCATATTACCTGATTTTAAATTATGCTATAAGACCACAGTCACCAAAACAGCATGGTACTGGTATAAAAATAGGCACATAGACCAATGGAACAGAATAGAGAACACAGAAATTAAGCCAAATACTTTGGGCCAACTGATCTTCAACAAAGCTAACAAAAATATAAAGTGGGGAAAAGGCCAGGTCTGGTGGCTCACACATGTAATCCTAACACTTTGGGAGGCTGAGGTAGGTGGATTGAGTTTGAGACCAGCCTGGTCAACATGGTGAAATCTCATCTCTACTAAAAATACAGAAAATTAGCCAGATGTGGTGGTGCATGCCTGTAATCTGATCTACGCAGGAGGTTGAGGTAGGAGAATTGCTTGAACTCAGGAGGCAGTGGTTGCAGTGGGCCGAGATTGTGCCACTGCACTCCAGCCTGGGTGACAGAGTGAGACTCTGTATCAAAAAAAAAACAAAAAAAAAAAAAAAAAACAAACAAACAAACAAAAAACTGGGAAAAGGACACCTTATTCAATAAGTGGTGCTGGGATAATTGGCAAGCCACATGTAGGAGAATGAAACTAGATACTCATCTCTCATTTTATACAAAAATCAACTCAAAATGCATCAAGGACTTAAATCTTACACCTGAAACCATAAGTATTCTAGAAGATAACATCAGAAAAACCCTTCTAGACATTGGCTTAGGCAAGGATTTCATGACCAAGAACCCAAAAGCAAGCATAATAAAAACAAAGATAAATAGCTGGGACTTAATTAACCTAACGAGCTTCTGCACAGCAAAAGGAACCGTCAACAGAGTAAATAGACAACCCATAGAGTGGGAGAAAATCTTCACAATCTATAAATCTGACAAAGGACTAATATCCAGAATCTACAACAAACTCAAGCAAATTAGCATGAAAAAAACAAGCAAGCCCATCAAACAGTGGGCTAATGACAGGAATAGATAATTCTCAAAAGAAGATATACAAATGGCCAACAAACATATATAAAAAAAAAAATGCTCAGTATCAGTAATGATCAGGGAAATGCAAATGAAAACCACAATGTGATACCACCTTACTCCTGCAAGAATGGCCATTATCCAAAAAATCAAAAAATAATAGATGTTGGCATGGATGTGGTGAACGAGGAACACCTCTACACTGCTGGTGGGAGTGTAAACTACTACAACCGCTATGGAAAGCAGTGTGGAGACTCCTTAAAGAGCTAAAAATAGGAGTACCATTTGATCCAGCAATCCTACTACTGGGTATCTACCCAGAGGAAAAGAAGCCATTATATGAAAAAGATACTTGCACACTCATGTTTATAGCAGCACAATACACAATTGCAAAAATGTGGAACCAACCCAAATGCCCATCAACCAATGAGTGGATAAAGAAACTGTGGTACAGATATACAATGGAATACTACTCAGCCATAAAAAGGAATAAATTAATGGCAGCTGCAGTAACCTGGATGGGACCGGAGACTATTATTCTAAGTGAAGTAACTCAGGAATGGAAAATCAAACATCCTATGTTCTCACTCATAAATGAAAGCTAAGCTATGAGGATACAAAGGCATAAGAATGACACAGTAGACTTTGGGGTCTCAAGGGGAAAGGGTGGGAAGAGGGTGAGGGACAAAAGACTATAAATCAGGTTCAGGGTATACTACTCAGGTGATTGATGCACCAAAATCTCACAGATCTTTGCTAAAGAACTTACTCATGTAACCAAATACCACCTGTTCCCCAAAAAACCTATGGAAAATTTTTTTAAAACTTAGTTTAGGTACAAACCTCTTTGAAGTTGTTTTGAATATCAGATATAACAATCCAATGTACCTCAGCATGGGCTGGTTTTTTTCTTAGAGGCTACCTCAGACCCACAGATTTAACATTTCAGTTTATGGAAGTGAGGCCTCTGTACTCATAAGAATAAGCTTTGCCAATTGCCCTGGGCTTTGAAGAAATGCTCTCTCCAGCAATTTTTTAAAAAAAATATATAACCACTTACAAAAACATAAAAAAGTAAACGCTATTACTCTTTTCTCCTTCTAAAGATATGATTAGGTCTAATTAGTACTGTTCAACTTTTCACAGAGATGGGGGAATGTCATCTCACCACCTCTTGGAGATTGGTTTCATATTTAGATTTCTATGACTAAATATATTCAGTCATAGAAATCTAAAGATGATAAAAATATAGTAAATAATATTAAATATAATAATAAATATATTACATAAATATAGACAGATTAATATATTATATATTAATATATGATAATATAATATATTATATTAATATATGATAATATATAATATATAACTGAATATATTTAAATACTGGGGAAATTCATTCTCTGTCTCAGAACCAAGCATGATTTACTTGGGTTTTAATTTGTGTTCATCAGCTTGTTAAAGGCAAGGGCTGAAGATAAGGTGGCAAGGGCTGAAGAAGGTAGCAATGTCTGCTTTATATTTTTGGCTTTTATGCCAATCTAATTAGAATTACCTGAATCTCAAATGCTGCATTTATTTATTGAAAGGCATTTTAATGTGGTTTATGTATAATATCACATAAAGAATATTTAGCACTTTTCACATTTTACAGACAATCTATAAGGTCAGATGTCTTTAAAAGTCAGTGTGACAAGAAATAGCAGCATGTTAAACTTTGCTTTTGAACTCTTTACTAAGTCAGACTAACTTACAATTTCGAATTTTCTTTTAACAGCTATTCAAGAGCCCAGAAAATGGTAGAACTATTATGTATGAGTGATTGGTAATGATGATTTTCAAGTCATTAGAAGGAATGAAGTAGAGGAGATATAGACAAATTTATAAATTATGTGTGACCATGAGACTTAAAATAATTTTAAAAAACCACAGATCGTGATTTTAAAAATATGTAAAATGCCATATGAAATGACTTCAATAGGTTAGAATAGACTTATATCTAAGATGAGGGGAACTGAATGAGATTTTAAATAAATTTTAAAATTAATCTTCTTAGCAGAAATGCCAGTTATTGAAAGTTGTTTATCATAGGCAGGTATCTAATGCCTCTCGGTTAATAATTTTCTCAAAATTATGACTCTCCTCAGAAACAGTCATACAGCATAATGATAGTTTTCCTTTTTTTAAAGGTATGTTTCTATTTCATTTCTCTAGCAATTTTTAAATTTTTAATAGCTTTACTGTAGATCTTTGGGTCTACTTTAGAAGGTATGCCATTCTCTATTGTTCTGACAATTGGATGATACATTTGTGTCAATTCCAGACATTAAAAAATACTACTATCTTTTAAATTTGTTTTAAATTTGATAGACAGTGAGGACCAAGGAGTGGATGAAGTCCTTACTTGGTAATAAAGAGGATTACTTCATGGCAATTTTGGTGATATGAAACATCAATAGAAATTATGATGTCTGAGGTAAGGCTATCTTTGCTTAAGATTATAAGGGCTAACAATTTCTCTGCTTCATTGCTAAAGATAAACACCTCCTGGGAGTAAGTGCTATTTTGCTTCACATGAACACAAGTGCACATTTGCAATCTGTCAATTTCAGAATATGGGCATCACCTACGCTGAGTGTTAGCCCACAGCTGGAATTAGACGACACAAAATTATTTAGTCCATTTTACAAGTGTAACGTTCTTTCTGGGTGGTTTGGTTTGTCTGTTTTATAAGTATCACCTTGGCTCCTTTCGTTTTTAAGAGTACTTCAGTTTTACAGTTAATATATAAAACTTTAAATGCCATATTCAGGGGACATTTATAAGAGTGTTCCCTGCTGTCTACATCATGTTCCACCCATCATCAAAACTTGACAGGTAGCCTTGTGATGAATACTTTAAAAGACTGAGAACATTATCTTTCACTAAGAAACGCTACCATTGGGATGAATCAGATTTTGAATAAAAGCCAAAGCTTTTAGGAATACTATTAATGTCCTGGGTATGCCAAAATATCTTGATTGGCATATTAATGAAAATATTGTTGACCATGGATTTACTGGAGAAGATTCCGATTTCTTTTTGAGACTTTGCTTTACCTAATCTCAATAACAATAGTAATAACAATGGTAATGAGAGCTAACCTAAATTAAGCATGTACTATATGGTTATTTGATAAGGATACACTGTCCTATGAGGTAGATAGTGCCGTTCTTTTCATTTTATATGTGAAGAAACTGATACTCTGTATATCAGTTTTCTATTTATTCATAACAAATCACTACAAATTTAGCAGCTTAAAATAACAGCCATTTAATAGCTCATAGTTATGTAGGGCAGAAGTCCAGGGGCCACATGGCTTGGTTCTCTTCTCGGGATCTCACATTGCAACAATCAAGATGTCAGCTGGGCTGCGTTCTCATCTAGAGCCTCTGGTGAAGAATCTACTTCCAAGCTCATTCAGGTCTTTGGCAGAATCTAGTTCCTGGAGACTGTGGAACCGGAGTCCCCGGTTCTTTGCTGGCTGTTAGCTGGGGATCACTCAGCTCCTAGAAGCTGCCCACATGCCCTTGCCATGTGGCCCTTCCATCTTTAAAGAAGACAGTAGAAATGTCTCTTGACAAAGAAATCTCTGACTTGTTTGTCTCGGACGTCTAGATCCAGACTTAAAAGGCTCTTGTGGTAAGATCAGATTCATCCCCCACTTTTGTTTTGAAAGGGAGTCTCGCCCTGTCGCCCAAGCTGGAGTGCAGTGGCGCGATCTCAGCTCACTGCAAGCTCCACCTCCTGGGTTCACACCATTCTCCTTCCTCAGCCTCCAGAGTAGCTGGGACTACAGGCGCCCACCACCACTCCCGGCTAATTTTTTGTATTTTTAGTAGACACGAGGTTTCACCGTATTAGCCAGAATGGTCTCGATCTCCTGACCTCGTGATCCACCCGCCTCGGCCTAGGTTCATCCTTTCTTAAAATCAGTTACACTATATTAAGCCATGGGGTGGTTACTCTATAACATTGACAGTTCACGTCCACACACAAGAAGCAGAACATTAAACAGGGAGTGGTCCACTGCTGGTGAATAAATAACTTTCCTAGGCAACACAACTAAAATTTGCTGACATTTGAACTGATGGCTGACACTAGAGCTTTCCCTGTTTTGCCACATGGACCACGCATATTGAATTTAGAGATACAGATTAAGTAGAGAATGTCAAGCCATTGTATTAGTTTTAAATGATGTTCCTTGGAATTCTGGAGTGGTCCTCAATAGACCATATCATCTTTTGCCTCATTCTAAACCCATATTTGTTTTGTATCTTTAATGTTGTCACCATGATACATGTATTTAGTTTAAAAATCACCACCATGAAGCTTATTTTTACTTTTTATTTTGAAATAAACTTCACTTACATAAAAGCTACAAAACTTAAAAGTCCCATATACCTATTACAAGATTCCTCAGTTATTAACATTGTATTACATTGAACTTACATTTTCTCTATATGTGCATATTATTTTTAATAGGTTTGTGATATGATTTACATTATCATGAAGTTCACCTGTTAAGAGTTTATAATTCAATGATTTTAGTACATTTGTAGTGCAACCATCACTTTAATCTAATTTTAGATTACTTCCATCACTCCCTAAAGAAACCTTACACCCATTATTGGTTATTCTCCTCCTTTCCCCACTTAGCTCTAGCTAACTACAGTCTACTCTCCATCTCTGCAGATTTGCTGATTGTGGCCATTTCATATAGATAGATTTATACGATATTTGGTTTCTTTTTTCTTTTTTTTTTTTTTTGAGACGGAGTCTGGCTCTGTGGCCCAGGCTGGAGTGCAGTGGCCGGATCTCAGCTCACTGCAAGCTCCGCCTCCCGGGTTTACGCCATTCTCCTGCCTCAGCCTCCCGAGTAGCTGGGACTACAGGCGCCCGCCACCTCCCCCGGCTAGTTTTTTGTATTTTTAGTAGAGACTGGGTTTCACCGTGTTAGCCAGGATGGTCTCGATCTCCTGAACTCGTGATCCGCCCGTCTCGGCCTCCCAAAGTGCTGGGATCACAGGCTTGAGCCGCCGCGCCCGGCCATATTTGGTTCTTTGTGCCTGACTTCAATCACTTACCATAATGTTTTCAGGTTCATCCATGTTGTAGCACCTATCCATATTTCATTCCTTTTAATGGAGACATAATTCTCCATTGTATAGATACACTACATTTTGCATATCCTTTTATCTGTTGATGGACATTTGAGTTGTATGTACTTTTTGTCTATTTTGAATATTCTATACAAGTTTTGTGTGAATGTAAGTTTTCATGTCTTTTGGGCATATATGAAATTTCTGGGGTATCTAGTAGTTCTATGTTTAACCATTTGAGGAACTCACAATCTGTTTTCTAAAGGAGCTGTACTATTTTACACTCTCACCAAGCACTGTTTGAGTGTTCTAATTTCTCTACATCCTCACCAGTACTTGTTATTATTTATCTTTTTTATTATAGCCTTCCTAGCATGTGTGAAGGGGTATCTCATTGTGACTTTGAATTGCATTCCCTTAATGATTAATGATGTTGAGCATCTTTTTATGTTTTTATTGACAATTTGAATATTTTCTATTCAAATTGTTTGCTCATTTTGAAATTCTGTTATTTCTATGTACGTTATGAGATTTTTATATATGAAACAGTTCTTATTAACAATTTAAAAATATGCATATTTTAATTGACTCATAATAATCATTTAGATTTATGAAGTATATTGTGATATTTTGATATTTGTATAAAATAAATAATGGTTGAATCAGGGTAATTAGAGTATCTACCACCTCAAACTTTTATCATTTCTTTGTGTAGGTAACATTCAAAATTCTCTCTTCTTTTTGAAAAAATACAATGAATTATTGTTTATTATAGTCAGCCTACATTGCTATAGAATACTAGAACTTATTCCTCTTATCTGCCTGTAATTTTGTATTCATTATCCAAACTCTTCCAATCCTCTCTTCCTCCTATCCTTTCTAGACTCTAGTAGCCACTATTCTACTTTCTACTAAGATCAACGTTTTTTCAGTTTTCACATGTGAGTGAGACCATACAGTATTTATCTTTCTGTGCCTGACTTATTTCACTTAATATAATTCCTCCATGCTCTTCCAGGGTGCAGCAAATGATTGGATTTCATTCATTTTTAAGGCTGAATAGTATTCCACTGTGTATGTCTATTACAATTTCTTTATTCATCTGTGGCTGGACATATAGGTTGATTCCATATCTCAGGTATTGTGAGTAGTGCTGCAATAAACAAGAGAGTGCAGATATCTCTTCAGCATACTTCTTTCTTTTCCTTTGGATATGTACCCAGTTGCGGGATTGCTGGATTATACGGTTCTAGTTTTAGCTTTTAGAGGAAACTTGACACTGTTTTCGTTAATGGTTACGCTAAATACATTCCCACTTATAGTATATGAGTTCCCTTTTCTCTACATCCTCGCCAGCACTTGTCTTTTGTCTTCTTGCTAATAGCCATTCTAACTGTGGTGATATAATATTTCATTACGGTTTCCATTTGCATTTCCCTGATGATTAGTGATTTTAAGCATTTTTTATGAATCTGTTGGCTATTTGTAAGTCTTCATTTGAAAAATGTGTACTTAGATCTTTTGCCCAATATTAAAAAAGATCATTTGGTTTTGTGCTATTGAGTTCCAGTACATAGTCTGAATATTAATCCCTTATCCAATGAATGTTTTGCAAATATTTTTCTCCCATTCTTCAGGTTGTCTCTTCACTCTGTTGATTGTTTCCTTTACTGTGCACAAGCTTCATAGTTAGAAATAATCTCATTTGTCTATTTTTGCTTTTGTTGCCTGTGTTTTTGAGGTCTTCACCATAAAATGTTTGCTTAGGCAAATGTCCTGGAGGATTTCTCCTATGTTATCTTCAAGCAGTTTAATAGATTCAGGTCTTACATTTTAATCTTGAAATTTTTTGAGTTGATTTTGTGTATGGTGATAGGGGTCTAGTTTCATTTTTTCTGAATATTGGTATTCTGATTTCCCAGCACCATTTATTGAAAACGTTGACCTTTTCCCAATGAGAGTTCTTGGCAGAATTCGTTGGCTGTAGATTTATGGATTAATTTCTGGGTTCTCTATTCTGTTTAATTGGTCTACATGCCTGTTTTTATGCCAGTACTATGCTGTTTTTATTACTACAGCTTTATAGTACATTTTGAAATTAGCTAGTGTGATGCTTCTAGCCTTGTTCTTTCTGCTCAAGATTTTTTTGCTATTCAAGGTATCTTGTGGTTCCATACAAATTTTAGAAATTTGTTTCTATTTCTGTGAAAAATGTCATTGGTATTTTTATAGGGCTTGCATTAAATCTGTAAAATGTTTTGTGTAGTATGGTCATTTAACAATATTAATTCTTCTGATCCATGAGCATGGGATATGTCTTTCCATTTGTTTGTATCTTCTTCAATTTCTTTTGTAGTTTTTCTAGTAGACGTCTTTCACCTCCTTGGTTAAATTTATTCCTGGGTATTTTTGTTGTTGTTGCTATTGTCAATGGGATTGCCTTCTTGATTTCTTTTTCAGCTAGTTTCTTATTCATGTATATTGAAACACTACTTATTTTCATATGCTTATTTATGTCCTGCAATTTTTCTGAATTCCTTTATAACTCTGAGAGGTTTTTTTGTTTTGTAGAGTTTTTAGGTTTTTCTGTAAATAAGATCATGTCATCTTCAAACAGGCACAATTCGACTTTCTCCTTTCCAGTTTGAATGTCCTTTGTTTTTTCCTCTTACCTAATTGTTTTGGCTAGGACTTCCAGTTCTATGTTAAATAAGAGTAGTGAAAGTGGATATCCTTGCCATTTTCCAGTTTTTTTGTTTGTTTGTTTGTTTGTTTGTTTGTTTGTTTTGAGCAAGGTCTTGCTCTGTTGCCCAGCTTGGAGTCACAGCTCACTGGAGCCTCGACCTCCCAGGCTCATGCGATCCTCTGTCAGTCTCTTGAGTAGCTGGGACTACAAGTGTGCACCACAACAGATGGCTTTTTTTTTTTTTTCGTGGAGACAGGGTCTCACGATGTTGCCCAGGCTGATTTTGAACTCCTGTGCTCAAGCCATCCTCCCTCCTCAGCCTCCAAGGTGTTGAGGTTACAAGGATGAGTCACTGCACCTGGCCCTCATTTCAGTTCTTAAAGGGAGAACATTCAGCTTTTTCTTGTGTAGTATAATATTGGCTGTCATTTTGTCATATATGCCCTTTATTGTGCTTGGGTGTATTTCTTTTATTCCTAATTCATCGAGAATTTTTATAAAGAACAGATGTTGAATTTTGTCAAATAGTTTTTCTGTATCTATTGAGACAATCATGTGATTGTTGTCCTTCATTTTGTCAATATGATATACCACATTTACAGATTTGCACATGTTTAACCATCCTTGCATCCTTGGGATAAATCTCACTTGATTATGGTGTATAATCTTTTTCATGTGCTGTTGGATTCAGTTTTATGCAATAGTTCTTTGTGTATTGATAGTGCCCTTTGAAGAACATTTTAAAATTTTGAGAAAGTCCAATTTACCTACTTTTTGCGTTTTTTTCTTTTTCTTTCTTTTTTTGTATGTGTGTGTATGTACTAGGGGTCATGCCTAAGAAAACATTACCTAACTTAAGGTAATAAAAATGTACACCTTCAGAGTGTATTATAGTTTAGCTCTTAAATTTAGGTCTTTGGTCCATTGTGAGTTAATTTCATTTATTGTGTGAGGTAAAAGTCCAACTTCATTCTTTGGCACATGAATATTTAGTTGTCTTAGCACTATATGTTGAAAAGACTGTTTCCCCCCACCTCCGTTAAATTACTTGGCCCCCTTGTTGTTAGCCTATTGCCTATAAATGTGAATATTTATTTCAGGATCCTAAGTTCTACCCATTGATCTGTATGTCTGTTATTATGGTAGAACCACATGTTCTTAATTGCATATGTAGTTTTATAATAAGTTTTAAGTTGGGTAGTGCAAATCTTCCAACTTTGTTCTTTATCAAGATTGTTTTGGTCATTCTAAGTCTCTCGTATTTCCAGAAGAATTTTAAGATTAGCTTGTCAATTGCTGGAAAAAAAATAAAATAAAATAAAATAAGCAGTCAGCTAAGATTTTGATTGGAATTGAATCTGTAGACTAGTTTGGAGAGGTTTGCCATCTTAATATTAAGTCTTTTTGAGTCATAAACATGGTATGTCTTTCCACTTATTTAGATGTCCTTAAATTCCTTTCAACAATGTTTTATAGTTTTCAGTGTACAAGTCTGGTGCTTTTTTTGTTGCTTTTGTCCCTGAAAATTTTTTTCTTTTTGATGCTATTGCAAATGAAATTGTTTTCTTAATTTAATTTTCAAATTGTTAATTAATAATACATATAAATATCACTGATTTTTGTAAGTATATTCCTTAGAATTTTCTATACAGAAAATTATTATATATTGTTCCATATTTCTGTACAGAATATTGTCTGCAAATAGAAATAGCTTTTCTTCTTTTTATCTAGAAAAACCTAATTGACCTGGCTAGAACCCTCCAATAATGCTTTTATATCAAATATTTTTTCTTCTGGTCCAAATTCAATCCAAGATTATGTGCTGTGTTTACTTATAATTGTTTTTTAGTCACCTCCAATAGATAATTTTCCTCAGTGTTGGTTTGCTTTTTTTTTTTTTTTTTTTTTTTTTTGGTCTTGTATGACTCCGATATTTTTGAAGAGTACAGGCTGGTTGTTTGGTAAAATGTTCCTCAATATGGCCTTCTCTGTTGTTTTCTCACAATTAGATTCAGGTAATATTTTGTGGTAAAAATTTTATAAAAATGATTTTGTGTTCTCAGTGAGGCACATGATATTGCTTTGCTTCATTCCTTGTGATGTGAATTCTTTTAGTTATCATTCCTTCCAATTATACTAGTTGGCCTTCAGTTTTAATGTTCAGAGTTTTCTTCTTCTCCACTTAAAAAATTGTGCAGGAAATGGAACACAATATTGGAGGAATATTGGACTTGCGAGTTGGGGTGCAGCTGTGGGGGTTAAATGTACTTTTGTCTCAGACCACACACATTTTAAAGTGAATCTGCCTGGGACTGTTCTTTATCATTTACTGGGAAGTCTTTATTGCGTGATTCACTGTTTCTTGGTACTGCATATATGAGATATTTTCTGTTTGTCCCCTTAGGTCTCTTTTCAAACTGTTCTCACCCTTCCTTTTGCCCAGGATACTGACCTCTATGGTTTCTTTTTGGTTATGTCAATGATGGATGCTGGCTGGAGCTGGCAGCTTGGAAAAGAGTAAGTTTGAGGCATTTATTCTTCTAGCTTGTGCCCTGAGAGGTGACTACAGGTTGGCTGTGTCCTATGCTAAAGGCCACATCTCTTGCCAGGTAGACTTTCCTGAAAAACTCATGTCTTTGGTAATTGCTCCTGTTCCTGTTTTTTTGGGACTAGTGATTGTAATAGCTTCACACAGTTGCTAGCCTCAGGCTATCCTATCATCCCTTTATCAAACTTACCTTTCACCCAGTTTGTAAGATCTCCGTGAGTATAAGATCTCAGTTTGACAAATATGCCATTTATCTTTTTTCTGTATTTACATCCTTATTTTATTTTGGTGGGGATCATCATTAAATTCCCCAATAGCTTTCTGTGAAAGGATGTATGGATAGTACAATTTTTGATACCTCAAATCTGAAAATTTCTTTGTTTAACCCTCATTTCTGATTAATTTGGGCTGGGCAAAGATTCTAAGTTGAATATATTTTTCCACTTAAATTTTTGAAGAGGTGTTTTACGTTTTCCTCTACCTTCTTATGTTGTTTTTAATAAGACCAATGCCAGGCTGATTTCTGACCTTTTTAATAAAATAATAATTTTTTTCTATAGGACTTTCATGTTTCCTTATTTGCTCCCGGTGTTCTGGAATTCTCTAAGTCTCTACTTCGTGTAGATCTTTTTTCTTTCACTATGTTGGAAACTCAGAAAATGCATTCTATCTGGAAATTTTGTGTTACATTTTCTATTTCTGAGTATTGCTCTTTTGAACATTAGACTTCTTATACCCATACTCTAATTTTCAATTTTCTCCATCATTTTATTCTTTTCTAGAAAAAAGCTAGATCCTATGAAATTTCCTTAATTCTATCTTCCAGAATTTGTATTAAAATTTTTATTTTTGATATGTCTATACATACATACATATATACATACATATACTGTGTGTGTATGTATGTATGTATATGTATTTGCTTGAGTATATGTGTCAAATTGACTGAGCCATTGCTTGACCAGATATTTAGTTAAACATTATTTCTGCGTTATCCATAAGGGTATTTCTTGATGAGATTAATTTTCAAATTAATATACTGAGTAAAGCAGATTGTCCTCCCCAGTGTAAGTGGGTCTTGTCCAATCTGTGGAAGACTTGAAACGAGTAAAATGCTAAATAAGAGAGAATTTGCTTTCTCTGCCTAACTGGGTTTGAGCTGGGGCATTGGTCTTCTGCCTTCAAACTTGGACTTGAGCTAAAACTTACACCATCGGCTCTTCTGGTTCTCAGGCCTTTGATTTGAACTGGGACTATACTGTTGGCTTTCCTAGGTCTCCAGCTTGCCAACTGCAATCCTGAAAATTCTCAGCCTTCCAGCCTTTATATTTGTGTATGCCAATTTCTTATAGTAAATAATCTTGGGATGTGCGTGTATCTCCTATTGGTTTCTTGGAAAAACCCAAACCAATACAGATTTTTATATGTGCATATTTTTCATTTCTAAAGCTCTTTTATTATTTTCTCAATATTTCTTTGTGGTAGCTTGTTGCTCTTATTTTATAAACACTATATTTTATATATCTATGGGAGGTAATTATACATTTTTTCCTTTTATGTTTTATTCTATTCCCTGAATTGTCTCTTTCTCCTAGAATTTCATTGTTTGTTTTGGCTTTTTTATTTTACATCAGAGGCATAAATACCTGATGAGCCTTTAATGTCTGTTCATATTTAAGAAAGAATCACTAGAATATTGATTAGAAGTTCTACATATATAGGTGGGACTTATCTAGGGGTGAGCTTACTATAGGGTGCATCAGAAGCTCTCCAAAAGTAAGTATTTATAGGTTTTTCTTGTTAGGCTACTCAGTTTCCCCAGAAGGCAATCTTTCTTGCTTTGCTCTTGGGGATGAGGCTTATTTCTGGTATGTTGAGAGCCATGCAAATGAAACGGGTTAGAAGGTGTCATGGGCTGAACGTTTGTGTCTCCTCTATATTCATATGCTCACCAGAAACCAATCATTCTGGACTTTGATCTTGGACTTCTAGCCTCCAAAACTGTAAGAAAATTAATTTCTGTTATTTAAGCCACCTACTCTGTGGTGTTTTTTATGGCAGCCTGAGCAGACTAATACAGTGTGTATCTACATCTTTCTCTTAGTACCACTGTCTTTAATATAATGTTTTCATGCCTCATATGTTGTCTTGGTTGTACACAATGTCCTTGGATCTATTGTCTTATCTCTATAAGACTGAACCTTGAATTTTCTGCCAAGGAAAGGAAGGGAGTATATGCCTGGTTATGCAGTATATAGGTTTGGTGTGAAGGTCTAAGTGCCACATCTAAACGTTTTCCACAGATCCACCTGTTTTTAGCCCCGCTCTGAACACTTCCCGTCACGCAGATGACTCCAATTCATGCATGCCTGGGGTTTTACAGATTGAGTTACCTTGTTTCTTGGAAAATTTGTTGCCATCTTTTATTGTTGTTTCCTCTCCTGTCTCTTTTTCTTGGAAATGCATGTCTTTGAAGTGTTCTAGTTGTTGTTTTCCTGATTGTCATTTTATAATAGTCATTTTAATGCGGTCCTTTGTAGGAACTGGACACCAAAATATCATGGACTTGATTAATTCCACTAGTTCTCCCATCCTAGAGAGCCATTTTTTTCAGACCACATCTGCAATAGATTGCAGAACGAACAGCAGGGACAGAGGAAGAGATCAAACTGTCTGGAACATGTAGAGCAGGGAAGGGAAGTAGGAAGCCTGTTCCCCATGATAAAACCAGTATTTAGAAACCAGACTCTTATGGAAATCAGTTGGCCAGACAGTGTTAAGAAACAGTGATAAAGAACAAACAAGGGCTTCCAGCTGTCTCTGAGCCATTGTGAATGACCTCCCCCAACCTTCCTCCTGCCTAATAGCAGAGAGGGCAGGGGAACCACAAGGAAGCTGGAGGAAACCACAAAGAAGCTGGATGTAAGCAGAGGATGCCTCCTTTCCAAGTCACATGAGAACTAGATAGCCTACAAAGGGGAAAAGGGAAAGAGGAACACTGTATTAGATAAAGAGACATAATTTTAGGAATAATTGACACTGACTCTTTAAATGCCAAAATGAGACTGCTTAAAGAAGAAAAATGGAGTAAAGGGCTACGCACTCTGTAAAAAATGTATTTAAGAGGATCACTAAGACGATGAATCAACTGAAGTAGCGCTATCAGCAAGTTGAACACAGGAAACTGGGTGGAGGCCGGTTTTAAAAACATTTTTTCCAAAGCATTAACTAAACCACAACATTTCGCTCTTTCTTTCCGACCACAGTTGTGCTGTAATGGTATCATGCATCATTGCGTTAAGTATTACGGACATACCAGGACTATGAGATATTTAGCAAAAATTTTTTTAAACCTCAATTTATAGCCTCTGGTTGGGTGACCTTAGAAAGTGAGCAAAGTTATTATTTAGCTACATTTCCTTCAATCAAGAGAATAACATCTGCCTTGCAAGTTGTTATGCAGATCAGAGAAATTGTCTTAGAACCATGCCTAGCTCTCATTAATGACAATTGTTGATAATTCAGTACAAAGACAAAACACGATAAAACTGAACATGTAAGCACAAAATAACTAGGAGGAGTTAACTCATTAGCAAGTAAAGAATTTGAGACACTTGTTACAAACCTGGAAGTGTGGAGTTAACTTATCACAAATGGAGCATCCATAACCAAAAGGCAGCAGGGACAAGTTCAGCAGTTTGCGCAAGCCAGAAAAGAGACTGCTATGTCACATTTCTTTTGCATCATTCATTAGGAGATTCTGTGCTATGAGCTTTGCAAGTCAGATTTTGTATGATGGGCAGAAAGGGAGATATCGAGTTTGAAATTTTTCTCTTTGTTGTGGCCTTTAAATACTGCTTTGTTGTGGCTCATTAAAAGAAGGTGAAGCAAAGTCTAGAAATATAATTTTTACATTTTAGTCACATAGGAAACTTGATGCAGAGATTTTCAGAGGACATTTTCAAATCATGAACTTCTTAGAATTAAAGGCCTCTAAAGAAACCAACTTTTCAGATCCTTTATGACTCACAAGATTGAATTTTCTACTCATATGTCAAGACACTGAACACATTTGTCATAAAACCTCAGAAAGAGAAAACAAGTTTATTATTGATTTGTTCAAGGAGGTGGTAGTGCAGATTCAAGCCCGTTACGTGTGTAGTGGGGGTGCCAGTGTGGTCTGCAGCTGAGTGCCCTGCTGGAGCTAAAACATGACCAGGCATGTCTGGAGGACAAATGAGACTGGTTCACCAGAAATCTATTTATATTAGGAATGAAGCACCTTCTAGGACATAAATCATCCTAAAGGGAAAAGGAATCAGATATGTGGGGTTGGTTCAATGGCAAAGACTAAGTCACCTGACAGGTAATTTTGAGGATAGCGTGGTTTATGTTACTTAGATTCTCAGCCTCCCAACCTTCCTCCAATTTTCTGGCATTCGTGTACATTTTAGGAATTGTGATAGATTTAGGTGTCAACTTGACAGGCAGGGTTAAGCAATACTCAGATATCTGGTAAAGTATTATTTCTGGGTATGTCTGTGAGAGTGTTTCTAGAAGAGATTGGTATTTGAATCAGTGGGTTGAGTAAGGAAGAGCCACCCTTACCTAGTGTGGGTGGGCACCATCCATTCAGTTGAAGACACAGATAGAACAAAAAGGCAGAAAAAAAAAAGGCCAGTTCTTTCCCTCTCCCTTCTAGAGCTGCAGTTCTCTTCTTCTTCTGCCCTTGGACACCAGAACTCCAGGTTCTCTAGCCTTCAGCCTGGAACTAAGAGTTACACCAGCAGCCCCCTAGGCTCTCAGACCTTCAGACTCAGAGTAAGCTATGCCACTGGCTTTCTTGGCTCTCCAACTTGCAGATAGCATGTTGTGAGAATTCTCAGCTTCCACAATTTCATGAGCCAATTCTCATAATAAATCCCCTCTCATCTATCTGTCTGTCTGTCTGTCTGTCTGTCTGTCTGTCTGTCTGTCTATCTATCTATCTATCTATCTATCTATCTATCTATCTATCTATCTATCTATCTTTCTTTCTATCCTATTGGTTCTGTTTCTCTGGAGAAGACTAATTCAGGTATTATAAATAATTTTTATCATAAACCTGTAATAACAGCTCTTTAAATTATTTGGGAAGAATCAGCCCTTTCTATTTACCTGTTTCATAGCATAATATCAAAGAGCGAGAGTTGGGGATGTGCACTCAAACCCCATCTACCCATCTCCACTTCTGTGTGAAATATAGAATGTCTTTCCTGATCTGAGGACTCTAGGGAACGAAGATCCCTTTGGCCTTTCAAGGATCTTAGAGGATGGCAGCGGTGACCATCAAGAGCTGGGTCAGCATTGAGCCTTGGATGTTCACAGATGTAAGACACTTTCATGTGACTACACAGATACAACACAGGTCTCAGAAATGAGAAAAGAAGAACATGGCTAATATTCATTCAGCAAGTAATTGTTGACTAATTGACTAAATTTCTAGAATGCTTGGATGCTGTGTAATCAGACAACTTTGCAACAGCCTAGAGATTCTTCAATAGACCATTTGAAGGAAGGTCATTGCCTATGAACTGTGAACTACATTTCTTAATGTCACCTCCATGAGGGCAGGAGTTTTATCCATTTTAATCACTACTCTAAACCCAGAGCCTACACTGGGAACACATCCATAATAAGATCTACTAAATACTTATCAAATTTGTTGAATGACTATGATTTCATTTACTATTCTGGGCAGATTGTTCAATAAAATATGCTTTAATGGTTAATTTTGTGTTTCAACTTGGCTGAGCCATGGAGGCACCTACATATTTAGTGGACATTATTCTGAGTGTGTTTATGAGGGTATTTTTGAAAACACTAACATTTGAATTGGTAGACTAAGTAGAGCAGATTGCCCTCCCCATTGTGTGTAGGCTTCATCCAATGTGTTGGAGGTCTGAGTATAACAAAAATGCTGAGTAAGGGAGAATTCACTCTGTCTGCCTGACTGTCTTGGAGCTGAAACATCAGTCTTCTCTTGCCTTTGAATTCAGACTAGAACATAACATTGGCTCTCCTGGGTCTCCAGCTTACTGACTGCAGATCATGAGATCTCTCAGCCTCCATAACCTGTGAGACAATTCCATATCTCTCTCTCTCTCTATATATATATATGTAAAATTTATGTTACATATATATGTAACAAAAACATATATATTTCATGATATATAAATGACATTTTTATATGTTATATAACTTTATATTACATATTTATTTGCATAATCTGTATGTAATCCATGAGTTAGTCTGGGTTCTCCAGAGGAACAGACTGATAAGATATATATATGTGTGTGTACACATCCTCACAGCCCCCCACACACACATATTCCATGTATATTATACACACATACGTATATAATACATATACACCATTATATCAATACCTTATATATAATCCATGTATATTATATACACACATATATTAAATACATTTGTTCTCTTCAGCCTTTCTTATGTTTAACTTGCTTTAATCTTTCTAGCTTCCTGAGGAAGAAACTTAGAATACTGATTTTAGATATTGTTTTCTTTTTAGTACAAGCATTGAACACTACAAATTTCCCTCTAGTGCTGCTTTAGCTGCCTCCCACACACAATCTTGAGATATTAAATTAATATGAGTAAATACCTATATTTGTGACTCTAGTTATAAAAAGAGAAAAAAGAGGAAGAAAAAATACCATATTTATTTGAATAGCTTGCTCACTGTAGTTAATAACTTATTGATTAAAGAGAAAAGGAATCAGTGAGCAGTATTACTGACACACCAGTAAACACTGATAGCACACAACCTAGAACATAGATTTTTTTCCAGGACATTTCTGGTACTATCATTATCTTGCAGAAGCAGTTATTTTAAGGCCAAGTCCCTATAAAACCAATTAAAGAGTATAAATATAGTTGATGTTTAGGAAGTCTTCCATTCGTCGCTCTTGTCCACTTTCCAGATGATGACATTTGTATCTGGGTGGTAGTGGTAATAATAGCAGTGTTGGTGGATCAAAAAGGAAAAAGAAAGAAATGGATACACAATTGTAGTAAATATTTATTGAATAAACATTAACTACTAATAAATAACAGGGAAGAAAAGGAATTAAGTCATGAAACTTCCTTTTATTGTGTGATTACTTTACTTCCTTGCAGCTGGACATTGTGGGAGAAAAATACTTTTTGCAGTATCTTCACAATCCAGCAGCTACAATGACCTTTTAAAACATAACTCAAATTCTGTCACTCTTCTGTGCAAAACTCTCCAATCACTTCTACCTTACTCAAGGCCAGAATCATTACAATGGCTTACAAGACCCTGCATAATCTGGCTCTCCATTGCCCGTGGGGTTTCATCTTCAGTTCTTCTTGCCTTATTCACTCTGCTCCCCACAGTAACCGCTTTGCATTTCCTCCAACATTGCAGAAATCCCCCCAAACAAGGACTATTATACTTGCTGTTCTCTGTGCCTGGGTCACTTTCCCTGCAGATATTCATATTGCTTGCTTCCTTACCTCCTTCAGGGCTTTGTTCAAAAGTCTTCTTCTAATGGACTCCTCCCTGATCACCCCACTTAAAATTGAAATGTGTAGACAACAACCCATATTCCACTTTAGTGCTTTATTTTTTTCTTTAGGACATATTCTCTAACATGCTATGAGCTACGTTTCCTTAATTTATTGTCTCTCTTTCCCTCCACTAAAATAGAAATTTCATGGAGGCAGCGGCTGTTGTTTCTTTTGTTCCCAGCTGTATCCACAGCATCTAGAACAATTCCCAGTACATAGAAGGAATTCAATATACTTTTGGTGAATGAGCAAATAATTGAATGAATACTATAAAGATTTATCTAGAAGCTTTGTTGTGTTTCTAGAAGCTAGAAGTGTTGAAATGGCTTGTCACAAAACCAATAGCATCAAAAACCTTTTATAGATCACCTGAATGTGAAACATTTTTACTAGCTGTTATTCTTTAGAAATTTGAGTGTGTGGTTAGTGTTACTTGCAAATTCTATAGCTCTTTATTTCTCTAAGTCATATTTCTGCATGGAGTCCCTATTTGGTCAACAACATGGGAAATAACTCAATATTATTAATCACTGGCAGCTTTGTCCTTTGTCAGGGCTGTGTATAGGTCCTGGGAAGCTAATGAGGTCCAGAAAATTTGGCAACGGCCCTCTGGTTTCTTTCTCCTGGCATGATCACTGATACACTTGCATGTTGCCTTGGAGGCAATCTGCTCTTCTGCATCTCTGCCAAGGTTTGACAAGCCGTGTCCTTGCCAAGGCTCGGAGCCTTGTCATCTTGAGTCTAGGCTTCCTAGGTTCATCATGGCACTGTGCTTTCTGCAGTCTTGCTACCCTCCATGGTTTTAGCAAGGGAATGGGAAATAAATTCCTAATACACACAAAACCTGCAATTACCTTCCCATTTGGAATCCAGGGACTCTCTTTCTCCCAAGGGCTGCTACCAATTTCTCTTCTCTGAAAGAATCCTTTGTAATCTCTGCTTGACAGCCTTTAAAAAGGTAATGTTGGTCTCTCTCATGCAGGATGGGAAAAAGATGCTGAAACAGTCAGATTTTCTCTTTGAAAAAAAATTTAAAGAAAATGCTTTTAAAATATATGTTTAAAAACATATTCAAAACCTAAGAAATAATTTTCTTAGTGAGTTTTACTACAGGATAGTTGTGAGGTGAGTTTAGGGGCTTTGCTAAGGGATAAATGAAATGCCTACCAGGGTACACTTCTTGAAATAAAAAAGAACATTAATGTTTTTATTGTTGTTGCTGCTGTTGTTGTCGGTTGGTTGGTTGGTTGGTTTTAAGAGACAGGGTCTCCCTGTGTCACCTAAACCTGACTACAATGGCCTATTGATGGCTCCCTGCAGCCTCAAACTTGGGCTCAAGCAATCCTCCTGCTTTAGCCTCCCACATAGAGAGGACTTCAAGTGCATGCTATCACAACTAGCTAATTTTTAAAAATTACCTTTTATAGAGACTGGGTCTCACTTTGTTGCCCAGGCTGGTCTCGAACACCTGGCTTCAAGCAGTGCTTCTGCTTACCAATGCCTACCAATATTCTGTGGATACAGGTATTAGCCTCTGTGTCCAGCCAATATTAGGTTTTAAATAATGATAATAATGACTTAACAAATCTAATTTATACAAATTTTTTTTTTTTTGGAAAACATAGAATGGAAGGTAATAGTGAAGACAAAAGTTACATTGTAGCAGAAAAACAGAATATTTGTAGCATGAAACCAAATGTATGTTAATGGGAAAAAATATTGGTAAAGTTTTTTAAGGTTAATAATTTGCTAGATCATGTGCAAATGGGAAATATTTTTTACAGTTATATCCACAAGTGTGTTTTTTAGAATACTTTAAAATATGAAATATAATGGAGAAAGTTGATACTCTATGTGGACTTTTTTGCTTTAATATCTGTATATTCAGCTGTTTCCCAATTCATTACAAATTCTTAGTCTTTGTTTTAGTTTTGTTCCAGTCATTGAACTGAGCTTGAATGAAGTAGCAGAACATAGACTCTATCACAGACTCTTACTCTGGAGGTTCCTGGCTTGACTATTAGAAATAGAGCTCCTACATACTTGTTTTAAGACAGTTCTTTGGCTCAGTGTGATGGATAATTTTATATGTCAACTTGACTAGACTATAGTGACCAGTTGTTTGGTAAACACTAGTCTAGATGTTTCTATAGGGTATTTTTTAAGCAAAATTAGCATCTACAGTGAGTAGAGCAGATGACTCTCCATAATGTGGGAGGGCCTCATCCAATCATTTGAAGGACATAAGAGCAAAGACTGAGGTTTCTCAGAGAGGAAGGAATCCTACCTCCAGGCTACAACATAAAAATTCTGCCTGAGTTTCCAGAACTTTGGATTCAAGACTGCAACATCATACCTTACTTGAATCTGCAGCCTCCTGACTTGCCCTGCACATTTCAGACTTTCCAGCCCCTACAATAATCATTTGAGAGAGCAAATTCCTTAATGCAATTTTTCTCTCAATCTAGATAGATAGATAGATAGATAGATAGATACACAGATAGATAGATCGATAGATCCTCTTGGTTCCATTTCTCTGGAGAACCCCAACTCATACACTTGATGTGGTACATTTGAAATGATGGTATGATTAAGTGTCAAAGTGGGCTTTGCATTTGATGTAAGTGTGCAAACTGTTGACTACCAGCTTACAAAAAAATAATGCCAAAAAAGTATAGACAATGGGAGTAAGCATTTAGAAACCATTATTACAATTGACATACCATGGTATCCAAGCTCATGATCAGTGAACTCATCTTGTTTGAGAGGACATAGATCAGTATGGATACTGTTGAACTTGCATTTGTGAAGGGGATTTGTGTGTGGTTCACCTATGTACTAGTCATGTGTGATATTTTAAAGTTATTCTGTCAATTAGAACCCACATTTATTTTAAAATCTGAGAGTAGAGAAGCATTAAATGTTTATAACCTGTTATTTTACTTTTTAATTCAAAAATTTAAATTTTACAATGTAACATTGTTAGCTATGTTTCAGAAGTAAAATTCATATTATTTGTATTTAATTCCAATTTGCATATGGCCTTTTCCTAAGTGTAGTTCATTTGATTTTTTTTTTTTTTTTTTTTTTTTTTTTAGTCTGGAGAAAATACTTCTTTCTGAATGTGGCAATTAAATGTGTGATTCCAAGAATGGAAGATCAAAAGAATCCATACTAGTTTTAGCTGGAAATCTGATGCCTCGGGTGGGCAGTTTAGTTTCATGGTTGCCACTGACGGAGAAATCTGTTAATACCTCAGTGTGATACTTCTGGAGATGCGCTGGCTAATGAAGTAATAACAGGAACACTTAAGCAGAACTCGCATTCATAGCATAAAGAAACATTCAAATCTAAAAGAATTCTTCCAAAGAAAAAATATTTAAATAAAAAACCAGCAGAAGTAGATGTTCACCATTTCACATGTAAACATTAGTGCTTTATAGGTTACCTCTAATGTAACAACACATACAAATGCTGAATCTTAAACAAAAGATTGTATAAAAGATTTTTGCTTGGAAACTTTGGGAGATTTTGCAGCAGAGAAGGTAGCTTAAGTACCTTACAATGATATCACAGCTTGATGTATTCTGGAACTGGTGAAAGATACAGAAAACCAAGTCAGAATAAAGAAAGCTAGCAAAGTATTTTTCATCACAATGTGATAAATGCATAGATACTGCTAACATGACAATTCTTTCATAGGTGTGTGATTTAAATATGATGGTGATTATTCTGTCAACAAATGTGGTCCAGAGTTTAAGTTTAGTATGGGAATAAACTCTGACGGTATAGTTGTAATGGCAGGAAAATAATCCGGAGTAGTTAGAGCTTGTCCCAACATGTAGATTAACTCACTGTTTCCAACACTGATGAAGTCTTGCCTTTTGGGAAAAAAGGGGATAAAAAGTAAGCTAAACTGAATAGCAAGATAAATAGTAAAAATTATGAATTATATAAAGGCAAATGCTATAAATTTAGGGATATTTCCTTTTTATATGATAACAAAGAAACTGGTTGTAAATAAAAACTAGACATGCTGACATAGATGTTATCGAGAGGAAAAACTCTATCAAGAACAAACTCTTCATATTTCTGCAATATGCTTTTTTTTTCTTTTCTTTTCTGAGACAGGGTCTCTCTTTGTCACCCAGGCTAGAGTGGTGTGATCATGGCTTATTGCAACCTCGAGCTCCTAGGCACAAGCCATCCTCTCACTTCAGCCCCACAAGTAGCTGGGACTACAGGTGCATGCCACCATGCCTGGCTAATTTGTTTTTTGTTTTGTGTTTTTTGTAGAGACACGGGTTTCTCCGTGTTGTCCAGGCTGGTCTTGAACACCTGGGCTCAAACAATCCTCCTGTCTCAGCCTCCCAAATTGCTGGCGTGAGCCACCACACCCAGCCTCTACAATATTGAAATAGTTTGTTCTCAACTTTTTAAAGATCTTCAACAAGATGCTAGACTTGTTTATTTTTCTTACTTCTGTGGCATTTTTAATGATCTTTAATTTTTTCCTGCAAGAAAAGAATGTAACACATTTTCCAATGGAAGATAAGAAAGAAGGGATAAAATGAAAGTCAGAAGCTTGGAAGAACAGTTTGTTGACTGTTATTGCATGTCTCACAATTGAGCAATGATCTATGAAGCAGGGGATCTTGATGAAGCACATCAGTAAGATGAAATTCCCATAGGATATTTTTGGAGAGAGAAAGTGAGGCATGGGGTGAGTTTGCTTTAGGATATGGATATGCATCTATTACATAGGCAATTACTACCATTCTTTGTTCTTCCTTACTTGGCTCCCCTGTTTAATTTCTCAAAAAATTAAAGATAGCATGAATAAAGCATATGTAACTGAGTATTAATTATTTTTCTCTACTAAAAGCATTCCTTTTTTTGGCATTCGTCTTTTTTGGTAAATCCAATTTTCATTTCCTTTTCTTTTCTTTTCTTTTTCTTTTTTTTTTTTTTTTTTTTGTTTGTTTTGAGATGGAGTCTCACTCTGTCACCCAGGTGGGAGTGCAGTGGTGCAGTATTGTCTCACTGTAACCTCTGCCTCCCAGGTTCAAGCGATTCTCCTGCCTTGGTCTCCCAAGTAGCTGGGATTACAGGTGTCCGCCACCATGTCTGGCTAAATTTTGTATTATTAGTAAAGATGGGGTTTCACCATGTTGCCCAGGCTGGTCTCAAACTCCTGACCTCAGGTGATCCATCTGCCTCGGCCTCCCAAAGTGCTGAGATTATGGGCGTGAGCCACCGCGTCCAGCCTGTAAACACAATTTTCTTCCATTCTGCCATATGTGCCTAGAATTCTTGATGATCATGATGGCGATGATAATGATGATGGTGATGTTTATGTTACTGATGTAGATCACTCTAATTTAAAAATCTAAAATATGTGTCTCTTTTGTCCTCTTCCTGGAACAGCAAACTTTACATTCAAGGGCACCATTTGACTCTGTCACTGGAAGTGAGGCATTTAATCTTTTGAGATATCTTGGTATAATGCCACAAAAGCTTTTAAAATGGCATTTTAGTGGAGAAAGAGGTTCTGACTCATCAACAACTACAGTTATGTACAAATTATTGTCCCAAATTACCCCTTTTTACTTTTCTTATTCTCCAATCTGAGACCTGCAGAAAAAAAAAACAAAAACAAAACTGATTCATTTACTCATTTAGCAAAGCTGTACAAACCTTTGAAGGATTATACTGCCAATAAATGTGGTTCTCTCTAGTCCTCATTTTTTGGAACAAAGAAGAAATAGTCACCTGCTCTCCTGATCAGTTCAGATATATAGGGTCAGATCCTAGCTTAATAATATGTTCCAGACATGTCAGAAATACTGATATTTAGTGAACCTGAAACAAGTAATAGTTGTCAATTTTTGTTGAGTTCTGTAGGCTAGAGAATGACAAGGTCTATCTCCACATTTTATCTTGAGTCAGCACTACACACAGTTGTCTCTTTCTCTCCTGCTTCCCTCTAGTTGCCCTAGTATGTAATGCATCTCTCCAGGTATTTGCACTTTTGTAGGCTTAGAAGACTTTTACTATTGAGATGATACAAGTAGGAAATGGCAGTGTCAGGGCTTTATATATCTGGGATGAGACTGATGACTTTGTCTAAGGCCCCAGGTACAGTGAAAGAGACTATTTTGGGCAACACTCTTGCCTTACCAGCAGCATGTGACCAGCTACCTACCGGGTCTATTGTGTCCACCCTGACTGATGAAAATGCAGTTTGGGCTTCTGGAGAATGACTTTAATAGGGTCATGGTAGATTCATACTGAAAGTTGTGAAAACTAGAAGTGTGTAGCTAGATCTCTGGTTTTGTAGTCATAAGACTTGAGATTGAGCTGTTTCCAGCACTTACTAGCTGGATGATCTCAGGGAAGTCACTGTAACCTATCTGAGTCTGTTTTCTGAACCATATACTGGAAATAATATCACTTCATGGACACGTTTTGGTGATTACATGCAATAATACAAGAAGAAATTTTTACACAGTGTATTCAAATACATAACTGCACAGTAATAGGTCCTCTACATTTTATTCACACGTTTATCTTGCAGTTTATCCCTAAGGCTGCTGGATCAACCAGTAGCTCTCAGTAGGAAATGGTCTTATTTGAACTTCTTATGATTTTCTAGATCTTTCCTGACATTTCTAAAATTTTCTTGAATCTGTCATGTTCTCCAAGGAGACTCATTTCACGTTTAATTTGAATGCTTTCCAGTGCATCTGCCTTCTCTGTGCTCAGGAGTCTGCTGTTGCTGCGAGCTGGTTGCTTAGGTACACAGCTTCAGGCTGCCCAGGCTCAGGTTTAACTCACATCTTTCAGCATGGCCCTGATCTCCCTGAGGAATCTGCTCTGTTCCCCATCTCCCTGACCTGTCTCTGGGTCTAATTTACCTCTTTCTCACCAACTGGTTATAAAATACTATATATATTCTTCTTTCAGGAAAGAGGGACAGGGGCTCCTACTGGAGGAGTTTAGGTCTCTCCTGAGTGAATTTTCGCAGACTTACTACACAATCCTCTCCAGCTTTCCAGACATGCCCCTCACATACCAGCAGTTTTACCCCCGCTTCCACCTACTGCAGTTTTATCTGGCACAGACTATATTGCTGAACCTGATCTATCACACCAGGTTTTTTCTCAAGTATGTGGATTGCTCTCTCAGGGTACCCACTGGGACTCACTCTAGTCTATTGTTTCTTGTCACTCCATACAAACTAGATTCAGATTGTCTTCTTTGAGCCTCCTGGACTGTGTGTAAATCAGAGATTCTGCCTAGACACTGGTGAATATGCCAATAAACTGCTTATACCAAAGTACCACAACCTTACTTACATCCTCCCATTCACTATAAATAATTTGGGTAAGAATAACTGAATTGCTTTAAAAACAAGTGTTACATATAACTAGATAAGCAGCATCAGAACATGTAACTCCTCAAAAAAAAAAAAAAAGCCTCTTTTTAATATTAATACCTGCCCTGATGGATTAGCCACTTATCATTATGAAATATCATTATATGTTTCTAGTAACAATTTGTCATTAAATTTGCCTATTTTTCATATACTCAGTATGGTCATTCCAGCTTTTTTGGTCATTGCCTGCATATCACATATTTTTCTATGGTTTTACAGGCATACCTCAGAGATATTGCAGGCTTGGTTCCAGATCACTACAATAAAGTGAATATTGCTGTAAAACAAATCACATGAAATTTTTGTTTCCCAGTGCATATAAGTTATGTTTACACCATATTGCAGTCTATTAAGTATGCAGTAGCATTATGTCTAAAAAATACATACCTTAATTTAAAAATACTTTATTGCTAAAAAATGCTAACAATTATCTGAACCTCAGTGAGTCATAATGTTTTTGCTGGTGAAAGATCTTGCCTTCATATAAATCTTTTTTAGATATGTACCATATCTTAAATAGAATGAAAGTAAAACATTGTTTTTAAATATTAGCTAAATACCATTGCCTGCTTTAGCCTTAGTCTGAAAATTTACTCTCTCTTAAAATACATTAGTTTTAACAATGTAATGAAGATATCTCAACTCTAAAGACTATTCTTGACCCACTAAAAGAAATCAATTAAAAGGGAGAAAGTTCTACCCACTTAATTCAGTGTTATTTAATGCACTACTTGAAATTCCCTGTACACAGTCAACATTTTGCAAAATGCTCTACTAGTGAGAGCTGGCCAATTCTTCTACTCTTTATAGAGACATATATTTTCAACATAGAAAATACTTGGGGCTCATCTCATTGAGTATAGCTGAGCAGCAAAGGATGTGGAACTACATATGGTAGTACTAAATTGACGCCTAAACAGTCCAACAGTGTGAGACAGGGAACGATTATCACATTAAACGGAGCACTGGGTTCTTTTAGTCACCATATATTTCTTTAGAACAAAGTAGAAATCTCATTTGTGTGTCTAGACTAATTCTTTTTCTGATATTGGAATCAGTCACTGAACAAAGTCACTGTTTTAGTTGTCACAATGGTTGGTTTAAAGAATGTTAGTGTTACAACGTTTATTGGAAGACATTGAAACTGAACTTTACATTTTCTGTATGAGAAAGCTGAATACAGACAGGTGAAATCAATGCCTCTGGCTCTCCCTGCTACTTCATAGCAAAACCAGGCACTAGAGCCCTGCCCAGTGGCTTTTCCTCTACACCAGTGGTTCCCCCACCTGCTTGCACATTAGAATCACCTGAAGGGGCCAGGGGCAGTGGCTCACACCTGTAATCCCAGCACTTTGGGAGGCCAAGGTGGGCGGATCACGAGGTCAGGAGTTCAAGACCAGCCTGGCCAATATGGTGAAATCCCATCTCTACTAAAAATACAAAAATTAGCCAGGCATGATGGCACACGCCTGTAGTCCCAGCTACTTGGGAAGTCGAGCCAGAAGCATCGCTTGAACCCAGGAGGCGGAGGTTGCAGTCAGCCGAGATTGTGTCACTGCACTCCAGCCTGGGCAACAGAGTGAGACTCCATTTCAAAAAGAAAAATCACCTGAAGCGTCTAGCAAAAATAGTGACACTTGAGCCTCACTCTAGTGAAGCCAGGGCTGAGAGTCCCTTTTTTTTTTTTTTTTTTTTTTTTTTGAGACGGAGTCTTGCTCTGTCGCCCAGGCTGGGGTGCAGTGGCCGGATCTCGGCTCACTGCAAGCTCCGCCTCCCGGGTTTACGCCATTCTCCTGCCTCAGCCTCCCGAGTAGCTGGGACTATAGGCGCCCGCCACCTCGCCCGGCTAGTTTTTTGTATTTCTTTTTCTTTTTTAGTAGAGACGGGGTTTCACCGTGTTAGCCAGGATAGTCTCGATCTCCTGACCTCGTGATCCGCCAGTCTCGGCCTCCCAAAGTGCTGGGATTACAGGCTTGAGCCACCGCGCCCGGCCGAGAGTCACATTTTATGCCACTCTCTTGCAGAGTAGAAATATTTACAAATATTAGCTGATGGATTCAATTTTTTTGCCTTTGCTCTATAAGTGTCCATGCTGAAGCATCCATTGCCTTAGGGTGTGACAGAGAAAAAGCCAAGGGCAAAAAAGTCATTGTTCACCTTTGATTTTCAAAATAGACTTTAAAAAGTGTTTATCAAAAAGAATTTGAAAGCTAGACTTTCAATGGCAATGGCAAGGTTCTTGAGAGAGAAAAGCCTTCTCTAAATTCCAAAATCTTTCTTTCTAGTATCAAAAGTCAGAAACTGTTGGACTCAGACATAGAGTGTAAGTGAGCCACATAAGAGGAAAATATCAGGCTATGTTGAAAGAGGCATCTCCAACTACACAGAAATGAGGGTAAAATATTAATGATGACTACTTTCTTAGAGAAAACTGGAAGCAAACAAAAGATGCATGTCTTAGGCTGGCTACCTGATGTAGAGAAACAGGAACAATAGGAAAAGGAAAGAGAGGGGAGAGAGAGAGATAGAAAGAGAGAGAGAGAAAAATTTTTAAGGTATTGACTCAGGTGATCAGGGAGGATAGCAAATCCAAAATTACAGGGTCAATTTATAGGCTGGAGACCCAGGGCAGGGCCAATGTTGCAGTTCCAGTCTAAAGGCCAACTTCTAAAAAAAATTTATTCATGTAGGAGGAAGAGGGTGCCGGGGGAGTCTTACTGCATTCAGGTCTTTAACTGATTGGATGAGGCTTACCTACGTTATATAGAGTAATCTGTTTTACTCAAAGTTCACCAATTTAAATGTAACCCTCATCCAACAAATACCCTCACAGAAACATTCAGAATAATGTTTGATCAAATTTCTGTGTACAGTTACCTTACAAAGTTGATATGTAAAATTAACCATCACAGCTAGTGTATGCCCAGTTGTGCTTCTGTTACCTGTGGCAAATCCATAAGGGTCTGCAGCAACCTCAATTCTTGCCTCCTCAGAAGAAAGAATTGAACTGAGGGGCATAAGGCAGAAGAAGAGATGGAGGCAAGTTTTACAGCAGGAGTGGAAGCTGATTAAAAAGCGTTAGAGCAAGAATGAAAAGAAAGTAAATTACACTTGAAAGAAGACCAAGTGGGCATCTTGGAAGTCAAGTGCAGAATTTGACATTTTGAGTTGGGGTTTTATATGCTGGCATACTTCCAGTGTCTTGCATCCCATTACCTTTGATTCTTCTCTTAGGGTAAACTGCCTGCATGCATGGTGGCCTGCTAGTACTTGAGAGGTGAGCATGAGCAGTATGTTTACTGGAGTTGTACACATACTTACCTGAGGTGTTCTTCCCTCTTCCAGTGAGATGCCCCCGGAAGGTCAGACACCAGTTAAACTCCACCATTTTGCCTCTTAATGCACATGGTCAAGCCCACTCACACAATTCCTGAAATCTTATCGGGAAGCTGCTGATCACCAGTTACAGGAAATTTTATCTATTGGGAAACTGCCTTAACCTGGTGAGGGCTACAACCAATTATTATTTTAGAGAGGTAGTGTGACAATCACCTGACACGTCACCATCACCTGATGGTTGCCTGACATTCCTGCTGGAGTTGGGGGAGGCATCTCCTGCCCCACTCATACCTGGCTAGCTACGTACTGTAACACTTCTACCAAACCTATCTCCTACTCTCTCCTTTGTGTTGTGCCCCAGCCAAAATTCAAGGAGGAAGAGTATCTGCTCCTAGATAGATTTTATGGTCAAAATGCAAAATGATTCATAGGAGACAACTTTATATACCAGAGAGACAACATGAGGATCTGCATATCCTAAAACTTTATTTACTCTTAGAATTTTTTAAGTGGGGAGAGAAGTTACATATAGAATAGCACAGGACCGAAAAAGATTACCCCAGTCTCTTGAATATTGTAGCTGCTAAAGAAATGTTAGTTGCCCTGGAAAAAATATTTAGCTATCGAAATGTAGATATCTGTAAAAAATAAAGTTTCTGATTCATATCTTAATGGTTCACCTACTGTTACAGCTTTTAAATCAGAGCTAGATTATGTAACGTCTTTTGTGTAGTTGGAAGAGCTGAGGAGAGTTAAGTATGGGGAAGGGCATGGGCAGAGATGTGCAGATACTATCCGTTAAAGTTTTGAGTACTAGAACAATAACACATAATAAAATTAATTTTCTCTGTACAAATTTATATTCTTTCACCACTGAGTTATTTTCTGCGTTTATACATGGTAATTTAGTGAGAGAAAATGACATCAAGATTTCTTAAAATGTATTATGGATGGGTAATGATTTTAAAAGCAGAGAAAATATATGTAATCATTGAACAGGTGTCTGTGCTTGCAAAAAGAAATAAATAACCATTTAAAAACAATTCTTCATCAGAATGAGTTTAACTTCTAAAATATGATGGACAATATATTCTGTGGATACTTAATACAAATTCATTTGAAAGGCATGCTAGATCTTTTACTCAGTGATCAATTGCTGTGTCTTTATTTTTATTTTAGAAAGCCAAAAAGAGAGAGACTATAATTACTCTGAATAATACAGACCAATATTCAGCTCTTTGCTTTCATTTTATAGCCCTGTGTGACAATAAATATACATTTATATTAGTTCCTTATTTTAATCCTTCATTTGGGCAACAAGGGCTTGCTATATTATTAGCTTTTTGTGTAATGTGATATGCGTAGGGAACATCCTTTACCTATCTAAGACCATATTGGCAATAGATTGAGAATCCAGATGACTGGAATCTATGAGACTTATTCAAGATATTGCTTTAATGGTTTATAGGAGGTTCTGACTTAGGTCAAATAAGATACAATGTTCAATTTGAAACTATCAGCATATTTGTATTTTGTATGTAACCACATACTCTAATATTGAGAGAAAGTTGAGATTAGCATCACATTTTAGCCACAGGACTCTGGAATGCCAAAATCCTTCTCTAGAAAAATACCTCCCACAATTTTCTGGAAAGATATAAATGAAGATGACAATGACCAGCTAAACAAAATAACACTTCATTAAAAATTAAGTCTTTGCTGCCCCAAAAGCCACTGACAAACTCTGGTAAATTGTGCTGGGATTCAATAGAACTCATGCCTAAGTGATATACAAGAGTGACCATCACCCTGTTGAGCTGACATTTAGAAAGAATCACTCCTATAGAACAAAACTGGTATCTGCTAGCTCCGAAAGACATGGAGGCAAGGAAGCAAAAAAGAGTTTTTGCTCCATTGGCCTAGCACTGAGTTAGCCTACACCACTTGCTGTAGACCTTCAAAGATCAAGGCAAGGTCTCCTGCTGTGCAGGAGGGTGGAAGAAAAAAAAGTGTGTGTGTGTGTGTGTGTGTGTGTGAGAGAGAGAGAGAGAGAGAGAGAGAGAGAGAGAGAGAGAGAGAGGCAGAGATAGACAGAAAGCTGGTGCCCTTACTACTTTTCAATTGTGGAAGAAGAAATACTGGGGAAAGCAAAATCAAAGCCTCTTGAAAACTCCACCTGTAGAAAACTCAGCATGTCGTCAATCAGTGGACAAGCAGTTCAGCTCTAGTTCCTTAGATGGAAGGAGAAGGAGAGGAAGGATAGCACTCCTAACTGTTGAGCTGATTTGGTCATGGGAATGATGTAGAAAAGAAGCCCAGAACAACCCCAAGCTAACATCTGTCTCATAGATAAGTTGACGATTCTGTGGGATTTTTGGTTTTCACAAAATATTTTTTCAGCCATATAACATTTATTTCTTTAGACCCATGATATAAATTTTTTAAAAAGTTTTCCAGCTCCAGAAACATAATTTCAAGGAGTATACAATCAAAGTTCACTCATCTACTCAATACTCATTGAGAACAACACTGAGTTTTTTGAGGGGTATAAAGAAGAACTAAAATGAATCTGCCTTTGAAGAAACTTGCATTTTAGTAGTCATTGTCAAAAATAACTAGCATACAAACGATTAAGTAAAAATTGCCATAAAATATATATAGCTCAAGGACACTGAGAGTTTAGAGAAAAATGATTTTTTAAGCAATAAATTTCACTATGATTTGTATAAACTCATATAATTGGTTTTGAAATGACCATTTAAAAATTATAAACAGAACGCATATAATACTTCTTTTGAAGAGGAAAAAAAGCAGATAAACAAATATACACCTGAATGATTCAAATATTGATGCATCTGTTCCAAAGCTCTAAAACTAATTAGATATTTGGTTTCATGATTTCTATTAGCTTTTAAAAAATAGGCATCTATTAACATAGTTTGGTATTATAATGACAAACAATTAGTGATAACTGTTCTATTCTGGAAAGAAATAATAATTGAAAGTAGTTGGCTTCTAAATAAATTAAAAAGTAAGCTTGCTAACTTAATTTTAAAAATTTGATTTAGGGAATTTATTTTAGGAATCTTCCACTTTGGATGTATAAAGAACTTGAAGAAAATAAAATTCTTTTTCTTGCTTTGGTTATTTCTCATTAGCTTCCCCTTATCTTCCCTCCACCCTACTAACCCCACAGACTCTTACGTTACCCATTTACATTTCCACTGGAATATTAGAGAAAATATCAGGGTGTCTTTAAGAGCCTGGAAGCTGAGAAAAATTCCTTATAAGATGGAATTAATTATAATCACTTGAGAGATTTGAAGAATTAGTTGAAAGTTGCAGAAGGCAGATATCAGCTCAATATAAGGAAGAAATCCCTGAAGATTAGGAAGAATTAACAACCATTTTCTTAAGATGTTTCCAATACCTCAATTTATTCAAAGGCGAACTGGAAAGTCCTTTACTGGATATTGTAGAGCTGATTGACGTAAACATTCATCGGGACTGGTGAAGAGCTAGACTTGTTATGTAAGTTTTCTTTATGAACTGAAAGGCTTTCTGTCACTGAAATTATTTTCTAACAAAGGAGTTATTCGCATTATGTTTCTGTCTCAGAAAATTGTATCCCCTACACAATTTATTCCCTGAAATTGTTTTGAACTGACCCATCCAGATAATCCTGCACCTGGTAGACGTGGGACATTCAGGGGAAGAATGAACTTGGGACACAAAATTAGATATGAGATGCTAAGTTGCACATGCACATTCTTGTTATACCTATTACCTCCAGTGTATTGGAGAATAATTGAATATTTCAGAAGGGTAGATGTAACTGTAAGTTTCAGAATGAGAGCTTGGTGTCATTCAGTTGAGTTAAATAGAATGTGGTCAGAAGTTAGCCATCTTTGGCACCTATGCACAAAATTTCCACAAATATAGTTTGATTGCTGATAAAAATCCCTGCATTCTCCAACACCGGACATCTTCTGGTATGCTAAAACCATGGAGAGAGTGGCTCAGATCTCTGTGCATTATAGAAGATGCAAGAAAGTATTACAAAGGTCAAGTGAGCAGAAATACTAGAAACTGTAGCAATGCTGTTATTGGATATGTCATTATGGGTCGCCACTGATGACTGGTAGAACTACCACCACTACAGTGAGCAGATAGACTCAACTTTGGGGTTTGATGTTATCTAGTTCATAGGTCTCCTAATCAGTGCCACTCTGGCATAGACAGATATCACCAACTTCGGCCACACTGCTCATAGAAGGCTGTACAGGACATCAGATTGCAACATCGACACATATCTTCAGATTAGCATGATATACATCTTGAGACCCTTATCAGTGAGCCTAGTCTTCCTCATAGCTAAGCAACCCAGCACTTGTCATCCTTGTATAAAACCCATGATTTTCTTGTCAGTTAGCATGTTTTTGCCTGCAAGAAACAGATAGCCCAACATAAAGTAGCTTAAACAACAAAATAATTTGTTGACTGTCATAACTCTCCAATTTCCTAAGCCCTTATAACTTCTTTCTATTTCCAACACTGTTGCCCTAAGTAATGTTTTTAATATATTTCACCTAAGCTTTTTTTTTCAACTTTTATTTTAGATTCAGGCAGTACACATACAGGTTTGTTACCTGGGTATATTTCATGATGCTGAGGTTTGAATTATTCCGTCACCCTGGTGCTGAGTATAGTACCCAACAGTTAGTTTTTGAGTCCTTTTCCCCTTCTCTTCCTCCCACCTTTAGTAGTCCTCAGTGTCTGTTGTTGCCATCTTTATGTCCATGAGACCCAATGTTTAGCTCCCACTTATAAGTAAGAACATGTGGTATTCATTTCACCTAAACTTTCGAAGTTATATCCTACCTGGTAATTCTGCCACTCATTAATAATTTCCTACCATAGCCATTTATTCATTCATTCAACATTTTGAGTGCCTGCTATCCTATTTTGGGGGAAGAATATGTCATTGAATGAGTTATGTTGCAGTCCCTAAATTTAAGGAGGTGTTTTAGTAGGGAGAGGGTAGGCTATGGTGCAACATCAAATGATAACAGAGGTTTACTCTCTAACTATCCATCTTTTATAGAATGACTGTGGCTCTGCTCCATGCCAGTTTACCTCAGAAGCTAGGCAGATAGGCCTTGATCTGGAAATTTGCCCACTGGTATGGCACAAGGAAAGAAAGTGTGACAAAGCACAAACTTTCTCAAAATTTCTGCCTGCAAGTGACCTATATCACATTCATTTATATTTCACTGCTCAAAGCAAGTTGCTTGACATAACTGACTTCAATAGTGAGGGAATCATATACCTCTTCCAAGGAAAGCACATGGATATTGGTGAAGAGTAGTGCAATCAACCATGTGACATTAAAATTTAGAGCAGAGATCAGTAAACTACAGCCTGCCACATCATTCTGTATATAAAGTTTTATTGAGACACAGACACACCCATACATTTACATATTATCAATGACTGCTTTTGCACTACAATGGCAGGGTTGAGTAGTTGTGACACAGACCATATGATCCAGAAAGCCTGAAATATTTACCATCTGGTCCTTTACAGAAAATATTTTCCTACCTTGATTTAGAAAAGCAAAAAGATACGAAATAAACTGCAATATTTAATCATGCATTTCCTGTGTTTATTAGCTATTAGCAGCAATGATGATTGCTTTCTTTCTATACAGACTCCATTAGGATACAAGACATATTTTTGAAAAAATATTGGTTTCTGGTGATGAGCAATCTTCTGGTAGCTTCAAGATTCCATCCAGCATTTTTAAGTTTGGCAAACAGGAGAATACTCTAAAGCAAAAGTTTAAAAAAAGAAACACTATATTGAACAAAAGCATTTTATTTCACTTATTCTCTTTATAAGTGAATGGACTTTGCTATTGTTATAAGGAAGATGAATGGCTATCACTTCATTCTGTGTTCTTTATCTTTGCAGTGGAGCTAAAATAAAATATTACTCATTTTAGTTGACCTGATGATATTGCCATAGCTTGCCCTTTCAGGGATCTAATAGATCTTTCAGCAGGTGGTAAATATTGATCAGAGAAGTGGGACTGTCTACAATCTGTTTTTATAAGAGAATTTCATTCCAGTTTTTACAGTCTTATAAGGGAAAAAAAATCAATGAGTGGATTTAGCCAACTAACCATGAGAGACAGAATGAGATCATGATATATGTGCTCATTATAAAGTTAAAAGTTTAGAAAGAGAAAGAAAGTAAAGTAAGCCCACGATACTCAGTGATAGTTAAAGAAGAATTCTTCTGGCTGATAAATATAGAAGAGGGAGTGGGAAATAATATTGTGCTGTTATTTTTTTCCTGAAAGAGAGCACTTCTAAAGCTCGTATTTCAAATTCAGGGAGTCACTTCTATGTTCAGAAACAGATCCTTCAGTTCAATCCAGTTAACAGTGATCATATACTAGCGGCATTAAAAAGCAGCATTTTCTTTAGAATGACAGCTTTTCTAGATCTGGGAATTCTGAGGTCTCAGGCTGGGGGGAATCTATGGCATTTGAATTTGCCTGCATGAAAGATATGGAAACCTCTTAGCAGATATGCCAAGTCAACTAATGATGGTGCTGACCTCCTTGAAAGCCCCCATTGGCTACATGATTTTCTTAACATTAATTGCTTCCTGTGCATCTCTTTTAATCCTCACAACAACTCTGTCAGATTGGTTTTTATCCCTCATTTAAAATAACTTATCCAAATCATAAGGCCTGTAGGTGACGAAGCAAATATTAAAATCTATGTCTTCTGGCTTCAAAATTAATACTTAGCTGGCAAGAATTTCTAGCCACGGATTTTTTTTTTTTTTAAGTCAAGCAATAATGAACTAATATAATGTTTGACTCCGGGAGAATGAGACAGAAGTTTGCCTGTAGGTGTCCCGGAAATGGGGCCACCTTCTAACCTACTGGGACTTACACTATTAGTTCTATTATTAAGTCCTTTCTCTTTTGAATTGTGCTGTCTTCTTATTGGAGGATCTGAAACAAAGGAGGAAGGGAAAGCAGTCACAATTCTAGGTGATAATGGTCAAGAAAAGCTTGTAATTTAAATAATTCTGAGCATGGTGTGTAAAAAGAGTCACCTGAAGCTCTGGCCCAAATCCTCAACACAGATACCCCGTGACAAAATTAAAGCTATTATAATCTTCAAGGTGCAGATTTTTGGCTGGGTGACTGAACCCATATTTGAGTGAACTTCTGACTCCAGCTTAGTTCCTTAGCATAAGTGGATGCTTAAACCTTTTCCTTGCACTTTAAAATGACTCCATCATTCTGTTCAACACAACCCTGCACTACCTAAGTTAATATAACCTGGCTTTTTCTAACTTGAAAGTCAGCATATATATACCTTGGACTCAATCCAATAGAGTTAATACTGGAAAACCAGAAGAACCACATTATATCCCTCATTCCTACATAACTCTATACCACATCATGAATTTTGTAGACAGAATTATAGTAAGACCTCAGGGCATATCCGATTTCAGACAATTCATCTTAATACTATTATTGTAAGGCATTCTTTGAAGAGAGGTAAGAGGCTGAGTTGGGACCAAAATGCTTTATAAAACCCCACATATGAATTAACAAAACTGAAATACAATACTATTAAATTAACCTTATGACTAGGAATGTGCTTTCTTATGAATGATGTTGAAATGTCCAGCTAAACCTCCTCTGATTATAGGAAATATAATTTTAAACCTCCAAATATTATTATGGTTAAATATTAGCTCAATATTATAGCAACTGTGCTGCTAGTTTTCACTGTTACGTGAAAGCAATTTAAGAATCTATTATCACAGACATGAAATTTTGCTTCCAGACTACAGTCATAGGGGAGACAACTGCAGTAATGAGATTTATGTAACAACAGAGATTAGAATTTCTGTTTTGACAAATTTTCATTGTACATGAGGCATTGAAGAATCTCACCTCATATAGGCTTCTAGGATACAGTTGCTGTTCATGGGAAAAGAGCAGTGTGAGGAAGGAAGATGGTGAAAACTATGTCTTTTACTGAAATGAAGGTAAGCAAAAGATTGTAATCGTAGAATAGAAATAGACCCTGGAGATGATCTAACTCTTTGTTTGACAGATTTGCCTGGGAGGGGAGATGACCTCAGTCATGGATACAAATACAGGCTGTAGAATTCATTTGCTTGTTTTTATCCTTTTAATTCCCATAAGCACAATAATTAGTGGTACTGGGAATTAGCTGGAGACAAATAGATGGGCATATTACTGGGTGCACACTTCAATGTTTACATTCCATTACTATCATTGGGAATGTTCTCAGTTGTGACAAAGTAATAAAAATGGTTTCTTCTTGGCAGGTTTTTGAGCTCTTTCGACCACTGGAGTACACTGAATTCTTTGTATTCACTTAATGTTGGCCCTGGGGCCCAAAGAGTGAAAGTAATACCAGAGAATAAACCATTTATAAAGTTGTCACATGCAACTTAATAAAATATATATATGTATAATTTTTTAAAAGACGTCATATCTATTAAGCATGTGGGAGAAAATGTGTGGAATTTGAAAGTCTAAAATTAAACATCTTTGTATAGGTAAAGTCATTACAGAAGGAGCCTAAAAATCTGTATAGCAACTATAAATTAACCAAGAGAAAAGAGTGTATTAAGATAAATTTTTAAAAAGATAAAGAAAGATCAGTTCAAAAGTCTTTAGACGAGATCAGAAGCATGAAGTGTTCAACATAGTGCAGATTCTATAACTATTTGCTGGGTAAATTTGAGCAAGAGAGGAACAATATTTTAAAATATAGTTAAAAGTGTAATATTCAATGAAGTGCAAAAGGTGACTTAGGGTGTCTGGGGCCTTACCGCTTCCTGTAATTTTGGTGGAACTCACAAGGGTTCCTCTTAAGAATAAGGGATTCCAGTGGAGTGCAACGTAAACTGGAAAGTCCAATAAGAGTCTCAATGTGGTTTTTGGCCAAGGATAAATGCTGTATCTGAGGTATCTTTGGTAATTGTTTGAAAGACATGAGATGGTTTTTGCTCATATTTAAAATTCTGCAGCTGGATACAAAAGAGAAACATCTTGTTACTTGTCTCCTAAAGAGAATGGTTAACTACCAAATCTAACATAGGACTAGCATGCCTTATGTAGGCAATAACCCCTCAATACAGTAACAGTGATGTTACTGTCATGATGGTCACATACAAACTATGTGACAAATATAGTTTCCTAAGAAAATTAGAAATATTTATATTAGAATATTAAGAGAAAATAAGCAAGATACATGAGGCCATAGGTTTGTGGAGCACAGGAATCTGTTTTCTTTTCCAGTGAATGTGCTTGGTACCTGACTTGGCCCATGGTGGATTCTTGATATGTCTTAAATAAAAGGATGAATAGCTGCATATCATCTCAGCAATATAAAAGTGGACACACACAAAAACAACAACTTGTGAAAAATACTGTTTCTAAGTAGTGAGATTATAGTTATTTTTCTTACTACCTTTCTGTAATTTAAAAACCTCTATATTGAGAAAATAGCATTTTAAATCAGAAAGGAGGCATTTTTAATATAAAAGAAAACTAAAGTATCCTTAGAAACAGTAAAATGTATTAGGCATTTAAATGTATACATTTTCCTGATAGATAATGCTTCTCAATGTGTTTGCCTTAAAACTATAACTGTACAAGACTGGGTGAATAGAGAAAATAATTCAAAATCTGTCACTGACATCTTGCCTTAAGGAAAACTTCCTTTATGTATAAGTTAGGATTTAATATTATGAGATAAATACAGGGTATATATTTATGGGCCTTGGGCCCCACAAAGACACTTGGTAAATGGTGATTGCTAACAGGAAACAGGGTACTGTAAAGAGAGAACTGCAACACAGAAACATTAGGGAAAAAAAATCCCTTTGAACCACCTAGATTTCATTGTAATTTTTTGGCATCTATTATTTTTATTTTTGTTCTTTCCTTTCAGTCCCTCTCCATATGTATATTTTATATAGATCTCATCTTATCTTTGATAACTTTTGGCTTCTGCTTATTTCCAGAATTCATACAGACTTCAGGAGCACTTCAGTACTATGACAATTTCTCATTGAAAAACCAGCCCAAGAAGTTCCTACCCCCGTGCCTCTCTCCCCATTCTCCTCTGAAATCTGTTATTTTCTTGTTTACCAGTCATGCTCCCACTTTTTCATAGGTATCCTTTTATCCTTTCAGTATCTCAGATTCACCACACCACAGATTGCCCCAGTCGATAGGAAATGTTAGGGGAGAGAAGGGGGGCAAAGCAGGTGGGTGGTGACACAACTTTCTCTGTCTTGGCACTTCCTGTCTGCCAGACTGTTTCCCTCTTGTGTACAGCTATCATGACCTCTTTCTGTGACCTTCTCTCAGCCAATGCTCAGAATTGTATCTTAACCTGCTCTAGAAATTACCCTTCCTTTTTGTGGATGCTCAATTTCCTTCATCTAATTCACTCCTGAGGAGCTCTGTTGGCCCCTCTCATTGCCACCAAAGCTCACTCCACCTACCCATTCTGCCTGCTGAAGCAAATAGCAGCTCCCTGTAAAAAGGGTTCCCTAGCAATCCCTGAGTAGAAAGAGATTATGTTTAACAATATGACTTTGGAATCCTTGAGAAACCAAAGAGTCTCTATATATTTTTTATTTTTAGTTTATTTCTGTCCTTAATCTGATAACCAGCCTCCGCTCCAATAACAGAATGTTACCCTACAGGCTACTATTGTCAACTACCTTGTAAAGTCTTTCCCCATAGGTGTTCAATAAACATGACTAACTAAAAATTAATTTCTTAAACCATAATGTATATGTCATGTAATTGCATTTTCTAGTTTACATCACAATGAAAATGGCAAATTTTTCTACTCATACAAATAACTTTCCTAAAAATTGGTAATAAAATATTAATTTGAAAAAAACAGATGTTTCCCTCTAAAGTATGACATTTTGATATATAAATTTCTCTTTTGGCCTTGCTGTATGTGCCACTTCAGTACAAAGTGTCACCTTTAAGACCTGACCACATGGGGCCAGGTGCAGCCAATGATCACACATATCCAAATAGAGAAGACTTAACTTTAACCTGTTAACTAGACATGCTACAGAGCAGATACCTTGGCAATCTTATGGCACTTAAGTCCACCAGTGAATTATCCACTAACCAGAGGGTTTCAACTCGAATTAGTCTTCTAAGAATTCTGTTAAAATTTTCAACTTGGTAAGGATCCCCCAAATCCTGAAATGGAATGTTCAAATTCTGAGGAAAAACAAATAAAAAGAAAAAAGTAAGGCTTTTGTCAGCTTTAGTTATTCATTTAAAATGTATTGTGTATATTAATTATACCAGTAGTTTTTAACCTTTTTTTTTTTTTTGTCTTCCAGAGTACTCATACATCCAAACACAATTATGTTGTAGCAATTTTCAAGTTAGGGAGGGTGAAGATCTTGATCAGAATTACTGAGCAGTATACAGGGTTTGGGAGGGTTCCACGGGTGTATGGAGGAAGAAGGACAGGATTCTTAAGCAGATTCTGAGATTTTCTAGGGGTGTAGAATAGAAGGGATAAACTTCTGACTGCTTTACATGATCAGTAATCATTAGCCTCACTTGGAAATTCTCAGAAATCACATTTATAAAATTTTTAGAGTAAGATAACATAATTTGGAAGACGAAAACTATGATTTTGTTTAACGTAACTAGAGATATATATCTAAAAATGACTTGGTGTGCTTCAAAGATAGTGAATATTTTATTTTCACTTTAAACAGCAGTCAACTTTGGTGTAAAATACATTGCTACCACTCTCAGTGGTTGCATTGCTCTTCTAAACTGCATTCCTAAAAGTCAACTTAATTTTTTTATTTCCATATTTTGCCATCAATTTCTGTCAATCAAAATATTGAATAGAATGACAATCCCTTTTTTAAAAATTCGAGGCCAAATAATTTGCTGTTTTTAAGGAAATACAGACATTATATTTAGGAAGATTAGTAACATCTTGATATTTTTAGATATTATACTTTATAAAATGTGATACACGAAAATTTATTTTCCAAAAGCATACAAAGTCTTTATTTTAAAATAAAACTTGAGAAATGATAAAAGTTTATGTGTATCGCCTATACACTAAAATCATCTCCTCAGAAAAGTTTTTAAAAAAATTTAACACTATTTCCCAACTAAGTTTTCTATGATAGTTAAGAGTTTATTTAGCCATTCTCTTACAGTATAGTTATTGAAAGGATAATTAATTCTTCCATGATAGTTTATTAGAAAGGCTCCATTGACTTTAAAGTATACCCAAGGTTAAAATTGCAAGTATAAAGAAGGAATGAATATAAACACCAAAATGACTACTCCTAAAGAGAGACTGGGAATGGATGTCAAAGCCTTAGGTGTATTGTTTAAATTTTTTAAATAAATAAGGGGGTATGTTGTTTACATTTGTACTAGATTGTAACCATTCATTATATATTAATAACTTTAATTTGAAAGGAAAGAACCATACTGGGACATGGTATTCTATTTTCTTATCTTTCCCTGAAAAATTGCATAACTTTGAGCAAGTCAGTTCTCTTCCTGGACTTCCTTTTCCTTTCTGAAAATAAGAAATTTAAACCAGATCCTCTGTGAAGCTCCTTCTCATTCCCTAATTTCTTAATTCTATGGTATATAAGTCTGTGAAGCAAAGGAGGCGTCAGGAGTCCTCAACAAGGAGTTTTAGGCTCTGTTTCATTTCTAGAAGACTTCTTAAACTTTTCAAGCATAATTTTATCCCTTTAATATACAAAAATATTAGCCTCTCACTCTGTTGTGAGGAAGTTGACTTATTTTTTTATTTCCAGAAGCACTTGTCCCAGTTAAATCTTCAGTCCTCTGCCTAAGCATGACTTGATCCAACTGGAGTTAGAAGCTTGAGTCGCAACCCCACAGATTTGTAGTGGTCAGGTTGACTAACTGCAGGGGAAGTTTCAATGCTAGTGGCTTAGTCAGCAGGGTGATTTTCAGCAACTAGAAATGAAAATCCGGTTCCCTCACTGAGGAAAAATTTGATTTCTTCCAGCATAGCTTTGTTTGAGCTGGCTGCTCAAAAGTTTCATCCTGATGCATTGTTCAAAGGATTCCAGATTGCATCATAAACTCATTGATATGGATTATTGTCCAACATTTGACTTTTTTTTATTATTAACAATTTTGTTCTTCTCAAATATTTTAAACTTCTTCTCAGAGTTCAGCAATATCAGGTTAAAATGAAGGTTAGAAAATATGTAACATATTATGATGAAAAGAAGGGGGAAAGAGAAACAGAGAAGCCCAAACACCGGGAGTTTTACAGAAAGCTGTGAAGACATGCTAAAAGTTGTGTTATTTATGCCCTTAAAAAAAAAAAAAAAAAAAAAAAAAAAGATGTCACAATTTAATCAATGGATAAATAGGCTTTAAAAAAAATAAAAATAAAAGCTCTTACCCTGCAGTCTTCCCAGTTTTCTTGTAGCCATGTTTCCCATTTGTTTTTTTCAAGAACTCTTTTCCTTGGGGGCAAGGTACACTCTACCTGTCTGAAAAGTTGCTCTTCTTCAGAGGGTCCTAGATAAGAACCACAAGGTAAGATTTTGGAAGTATGTTTAGGGGGCAGGACTGGCACTTTCACTTGCTATTTGGCCAGTTGTTTGAAACTCCCACTGGATATCACAACTAGGGAAAGTATGATTTGACCCACACAGTGTGAGCAGTAATAAAATGATTTAACCCACTCCTGTCTCCCTAACCTGGTTGGGGGAAAGATTGGAGACAGGGAAAGATCCAGGACTTCACCAAATTTTTCATTTTCTAATAGTTGAAAATCATTTTTTTAAATTTTGCCAACTAACTTTCCTCTCATATCTTCTAAGGAAAATTGAGCTATACCTCTTATTTGACAACATTAAATCAGATTCACAGTTATGACAATAATAAATTAATCAAAATATGGCTATTAAATATCTAAACCACTCAGTTTTCTCATTATCCTTCTGCTATAGGAGCCTGTGGATGTGTGTGAAGGGCTTACTACCGAGCCCTCTCAAAACAAGATGAGTGATACAAAAAAGGGGAAATATGAAACAAATCAGCAACTTTCTTTTTCATCTTCTTTGCTTAAAAAGCAAAGGAAAGTTTTTTAAAAACTATATTAAGGCTATAATACAGGTTATAAGGTTATTAGGTTATAGATTATTTAAATTGTTCTTTTTTTTTTTTTTTGAGACGGAGTCTTGCTCTGTCGCCTAGGCTGGGGTGCAGTGGCTGGATCTCAGCTCACTGCAAGCTCCGCCTCCTGGGTTTATGCCCTTCTCCTGCCTCAGCCTCCCGAGTAGCTGGGACTACAGGTGCCCACCACCTCGCCCGGCTAGTGTTTTGTTTTGTTTTTTTTTTGTATTTTTTTAGTAGAGACGAGGTTTCACTGTGTTAGCCAGGATGGTCTCGATCTCCTGACGGGGTTTCACCATGTTGGTCAGGCTGGTCTCGAATTCCTGACCTCGTGATCTGCCCACCTCAGCCTCCCAAAGTGCTGGAATTACAGACTTGAGCCACCACTACTGGCCTACAGTTAACTTTTAACCATACATAAATATTTCTAGCCCATTCAAGTGAGAACAATCTCTATTATAGTGATTTAATCTTCATATAATTTTCTCTTTGGGAATTGTGAAGTCATTCCTGATTTTCTTTCTCTTTTGTGTCTCAATTCGGTTAGTCACCTTATCCTAGCAGTTTTCCCTTTGAGGATCTGTCCCTTCCTTTTCAATGTCCAGGTTCTCATGTCTTCCTACTTAAACTGTAATTACTTTCTCTTGAATCTTCTTGCTTGTGATGTTCTCTCCTCCAATATAAATGACACACATTACCATACAACCTTCCTGAAACACAGCTTTTACCCCAGGACTCACTACTCAAAACATTTCGGAAACTTCTTCTTGCCTACAAATCCTAGCTTGTCAGATAAGGTTTTCCATAGTCTTATCTCAACTTCCATTTCCGAACTCATTTCTCACTATTTTCCAACATTATCATCCTCCAAATAAGGTTTGCACAAAACTTTGAGGGTTAGGGAAAGAATGTCCTGTTTCCAGTCTGGAGTTAGCTGGTAGATAAATGTGGGACTCCAGATGACTAATTTTAATATCCTGATCTTCAGTTTTTCATGTCTGCAAAGAATAGGGGGAAGGCCTGAATCAAGTGCTGACCATAAACTGAATTTGGTGAGAAAACATGTTGGTTTGGCATGCATGGTGCTTTATAAAAATACTGGTTTCTAGTACTTTAAGGATAATATAGGTTTTTTTATTGCCATAGGCCCCTACACTCTCTATTGTGCTTCCCCAGGCAAACTTCACTCTGATATGGTGTCAACCAGGCCCCTGAAAGCAACCCTACACTAAATTACTTTGATTTCCTACCAGCTCTATCATGGTGTATTTCTATGAGTCACACCTGGTACCATTTGCAAGCACTTTTCCCACTCTGTTTTTCTGGAATGGGTGACTACCCTCATTTCAAAGGTAAAACAATAAAGAAAAAGGACACTGAGGACATCAAAAACAAACTTTGCTTTTGTGGCCTGTGTGCTTTTGTGGACTATGATAAAAAGTATTAAGTTCATTTGTGAAGAGTTTATGGAAGGCAATATGAGAGTCCAATATTTTATTATTTCGACACAAACATCAGTTCTTACACCAGGGGCAGGTGGAGGCCAGGGTGTAGCCTCCCCTTTCAGTCATTTCTCTCATAATGAACTCTGCTGTTACCACCCAGGAAATCCTTTGACCCAGAATGAGGCAGTATTTCAACCGACTTACAAGTAAAATATCCTTATGTTAGGAAATGTTCTTCTTCATTGATGAGGGTGGTTGGATTTAAAAATCATGGAGGTGGAAAACTGGAGCAATCACCTAATTGAGCAGGGAGACCCTCAGGCTGTATTGTCTTTCACCCACCCCCACTTCAAATTTGGCAGCTTTCTCTGTGTACCAGATAACCCAGAGTTATTAGACTCTTCCCTGTATTGTTTGTTTGAGGGCTATTGATCTTCTGCTCTTTTAATTATTTCTTTTTAAAGTAGCTTTCAAAGCTTTCTTTGAAGTTGGAGGCCAAAGTTCACTTCCACTGTGAGGAGTTGAATTAAATTGGATTTTTCTTTTTTTTTTTCTTTCTCAGACTTGGTTGGTAATTGAAGATATATCTTAGCAGCTGAACTACAGTCTGGAGTATCTGACAGTTGGGATGTTGACTTTCACTTGCTCCCTCTCAGCCTGTCCTTTGTCCCCTCACTGGATTTGTAACACATAATAGCAGTCACTGAATTAACTTCCTGAGATATTTTTGAATGGAAAGAATTTATTCGTTAAAAGAATTCTGCCAGCAGTTTACTCTTTTGCTTTATTTAATTGTGAAAATTTAAGTCAGTCTTGATCTGGAAATCGAAGCCTTAGGCAATTGCTGCTTATCACACACCAGATAACCTTTCCTGTCTTATGAGCTCTTCCTGAATGTACAATTGAGGCAATTGAGATAAACCGAAGTAGCTTTGATGGGTGTTTCCAGATCTAATCTGGAAGGAGGGTAATTCTTCTCAAAGTGCTTTTGAAAAGCATTTGTTCTCCATGTCACAAAACACACTTAAACAAAATTAAGAGCAATGAAGGAGGGACATCTATTTCTCCCTGGTTTGAGGTGAGGGGATTTTTTCGTATGTTTTCCATCCCCTAGATCATGCTCTGGTCCTTTTATGACTAGTCACTTACAAGAGATTGGGTGTTGTTAATGATCTATAGAAGGAAAATGTGCTTTTATCTCTGCAGAGCAATGATGTCCTCTGCATGAATGGCCACCGTGGTCAGTCATTACGTTGGGTTGGTTTTGCTGAGTGATGGCCTGAGCACATAACCTGGCCACTTCAGTCAGGGAGAGAAGGAGACCTTTGGACATTCTCTGCACAAGCTCCTTTTCAGTTGACCCTCACATTTTGTTTTCTTGTCATCTCCAATTTCTGGAGTTCTCTCTAAACCCCGATCCAGCACTTGTGCTCAGAATACGATTTCTTTTTGCCTCGTTATGGCTGCCACAATTATCAACCACCTGCCCCTGCACTCACACACTCCTGTCAGCATTTTTACTTATCAATCTATTCACTTTCTATTCAAATTTCTTTCTTCTCTCCCTTTCCTCATGCCTCTTAAACCAGTGTTTCTCATAATATAGGCTTTAAATCATCTACAACAGAATTCCCTGTGATAATATTTTACAAATCTGGATTCTGGGCCCCATCCCTTACAACAGATTCTGTGGGAGAAGGACCCAGGAATCTTTTCATGCACCTCAAGATGATTTGTTCACACACTAAAGCTTAAGGACTAAATTAAATCCTTCCCGCTTTAGCCGGTGACGTAGCTCTCTCTTCCTTTTGCTGGAGGACTCCTGATACATGTGACACATTCAGCCACCACTTTTCTTGGGGTCCTTCCTTCCTAATTCTTCACAATTTCTCACTCTTGGAAAAAAAAAAAATCTTCCCAAGGTCCTGAAAGGACAACTCTAATTTATCCCTAGTAGTACTATCTACTCATATTTTAAAAATAGGAGTCAGTGCTTGGCTGCAAATATAGCTGACAGAGTTAAAGCATAAGAACATATTTTACTCAAAGTATAAGAAAATTATGCTATTTTAGTTCCCCTTCCTTAGCCAACTGAGCTTGAGTGAAAGAAGATAAGTATCATGTGGGGGTCCACAGAGAGGGAAAATGAGCAGATGAATAGACCTAAAGCCACTTTTCCTAAATCAACAGTAAAATTGTGCAATATACAATATTACTGCAAGTCTGCTAATATAGATGGAAGATAGCCAAGATCTGATGTTTCCTAGAGACTAAACACTCACTGAAGCAGGAATCATGTCTAATATTATTTCATTGGCTTTTGTGGATGCAAAAAAATACATGAGAAATGCATGGCCTCTGTTCTTACAGAATTTATAATCTATTGAAAGCTGCTTATTGAAATCAAACATTATGTATATCAAGGACTGCAGATGGCAGTTATTCAGATTGTTATACTATTACCCTTGTAAAACCTGATAGAATAAAATAGTAATAGTAAAACATAGTTATTCCACCAAATTTAAAGTGCTGTGTGAAAATGTAAAATGAGACTACCTGGTTTATTCAGTGTGATGGTTAATTTTAGATATCAACTTGACTGAATTAAGGGCTATCCAGATAACAGGTGAAACATTACTCCTGGGTATGTCTGTGTATTAGTCAGGGTTCTCCTGAGAAACAGAATCAATATGAGATAGATAGATAGATAGATAGATAGATAGATAGATAGATAGATAGATGAAAGGGGGGTCATTATGGGAATTGGCTAACATAATGATGGAGGCTGAGATGTCCCACCGTATGCTGTCTGCAGGCTGGAGAATCCATGAAGCCAGTGGTATAACTCAGTCTGAGTCTGAAGGTCTAAGAACCCGGAGAGCTGATGGTGTCACTCCGTCTGAGGATGAAGGCCTGAGAATGCCTGAGAATCTGGCAGCCTGCTGATACAAGTCCTAGAGTCCAAAAGCCAGAGACCTTCGAGTTCTTATGTCCAAGGCCAGGAGAAGATCAGTGTCCCAACTCCAAAAGAGAAAGTAAATTCATTGTTTCTCTGCATTTTTGCTCTCCCGAGGTCCTCAAACACTTAGATAGTGCCCACCCACACTGGGTGAGGGCAGATCTTCCTTACTCAATCCACTGATTCAAATACTAATCTCTTCCAGAAATGCCCTTACAGACATCCCCAGAAATAATGCTTTACCAGTTTATCTAGTTATCCTTTAATGCAATCAATTTAACATTGCATTAAATTAAAATTATCCATCACAGCCTGAGAGGACATTTCTGGAAGAGATGAGCATTTGAATCAGCAGGCTGAGCAATGATTTGCCCTCACCAATGTGGGCAGGCATCATGTAACCCATTGAGGCCCCTGATAGACCCTGATGGAGTGACACTATCATCTCTCCCGATTTTCAGATCTTCAGATACAGACCAAATTATTCCACTGGCCTCCCTGTTTCTCCAGCTTACAGACGGCATATTGTAGGAATTCTCAGTCTCTATAATCATGTGATTCCTATAATAAGTCTTATCTATCTATCTATCTATCTATCTATCTATCTATCTATCTCTTTTTATATATATATATCTTGATATATAGATGTATATATAGAGAGAGATGTAAATATCGAGAGACAGCGAGAGGTGTATTTTATTGGTTCCATTTCTCTAGAGAACCCTGACTAACACATTTAGATTCTATTTTGATGCTGTTGGAAAAAAATATATAGAATTAAGTCAACTTAAAGTCATCAATTGAAATGACAGTATTATTCATTATCATAAAAAGTAGTAAATAAACTAAATTTCCAACAAAGATTATTGGTTAAATACATTTAATGATATGATGGAAAGTTATGCAAGCTTTAAAAAGTATGTTTTGGGTAATGTTTAATGGCATGGAAGAAATGCTGACAATATCATTCTGTTAAGTGAGAAAAACAAGAAGAAATAAAAAAATACATATATATATGTATGTATATATTTTACAATAAAAGAGTAAATGGAAATAAAAGTCACAGTGGTTATTCTGGATAGTCAGTGACAGGTTCTTCTTTATCTTTCAATCTTTTTCCAATATTAATACTGAATGTTAGTTATTTATATAATCAGTTATAAGAATATGCTTTCAAAGGTGGCTTCACATATCAACAATTCTATGGTCTTGAAAAAGGAAAATTACCTCCAAATGATGTCCTTTTTTTTTTTCTTCAAGTAATGTCTTTTAATCCACAAAAAATTCTACTCAGAGGATGTGCACGAGAAAGGTACACATTTATTCTTTTACCTTCTCTTACTCTTGGGCAACGCAGTTGACTTCCTTGAATGTCATGTTGTTCTACCTTGTTCCAAGTGAGGTACTTACAAGAATCTGATGGAAGCTTTAAAACAAGAGAAAAGAGAAATACTATATCATCTGGCAATACGTAGTTCATTTACTTCTGTGTGTAAAAGTAGTGTAAATCCATGCCAAACACTTAGCCAAATTGAACTCCAAATATCTAATGGCGTGCTCATGGAAATCATCTTATGGAATCTAAATTATGTGTTCTTATTCAACTTTGCATCCTCAACACCTGCAACTGATTTACATTTGATGGTAAATGACAGCATGAATAAATATATGTACCCAGTTCATGATCCCCTTTAGCCCAATTTATATAAATCATTCTTTAATATTTTTGAATATCTCATGAGCAGTCTCATTCCATTTATAACAGTTCTAATTGTTAAGATATCTTCATTACATGGACTCTGTTTATTATATAATCCGTCTAACTTGCTCCAATTGTACGAGTTATGTCTTTTTAAGGCTACACAGAGAATCCCTCCACATATGATTACTGTTTTAAATGTTTAATAATAGTTGTCATTCTCTTCCTAAGTCATTCAATTATTACTGGTAGATAATTGTCTATAAATTAGTAAATGTTTTGGTGGTTATTCTTGGAAAGAGTTTCAACTTATTTACATTGCTCTCAAAATGTGTAGTTCAAACTGAATGAAATATTTCAGGTATAGCCATCTTGTTCTGGACAGTATGTTACTGACTAGAACATGTACCAAGATCATATTTGGGGCAATTTTAATTGTTTACTAACATTGAGGTTGTAATCAATCAAAATCCCAGTGTTTTATATAACTTGTGATTATTTCAAGGTTAACACGAACAAAAGGCATATTACTTGAAAAGAATATTATGTTAAATATTTACACCATAGATTCATTCTTCTGTTAGCCAAAGTTAAACACGTGTACAAACAAACTCAGAATATTTAGTTTAAAAAATGTTAAGTATTTGGAACAAATACTCTGTTCTTTAGAACAGAATTTGGCAAGTGCTGCCCCAAAATAATTTGAGAAGAGCTGGCTTTTTAAGAATAATTTAACTTTAATGTTTTAGCTGCATTACTTACTCACTGAAAGACCTTGGCCTTGCTCCAACAAATATCCCAATATCTTCATTTTAAAAATAGAACTAGTAACAAAAGCTGTCTACCTTCTTATCAGTAACACTAAAAAGTTAACTTATGGTTGAGCAATTCTTGGAGATATTCTGAGGATTTGCCAACGTGCTTTCAGGGAATGAACTCATCCTTTTGTACTATTCTTTTCGGAAAACAATAAACACAAAACATTTTAGATGATTAAGGAATATAGCCCAACTTATTTTGGGGGCAGCACTTGCCAAATTCTGTTCTAAAGAACTGAGTATTTGTGCCAAATTCTGTTCTAAAAACAGAGTATTTGTTCCAAATACTTAACATTTTTTAAACTAAATATTCTGAGTTTGTTTGTACACGTGTTTAACTATTCCTTATCTTTTCTATTATCTTTTCTACTCTTAGCTGTTCGGCTTATATAGTTATGGAAGCCTCTTTCCCAACACCTTATGTGCATTTGGAATTTTTCTTTTCTTGCTTCTATTATAGAATAAAAATTTCTTGGAAGTTAAGTTCCCTAGGACTGCCATACCCATTGACTCTGTTCTATTTTATGAGGCTTGTGCTGGGAAAAGAAAAATTGTTCTAAGCTAAAGTTGTATTTGAGAGGAAAGTTTTCATTTTTCACCAGGCATCTACTTTTGTACAAAAACCTGTTTGTTTTTAAGGAGCTAAGTGGTTGACTTTGGAACTTCTGACATTGTAGGAAAATGAGCCGCTGCATGTTTTTATTTAGTGCTATGTAAGGTTGTCAGGGTGGTGCAGCTGTGTGACAGTTGTTCCTTCCTAAAGGAAGAACGAATATTTGTGTCCTGCCCTGCAATTTTTCTTTTTTTAAATTCTGATGGGCCAATTGATTAATGTATTCCTCAATAAATATTTTTTGATGCTAGCATGCTTCATCACATTTTATTCAAAAATATATATTTTACCACATTATATGTCAGGCACTCCATTAAACACTGGGGATACAAAATTGAATAAAACATGACAATTGTGCTTGAAAAACTAATTCTCTGTAATTTGGTAGGTAGACATTTGAATAACTCACCTTAAGCCAGTGGGATGCCTGGAATAATTATGTATGAAGGGAAGGGGAAAGAGGCATGTATGGTTCCAGTTAGATGGCTTAGAATGTCTTAGAAGTGGTGAGTTTGAGAGAAAAGAAAAATGTATCTTGCAGACAAAGGACATTCCAGAAAGTAAGGAAAGTAAATCTCAGACTAGAGACAGAATTTGCACTCAGCAGAAGAAAGGAAGGAGGGCCATTTTGGTTTTAATGGTCATTATTTTTTCTACTCATCTTCTCCTCCTTTTTGATCTTCCTTCCTCCAATCGAACTTCTTTCTTTTTTACTCTTTGAATTGGGACTGAGAGTGTCAACCTTTCATTTCTCCTCTCACAATTACAAGGGTAGGGGTAAACAGCTAATACACTTATTTTAAAATGTTGAATATCAAATAAAATATGTTCTATAAACTTATCATCAGGTAAAGAGTTAATTAAAAATATTTACCAAGGATGATATTCCAGAATCCAAACGTGGGTGGAATGTTCTTTTCCTTGATGGAGCTGACCCAGTGTGGGTCTCACTTGGATCAGAGTAGTATGATGAATTAGATGGACAAATCTCTTGACTACTTGTGTTTTGACCTGAGGAGCTGAGTAAAATAAAAAGCTTAAAGTGTTCATATATATATATATATATATATATATATATATATATATATATATATCTGTTTTATAGTTTTTTAATGTAAATATCCTTGTTTAAAATGACAACAGGCCAGGTGTAGTGGCTCACACCTGTAATCCCAGCACTTTAGGAGGCCAAGGCGGGTGGGGGGGATCACTGGAGGTAAGAAGTTTGACACTAGCCTGGCCAACATGGTGGAACCCCGTCTCTACTAAAAACACAAAAATTTGCTGCGTGTGATGGTGGGTGTGCCTGTAATCACAGCTACTTGGGAGGCTGAGGCAGGAGAATTGCTTGAACCCGAAAGGTGGAGGTTGCAGTGAGCCGAGATAGTGCCACTGCACGCCAGCCTGGGCAACAGAGACTCCGTCTAAAAAACAAACAAAGAAACAGAAAACAAACAAACAAACAAAAAAACACAACCAACAACAAACTATAAGCATAAAGTTTTCCCCTACAAGAAAGATAATACCGTAGATTTTAAAAGGATTTTTACCTCTTTTCATAGTTCTAAGCAAATTTTTATGGCTAATGGTCTCTTAAGACAAATTCCCCTCAAAGGTAAGGATGTCTACATAGACTGTGTGTCTTAGAAAAAGGCATCTAATAGTATACACGAAAACACACACACACACACACACACACACACTTATAAGATACCAAGGAGTACAGGCCTCATGTTGATGTTGGAACATCATTCCTAGTAGAGCTACAGCTGCAGATCTGGCACGTATAGCCCTTCTTAAAATCTCTGCATGACTCTGGAACTTAAATTTTCCCGAGATTTTCCCCAAGCCTATTATATTTCCTCAGATTAGTGGCAAACGACTGAAGAAGTCGGATTCTTTAATCAATTTTACTCACTTTGGAATGTCACTCAACCCTTTCACGTTTCAACAGTCCAATTCTCCTTGTATTCCTATATTTATACCACTGAGATGTAAAATATATTTTATACTAATTCTCTGGTTTATTATTCATTGTTATTCTTACACTTTTCCCTTTCTCCTTAGAAAGAGTGATAAGTTTCTCTTTCTGTAATTGATGCTGTACATTATGTTAAGCCAATAATTTTAAAATATTTTAATCTAAATATTTTGTGTGTGTGAAGTAAAACTAGAAACCACGTCTTTCTATAGTTACGGCCTCTTTTTTTCTCTTGGTAGACTATTTTCAGTCTCCAAGAATCTTAAGAGAAAGTATTCTATATTTTTAGCACATTTATTATGACTCTAATAGCAATTTCGCTGATAGGAAACTACACGCCTCTTGTTTATTAAGGTTGCCTTCGTGAAGTACAATGTAGAAACATCTTTCATTTTTCACTTATTAACTGAGCCTGTATAGTAGAAGAGCACAGTGATTATGTTCTAAAATAGCATCGTTCTTTAAAAAGCCTTATATTCTAAAAATATCATTACTGTGCCATTAAATTTTCTTTTTTTTTTTTTTTTTTGAGACAGAGTCTCGCTCTGTTGCCCAGGCTGGAGTGCAGTGGCGCGATCTCGGCTCACTGCAAGCTCCGCCTCCCGGGTTCACACCATTCTCCTGCCTCAGCCTCCCGAGTAGCTGGGACTACAGGCGCCTGGCACCATGCCCTCCTAATTTTTTTTTTGTTTTGTATTTTAGTAGAGACGGGGTTTCACCGTGTTAGCCAGGATGATCTCGATCTCCTGACCTCGTGATCCACCTGTCTCGGCCTCCCAATTAAATTTTCTTAAGTGACATATGATCAAGAAGAAAATTGTTTCTGTATCTGCCACTAAATTCAAAAGTCAATAATTTGGTCTTAATTATGTAAAACAATCATAACATATATGCATCTCATTTCTTTCTCGCTTGAGCAATTATTTAACTGTTTGGATATTGCTTCTTGAAATTATCAAAAAGCATCGTGTTATAAAAACAAATTAACAAACATTAGAGAAACAAACTCAAAATTTCTGAATTTTATTATTCCTAAAGCAGATAAATCCTGCCATCTAAAACTGGAGTTTTAGCCAGTAATTATGAGAGAAAATTGAGGGGAAATAGAATAATATATCAGAGGATTAACAGGAGTGAAAGTTTAACTGACTTTTGGGTTCATTTGTCTTTACTGAAATATGCTAGCCATTTTCTGCCAAAATAAAATATGAAAAATAAGGACAATGAATGTGGGTAAATCTTTCTTCAGTGACTTTTGTCTTGTGATGACAAACTCCAATGATGGTTACACAATGAGGGATTGGGTTAATAGAATAACCTGGAAGTCTCCCTCTAAAGTATGAGACATGGTTTTATCTTGCTTATATAATCTCCTTAAAGTAGGACACAAGGAAAATAAAGTTCACAAAATTACAAGATTTGATAAGAAAGATCCAGTTGATTGGGTTTTTATTGTACATTCTTGTGTAGTTTTGCAAGCCTAAGCTTAACAACTTCAAGGTGAAATTAAGTTTAAATGTATAAGTGAAAATTATCTCATCATCTTAGTTTACTTTCATCATCTTAGATTTATTTCTGGTTTAAACTAAAACTCTTTATGGCATTATCCCGGTAATGACAAGGCATTTATTAATAATAGAAGGCAATTAAAACTTTAGTAATACAAATAAGTAGACAGCTAACACCCTTACCATGTTTCTCTCTCTGTCTCTCCCTCTCCTTCCTTCCCTCTCTCCCTCTCTCTCTATCTTCTCTCTCTCTCAATGCATTTCATTTTTTTCAGAATGGACTGAAAAATGAATTGAAGAATGGTTGTGTTTCAGCTAAGAAAATTCCAATCAATAGATGACTAGTCTGACTGTCTTTGAGTGTGAAATCTGCTTGGAGGCCCCAAAGTCTGGATCCTTTCCTCACATTGTTATATTACTCCAGGCACCACACCAGGGTACAGTGATAAAGGGCAGTGTGCTGGGAGGAGTTTGTGTTAAAAACCTCTGGGACATTCTCAGAATCTTAGTTCTGTCACTTCTATTATAAATTCCGTATGGAATTTTTCTTCAATCTGCTCCTTTGGAGAAATTTCAGCAAAACAAGATCATTTCTGATCATTTAGTTTTAAAAATAAAATAAAAAATAGGGTACCTTCCAGGTTATATAACTCAAACTTCTCCATCTACAACTGCCTTAATGTGCACATCACTGAAGTCAAAACTGCAAGACCGGCAAGCCCTAGGAATTTGAAAAACAGTGACTGCTATGACCCTGGTCAAGGCACTTAGCATAATCTCTGACCCTCAGTTCTGTATCTTTAATATTCAGAGATAATGTGTCTCAGGGATAGGGTGTTTTGTTTTGTAATATTACTGCTATAATGACAAGTGTTGCTATTACTAAAATTATACTTCTACAGTTTACATTTATTGACATTTGCTATGTGGTAGGCACTATACTAAGATATTTACATGACTTAACTCATTTAATCATTCCAATCACCTAGTGAAACATTATTTTACTTTAAAGATGAGGAAATTTAGGCACAGAGAGACGGGGTTACCTGCTCGAGTTACATTAGTAAATGACCAGAGATCTTAACCACTAGAATTCATACAAGATGCAGATAACTACTGTCATTCCTTAAATAACTGAAGAGATCTATCACTATTAGGGTGCAGTTGTTATTAAGAAAAATCATTAATATTGATTTTTCTTATTTTAATTACTTCACTTAAACACATATAAATAATTGTACTAGTTAATAGAACATATAAATTCAAGCAGTTATTATTTACTGAAAACAAAAGTTACGCCCTCAGTAGTAGAACTTATGAGAATGCCATTCCAGATAACATCAAACTGTTTTTTCAATGCTCCCACCTCCCCTCTCCAAAGGAAAATAAAACCAGACAAATTCAGTTTAGTTGGTATATTGGTTTACTCATTTTTAATCTTTCTGCCTGCAGTGAACAAACAGTTATCATAAATTACAAATCTAAACCTTTATGAAAGAGGAATTAATTTTATTAATGTTCCAATATAAAGCTGCCATGGAGAAGGTGCCATGGCTGAAACTGTACAGCATTTGCCAGCCATGATTTATAGTGTCTTTAAAATAGCTGGCGTTATCTGAATTGGCCATCTAGTCTTGGTTGAAAAAAGATGTAGAATGGCTAACAAAAAGGATCAAGTGAGCTGAGACTGCTGGATGAACAACGATAATATAACTTATCAATTCATGAGCCCTTTCATCAGAAGATTGCAATGTTCTTTACAATCACAAATTTATAAGCCTCATAAATTGTCTGCAGCAACGGTTGCTATCTGTTTAATTAAAATGTCAAGTTGGTGATTATGTAACTTTGTAAGGCGAGTGAAGGAGGAAGTGACAGATGGCCCACTTTCTAAGGTGAAGTTGAGCTCTTAAGTTGCATAAAGATATGTTGAGCACACATCATACACAGGTCATGGGCTCCTTTAAGACATGTAGGGTTGTCGAAATAGTATAGCATATGACTCAGTTTCTAAATGTTCCATTTGTATTCATTGCTTCAACATGAGGGCTTTGTATTTAGGAAGGAAGGAAGGAAAGCATGTTCAACTTTATTTTTCAATTAGCAAAGGACACACTTTCCAATCTTTCAGCCTCCTTCTGCCTCCAAAAAATATTGAGCTAGAGTCTCATATTCAGTGGAATCACGCCAAAGCCAGGTACTTCTGAGGCATGGGCTAGAATAGAATTACTATGAACTCTATAGCATTTAATTTGGATGAAAGGAAATATGAATTCAGCCTCTCTGATTTCTTAGACCATTTTATCTTTCTATTTAAAACTCAGAATTTCTGTCCTCTCTATGCTTGTATTCTGTTTGTAAAATGGGTCATGATTGTACTCTTTACATGCCAGACATGGTAATGGGATAACTGAAAGTACTCTCAGAGCTATCATAAAGTCAGGAAGAAATTTGATATTATAAGTTGTTAATTTCTACACTGGCAAATTTGCTAGATTTTTTAATTTGAAGATTATTACTATATACTGATAGTTTTAAATTAAGTTTCTGGAAGTAAACATGTAAATTGAGTAAATAATTATTTATCTGTGAGCTATTCTGTAAAGCTAGGTGTTTTAGAGATATTCCAAAAATATTTCACTTATCCCAAAGCCTAGGATTTCAACTGATGTGTCCTAAATGATTTAGATTGTTGATTCGAAAAGCATACAACAATAAATTTCAATTTTGAAAAATTCACAATTGCAATTGCTTTTTCTCTACCTCAGTCTGAATGAGTCAGATTTTATGTGACCCGATTTTTATTCTTATAAATTTTGCAGGTCCCTATTATTTTAGCCCCATAAACATTCTTTAAACATTTATAGGCCATCAAACTAAGGTACAACAAAAGTAAAAGAACAAAGACCTGTAACACTTTTCTAGAGGTAAAACTTGTAAACTTCAATAGCTACTAGTGGGTACACTGACATTTATAGAAGCAAAAGATACATTCAAATAACAGAACCAATGAAGATAGACTGAACTATCTCTATGTTCCCTCTATGAAACTATATTTAGAAATTTTTAGAGCTTTATTGTAACAACATTTATAGCTGCAGCTTAGGTGGTGAAATTTTCAATATTTGAGGAATATCTACTACTTCCTATGTCGTTACAGCTTTGAAAATTTAATCACATACAGCACTATGAGCTAGAAGAATATAGATACTAAAAGAAAATATGTGATTGAGGTAGATCTTGCTAGCAGAAATAAAACAATAAAATGCCAAATAAAATTGACAGTGTTTTAGGAAGGTGGGATGAATAAGATTCTTGTTTCATGATGTGCAGAAATGTGATTGAAGAAATACTGGCATCAAGGAAACTTTTCTCCTTCCCTCTCTCTTACTCTCTCCTTTCCTTTCTTCCTTCCCTCCTTCCTTCCTCCCTTCCTTCCCTCCTTCCTTCCTCCCTTCCTCCCTCCCTTCCTGCCTTCCTCCCTTCCTCCCTTCCTTCTTCCCTTCCTACCTTCCTTCCTTCTTTCCTCCCTCCTTCCCTCCCTTTCTATCTCCCCTCCCTCTCTCCTTCCCTCCTTCCCTCCCTCCCCCTCTCTCCCTTCCTCCCTCCCTCCCTCCCTCCCTCCCTCCCTCCCTCCCTCCCTTCCTTCCTTCCTTCCTTCCTTCCTTCCTTCCTTCCTTCCTTCCTTCCTTCCTTCCTTCCTTCCTTCCTTCCTTCCTTCTTTCCTCCTTTTGCCTTTCACAATTAGAAGATTAAAGTTTATATGGTATTCTGGGTGTAGGCTGGGTGTGGTGGCTCACCCTTGTAATCCCAGCACTTTGGGAGGCTGAGGTGGGTGGATTATCTGAACTCACAAGGTCGAGAACTGCCTGACAACATGGTGAAACCTGTCTCTACTAAAAATACAAAAATTATCCAGGTGCAGTGGCGTAGGCCTGCAGTCCCAGTTTCTCGGGAGGCTGAGGCACGAGAATTTCTTGAACCTGGGAGACAGAGGTTGCAGTGAGCCCAGATTGCACCACTGCACTCCAGCCTGGGTGATAGAGTGAAACTGTGTATCCAAAAATAAAAAATAAAATAAAATAAATAAATAAAAATAAGTCATATCCTGGATATAACTCTTTAGGCTATCTCTAATATCATTTTATAAAGATTTACTAGTTGAAAAATAACAATGCTGATAGTAAAGATTATTTTATATGGAACAAATAAACCTTTTGTTATAGTGTACTAAAAGAGTTTTAGCAAGTAGAGAAAAAAATCAAGTTTACAATTTTGCACAGAACTGCTATCCATTTTAAACTATTGTTTTGTATGCTAATTTCTCCAAATTAATACACATTTAATTTTTAATATTAAAATCAAGGATCTTGAGACTGAGATATCCAGAGTTGGCTAAACAAATAGAACTTCTGTCACTCCTTTGATATTCTAATCCCTTACCTAAACAAAATTCATTTCTTAATTATAGGTAGTAAATGGAAGCTATAATTAAGTTTTATACACTTTTATGAAACCACGATGTACTTAATCTTGAAAACTGAAGATGCAAATATCAGTTGTTAAAAAGTGAGAGCCAGGTTATATACTAATATAAAAAAAAATTCAAGAAACCTGCAAATCCCCAATTGTATATTGTTTAATTATCAGCATGTTTGAGAAACACTTACAGACAGCTATAAAATTTAAGAGTGAGGAAACAAATATTGGGTTTTGGCCTCTATTTAATCTAATTTGTGGCTTTAATGAGCTGGTATAAGTCATATTTTTATGATAGTAATTTCATTTAAACTGAAACACTGATACTTCCTTTCAGCTATCTTGCCTATTTTTCTCATGAAAATCACAAATGCTTTCTTGAAGAGTCCTATGTCTCTTAGATATACCATTACTAAAGGAGTAAGCCCACCTCTCTCCATCACAACAATGATCACAGAAACTGCATTGCATTTGTAACCAGGTATTAGGGGAGACAGTGGCAGTTGAGTTTGCTTCTCTCTCAAGGAACCATAATCAGTAATGCAGGCTGCATGACTTTATGTCTCTAAAGGAAATTTAATCTGGTAACACTATCTACATTTGTTCAGCTTTTTTCTCTCGCTCAACTCATGACGAAGGTCACTTTTAATTTAATTTTCCTACCTTTCAGACATGTCTTGCAGGTGCAAAAAGTCCTCTTGCCTTCATAAAGCTATTTTTCTGAAGACATTTTTCATCATGTTCCCTGGAGGGGATATGAGAGCTGTCCACCAAGAATCTGCAACCTCTTTTGGGGGTCTTCCATGGATTCACTGTGACCAAGGAAACAAGCTGTTACCTAGCAACATGGCCCTTCAGGAGGTATTGTTACCAGTCTCTTAGAGTTCATCAAAGGAATTCCTGTGCTCCTGGAGCAGCTTTAACAGCGATCATTGTTTCTAGGGAGTTGTCTAAACTGTGATATAACTGAACCTCAACTACAGAAACAAATATCAGCAGAGGGGATAAATGTCCATAGCATCCCTGGAAGGTTCGCTGTCTTCGGTTCCATTGTTTTTTGAATTGTTTGCACTGACTTGGGTTTCTTGAAGTTATACTTGTGCAGTATATCCCCCAGTATTTGATTTCCTGCTTCCCTTCTGTAGGAAAAGAAGCAAAATGGAAGATATCTAATTCTTGCTTGAAGTTTGCTCAAATAAAACTCCTGTGATTTGAAGACTGGGAATTCGGCCTTGTTCATAAAAAGAAATAAATAATAGTTATTTATTTCAAAGCAAATTTTTTACAACTTTTCAGGAAAAAAAGGAGTATATGCATACTCGCTTATTGATCCAACTATCCTACTCTGAGTGTCTGCTATGTACATAGATAGCACTGTGAATTTTTAACTTCATGAGCTGATAAAATGAATGTTCTCTAAACTTGAAAGTTGTATGTCTCCTTTCCCAAAAATAGAAGAATGTAGCTGTGTTTCTGTGTACTAAGAAATTGTTGTCTGCCAAAATCATAGTAAACTCTCCCATAGTCTTTACTGCTTCAGAGAAAAAGATATTTAGGAAACCATTTTATTCAAAATCTAGTTTCAAAACAAGGTAATTTGCATATCTTGGAAAAAGCATCATGTTTCTTTTTATTATTTATTTCTGTTCTATAGTAGTATATTATTAGTAGTATAGTATATTATTTTTATAATATAGTAGTAGTATAGTATATTATTTTTAGTTTATAGTAGTAATCCATCTATAGACTAAAAATGTTTCAGTAACCTTATTAATGTGTTTCATATCAAAAACTGAAAATACGTTCTCCTCTACTTTGTTTCTGTCGGGAATTAAATTTTACACACAAAATGCTTCAGGCTAAAACTTAGCAGAAAAATCTTCTATGCCAAAAAATATAATGTAACATATTTGCTAAAGATTTATACATTGATTTGTTTCTACCCACATTAGTACAATTTTTTTTTTAAATGGAATTTCATTCGTGTTGCCCAGGCTGGAGTGCAATGGTGCAATCTCTGCTCACTGCAACCTCTGCCTCCGGGGTTCAAGCAATTTTCCTGCCTCAGCCTCCTGAGTAGCTGGGATTACAAGTGCCCACCACCACACCTGGCTAATTTTTTTGTATTTTTAGTAGAGACGGCTTTTTACCTTGTTGGCCAGGCTGGTCTCAAACTCCTGACCTCATGTAATCCACCTGCCTAAGTCTCCCAAAGTGCTGGGATTATAGGCGTGAGCCACCATGCCTGGCCTAAGTTAGTATAATTTTTAAAAATTTTCGAATGCCTAAAATATTACATCTAAACTTTCTAGATACTTTTCCCATGATAGGGGCAGAGATGACATTTTTCTTTCTTTTCCTCTCTCTCTCTTTGTGTGTGTGCACCTGTAAACCACAGAACCAATGTCAGACATTTTCTTTACTCTCATCTTTTTTAAGAATCCTGGGAACTTTCCCAAGTCCAAAAATTCTAGACCAGGATTATCCAAAAATGAATAAAACACAACTAAACTTACCTTTTTAGCTTTATAGCCCACAACTATTGATCCACATTCCTAACTGCTATAGGCAAAAGCTATGTAATACTCCAGCGACTCAACTCTGACTTTGCTTAGAATTATCTTGGGTGCTTTAAAAAAATTCAGTGTCCAGGCCCTTCCTCAACTAAACAAATAATATCTGAAGGTGGGTGGGACCCAGGCACTCATAATATTTTAAAGTGTTCTATTATACACTCTCAACTCCTCACTTACCTGGACCTACTTTGTGGAGCAAAATGTGGTTGAAGAAAAACACACCATTAGGCTGGGCGCGGTGACTCATACCTGCAATCCCAGCACTTTGGAAGGCCAAGGTGGGCAGATCTCTTGAGGTCAGGAGATAGAGACCATCCTGGCCAACATGGTGAAACCCCATCCCTACTAAAAATACAAAAATTAGCCCAGCGTGGTGGCAGGCGCCTGTAGTCCCAGCTGCTCGGGAGGCTGAGGCAGGAGAATTGCCTGAACCAGGGAGTCAGTGATTGCAGTGAGCCGAGATGGTGCTACTGCATTCCGGTCTGGTGACAGAGCAAGACTCTGTTTAAAAAAAAAAAAAAAAAAAGAAAAGAAAAGAAAAAGAAAAACGCGCCATGATGCTGACTGGCCTCACTCTAAAATGTATAACCACTCACCTCAAGGTGTTGTCTGGCAGTCACACTAAATTCCCACAACCATTCTCCAACTTGCCCTCGTCCCACCTAGTCTAGTAGATGATTTTCAGTTGCTCTTCCTTTTGTTCTAGTTTCCCTTATTTCTGCCTCCATCCTACTCTCACCTAAACAATCAGAAAAGGATTTCCACAGGGTACTATCATCATGCATGTATCCACCTACTCAATCTACCTACCCACTTATTTTACTTTCCCCTCTAACAAGTAGGCCTTATCAGCACTTCTATCTTCATTTGTGGACTGGAGTCTGCCACTTCATCTCTACTCAAAGTCATTAAACCAGAAAGTGTCTTCCTTCTCCATCATTAGTATCTCTTATTTACCGCATCATTCCCACAGCATATAAGCCTGCTGTAATTTTCCCATTGAAAACAAAAACAAAAGATACCCTCTCTTGTCCTGCTTCTCCTTTCCGCTTCCATCCCAATAGATTGTTTTACATGTCTTACAGCATATGAGAAAAGCATTAAAAGTGCTGTCTATGTTTGCTGCCTCCCATTCTTCTCTTCTGAGTCTCTCTTGAACTCACTCGAATATCTTCAGTTCATTGCTCCACTGAAATTACAGTTGGCAAGGTCATTAATGATTTTCAGGTTACTAAATTCAATGGTCAATTCCTAGTCCTTATTTCCTTTACTTGAAAAGTACAGTTACTCTCTCCTTTCAGCACTCTCTTCATTTGGCTTCTAGGACTCTATACCTCACCAGCTATCTTTTTACTTCATAGTCCCTTTTGCTGTTCCCTACTCATCCCCCACCATCTCCTAACTGTAGTATGCCCAGGGCTCAGCCTCTAAACCTCTTTCTCTCTCAACTCAGTCTTATCTGGATAATGATATTATGCAGTCTCATGGCCTTAAAAACCATCTATATGCTAATGACTCCAAAATTTATAACTCTATCCTAGATTTCTCTCCCTCTTGAATCTCAGACTCATATATTCACCTGCCTACTTGAAATTCCTCTTACATGTCTTAGATGCATCTCAATCTTAATCTTCCAGAAATATATCTTTAAACCTCCTGTCCAAATCAGCTGCTTTCATATCTTCTGTCTATTCAAGCCTAAAAATCTTGGAATTATCCTCAACTACTCTCTTTCTTTAAAATCCCATGTCCAATCCCTCATGAAATCCTATGAGCTCTACCTTCAAAATGTATTCAGAATCTGATCACCTGCCTTCCTTTCATGGCCTGTTGTGACACCCCTACATTTATTAGTATCATTAGAGCTGCTGCTTTACTGGTCTTCTGCTTCAGGCCATACCTCCCTACAGTCTATACTCCAACATAGCACTCACAAGGATTTTGTTAAATGCAAGTGACTCTTCTGATTAAAATACATCAATGGTACCCTATCACACAAATAAAGAACAGTGTCCGTACAATGGACTACAAAGCACCAATGTCTAATTTAAAAAAAAAAAAAATCTATTTCAAAATTGTAAGCTAATTTTGAAACAACCACAAAACAATCAAGGTTTAAATTGACTAAAGTTCTTGCACAACTTCCGAGTTGACTAATATCAGTTAAGAAAAGCTAAACAGTTGGTACATGTTGTTAGACAATTGAAAATACTTTTTTTTGCTTCTCTTAGGTCTTAGGATCTGTTAAAATAAGGAATCTGGAACATGAACTGTTTAAAAAAGGCCACCATTTACAAATACCTCTTGCAGAGTATGTTCTTAATATTGTGAAATCAAATCAAAATCTAGAACCTGTGGATGTGGCCTACCTAGCAGTCTCCTAATATTATACTTCCTTCAAAAATGATACAAAACAAAAAAGAAAGGAAAAGTATATCTACAGAAAAACCAAGCACTGAGTAGATCTTGAGAACAGAGACTACTAAAACTTCAAAATAATCATGGATTTAAAAGTTTGGTATGTCTCGCATGCACCAGCTTCAGCCTTATCCCACAGTAAGACTAGGGCAAACCAAGGAAAACTGTGGGGAGGACAGGAAAGGAAAGAGGCCTAAAGTCGATCTAAAACTATCAGAAAGTATCATGAAAGTGTTCAGGCAAATCAGAGCATGAGCCACAGGGAAGAGTCTTCAAAGTATGCAAGATGTGAAAGCACAGGCTTGATATAAGAGGGCCTTTTTTGAAACACAGCTTTTGGGAGAGAACAAAGGAAAAAAAAAATAGTGAGACATGTTCTTTGGCAACTGGGAGGTTTTGATGGTTAATTTTAGGTGTCAACTTGACTGGATTAAGGAATACTTCGAGAACTGGTAATGCCTTACTTCTGGGTGTGTCTGTAAAGGTGTTTCCTGAGAAGAATGTCATGTGAGTTGGTAGACTAAGTGGGGAAGATCCACCCTCAATGTGATGGGCACCATCTAACCAGCTGGGGTCCCAGATCTTCTCCTGCCCTTGGACATCAGAACTCCACTTTGGATTCCAGGACTTACACCAGTGGTTCCCTGGGTTTTCAGGTCTTTGGCCTGGAACTGACAGTTTCACTATTGGCCTCCCTGATTCTGAGGCTTTTAGACTTGGACTGAGCCAGGCTATCTCCAGCCTGGTGTCTCCAGCTTGCTGGCGGCTAGTTGTGGGACTTCTTAGCTTCCATAATTTCTTACGTCAATTCTCCTAACACATCACCTCTTAGGTATCTATATCTGCTTGTGTATATGTACATATCCGACTGATTCTGTCTCTGGAGAACCCTGTCTAATGCAGAGGTGAAGAGGAAAAGAAGAGAAAGGAAAATCTTAAGCTCTTGTAAGGCAAAGTAGAATAAACTAAATTAGAGGACTCACAAACCCCCCTGTGTTAGGCAGGATAATGGCTCCCCAAAGATGTCTACATCTTAATACCTGGAAACTGTGACTGTGTTACCTTACACAGCAAATGAGAAGTAAGGTAGCCAATGGAATTAGAGTTGCTAACCAGCTGACTTTAAAATAGGGAGTTTCCTGAATTATCCAGGTGGGCCCAATGTAATCACAAGTGTCCTTAAATATGTAAAAGGGAGAAAGAAGACTCAATGTCAGAGTGATGTAATGGAGGAAGACTCAATTGGTCATTGCTAACTTTAAGAGGGAAGTAGGCCATGAGCCAAGGAATGCAGGCAATCTCTAGAAGCTGGAAAAGGCAAGAAAATGCCTTCCATCTGAGCCCCCGGACTCTCTCAACACTTCAGACAGAGTTATGCTTTTGTGAGCTTTGTAAATGGGCTTCTGCATAAGAGTTAGATTGACAAAAAGCCTGTTAGTCATTAGTAATTCCCATGGAAATGGAAAGCAAGGGTTGAGGTTGGGGGAAGGGAAGATTCAGAACATGGTATCAAAAAAGGGCAGATTGATTTGTAGAATGGGGTGGCGTGAAGCAAGGGGCACTGGGAAAGTGAAGCTTGCATAAAGAGGCTATGAGATGGTGCTCAAAAATAAGTACTTACAAAGTAAGGCTATAGGGGTGGCCTTAAATACCTCTAACAAAATCTTAAACACATACAATTTTCTAAACTTTCCAACTTTTCTGTGATCACTACCTGCTGCTTTTGTAATCTATTTGAAATGAAATAGTTTTACAGAGCAGTGGCAAACCTAGTTTTATGCTAACCAGATTAATTAGACAACAGCTTGTGCCAGGTGCTCTGAAATGTTCAACTTCATGTTTCTCCCAATTCCAAGACTCAGTCTGTTTAGAGACCCTGATAGTAGTAAAATGATTCTTACTTATCCTGACTGGACAGAAGGTAGTGAAGGTGCTATACAAGAAATCAAATATTATTGTTCCTGGGACTAAGATTTTACCATCAACTCAATATACGTTTACTGAGTAACTACAAGTTACCAGGCATCGTGTTGGGTCTTGAGAACAGAGTGGAGAATGCATGGAAGCAACCTCTATTTTCCTGGCGCTATGTACCGATCAGGCATCTAATGCTAACTTACATCAAATTCACAACTAATTGATGAAAGCTGTTATATATATTATGATATAGGTATACTGGGTGTTTATTTAAGAGCTTGTTGTAGGAAAAGGGCCTAATCTAATTTAGAAGTTTAAGAAATGGCTTCTCCAAATACGTGACTAGTTCATTCATTTTCTTCTACTCTTTCTTCATATTGGTCTTTACCTACTACCAAGTAACTGACAGCCACGGTAGGTTCCCTATCTATATTGTTCACCACTTGGTATCTCTCATGCCAAACACAGGGTCTGGTATGTCATAAGTATAAATGAAGTGTTAAATAAGTGCATGAAAGTGCAAATATCTAAAGTCATCCTGCTGACATGGAAGATGGAAACAGTTCACAGATGAGAAATGATTCTTTTTTCTTTTTCTGAGACGGAGTTTCACTCTTGCTGCCCAGGCTGGAGTGTAATGGCACGATCTCGGCTCATAGCAACCTCTGCCTCCCGGGGGTTCAAGCGATTCTCCTGCCTCAGCCTCGTGAGTAGCTGGGATTAAAGGCATGCATCACCATGCCTGGCTAATTTTGTATTTTTTAATAGAGACGGGGTTTCTCCATGTTGGTTAGGCCAGTCTTGAACTTCCAACCTCAGGTGATCCACCTGCCTCGGCCTCCCAAAGTGCTGGGATTACAGGCGTGAGCCACCATGCCCGGCCAGAGAAATGATTCTTAAGCTGCAGCACACTTCACTGAGTTAACTATTGGGAAATGTTTGTGTGTTTACGTGTGAGTTGCTTATGGAAAACATTTCAAGAGGTTTTTTCAGTGGAAATTTATTTCAGTTCCCCCTTGACCTGGCAGCTTCAGAAGAAGTGAGATTTTCCTGTAACTGTATGAAGAATAACTGGTTGGGAAACAAGACACAAACAGAAAAATTCCACGGTACATTCGTAATGTAGATGTATGGATCCTGCCTTATATTCCAGTCTTCGGGGAGAAAATAATCAAGGAAAAAGCTTTTATTTTCTTCTTGGAAGATTAAATTGGAGATAAAGTTTTTCCCTTTTTTCCCCCAGGGTATGAATAGTTACGTTCTTGGTCTAACAGAGTTTTGAGTACCTGGCCCAAGGCCTGGCACATAGTAACCATTCAGTGGTAGAGTGAAACCAATGAGGCAGAAATGCTTGGGGAGACTGACTTTTCTAATCAGGGGAGAAGAAGATCTTACCTCCAAGGGTAAATAGGCAGGCTAAGGGTTTTAGCGGCACTCATTAAAAAGCAGGCTAAGGAAGGACTACACCTACTAGAAAAAAAGAAAAGAAAGTTCTGTTAGTTTGAGGTTTCAAATCCCCCCAAACCAGGACGAGTATCGTGGTAAAGGCTAGACTGGGGCCCTGGACAGAGTATGAGAATGTGCAGGTGGCATCCCTGAGGATTCAGAGCTTCAATGGACCATGAGTGTGCTCCAGCTGCATAACTCACTGAACTGTCTTGCCAGTTTCTACACCGGCTTGACTGGGCATAATTCAAAAAGGAAAAGCTCATATTCATTCCATTCTTCTGGAGCTCTGTGATAGCATTTAATATCACCTGAATGGGATGTCTTCCACATATAGTATTAAGGTATTTCTTCATGTAATTGCTAAAAGATACAGGGTCTAACTGTTCTATAATACTCATACCCATTTTATCTAGATGTTCAATGGATCTATAAATCTCTCCCTGGTATTCATCATAGTAACTGTAGCAGAACCTTCAACTCATTAAAAATGCTTTATAGTTTAGGCAGTAGAAGGAAGGCTGGCATCAAAATATTTTGATCAAAAATGATGACAATGTAAAGGTTCAGTTGCAGCAGACAGTTTTTGGAAAGTAACTGGTAAAGCACTTACCATATCCTAAATTTGCACTCTTTGCAAACTTTGCACATATATTCTGCTTTCAGAATAGTTTTGCAAATTGTACACAAACAAAAAAGGAGGAAGAGTTTTAATAAATTGCATTTATAAATGGTCTGTATTAGAATATAATAGATCTCCAGTTATAGTCAATTACTACCTGTGTTGTACGACAGATACCTTCTATTTTATTTGCTAATAAAGGGCTACACAACTAAAAAAAAAAGCAGGCTAAAAGAAATCAAAACTTAAACTGAAAGAAATTGTTAGGTAAAGATACATTGTTTGTTACTAGGTAATTGATACCGGGTTATAACAACTGATAGAAAGTATGAGATGGACCAAGTGTTTGCCATTTTATATTTTTTTAATATCCTTTCTTTATATGAAATTTTCTAACATAAATGATTATACATACATGTATTTGCATGTGTATGTGTATATGTGTATGTATAAAATATAGTCACAGATTTTTCAAGGTTTAACTCAATTAACTTATTACAAATTCACTGTAGAAAATCAGTAGTTTCCAATTTGAGTATTTTATAAATATGCAAAATTTTAGAAAATTAATTGACATCAAATTTATAATTTCTTATTTTCCAAATAAGGTAACTAAAACAATAGAATTATTATATATTTCATCATCCACTTCTAAAATGAAAAGATACATTTGTTAATCCAAACACAAAAAAAATACCCACTATCTTAAAATAAAGGCTAATCGTTTAAAGTAACATTATATCTCATTATGAAACTCGACTATGTTTTCTTTGTGTTCCTTGTTTTCCCTTGGTTTTGCCAATGCTAACTTGTGGACCAGCCTTTGGGGCTTTGGGAGTCACAGCTCTGGAGTCCATTCTAGAAAAGGAACAGGCTGCTGAAGTAGGAACATTCTATTTATTTAGCAGATTTATCATCCTTGAAACCCACAGAGGGCAAAAAGGCACATCGTACTAATGTAACTCGTGTTGTGGTATGATAACATCATGCGTACACAAGGGATTTATGTGAGATGGGAAAAACAGTTTTCTTGCTTTCAGATGAGTAATGGCATAAATTAACAACAGGTCTACTGTGGAGATTTAAAATGTGAATACAGAATGGTTTTGTTAAAAGGTGCTGGAGAATAAACTAAAGGATTTTTAGGGTTGCCCAAATCTGATGTTACAGCACTGCTGATTCTTGGAATATTAAAATTTTTCATATACGGATATAATCTTGTTTAGCCTAACGCAAGCTAATTGATAAATTCTAAAGATTTTGCTGTCTACAGTGGAAATGGCATCTAGCCAAATGTCAACAAAACTCACTTTTTAAATTTTTTATTTGCAAAAAATATGATGCAATATGTGCTAAGGATTCCACTTTGTTTTGCCAAAGGCTGTTTAAATCTCTGATGCTTCCCAGCCTTCTTTACAGGAAGGGAGCTTAATAAATGTTCAATACGTAATGAAACTGCTCTATCCTCTATACTTTTCTCTCTCTCTCTTTTTTTTTCTTTTTCTGTTTTTTCAGACAGACTCTCTCTCTGTTGCCACGCTGGAGTGCAGTGGCACGATCTTGGCTCACTGTAACCTCCGCCTCCTGGGTTCAAGCGATTTTCCTGCCTCAGTCTCCTGAGTAGCTGGGACTACAGATACGTGCCACCATGCCCAGCTATCTTTTTGTATTTTTAGTAGAGACTGGGTTTCACCATGTTGGCCAGGCTGGTCTCAATCTCTTGACCTTGTCATCCTCCCACCTCAGCCTCCCAAAGTGCTGGGATTACAGGTGTGAGCCATTGCGCCCAGCCTACTCTATACTTCTTTTATTGCACTCTCGTTTGAATCTCCAAATTCTAGTCAATAATACTGATGTTGGCCTGTATCACATCAACCTTCATAAAACATTTATTCCTAGAAGCTCATCATGTTTTTGTTACTTTCCTTTTTGAAGTCAGTTAACCTGTCATTACCAGAAAAATCACTGCTAAGTGTTTATTGATAATCCCTAACAATGAGACTCCATTTGTAACTTTATTGTGTTGGTTGTTCTTCAGATTATCTACCTGCTTTGTGTTTCAATGTGAGCTATCTAGGCTGATAGAAATCAATCTAAAGGCAAACAAGTAATTTCACTGAATCTGAAATCATTTTAATTACCTGAAACTACCTGGCAGCTCTGAGAGAAATGAATAAAAAAGATTATTATGATAAATACTAAACAAAACCCCAACATTTTATTTTAAACCATTTATTATTATTTTCTTCAATGAATTACAAGATTCATTGTTCACTCTATTTTCCATTGGCAAAATTTGACAACATAAATATGATAAATGAGGCCAAAATACCAAATGGTCATTGCTTATTAAACTATAAGATACATCAATTTTTATAAAGAACTTTCATCTCAATCTAAATAAAACTATGTTCAGGTTGATTAAAAATTCTATCACCATTCATAGGCCTTTTAGCATTTTAGCTTCTACTATGTGTGCTAGGCACTGTGCTAAGTGGTAGAAATGCAATAGTGAACAGGTCAGATTTATTCAAGGAAGAAATATGGTGAAGGTGAAAGAAACAGTAGGAAAGTATTAATTAGCATGAAAAGTGTTACAATAAAAGTAACTAGAACGGGATAAAAGTCCTTAGAAGGGACACTTGATCAGCTAAGGTGGAAGAAAGTCAGAGAAGGCTTTCTAGAAGAACTGTCATCTGGTCTGACACCTGGAGGTTAAGTAGGAGTGAGAGAGGCAAAGAAAGGGAAACAGGAGAAAGGACAATACAGGCAAAAGGCAAAGGCTGGAGGTGAGAGAGAGCGTTGCTGTTTGAGTATCTTTGATAGTTTAGCGTGGCTAGGGCTTAGAATGAAAAAGAGAATAACAGAGATGAGGCTGAAGACACAAACACAAATCTGTGAAGATTTTTTATGTAGGGTGACAATATAAGTTATCTGAACCAAGACCCTTTTGAGAGTTAAGGGGGCACTAGCAGAAAATCCTGGAGCTAAAATCATAAACTTAATTGTCTCAGGCAAATGGAGATACGTGCTAACTTTATGAAGAAGTTTAACTTGATTTTTATATAAATGAGAACTATTGGGGGTTTTAATAATGAGAATGAATGATATGATCAAAGTTGTGCTTTACCAAGATCACCTGACTGCACTGTAGAAAATGGATTGAAGGGAGGAGAACTGGAGGCTGGAGGTAACTTAGGAGAGTCTTGCAAAAGCCTAATAATTATACCAAGAGGATACAGCATAGGGGAATTTGAGAGACTCTTTAGAAATTATTACTGGCATAACTAATTGGACATGGAGATTTAAGGGGGAGGAAAAATCAAAGATGTCATTTCAGATTTCTGACGTTGACAAGTAGGAAAATGGTAGTACCATGGACTGCGATGGGGCAGGAAAACCTTTACTTTAGAACGTGTTGGGTTTGAGGACCCTCAAGAACACCAGATAGAACGATCAGGCCATTGTACTGTATTATGTATTCGGAACCCAGAAGAGAGAGAGAGAAGTTAGAGACAGATGTTTTGGAGGTTTGAAAAGATTTTTGAAAATTGAAACCATGGGACTGGATCAGATTGTTTGTAGAAAATGTGAAGAGTAAGGAAAGTAGAGAGGTCAGTACCAAATTGTGAGGAACACTAACTTTTAACGGATAAGAGAGTAAAAAGAGAGCCATAAACAAGACTGTGAATGACATAAGAGACAGAAACAAAGTAGATGGTGTGAGATGCCTCAGTTACCAGATGAAGGGTGTTACAGGAAAGCATCAAAAGCTGCAGAAGAGCCAGGCGCGGTGGCTCAAGCCTGTAATCCCAGCACTTTGGGAGGCTGAGGTGGGCAGATCACAAGGTCAGGAGATCGAGACCACCCTGGCTAACACGGTGAAACCCCGTCTCTACCAAAAATATAAAAAAATCAGCCAGGCGTGGTGGCGGGCGCCTGTAGTCCCAGCTACTCGGGAGGCTGAGGCAGGAGAAACGGCGTGAACCCGGGAGGCTGAGCTTGCAGTGAGCAGAGATGGCGCCCCTGCACTCCAGCCTGGCCAACAAAGCAAGACTCTTTCTCTGGAAAAAAAAAAAAAAAAAAAAAAAAAAAGCTTCAGGTGGCATTAATACGAGGTGACTGCCTCTAGTGATCTTGTAAGAGCAAATGTAATGACATTAATGCAGAAGCCAGAACGCAATTTCCAAAACATGTGTGTCTTGTCTCATTCTGTTTCCCCTTTCTGTAACTCTTTCCACACTTTAACTCTTTACCTCACTCAGTCCTTTTGGTCCTTCAAGATAATTAGACCACATCGTTCCCTTATTGTTTTGTGCTTATCTTCATTGTATCCCTGTATTGTAGGTGTTGAAATAATAATTTATTTGTTACTTTTCCCAATAGGCTGTGGGCCTCAGAAGACAAAAAACGTTCATGATTATATTCCCAAGTCTTAGCACAGGACTTGCCATAGATGTAAGCCGTTTAATAAATGTTTATTGAATTAACCCAAAAGGAGGCAACTATTCCTGAAGGTCAATGATTCAATGTGAAGTGGTAGTTCAGAAAGAGATTGCTCTAACATAAAAAAAAAAGTAAAAACAAATTTTATTATAACTACACCCATTTAACTATATCTACCAACTAACTCATCTACCTTTAGTTCTTATATTTCCTTTCCATATCTTTGAGTTTATTTGTAATAAGAGAGCTATTTCATTAAATCTGTATATTCAGAATTATAAGTGAAAAAGACTTGCAAATTCAAATTTACTTACTACTTATTTCCTGGGCATCTGTTAGTACAGGGTAAGTTTTATTGAGATGTAATATTGCTTTATTGCACTTAAAGAGATCTACTAAATGCTTATTTTTCAAAAGTTATAATAATTAGATTTTATTAAATTTCATGCATCATAGCCAAAAGTATGATGTCTTATTTATCAAAAAAGGCAATGAAATGTCCTTGAGATATTTATATGGCAATCAGTTACCTGTCAACAAAGTATAATTCAAATCTCATTTTGACTTTTGTCTGTGAAATTATTATGACTAGATAGAGACTTAAATATATTTGTCTGTGTGCTTTTTTAGTAAGGTAAGTCAAAGGTAGAAGTAAAAGAGCAACAAGAAAAAAACTTTGCAATTTAAGTCCTAATCCTACTCACCTCCAATAAAAGTAATTTTCAACCACATTAGAAAAATAACAAAACGTATTTTTAAAAATTTAAACACAAGGATGTTAGCAAAAGTCATCTAACTTTAATAATCTAGATGACAATCACATGGAAGTAAACTAATAAAATAAATAAACAAATTACTGAGAAATGGAGATTCTTCCATCCAATCCTCTTTCTTCCTTTCTTTGTTCCATCCACAGTATTTATTGTATCAAGAAGTGAAATAAAATAGTTGAGTTAGTTTCGGACAATATTTCCACTCTTCTGGGAAGAATGAAGTACATACGCAAGTATGAGCTACAAAATATTAATTGTGTAACTCACATAAGTTATATGTACCTTAAGGACATTTTCTTCTGACTTTTTGCACAAGGGAGCCCCTTCCTGTGCCCGGCCCCACAAACTATGACCTACAAGAACAGTATGGTGTCCTGAAAGTGAAGAAAGTGCTTTCCAGATGGGGGAAAAGGTCTGTCAACTGTGTCAAATGCTGGTGAGAGTTGAGTGAGATGAGGACTCAAAATTGATCATTGTTTTTGGCATGGCGACTATCTAATTAAGCTAATTCTATCAGCTTAGTAAAGTATATGTGCAACATACTATTTTATTTTTCTTTCTCTTTTTCTTCTTTTCTTTCTGTTTTTATTTTTCTCCTTTACTTTGAAAATGCCTACACTAAAATGATTGAATTTTTAGATCAAATCTGTCGCTAAAAATAGTTCGTCAAAGAAAAATCTATATTTTCCTACTTTGTTTGCAACATGAAGTATATATGTATATATGTGTGTGTATATATGTATATATGTGTGTGTATATATATATATATATAGAGAGAGAGAGAGAAGTACAATGATTTGCCCATCTCCATGTTATTATTTACATAAAAATAAAATTTTCTAGTTTAATTGTGTAGTAGCTCAAATCAGCCACTAGATGGCAGATGTTACCATATTCAAGAAACACTTTCCTTACAGAAAACTGTTTATAAGCTCATTTAGAATAACAAGTTGCAGAGAAAAAAAAAAAAATTGATTGATTCATCCTCTCCATACTTCCTGCTCTTGAAGAATTCATTTTGGGACCAGGTTTCTATGACAGTTTTCCTTGCTTAGAGATGGAAGGATTAAAACTTTCTCATGTATATAAGATGGATGATTCTGAAAGTAATTCTGGAGTCTTACCAACTCCGTAAAATATAAAGTAGAATCACAAAACTGGATAACAAATTGCATTTAAATGACTATGAAGATGAATGGCAGTGTTGTACTGAAATGTCTTCAACCAAGAACAAATGGATAACCCCACTGATGTTGCATCTTATATCTTACAAGGAAGGAAATGACATACAGATCAAAAAACAAAACTAATGTATTTACTTCTGTGTTGTACTAGTTATATTACATTTTTAAAATGTTGAAATATTGTTTGTTCATTTGATCACAATGTTGGTTACTTACTCCTTATACAGCAATATGTAAGCAACATCAGCTTGTAAAATAGGAATAGTTTTAAGTTTGTGAATACCCTAAAGAACAAGAAACATTGATCTTTCTCCTTTTTTTTTTTTAAAGACAGGGTCTCACTCTGTCACCCAGGTTGCAATGCAGTGGCATAAGCACAACTCACTGCAGCCTCCAACTCCTGAGTTCAAGCAATCTTCCCTCCTCAGCCTCTCAAGTATCTGGGATTACAAGCATGCTGATCTTGCCTCATAATAATTAAGCGCATTCTTGCTGTTTGATAATTTTGTGAAAATTTTATTTTATTAAAGTAGCTGTTGATATCCTGCAATATTTCATACCCTATAACTTTTTGTGGGGGAAGATGGGTAAAAATTAAAAGAATGGGAATTGATTGGCATGAGGTAATGAACTTAAGAATAAAGAATCGGGGTCAGAAAATAAACCCAATTTCCTTCCTGAACTCTCCATCACTCCTGAGACACATGCCATGACATGCTCCCTCCTTGGTTTTCCTTTCATCTCTCTACCTGCTCCTTCTCAGTCTGTTCCTTGAGGTCCTTTTCTGCCTGTTTCTTAAATTCTTTTGCTTTCAGCTCTTTTGCTTCTCACACACTTCACTATTGCTGTATGCACTCTTGAAGGATAATTTAATTCTTTCATCTACAGTGAATACCCTCATCTCTCTTCAAATCCTAGGAGTTCCTATGGCTAGAGTTGGGCTCTGGCATTAGATTACCTGGGTTTGAACGCTAGTTCTACCATTTAATCATCAGGTGATCTTGATAAATTGCTTAACTTCGTTGTCTTAGTTTACTATCCTGTTATTTGAGAATGTTAATAGTCCTGCTATCTTGTTAGGTTAGAACAAAGCAAATTTCATAATGCATTTACCACAGTATCTGGCAAAACATGAAAACCTAATACATTATTCCATGTAGGGCTCCTTCTTAGAAAATAGAGCCAGGCTTACTGGATGTCTCCACTCAGATGTCTTATAAAAACCTGAAGACAACCTATCCAAATCTCTTGAATCCATACCTTGCTTACCTATCCCCAAATCAGTTCTCTTTCCTAAATTCCCTGCTCAAGTTAGTGTCAACAATAGTATGTAGTTTTGTCTCTCTAATCTCTCATATTTGTTTAGTCCCTACATTCTGTTGACTCTACCAGGTAAGTATCACCTAAGCTTATTTTCTTCAGTTGATTCCTATTCGTTAAGATTGTTTAAATCCATTCATTAATTGAGTGAGTATATTGTCAACTGTAATGGGATCTGTAGACATGCTAATGAAGAAGGCAATGAGGCCCTGTTCTTCCTGGATTTATAGACGACTGAGAAGAAGGCCAACACAAAACAGAGAAATTGCAAATAACTCTTACCTTAATTTGTCTCCTCAGCAATTCCTCGCCTAGATTGTTAACATTATTTTTCATTCTCTCTTCTTTCTACCATATCTGTCAAAAATTGCCAGAATTTTCTCTTTAAAATCAAATCTAAATCTTAAAATACTATCCAAAATACTCTAATAGCCCAATTTTAAAACAATAGACATGATCAAATCATATCTATTAAAATTATTAAGTTATTCAAAGATGTCCTAATATTAGGAAATCCATTATTATAAGTCATTAAATTAACGAGCTAAAGAGAAAAATTATTTGATTATCTCCATTAATGCGGTAGATGCATTAGACAAAATGTAATGCCCATTTATGTTAAAAATAATCAGTGAATTTTCTTAGCATATTACAATATATTTACATCATCCCTGAAACTTTAATGTTTAATATTTTAACATTATAATATTTCTTCTTGAAAGGCAGGAACAAAACAAAGATACCTACTATATCCACAACATTGAGCATATTGCAGATACTAACTGTATTGGGTTAGTATCTGGGTTGCCATACAAGGGTTGCCATAACAAAATACCTTAAACTGAGTGCTTAAGCAATCAAATTTATTTTCTCACAGTTCAGGATACTGGAAGATCAAAGTGCCAGCAGGGTGGGTGTCTGGTAAAGGCTCTCCTCTTGGGTTGCAGGTGGCTACCATCTCACTGTGTGTTCGCATGACCTCATCTTTGTGTGCATGAGGGGAGAGAGCAGTGTGTGTGTTTGTTTGTGTGTGTTTGTTAGGGGAGTGAAGGGGGATGCTAGATAGTATATTTCCCTGGTGTCTCTTCTCATAAAGACACTAATTTTATTGGATTTGGGCTCAACTCTTATGACTTCATTTAATCTTAATTGCTTCCTTACTCCAAATAGATCAACTCTGAGGGTTAGGGCTTTAATATATAAATTTCAGTAGGACACAAACATTCAGTGTTTGTGTACATTGGTACACTAACCAATGTAATCACCAGGCATGAAAAAGCAATTACTGGCATAAGATTGGGAAACAGAGGTAAAACTATTTAAGAGAACATGTGATTATATATCTGGAAAGCTCAAAAGAATCCATGGGGAAATATAATAAACAATAAGAGAATTCGATAAAATAACATGTTATAAAATGGCATATAAAAATCAATAGCATACATAAGTATATATGTATACATATATATAAATAAAAACAGTGAGAATATATAAATGAATAATAGATCTCATTTGTGATAGAAAATGGAGAAAAGAGAAGAAAGCACCTTGGCATCAACTTAATCAGAAGTGTCTAATATTTATAAGAGCAAAACTATAATGTGCTTTTGAAAGAACTAGTCACAAATAAATGAAAAGAAATACCATCATCTGGGAGAGAGAGAAGGAAATATCGTAAAGACGTTAGTTCCTCTTACTTACTTAATACATTTAATTTGATCTTAGTTCAATGTCTCTAGGCTTTTTTCTAGAGTTAAACAAGTTGATTATAAAGTTCATTAGGAATTTAAAAACAAGTAAGAATAACTAGATAAACTCTAAAAAAGAAAAGCGATGTTCAGGACAAGAGCTGGAAGGAAAAACTATATCAGATGTCTTTAGAAAGTACTACAAAAACTTTATAATTTAAGCAGTTTGATATTAGCAAGTGAATAGGCAGACAAACTAATGAAAAGATAGAAAGTCCAGAAATAGATACAATCACATGTGAACATTTAGTATGCTTTATAGTCTCATCTCAAATTGCTGGACGGTTAAATAAACATTGCTGAGATAACTGGATAGCCATATGGAGAAAGATAAAATTGGATCCATTTCTTACACCATAATCCAGGATAAATTCCCAATGGGTCAGATATTTAAATCAAGGCTTTAAAAAGGAAATGTGCATGTATTTTTAAAAAGCAGTTATGAATTCTTCTATAATCTGAAAATGGGGAAACATTCCTTAATATGACTCAAAATCTAGAAAAAACAAGAGAAATAACATATATTTTATTATATGATTTTTAAAATTTTTCATGGTAAAAATATAACATAAGCGAAGTAATAAATACAAATCATAGCATGGGAACAAATATCTTGCAAACTATACCAGAAAAGTTATACTAATACTTAATATAAAGATATTCATAAAACATAAAAAGTTTTAAAGATTGAGAAGAAAAATGCCAGGAACTCTACAGTAGAATGGACTGATCTGCAGAACATTGATGATAATTTAAAAAAAGGATTTTTATTTTTATTTTTGAGATGGAGTCTTGCTCTGTCACCCAGGCTGGAGGGCAGTGGTGCAGTCCCCGCTCACTGCAACCTCTGCCTCCTCCCGGGTGCAAGCAGTTCTCCTGCCTCAGCCTCCTGAGTAGCTGGGATTAAAGGCATCCACTACCACGCCCAGCTGATTTTTGTTTTTGTAGTTTTAGTAGAGACAGGGTTTCCCCATGTTGGCAAGGCTGGTTTTGAAATCCTGACCTCAAGTGATCCACCCGCCTCAGCCTCCCAAAGTGTTAGGATTACAGGTGTGAGCCACCGCACCCGGCCAATTGTTGTTAACCATATGAAAAGTTGCCCAACTTCACCCATGAAAGGATAGCTATTGACTCAGGGTGATGGTTACATGGATGTTCATTACCTAGCTGCATACACAAGCTGATTGTGTCACTCATCTGGTTGTGAGCTGCAGATGGCTTCTCAAAACCTGTAAGATAAAGTTCTAACAACTCAGCACAGCATTTAAGAATTTTTAGTCAGGATTCTGCCAAGCTGGTTAGCCTAATCCCTCACTGTTACCCAACTACACATTATGCTGTGATCACATCAAAAGTTCTGTTATTCCACAAATTCGTCGTGTATTTTTTTTTTCATACCATGCCTTTGCACCATACTATTTCTTCTGCCCATGATGTCCTCTCCTTTCTTTTCTACTTGGAAAACCCTGTGATTCTTTGACTCAAATGTCGAGCCTTCATGTGAAGCATTTTGTGTGCTCCTTTGAGTTTCCACAACACTTTCTTCAGGCTTTGATTAAAGCACTTCTTGCACAGTTTTGTAGCAATTGGCTTTTATGTATGCCTCCACCATGGAGATGAGGTATTTTCTTGCCCCAATCTCCCTAGCATTTACACTGCCAAGCAAGCTGCCTGGCCCCGAAGAGACATATAATAAATTTGTTGAATACAATAATTGTTATGCAGTTGCCAAAGAGACGTCAGCATTTCCTATACAAATCTTCTTTCAGGAAGATGTCAAGGAGAATGGAGGCTCGAAAATGGATTCTTACAGATTATGTTTACTTAACAGCCTGAGTTTTGGCTATTAGTCAGGACTCTTTTGGTTACATGACAAAAATTCAACTTGAATCAGCCCTGAAATTGGCAATTTATTTCTTCTAAAACCACACCTTGGAAATGGATTTGATTTCAGAAGCTGTAATTTTTCTCTCTCTCTCTTGTTCTGACGCACACACACACACACACACACACACACACACACACACACGGACACCTCTGCTTATTGCTGATTGCTGCCTTCATCATCTTAAGCTTATGATCTCCATGAGGAAACAACCAGCAACAGATAACTCTGGGGTCATATGCTTGCAGCATTTGCAACTAACAAGGAACAGAGCTACTTCCTGCCAGCTCTGGTTTAAAAAATTCCATGAAACTACTCCAACTGTCCTGAGTCATACAAGTATCCCTAGGCTGTTTTCCATGACAAAGAAGGTGGGGTATATGATTGACCCCAGTCTGGCACCATGCGTGTTCTGGGAATGGGATAATGTGATTGACAGCTTCCATCAGAACTATATTTTGGAGTGCAAGAGGAACAGCTTCTGAAGAGAATAAAGACATCTTCTCGCCTACAAAGGGATGATTCTCCACTATAGATATGAAGAACAAGAAAAGGACAAGATGAAAATGTTGGAAGAAATGTTATGTAATTTTTATGATTAAAACTTTCATATTCCTCATATATAAATATTGTAATTCAAACATATTTTAAAAGTTGATCAGTCAAAATAAAAAACTAAACCGGAATCTCATTTGTACACTTTCATCTTTTATTTTCTTTCCTCTTTCTAATTATTCTTTGAATAAGGATCTACCTAAAGAGTACAGTACTCTAACATGAACTTTCTAAGTTTGATAAATTTTGTTCCTTGTCTATTATGTTCTTTATTCTTTTACAGTGCCTATTTCTGTTAAAATCAAAGAATATTCAAAAAGAAAAGAAAAAACTGAAGAGAAAAAGTTTTTCTTATCTATGATTAAGTTACTGCTCAAAGGATATTTTGAGAGTGGAAAAAAATGGAACAAGCACGTCCATGTTGTCTTAACTGAATTTTCTAAGGGTACTTGTGAAGGTCTATATCCAGAAACTTGCGCTAGCTGGCGAGTATCACCACCCCACCACCCCACTCTGGGAACAATGTGACTGCAGGTAGAAAGGGTGATTGTGAGGTGTTACCACGCTGGCTTGGTAGCCCCAACAAGCAGCTTTTTCTTGGACTAATATGATCCACATACATTTGAGTGCCCATTATGTGCAAAGAAGTGTCCTACAAACAGTGAATGGAAAAGAGAAAGTCCTCATGAGATTAACCCTCCATAGGAAGAGAAATATGAAAAGCTGCTGGGTAGGATTTGAAAATAACAATTGTTCTTTTGCAAATTAAATCCTTTAATGTAAAGACACATTTTATTTTGCCTATCTGTATTTTCTGCTTTTTTTTTTAATAAACATATTCCAAGGGTCATAAAATATAAGAAATAAATAAGTTATTCTAAAATATTAAAGGATACACCTCACCTGGCATCAAATAAGTTCAAATCCCATTTCTGCCAGTCACCAGTTGTATGAACTTGAGCAAGTTGACTAATCTACCCAACAACATTGTGAATATTATAGAAGATAAAATGTAATAAAGTGGTTGAAGTTGGAACGTAGAAGTTGGATGAAACAGATTATGTTCATCATTCTTCTTATTAATATGAAAGACAACCTTAGTTGAAGTCTAGAATAAAACAAAATCTAGAAACAGGTGGTAACCGACCCAGTTTATTATTTCCCAACATTTGCTCAAGTATGAATTCTCTAGGCTCTGTCAGCTTTATACTGAACCCACTCAGAAAGCACCTTAGAGTTCACTGTCCAGGAGTGTCCAGAGCTTGGGTTGTTGTTGCCTCATGTTTTCTTTCTAGTAGCAAGAGCTGGCTAAAACTTCAGCCCTATTTCTAATTAAAGCTTTAGAACTAAGTGACATTTGCCATCATGTGAGTCCAACCTTGGGATTACTGTAGTCTATGTTTCCCTCTAATTCAATCTCAAGGAGGGAATAAAATAGTAGTTTTTCTTTTTCTCCTTGTTTTGGCAACTTTATTTTTCAATTAAAGGTTATTCAGGGTGGAAGTGGTGAAGAGTGACAGCTTCTTGTTTGCCTCTCCTCTGTTCTTCCCTCCCACACACCTAATTCTGGATGGGCTTCTGGCAGTTTCTTCCACACAATGGGGAAGCTAATTGCTGACTCTTCCCAATGTTTGCTGACTGCTAAACCAGGCTTTCTTTTGAGAGGAACCTCTTTATTTCTTTCTCATGACCAAAATCTATTTATACAAACAAAATACATCTATTTTTATCCACCTTAAATGTTCTTAGCCAGTTTAGTCAAACTCTTTTGACTTAAGTTTGTTTTCCTCCAGCTCACTATTTGAAACGTTTTAGAGACAGAAGTTACATCCTTGTATATAGCAATGCAATTGGCGGGGGCGAGTTGGGGGGAACACACAGCACAATTCTCACTAAAGGAGTTATTGGAAAACAGAACTGATGGCTCTCTAAATATGGAAGCTACCACTACTGGTTCTCAATACAGTTCTACTACTGGTTCATTTAATAAGCACTTATTGTGTGCCAGATAGGGCACATGCATAATTTATTTACTCTTCTTAACAACCCTATGAGTTGTTATTATTTTCCATCCCATTTTACAGATGAGGAAACTGTGGTTTAGAGTGGTTAACTAACTGGGCCAATTCTACCCATCTAGTGAGTGATTACGTCTCGGACATGCTAATTAAATTGTTAAGGTTAATAGAGTCTATAATTTCCTCGTGTCAGACAGAAATATAACCATTGAATCAAATATTTTCAATGTGTGCCAACGTTTATTCACCAAAGTGTGAATTGAGCTCTAAAACCTATTTGCATTAAATGAACAACAAAAGGGGTTTATCATCAATTGAAAGTATGTTGCTTTTTAAGCATTAGCTATGTTGCCTGCTGTTTTAAGTTTGTGGGCTTCTCAGATCTCTATAGCATTTTAGAACTCTAAGGGATTTAGAATCCATTTACTTTAGTGTTTGTTCCTACAATACTCAGACGCTGTCTAGTTTCTCAATGACTGGCTTGGAGGAAGGGGGTTGGGTTATTTGGCACACCTGGGATTGTCTGGCAGCATAATTAATCCCATTTATAATACAATGTATAGATTATTTTCAACTGTGACTGTTCTGTAACTAGTTGGTAAGAAACTGGTAGTTCAGTAAACTTAATGAAGCATTGACTAAGCTGATTGTCTGAATGTTTAAATGTTAGACCAGTTTTAGTGATAGCTTTGGTTGTATGACTTGACAAGGAAGGAAAATATGTTAGACTTCCAGAGATTTATGTCCAGGATATACAAACAACTTGGATTTTCTCAGATGATCTCAATTTCCAATTTTCAGTTATTTTCTCTCCATAGTCCATTGAAATGTCCCCTAAATTCTAGTTTATAGAAATTAATAACTGACTGAAGTCAGCAAACATTACAATATCAACTAGCTACAAACGATGATATAACACAAAAGATGTAGAATCATAAACCTGGGGCTATGTGGCTGCATAAAAACTTATAATTACTAATAAAAATGCATAAATGTCTAGCATATATGAGGCACAACTCTTTATGAATATGGTACTTTCCAGTCATAAAGTTTTATAAAACCATGATAATAAAAAAGCAAGTGTAATTGAGATTGCAAAGAAAACTAATACAGTACAAGGTGTATGATGGGATAATCATTATGTCCATTATGGGCCATTACTTTGTCTGTGGCAGGAAGAAGTTTGAATTATGTTCAGAAGGATTTAGTGATGCTTTAATATATCATGTACCTAGGCAGAAATAAGTTTCAATTATTTCTGCAAATATATACGTGTATACATACATACATAACCACTAGAGGTAGTAGTTGTTGGAATGTGAATGCTAGGGATTGACTGCCTGGCTTCAAATCCTGACTACCACTTATTCGTGCATAGCTTGGGCAAATTACTTAATTTCTCTGTTCCTCACTTTCCTCATCTGTAAAATGGAGATAACAATAGAGCTTAGATCCTGTAGTTGATATGAGGATTAAGGGACTCAAAATAGTATGAGTATTTATTGAGTTCCTGCTGTGTGCCAAGCACTATTCTATATCCTGGGGATATGGAGGTGAATAAGACAGGGTCCCTGCCTTCATCTGTAAGACAACCAGTAAGCACACAGTATAAATAAGGTAACTGAAGATTCTGAGTAAGTGCCAAGAAGACAATGGAAGCATCTTTTTAGAATAACTGAACTCATAATGTAGCTTGAGAATATGACTGTTTAAAATATAAGTAATGTAAGCATGCATATATATAAGTATATAGGATTTACAGTTGGCTTTTGGTGCCTACTCACTAATGAACTTGTGGAACGACCCTGCTAGATATATCTAATTAATATATTGGTTTCTGTTCAATACAGGCTGCTCATCTCTTCTTTTCTGTGCTCTCCAAGATCTGTTGCACCTTCTTCCCCGTGAGCATCCCATTGATTTTTAGGGCTGTGACTTTCCTAACCCCTTGCCTTCACTGTGAATTGCCCTACATTATCCTGCTGAGATGGCATCAGAGTACTGCTAAGGAAGCTTTGCTTCACTCCCAATACGTTCTGTAAAAATGCCTAGAATTAAGAGCTGTATTAACAGAGTATGTCTTTTCTCAGTATTTGCATCATGCTGCAGCTCTTACAGTCCATCTCTGCCTTTCTTTCACTGGTCTCCACAGAGATTTCACACATTGCCTTCTCGGCTGCCATGATGGATTATTTAGCTTAATTTGTGTGGAAGAGTGGCTTTCTTATGGGAGTTTGTATTGAAAGCAGATTTCCCTCATTAAACAGAAATGGGAATGCCATGACACTTCATAGGTAACACCAGTAGTCTTCCCTTGGCTGGCAGGAGTCAAGAAGTTTACTGTTTAACCTTTTCATGCCCACTTTCATGTAGGCAACAAGAAAATATAGGATAGTTTCTAGTGTAAAGTGGGTATAACAGATTGGACCATAATAGCCAATTACTGAAAAAATAGTTCTTTATTAGGTCATTTATAATAAATTTTAGGTTGAAAATATCTTCTCATGGGATAGAAGTCTCTGGTATTGAAATATTGTTATGCATGTAGCACTTATAAGAGCTGTTTACTGAAATAATTTCTAATTATTTTTCAGAATTGGTGGTGAATTATAAAGACTGAGTCAGTGAAAATGGAAGTACATTTGCTAGGCTTATTTTAATATCAATAGAATTGATGCGTGGAGCAAGCAGAGGGGACATTCAAGAATTTTCCTTTGCTATATGACCCTTCTCAAGAGAATAAATTATTATAGTTTTCTTTTTAATGTAAGTTGGACCTTCAATGAGGAATATTTCTTCAGGTTTTTGTTTGTTTTGTTGCTTTTTTTTTTTTCAACTCTAACACACTTTTATAAAGACCATTCATTGCCTGTGAGATTGCAGCATAGGAACTGCATATCTCAAAAGGCTGTACTAAGCATCTAGTTATAAATACTATCCATATGGAGCCTCAGAAAATGATACCCCGAAGTAAAGGATTCAGATGTCTCTTGCCCCTCATTCTCCCTCCAGGCAACCATAGAAACTAGAATTCCTCTTCCCTAAGGTGGGTCATACACACCATATCTGCTTTTCCTCAAAGCCAAAAATAAAAGCTGGAATTATTACTATAACCGTGTCCTGCCTTTCTATCTAGGAGCTAGCCATAAAGAAATTCTCTGACCTCCCCTTATTTGACAGTAGGTCATCAAACCCTAATTCTAGAAGGAGTCTTGCCCCATACCCAGGAGGAAGAAATGCCACACAGAGAGGCCAAGAGGAATCAGAACAGACAGTTCTTAGTGGGTTTCCACACGCAGTCCATTTCTATTATATAATTCCTCCTTTGTCCAATCACATTTCTACACAACTGTCCACACCACTGAATCTAAGCATAAAGATGGGTAGTTTTCCCTGGTTCTTTGAGCCTTCCTTCGGAAGGCTTCTCTGTCACGTAAAAGTATGATTAAATACATTCGTCATGCTTTTTTCTTGTTAGCCTATCCTTTGTTATAGGAGTGTTGGCCATGACCCTTATGATGAGTGGGGAAAGGCATCATATCCTTCCTCTCCTACTTGCAGAAATATGAGTACCCAAGGTTAATGTCAATAAATAGAAAACTATTTATCAATTGTTTAATTAAAGAAACACAAATCGTATCTTTATGATTTAAAAATTTTGCTAGCATTTATTTTGCCATGTTCTGTTGTAATCACATTTGTGGTATTATTTTATTATCACAATTTCTATAAATTAAGTATTATCTTATCAATTTTTAACATGATTAAACTGAGGCATAGAGAGATTTCAGCAACAAAATTCTTAATCATTATGTTCATCATTAGCAACATAAGGATTTCTAAGCAGGTAAAATTCAGGAAAAAAGCTGCAAATTTGAATTAATAATTATGTAAGTGGGAGATTTTTATTGTAATTAGCATTACCTTCAATGTCAAGTAATTCAAGGTTTAAAATAGAGCCCTCTAATTTTGTAAATACATGATTTAGTAGGAAAGGTATTTGTCATTTGGGTAAAAGACTATTACAGATGTTTATTGTGTTTTGAATTTTTGTGTGTGTGTTTTGTTGCTATGAAAACATCTTTATTGACAATGACCGCAGAGAGCAGTAGCATATCCTTTTTTCATTTTGGATTGGTTTTGTTATTAAAGGATGTTTGTTCCACTTCAAAACTGATGATGTATTATACTCTGCATCTGAACTGACAAGGAATGGACTCTTCAGCTCTGACAGGCAAGTGAGAAACCATTGGCTGACAGGATCAACAAAGAGACCAAGACAAAAACAAAACAAAACAAAACCACAGGAGTGGAGCTTAAAAATATATTTGTTTGGAACCCAGTCTCAGTAATGTCTTCATTTTACAATAGGAACTCAACTCTTAAGGTTGCTACTCTTTTTCTTCCATAGTATATTATATCTATCTTACTGAAATAATGGCAAAGGGATGCTGGAATGCATGCCAGAATGGTGAGGGAACTTGAGGAGTCATTGATGGGAGTCGTTTTCCAACTACAGTAATAACAAAATGTAGGCTTCAGGGAAAAAAGATACTTGAAAAGTTTAGATGAGCTTTTTAAACCTAGAGTAGGTAATTAGCAATGACTTTCTATTGCCTTTATTTCCTGGCAAGCACCTGTAATCCCAGTTACTTCGGAGGCTGAGGCAGGAGAATCCCTTGAACCGGAGATCATGCCACTGCACTCCAGCCTGGGTGACAGAATGAGACTCTGTCTCAAAAATAAAATAAAAGGTGTTCTTTGTTTTTATTAATTCAAAATTTCCTAAACTATAAATTTTTAAAACTTCATAATTGAGTGTTATATGTTCTACATGACTGTATTCAAGAATAATTTAGGAAAACATTATTGAGATTTGTTAAAGCTTAATTTGGGTAAGCTGGGCATAGTGACATGTACCTGTAATCCCAACCACTCTGGAGGCCGAGGCAGGAGGATTGCTTGAGGAACCCAGGAGTTCAAGCACAGCCTGGGCAACACCGCAAAACTCCATCTCTTAAAAAAAAAGTTTAATACGGGTAGATATATTCAATATCTATCCCCTAAAGGCAACATAAATATTTTGGCTCCTTATGACAAGGATTTCTGCATCAAATCTACTTGTCTTCATTGCTAAAATAATACATTAGAATCATTCTGCTCTATACAATCACCATAGACTTACAACTAAAAACACAGCTTTATCGTTTACTAAATATTTACTTTTGGAAACAAAATGAAAGGTGGAAACCTCACTCCCCAAAGCTTGGCTACTACCACACCTCAATTCAAAGGACCAATTGTGTCCTGACCCACAGGGAAGAAGAGGGCACTGTAGGACTCAGGCAGGAATTGTAATATTCATGGAAGAGAAAGAAGACTTCATGTTATGAATTAGAAAGAAGGAGGCAGACCTTATATTTGAAAAGGTTCAGAGGATGTCACCCAAAAATATGCCACTCTGGCCTAAGGATTATTTGAGTCAAAGGCAATTAAACAAAACAAAACAAGAAGACACGAGAAAAACTCTCTGTATCCCGCCCCCTCTATCAGGAAGAGCAGGATGATTCTATGTCACTAGAAACAGCTATAAAGTCTACCAGCCCAAGAAAGGCACCAGAGGAATCTATATAACATATATAACAAACCTACTAACTAGACTTCATCTTCCATTTTTCTTCTTTCTTTCTCTCTTTCTCTCTCTTTCTTTTTCTTTCTTTCTTTCAACAGAGTCTCACTCTGTTACCCAGACTGGGGTATGGTGGCATGATCTTGGCTCACTGCAACCTCTGCAATTCTCCCACCTCATCCTCCAGAGTAGCTGGTATACAGGCGTACCCCACCATGCCCAGCTAATATTTTGTGCTTTTAGTAGAGACATGGTTTCACCATGTTGGCTGGAGTGGTCTTAAACTGCTGACCTCAGGTTATCCATCCGCCTCGGCCTCTCGAAGTGCTGGGATTACAGGCATGAGACACCACGCTCAGCATCTTCCATTATACTTTTCCCAAAAACTTACCTTCCCACAATTTGCTGCCCCTAGAAGCCCAAAGTTCCTTTCCTTTGTCCTGACATTTCTCAACGTATTTATTATTCCTTGTTCAGATTGTTATATAACCCTAAGGTCTAACCACTCATTTGAGTTATACATTAGTAACAGTTCCCATTCTTATGTATTATGCCTATGTTAATACACTTCTGTTTGTTTTTCTCTTGTTTAATCCATCTTTTATCAGACTAAATTGCAGAGCTCTGGCCAATAGATCTAAGATGGGTGGAGAAACACAGAATTTTTTCTTCCCCTATGTAATCATAAATTTATAAGCTTCAAAAATGCGATTTGAAATGCGTGCTGAGAATATGCATTTAAAAGAAGTTTCATTTTTGGTTTTTGTGCACCAAAATATTAAGGATCTATCATTTATTAAACTCCTAACAATTTTCCTCTAACCTGTGGGTTTTATGAAGCATTTCTCCATCTAATATTGTCTGTCTTCTTTATCATTAACCTAGGGTAAAGCTCAAGAGTTTATGTTTGTCACTAATATTTTAATGTATTAATAATTTCAAAAATAAAACTGTGCCTTACATGCTAAATGTTAGTTTAATAGAAAGAGATGTAAAATAAATAGTTTCTATATGAATAAATTGGAACTAATGTAGACAATTACAGAAGTTTTTATTGAATATTACATCCTGCTTATTAATGTGTTGAATCAATATATGTAGCCAGAAAAATGAAGAAAAGAGATTACATTCAAAATATCAAAATGTCAAAAATATTTGCTTTCTGTTTCTGTGAGCTCTTCCTCTCCTTCCCATTACTGGAAGGAGTTAAATGTCTCTAATGTGTGACTTTCACACTACTGAAAAGAAACACCACTGATGAGGTTTTAGACTACATATCCTTGCAGATATGTTTCCATGTATTCATAAGTGGGTATGTAGACATTCTTTATATAGACATAGGGATATTTTTCTATATGTTTAGGCTTTTTGAATTTATTGTTGACATTATTTGATGTCAATACCCTAGAGATTTAGGTGACTATTTTTAATGACTAAACATATGGAGGTACAATAAATTATTTAACCAGATCTTTCTTAATTGATGTTTATGGAATTTCATCCTTTTTTTGTATTGAGAATAATTAGTGAACTTACTTTATCTAATTTGCAATAATTACCTAAATACTTTCTTATAATAAATTGTAAATAAATTGGGATTAAAAAGATAGATAGATTTTAAAAAGTGTTTGTACTTTTTAGAAACCAAGTGTGTACCTTTAAATTGTCTTCCAGAAAATCCACACCAATTTCTACCTTTACTATTAATGAGGAGACTTTGTTTGCACATACTTTCAGCATCACTGAAATTTATACATCTTTTTATTTCTCCTAGCAAATTTCTCTCTAGAAGTCTGGAAAAGCAGAAAGAGAAGAATGAAGAAATGTCTACAAAACTGCTCCTGTCCTTCAGACTACATAGGACCAAACTCTTGCCTTTCATCAGTTTTCAGTTTGTACACTAATATATCCTGGTGAAGTTCCTCAACCATTTCTGCAACATTCAATTTTAATTTATATTTGCCCACATTTTTCATCTGTGATTTGGACACATGCAGGCTATTGAATATAATGGATACAAATCCCTCACTGATTCCTTTGAGCTATTTCATAGTTCTGCTTTCACAGGCAGGAAACAGTCAAGAAATAATGATTCAGTTATTTCTTAAATATTTCACAATTCTACATTGAATAAAGAAAATGTGAATTCCTGGAAGTTATGGTATTTGTGAAATATTTAATGTCAGTTCCCATGAAAAACGTTGACACATCAACAAGCCCAAGTCTCTTAGAATTTCATTCTGCAAGTTCACCAAATTCCCAAATTATCGGGGGACCCCACACCCGATATTCAACGTGGGTTCTTTTCTATTTCCCTAAGTGCCTCGGCTGGTCTGAGAAATAAAGGGAAAGAGTACAAGAGAGAGAAATTTTAAAGCTGGGTGTCCAGGGGAGACATCTCGGCGGGTTCCGTGATGCTCCCTGAGCCATAAAACCAGCAAGTTTTTATTAGTGATTTTCAAAAGGGGAGGGAGTGCACGAATAGGGTGTGGGTCACAGAGATCACATACTTCACAAGGTAATAAAGTATCACAAAGCAAATGAAGGCAGGGCGAGATCACAGGACCACAGGCTGGGGCGAAATTAAAATTGCTAATGAAGTTTCGGGCATGCATTGTCATTGATAACATCTTATCAGGAGAAAGGGTTTGAGAGCAGACAACCTGTCTGACTAAAATTTATGAGGCGGGAATTTCCTTGTCCCAATAAGCCTGGGAGCACTACAGGGGACTGGGACTTATTTCATCCCTTTGGCTTTGACCGTAAAAGACAGCCGCCTCCAAGGGGACCGTTCATAGGCCTACCCTCAGGGGCACATTCTCTTTCTCAGGGATGTTCCTTGCTGAGAAAAAGAATTCAGTGATAGTTCTCCTATTTGCTTTTGAAAGAAGAGAAATATGGCTCTGTTCCATCCGGCTCACTGGCAGTCAAAGTCCAAGGCCATCTCCCTTGTTCCCTGAACATTGCTGTTATCCTGTTCCTTTTTCAAGGTGCCCAGATTTCATATTGTTCAAGCACACATGCTCTACAAACAATTTGAGCAGTTAATGCAATCATCACAAGGTCCTGAGGCAACATACATCCTCCTCAGCTTACGAAGATGATGGGATTAAGAGATTAAAGTAAAGACAGGCATAGGAAATCACAAGGGTATTGATTGGGGAAGTGATGAGTGTCCATGAAATCTTCACAATTTATGTTCAGATATTGCAGTAAAGACAGGCGTAAGAAATTATAAAAGTATTAATTTGGGGAACTAATAAATGTCCATGAAATCTTCACAATTTATGTTCTTCTGCCACAGCTTTAGCTGGTCCCTCCGTTCGGGGTCCCTGACTTCCTGCAACACCAAATGGGGTTTGAGCATCATCATGTGAGTTGCAGGGAACTTTAGCAGGACAGTTATAAAACTATTCTATAATAAAGTTTAACTGCTGACTAAAATGGCAGCTATGTTTTTCAGTTTGGAAGATCAGTAAAGGGGAGACTTGGTGGATACAATCTTGCTTATCTCTCTATCTGGATTGTGAATGTGAAAGGATATTACTAAAATCAAAAGCGTAAAAAGCCAATATGATGTGCCACCTTGAATTTGTTTACTTACTGAATCATAGGGTTGGATTTCCTAATGTTGAACCACGAGATGCCACAGATTTTAAGATATAGAGAAAAAAATGAATTACTAAAATGATATGACTGGAATAGATTTAAATTTTAAGAACTTATTGCTAAACAGAAGAAATCATTATCTCAAAAATGTTAGCCAGGATATGAAACACTGAAAATCTGAAACCATTGCTGTAAACCCAAGTGTTGGGTACTGTGGAGATGGGGAGTTTGCTCAGGATGGAGGACCAGGGGCCAGTGGAAATGTCTCCTTCTTAAAGGGGTGGGAGGAATGGCAAATAAAATACTTGAGTGGTTAGACTTACTTATTAATTTTTATGTGTTAATAAAGACACATAAATTATGTATGATTCTTAGAATAGTTTATATTGTTAGAATAAGTTTATAGTTAGGGCTATAGGGAATCATAAAATAACATTAATTCAAAAACCAGGATAAGGGGATAAAAGAGAAATAACAGGACTAGCAAAAAGCTTAATATTATTAGCAAGAATATAAAGAGAGGTAAAAATCAAAAAAGGAATAAATAGTAAATAGCAAATAAAATGAGAAAAACACCAAAATATTAATCTTCACACTGAATTCAAATGACCAAATTTTCCTGTTATGAAACAAGGAATATCAAATTAGATTTTTAAAAAATACAGGCATGTGTTGTCTATAAGAAACACACTTGAAAAATGAAGGCAAATGTTGAAAAGTAAAGAATGTGCAGAATCATAAAGTCAAGTCCAAATTTTAAAAAGTAAGGAGGACTGACAATATCAATATATATAAAATGAATACAAATTTATAAAATATGCATGATAAAAGCTGTAGTTCAAGGAGTTGATAACTCACCAGGAACATGCATCAAATATACATATATAAAAAATCCTCTGGAAACAAAAGTAATGTAACCAAGTGAGGATGCAATGCATTAGTAATGGAATCAGCAGACCCCTTTTCAAATAGTTAAACACGTATATTTTTAAGTATTAGTATTCCACTAACAGAGAATATGTTATTTTCTCATATTATCAGACCATGTACACTTGAGAATCATGTGCTGTACCTCAGAGGCCCACAGAAATCATTTTCTCCGGTACAGCATATAAAAGTAGGAATCAACAACAAAATCATGAATCAAAAAACCAAAACCACTCTTCTTAACAACCACTAGATCAAAGTAGAAATCAGATAACTATTAACAGCAAATTACCTTGCAATTAATTTTATGAGCACTTTACTTCAAATATGGAGTTGTGGCCTTGAAATTCTTACATAAACACCAAAAAAAAGCCTGAAATTTAGCAATTAAGAATTCAACTTACAGAAGCAGGAGGGGACCAAATTCTATTATTCTAAGAGCTGAGCTATTTTAGGCTTCTGACTTATCTAGTATATTTAAGGTCACACTACACAGAAATCATGGGGAGGCCTGGCAAGGATTCAGGTTTATTTTTGACGATTTCCGTGTCATAGGCAGGAGCATTAATCAGGCAGCTCTTGCTCTGTGGGGCTCATGGGTAGATTCTCAGTCAAGAATGCAGAAGAAGGTAGAAACTATTAGGCATCAGCCTACCACATTGGCTGCTCATGAACAACTAGGAGCATCAGCCTCCTTCTTGGTTCTTCTCAAGGCTTCCTGCAAGCCTTGCAGGTGGGTAGGAAGGGATCTGAAAAAGCATCTTCACCCAAGAGTGGAGTTCCAGGCCCAGTGATTCTCAGCAAGCTGATGGCTCTCATTTTGGGCAGTAACGACCAAGGTGTAGGTTACATCTTGCCAAAGCCCACCAGGAGCCAGTCCAGTCCCACTTTACTGGCCAGATCACAGCCTGGTTTGTCCTTCTCCTTCATCCCCATAAAAGGGTCACCTTCTCCCAATTTGCACAGAGGTGCAGCAGGGTCATAAATAGAATGGGGATGGGGATAGTCAAAGACTGTGGGTCGTAAGCCATTTCCTTTCTGGGCCCAGGTGGGAGCTTAGGGAAGCCATCCAGATGATGCAATGATGAGCTGAGGCAATGGTTGGGGGTCTGATATGTCTTTCCACAGGAAGGTGGGAATAGAAGGAACATATGTCTTCTAGAGAGTTAGACGCTAGGAAACCACAAAAGCAAGGTGTTAACACTCCCTCCTGTTCTCCCTCTTGCTCTCCCTGAAGCAAGAACACAGTCTTTATAGGTCATGATGCTGTGCTAGGAAGGTGTGAATCCAAGCTCCACCATCTGAGCTGCATCTCTGAGAACCCTTGGCCTCCAGCCACAGAAGGGATAGAGCTGCCCTCTTTTTGAGCATGGCTTGTATTGAATGTGGCCCAAGCATGTGCCAGGTACCCAAAACCAGGATGGAGCCCTAATTTGGGCCTGAAACCTCCTTTCACTTCCCTCTACCTCAAGGGCTGCTCACACCCTGTTCATCCTCCATTGATTTAAAAAGTTGACTTTGAAGAAGCACAGGGATTTCCCAATACTTTGAAGCCCTATGCAAGCTTGTCTAACTTGTGGCCTGTGGATCGCAGGGAGACCGGGATGGCTTTTAAGGTGTCCCAACACAAACTGATAAGCTTTCTTAAAATATTGTGAGTTTTTTTTTTGTGATTTTATTTTTAGGTCAACAGTTATTATTAGTGTTAGTGTATTTTAAGTGTGGCCCGAGACAATTCTTCTTCTTCCAGTGTAGCCCAGGGAAGTCAAAAGATTGGACATTCCTGCTACAGATTCAATACACAACGTGGTACCCTATGGTACTCCTGAAACTTGCTAATCAGTCCTAAAACCAGCAATGGCAGCATCCCCTGGGAGACAAGACCCCCAGGCAATGGGTGTGCACACTCAAAGTTGAGAAGCACTGCCCTACCAGACCATTTTCTCTCTGCCCCAGTCAGAATTAGGCCATGAGAGGGTAGAAAAGTGTTAAAGCTGAAATCATTGAGTGGTGTGTGGTTTTACCAGTCTTTGCCTTTTCCTTATGTTTAAGTTCCCAGAAAAGTGAAGAGTCTTTTAACATTTCATCTGTGTGCAGGACTGGGAATTGCTGTGGAGATACTTGGTTTGTTTCATGCATGCCTGGAGCCTGGAATCTGATTGTAACTTCTTCGTTCTCAAGGTTCTTTGGGGGGCTCTGCTGTTTGAAGAATGTAACGTGAATGCCACTCAGTTGGAAAGCAAGTGAGGACTTGCTCCTGATTAGTTTATTCTTTTCAGAACCCTGAACTAATTAGCTCTCATCTTACAAAATGTCATGGCATCATATTTTAAATTCATTAGGAAACACCGCCTTACAGTAGCTCTGTTTCCTGCAAGACAATGACCTGTCAGATAAACAATGTGTTCCTCTCACTTCTTCCAAAGGAAACAATTCTTTGTAATCGAGCCAAGATTTACCAAAAATGCTGAAATTAACTGCTCCGGAAGGGGCATTTTTGTTTCTTTTCTTACATTTCTGTGTTTTAGACATAGTCTATTATGTTTCTGTGGCATGATTTCAACATGAACAGCAAACACTTAATCACCATTTTGTTTACAATGAAATATAGATTGACAAATACTCCATTCATCATGATGAAGATTTCCAAATGCCTATTGTATATACATGTTTTGTTAGACCATTTTTTAAAAGAACTCAAAATGTATCTTTTAAAATACTGTATTTTCAAATTCCCCAGGTTACTCAGCTTTCTGTCTCACCATATAACTGACGAAGTAAATGGGGCATTTTGCTTAACCAGCTTCAGTTTGATCTCTGTGGGGGTACACAAAGGAAAAGAAAAGCTCTCTCTTAAAGAGTTTACAGTCTAAAGTAACATCTACAAACCAGAGAAAATGGTATATTATGTTATGGTTGTAACACCTAACTTCAAGGTCAAAGAAAGGAGAAGCTATTGCTTGGTGTAGGAGGCTGGAAAGCCTGCACGCAAAATGTGTGGCTTAGAAATTTCCACATAAGTCAGCCTTTTCAAGGAATGTGGGTGTGGTAATAAAAAAAAAATCAGCCAGTACTTGTGTGCAAATAAACTACAAGATGCCTTTCCCAGCAATTCTAATTTCAAATATCTTCTTTCTTTTATAGCTTAAATTTGTCACGAGGATGCCCTGCATGTGACAAATGGGAGCAGAGAGAAACTTGCAGGACACACCAGGACACACATCACATACACACAGCATGAAAAAGGCTAGAATTAGAACTTTAATAGTATAATAGATCTTCTGATTATCAATGTCATGCATATTTATTCCAAAATATTTGAACGTAGTATGGAGAGTTGGGTAATTTTTGAGAGTGTGGAAGTAGGATTATTACGTGAGGACTTTTAGAAAAGTAATAAAGAAGCAATTTTATTCTAATATTGCTTATCAGATGTAATTGCTATAAGCATTTAGGACCACATTTTATCAGAATTTTTGGTGCATTTATTAATTACTAAAAATAGAATCATATGATATACCCTCTGTGTAACCCAGGTTTTCAAAAATATATACCAGTTTTTTTTTCAAAAAAATACCAGTACTAGATTTGTATGATAAAAATTTTAATATTTATATAGATTTTTAGAAGTAGAATTAAGGAAATGCATTTTTAGGGTTATATACAATATTCATGTTGTTATTAAAAAATACATCAATTTACACCTCTACAAGCTGTATTTAAGAGTACATATTTGTACATACTTACCAGCCCTGAGTATTATCAATATTTTTAAACTACTGCTGTGAACCCTTAAAACTAACTTTGGGACCAGGTGTGGTGGCTCAGGCCTGTAATCCCTGCACTTTGGGAGGCTGAGGTGGGCGGATCACGAGGTCAGGAGATCGAGACCATCCTGGCTAATATGGTGAAAGCCCGTCTCTACTAAAAATACAAAAAATTAGCCGGGAGTCGTGGCGGGCGTGTGTCCTCCCAGCTACTCAGGAGGCTGAGGCAGGAGAATGGCGTGAACCTGGGAGGCGGAGTCTGCAGCGAGCCGAGATCACACCACTGCACTCCAGCCTGGGCAACAGAGTGAGACTCCATGTCAAAAAAAAAAAAAAAGAAACAAAAAAACAAAAAACTAACTTTGGAGGTGGGAGGAGACGGATAAAGGAAGCTACAATTCAGTCCATTTAGTCTCTTGAAATTGCTTTGTCTTGCATCAGTTTTCAATGCTATCACTTTGATGTACAGTATGAAAAGTTATCCTCTTTAGCACCATTCAGTTTTCACTTGTGTTATCTACACTGTTCTTTGTGAGGTTTGACAAATGCACATGATGAACAAAATGGAAATGATTCCCTTTGAGCTGTTCATGGCCTTTGCTTTAGTAAGCAAATAAAAGTTGAGAGATTTTCAGTTTTTCCTTAAAAGGTTTCGAATGTCTTTATCTGCTTCAATATGAGAAAAATTTCAGCTCTTGCATGATGTATTTCTGGTGTAATTAGAAGAAACCTTTATGCTAGACTCGTAGGTCTCTTAATCCCGTCACCTGTGTGTTGCAAAATGAGCCTGCTTGACTCAGAGTTTCTAGATCCTGTGCAAGAGAGAAATTTGCATCAAATATGGGCCTCGAGTCATAGAACTCACTGTCTAGAATGGGAGGTAGGAAGTATATGGGATACAGTATACTAATGATGAACTTCATGATAGGTATGAATTCCAGAAAAAGACGGAGACAATTTGCCTTCACATTGTATCCTCTCTGAGGAATCCCAATTTCTCTTTTGAATTCTCTTGGGCACCATGTTCACCATGAAACCTCTGAGTTCCCAATCTGGGTTAGAGAGCCTTTTAGGATGCTTTTGTTAGACTCTATGCATGACTCTGTCACAGTAAACAACCCCATTCTTTCTTGTATCTCTCTTCTTTGCTATATACTGTGAGTAAATATAGAGCAGGCAATAACACTCATTTTTACATTTCTGGGAAATAGCACCAAGAACATAATTTTTGTTTTTTGTTTTGGAGACTGAGTCTCCCTCTGTTGCCCAGGCTGGAGTGCAGTGGGACGATCTTGGCTCACTGAAATCTCTGCCTCCCAGGTTCAAGCGATTCTCGTGCCTCAGCCTCCTGAGTGGCTGGGATTACAGGCACCTGCCAACACTCCCAGCTAATTTTTGTATTTCTAGGAGAGATGGGGTTTTGCCATGTAGGCCAGGCTGGTCTCAAACTCCCAACCTCAAGTGCTGGGATTACAGGCATGAGCCACCGCACCCAGCCACCTGGCACATGAAATTATTTAATAAATGTTATTGAAATGTATGTAATCAAGAGACAAAGAAAGTTCAGAAAGGGAACTGGTAGGTATCAATTTGATTCTGAGGTACCAGCAGCTTCCTGAAAAAGCCAGCATTTAGGAAGCAATTATAAAGGTAGAGTGCAAATGAGAAGATGGTCTAGGAGCTCTGAATGTTGTGTTGTGGAGAATATTCACTTTCATCTACAAGTGGGCTGACTTGGCTTGCCTCAGTAGACAGCTAACTTGATTGGTGATTTAAGAGGTAATAGATTTAATTAATTTTTTAAAAGTTGTGATGCAAATTTCAAAGATAAATTAATTCTAGAAGCTAGCCTTTATTTAAATGGGGCAGGGAGCTGGAACAATAAAATTTCTTTTAGAATTTTAAAACAAGTAATTTTCTAAACAATGGATGGCTTCTGATTATTCAAGGGATTGTCTCGCCCAGACCCTTTCCTGTCTCCCACATTACCTGCCCTCTTTACCATGCTTTTAGTCAACATTTTAAAAAGTAAATATATTAGTAATAGGCATTCAAGAGACATATGAAGCAATTTAGCTGTGAGAGGCTTCCAGGGGAAAGGAGAAGACCACATTATTTGATGAGGTTAAAATGCTTTTATAATATAGATATATAGTATGTAACTTACAAGAAAACAAGCAGCTACTTTTTAAGTTTATTTTTTATTTATTTTAATTGACAAAAAATGCATGTATTTATCATGCACATGTTGTTTTGAAATAGGTATACATTGTGGAATGGCTAAATAGAGCTCGTTAACATAGGCATTACTTTACATACTTCTCTTTTTTGTGGTAAGAACATTTAAAATCCACTCTCAGGAATTTTCAAAACTACAACACATTCTTATTAACTATAATCTCCATGCCTATTCTTCCTATCTAACTGAAATTTGTTCTCCTTCAACCAATATATCCTCAACACCCACCCTCAGCCACTGATAACCACTGTTCTACCCTCTAACAAGCAGCTCTTAATTATCCCTGAGAGACACATTTCAGAGCAAGTCTGAAAGAATGGCAGTTAATATATTTGAATATAAAATAGAAGAGTTCCAATTCACCATACAATTTCTGTCATCTTAATACAATCTATAAGGATATGATTATTCTGCATTTTTATTCTGAAGGTTTTCATAAACCTTCCTTGTAGAACTCTTTAGGAAAGAGTTACATTGTCAGTACTATCTTTAGCCTTATTATCTTCATTTCATAATTGAGACTCAATTTTCTGGAGGTTATCTTCGGATTAGAACATTTTATTACAAAATCAGAAAAAAGAAAGTCTTAGAGCTAGAAGGGATCTTGTGGCTCTCCTAAACCAATGCTGAACAAATTGAATTGAAAGACAAATACTAGCCACACTGCTATGAAAAGAATATAAATTTCATAATCAAAAGACCTTCATTGGTGCCATAGTTCTGACACCTACCTTGTGGATTTTCTATCAAAAAGAAATGGAATTAAAAACAATAAATGCTTGAATTAAAGTAAAATATTTGATTAAATTAAATGTTTTAAATATTTTGATTGAGTAGCTATTGAAATAAATATTCCAATAGAATGTAGGCTCCATTAAAGCTGGAATTTTTCAGTTTTCCAGAGCCTAGAACCATGCCTGGAACATAGTAGGTGCTCTGTGCTATACTCAGTTGCTTTTTAAATGATTGAATCTGATTAATGAATAGCTTTGAAGAAATAAAACCTAGTTAGCACTAAAATAATATTGAATATAATTCAATTTTGAATAATTTGAGTTAATATTTTAACTATTGTATATTCTGGTATTATTAAAGTTTTTTGATTTTGAGGTGCTAGCAGGTTATTTTAGGGGTTCTACTTTTATGGATTGATGATAATAGGGGCTACTGGACTTTAACCTCTGCTTTAAACTTCCAGAGACAAAGGGCTACTATGTATTTGTTTACACTTAGAATTGTTACTAATGTGAGACTATTTTCCTTGGATTCATAGGAGAAGACCAGGAAATATTATTTAATTATAAGTACCAATACTTTGTCAGTGTACTATCAAATAAATTCACTCATTAATCTTCCAGCCACTCATCTATTCATGATGGTTCTGCACCGGAAGTTGGTACAATAGATGAACCAGGAAGTGTATGGTGTTTAGTGGTTCAATAAACTCTTCCTGTTTAATATTTATTGGGCATTCTCAATGTGCTAAGTAACCTATAGAATACAGATTAGATCACAGTTCTCACCTTAAAAAAAATAAGACATAAGCACCTCATAAAGTCTGTGTGGAATGAGGCAACTTGCCAAACCAAAAAAATAAAAAATAAAATTTAAAAAATAATGACCACTATTTTACTCTGTCTTTTCTATCTTGATTCTTTCTTGCTCAGTCTGAAGGAATAAATCTGAGACAGAGCAGATGGGGCACATCCAGCCTGTGTTCAGTTACCAGGCCATTGAAGTAGACCCATCCATCTACAAAGTGCTGTACTGAATTGCCTTTGTGGAAGGAAAGTTTAATTTGTGCTTTAAGAGGAAAAAATTCATCAGTTTTTAAAAGCTGTGATGCAAAGTTCAAAGAAAAGTTATTCTAGAAGTTCAGCTGCTTTTAATTAAGGCAGTGACCTGAGTCAGGAAAAAATATTCCTTTCAGAGTTTTAAAAAAATTAAGTTTCTAAATAATCTATTAGAAATTAAGACTGTTGAATAGGGTGGTCTTCTATGGTGAGAAGAGACCTGCATCAGGTGACCTCCCCACTACTCTTGAAGACAGCTCCCTAAAAACAAATATATTTGTAATAAGAATTTGAACTTACCCTGTGATCAATAAGGAACGATTGCTAGCTTTGGTCACAAGTTAATCTACATCTGTATTATCCAAAAAAAATCTATTAGTCACTTAAAATGAGGCTAGTCCAAATTGAGATGTGCTGTAAATATAGAATATACACTAGATTTTGAAGACTTAGTGTCAGAAGAGAATGCAATTATCTCATTTATAATGTTTATGTTGATCACTAATTAAAATGTAGTTGGCTACCTTGTTGAAGCATATTTTAAAATTAATCCTACATGTTTCATTTTACCTTATTTAATGTGGCTACTAAAAAAACTGGAATTGCATAATATGGCTCACATTCTATTTCTATTGGAAACCAATATTGAATGTTGAGAGAAATTTTTCCTGTTGCCCTAAAGTTGGCTTCTCAGATCTCTAGATGAGGACAAGAAGTGCTCATTGGCTCCACATTCCAATGAGAGCAGCCAGCGATTTGGTTACCAACTGTAAACTAAGAGGTAAGGAGCTATACCGTCTACAATCCCAAATTCAACAAAACAATAACTTTTCTGGACAATGTTTGTGGAGGGAGGCTTTCCTGCTCACCTGTCTGTGTTCACATTCTATCCACCACCATTCCCAGTGATGAGGCCTGAAGGTTAGGGATCAGGAACAAGAGCTTGAGGATTCCTGCAAGAGGTGAAGCTATATATTTTGGTTCCATCCCTGGCTGAATGCTTGATCAGCTGCAAAGTCTGGGGACCACACTGCATGAAATTGCAGTGGAGAGTGTGATGAGTGAATCACTGGGAATGCTTGATGGGTGTACCTTGTAGGTGGCTATTGAACTGGAACTTGGAGACTGGTCCTTTCTTCTAGTCTAGAGATGTATGAAGGCAGGTGGTTTGCTATAACAGTTTGCCTAGCAGAAGGGTCTGTTCAGTAATTTGCCTGTGAATAAAAGCCAAAGGGAGGGGGAGGGATCATCACACCAAGTTCTGTGGCCCTCAGGACAAAAAGAAGAGGACCACTTTGACTCCCATGGCTCCCTGTGAAGGGGTATTGAGACTAGGGAGCAGAGGCTGCAGGGTTGTTCAGGCATCCTGGCTAAAGGAGGAACATTTCACCTCACCAAGAATGCCATACTTCCACAGGGTTTCTTGTGTGTGTGTGTGCGCGCGCGCGTGTGTGTGTGTTGGGGGCGGCAGGGGAAGTCCAGAGGAAGTGAAGATAAAGCCTGTGACCTGATAATTGAGTGTTTTCTTTATAATATGAGGTACTTATCATTGGTCCTTACCTATAAACCCTAGTTCCAAGCACTTGGAAAGATCCACTCAACATTTTACTAAATCCTCACCTGGGTGTCTGCCCTACTCAAATGCTGTTAATGGCACGCCATTGCCTGCAAAACAAAATCCTAACTTCTCAGAAGGTAATAGTCATGGCATTTGGTCCTTGCATACCTTTCTAGCTTTTCTCGTCTGTTAATCCCACTCTCTGTGTTTCATCAGATACAATAACCTTGAACCACTCACCTTTGCCTGAAATCATGCTTCCACTCATTCAGCAAATACATATTTATTACATCTTATATATCAGGCATTCTTCTAGGCATTAAGTGCATAGAAGGTCAATCAGACATTCTTCCTCCTATCACCAAGCTTATAGTCTAATGAACAGGATCTCTTGATAAATTCTGTCCTTTAATCTTGAATATGCTTCTTTTCTTCTTTCACCACAGATTAAATGTTACCTCCACCATGAAGCCTTTCTTCGGGTAGAATAAATGCTCTCTGGCTCTGCACTTTGTGTTTACTGTTGCCACTATTATTTGATTATCTCCCCACCTAGCTGGAGATCTCAACAACAGGAGCTGTGCTCCATCTACCTTTGTATTCACAACACCTGGTACATTATGGGTTCTTAAGAAATGAACACTGAAATGCCTCAACCTCGTTGTCGTTTGTTTAATTCTGTCTTTATTTCTTATTTTTGTATTTTCTCTGAGGTTATATAACATCCAGAGACTTAGCAAGCCAAGTTTAGTTCAGAACAGTTACACAATCAAAATATGTTTTAAAGAAGCCTATTCCAAGCAGCATTGGTTAGATGATTTAACATATTTCTTCCTGTATCTAAACAATGAAGTCATTTCTGTTTTTTGGGCAAAAAGGAAAGTACACAGCTCCCCAAATTATTCTCAAAATTAAGGATAAACAGCTGCTATCATTTTGAAAATTAAAAAAACTATTTTGACCATCAGAGGCTCATTTTAATGCATACAAAAATAGCGCTATATATAGCTAACACAGACTTGCATGTTGCTAAGTTATAATCACTGAGTCACTGATTAAGAAGTAACTTACATCTGGGACTTGTCTTGAAAACAAGATTTTTTTTTTTTTTTTTTTTTTGCCATCAAAATGGTTATTTTCTTTTCTTCAGTATCAGATAAAAACTAAAGTAACACAATGTTCCAAATAGAAATCTGTGACACTTTCAAAACTAGTAGTTGAACTTTATTGATCTGCTCTATTCGTAGGACTAAAATAAATAAGTACGTAGTTGATTAGAGTTCCACACAACCTCAGAATTTACAAGACATGGAAACAGCAGAATCATCCTAAGCATGTGAAAGTATCAAAGGAATCAGAGTCTCAGCCTCCCGTAGTATCTGGCAGCCCACGATAGTGTGGGGGCAATAGAAGCAGCAGGTGATGAGGATGAAGCAGACAGGATGGGACTGTGAGGAGAAAATCATGCAATGAAGCAGCAGCAATCTGCACATAAAATCTCTCAAGTACCAACCAAATGATGGCCAAGTCAGCAGATGACAGCATGAATGGATTAGACATAAGGCCAAATACTCTACAGACGCACACACACCCCTTTGCTCTGTATGTGCCTCCTGGTTTTCACATGCAACTGCAGAAAAATATCAGGGAATGAATCCTGAAATAAATGAGATTTATTTTTACCACCTGGTGCAATGGGCTTGAAATATAAATCAAGCTGGCTTATGAAAAAAATATTACATTTCTTGCATTCTTGAGTTTAGGAGCTGCTATGCAAATATGTTGCACTATATCCCTGTTTATTTCTCAAAAATATAGTTCTAGAAGTGAAATTGCTGGGTCACATTTTGGTGGTTACTACCAAATTGCTCTCCAAAATTATGTATATGTTTATTTTTCTACTAACAGTATATTGGCCTTCCCTTTGCCTGATGACTTTACTAGTACCAATCATTAGCTTCTAAATGTTCATTTATCTAAAATATTTCCTTTCATTTACTGCTTCAGAAAATTTTTTTGGTTTACTTCCAGAAAGGCTTGTCCAACAATAATTACATTTAGCTTAGTTACATTTAAATCCAATGTCATCAACTTATTTTTGTCATGTATTTCCTTTCCTTTGAGGAGACGTGGAATAGAAGGGAAAGCAGAGGACTAATATTTATTAGGTGGATACTTTGAATTGGGAACGTTGCAGGTAGTGTTTCTAATCCTAATAACATTATGCCAGTGAGTCTCAATGTGTGATCTCTAAACAAGCAGCATCTGCCATCACCTGAGACCTTTTTAGAAATGCAAATTATTGGGCTATGTCATAGACCCATTGAATCAGAAATTCTGTGGAGGGCCCAGCAGTCTGCTTTTATTTATTTATTTATTTATTTATTTATTTATTTATTGAGACAGAGTCTTGCTCTGTCACCCAGGCTGGAGTGTAGTGGCATGATCTTGGCTCACTGCAACCACCGCCTCCCAGGTTCAAGTGATTCTCCTACCTCAGCCTCCCAGGTAGCTGGAATTACAGGCACCTGCCACCATGCCCAGCTAATTTTTGTAGTTTTAGTAGAGACGGGGTTTCACCATATTGTCTAGGCTGGTCTCAAACTCCTTACCTTGTGATCTGCCCACCTCAGCCTCCCAAAGTGCTGGGATTACAGGCATGAGCCACTGTACCTGGCCTGCTTTCTCTCTTCACATGACCTCCAGGTAATAATGCTAATGTACCCCAGAATTTGAGAATCACTGAATTATGCCCATTTTATAGATGGGGAACTGAACAGAGAAGTAAGCAGCTTGCTCAGGTCATCAGCCTTAGAGTTTGGACTGACTTCAAAGTCAGCACAATGCTTTCTCCTTGTGTGCAAGCAAATTTTAGTAGGAAAGAATATGTCCAATGTAAGATTTGCTCCTGGGGGACAACAATAAAGTGTGACTATAGAACCCTGAGAAAACCAAGAAGCAGCAAAAATCTGTAGTTATCCAGGTGGTTACTGACTGAGAATGCCAGGTTCCCAAAACTGGGAGAGACAGACTTTGCTGATGTATTAGCCTGAAATTGGGCCTGAAATGAACCCTGGGTCTATTAATCCTTTCACTCTCACAAAGAGGGCAGAAATGTGGAAAATAGACAGTATGCAGGGATAGACCCATTATTTACAGGTTAGAATTACTGTAATACTGAAAACATAGTAAATGACAGAATCAAATTTGAAAGAAGACAAATAGATTATATGCTAAAATTAGAGCATCTTTGTCAGAGATGTTTATTAGTCACTGAAATTGTTTATTTTTTCAGAAAGGAGAAAATACTGAAGGTTTTGTGGTAAAACGTTTGGATCACAGAAGTGTATGAGAAATAGAGAGCAAAGGGCTCTCATTTTGGCAGAGGAGAGAGTACAGTTTGACTCATTATTAAGTATATAAAAATAAATTCTATGAGTTGCAGATTCACCCTATCTCCCTTTGTGTACTCAGGCTGTATATAGGAATAACTGGCTCATTTGATTCAAGAATGTAACCTTGAAAATGGGGCCCAATGCATGGATCCCAAAATTCAAGGGTCCTTTGAATCTGGAAGTAAGGGAAAGACAACTTGACTTTTTATGATGCTCCCGAATGGCCAAAAGGGACTCCTGAGTTGAACTTCAGCAAAATGCAGTATTTTGCTTTTTCTGCTGAACCATGTAACAACCAGAAAAAAAAAAAAAAAATTGTGATCAATTTAGCAGAAAGGAGTGTGGGTAGTAGTGTGTAATGCAGCAGTTCTCAATCTTTAGTGTGCAAAAGAATCACCTAGAGGGCTTGTTAAACACAGTTTACAGGGCAAACTCCCAGAGAGTCTAATTTATTAAGTCTGAGGTGGCCCCTGAGAATTTGCTTTTCTCTAACAAGCTCCCAGGTGATGCCGATACTCTTACGTACCACTCGTGAAGGGAAAAGAGTTTCGATTTGGAAATCAGAACACATATGTCCTTTTGCAAATCCTAACATACAATTGCCTTTGGACAAAATCACTTAACCTTTCTGATTCGTGATTTCTCATTTGTCAATTATGGCTGATGATAGTAACACCAACGTAGTGAGGTTGTCAGAATTGTCGGGAGAGCCAGATGAGTTGATACAGGAGTGTTTGTGAATCCTGGTTAATAATGTTTCCTCTCCTTTACTTTTATAGTTAAAAACAAAACTCCTTCATCCACAAGTGTATCTCCAGATGGCTCTGCCTTGCTTTTCTTGGGGTTGATGTAAGTCAAAGTAGATAAGCAGTCTATCACAATGATAAATTGGAAATTCTGGTAGACAGTGTTAGTGGCCTACACAATAGCCACCTCTTCCCTGTGTTTCTTGCTAACACAACATTAATTTTGTGGAAGAATGAGGTAGCTTTGTGCTCAAAGATAGAGTCCCTTGCCTAGCCCAGGCCCATGACTCACGATTGGTCTATGCCTATCTTGGTAACCTTGGCTTTTTCTCATGTGAATAATGTTGAGAGGATCAAATTCATACATTCAGTAAATATTTAGTATCAAACACGGTTCTTTGTGTCGATGAACAAGAGTGACAGCCTGGAATGGTAGGCCCACATTAAATAATTAATAACTCAAATAATTTCTCCTATGAAGAAAAAGCAGTCTATGCAGTAATACTAAGTAGCTGGAATCGTGACCCGCTCTGGGATAGAATAGTGGAAATGGATCTCAAGGAAACATTTAAGTGGTACTTAAGCTAAGAATAAAGATGGATAGGAACAAAAATATTTTAAGCTTGTACAAAAGTTGTGAGATGAGAATAAGCCTTGGGTATTATGCAAATTGGAGAGAGAAAGTGCAATCAGATCACAAAAGGTGTTACAGGTTATGTACAGACTTTAGCCAAAGAGAAAAGTGAAAAATCACTGAAAGATTTTAGCTGGTAGTCATTAGAGCACATTGGGATTGAAAAAAAATTACTCTAGCTGCTTGGGAAGAATGAATTGAAACTGGACCAGGTGGGGATGTGTGAAACCCATTAACAGACACAACGACAAGAAGTGGTTGCAACTTGGACTAGAGCTGCTCTGTAATGGTAGACACAAGCTACCTGTGGCTATTGAGTCCTTAAAATGTGTCCTGTCCAAATAAAGTTGTGCTTTAAGTACAAAATACGTACCAGATTCCAAAGATTTAGTAAGAAAAAAGTAAAATATCTAATTACTAACTTTTTTCATTGATGACATGTTAAAATGACAATATTTTGGATATACTGATATCTTAATAAGATACCTTATTAAATTTGATTTTACCTTTTTTTACTTTTTAAAATGTAATTTTTGGAAACTTTAAGATTATATGTGCTACTCTCATGTATAGATTGCATTATATTTATTGGACAATGCTGATCTAGAGTTTGACAATACAGATGGAAGGACATAGGCACATTATAAAAGGGTTAAGGACACTAAGACTAAATTGACTAACTTGATGATTTATTGTGAAATACAGGACCATCAAGGACCATATGTCTAATTCTCCATAAAAAATTGAATGATAGACCATTTCTTGATATACTGAAAGCAGAGTTGGGTTGAAGAGAATATGAAAAATAATGTATTCTTGTTTGGTCGTATTGATATTCCTCAGAAAAGCTATCTGAGCAGTACACGAGAATTAGGAATTGGCCAAAGATGATAGAAAAAGCCATGGCAGTGGTTGAGTTCAAGGGGAAAACGACAATTTAAAGACAAAAGAAGGAGCTCATGAAGAAGCAGACAGAGGGTAGTAAGCAAAATAGGAAGGGGAATGTGTTATCAGAAGAAAAGGACAGAGACACCACCATATCAAAGGCTACTGAGACAAAAGCAGTAAAATGTGGATAGTTATTGTTAAGTGAAATTTAGTAATGGACACATGGTAGTTCATTACTACTATTCTCTCTATGTTTGTGCATATTGAAATTCCTATAATGTGAAGTTGCTGTTGAACTTTCTAGAGACTTAAAAAGATAGGGGCTGAAACATGTTCTTTGGGGAAAATCAAATTAAATCACCCATAAATTTCTATCAGCTTCACATTGTATATATTTACAGCTCAATTAATTAAATAATACAACAGATGAAAATCTTAAGACTCAAGGAGGCTTATCTAATAAAGTATACCTTATATATATTCTTTCTCCTATGGCAGTAACTGTTTTTTTTTTCATGTAATTTGAGAAGGGGAAATATAAGAAATGCAAGTACTCATTGTACATAGGTGAGCAAGAGGATAAGAATAAGTTATGATCATGTTGAATTTTTATTCATTTTCACTGACTCAAGGAGGAACAAGACATGTAGACATAAAACTGACATTTTAATAACTTGGATGATAACATGCAGAAGTTTAAGTCAAAAATAATACATTCCAGCCTCATGGTTTCCTATTAAGATTTTAGCCAGTGAAGAGTGAGAATTGGCTAAGTCCTCGTGCATGGTATCATGTAATTATTTTGCTTATAAATTCAAATTCCTGGAATTGTGAGTAAAATAATTTTAAATGACAGGAATTAATATATCATGTCCCAGTATGCTTTTCTTCACTAGGCTTAAGTAGATTAGGATTTTAAGAGCAGTAAAAATAAGAAAAATCAACAGCTCATATTAGATTGCATTGAAATTTTTAATACAACGTAAATGCTAGCAAAACTTATTCTTAAAATCTGTTTAAAATGTACTAGAAATATATTTTTGTGGAAAAATAAATTCTTTTATTTGAATTTGGAAAGAGAATAGAACATTTATAAACAATATCCAATATATATAAGAAACTAAAACTACTGTATAACAACAAAAACCAACCCAATTAAAAAATGCGCGAAAGACCTGAACGCACATTTCTTAAAAGAAGACAGACAAATGACCAAGAGATCTATGAAAAAATGCTCAACATCACTAATCATCAGGAAAATTCAAATCAAAATTACAATGAGATACCACCTCACTCCAGTCAGAATGGTTACTATCAAAAACTCAAATGATAACGAGTGTTGATTAGGTTCTGGAAGAAAGAGAACACACTGCTGGTGGGAATGTAAATTAGTACATCCATCATGAAAAAACAGTATGAGCCAGGCATGGCGGCTCACGCCTGTGGTCCCAGCACTTTGGGAGGCTGAGGCAGGCGGATCACGAGGTCAGTAGATGGACACCATCTTGGCTAACACAGTGAAACCCCGTCTCTACTAAAAACACCAAAAACAAAAAATTAGCCGGGCGTGGTGGCGGGCGCCTGTACTCCCAGCTACTCGGGAGGCTGAGGCAGGAGAATGGCGTGAACCCGGGAGGCGGAGCTTGCAGTGAGCCAAAATGGCGCCACTGCACTCCAGCCTGGGGAACGGAGCTGAGACTCAGTATCAAAAAAAAAAAAAGAAAAGAAAAAAAGAAAAAAGAAAAAGAACAGTATGATGTTTTCTTTTAAAAATTAAAACTAGTACAACCATGTGATCCGGCTATCCCAGCATTCCTTTGGGTATATATCCAAAGCGGGGGTGGGTGGGGATGTATATTCAAGGGATATCTGCCTCTGTTTATTGCAGCACTATTCACAATAGCCAAGATAGGGAATCAACCTAAACATTTATCAACAGATGAAGAAAGAAAAGGTGGCATAATACAAAATGGAATGCTATTCAGCTACAAAAAAAGAAAGAAATCCTGTCATTTGTGACAAAGTGAATAAACCTGGAGGATATTAAGTAAAGTAAAATAAGCCAAGCAAATACCCTATGATCACATTCACAAGTGGAAGATAAAAAGTTGTTCTCATAAAAGTAGAGAGTAGAATAGTGGTTACCAGAGGATGTGGAGGGTTAGGAGAGGGGAGATGGTGAAAAACTGGTCAAAGGGTTTGAAGCCTCAGTCAGATCAAAATAAGTTCTGTTTTATTTATTGAATAGTAGAATGACTTATAGTTAATAATAACATATTGTATATTTCAAAATAGTTACAAGAAGTTTTGTTTTTGTATGTTTGTTTTGCTTGTTTGTTTGTCTGTTTTTTGGGAGACAGCATCTCGCTCTGTTGTCCAGACTGGAGTGCAGTGGTGTGATCATAGCTCACTGCAACCTCGAACTCCTGGGCTCTAGCAGTCCTCCTGTCTCCACCTCTGGAGTAGCAGTAACAGGGACTACAGGCATGTGCCACCATGCCCAGACTTTTTTTTTTTTTTAGAGACAAGGTCTTACTTTGTTGACCAGACTGGTCTCAAACTCCTTGCCTGCTGGTCTTGAACTCCTGTCCTCAAGTGACTCTGCCTTGACCTCCCAAAGTGCTGGAGTTACAGGCATGAGCCACCGTGCCCAGTCTAGAAGAGAGGTTTTATAATATTCTCATGACAAAGAAATAATAAATGTTTAAGAAGATAGGTATGTTAATTACCCTGTTTTGATTATTAACAATGAATACATGTACCGAAACATGTTATACTCTGTAAATATATACAATTATCATGTGTCACTCAAATATTTTTAAAGTTAAATATTGAAAAAAATTAATGTAATAGGCTCTCTGGATTATTCAATAAATGCCTTTGAAACAGCTGATCAACTATTTGTAATAATTCATAATAAAAACGGAATTAGATTTCTAGAACCATATGTCCAAATATACTAAAATAAACTCCATATGGGCTGAATATCCAAATGCAAAATGAAACAGAAATGCTAAAGAATGTATAAGTGATTATACATATAAGCAGAAAACATAAAGAAAAATATTGATAGATTTAATTTTTTTTTAAATTCAGGACATTAAAAACATCCTAAACTAAATTTAAAGGCAAACCAGAACCCAGAAGAAATTTTCACAACGCATAAGAAAAGGCTAATATACTTAATATAAAAATCTTAAAGAACTATAGGAAAAAAGATAAAGAGCTAGTTAAGATACAGGGGAAGGCATGAAAGAGAAATTTCCAAAAATGAAACGAGTAAAATCTATTTCATATAACTAGCAAGGTTTTTTTTTAAATAATAGTTGCTACTCGGAAGCATGGAGTCTTTCATATTCTGCTGGTAGAATTTAATATAATCTTTTGGATTATGTTATTTGAAATTTGGCAATTTCAAAACATACTTTAAACCTAAAAAACTATATAAAGTTTTTGACCCAGAAAGTTTACTTTATAGACTATATTTCAAGAAATTCTAGGAAAGAAGTATTGATTGAATAAAACATGTTACAGATGTACAATGAAATTTCATTTGGGAAATATGTGAAGATAAATGGTTAATATTATGAAAATATTTTTAGAGTATAATTTTTAAATATTGTAAGAGGAAGTATCTCATTTTCCCCCATATAACTGTAAAATACACAAAAAAATAGAAGTGGTTATTTCTGAGTAGCAAAATAACGATAATTTTTTCTCCTTTTGGCTTTTCAGAATTTTGAATTTTTTTCTCATTTCTACTTTTAAAAATGTACTTTTAAATTTGTGAAATAATTCAAAAATATAGAAACATATGAAGTATAATATGAGAAATATCCCAGAACGGAAAACTTCAACAGTGCCCAATATCAACAATATTTACCATGTTAATTTCAAGATTTTTCTTTTTCCTTTTTTATTGGTTATTTTTCAAAATTGAAAGAGTACAGTAAGATTTGCACTTCATAAGGAAGAGAATCACTCATTTCTTTCTTACCTTAACTTAAAAAATGTTAAATTTTAGGAAACAATCATTTTCTGACATTGGACTAAGATAGTTAGCACTGTGATTCTTTAGAAAAGACAAACAAAGCAGGTGAATACTAGAATCACCTCTATTTTCTGCCTGGAGATAATAGTTGGATTGCAAGACAGACACATTTGACATCTTCCTCCCTTGAATACCCTTTCTTGATTCCATGTCTAGTCTTTTTTCTCCATCTTCACTCTCCTGTATTTTTTTTTAATCAATCCACACAGTTTTAAAAATACTTCTACTATTTACACATTATTTCTTTCTTAGTCAACAAAGTACCATAGATTAGGTGGCTTATAAACAGCAAAAATTTATTTCTCACAGTTTTGGAGGATAGAAGTCCAAGATGAGAATAGTTGCTTCTGGTGAGGGCCCTCTTTCCAGGTTGCAGACTTCCATATTCTTGTTGTATCTTCATGTGGTAGAAAGAAAGGAAGCTCGCTGGGGCTCCTTTTATAAGGGCATTAATCCTATTAATGAGGGTTTCCTTTTCATGACCTAATCACCTCCCAAAGGCCTCACCTTTTAATATCATCACACTCAGAGTTAAGATTTAAACATAGGAGTGGGCAGAGGAACACAAACAGTCCATAAAAGTACTTTTATTAAAATGATATCACACACACTAGATAGATAGATAGATAGATAGATAGATAGATAGATAGATAGATAGATATAGATGGATAGATGATAGATGATTGATAGATAGATAGATAGATAGATAGATAGATAGATAGATAGATAGATAGATAGACACACACCACCTAATCTATGGTACTTTGTTATGGCAGCAACAACTAAGATAGAAATAATGTATAAATAGTAAAAGTATTTTTAAAACCTATGCGTGTGTGTGTGTGTATATATATATATATATTTAGTTTTTGCTCAGTACTATTTTTGAGATTTTATTCACATTAATCCCTGAAACTTTAATTTATTCTTTTTAACTAATACAGTGTTCTGTTGTGCAAATCTGTGATAATTTATTCATTCATCTCTGTTTTGATGGACGTTTAGTTCATATTTTATACAGTGAGTCAATATTACTTTTAAAAAATTACAAACATTATTGGGTTGGTGATGAAAAATATTAAATGATGGGATTCAAATAATATATTTGACTACAGTAGCATATAAGAATTACCTGACTTTGCCATTAAAATGCAAATATTTGTGGATAAGTTCTTTTCATATAGACATAAACTCTGTTTATAACTTGTAACTTAAAATTCTTTTCTCTCTCATTTTTAAAAACCCTTTACTGTATAAAAGACTAAAAAGAATTTAAAAGAAAAAACAAAAACCTAGTTTGACCTGTTTGTAATGGAAGTTTCCTAGGTAATCACATATCCAGCAAAAAGAGACAGTTTTAGCTTTGTTTAAAGGTCAACTGAATATTAATGTGCAATTCACCATTAAGTTGACGTAAAGTTACTTATCTTCTTGAACCCAAAGTTGGGACTCATGCTCATCCCTTTATCCCAGGGGTCCAGCAAATAATGAACAGCCAGTAAATATTTGTTGAATAAATTGATGTTGAATGTATTGATTTTTGGCTTTGAGAGAAAGTCTGGGAGAGGGCATATTGGTGTCAAATGTGGACATTTCAGAATGTTTCATAATGAAATTTCAGAGTGTTTTATGATGAAAATTTTGTGCAGAATACATTCTTTAAATGGGTATTATCCTAGAAAATCTGAGACTTGGTTTTGGTAAATTACAATAGATTCTTGTCTGCCTTGCTGACCCCTTTACTCAATACCTGCTAGATGACATTAAGAAGTACCTTAATAAAGAAGTACCAGATAGCAATATAATGGCTTATAAATCAACCCTCATTTAGGGAAATATATATACCACATATGTGTATATACAGATCATATATATCATCCTTTTACTAGATATTTCAAAAAGTTGATATATATTGATTGTTATATATTGATTCTTTTAAAATGTCATAGTTTTTGTTCATCACTGGTTATTTTCTGTTTATACTTATTCTGATTTTTTTCAATATACACACATATGTAATTCAGCCAAGTTCTGTTTTCAAGTTACAACCTTTTTGTAGGTAATGTACATTTCTCCTCATAACTGTCATATTTTATTTCCTGTTAAAAAAGTGATTTATATAGTGAGATCATTTGGAAAGGAAGTGAAACTGAGGTCTAACTACTGTATGGTGGGAGCCATTCTTTTAAATGTGGTGGTGAAAATTGTTTGCAGATCAATTTGTAAGGATTATGTTCCATGCATTTAGTTTTCATTCAGTGATTTGCTCAGCAATATTTTTGAGTGCCTAAAATATGACAAATTAATTGTAATAGTTTGGTGCAAAAGTAACTGCGGGTTTTGTCATTAAAAGTATTGTGCTGATATTACTGAGTAATAACTGTGCTGACAATGCATGGTAGTACTGAGCTCTGTGTTCTATGGCACCACAACTAACATGCAGTTTAGTGTAGTGATTAAGAACACTGGCTCTCAAGAAGGGCCAGGACTTAAATTTTAACTGTGTGACCCTGAGCACAACATACAAGTGCTTTGAGCTTCAGTTTCCTCATTTTTAAATGGAGATAATGGTTAGTTGGGCCAGAGCTACATCTCTTTGGGTCTCAGTTTCCTCAATTATAAAATAGAAGGTTGAACTAGGTTCTCATTAAGGGCAAACAAATGATTATTTGTGGAATAAGGAGGGACTTCTAGCAGAAAGCAATTGTACCTGTATTGCCTTAGAATAAATTAGACAGGAGGTCTCTAAGGGCTAGTCAGAAGTATAAATACTGTGCACTGAGATAGCTATTCTGTTGCTGAGATGTACACAGGTTAAGCTTCTGTAGCATTTATATTGCCATACCTGGGACTTATGCCAATTACTAACAGTGATTATTCAGCCATTCTTTCTTTAACATAGTCAATAAAATGTTATCTTGGTCAGGGCTGAAGCTGAACAGTCACTGCTGAAGGAATCATTGATTATATTTCTTCCCACTTTTAAAACTATTAAGGAATGTCTTATAGACAGTCATAACACCAGATAAATTACTACTGCATATGTTACTCATAGAATTGTATTAGTCTGTTCTCATGCTGCTATAAAGAAGTACTCAAGACTGGGTAATTTATAAAGGAAAAAGTCTTAATTGACTCGCATTTCAGCATGGCTGAGGAGGCCTCAGGAAACTTATAATCATGGGAGAAGGCAAAGGGGAAGCAAGGCATCTATTTTACAGGGTGGCAGGAAAGAGTGATTGCAAGCAGGGGAAATGCCAGACACTTATGAAACCATCAGATCCTGTGAGACATGCACTATCGCGAGAATAGCATGGGGGAAACTGCCCCATGATCCAATCACCTCCACCTGCCCCCACCCTTGACACATGGGGATTATGATCCAATTACCTCCACCTGCTCCCACCCTTGACACGTGGGGATTATGATCCAATTACCTCCACCTGGTCCTGCCCTTGACACATGGGGATTATGGGTAATGTGGATTACAATTCAAGATGAGATTTTGAGTCACAACACAGCCAAATCATATTAAGTATTTACTGAGTGTGTCAGAATTTTGATACTTAAAAATTAGAACTATTTCTTTTTGAAAACCACTTCCAAATGTTTATTTCAAGGATCACATTTGATGGCTTGTCATTTTTCTATACTTTTATTTAAAATTGTTCTGTTTTCATCATTGCCATTATAGTATTTGGGGTAGGTAGTTTTTTTTTTAGACTATTGTTTTTTCTCTTTGGTTTTCTTTGACATTTTGGGTCTTGGAGTTTTATCTGTTCTGTTTGATTTTGAAACTTATTTTCAGAACTAAGTTCTTATAATGAATAACTTGAACTCAGATTGTCTGCCAGAAGGAAAAATGTACACAAAACTGTTAACTTTAATCCCTCACCTGCACTGATATAATTTAGAACTTCCATGGTGGTTTATATTTTCAAAGTATTTTAGCGCTATTTTGTGTTATGTTTGTGAAATAAGAATGCCAAAAATACCCTAAAAGTAGGTTAGTTTGTAAAGGATCTGTAAACATCTTGACTTTCCAAAAGAAAATAGAGGTCTAAACTAAAAATCAGAAATAACAGGTACAAATATTTAAATAAATGCACTATGAAAAGGAAAAGTGTTTGCTGTGACAGAAGAAGAGGAAGGCTATTAACAAAATGCCATTTTTTTTTTTCAGAGAAAGGGTCTCGCTATGTTGCCCAGATTGAACTTGAACTCCTGGGCTCAAGTGATCTATCACTTAAGTCTTCCAAATAGCTGGGACTATAGGCGCACACCACTCACTGCACCTGGCTAATAAATGCTATTTTTAAAAAAATAAGTTTAATGAGTTTCTTTTTAAACAGAACTTTAAAAATGTATTATATTGCATACAACAAGATGCAGAAACCCTCAATTTGCACAACTCAATTAATTTTGTCAAATACCTGCCTTTAGCATCCCTCCATCACACAACTTGCATTAAGATCCTAACTGCCTACAGACACATCTGTCTCTCCCTCCCATTCCCTTCCACTAGAGTATAAATTCTCACAAGGTAGAGACTTAGGCTCAGTTGCTTTCCTATGCCTTCACAGATCCTGTTGGGTACTCAATAAATGGTGAATGAATTAATGAATAAGTACACATTCATTGATAGTCTATCCTATTATAAGCCTAGCTACTTTTCTTAGTAGCTCAGACCTGGGACGAGATGATAAGGTTATATATCCTCAATATCTTTAGCAGCCTCAGCCTGAGAGTGTTGGAGGGCAGTCAGTCAGGTCTCTTCTTCACTGCAGTTCAGAGCTCCTCAAAGAGAGGCAATTAGGCAAAGGATGCAAAATCATGGGGAAGACTTCTCCAGGAAACAAAAGGTTGTTTCAAGTATTTGGTTTTCGGAGTCAGAAACAGAGAGGTGGTAAAAACCTAATCAATACCTGCCAGTTGACCTATGGGGGCTATGCAAGGGGCTACTTGAGATGCCAGGGCTTGAAAATCCTTCTTAGGACTTACTCCCCATTGTTCAACAATGTTTAATGAGAGCAACCTCATAAAGATCAAGCATTAATTTAAAGTAAATTTGGGCCAGGTGCAGTGGCTCATACCTGTAATTCTAACACTTTGGAAGGTCGAGGTGGGAGGATGGCTTGAGCCTAGAAGTTTGAGACCAGCCTGGGCAATGTAGTGGGACCCTGTCTCTACTAAAAAATTATTAGCTGAGTGTGGGGGCATGTGCCTGTGGACCCAGATACTCAGAAGGTTGAGGTGGGAGGATCCCTTGAGCCCAAGAGGTGGAGGCTGCAGTGATCCATGATCACACGACTGTACTCCAGCCTGGGCAACAAAGTGAGACCTTATCTCAAAAATAAGTAAATAAATACATAAAATAAATATTTATTACTGATTGGAGACCACATTGTTATCTTGGGAAAGTGTATTACATCATATACTATTTGGTAAAAGGTAAAGGAAAAGAAAGATAGAAAACAGTGAAAAGGTATAAACCATGCTTCTGAGAATAAATTAGTTATATGCAGGCTTGGAAAGGTCAAAATAGGCTAACTGACATAATAAACAGACTCAAATTTAGTGGCTTAACTGTACAAGCTGTAGGTTTTGCTAATGCACAGGCCAACTAGATATTCCTGGTTCCATGGCTCTTCTGGGCATTTCTCCTGCAAGTGGCCACTCGGAGTCAGACTCCTTCCCTCTTGGGGTTCTTCCAAATCCTAGGGCCCAGGCGTCTCTCTGGACATGCTGCACCCAGCCAGCAGGTGATGGGAGAGAAAGAGCTGGAGGACAGAGAAGTGACATATATATGTCTGCTCACATAACTTTGGCTAGACTTTGGTTCCTTGGCTGCATCCAACAGCAAGGCAAGCTAGGACATGTAGCCACTGTGTGCCCAGGAGAAAAGGAATCTGGTGGTGAAATTTTAGCTTTTTTTTTTTTTTTTTTTTTTTTTTTGCCAAAGGTCCAGTCTTATTTTTCCCCATTCTATAAACGGTCAAGTTCCTTTTTATTTAAAAACAAATTATTTTTAAATTAAAGAAATAAAGTTATCTGAAGAAAATATGTTGTTTGAGCAGTCTGGAATTTTTACTTTAAGAGAAAGCTGTAGCAGGTGCAAAGCCAGAGTAAAGAAGCCGGTCAGAGTTGCAGGGTAAGCGTGGAAGTGATTTGGACATGATTTAGGGTGCCAGTACTTGCGTTTATTTCCCAAACAGCAAAGAAGCAGTGCAAAGGGCATAAATGAGACCTGATGTGGGTGGGTGGATGCAGGACTCCCTTGCCTCTCTTATAGGGGTTGCCAAGGTTACTGGCATGGTAGCATTCATGGAGTGAGATCTCCCTGAGGTTAGGGGAGCCTAAGGCCTGTAAGCTTGTTCCTATCTCTAGCCATGTCAGTACTCGAAAACAGTGTATACATCTGTGCATGGTATAAATCTACTGCTCAGGAACTCTGTCATGCTGGAGTAATATCCATGTTCAACCTTAAAAATCTTTTTCTGTCCCGGACCTAGAGAAATTGCCTTTACCCAGGCCTGAAAGTCAGGGCCAAGGAGTCTACCATTTATGCTTACACTGGGATTTACCACAGGCAGGTAGAGATACGACTCACCAGAGGTGAGAAATCATTTTCCTAACTTCAGAGACCAGGTTTTGGGGATATCACAATGCTCTACTTACTAATGTGGAGAGAACTTCTAGCCTCTAAGATAAGCTCACAGGCTTTGCTGCATCTTTATTGTCCATTAAAGTAATTTTGATTAAACCTTTTCCTTTGTTACAGACTAGTAGATCAATAGATAAGCTTCTTTTTGCAAATAGCTATGTGCAGAAGCAAACAAGTGTGGAATTCAATATAATTATGCAGCCACATGAGTATTACTTTAGAAAACATCTCTTTAGAAATGTTTTTATCTTCAAGTAAGCAATTTCTTACATTTCTTTCTTTTTAGCAATGTTGTACAAATTAGAAATGGTTAGTCTTATTAAGTAAATTTGTCAGACTGAAAAGAAAACTGAAATCGTGTGTTTTGACGGGTTTTCCTCCAATAAAGACGGAAATAAATGAGCATAACAAATAAAAAAAACACAATTGCCTGAAGATTTTTGTTGTCTCTTATTTGGGATTTGTATAGAATTGGACATCCTCAACCAGCCTCCTGAGTTATTCACTATTTCAATGTCCTGGTTACACCCAATTCTAGCTTCTCCCCTAATGTTACCTGCTAATACAGTTGCCTCCTTCAGCTAGATTCTAAGAACTTCAAGAAGTAGGTAGATCTGTATCTAATCCATGTATTTCGATGCATGACAAATGAGTAAGAGTCAAGTAAGCTTGGGGAAAAGTCCAGTAAAAGGAAAAGTGATCATTAAAGTTACTAGTGGCAAAGGCTGTCATGTACATAGTCAAAAAGATTTGCTTTTGGAAATGTTTCATTAAGCCCTTACTATTTGAAAAATGAGACAAAACTTAAAAAAAGAAAGTTTCCTCCAAATCCATGTGTGCCAACCACCTAGCCCCTTGTAACTAAAACCCAGGAACATTGTGAATATAACATTATTTTACATGCTCAAAGACATAGAAGAGCTTTAATAAATGGTATGCTATTATCTCTTCTAATAGTGGTACAAGTGATCTCGGAAGAACCAAATAAACTCACTTTCCCACCAGTTTATCACTGTAGTCAAAACAGAGGATTATAGATTCTCCTTTAATCTGTGTGCTTTGACTATAAGATGTGAATCAGAAGACTTTCAACATGGTCCTTAACAAGAACACTTAATCTGGGCAGGGTGCAGTGACTCACGCCTGTAATCCCAGCACTTTGGGAGGCAAAGACAGGAGGATCACTTGAGGTCAGGAGTTGAAGACCAGCCTGGCCAACACGGTGAAATCCCGCCTCTACTAAAAAACACAAAAATTAGCTAGGCGTGGTGGCAGGCGTTAGTTATCACAGCTACTCGGGAAGCTGAGGCAGGAGAATCCCTTGAACCCGGGAGGCGGAGGTTGCAGTGAGCTGAGATTGTGTCACTGCACTCCACCCTGGGTGACAGAGCAAGACTCTGTCTCAAAAAAAGAACAAAACAACAACAACAAAAAAACACAGCCTGTTTACAATACATGTCACAGAGTATATTACCAAGAGATAATTTTTTCCTTCTTCTTCCTCTTTTTGTTGTTATTTGATAGCCCAAGCTGTGTGTGTGTGTGCGTGTGTGTGTGTGTGTGTGCGTGTGTGTGTGTGTGTTTTCTCACAATTTTATCTCCCTTTTGGCTGGCAATGGAAACTTTCGTGTTCATCAAAGACATTATAGAATGTTTACAAAAAACTGGTTCTTTAACCTTGAGTTTTATTTCCAATGAGTCAAAATTATTATTCCACTTCGAATCTTAATCAGAAATAGGCCAGATAGCACTGTGTCACAAAAACAAAGATTATTTACATCAGAAAAGTAAAAGATTCATATTCTGTTCTCTAAAAGTTGCCACTGAATGCAAGAGGCTCATTCTAAGGAGCATTTTTTATAGCTTGTGTACATCTGGATAGACTAATATTACCAACTGCTTTTGTGCCTATCGTGAGGATTTTTTTCCACCCCACTTCTTTAAATGTTGAAATAAAAGTGGTTACCACCCTTATAACTTTTTAAAGATTACAGTGACATCTTGTGGCATATAATTTTCCCTTTTAAAATTCCTGACCAGGTAAACGTTGAACGTGTCAGTTCTTGCCAAATAATTTTGGCTTTATTAATATAATATACATTAACCAAAAACAAAAAAATCTGACTACTGATTAAAGTAGAAGCCAAATGAACAAAATCCATTCTACTGTATTTGGTTCAAATAAATATTTCCAAATAATTTAAATTAGAAAATAGATTTTTTAAATCTACCATTTATTCTAAATTTTCATGTATCAGCCTCATTATAACATAGGAAATGACCTGGAAATTTGTTACAATTTAATCCATGTAAAGACAATGAAATTAAAAATTAAAAGTTTTCTGTTAAGAAAGTATTATGTCATAACTTCTAAGAATTGTTATAATTCAGTTAATTAAAATAATCTTATTTGAGGAAATATTTTTATTGAAAGAAAAATATTTTCTATAACAAAATCAAACTTCTGCCATTTAATACTGATAATCATTAGCCTCTTCGAGGACTACCTCTAATTAGCAATTGTAGTGTATAAAGTGAGACTCCATTAAGCTATAATAAAATACATAATTTTTTTAAAGACACAGTAGACTAGAAGTAATACTTCCATCCTCCCACTCTGCAAACACATATTTTGGTCATTAATATTTACTTCCAAATCATGATTTAGGGATGACCAATTTGAGTCTTGTTCAGGTAACACGGAGTCATTCTGCTCAAAATCATTACCATTTGCAGGGATCTTTTCTCCTTCCTTCTTCCCTTCACTAACTCTCCCACCCACTCCCTCTCCTTTTGATTTTGAACTTTAAAATGACCCTTCTCATGGCCAACAAAAGCAATCCTTTTTTGAAATTATAGGTGATAATGTTTCTTCTTGCTATGTTCTTTGATAAATATGATTCCTCGTAAGGCTTACTGTGAATAATATACTATTTCATCTGATATGAGACATCAATTGTTAGATACTCCTTTGTTTTATGTGCTACCAAGAAAGAAAGAAGAAAATCACTGTCAGCTAAATGGTGACAAATTGACTAGAATGATTATTTTAACTCATTCAAAATGCATTACATGTCTTTTAGACTTACTTACATAAATTTATTTTATATAATGCTTATGCATATTTTAAAATAAAAATATAAACAAAATATAGCATTTCTGAAACACAGAGTCCAGCTTCAAGTCACTCTCCATGCAGTGACTGCTGTCTGGTTTTGCCCACTCCATTGCCCTCTGTGCTAGTAAGGACATTGGTGATTCAGCTGTGCCCAAAGAGAGCCCCAATTTTTGTCTCAGGGACTTACTTTCAAGCTATTGACACACATTCTGAACATTTTGAAACTGGCACTTTATCTTACAGAAAAATCAATGGAAGGTCTTTTTGCAATGACTAAGATTTACAATTCTTCCTCAAATGGTCATTAGGATTCTTCCTCAAGTGGTTTGTAGACTGACATGCAAGAGATTACGGTTAGAAATGGTCATGCAACCAGATTACAACACGCACAGGTGAGGGCAGCTGACCACATGACTGCTACCTGACCACCACTGATCGTAAACACAATTTGCCTTTCCATTTTCATAAATGTTAAAGTGTGAACAATGATTTGCCTGAAAAGAGCTGAAATCTGGTAGCATTAATGATAATAGGTAGCCTTTCCTGAATGACTGCTCTACTTATATTCTTCATATGCATTATATCATCTAAACCTTAGTATAATTCTATGAAGTAGATGCTATTATTTGAATATGTAGGTGGAAATAAACAACTTGCTCCAAGGACAGACATCTGGCAAGTGGCAAATCTGGGGTTTAAACTCAATTTTATCTCATTCCCAAACCAATATTTTTTTCCATAGGCATCTGGTTAAAAATAGTTAAGCAAAAATACCAGGAGAGAGAGTCACTCAATCATATATAAAAGGATGATCTCTCCATCAGCAATTTTCCTTGAATAACAGGGCAAAGAGCAATTGCGTGAACAAATGTCAGCTTTATATATGCGTGAATTGTGAAAAAACTTCCAGAAAAGAGAGATGAAACATTGTCTTCTATTCGAGGAGGGGAAAAAACTGCTGCATCAGCTAGAAGCCATGATTACTGCTGAAGAAACATTTTCTGGAACATGCCATATGTCACAAATAACCACTTTACTTTTCCTCAAGGAAACAAAAATTGTGCAATTTTCGAAGAGAAGAGAATGCATCTATATTAAATATATATAATTAAGAGTGAATTTGGGCCAGGCAGAGTGGCTTATGCCTGTAATCTCAGCACTTTAGGAGGCCGAGGCGGGCAGATCGCTGGAGCCCAGGAGTTGGTTGGAGATCACCATGGGCAATATGGCAAAACCCCATGTCTACAAAAAAAAAAAAAAAAAAAAAAAAGAAACGAAAAAATTAGCAGGGCATGGTGGCGCACACCTGTGGTCCCAGCTACCAGCTACTAGGAAAGCCGAGATGGAAGGATCGCTTGAGCCCAGGAAGTAATTTGGCCCTTGGAAGAGCCAAAATCACAGCACTGCACTCCGGCTTGGTTGACAGATTGAGACCCTGCCTACGAAAATAAAAAATAAAATAAAATAAAGTGAATTTGGACCGAGAGCAGTATGTTTTTGGTTTGGGTCAGTTTTGTCTATTAATTAAATGTACTTTGCACAAATCTTTGTCTCACCAAAATCGGAAATCAACATGACTATGATCCAATTTTAAGTTCTTAGCTTACTAAAGTTAAATTATCTTCTATAATTTGAACCAAAGCAGTTAATAAAAAAATTAAACTAATTCTTCTGTGGAAATCTCTCTCTTTTTCTTTATAAGACAGATTTTTATAAGCTATTTTTATGTGCATATGGAGGCTTCTGTGTTCCCTCAAGAATAGCATTGCTGGCAGACATAAAACAAAGTGGCTGGGCTAAACATCATGTTCTCTATGTTTGCACAAATTTAAAAAAATTTCAAAATTTGTGTACAGTTTGAAATAGGCATAGATAATCTAAAACTTACATTTCTTGTAAAAAACGTTTTTATACAACAATGTTAGAAATGGCTATATAGTTGAAAAGCAAACAAATAATTAGTCCAAACGGGATTTTGCGAACTTAGTTTTAGAAATCCTTGCATCTTATTTTCCTATTTTATAGTGCAAATACTGTACTAAATGAAAGGGCAGAAGACTAATATTTTCCTTAATTCTTCCTAGGGAGAAATTTTATGATGGAATCTACAACAACATAGAATGTATCTAGCGCAATCAAAACCATCTTAACATTAAGGTAAAAGTAGAAAGTTGAATTAACAAATAATCGGTCATAAAATCTGAGCATTACATGACATGTTCTTTCCATAAAAAAATGCAAAGCGTTTTGCCTTAATTGCTTTTACTTATTTCCAATTCTAACATAGTGTTATGAGCTTCTGGCCCACAAATATAAAGAAACATATTTAAATGTGCAGGGAAATACATTCCATAAAAAGAAGAGACAATTAAGAAGAAATAGACCCCAAAAAAGGAAATAAAATGCTTGCATACATACATAGCAAGCATAAAACTCAACAAGCAAACAATCTTTCACCATTTTGAACAAACAGCATCAAACATCTCAGTAATCATGTGTGCACATTTATATGACAGTAGGTGCAATAACAGATGCTTGTAATTATGACATGGAATTACTGGAAAGGTTTTTAAGTTCAGAATATTAAAAATACTTGATAATGAATATAAGAAATTTTGGGAAGCTTTTCATAAAAAATGGTCAAAGTGAAGCATTTTAAACTTAAAGGGAGACTGACACCTGAAATATTTACTTTTTGGAATCAGATAAATTCCTGATGATACTAAATAAAAATCAAGAAATATTGACATTATACTTTCTTTAACTATGTTAAGAAAAAATGGGTGAGACATATTATTCAGGTTTATACCAGTAACTTAGAGTTTTTCTACTCAGAGTATGACACATAGAGATACAGAATCCCAATATTGAACCCGGACCTATTTAATCAAAATTTAAATTTTACCAAGATTTCCACCTTATTCTTGTACACACTAAAACTTGAGGATCACTGGTTTAGAAAACTTTAAAAAATCCATTGCAAATAAATCAACACATCCCAAAAGTTGAGTATAGAGTGTCAGACAATCCCTTAACTGCTATGTGTATAACTGACTTTAAACAGGAGACCAAAGACTTTGAGTATGGAACTCTGATGACTTTATTTTTTAGGATCAACTCAAAGAAAACCTTACCCAAATATACCATAAAGAAACTGTTGAAAATCAAAGAGAAAATCTTCAGAGAATAAAGATACAAATGACATATTACATACACGGCACACTAATGCAAATGACTGTGGAATTCTCACCAAAATTCATGCAGGCTAGGAGACAATGAAACAACTTTTTTAAAGTGCTGAAGTTAAAGAACTATCAACTCAGAATTCTATATTCACTGAAAATATCTTTCAGGAATAAAAGTGAAAGAAATACATTCTAAGATTTTAAAAAAGACTAAAATATATTCTTACTTATATTCTCTTATTCTCATTCCAAGAGAAATGCTAAAGAAAGTTCTCTAGGGAGAAGGGAAATGATAACAGAAGAAAAACTCCAAACTTCACAAACAAAGGAAAAGGAACCAAAATGGTCAATATTTATGTAAATATAATAGACTATGTTTCTTCTTTGAAGTTCATTAAAATATGTATGACAATTAAAAGCAAAAATATAATTACCGTCTGATGGGATTTCTCCATTACATATACATATAATGCACAGAACAACAAGATAAAGGGACAGGGTAAGGGAATTACATGGTTATAAGGTTTCTACATTCTGCATGAAGTAGTTAAATAGTAATACTAAGTGGAATAAATATTTAAGTTATAATCCCTAGAGCAATCACCAAAAATTATCCAAAGAGAAATAGTGAAAAGCCAATAGGTAAATTGAAATGGTATAGTAGGAAAAAATTCAAGTATTCTCAAAGAAGACAAAAAAGTGGAAGCAGAGGAATAAAAACAAAGTAGAAATGGAAACCAGTAATAAAATGGTAGGTCTAAATTCAACCATATCAGTAATTACACTATATGTAAATGATCCAAATATACCAAGTAAAGATAGTCTAATTTGATAAAAAGGACAAGACTAAACTAAATGCTGTCTACAAGAAACACATTTTAAATATTATTTTAAATGATCACATGATGCAAAAACTGATATAACTGAAAGGAGAAATAGAAAATCATGCAATTACAATTGGAGACTTAACACTCATGTCTCAGTAATTGGTAGGACAAGTAGCCAGAAAATACAAAAATATAGATGACCTGAACAATATAATCAACTTCCTTGACCTAATTGAGCACTCGGATTACCTAATTTTAAGGTTTATTAGTACACTACAGCGATCGAGACAGTGTGATATTGGAGAAAGGATAGACACATAGATTAATAGAACAGAATGGAGAGACCAGAAATACATCTACACAATATGGTAAAAATTAACTTTTTTCTATTAAAAATGGTTTTTACTGTAAAAGAGTATTTTTCCTATCCTATAAAAACCAGTTTTTTTTACAGTAAAAATCTAATTCTTTTTATGAAGTAGCAAAGACAAATTGAGAAAGAACAGTCTCTTCAATGAAAAGCTGAACATCTGTATGTCAGAAAACAAGCTATATTCCATACCTTACACAAAAATTAACTCAAAATGAATCATATACTTAATTAAAAGCCATCAAACTATTAAGAGAAAAAACAAGACACATTCCTCATGACTTTATGTTAGGTACAGTTCTTTGATACAATACAGTATTAAAAAAATTATTTCACTTTTGAAGTTAAAAATGTTTTAGTATCTTTCAGTGTCTGTAAAAGACACTGTTAAGAGAATGAAAAGACAAGCTATCTACTGAAAGAATATATTTGCAAGTCACATATTTGACAAAGAACTCATATCTAGAATATGAAAGAACTCCCAAATCTCAAAGACAAGAAAACAAATAACCTAATAAAAAATGGGCCAAAGATTTTAACAGATACATTACCAAAGAAGATATACATATGAAAAATAAGCACATGAAAATATTCCCAACCTTAAGGAATTCAGATCAAATCATTAGGAATATACAAATTTAAAGCATAATTAGATACCACTACACATATATTAGAATGGCTAAAACATGCACACACACACAACCTGATACTAGCAAGTACTACTAAGGATTTTTGGAATTATTTCATTTGGCTCATATATTGCTACTTGGAATGCAAAATGGTACACAGTCATTTTGGACAACATTTAGGCAGCTTCCTGTGAAGTTAAACATACAGTTGTTATATAATGCAGCAATCTCAATCTTGGGTTTTTATCATACAGAAATGAAAACAAAAATGTTTCACACAAATTCATACAAAAACCTGTATATAAATGTTTATAAAGCAGCATTATTTATAATCACCAGCAATTAGAAATAACCCAAATATCTTTAATGGGTGAGTGGATAAACAAATTGAACTACTGATACACATAACTTGGATGAATTGCAAAACCATTATTGCTCAACAAAACAATGTCCTGAAAGTTTACATACTGTATCATTCTGTTTATATGATATTCTGAAAAAGACAAAATCATAAAAAGGGAGAACAGATCAGTGGGGGCTACAGGTGGCAGGTAGGGAGAGGCTGTGACTAAAAAAAGACAGAACAAAAGAGTTTATGCTGGGAGGGAAGTGTTTGGTATTTTGTTTGTGGTGAAGGTTATATCAATCTACACGTTTTAAAACGCATAGAACGGTGCAGTAAGAATAGTGAATTTAGGCCGGGCGCGATGGCTCACGCCTATAATCCCAGCACTTTGGGAGGCCGAGACGGGCGGATCACAAGGTCAGGAGATCGAGACCATCCTGGCGAACACGGTGAAACCCCGTCTCTAATAAAAAATACAAAAAACTAGCCGGGCGAGGTGGCGGGCGCCTGTAGTCCCAGCTACTCGGGAGGCTGAGGCAGGAGAATGGCGTGAACCCGAGAGGAGGAGCTTGCAGTGAGCTGAGATCCGGCCACTGCACTCCAGCCTGGGCGACAGAGCGAGACTCCGTCTCAAAAAAAAAAAAAAAAAAAAAAAAAAAAAAATAGAAAAACTGCAGAACTACCAATATGAAAGAACTCCCAATGTTACAAAGGCTGGTGCAAGAGTCTAATCATTTTCCTTAAAGTACAAGTTTACAAGTTTGCCTGTTTCAGTGTTTCTTTACTGGGTCATATTATGTACACATAATACAAAATGTAATCTTTGTTAAATAGTACTGAGCTGGGAAAAATGAACATTTTAGATACTTTAATTGGCTTAGGGTCTACTGGGACTTCTTTTGAAGGTTATTTCCTTTTATGGTCTTAATACAGATAGAAGCACCTGGTATGAATCTTTTTTTTTTTTTGTGGTTGTTGCTGAGACAGGGTCATGCTCTGTCTCCCAGACCGGGGTGCTGCAGCATGATCACAGCTCACTGTAGCCTCAACCTCCCAGGCTCAAGTGATCCTCTCAGCCTAGCCCCTCAAGTAGCTGGGACTACAGGTATTCGCCACCACACCCAGCATGGTATTTTTTGTAGAGACAGGGTTTCATCACGTTCCCCAGGCAAGTCTCAAACTCCTGAGCTCAAGGAGTCCACCTGTGTTGGCCTCCCAAAGTGTTGGGATATCAGGCATGAGCTACCCAGCCAGCCTGGTAGGAATCTTGTTAGCAAGTCTGGCTTAATGGAAAAGCCATTTAAAAAATACATTTTTACTGGCAAAGGAATCATTGCATTCATTCACTCACATATAAACTGGACATTTGGTAGGTAAAAGGTTGATAAATACAGTATGTGTGTCAAATAGAGTAATATAGTTTAATAAACTATTAGTCTCTTTTCAGTTATCTAATTGCATATCATTTTTGGCTAGTCATTTAATTTATCTAGACCTCAGTTTACACATTTTTAAAATGGCAATAATATTTTTTGCTCTATCTTAAAGATTGTGGAATTTGAATGGAAAATTCAACAGGAAAGCACTTTACAGAGCAGAGAGTCTCTATGTGAATGAGTTTCATGTTGTAATCAAATTTCTTCTTCTTTTTCTCTAAAGGGGCTTCCTCAAGTTTTTGGGGGGGGTGGGGTACGACATCAAGCATCCTTCGGGGAGGGTAGATGCTTCCCAGTAAATAATGATGGATGTGGAAGCACTTCTCTCATCTATTGTCAGGCTGAGGATAAAAATCTTCAGTGAAGAGAGTAAGCCATCCAAATAAACATTAAAAAAAAAAAAAAAAAAAAAAATGCAGACACAAGCGTGTCCATACACACACACACACACACACACACACACACACACAGAGTGTGTGTGAGAGAGAGAGAACCTAAAATGGAATGGAATGGTGTGGTTTTCTGATTCAGTTTTCAGGCAGAAAAATATACAAACTAAGTTTTTCTAAATAATATATGATTTGGAAGTGGGCCAGAAGTTGCTGGTATGTTATCAAATGGTGAAAGCTTGTGGGATGTTGGTTTTAGATTTACCCACATGACTGCACTCCTTTATACATTCCTTTTCCCTGTCCCGATACATCATCCCTAATGATTCCAGCATTTTTTTGGAGAACAATAACTGAATTAAAACAATGTATTTTGGGTCCCTGCTCATATGGGTCTGGGATTTCTTTTTAATGATGCACTTTAGTCAAGCTGGAGATTTGTTTTTAGTTTAGTCCAATATATATTTTAAAATGTGTTAAAATATTAACAGGCAGTCTAGCTTTCCTGAAAGGAAACAGCTACATGGAAGCCGTGTTAGAGTATTTTTTATTGAGCCTATACCTTGGGGTAGTCTTATAATGAAGCTGTTTAACTAAAGAAACTTGTCCTCTGTCTAAGGCATGCTTCTCTAAATGAATCCTCTCTGTAACAGATAGTGTTGTAGTGAGCCTCTGAGAATATGGCAAGGTTATTGCTTTTTTAGCAGCCATTTTTTTTGTATTACAAATATTCATCTTATCTTCTCAACATTGCAACAAAGACCTATACCTAACAAAGATGCATTTCAAGTTACCTTTGGCCAATAACTAAAATGCCCCAAGCCATTTTGGTTAACAAAAAAAGGATTTTTTTTTAGATAAGAAAAATGTCCATCATTATAAATCAAGAAGCTGATTATATACCAAAGGTAGCGAATTATACTATGTATAATGTACACACACTTAATAAGAATACAATATGTTTTCACCATATTTTCTTTATTCTAATTACTTTTATAAAACCCCAACTTTTTCTGGTGTTCAAATAAACATTTCTATTTAAGACTGATTTTAACAATTATTTGGTTACTATGATGATGTCAAAATTTATAGGACTATATTGTCTATAACTATTCAGTCTAGCCTATTGAATACACACAAAGTAAAATCAAGATTTAAAATAAAAGCAAAATCTACATAATTATGTTGATTTTCTCTAAGAAAAAGGTTCAAAAGCAAAAAGTTTTGGCAAACTGTACACTGTGTGTGTATTACTTTATTCGTTTAAAGGAAATCGAACTTGACTATGCTACTTTTTCAAAACAAACAAAAATACTGAAGATATTATAAACCAAGTCAAACAAAATGAAAAACTTGGTTTATCCAGTACTCTATTCCTAAGCATTCCACAAGCATACTAACAACACAGGAGAATCTTTTCTTATTTAAAGGATATCTCAATGGTATTGAAATATTTTAAGGTAAACCTTCTGAATAGTAGAATTCAATCTTATATCAGCTAATAAAAGCTGCATTTTAGGCTTTATAAAATCCACATGATTGACTGGGTGCAGTGGTCACGCCTGTAATTCCAGCCACTCAGGAGGCTGAGGCAGGAGAATCGCTTGAACTCAGGAGTCGGTGGTTGCAGTGAGCCAATATCGCGCCATTGCACTCCAGCCTGGGCGACAAGAGTGAAACTCCGTCTCCAAAAAAAAAAAAAAAAAAAAAAAATCCACATGATTGCCTAATGACATTTACTCTTCTTTATAGGTAAATCATTTCATTGACCGATGACCATATAAATATAGCAATAATGTTTAACAAGTAGTGATATGGTAATGAAGAATATCACAAACTCATAATACCAATACTGAAACAACATCAGTTAACCCAACCTGTATACATTATACATGAAAACAAGAGCACTTTTCTATAATAACCTATGAATAAACTGTAAGTCTTCTGAAAATATAAGCTGTAAAAGATTGTGCTAGGTACTATGTTCTTTGGCATCCATAAATTCTTTTGTGAATAATGCCTATAAATGTCTTCATATTTTTAAAGAATACATTTCAAGTGTTCTAATATGCAGAAGAATTTTTCATTTGTCCATAGCATGTAATAGAAAAAAAAACTTTAGAGTAAAACTATTTTTCCCCATTTTGGACAAGTATATTGCATTTTTTCATGCATACTGTCACCCCACTCCCTCAAATGCCTCCAAACTCTGTAAAAATTATACAGACATTCTATTCCATTTATAAAAATATCAAACATGCAAATATTAAGTAGAGTTTTTCTAACAAAGTAAGAAACAGCAAAGTCTATTGACAAACATGAAAGGCTTTACTTAGAAGTTTTTTAGAAACACACTCCAGGCTATTCAGACCACACCCTAAACCTACTGAATGATAAACTGAATTTTTAATAAGATCCCCAGGTGGTTCCATTACACAATAAAGTGAGAAGCATTGATTTAATATACTCATCGATTGATGTAAGTTTCTATAAATTAACCATATCTAAAAAACTGGTTATAAGTGAGTATTCCATATGTACCCTTTACTTTAGCAGCGTTCAAGATTTAGCATGTAATAGAATCACCAAGAAAGCTTGGGGAAAAAAGTGGATTTTCAAGTTTTTGAATTTAGTAGGTCTAAGATCAGGCCTGGTTTTCCCAAACTCCCATGTATTGAATTAAAGTTAATGATAAGATAATAAGAATTCTTGTAAACAGCTCCAGATCAGCACAATACCTAATACACAAGAAAGTAACACGCAAACTGTTTCTGTTATTCTGAAATGTGTCAAACTTTTTCTGAAACTGTTCATCATAGAATTAAAAATTTGGCATTAAACAGAAATAGTTCCATTCATGAGATCTTATGAAATATTTTTTTCCAAGAAATATTAAAAGATAAAGTAATTTACTGGAGACCTTGAAGTTGACACTGTCCCCTTTGGAATTAAGTATTTATTATATTAGAAAATAAAGACCAATGCATTCTGCAGAGAGCTACTTACAACTCTCTCCAGATCTCAAACACAAATGCGCCCAGTAGCCACTCAGGTAATTAACGGGAGAAACAAGGAACATGCTACCCCAGTTACAGACATTCGGAATGTAAAAGCCCCATGCAGAGCAAACAAGAACACTTCTGTGGGCAGCGTTCAGTCCTGTGAGTTGCCATTTTCCAGTATACGTGCTAGCACGGTTTTTCTAATTAACTCTCCTGTGAGCCAAAGTGCGTATTTTTATTGTTAGTTTGCTCATGTGGTTTATTTTGGGGCTTTTGGGAAATTGTAGTTTGAATTTTACTTACAGCAACAAAACATAGTGATATACCAGACTTGTAAACTCCTTTAGGCATGTGAAGCCAAATGAATTTTCAATGATTTGGGAAAATAAGCTATAGGTATCTGAGATTTGCATAGCTCTTTTATTTTTTTCTAACAGGTCTTGTCATGAAGCAATATGGACGATGTCCAGTTTGCATTCTTTTGCCTACATTATACACTTATTTCCAAGAGATGACCGTGAGAATTTTTGTGGAGTACCTGTCTCCACCTCACTTGTTATTGCTTGTTATGCATAAGTATGTAAAGCTATTTTACTTTACTGTTTTGATCCTGCATAATTACAAGAGATTTAAGATGTACAGAAACATTGTTTCCAAAGTTCACCTAGAGATATCTTTATACTACAACTTCCAAAATAAAAAGAATAGATCTAGTCACATGTTCAATAAGTACTTTTATTTTAAACAACAGCACACAAACACAATGACACAACAGGACCATCACCTTAATACTGATAACATTCCTTGACAAGTTACTTATAATTTACATATATTGTTTTCATCTGGAGCTATTTTAAATATTATCTTAATATATACTGTAAAACACAAATCCTAAATATATACTAGTTGCAAACATAATGTGCTTAGTTACTGTTTTCCTTGTTATTCAAATAAAGTAGCTTAAAGTTCTTCAAAATCATGTCCACTTGTGTTCATTGTTTCAGGATGCATGACTCGTCCCATGAATAGAATTGTACCTGTATTGGTTTGGAAGTAAACAAAAGAGGGGGTGAACAAAATAATAAAATATTTACCTTCCTTCTTGCTTACAATTAATGAAAATATGTTATTTACTTTTTCCTTCCTTCCGTCCTCCCTCCCTCCCTTCCTTCCTCCCTCCCTCCCTTCCTTCCTCCCTCCCTTCCTTCCTCCCTTCCTCCCTTCCTCCCTTCTCCCTTCTTCCTTTTCCCTTTCCTTCCCTTCCCTTCCCTTCCCTCTTTCCTTCTAGAGAAAGACTCTTGCTCTGATGCCCAGGCTGGAGAGCAGTGGCTCTATCTGAGCTTACTGTAACCCTGAACTCCTGAGCTCAAGCATTCCTCCCACCCCCAACACCTCTAGTAGCTAGGATAACAGATATGTGACAACATGCCTGGCTAATTTTTTTAAATTTTTATTTATGTAGAAATGGAGTCTCACTATGTTACCCAGGCTAGGCTCAAATTCCTGGCCTCAAGTGATCCTCCCTGCCTGGAACTCCCAAAGTGCTGAGATTACAGTCTGAGCCACCTCACCAGCCTTATTATTTTTATTAAAAAAAATTCACTTCAACATTATAAATTATCTGATAATTCAGTTGGCCAATCTCTGGAAAAAGAATAAATGAAATTGAGTATTGAGAAAAAAATCTCCATTTAAAAAAGAGGCTCTTTATGGCCTATTAAACAAAATTTTGTTTTCATAATAAACTTACCAGTTCTTCTGTTTCTGATAAGAAAGAAAAACGGATGGTCGACAATAACTTGAGGATACAGCACAGCCATCCTACTAATTGCAATCATTCCTACAGTGCAGAGAAAAAGTAATTATATGTCTGTGGATGTGCAGAGACTAATGAGTAATTCCTCAAAACCATCTAGGCCTATCCACCTAATGCAAAGACAACAATTTACAGGAAACAAGATTTTAAAGACTTAACTGGAGAAAAATTATAAAGGTGTTAAAATTTCTACTTGATCTTTTTAAAAAACAAAATGAAACAAAACAAATACACACTACAAACCAACCAAACAAACAATTTCTTCCCTCTACTAAAAATAATAGGACAATTTATTCTGCTTGTTATGAAATGTTTATTCTCAGTCTCACATAAATATGTGTGGCTTTACTAAAATAACTTTTGAGTAAAAGGAAGGGGGAGAATAAAGAAAAAACATCCCCAAACAAAAACTGAAGACAGTTTCTCTATATTTTCAAATCATTATTTCTTTTGTCTGAAGTGGGTATTTTTACACAGCAAGTCACCAGGTTTCTAGTAAGTGGTCAGGATGGTGGTGATTAAAGGGGAAATATAACAGTGAGAGATGCAACGAGGTATCCTATGACTGGGCTACTAAATTCCCCTGAGATCCTCACTGTAAGATTGTTATATACTTGCTGCAGTATAGTTAATTGTCAAAAGAAAGTCCAGATTACATGTAAGGTTTCAAGCTGTCTTGATGCCTGAGGCTATTGTGCTCTTATTTCCTTCTGAAAACACTATCCTAACAGTGGCAGTGATGGTGGGGGGAGTATGTCGGGATAGTTAGTGGGTACGAAAATACAGTTAAATAGAATGAAGATCTAGTATTTGATAGCACATAGAAGTGATTATAAGTCAACAATAATTTGTTGTACATTTAAAAATAACTAGACAAGTATAATTGAAATGTTTGTAATAAAAAGAAACGATAAATGCTTGAGGTGATGAATACCCCATTTATCTTGATGTGATTATTATGCATTGTATGCCTATATTAAAAATATCCCATATTCTCCATAAATATATACACTTGCTATGTAGCCACGAAAACAAAAAATAAGAACTTTTTGCTGACAAAATTAAGAATCAACTTCAGCAAGTAATTTGGTAAGAAGAAAAATGTTTAAATGGGTAGCAGGAAAATATTTAAAATCTTTAAACCGGCAGCACAGCAGAAAAATCTATTTTCACAGAACTGCCAATGTCTTCCTGTCTCTCATTAGAGAGAAAATGAAGATGAGAGTTATCTGTAAAGGGGCACTGGAGTGAGTTCACATTTCACATCTATTTAGAAAATTCCAGCTGGTTCAGCATTTGGTTGACTTCTAAGTTAAAGCAGAGTGACTTTTTTGGCTTCATTTTGAAAAAGACCCCACTCCCCACCCAAGATTGCTCTAAAAATACAAATCTTTTAGAAGAGGGGAGAAGATTTTAGCAAACAGTACCTGAGACAGCAGCAGCTTCTGAGCCTTCTTCATTAACCTCTAAGAAGGACTTGTGAATTGCTTTGGAAAGAAAAATCTCCTCGTTATCTGCAAAAAGAGAATCAGAAACATTGTTTTTTTTCATTCAGAGATAGGAAAATATTTTGCCCTTTTGTTAAATGGATTTTAGAGATAGAAGAGACTGGGATACTGAAGAAAACCTAGGAGATAATGTTACAAGATTTCATTTATGAGATAACCATTGAAGATGTGGTTTTTAATTTGTCCTCATTTTATATTCTCTCGCTAATTCTTTTCCATTTTTATTGGTAGTTTTCCCATTTGTATGTCTTATATTTTCAGAAAAAGTGGAAACTTTTTAAAATAGTGACTTCAAATTATTTCATAAGGCAAGATTAAAATATCTCACACATTGCTCTTTAATTTTAAATATAAAAGCATGAAATGAAAACAGGTAAAAATTCAGATATAGCCAGAATAAAAAAGTTTTTTTAACCTAATATTTAATTACTATGATAATGTAAATATCCTTGGCAAAGAAAAATGAAGCTGACTTCTAGATTCATAATGTAAATTTATGAAAAAGTTACTTTCCATTATTACAATTAATTGGTTTATCTGAGGATTCACAAACATGCTTTATCCTAAGGTAACAGGAAATAACACATTTTTAGCATTAGGAAGACTATTTTTCCCTTCCTATTTATGCCTGTTTTAAGGTAAAGGCTGTTATAGGCTATATTATGTTCTACACAAATTTATATGTTGAAGTAATAATCCCCAGTACTTCAGAGAGTGACTATATTTGGAGACAGAATTTTAAATTTAAATGAGGTCATTAGGGTGGGTCCTAATCCAATATGACTAGTGTCCTTATAAGGAGAGGAAATATGGACACAGACAGGTACAGAGGGAAGGCCCTGTGTAATGGTTAATTAACTGCATGTGTCAGCATGGCTGAGCCATGGTGCTCAGATATTTAGTCAAACATTGTCTGGATGTTTCTATGACAGTGTTTTTAGATGAGATTGACACTGGTAGACTTTGAGTAAAGCTGAGTACCCTCACAATGTGGGTAGGCCTCATCCAAGCAGCTGAAGGCTTTAATAAAACAAAGATTGGCCCTTCCCAAGCAAGGAGGAATTCTGCTAGCAGGCTGCCTTTGGGCTGCAATTTTTTTCCAGGTCTCCACCTGAAGATTTTGAGCTTCTAAAGCCTCCATAATCATGAGCCAATTCCTTAAAATTTTTCTGTCTTCATAAATATGTATATAATGATAATTATATATATGTTTGTATATATACACATACATATGTTACAGGATCCTTGGGGTGTCGCTTCACCAGCCAGAAACCTCTGCTGCCAGTGGTGCCTTTGCCTGAGTTTTGCTTAGGCCTGCTGGGTTCATTGTGCCCACTCGGCCTGGCAGGCTGCACTTGGCTTGTGCTACCAGCCTGGACCCCACACCTGCCAAGGGCAAGCCAGGTGTGGAGTGGTGAGAGGCATGTGAGTGAGTGAGCATGGGGTCCATCTGCTGCACACAGTCAGGCACTCTGGTTACAGCAGAGAAGGCAGCTCCAGGCACTGGCATGGGTGCTGGCTCACTGCTAGGCTGCAACTGGACCAGAAGTACCACAAGCAGCTTCCACTGCTGGCACCAGGAAATGCGGTGGCATTTGGAAGCTTGGAGACACCAGGAACTGTAGAGCTTCAAAGAGGGTGTTACAGCCCTGGCTTGGGAGCTACTAGGTCTGGGCTTCCTGAAGAGCCACGGCACTTCTCTCCTTTCTTCTCTCCTTCTTGTTGCCTACAACATGGCGAGCAAGGGGCATGTTTCAGTCCTATTTATGTTACAGCTGTTTCACTTCTGACATTTGGTGGGTCCCGATTTCTTGTCCCATGTCCAGGAAGAATGAGGTATGCAGACAAGTGGAGGGTGAGCAAGGCAAAGAGGTGCTTTACTGAGGGACAGAACAGCTCAGAGGAGAACTGCAGTGGGTAGCTCCTCTCTGCAGGCAGGTTGTCCCAACGAGTGTCCAACTCTTAGCAGAGAGGAGTCCCACAGTAGGTACCTCCTCTCTGCAGGCAGGTCATCCTGTCATCTGCTTGAGTCTGACTGAGTTTGGGGGTTTTTATGGGCTTCAGAGGGGAGGAAGTATGTGCTGATTGGTACATGGGTGGCCACGGGTGGCCCAGAAAAAGCACCGTAAGTTCTCACTCTGGTCCACAGAACTGGCAGCCTGGACCCCAGGCCTCAGGTCATCCCTGGCCTAAAGGTGGGGTTTCACTGGGGACCCTCCCTTTCCACCCAGGAGCCTGTCTGCCTCCTGCTACCATTGGCATGCCCTCCACAGTACCCATGGCATCCAGGCTGTCTGTGCTGAGGGGTGCCTGCAGGCCTGTACTGAGCTGCCTTTAACCCCCTCTTGGCCTCCCTGCTCATCAGTGCCCAAAGTCTGGAGGGGGCCGAGTTGGCAGGGGGTTGATGTGTCAGCACTGCCCCGGGCATGTGCACACCCGGCCAGCTCATGACAGCATCTGGGCTCGGCCACAACTTTGCTCTGAAATCAGAGTGGTCTCCGGGATCAGGGAGAGGCCAGGCAGTAGGAGCAGGCACTTCTGAGCCTGCAGTAGAAGGGGGCTTCCTGGGCCTGGAGAGTGCAGAGATGCCCAGGTCCACAGCGACTGTGCCCGGTCAACGGGGCTCCCACCTCTCCAACTCAGAAGGGGGCGGGCTTCTGCCTGTTTCCAGCTCCTACTGGCTCAGTGGAGCATGAAGTCCTGGCTGCTCCTCCATCCCTTGTTGCAGCCGAGGTCATGGCAGCGGCCACTCCAGACAGGCTACTGCTGCCATCACGTAAACATGACTAATATACCACGTGCAGATAGAGGGGACAGACGGCCATCTACACACCAAGAAGGGAGGCCTCAGAAGAAACCAACTCGCTGACACTTTTATTTCAGACTTACAGCCTCTAGAGCTGTGAGAAAATAAATTTCTGTTTTTTTTAAGCCACTCAGTCTATGTTACTTACAGCAGCCCTAGCAAACCATAAAATGTCTTCCAATCTTGGGTTTTCAACTTTTCCCTAAGAATGAAACAAAACAAACAAAAGATGCCTCAAATGCATTTTTTGAAAGAGCATAAGAAAGTAAGAAAAAGAATTACTCAAATTTATGACCCCCCTTTCAATTCCAGGAGATCTAATTCAAATTTCAGATAAATAACTTTGCTGCTGATGTCCAGCACCATTAAAAGCACTATTGATTTCCCATTAGGTTGCTTAGTTAGACTTTGTGAGTATCAAGTCCTACCCACAAAATACATTTACCTTCAAGCTTTCAAAAGCACAAAATTATCTAATACGTATAGGGAATGATGTTCAATATTTTTGGTACATCTGTTACAGAGGACCTGATTACTTTGAATAAGCCCCCAGACAGCTAACAATGGCATCTCTGAATATACTTTTAATGGGAATATTACTTCCTCAGATCTTATTTGGTACTAACATATAAGCACTACATTATTAAATAGTCCATTTCACATGTTATGATGTTTTATTCTAGAATGTATTTGTTGACTAGAAGAAAAATTAAAAAGCAATCAAGTTTTCACATTTAGTAATAAAGTATAATTAGCGCCCTCTAATCCAAAAAAGTAGTGTTTTTTTAAGAAAAATTTAAGTTGTGTTAAGTAACTAAATATATACTGGTAAAATAAACACATAAATTTCAAGACAGTAGCTGGGCACAGCGGCTCATGCCTGTAAGCCTAGCACTTTGGGAGGCTGAGGCAGGAGGATCACTTGAGCCCAGGAGCTTAAGACCAGCTTAGACTATATAGTGAGACTTCATTTCTATGTAAAATAAGATAATATTAATTTAAATTTTAAAATAGTAATAATAAAAAAGAAAACATTTAAAAAATAAATTTTAAGACAGTAAAACATATTAACTATTTAGCAGTTATTTGATGCTGTATTATTTTCAGGTTCTGTGGCCCATTTTCATCTGTCTGTGAGTTAAGCAACAAGAGCCAATATTATGACCTTGAATACAAAGGTGCTAGAACCCAGTTCCTACAGGGTAATGAGTTTCCACATTGTCAGCTAAGCCCTTCTGAAGAATTGTAAAAGGAGTTCTCCTCAAAGACACAACATAATATTCCAACTACATCAATTTGCACATAGGAAATGGTCTCCAATAGCTACGAGGCTTGACCGGCTGGCTATAGTAGGTACTTTGAAATAAGAAAAAAATCATCCCTTTATTTCTGGCCTCTGCCCCAAATATTGTAATATCCTTTAGTCACCTATCTTCTCGCCTGTTCCCACTTGCCCCACCAAAATGATGGTGGTGGTAGTTGTGGCAGGGATATTGCAAGGTACTTATGGCAGAAAGAGAAAGAAAACAAAGATGCTAAGGGTTCTTCTCAGAGAGCTAGTTATTTAAAAGACAATGAAATGGACAAAGTTTTAAACAAAATTCATTTAAAAAACAGATTGTCCAAATAAACAATATTAAGAACAAAAAAAGAACCTACCCAAGAATACAGAAAATAATTTTTTAATCACAAAAAATACTATGTATAATTTTCTGTAGATAAATGTTAATTAACTTTATGAGATTATAAGTTATTTACAATGAATATCTATTCATTATACATGATAAATTTTGATAGATATACAAATATCTGTGAATCTTCCTCCACAAATAAAATACAAAATAGTTGGCTGGTTGTGGAGGCTCACACCTGTAATCCCAGCACTTTGGGAGGCTGAGGCAAGCAGATAACCTGTCAGGAGTTCGAGACCAGCCTGGCCAACATGGTGAAACCCCATCTCTACTAAAAATACAAAAAAATTAGCCAGGCGTGATGGCAGGTGCCTGTGATCCCAGCTGCTAGGGAGGCTGAGGCAGGAGAATCGCTTGAACCCAAGAGACGGAGGTTGCGGCAAGCCAAGAACGTGCCATTGCACTCCAGTCTGGGTGACAAGAGTGAAACTCTGTCTCAAAAACAAACAAACAAACAAAACTAAAATATTTCCATCTACCCTAAAAAAGTATTTGTTCTTCTTTATGCAAATAATTTTGAAAATGAAGAGATTTGCTATGAGCTACACTATTTTATAGAAATGTATAAATTATAAAATTGAGTCAAGGAAAAAAATAGAATATTTGAATAATCCAGTAACCATTAAAGTAATTGAATCAGTATACAAAAACTTTCTCCACCCTCGAAATTAAAGACTCCAAGCCTAGACAGTTTTCTAGGTGATTTTAACCAAATCTTCAAGGAACAGATAGAATTACCTGTTGTAAAATTAGAAAGAGAATTAGGAAGAGAACAAAAGCTATCTAACTCATCTGCGGATATTTTACTTTGCTGTAAAAATTGAAAAAAAAGGCAATATAAGAAAGAAAATCATAGACCAAGCTCACCTATTGGCATGAAGATAACAGTTCTTTAAAAATCAGAAAATTAAACTCAGCAACACATAAAAATCATCTTTTTGAATGAGTTTCAATGGATGTTACAGTGTATCATGACTCAGCAGTAGAGAACCGCTCTCCTGACTGCCTCTAGTTCACCTTAAAGCTTCCTCCAGGATGATCTTATCAAAATACAAATCCAATTATGCCACTACCCCACTTAAAACACTTTATCCCCTGTCCTGCTTGCTCTCCCTCTGACCTCACCTTCAGTATACTACAAACCTGCATACCTGCTCTGTAAAAATGATAAGGACCTCTATCAGGCTGCCTTTGCTTCCTTCAATTAGTATTCTTTGCCCCATATGCTGTGCTTCAAATTATATAAACTGAAATAGCCTCAACATAGCACGCTTTGTTATTTCTGTATCTTTGTTTCCCTAGAACCTCCCTCAACTTTTGTTGTACAATAAGACACCTACTCTAGTTTAAAAGCTCAGCATCTAGCTCTGTGAGGCTTTTTCTGCTCTCCTCTAATTCATAAATCACTAAAGTAGATCTGATCACTCCCCTATTGAACCCAGAAACTAATTCTATTGAAGCTTTTCTAATATGTTATATTTGCATTGACGCTTCCCTCTTCCTGGACAGTCTACTTCCTTAAGGCAAAGATTGTGTCATTTTTCTTAGTAACCTTGTTTTCTGGCATATAGTAGGGCCTAAAGAATGAACTAACCCTAGTAGAGGGAGTTTCCTGGTAATGTTCAATTCTCCAGTCTTTAACCCAGTATATTGTCATAGACAGGATTTCAGTAATTGTTGAATGAAAGTGGTTAACTATTTCATATCATAAGACTTTGGGTATATAAAGTCTTTTAGTGTCATTTGATGTGCACTATAACCACAACTGTGTTCATAATTATGGGTATAAAGTTTAGTCTTGTAATAGGCCAGGCATGGTGGCTTATGCCTGTAGCCCCAGCACTATGGGAGGCCAAGGCAGGCCGATTGCTTGAGGCTGATGGCTTGAGCCCAGGAGTTGGACACCAGCTCGCGCAACATGGCAAAACCTCATCTCTACAAAAAATTACAAAAACTAGCTGGGCGTGGTAGTCCCAGCTACTCAGGAGGCTGAGGTGGGAGGATCACCTGAGCCCGAGAAGGTTGAGGTTGCAGTGAGCCAAGATCGCACCACTGCACTCCAGCCTGGACACAGAGTGAGACCCTGTCTTAAAAAAAATTCTTTTCAAGTTTATTCTTGTAATAAATAAAACATAAGACAACAATTTAAAGTAGATGTTCCAAGAAAATTGACAACAGCAGCAGAGAGGGAAAAAGTGCAAAGACCACAAACATGCTAAAAGACTTAAAAATCTGATTGAGTAAAAGAGTAAGGGGAACAGGATCCAGCAGACTAGTGCTATTGTACTTATTTCAAAGATAGCAAAACAAAGATTGAATGCAACTTTTGCATTCCCATATCATGATTAACTGCTACATGAAGGATAGCAAATGTCTACACATGTAAATGAGACCTTAGGACAATTAACCTTCAGAAAAACACCATCCCGTTGGATATATAAGTAGAAGAAAATGTGACAAATAATAAGGCCAGGAATAGTGGCTCACACCTGTAATCCCAGGTGTGATTGAGGCAGGCGGATCACTTGAGTTTAGGAGTTCAAGAGCAGCCTGGCCCACATGGTAAAACCCTATCTCTACTAAAACTATAAGAATTAGCCTGGTGTGGTGGCGTGCACCTGCAATAGCAGCTACTCAGGAGGCTGAGGTCAGATAATTGCTTGAACCCGGGAGGCAGAGGTTGCAGTGAGCCAAGATTGCGCCACTGCACTCCAGCCTCAGTGACTCCGTCTCACACACACAAAAAATAATAAATAAAAAAAAAATCACGTCACAGGAACTCAGGGGAAAAAATAAAATGAAGGCTTTTTTCTTGAGACAAACTTCAAGCAGTCTCATTAAAATAAAATATAAGCAGAAAGTGGTCTAAGCAAGCATGTGTCTGCAGCCACAAAATCTTAGAAGCAGCAGGTCATGCAAAGAAACAGGCAATGTCATTCAGTAGACAATCAAGACCATCTTTCCTGCTCGACCATACACTCTTCAAGGCCTGGACTTTGCCTGTTCTACTTATCTCATCCACAACACTGTGCACACTGCCAGGTACCACATATGCACTCAGATATTTGATAAATTGAATCAGAATGCAAAGGGGTATTACGGAGATTTACACTGATGAAGTTGTCTTGTTGGTTAGAGAAAAGTTAGCTATTCTCTCAATCAATCAAGCAAAGGCAAATAGCTTTTTGTTTTTTGTTTTTAAATCTGCTGGCACCAAGCAGCCTTCTCCTTCTGGCCACAGCAGACAGTGCTGCCAAATGACTGGTCCTACTTTCCTCCAGGCAGCATGAGGCCAGGATTTTTACAATGGATGAGATGGGAACAGGGCCAGTAAACCCTAGGTTCCCCAGAGAAAAAGTGGGCAATAATTCAAGCTCTTCTGAAAAAAGCAGGGCAAGACTACAAAGGCATTCATTCAGTCACTTAGTAAATATTTATTCAGTACCCACTACATATGAGGTATTGTGTAGGGCACCAAAGGCTCTAAGTACCTGAGATTAACATCATGCTTGCAGGATGGCCATCATGCAAGTGTAGGCCACTACTTCCTCTGTGGCACTGTTCCTAAATTCAGCCAATTTAAATAGATTTCTGCGTCATCAAGGGCATGCTTAAAATAACAAAATGACGAGAGTATTATAACAGAACCCCAGCATACCAAAAGTGTCTCTGTGCTTTAGTTGCCAAAATATTTTTAGCTTCAGCCCCACCCATGAAATTTATAAAAGTTCCTGGCTGGGCGCGGTGGCTCAAGCCTGTAATCCCAGCACTTTGGGAGGCCGAGGCGGGCGGATCACAAGGTCAGGAGATCGAGACCACAGTGAAACCCCGTCTCTACTAAAAATACAAAAAATTAGCCGGGCGCGGTGGCGGGCGCCTGTAGTCCTAGCTACTCAGGAGGCTAAGGCAGGAGAATGGCATGAACCCAGGAGGCGGAGCTTGCAGTGAGCCGAGATCACGCCACTGCACTCCAGCCTGGGCAACAGCGTGAGACTCCGTCTCAAAAAAAAAAAAAAAAAAAAAAAAAAAGAAATTTATAAAAGTTCCTAGAATTTGAGTTCCCTTAAGATAGGAATAATGTTTCTTTGTTTGCTTTTCTGGATAGATTTTGTTACAAAACCAGCAAATATTCATTTATTGGTTCATTCATTCATTCATTCATTCATGTGCTGAGCACCTACTATGAGTCAGATGCACCAGGTATACTATGATGAACTAAACAGTTCCTTCCTAATGAGAAGAAAGCAGACATCAAATAAAAGAACAAAAAAAAAGCAAATCAATAAAAGACTACAATTTATTGTATAGTAAGTATAACTAAGCTAACAAGATAAGGTGATATGTTGGTTAGTGACTGGGGCAGCGAAGAGAAGCTACTTGACACAGGTTATTCAGGAAGGTGGGTCTGAGAGGGCAAACCTTAGCTGAGACTGAAAGAATACAAAGGAGCCAGCCACTGGAAGAAATAAAGGGAGAGTATTTCAGATGGAGGGAAAAGCTAGTGCAGACCCTGATACAAACTGGGCATGTTTAAGGAACCAAAGAAGGGGCTGTGTGGCTGCAGTGTAGAGTGGGGAGGGCAGGAAGTATGAGAGAAGTCCCCATGCTTGTAGCCAGGTGGGATACAGTGACATTTACTCACAACATTCACCCACTCAGTATCTATCCTGTCCCCCACCCCCCAAATTCTCTTCTGTGTTCTGGGGACAGAAAGATGTGTATGCTTTTGAATAGCTCTGAGCTCAGAGACAAGTATGTAAACAAACAGTCTAGGAGAAAATGAAACAAGTGCTAACAGAGGTGTGTGCAAAATGCTACCAGATTCCAGATAAGGAAAAGTAAACCATTTAAGAAGGAAGAGGAATGTCAGGGCAAGCTTCTCTGATGTGTCAACATTTCAGCTTGCTCTTAAACAATTAGTAAGAGGGAAAAGTCAGAGAAGGCAAGAAGGACATTCCAAGCAGAAGATTCTATTTGTAAAGTGAGAGAAACTTTACATCCCCAGTGGGGATCTCTTGAAGGTCCAGTTGGAGCCTGAGCTATGAGGAGGTTAGGGAGTAGGAGAGGACATAATTTTAAGAATTTTGATGATGATGCTAGAGAGCCTGGATTTGTGCAGAAGTAATAGGACACAAGCTTTGATTCTAGAAGAGAGCTGTGGCAGCTGCTGTGAAGGGTGAATCAGATAAGCAAACAGCTGGGGGCAGGAAGATGAACTTTGTTAGCTGTTGCAATAATCCAGGCAAGAAAGTAGAAGAATTGGAATTATGGCAATGAGAGAGAAATGGAGCCTTGTAGTTTATAGGTGCAAGGAGAAAGAGAACAAACAAGGGCAGGGGGTAAGAGCAGGTCCAGCATAAATCAACAGCACTTGAGTCTGCCCTGAATATGGCTTTTGGTGTGTCTTCTTAATTCCTTTATTTTATTGGCTCCTTTATTAAAGCTTGTACTTGATGCTGAAGGATTTAGTACTCTCTTTCTCCTTCCCCTTACACCTTCCAAGAGGATTATCTATTAATCCAAATGCTGACAGTCATTCATTTCCATTACAAAAATAGTCCTTCCCTATAACAGGATCCTTGCTGCAAATAGATGAGCATTTTAAATAGAGCCTGAGAAAATGATTCTCAGCACTTTCTATAATCCATGTTTATTGTATGAGCCTTTACTGTTTTTTATGTTAATAGAATTTACCAACAAAAGCAATGGATATCAAATTGAGATAAAAAATGTAATAAATATTGAGTATCTAATTTTATTCATTTCTTCATTCAGTAGGCGCTAAGCAGAAAGCACAGTGCTGGGCACTATAGGAAACACGTGTGAGAATCAATCTTGGAGGGTTTAAATTCTGGCAGGGGATATTAGACATATAAATAATAATATGAGATAAAATGAGATATGTGCCATAAAGAAAGGCACAAGGTATCATGAATTTAAGAAGGAATGATTACGTCTGGTTGCTGTAGTCATGATGCGTTGATGAAATTGGGGATGTTAAAGCTGAGGTTCAGTGCAGGAGATTTTTCTTGTGGAAGAGACTTCACAAAGGCAGAGAGCTGGGGACAGGTGAGACACAGAGTGAGTATTTAGTTTGGCTGGGGCAGGAGTTGTGTATATGGAATCAGCCAAAGTGAAGCCTGGTCTCAATGCCCTGCTGAGCAGCGGATGGGGCACAGCCTACTGAAGGCCAGCTTTGAACAGGAACTGGAACTGGAGCGATCTAAGAGTAAGTTTTTAAGGCGATTCATCTTGGCAGTGGTAGATAAAATAGATTAGATTGGAGAGAGATTGGAAACTGTTTAGAAGGCTATTGAAATAGTCTACGGCAGCAGTAATGAAAGTCGGAAATAAGAGCGGATGCCATGGAATAAAAAATGAAAGAGTGGACTTGAGAGGTCTTAGCAAAAGATCTCAAGTCACTCCGTTTTTCCAGAAGCAAGAGACAGCAAAGCAGGTTTTATTTTTCCCCACTGCTAAATCACGTATGCTATTTTTGAAGAAAGATACAATTTTATCACATAATTTAAGAAAGTGACAGTATAACAATAGTACTGAATTATTCTCTGGGTGATTTCAAATTTACTAATTAATTCTATTATTAATGACTTTTTTTAAAAAAATAAGAAACGAGGTCTCATTATGTTGCCCAGGCTGGTTTTGAATTCCTGGACTGTCCTGCCTAAGCCTCTCAAAGTGTTGGAATTACAGGCATGAGCTACTGCGCCTGACCTATTAATGATATTTTTTTAAAGTTTTCTTCTAATTTTTAAACAAGATTTTTAATTAAAAAAGCAATAATATACAAGGTAAAACTCCAAACACTACAGAGCGGTATATGAAACGAAAACTCCTTTTCATCTAAAGTCTCTGTCCTGTATTCCAGAGGCAATTGCTGTCATCACTTTCTAAGATATTGTTCAAAAATTTTCTAGCCATTTAAAAGCCTATATACGTACATATATTGTTCTCTATCTTTTCATTTCTCCTATTTTTCTTTTCTTTTGATTTTTTAGTCATATCATGTGCTTGACTCCCCTGTCTTTTGACCAATATGTTCCCATTCTGCCTTTTAATTTTTTTTTCTTCTCTGTTTCCATATGCTTTCTCCAATATAGGATTTCTCAGCCTTTTCACAATTGGCATTTTTGGCTGGATAATCCTTTATTGTGGAGGAGCTCTCCTGGGCATTGCAGATGTTAGGAAGAATCCCTGGCCTCTTTGCCCAGATCCAAAATCTGGGCAAAGAAAAATCTTCTGGAAAGAATTCAGCATTCTAGATGCCAATAAAAACACTGATGTTTCATGTAAGGAGATCAAAATATCAACATTAACAGGGATCTGGAAGAAGTTGATTCTGACTTTTATGACTGATAGTTTCAAAATTTCATTGAAGGAACTAACTGTGGATGTGGTAGAAACAGCAAGAGAACTTGAATTAGAAGCGAACCCTGAAGATGTGACTAGATTGCTGCTATCTCATGATCAAATTTAAATGGATGAGGAGTTGCTTCGTAGGGATGAACAAAGAAAGTTCTTTTTTTTTTTTTTTTTTTTTTTTTTGAGACGAGTCTCGCGCTGTCACCCAGGCGAACCCTGAAGATGTGACTAGATTGCTGCTATCTCATGATCAAATTTAAATGGATGAGGAGTTGCTTCGTAGGTGCTGGGACGAACAAAGAAAGTGGTTTCTGGATATGAGATCTAATCCTGGTGAAGATGCTCTGAACATTGTTGAAATGACAACGAAGTTCTTAAACTATTACAGAAACTTAGTTGATAAAGCAGTGGTAGGATTTGAGAGGACTGACTCCAATTTTGAAAGAAGTTGTACTGTGGGTAAAATGCTATCAAATAGCATTGCATGATACAGAGAAATTGTTCATGAAAAGAAGAGTACAGGGATGCAGCAAACTTCATTGTTGTCTTATTTTAAGAAATTGCCACAGTCACTCCATTCTTCAACAACCGCCACCCTGGTCTATTAGAAACCATCAATATCAAGGCAAGATTCTCCACCAACAAAAAGCTTATGATTCACTGATGGCTCAGATGATCATTAGCATTTTTCAGCAATAAAGTATTTTTACATTAAGGTATGTGCCTTACTTTTTCAGACATAATGTCTTTGTACCTTTTACAGACTATGGTATAGTGTAAACATAACTTTTATATGCACTGGGAAACAAAAAATTCATGTGACTCATTTTATTGGAATATTCACTTTAGTGCAGTGGTCTGGAGCCAAACCTGTAATATACTGAAGGTAAGCCTTTATATATCCTAAACACCATGAGATTCTCATTAAAGTAGAAACAAAATGCATGCAAGTAATTTTCCTAGGTATTTATGGGGGTTATGAAGAGTTATAGACATTAATCATCAAGGTTATGATGTTATTTGGAGAGGAAAAAACTAGACATATGAAAATGATACCAACCTTACAAATCAGAGCATATGGTGCTCAAATAAATGATGAAGAGATAAATGCTACTGAATTTAGAGGAAACAAAGAGGCAAGTTTTATAATTAAAACAATAATTTTTGAATGAATGATTTATAAATTAACATGTGTGTGCATGCCATGGGGAATGTAAGGATATATTGGTTAGGGTGGATGGCATACTGGAGCTGCTTACACTCTGGAAATTAATAATGTAATAATCAACGAATTCCCACTGAAAGACTGGGAAGTTTGCTTTAGATCTTTTATCAGGTGATCCGGAAAACCTGAATGGGGTGGTATTTGAGAACAGCAAATCCGGGATTTTTTACTTATGTTTAAGGGGGCAAATAGTCCTTAGATCATATGTAATGTGGGGCCAAGTAAACCTCTTGTCTTCTTTCCCTCATCCTTTTTACCCTTCAGTGAACATTTACTGTGTGTCAACTGTACGTCAATTCTTTACAAGGCACCAGGAATACAACTGTGAGTAGGACACAGAGCAGGATTCAGTTCTCATGGAAGTTTCGATCAAACAAAAGCTTTCTATACATTTATATACATTACATAGAATGTAAACTTTATATACATTCTATATACTCTGCATATAGAATGTATTAATTCTCTGGAAGATTCTAGTGTTATTTCCAATCTCTAAACCATCTGTATTCATAATGCATGTTTATGGTCTATTGTCTCTGTCTCTGTAAAGGCAATTAAATATTACCTTATAAACTTTCCAAATATGTTAGAAATTATAAGCTACACTGACCACAATAATTGATTTGCCACTGCAGTGCTACTCTGTCAGGATTAAGAGGCAGCAGATATTCTATTTGTTTGAAATAACTTCCTCGATGTTTGGGTGAGACAGTGAGGAATCACTAATCAAACTGAAAGTAGAACCACGTTAAGAAAGCAGAATGTAATTATCCAGTTGGAATTTGGCTAGTATGGTAAGACAGATTCTCTCAATTCCTAAGGAAGAGAAAATGACAATGTTAAATTATGCTAAACTTCAGCCATGAATTTATTTCTGACTCAGGTACAGATACCACAATATTTTTTGAATCTCTACCAGTCCTACATTCTTGATAACCCCACTGAAGGGTTCGGAGTCCTAGGAGTTTGGGTATAAGCCATGAAAACATTTACTCAGGAAAGCTCATTTCTCTTATGTGCACAGGAACATTTATACAGTAGACATTTAGAAAAGCTATATTAGTGTTTAGGGCTGTAAGCTCTCTGAACGAGGGGTAGAAGTTGTACCAAATACATTAATATCAACTCATTGCTAGAAGCTGAGTGCTGTTTAGAAAACAACATGCTCAGTCCTAAATCTGGGAGGACAAAGGCTTTTTTGATCACAGACACATATTGAGAATTTCTCGAAAGCTATTAATATGACCCCCCCAAACTGTTTCTCTCTCACACACACCTTCATGTATATGTGCACATGCATTGTGTGTACACATTTATATGCAATTTTTAGGGTTGGAGGGCATCAGTTCTCTGAATTCAATCTATGGGCCCTCACACTCCAGGTTCAGAAGCTATGGTTCAGTCAGCTTGATTCTCTATGGGCTGCTGCTTCAGGCTAAGAAAACTAAATTCTCTCCTTTAACACAAGAACTGCTAAGGAATCTATCATCTCAGTGCTATTTAGAAATTTGGGTTAAATAATTGCATATAAAGAGGTCTTACATGTTGGGTTTCTTTAATCTTAATATATATCTATCTTTGTCTCATCAGAAAACAGATTGTATTTTATTTTCTCTCTTCTAAGGAAATGATAAAAATAATCATTATAGAACTTATTTACTCAGTCTTAAGTTCATTGTTGCCTTTTTTTGATGGCAAATTTCTTGGGGTTAGCTACTTAAAAATACTTCCAAGAGTATTTTACAAATTATAAATGCTTTAACATTGCTAATATTTCATGATTTTTTTTTATTTTGAAAAAATTAGGGTATTTGAATCAAATAATTCAACTGGATTTTTTTCTTGGGATATTTAAAATAAATTACTAGACACCTCAATGTGCCAGGTATACTTTGAAGTTACTTCTTTAAAACTAGTTTGTTTATTTATTATTATTATTAGAGACAGAGTTTCACTGTTGTTGACCAGGCTGGAGTACAACGGTGCAATCTCGGCTCACTGCCACCTATGCCTCCTGGGTTCAAGCAATTCTCCTGCCTCAGCCTCCTGAGTAGCTAGGATTACAGGCGCCCACCACCATGTGTGGCTATTTTTTTGTATTTTTAGTAGATGGCCAAGTTAGTCTCGAACTCCTGACCTCAGGTGATCCACTCACCTCGGCCTCCCAAAGTACTGGGATTACAGGCATAAGCCACCACGCCCAGCCTACTGGTTTTTTTTTTTTTTTTAAATTAAAGAATTAGAACATGTTTATACCATCTCACTGGGTATTCTTTACTCTTTTAAAAAGGATCTTTGGTCTAGCCCTCACAGCAGACACTCATTTATCCTCCCTTCTTTCTTTCTTACATGATTTACTACAATGGGACGTATTGAGATAGTCAATCAACACATTTATTGATTATCTATTCTACAAGGCATTATGTCAGATGGGATGGGGAATCCAAAGATGTTTAAGACAGGTCTTCCGGAGAATATAATCCATTGTCAAAGATAAGATAAGAACCAGATAATATAAACTTAATGTTATGACTGTATTTATAGTTTTGCTTGTAGAGGTTAAATATGTTTCATGCTAGATTTATTTGGCAAGTGGTAACTATATTTTACTCCAGAACTCCATAGTAAATAGAGGATTTAACATCATCATTTAATAAAGCTCTTATGGAATAACATTTTTAAAAATTTGTGTTTATTTCTTACCAGAGAGGGCTGTCAAATTTGCATCTTTGATGAAAATTTCAGTTATTCCAAGAGCCTTCAAAACATCTTTTAAATCAATTTCCTGTTCCACTGTGAACCTGGAGAACACATAGGAATAAAAATATTTAGTTACAGCATATTGTTACCTGGGACAAGAACAAAGTGTTAGATATGTGGATATTTAAAGTCTGCTTTACAGAGAATAAATTATGCTAAAACTGGCTTTGGACTGCAATTAGCATTTGATTGAACATGGAAATATAGGCATCAAAGAGATTTGCATAACAAAACAGAATTTAAACATGTAAGTAGGAAAATATATGATATAGACACAAAACCATAATATATGGTACAATAAATGAGTTTCGAGATCAAGCATCATCGCCATATGATTACTTAGTATCAGTACTGAGTAAAACTTGTAAATGAGTAGCTTTCAAAATCCTTTGACCTAGTAGTAATATATTTGATTTTTTTTAAGCTGGAGATGACTAATCATACATTTACCTCGGTTATTTCATTCTCTTCTTAGTATCCTGGTCAATTTATGTTCCTTACCCTCCACCACACTATGCAATTCCCACCCACATCAATGCCATGGACAAGGTTAAATTAGAGCCAAATGCTGTTTTACAATAAATACATTTAGCATTTCAGCTCCCTACAACTCAGAGAAAGCAAAAATAAAACGTACTACATTAAAAAATGTATCTTTATGGTTATAGTGATCTCTAAAACATAAGCCTGTTCTCATGATACCATCACAAAAAAACTATTAATCAATGGAGAGTGAGTTAAATATTGTATCTTAAAAACCATGTGCTTTTACACTGAATAATTTTTTATTTTTTTTACTTTATGTTCTGAGATACATGTGCAAAACATACAGGTTTGTTACATAGGTATACATGTGCCATGGTGGTTTGCTATACCTATCAACCCATCATCTAGGTTTTAAGTCCTGCATGCATTAGGTATTTGTCCTAATGTTCTCCCTCCCCTTGCTCCCCACCCCCTCAGACAGGCCTCAGTGTGTGATGTTCCCCTCCGTAAGTCCATGTGTTCTCATTGTTCAACTCCCACTTATGAGTGAGAACATCTAGTGCTTGGTTTTCTGTTCCCGTGTTTGCTGAGGATGATGGTTTCCAGCTTCATCCATGTTCCTGCAAAGGACATGAACTCATCCTTTTTTATGGCTTCATAGTATTCCATGGCATATATATGCCACATTTTCTTTATCCAGTCTATCATTGATGGACATATGGGTTGGTTCCAAGTCTTTGCTATTGTAAATAGTGCTTCAATATACATACATGTGAATGTGTCTTTAAAATATGATTTGTAATCCTTTGGGTATATACTTAGTAATGGGATTGCTGGGTCAAATGGTATTTCTGGTTTTAGAAAACAGCATGGTACTCCAAAACAGATATATAGACCAATGGAACAGAACAGAGACCTCAGAAATAACACCACACATCTACAACCATCTGATCTTTCACAAACCTGACAAAAACAAGCAATGGGGAAAGGATTCCCTATTTAATAAATGGTGCTGGTAAAACTGACTAGCCATATGCAGAAAACAGAAACTAGACCCCTTCCTTACACCTTATACAAAAATTAACTCAAGATGAGTTAAAGACTTAAATATAAAACCTAAAATCATAAAAATCCTAGACGAAAACCTGGGCAGTACCATTCAAGACATAAGCATGAGCAAAGACTTCATGACTAAAACATCAAAACCAATTGCAACAAAAGCCTAAATTGACAAATGGGATCTAATTAAACTAAAGAGCTTCTGCACAGCAAAAGAAACTGTCACCAGAGTGAACAAGCAACCTACAGAATGGGAGAAACTTTTGCAATCCATCCATCTGACAAGGTCTAATATTCAGAATCTACAAGGAACTTAAACAAATTTACAAGATAAAAGAATCAACCTCATCGAAAAGTGGGTAAAGGATATGAACAGACACTTCTCAAAAGAAGACATTTATGCAGCTAACAAACATAAAAAAAACATGAAAAAAAGCTCATCATCACTGGTCGTTAGAGAAATGAAATCAAAAACCACAATGAGATACCATCTCACGTCAGTCAGAATGGTGATTACTAAAATGTCAGGAAACAACAGATGCTGGTGAGGCTGTGGAGAAATAGGAAAGTTTTTTACACTGTTGGTGGGAGTGTAAATTAGTACACTTAAGAGTTTTTTTTAAACAAAAGAATCATGGGTCTTTATTTTTGTTTTAATTGACCTTATGAATTATTATATATAAATGTGTATCAATTTTGAAAACATAAAACATTTTTTAAAACAAAATGAAAATATAGTGATCCTAAACAGACTATTAACTTAAAAAATAGTTTCCACAGCAAGCCAGATTGGTCTTAATATGGACTCTTCTCCAAACTAATGAATTGTATCACCAAACTTTCTTGGGAAAGACATGGACCAAGCATGCCTGCATCAAGTAACACATTTCTGTGTGTGTGAGACAGGGTTTCACTCTGTCACCCAGGCTAGAGTGCAGTGGCATGATCACGCCTCACTGCAGCCTCGAAGCCCCAGGCTCAATCAATTCTCCTGCCTCAGCCTCCCAAGTAGCTAGGACTACAGGTGCACACCACAGCACTGGCTTTTATTTTTATTTTTAATTTGTTTGTATAGATGTGGGTCTCGCTTTGTTGCTGAGGCTGATCTCGAAATTCTGGTCTAAAGCGATCTTCCTGCCTCGGCCTCCTGAGTAGGTAGGACTACATACATAAAACACCATGCCTGAACAAATACATTTTTAAACAAGGAAAGGCATTTATTACTTTTATTTTAAAAGTAAAAACAACTGGTTAGAACCAAATGCCTCACTTTTTCTAAGATGTTGCCTCCTAATTGATACAGATTATAAATATAAAATTGTAGGCAATAGGTTGTTCTCTTAACAGAGATAAGTCCGTGATGGTCAACAAAAAGTTTCATTAGCATCATTTCTGATGTCTGGTTTTAAGGAAAATGAGAAGGAAATGATGGCAGTAAACAAAAGGAATGGTTAGTGGAAAATAGTTTTAGCAGCTTCACAGTTATGGAAAAATATGATCAACAGATGAGTACATGCATCTCAAACAAACTAAACCTAGTGCTAAATTTTATCTAAATTTTGTACTTTGACTTAATATCATTTATTTTGTTTTCTACCAAAAGCAGGTATTGATTGTGAAGTAGAATTGTCCTGTGGTATCCATCTCAAAAAAGGGAATGAGTAAGAAAGCACAGAATGTCTCAGACAATACATTCAATGGCTTAAAATGCTTATGTGTGTATGCATTTGCTTATTGTTATTATTTATTTTTGAACACTTATGTGGAGCTTAGTATATGCCAGAAACTTGCAAGAGTATAAAACAGATATTAATTTAAATATCACCACAACCCTTGAAGCAGGTATTTTTGTTATTCTTGGGTAATAGAAAACATTGAGTAACAGAAAGATGAAATAACCTGTATAACCAAGGTCATACAGTTAATAAGTGGCAGAGCAGGGCTATGGATCCAGGTGGTATTATAGTTGTCCTGATCCACGTAAAATAAGAAAGAGAAGGAAGATATTAGTAGGGGATTCTTTTTACTTTTTAAAAGCAGCTTAGTTTGTTTCACACTTTAGTGATGAAACACTAGCTAGTCAGGTGATGATGAGTGACTGATCCAGGAGAACTTCGGCAAGTTTCTTAATTTCTGAGGCTCAGTTTTGGCACAGGAAAATGGCAATAATAATACCTATTTCATAGTATTGTTGGAAGGATTAAATAAGGTTAGATCTTAGGATGGTGCTAGCATGCAGGAGGCATGCAATGAGGAGTAGATACCATTAACACCATTTATTATATTGTAGTTATGTATAACATGTCACATTATTATAGATGTTAGGGTGTTGTATGTTTGCATTCTAGTAGTAATTGGTGTAATTTGATTAAATAGCTATATTAATCCCTGCCACCTTAACTGTAAATTAGCCAAATCTATTGTCTTATTTATTCTAATATTTGTAATATCTAGCACAAGACAAACCACATAGGTTGCAAATGAAATAAAATCTAGGTGTTTGTAAGACTTGTTCAAAGCTGAAGATACGGAGTAAATAATCTTCAGTTTTCCATTCTTTGACTTCTTAAAAAATCAAACTATTGAAAAATAGTGATTATTTATTATTTCTTTACTCTTAATATAAACTAATATTAATATAAATAATCATTATCATCTCCCATATATTGAGTGCTTACTATGTTTCAGGCACTATGCAAATCCTCTTATGAATAATATATTATTTAATAATTTCTATGATGCTCTCGAACAACCCTATGAGGTAAGTGTCATTATCTCCTGGCTGCAGAAGGCTAAACTGAAGCTTAAAAGAGCTAAGCCAACAAGCAACTTTCTCTAACCACACAGATAATAGGTGGTAGAATGAGGATATGAACGGAGGTCTTTCTGACATTAAAGTCCCCGCATCACTAATCACTATAATTCCAACAACAACTTTTAAAAATAAAACAACATTAGAAATATATTTTACATTTCATGAAATACAAAAATTAAAAGCCATGACACTGCTTTTATAAAGCCAAAGGGCAAGCCTGTTTTAATAAAGGCATACAATGTAATTCATGCATTTGCAACTTTCTACCTGAATAAATTGAAGAGGCATATGGAGGGTAGAGGTTTGAAGACCTGCAGAACAAGTGTTAGAAAATAACAAATACATCCTAGGTAGGAGACTACAACACACATAAGGAATAAAAACCCAGTCATACCCTTTATAGAAAAATCTAATGAAAAGTACTCATGTTAAAAAACAAAATCAGGGCCGGATGTGGTAGGCCACGCCTATAATCCCAGCACTTTGGGAGGCTGAGGCAGGTGGATCACCTGAGGTCAGGAATTTGAGACCAGCCTGGCCAATATGGTGAAAACCCATCTCTACTAAAAACACAAAAATTAGCTGGGCATGGTGGCACGTGCCTGTAATCCCAGCCACTTGGGAGGCTGAGGCAGGAGAATGGCTTTTGAACGTGGGAGGTGGAGGTTGCAGTGGGCCAAGATCGTGCCATTGCATTCCAGCCTGGGTGACAGAATGAGATTCTGTCTAAAAGAAAAACAAAACAAAACAACAACAAAAAAACAGATGACTTATGTAGTTTTCTTTACAAACATGAAACTAAAATGCTTTATTAATGGCAATTATTTCAAGATATCAGGATAGTTTCTGATTACAAAACAGAGAACCACTTCACATCCTTTGATGTCCAACACTCTGATCACAAATGACAAATCTGAGCCTACAAAGCTAGAGTAGACTGATACTACATACAGCAAGGTACATCTGCTTCCAAGTATTAAAGTATTTGATGCTGACTTTAGAAAAATCTTTTTATATCTAAGCTATATCAGTAAAAACTGAAAAGGAAGCATATACACTGAATAGGATAAAATTCAAAAGAATCAAGTTTAAAAAATTAAATTTAGAGAGAGGCATATATAAAGCTACAAAGCTGCCTATAAGATTAACACAGTGTAAATACCAGGACTTAACATGTACACTAAACAAATAACAATAATATTAATTATAGGTAATAATTACATAATGCTTACTCTGTAGCAGGTTTTATACTTAAGTGCTTTTTGGGTGTTTTACATAAATATTTGATATATAAAACAAACTATTTTTGCTACCATGGATAAATGGAAGCATCTGGCAATCTTATTTAAATCTTAGAGACGTGCAACTATGTATATAAATCTTGTATTTAATTGGATTTGGTAATGGGTATACCAATTTTACTTTTTCTTGAATAGATTCTTACATTTTGGATAAAAATACAATTTCAATTCAGCATCTAACTTCTGTAGAACTTACTGTTAAGGTGGAAAAATTGCTAAAATACAAAAGCAATTTCTTCTTCTACATGACCCTCCCCTGCAAATACCCTTCCTTTACAACTTAAAGATAGCATTTTATATATTTGCATTATTTTAATAATAATCTACAGGAAACTTAAACAAATTTACAAGAAAAAAACAACCCCATCAAAAAGTGGGTAAAGGATATGAACAGACACTTCTCAAAAGAAGACATTTATGCGGCTGACAAGCATATGAAAAAAAAAGCTCATCATCAGTGGTCATTAGAGAAATGCAAATCAAAAGCACAGTGAGATACCACCATCTCATGCCAGTTAGAATGGAGATCATTAAAAAGTCAGGAAACAACAGATGCTGGAGAGGATGTGGAGAAATAGGAATGCTTTTACACTGTTGGTGGGAGTGTGAATTAGTTCAACTATCGTAGAAGACAGTGTGGCAATTCCTCAAGGATCTAGAACCAGAAATACCATTTGACCCAACAATCCCATTACTAGGTATATACCCAAAGGAATATAAATCATTCTACTATAAAGACACAAGCACACATATGTTTATTGCAGCTCTATTCACAATAGCAAAGACTTAGAAAAAACCCAAATGTCTATCAGTGATCAGTGATAGACTGGATAAAGAAAATGTGGCACATATACACCATGGAATACTATGCAGCCATAAAAAAGGATGAGTTCATGTCCTTTGCAGGGACATAGATGAAGCTGGAAACCATTATCTTCAGCAAACTAACACAGGAACAGAAAATCAAACACTGCATGTTGTCACTCATAAGTGGGAGTTGAACAATAAGAACTCATGGACACAGGGAAGGAAACATCACACACCGGGGCCTGTTGGGGGGTGGGGGGCTTGTAGAGGGATAGCATCAGGAGAAATACCTAATGTAGATGATGGGTTGATGGGTGCAGCAAACCACCATGGCACGTGTATACCTATGTAACAAACCTGCATGTTCTGCACATGTATCCCAGAACTTGAAGTATAATAAAAAAAGAGAAAGTTCAAAAATATATATAAAGGCATTTTAATATGAAAAAAATAAAAAGCTAAAAAAACCCTTTTATTTTAGATTCAAGGGATACATGTGTAGGTTTGTTACATGGGTATATTGCATATTGCTGAGGTTTAGGATACAAATGATCCTGTCACCCAGATAGTGAGCATAGCATCCAATAGTTTTCGACCCTTGCCCACTTTCCTTCCTCCCTCCTCTAGTCATCCTCAGTGTCTGTCATTGCCATCTTTATGTCCATGAGTACCCAATGTTTAGCTCCCACTTGTAAGTGAGAAAATACAGTATTTGGTTTTCAAGGGCAATGTTTTAAAGCTGTTTGTATAAATTCTAGCAAAACAGAAAGTAAAAGTACCTGTCAAACAGGACAAGAATGTGGTCAAATCACAGAAATACAAGTTGCATTTTCAGAGTAATATCTCTTTATGGATAAAACTACGCAAACCATTAAAACTGACACGAGTAAACATAGAGTATAGCTACTAAAAACATTTTTACCTTTGCTAAAAATGGGTCACATAAATCATTACTATTATCAAACATTTAGTGGATCCTAATGCTGTAAAAATGGAGAAGGTGGAGAGTTTCACATTGATTATTATGATATATGTAAGTATTTGAAAACAGCCATTCTGTTAAAAGGGGAATCCAGAGTTATTTATTTTGCTATTTAGCCTCCCTATCTATGCAGTAGCCATGTACAGGGATAATTTATGGAACTCCTGGAAAAATTGATACATGATAATTACCTGTGCCTAATTTAGTACAGGCATTAATATGAGCAAGATAGCCAAACTATTTCATAATTGAAGAGTATCTCTTAGAAAATGAAAATTTAATTTTCTTCTGCTGCCACATTCAATTTCTCAGTGGACAGAACCTGGAGGCCACATTTTCTAGTGAATATGATTGAATTAGAATGTATAATATCAGTAAGCATTCATTTAGAATTCTGTTAAAATACTCCTAAATAACTTTGCATCCTCACAGAATTGGAGCATTTGGAAGCATTGCACTTAATTTATGGATTTAATAAGAGAAGCATTAACACTGTACTGAATTTCTCATTTTATCAAAAGGAATTCTTCATAAAATGCAAGAAAAAATACAAAATTAATTGTGAAAGGTCACTAGATGAGGTTAACATGGACTAAATGTTTTATAAGTTTAGACCTGATTTACATAGTAATTTAAATTTAATTATTAATGTTCAAAAGTAAATTGTTCTTTGGAATTAAGGTATATTGTTTACATATTTAGTATATAAATGTCAATTATCATACATTAAAAAAACTCTTGCTAGGTATTCATCAATTACCTCTCCTTAAGAATAGACTTATAATGGAATATCTTTACATATATGTATTGTCATGGAAAGTTATGCGTGCTAAATATCTTAGCCAAAAAGATTTGGGTTATGATTACCTTGACTTTTGTATGTAGACAAGAAAATATGTGGCCATATATAGCTATATGCAGAAAATTGAAACTGGACTCCTTCATTACACCTTATACAAAAGTTAACTCAAGATGGATTAAAGACTTAAATGTAAAACCGAAAACTATAAAAACCCTAGAAGAAAACCGAGGCAATACCATTCAGGACATAGACACAGGCAAAGATTTCATGACAAAAACATCAAAAGCAATTGCAACAAAAGCAAAACTTAACAAATGGGATTTAATTAAATTAAAGAGCTTCTGCACAGCAAAAGAAACTATCATCAGAATGAACAGAAAACCTACAGAAAGGGAGGAAATTTTTCCAATCTATCCATCTGACAAAGGTCTAATATCCAGAATCTACAAGGAACTTAAACAAATCTACAAGGAGTAAACAATCGCATTAAAAAGTAGGCAAATGGCACGAACAGACACGTCTCAAAAGAAGACATTTATGCAGCCAACAAACATGAAAAACAGCTCAACATCACTGATCATTAGAGAAATTCAAATCAAAACCACAGTGAGATACCATCTCACGCCAGTCAGAATGGCGATTATTAAAAAGTCAAGAAACAACAGATGCTGGCAAGGCTGTGGAGAAAAACGAACATTTTTATACTGTTGGTGGAAATGTAAATTAGTTCAACCATTGTGGAAGACAGTGTGGTGACTCCTCAAAGATCTAGAGGCAGAAATACCATTTGACCCAGTAATCCCATTACTGGGTATATACCCAAAGGAATATAAATCATTCTATTATAAAGATACATGCACACATAGGTTCCTTGCAGCACTATTCACAATAGCAAAGACGTGGAATCAACCCAAATGCCCATGAAGAACAGACCAGATTAAAAAAAAAATGTTGTACATATACACCATGGAATACTATGCAGCCATAAAAAGGAATGAGATCATGCCCTTTGCAGGCACATGGATGGAGCTGGGAGCTATTATCTTCTGCAAACTGACACAGGAACAGAAAACCAAACAGTGCATTTTCTCACTTATAAGTGGGAGCTGAACAATGAGAACACATGGACACAGGGAGGGTAACAATACACACTGGGGCCTGTCAGGGGGTTGGGGGGGGGGAGAACATCAGGATAAATAGCTAATGCATGCTGGGCTTAATACCTAGGTGATGAGTTGATAGCTGCAGCAAACCACCATGGCACACGTTTACCTATGTAACAAACCTGTACATTCTGCACATATATGCCAGAACTTAAAATAAAATAAAATAAAATATAAAAAATAGAAAATATATGGCTACATATTATTTATAGTTATATATTATGAATATATAACATGAAATGGTATATCATAAATTATGACATAACATAATATTACTTATTATGAATACACTATAAAACATAATTTTCCAGGCAAAAACTCTATAGTTCCAAATAGATCTCCTTCACCTACATAAAAAACTATCAGCTAAGTTTTTAGAAACATTGATATTTACATAAAATGTAATCCTTAAATGATAATTCCTAACATTAGAATAAATATGAATGAGTTAATCAGTTATTAATAATTCATCTTTAATACTAATATCTTATTTATCTGAATGCTCATAGTAATTAATCATACTTGAACAATTTTCTTAATATGGAATGAATCTTAACTGTACTTTCACATACACACATACATATATATTTAATCTGTTTTTATTGATATGTCTTGTTTTCTAGACTAAAATTTACATAGTACATTAATAAACATGTTCTATGTGATTACTGGCCTAGCTCTCCTACAAGGTTTTAAGGTATTCAGGGATAGAATAAACATTTTCAGTTCAATTTCATTTTGCAAACACTTATTGTGTTCTTTTTATAGGAAAGAAAATTGGCTCTACCCTAGAAGAACTTACAGAAAGAAAACTATCCCTACAAAAATATAATGTTATTATGGGACGGTAACAAGTAATAACAGAAAGGTGTATAAGTGAAGCAAAAGTGAGGGTCACTTGATCCAGGTAGTTCATGGGACACTTCAGGGAAGAAATGGCTCTAGAGGTGTACCCTGACGGCTACGCAACACTATCTTGGGAAAGAAATATGAGGAGGACATTTTAGGCCAATGCAAGAACATAAATGGAGACTCAGAGACATGAAAATAGCATGATATATGTGGTATAATCACAAGTACAAGGACAGAACATGCTACAACATGCTTGATGTGGCAAGTGGCCAGAAATGGGGTTGAGAAGGGGAAGGCATTCAGGACATTAAAGGCATTGTGTGCATCTTATTCTTGTAGCCACAGGGAGAATATTGAGCAGAGTTGCATCTTCCTGCTAATTCATGGTTGCATCTCAGCACCTAGCACAGTGACTTGCTTGCAGTTCTAGAGTCAGAGATTGTTTCCTCTCCAGTTATAATCAACCTTAAGTATTAATAAAATACAGAAGACTGTCAATGCAAATGATATTCAGAGAAAATAGATACACGAATTTGCTAAAACCAAGCCAAGAACATTGAATTATATCTGAAAGTAGGTCTTGATGAATAGCACTGAATGAACCAATAAGTGAGCATGTGTCTATGGGAAGGACCACACGAGTATGAAAGAAATGACTGTGAAAGAATACTGAAAAGAAGAAAATCAAAGAAGAAGGAGAAGGAGAAAGAGAAGGAGAAGGAAGAGAAGGAGAAGAACAAGAAGAAGAAGAGAGTAGCACAAGAATTATGATTTGAAAGCAGTTCCCAGAGTTTTTCTAGGTCAGATTTTCATTGATAGCCCATTGTCCATGTTGTGGGAAGGGTGACACAGGAACCTCTCACCTGGGCAAGTATACTTCTACTTTTTGCTTCTTCACAGAGTTTGCCCATTCTTCAACCAGCTGTGCTTTGACTAATGGCTCCAGAGTAGCAAGAGGAACTTCCTGTCTGGACAGTACCAGCATCATGCTTATTTCATCTCCTTCATATGGTATTTCTAGGACTTGGTAGATACCACCAGCTTCATTGGAGCCATCACTAAACTCCCCTAAAAAGAAAAGAAAGGCCATACAAGATACATATCAAAGTTTTTAAAAAAGCTGGTGGTGAGGGATGAAAGACAGTGTACACTGCTCAGGTACGGGTGCAACAGAATCTCACAAATCACCACTAAAAAATGTTTCCATGTAACTAAAAACCACCTGTTTCCCAAAACTACTGAAATATAATCTAAAAAAAAATAAAAAGGCTTAAATTTGTTATATATGTTTCTTCCCAAATAGTATATAGGATATAAAGAAATTCATGTACCTGATAAAAAGCAGGTTTATATGAAAATAGGCCCTAAAATTCAAATAGATTCACAGTCCTGTATAAATTATTTTATTTCCACAGAATCCACAGAATTATTTCACATTTGTAATAACACATATTCAAGACTTGCTTTTTATTTTTAAATGAGATAATTCAATATATCTAAAGTGTGACATTAGAAACAATGAAAAGTCCTGGTTAGGAAAATAAAGCCCTGGCTCCAAGTTGAATGTAAAGCACATTGATCAATATTCACCTGATTTTTAAGAAGGGAAAATTTGACCATTTAATACCTGGCACTTTATTATCACGAAAACTACAAGTTTTAAAGCAAAGTTTGCAGAGTCAAAATGAAATCTAAGCATTGTATAATATTTAGCTATTATATTTGTGAAAATTGGTATCTCCAAATTAGGTAATTAGGTAAATGAGGTAGTTGGCTTCGTGCTCCATGAACTTAGCTAAATTACACACACACACACGTATATGGCCAAAACGTTTTATCTACATATAAAACCTATATGTATATAATTTTAGAGACAGGGTCTTGCTCTGCCACCTAGGCTGGAGTGCAGTGGTGTGATCATAGTTCACCGCAGCCTCGAACTCCTGGGCTCAAGCGATCTTCGTTCGTCAGCCTCGCGAGTAGCTAGGGCTATAGGTGTGTACCATTATGCCTAGCTAATTAAAAAAAAAATATATACATATATATATATATATATATATATATTTGTAGAGACAGGGTCTTACTGTATTGCCCAAACTAGACCGAACTCCCAGCTTCAAGGAATCCTCCTGCCTCTGTCTCTCAAAGTACTGGGATTACAGGCATGAGTCACAGCAGTTGGCCTGTACTGTGCTTTTAAATAGAATAAAACTACTAGTTCTAACATATACTTGGCTAAAAATTAACTTTCTGATTATGACTTAACAAATTATTACAAGTCAATATAGTAGACAAGAAGGACTAATACCCTAAACTTCTGAAGAGTCCAATAAAACATCTTTGAAAATAATGCCAAAGATATTGAATTATATTAAAAATTATAGGCTCTCAATAAAGTATAAACAAACAATTATGTTTAGCCATATATACACATGTTTAAAATCAATTTTTTTTTAAAGTCCCTCTATGAGAACAATGTTTGTAATTTAAAAGTGGTGCAGAGTCCAAATCAAGTGCTTCATGGAACATATGGTCCACTAAAACCCATCCTAAACCAGATGAGTTTTTGGAGTAAATCAGAACATTCTCACACAATGTCAGGTATTTTCAGATGAATAAAGCTACTCTGCAGGCATGGTTGACTTATAAATTTGAAAATACATTGGAAACCATAATGAATACAATATTTACTCAGAAGCAAATTAGAGGGTTTTAAAAATGGAGCCAGAAAAATTGAATTGTAGCCCAAATTAGATTGACAAAGAGTTTGAGTAATGAATACTTCATGTTTTTCTTAGAAATGTGTTGATATACTGCAAGAAGACAGAAATAAAAGTAAAAAATGTCTTACCATAATAAAATTCTCCTTGTTGATACATCATCGGAATTTGGACTTCACTTTCATCATCTTTAGTGAAAGAAAAGGTTCTAGTATTTTCAGGCCTAAACTGTGACTTCCAGTTCCCCTTGAAATAGACAGCATTAATGAGGGCCAGGTAAGTGGCAGCATCAAAATCCCTTGGGGATACCAAATCTTTCACCAGATCTATTTAGGAAAAAATGAATAGATAAAAATTCACATTAAACTGGAAGACAAAGGGGCACCAGAAGATTTTCAAACCACCATCTGATAGAGTGGTCCAGAGAAACTGTATACCAACTTTATAATGAAAATAAAAAGTATCTTACTTTCAAAGGGAAAAGAGTTATATACTCACAAACTATACACACACACACACACACACACACACATATGTGCAATTAATGGGATTCAAAACACCCATATCACCTGAAATAATACTAGCAGCATCTTGATACACAAACTACAGAACAATATACAATATAAGCTTAGACTTCATCACTTTCTAGTTGCAACGATGCATGTAAAACTTAACACAGAGTAACCATTCAATAAATGCCTCAAAGTTTATTCTGGTTTTTTTTTTTTTTTTTTTTTTTTACAAACAGTCTCGCTGTGTCACCTAGGTTGGAGTGCAGTGGTATGATCTCTGCTCTCTGCAAACTCTGTCTCCTGGGTTCAAGTGATTCTCATGCCTCAGTCTCCTGAATAGCTGGGATTACAGGGATTACAGAGTAGCCACCACACCTGGCTAATTTCTGTATTTTTGGAAGAGATGGGGTCTCACCATGTCAGCCAGGCTGGCCACGAACTCCCAGCCTCAAGTGATCCACTCCACTTGGCCTCTCAGAGTGCTGGGATTACAGGCATGAGCCACCACGCCCAGCCCTAAGTTTATTCTTGAACAATGTACATGATTAAATGTTATCAATTTCAAATTCTTCCCTGTGTATACTGGACATCATTCTGCCAATATACCAATTGCTTTTGGGTAGGAGAAAACAGATGAGTGAAAGTCAGTTTAAATCATGATGCATTAGTGTTTATCATCTGAACTACTCCTTTTCAAATCTATTTTAAAAGATATTGGGTCTTTGCTGTTTGCTAAAAGTGTCTAAAGGAGTTTGAAAACAAATTGGTTTTAATAGTTGAATCTACTTCATATGGATTATCACCCTTGATTTATTCTTTGAATATTAAAAGACTAAATTAAAGTTTCTTTTATTGTAATCTTTTTTAATCTCATAGATAAAAAACATAAGACAAAAATTTGCTCTGTATTCTCTCATTGTATTAATCATGGCACTTCGTAAGGTAAAAGGTGCCTGCATCTTGGAGATTAAGAGATATTGAGTATCTGCTCAGGGTTATTTTTGTTGTTGTTCCAATGTAAAGTTCAAGATTAACATGATTTGAGTAGCTTTGAAAACATGGTTTCATTTAATGAACAGCTATAAACATTTACTTTTAATTTAGTCTCAATTTTTGGACTGTGATTTCAATTATTTTGCTAGTAAAACTGGAAAATAAAATGCTAAACTGTGAAACATTTGGAAACCCTAAATACATTTAACAAATATAAAATAGCAATAAAATTTAGAATGAATGCATCTCATTCTAATTACTCTCCATTTTGGGGGGCTTAAAATAAGTTGCCCTTTTGAAAATGAATCATACACAAATGTTTTAAATTACTAATGAAGTTCTTTGGTTCAAAAGCCAACAAACATCTATAAACTCTGATTTTTAACTCTTTCTTACTCTATTTTAATCATATTGTTATGAGAGCCAACTGCCATTCTATCTAGTAACTAATTTATTAAATAGGACAAGCAAAATTCCATAAAGTGGTTAAGATTACAGAGGAAACCCATTAATCAGAGTACAGATTTCAGATTATCACTGCCAAATTCTATATATGCCAAAAGATTTAACTTCGTTCTCAAACGTTCATTCATAACAATGTTTCTCAAATAGACCGTAATCTATACAAAATTATTATTAGATACCCAACTAAATGCCCCAAACATTCAAAATGCAAAATGAGCAAGTGGGAAATACTTTCAGAAGTTAAAGACAGTTAAAACGAAGCTACTAGAGGAAGAAAGGATCCAAGTGACATACTGTTTGTGTTATTCTCCACCCACTTATTGATGTAGTTGGCCACGGCTACATTTTGACTGAAGTCCACATGATTTACTTCCGCATTAAAATATTTTTTCATCATTTGCAAAAACTCCTCATTGATATGAAATCCATTTTGCACAAACAAGGAATTGGCAATTTTCATCACATACTGGCTCTCTTTAGCAGTTACCACGTTAGAAAACTCCTTCAAGAAAGAAAATTCTTCACCTGAAAGATGAGAAAGGATAAGTTTATTTGCAGAACAAACATGGTGAAAGGTCAAGGAGAGTGGAGGAGCATTAAAGCACAGCAAGGGCGATTAACCGAACAGGCACCCACGGGAAAAGTGCCAGGCTTTCCCCCACATTAATATGGTCCAATACTTGTACTATTTCTAGATGTTCAAATTAACTTGTTGCAAGTTAATATCATCTACTGATATTATTTTTTATTTCATTATTATTTTGCTACAATCTACAGAGATTGTTTTCTTTCAAATTACTAGGTTACTTTGATTAAATTAGACTTCCTTTATACTATTAGAAACAAATATCTAGTTTATAATTCAAGATCATCCTTTACATTTTACTCAGTAAACCTTTTAATTTTAAAACTAGAAAAGCCATTATAAATTGTTTTAATTTTTAACTTTTTAATGTGCTAATTCACATGTATATCAGAGCATTAAACCAGAAATCAAACATCATGTCAAAGTAATTACAAAATACCATTAGGCTAGAAATTTCCCCCAATACATAGAATTTTTATAATAAGATAACACTTCAAAAAAAATCTTGGATGCTATTTAAACAAAAGGATACTGCTGATTTTAAGCAAAAATTTCTGATATTTTTAGCAAACTATGCTGTCTTTCTTTGTAGTACTCATCATATTTGTAATTTTTCATTTATTTGTGTGACACATAGGTGCCTCTCCTTCTAGACTGAAAACTCCAGAATAATGCTTGCTTTTTAAAATCACAATGAGTTTATGTAAATCATAATAATTTTTAAAAGATGTAATTTCCTGAGATTCATTCAGCCAGAAATGGAACCAGGAATTAACACATTTCTTGGGTTTCCTAATCCTTCTAGGCGTACCATTTCAATGAGATTATTTTTTACCCTGTGTAAATATTGCTGCATCTGGAATAAGAAGACAACATAACTGAGTTAAAGTCAAATTCAAATGTCTTGAGAAATCAAACCTGATCATTCTTACCATTTTTCAGGCTGTCATATCCCATTGAGTGGCGGATTTCTTTCTGGGTAGACCCTTGGGCCCCAAGTTCCATCATTCCCATTGCAAGAGCAATACTCAATGGAGAGAAGATAATATTTTCATCTTCACCAGTGGCTCTAAGACGATTATACATATTCACTGACAAGTCAGCAATGGCTTCCTCAGGGAAAGTGGCCCCTACAGTCATACTTTGCAGAACCAGCAAAGAGAAGAGTCCAAGGAGAGCCATCTTGTAATAGTTTCAAGTCTAAAAAACAATAATTTACATATTAATTATTAGTTATCTCTATAACAGAAGTCTCATGGAAGGATATGTTGGGAGGTTCTACTTTTAAAAAGTCAATTAATAGTCAAATGAACAAATAAGACAGCTAAGTTTTGAGGATTCTCCCAGGAACGAGGCACCATGGTCCCCACCCTCATGGGGTTAAGAGTATGTATAGTTACTTATACAACAATTAATTACAAGTCATGTTTGGTGAAACTAATTTACCAGTTTTTCATAGCCTTACCAAATACGGTTTGATCATGACTTTGAATGGACTTACACTAGATTCCACTAAACTACATAGGTCTAGGACAAGTACAATGAAAACCAAAAGATATTTACAGGGCTTAAGATGAACTAGCATAGCTAGGCATTTGAAAATGTCACTTCACCCATTTATAAAATAAATGCACCTTGCCGCTGGGTTACCAACTGGTGAGCAGAGATCAGACATATACCTGCCTCAAATCCCAGTTTATTCATTCCAGGTTGCAGAGCCCACAGGAAGCGGTAACCCAGAGAAGGAGCAGACTCAGCACATCCTTGTATGATTGTTTCTCACATATTGGTTCCTATGAGGCTGCTGCTCTCCGTGACAATCTTTGGGCAGGGAGGAGGAGCCCCCTACCAAAGTTGAGAATGAAACTGAATTCTTGTTACGACACGCTCCATTTATATTCAGACTTATGTTACCATTTCAGCTTACACTAAACAAACTGTTATTTTTATTTAAATTAATATTTCTAATGATCAGGCTCATCAGGTTCTTGAACCAAATTGAAGGGCATCAACGCCACATTTTCTCTTGGAGAAAAAAAGCACCATCAGAGCCCAGCTATCTCTGAATAATATCTCTGCTTCTTGGCATGCCAGTGTTCCAGAAGCCCTGTCTTCCCACAAACAGCCTGACTTGCGCGCACTGGCGACACGATTTCCTCTTTCCTTTGTATTCTCCCATTTTGTCACTGCAGGAGTTCGGAAAGCTAAACTGTTTATTCATACAATTAAGTAACTTACTTGTTCTTAATCATTTAATAAAATCACTGAAACAACATGCAAAGTGATATTGAGCAAAAGCATTTGGAAAACTGTATTTTAATTATGGTCGAGCATTAATAGTCTCCATCACTCAATTAACAGAGTACATACACATTTAACTGAAGAGCAGAGTGATTCCAACAGGCTTATGAATCAGAAGATCCTAACCAGTCCTGAAACATTTATTTGTAACTCCAATTTCAGAGAACTGCCTGGTGACTTTGTAAGTCCTTCACATTTTAATGTTAGAAGCATCAGTTTTTTCATCTGAAAAGTTCCAAAGTCCTCTGCCCTCACCCCTTCACCCTCCTGCATTTGTATGCAAGTTTAAATAGTTATTGCTTGTTTAGGAAGGTAAGTCTCACCCTCTTTGTAAATATGAACTCTCATCACCTCCGTTGCTAATGGGATGACGGCTAATGGGAGACGGAGTGCACTGCTGCAGGGCAGGCTCTGTCACTCATGCAGCACTGGGATAAAGCCAGGTGCCAAGAGCACAGCAGCCTTGCTAGTCTACTGATTTCAGCCACCTTTGGGGGGCTGCCACCACTTTGGCATTCTTACTTCCTTTTGTACTCCAGAGAACTCCAGGAAAAGGCAGAAGCTTTAGTCGTGGTGATGCATGCGGTAGGTTTAAACAAACCTATTGTACTGCAAGTTGTATAAAAGTATAATACAATTACATACAATACACAGTACTTGATAATGATAATAAATGAGTATTTTTCTGGTTTATGTATTTACTATACCATACTTCTTATCATTAAAAAAAAAAAAAAAAACATAACTGTGAAACAGCCTCAGGCAGATCCTTCAGGAGGTATTCCAGAAGAAGGCACTGTTATCACAGGAGATGACAGCTCCATGGGTGTTATTGCCCCTGAAGACCATCTAGTGGGATAAGATGTAGAGGTGGAAGACAGTGATGTTGATTATCCTGATCACGTGCAGGCCTCGGCAAATATGTGTATTTGTGTCTTAGCTTTTAACAAAAATGTTTAAAAGTAAAAATATAAAAATAAAAAGTAGAAAATTAGAAAAAAAGCTTATAGAATAAGGATACAAAGAAAGAAAATGCTTTTGTACAGCTGTACAATGTGTCTGTGTTTTAAGCTAAGTGTCGTTACACACTTACACACTTACTGAACGCAGCTTGCATGGGTAGAAGTTCTTTGGGTAAGTGAGTCGGAGGTAAGTGAATGTGTTGCCTAGGACGTTGCTGTACAATACCAGAGCTGGACGCAGTGGCATTACAAAACAGTCAGAAAGTTTTTTAAACATCTAAAACTTTATAAAGTATAAAAGTTACAGTAAGTGAAGGTTAATTTATTATTGAAGAAAGGCATTTTTAATAAATTTAGTATAGCCAAAGTATACAGTGTTTATAAATTCTATGGTTAACATACAGTAATGTTCTAGGCATCACATTCACTGACCACTCATTCACTGATTTACTCAGAAAACTTCTACCCGTGCAAGCTCCAAGTGTCCTTTACAGGTACATCAGATTTTATTTTCTCCAAGTCTTTTTTTTTTTTTTTTGAGATGGAGTTTCACTCTTGTCACCCGGGCTGGAGTACAATGGTGCAACCTTGGCTCGCTGCAACTTCCGCCTCCTGGGTTTAAGCGATTCTCCTGCCTCAGCCTCCCGAGTAGCTGGGATTACAGGCATGGTCCTGGCTAATTTTTGTATTTTTAGTAGAGACGGGGTTTCACCATGTTTGCCAGACTGGTCTCGAACTCCTGACCTCAAGTGATCTAACCGCCTCGGCCTCCCAAAGTGCTGGGATTACAGGCGTGAGCCACCGTGCCTGGCCTACGGTGGCTCTTTAAGAAAATATATCTTTTTAAGAATGAGGAGAAGAATAAATCATCCCTGCAGGAAAATACATGCACGTGGATAGCAGAAAATTATATCCACTGGCCAGAATATTCAGTGACCTCGGGTTAAAAACCTCTGGTGTACAGCAGATGGTCAGATGGAAAAAAAAGCAATGTTATACGGACCTGCAGCTCTGCTGGTTTTTCTTACTGGGGAAAACGGGATGTCAAAACCACTGATGTATCTTTGGGCTTCTAGACTCCTGGAAAGAGCTCCCATTGTGTTTGTGGGAGAGGGCTCTGCCAGGGCAGTGGACCGCAGGCCACTGATGACACATTCTGCCAAGAAATTTGGACCATGTGGCTGTGAATTGTGGGAGCAGATCCTGTCAGGGAACTCTTTCAGAGAGTTGAAGTAACTCTGCTCTGGAAACACACATGTCTATCCACAGTTAAGTGATCTTTCTTCCTTTTGAAGGCAAGATGTCCAGCTTGCAAGCAAAATTACTTCTGCTAGCCTGCTGTAGCCTCTCTGCTGCTGGTTGCTGGTTGCTGGCTCCCTCCTCTGCCTCTGCTGCCTCTGACTTCTCCTGAGTGTTGGGTGGTTATTTTTAGTTTCTAGGTTTTTGGCTGGGTGGGGGCTGGAGGGAGTGGTTTCCTTGTTCTACATTTTAAGTGTTGATATTCTCCACAGATCTAGTCCTGGCCCTTCTCTTTTCTTGGTAGAACACTTCTCACGCCCACTGGTGAACTCTCAAAACAAAGATACTTCAACTATTATATCTATTAAGATTATTCCCAAATAAGTAAAATTATAGCTCTGGCTTCATTTTTATCTTAATTTCTGATATGCATTGGTAATTGTTCTTGGGATATTTATTCATTGACGTCTGCCAGCAGTTTGAATTCAAGGAGGCCCAAACAGGCCTCCTTATCTTTTCAAACCTACTCTTTTTTCTTTCAGCGTAAAAGCATTTGACTCCCCTCCATCTCTTTTCCCTCATGTTCAATTCATTGTCAAACACTCATTCCATGTTGCACCCTGGCACTTCTCCTGTTGATCATCCCATGGCCATTCCCATGGCCACGATGGCAGTTCTTCCTCTCAATGCATCTCAAGGACTATACCAATGATTCTGGTTCCCAGCCACTCTCTGAACTGCTATTGCCCCTGCAATCCAACATAAGCTGAGCCCCAAATCAATTGTCTTGATACTCCTTATGACCAGCTTATTCCTATGTTTACAAACCTCAGGAGTTCTCTCATCCCTGTAGACCAAAGCCCAAAATCTTTAGTCCTGAATATAACACAGAATTTGTACTGTGACCCAGCATAACTTTCTACTTACTACTCCTTCATGGATACTGTAACTCTAGCCAGACTCCCTTTTGCATCAGATACACCAGAATTTTCCTCTCCTGTTACTGGCTTATATAGTTCTGTTTCCGAAACTAACCTAGCCCAAGTTCCATATGTTCAAATCCAAAGCACTTCTCCAGGTTCTGTTCTATTTTCATCTCCTTCATGAATACCCGCTTGGTTCTTCAATTAAAACAGCAACTTCCTCCCTCCTCTGAAATCCTGGCAAATTTCTATCTCTACCTCTCCAATAGCACATACCACTGCTTCCTTCTGTTACAGGTAATTTCATACATGGATCATCTCTTGTCCTAAGCTTTTTGAAGGCACAAATGGAAGGATATTCATCTTTCCATATCTTAGGATAATCAGAATGAGCACCTAATGAATTACACATAGTAGGTGCCAAATAAATATTTATTAAATTAATATGGTGTGACATGTAAAGGCCTATAATGCTGTATCAGAAGGAACAGCAAGACAGCAAGAGTAATTGTCACTTCTAAATTATTGAGCCTAATTTACTTTCAGCCCAGTGGTAGTAGCTCAATTTTTTCTTCTCTTTGAAAAAGTGTTTCTATCTTTCCAGCCCGACAAAGTGGTATCGTCACCAATGACTGGACACGTAATATAATAACAAGTATACTACCTCGAACAATCGCAGAAGGTGGTACCAAAACATTACAATATTAACATTAGTCTACAAAATGCCAGAGACCTACTATTAATCATAATAATCAATACATTCTCAAATGAGTTACTTTCACATAGATAATTACTTTGGAGATTTATTATTTTTCTAGCTACTCTGTAAAATGCCTTTACATAAAAACAAGGGGCTGCAGTACCAGAATAGTAGTAGATAGTGCTATGGTAGTAGAAAAGGTAGAAGTAGGTTAGCTATGAATAAATTACCCTTATTTCTTGCATTTCTCTGCTTTGTCGCCAGTGGTAGATTAAGTTGCATATAAGTGCATATGTGTATACTACTTTAGAAAACACTTCATTAAAACAAGGGAACTTCTTGTAATTGAGGTATGATGAATCACAAAACTGAAAGTCAACATTATAAAAAAAGATAGTGTTTTTTAACTTCCCTGGTAGTTCATCTAATTTATAAGGAGATTATTCATAAATGCATCTTGTTGCTTTTTTATAACCCAATTATTTTAAAATAATAAAAAATGGTTTCATAATTGTGAGTTGAGAAAAAGAGAGAGGTGCCCTTTGGTAGCTGAGAAAAATGCTTGAGGGAGGACCTTTCTCCAACAAAAAAAGAAAAAAGAAAAAAGCCACAAGAAGTAACTAGGGAGAAATGCCTAACAAAAAGAACACTGTATTGGAAGTTCCCCTGCCTATTAATTCTCAGACTTTTGTATGCAAAGGACTAGTAATTCCTTTAATCAAAAGAACCTACATAGGACTGCTAAATTTTTGTTCTACTAATATATTGGGGTGGCAACAAAAAAATTTACAAAAATGACGCCTCTTATAATCATACAAAAGAATGAATACATCGATCACATAAAAAATGAATATTTCAACATGAAAATAAAACAATCCCTTGAAGTGGATATTTCTGAATTCATAAAAATTCACTACTGTTTTTTTTTCATGTTGCCACAGATTGGTGAAAACTTTATTATGGGTGTTTGGACAACTGGGAGTTTGGAAATCACTGCTTTAACTTTGGTTAATACTAGCTACCTTGGTGAAATTTGGAATAAGTTAAAGTTTCCAGGCCTTTGTTTCCTGATTTGCTAAGAGAAAGGCACAATTAGATCAGCAGCAACGAAGCTAGGAACTTTGTCAAAAAACCTTTTCAAAAAAAAAAAAGGGGGATCACACTTTGTGAAACAATCTGTATTTTAGAAATCTGTAATTTCACAAATTCCTCATGTATAGTGTTCCTTCCCTTTCCCAATTCTAATAAATCTTATAATCAATGTCCAAAGAAATCAGCTGATCATCATACAGACAATTATGTGTCAGAGCTGTCATTTCCTGTGCATGTGCCATAGCCTGGACAAGTGTGTACTTTAGGCTATTTGTTTATCCTTGTTCCCTCAGTTGAATTGTTTCCATTGGCCCTGCCTCTCACCGTAGAGTTTTCCTTAAACTTGGATGTAGACTTGTCCTCAATAGGACTGTACTGTGATGGCAGAACTGAATAGAAAAAGTCTGTGTATGCAGAAGAGAATGAAGAGCACCAGAGGATGTAAATTTACTGTAAGTGAGGCAAATATTTATCACTCAAGAAATGAACCAAGTGATTCTCTTGTAAGATAACAATTAAATGTTTTACAGAGGACCCAAAAATAGAAAACACATGCAAATAGATAAATCTGTGCAAGTTAATAAATCTTTTGGCCTTGGGTTATTCAAAAGGACTGTCTGTTGGATGCCAACCAGCACAGTTAAAGGCAGAAGGATTTGTCAGTCTTTCAGAATAGATGACAGCATTTTCCAAGCTAAGAAAAGTGAATAACCCATGAATGCTATGCTGAGGACAACTGCTTAGGTGGTAAGCTATCAAAACCTTCCTTATAATTTTCAAAATTAGCTGTATAACCTCAGGTATATAATTACATTGGAGTGTGTGTAGAAAGAGTAGGAGTATGGGGTGGATTATGAAGAAAATATCCCAGTATTCTTTGAAATGCTTTAAGATTACATTTTCAATCACAAAGCTGCTAAAAAGGTTTCAATCAGGAAATGCACTATGAAAGTATCAGGTCATATGCATGATAAGTGATGGACAAAGTGATTCAGAAGAATGTTAAAAGGGTTTAAACTGTTGTTTACTGAGGGAATAATATGCCATGGTATGAATATAACTACATTTTCTAAAGAAGTATTTTATCCTTTTCAAATTTTCTTTCTCCTCCAAAAAACCATTACTCAATTGAGATGTCTCTTAGAGCCAATAAGCCAGAACCCATGAAATAAGGGACTACAAAGAGGTTTAATTCTGTAGTATTATCCATGAAATTATGATATAAATGATTTAATTCTTTCTCCTTTTTCTCTTTCTTTTGCCTCTCCCTCCAGGTACCCAGCTTACTGTGACCTTTTCCATACACTCTTAACTTGGAGTTTGTAGTAGGAGACATGTTCTTTTTTTCTGTGCTATTGAATCAAACAAAAGGGAAAGCTCCTCAGATATCTCTCAAATAAGGTGAACTTGAGAAAATGGCCAGGTACATCAAAAGGGCATAACCATGGAAAGAGTAATATATGAAGAGTTAATTTAACAGAAAAAAATTATGAAATACTTGGGAATGGGCCAAGATGATTACGGAATGTCTTCATTTATTAGGTATTATTTAAAACATACATTTCTAGGTTGTCTGACTCTATGTGTTTTGAAGTTTTCTTTGAACAATTTTACAACTCTTTATGTTGTAGAAAACTAGTCATGAGGCAAATGATCCTGGTCCATAATAATGCACAGCATACATGTATAGTGGAATGCAATTGATTATTGCCCTGTGGATATTGGCCAGTTTGCATCTATTAAGCAAATGTATTTTGGTATTTCTGATAGGCTTATATATTCATTTGCTTTTTGGATCCTTTCCTGAATTGGTTCTAATAGCTTACTGGTTATCTCATTAATTATTGAGCTAACAAAATCTTTGACATGTGTTCGTTTTGCATTTGTATGAGAGTCAAGATTATAACCTTAAAAATAATTATTGTTTAATTGGTTTAAAAAAATTTTTAAGCTAGAAATTTTTCTTTTAAAAATATGTATTTTCATAGAATGATCCAATAATTAGAGTAGGAAAGTACTGGAATATTAGCCTTTTCTTAATCACTAAACATTCCTTAATCATTGCTTGAATTTATACTGTATCAGTGATAGCCCAAAATGATTTGGTAGAACTCTGTAGCTTGGAATTACTGATCACATAGCAACTAGCACTGACCTGGCTGTGCTACAGGTGAAATTGCCTTTGCAGAGATTATAGTAGCAGGATAAATCTAACACAGCTGACATCATCTTGCTTCTAACATCACAAGCTAACTGTCCTTGCTCATTCCTGGGCATAGGGCAACCAAACTATGAAAGGAATTTAGCTTATGGTTTAACTTTAAAGCAATGATGATAATAGTCTCTTCCCCAAACTAACTCCTTTCTTGTTTGGGAACTGAAACTGACTTCATAAAACTAATGAAAGGCCACAAGGTTAGAATTATGGTAAGGGCCTGAATTCTGCCAACCTGTAAGCATAGTTAACTGATAATCAGCCATTGTTCTCTAGCTTGCTTACTGTTCAGGAATCATGTAACCAGAGGTCACAAGATTTGGAACTTTCCTAATTGCTCCTATAAATCACATCGCTATTATCAAAATCTAAGATTTATCTTTGAGATATTTTTCAGAGTTTTGAATTCAGGTGGACCAACTGATGCCACCCAGATCAGTGACTCACACAAAGGAACTGACTCAATTGGTCCTGTGATCCCCACCCAGAGACTGACTCAGCTTCCAGAGACAGTTTGAATCTCCTATGATTTCATCCCCAACCAATCAGCAAAACCCCTAGCTCTCTGCCCACCAAATTATCCTTACAAACCATAGCCTTTGAGATCTCAGGAAGGCAAATTTGAGAAATATCTCCTGTTCTACTGCTCAGCTGCCTTGTGATAATTAAAATTCTTTCTCTGCTGCAACAGTGTTGTCTTAGTGTATTGGCTTTATCTGTGCAGCAGGCAAGAGAACCCGTTGGGCTGTAACACAGGTCTAAAATTCTTGGTTATTTTACATGCATCCAAGAGTACAGTTGGGCCTGATGACTTGCTCATTTGGGGACTAGTAAGTTGTCTTAGTCTGTTTTCTGTTGCTATAATAGAATAACCACAGACTGGGTAATATATAAAGAAGTTTATTTGGCAAGTGATTCTGAATGCTGGGAAGTCCAAGAGCATAGCACCAGCATTGGATGAGGGTCATCCCATTGTAGAAGGCTGAAAGGTAAAAAGGCAAGAGAAGATGAGAGAGGGCACTATGAAGAGGAAAAGGAGACCAAACTCCTGCAATAATCAGCCCACTCGCATGATAACAGCATCAATCCATTCATGAGGACAGAGCCCTCATAGCCCAATCACCCCCAAAGCCCCATCTCTTAACATTGTTACAGTGACAATCAAGTTTCCAACACATACGCTTTTGAAGGGCACATTCAAACTGTAAAACAATCTAGTCCTAGAAATGTTTGGAAACAACTAAGAGAATATGCAGTGCCAACACTCCCTAGAATTTCTAAAGTACTTTCTTACATATTTAATATGTTACATTTGAATTCCTCAGCATCAAGAGAAGGGTAGTTGAAATGAAGATGAACTGTGACTCAGAAGAGAAGACTCCCTTTCTTTAGCAGGGCCTGAGACTTCCAAAAAGCTTTTGGGCTTTCCCCAGGAGCTTCTCTGGACCACAACATCACCTGTGTAGTGGGAGACAGAGGCTGTAAATCTCCAAGAATATTTCACAACCACAATAACCTCTTGTGAAATTGTTTCGACTTAGTAAATAAATGTTGAATAAATAAGTCTCTGGTCAATTCTTTTCCCATCTTAGGTCATAAGAAATTTTTTAAATTAAAAGCTAAAATACTTGAATATTTTGTGTCCTTTTAGAAGTTAAGATAATGTCAATAAGGAAAAAAATATTCATGAAATTGTCAAAGATGATAAGGAGGACTGTTCAAGAGGGACTACTGCAGTGGGGGTTTTGCAGCAGTAGAGAGAGATCAGGTTTAACTCCAAATACCAAGACAAGTGGGAATTTATAGCCAACGAGCAGAGTGGATGTCAGTGGATGGAAAATTACTAAGAGGAAAGATCAAGAATAAGGGGGACCCTACCTAAACTGACCTGACAGGATTCTTGGTGAAGGCAGGCCAGAGTGATAAGACATGGAGGATGATGGGGTAGGATGGGCAAGATGAAGAATTTTATCACATATCAAGACTAGGGGATTCTCGCTATACTGACTCACTAGGATTCTTACTAAAACTGGACCAAACAGGACAAGGACAGAGTCTGAGGTCAGGGCCTAGTTGAGAAGACAGTTCAGAGGAGTCTGACTCAAGTTCAGTCAAGGAGATAGTCTTTGCTAGTGTTGTCTAATAGAACTTTCTGTGCTCACAGAAATAATACATATGTGTGCTTCTCCAGTGAGACAGCCAGCAGCCACTTTTGGCTATTGAGTTCTTGCAATTTGACTAGTGAAATCAAGGAACTTATCTTTTAATTTGATTAATCAAATAGCCACATGTGGCTAGTGCCTACTGCATTAAACAGTACAGACATAGCTAGAAGTAGGCTAAAAAGATAAACTTTTCCTAACATTGGTTCTTGACCAAAGAGCCCATAATTCCAGTGTTTAAAACAAAAGCGGAGAAAAATTAGTAGCATTATTCCCACAAAACATGTGTCCGTAGTGTTTAAAAACAAATTCCCTCTCTTCAGGAGATCTCAAATGATAAAAAGCCTCCATTTGGAATTCCAAAGGCTTTTGGTTAAAAGCCTGGGGAAAGCAAAATCAATCAATGCCAACAAAACCCAGTGAGCTGGCAGGTCCCCAGCCCTCCTGGAAATATGATTTGAGCTTTCCATAAAATGTAATGGATAATTCTCTTTGGCATAATTGGAGAGAATTTGTACTTGCCAGCGAATGACTTCCTTTGGATTAATGTCAGGAGAGCTAAACAAGTGACACACAAGCCCTAAGACAAAACTCAGCAAGTAGTTTCAGAGAGATGGGTAAAAAGTCATCATCAATCAAGGTTGTATGTGGCCCAAGGCCATTGTGGAACCAAGCCAGGCATTAATGGTCTTAACTTACCCATTAATGCTTTAAGAAATCCCTACTGTTTGATCTCTTCCCTAGACAGTGGGCTTGCCTGTTTACAAGACTGTGGAATATTCATGCTGGAAACACGTTGTAAGGCCTCCCCCCATTTTGTAGGTGAGAAAAGAGTATTTTTACTGAACAATTTCTTGTACAAAAAGGATGTTTAATGAGTGAAAGACTTACATATTAATGCAATACTTAGAATTGCATTCACTCCATTCCTTCATTCATTCAATAAATATGCATTCTTGCCAGCTATGTGCCAGCCCCTGAGCTAAGTGCTAGGGATACAGAAAAAACAGGATGAAAAAAGCAACCCACCTTTGTGGTATTTTTCTTCATCTACTAGGTCTACATTGTTCAAGGAGATATTCAGCTTTTCATGCAGAATTTTTTAAAAATTACATTTTCTAATTTTTTATTATTAAAATGTTTTTGTGTAATACAATTTTAAAAGTTGGCTGTGTCCCTGAAAGTCTAAAAATACCCAGATATAAAGTTGCTTCCCAATTGTTTTGCTAATAAAGAGAGCTGTAGAATGACTCATCCTCTAATCATTCATGTGTTAAAGTGACACTTCAGGTGAAACCCATCTCTACTAAAAATACACAAATTAGCTGAGTGTGATGGCAGGTGTCTGTAATCCCAGGTACTCTGGAGGCTGAGGCAAGAGAACTGTTTGAACCCAGGAGGTGGAGGTTGCAGTGAGCTGAGACTGCGCCACTGCACTGCAGGCTGAGCAATAGAGCAAGACTCCATCTCAAAATAATAATAATAATAATAATACTAAAGTGACACTTCACTGTACCCTGAAGGGCTGAGAAATCAGGTAAAATTTTCAGAGAACTTATTTAGAACACACACTTAAAATTCGCACAGACTTTTAGAGCATTCAAAGACAGTTTTAAACTTATCTTGATAATGAACAGTCATAACTGGAAATATGTTATTATAATATAATGATATCCTGATAGAGGACAGCAGGATATAGGGCTTTTAGTCATATGTACACATCAAAGCCTCCCATATCAAATGGTATTTGTGTTACATTTGTAGATTGTTTTTGTCCCTTTTTGCTTTTTTGGATTCTGTGTCTCTCTCCACTACAATGTCAGCCTCACAACTGTTATTTTATTCCTTTAGCTTTAACCTCTTGCTGTACTTTATAACAGTGGCCCCCAACCTTTTGGGCACAAGGCACAGGTTTTGTGGAAGATAATTTTTCAATGGACAGGGGTGAGGGGATGGTTTGGAGATGAAACTGCTCCACCTCAGATCATCAAGCATTAGTTAGATTCTCATAAGGAGTGCACAACCTATATCCCTCACATGCACAGTCGACAATAGGGTTCGGGCTCCTATGAGAATCTAATGCTGCTGCTGATCTGACAGGGGGTGGAACTCAGGTGGTAATGCTCACTCGCCCACCATTCACCTCCTGCTGTGCAGCCTGGTTCCTAACAGGTCACTGACCAGTACAGGTCCATGGCCCAGGGATTGGGGACCTCTGCTTTATAAGATCAGAACATCCCTAAACTCTCTTGAGGTGAAATGTATAGGTTCACTTTGCTGCAGTAGCTACTGAAGTCATGCAGATATACTTTTATCTTGGCTAATAACCATAATTTTCTCGAGATCTGAGGGCCCTTTTAGTAAGGTGAATTAGGCTAATGGGATTCTGACACCAATGCAAACAAGTAAGAATACTACTATTAACTTGAATCTCAGGAAACTGTCATTTTTATAAGTCAAAGTGGTCAAATATTGGCAACCTTATATGCCTCAATCTGCTAGTTACTGAGCATTAACTGTGTGCCAAGCTGAAGATGAGAACTTTCATATGTTGTTTTGCTACTTTATATTTCATAGAGTTATCATGTTTTAAAAAATGTATACTAATTTAGATATCTGGAAAAAATCTTTATTATTTCCTCTAAGAACTTTTAAAAAAAAACTTGTGGTAAAAATTGACAGAAGAAATATCTAACTGATATGCAACACCAACCTAAGGTAAGTGGCTCTTTCTTAATGACAAAAATACTTGTGGCTCACACTTATTTTACCCTGGGGAAATTAAGTTACATACCTTACTTTATAAACAGTCTTTTTCAGGACTATAGACTGTGGTGAAAGTCAAAGTAACAAAGAATGTATCAAAACTAATTTTACTGTTTTGTTTTTTAAAACTCCCATAAACTTAAAAAAATTTTCCTGACATTGACTAACACTGTGCTAATGCTATCTGAAAATACCTGCCTGTTAATTCTATTTATAAACCTGCCACACACATTGTAATAGGGGTGTTTCTAAAAGAAACTTTGGTTTCCTGTTCCTGTTCATCAGTGTGAATGACTGAAAAGACAACTTGTAATTTTTATTGCAGAGTGTGGGCAAACAACTAAAACATAAGTAGATTTTAAAAAGGCTCTATCAAATTATTCTAGTTTCATTTGCTTGTAATTTTTGGAACATTTATAATATAGTAACATCTTTAGGAAGCATGTAGAAAGATGTTCAAGGAAATCAGCCAATGTTAATGTTGGTGTAGGTGAAAAAAAACGTAGCGGGAATATTGTACTTCTTCACAAGGCACTTAAAATAGTAAATTGACCACTCTTATTTTCAGAGATCTCCAGAGAAATGGATTTAATTTATTTTTCTGAATCAAATCCAAGTTTAACAGTCCTCACTAACAAGAAACTGTCTCTTATCAAGCTCCTTACATAGCAGATTAAAGTTTTTCCCATCATTGGACAGGTAGAATGGGAAGGGTAATTAATCGATCTTACATTGTGAGCAATGGCATTCACTGCCCTGGTACAGTTAGGATGTTCCCTCTCCTTAGGTAACCACTGAAAGTTCTAAGAACAGTCATGATGAAATAAATGCAGGCAAATATGTTGGAGTCCTCTTGTTTTTTAACTTTTGATTTGCTTCTTGTCTTAACCACTACCAAAAGTTAAAGTTAGTTGTGTCAGATAAACTTCAGAGAAATATATATATATATAAAGTGAGAGAGAGAGAGAGAGAGAGAGAGAGAGAGAGAGAGAGAGAGAGTGTCTCAAGATGCTGCCCAGGCTGGAATACAATGGCGATTCAAGCACTTTTCCTGCCTCATCTTCCTGAGCAGCTGATACAATAGGTACACTCCACTGCACTTGAATTTCAGAGAATATTTTACTAAATGCAAGGTATGTGTCAGAGACTGTCATGGAGATAAGATGTGTCCATAAATGAATTAGAATAAAATAAAACAATTCTCTTTACTTAACTTTTTAAAAATTCAGACAATTAGCTCTGCAGAGAATGACTACATGATGGACATCGCGTTGCCATGAGCATCATAGATTTTACTCTGCAACAGATCTATATAGCTATATTTGAATACACAATTTTAAAATCCCAATAAGAAAAGCAATACGAGGCAAAGCTCAACTTGAGATAAGTGCAAGACAGGCTACCCAAATAAGATGGGATATACTGTCATATTTCTTCACTTCTAGTATTGCTTGTAGAATTTTATAGGTGAGGCCGGGCGCGGTGGCTCACGCCTGTAATCCCAGCACTTTGGGAGGCCGAGGCGGGCGGATCACAAGGTCAGGAGATCGAGATCACGGTGAAACCCCGTCTCTACTAAAAATACAAAAAATTAGCCGGGCGCGGTTGTGGGCGCCTGTAGTTCCAGCTACTCGGGAGGCTGAGGCAGGAGAATGGCGTGAACCCGGGAGGCGGAGCTTGCAGTGAGCCGAGATCGCGCCACTGCACTCCAGCCTGGGCGACAGAGCGAGACTCCGTCTCAAAAAAAAAAAAAAAAAAAAAAAAAAAAAAAAAAAAAAGAATTTTATAGGTCAGTGGCTGGCAGGTAAAAGATCTAGAGAATTGTTAATAACATTCAGGAATCTGATAGAAATATCTAAGTTTCAAAATGAAAAGAGAAGTTCCTCCCCTAAAGTATATCCTTTGACCTCAATTTTCTCCCCAAAGATCATTGATTCATAGATCTGTGGAGATGGAATAATAATATAATGAACCAAATATCTAGACATAATATAAATTATTGCTAATCCTCATAACAAGCCTATAGGTAATGGAGGCAACCCTATTTGTAGATTAAGAAACTGAAACCTATTAAGTTGAAGATACTTTATCATGTTCACACAGTTTATTAAAGAGTGAAGAGGGGATCTGAACTTTCATCTGAAGGCTTCAAGTCTCGTACTATTTCATTATGCCATGCTGCCCATGTTGGATGGCATTTAGAGGTCATCAGGTTCACTTCTGTTAATGTAATGCAGGAATTCACTGTAAAAGACCGACTCTGCTAAATTCCATGTGTGCATATGCACACACACACACAGCTGTCCATCTAGTTTTAAACTGGCTTACTTGCTGGCAAGGTATTCCTTAAGTGTGGATGACATTTAACATATCGGTTCTACTTGTGCCAAACAATTCTACAACAGGTCTCAAACATAAAATACATTTATTGGGAGGTTAATCCACCATTTATTTCATTACAGTACTTAAATGTTTTTAACTAAAAAAAAGTTAAACAGGTGAAACATTCACAGAGCACAAATGCAAAAGTTATAAAAAGGTATATAGTGAAGATTCTCTTCCCCACACTCCCTTGTCCCTTAGCCAGTTTCCCTCAGTGGAACCAACCAGATATTCCAGAGATATCTTATGTATATACAGTATATGTATTGCCCCTTTTCTTACAGAAATAATAACATAATGTATATTCATATACACTTACATTTTTACTTTTCATTTAACAGCATATGCTGGATACTATTTCCTAGCATTACATAAAGAATTTTCTCATTTTAAAAAATCAGCTTTATAACATTTCCCTGTATTTATTTAATTAGTCTTCTACCAATGGGAATTTAGATTATTGCAATCTTACTATAATAAATAATGCCACAACAAGTAATTTCAGATGTATAGCATTTCGCAGGTGGGCAATTATGTCCACAGGATAAATTCTGAGAAGTTAAATTGTTGGGTCAAAAAATACAAGTACTTAAAACTTTAATAAATACTGTCAAATTACCCTCTACGGAGGTTATATTATTTAAAACCCTAAAAATATACTCAAACAGAAATAAGAAGGATCTATACAAAAGAACAGATAAAATGCTTTTGAGGAATAAACACGAAAAATACTAGAATCCTTCATCTTTTAAATAGTATTCTTAGCAAAACAAGGATAGATTAATATGTTAAACAACACAATGAGGGTACATCAGCAAGGTCCAGATGGTGAGAAAATGTACAGGACAGTTGATCAGTTTCAACAAACATAATATAGAAATAAAGGTCAGTGAGAGCTGGAGAAACAGGGAGACAGATGGCTTAAGAGATTTGAGATGCACATCAACAAATTACAATGCCTGGGCTTTATTTTACAGTTGAAAAAAATTGTAAAAGTCATTTATAGTAATTATGAGACAATTGAGGGAAAAGACTAGAATAAGTGGAAATCGATACCTTATTCTTCAATAGGAATATGCAATATTTAAAAGATGTTGGTTCTCCCTATATTATACTATACATTTAACAAAATTTCAGTAAAAATAGCAGCTTTTAAAAAATTAGACTAGGTAATTTGAAAGTTTATGTAGAAAAAATTAAGAATACCAAAGAAAATTTTGAGGAATAAAAACAGTGATAAGATACTAAAATGCATTAAAAAGCTACAATAATTAAAATAGGGTGGTTCAAAATATAACTTACTATATGATAAGACTTGGCACTTCAAATCAGTGTTAAAAGAGATTATTCAGTAAATAATAACTGGTGTTGGGAGAACAGGATATTTTTGTGTTAAATCAATAAAGAAGATTACTTTGTACTTCAAATCAAAATAAATTCCAGAGAGATCCGACTGTAAAAGTAAACAATGAAACTTAAAAGTTCCAGGAAAAAGTCACGAACCTTTTTTAAACATATACTTTTAAAACATATATTCATATGTAAATATACACATACACATATTTGTACATATCTTTTCCATATCTACACAAACATACATATATGTGTGCATATATATGCATATGTTTTATCTAAATATATAATGTTGAATTAGAGAAGGCCTAAGTGTGACAAAGACCTAGGCACCATTAAAAAAAGAAAGTAAACATGCCTATGTTAAAATAAAAATAATCCACAGCCAAAAAAAAACATATAACTACAGTCAAGAGACAAATGAAAAACTAAAAAATCTTAAATCACAGACAAAAGAATAATTTCCCTAGTCTACAAAGAACTTTTAGAAAATAAAAAAAAATCAACAAAAATTCTGTGGAAAAATGGGCAAAGGATATGAATAAATACTTCATCAAAAAGATATTACAAATGGCTTTTAAGCATGTGAAAACATGGTCAAACTTTTCAATAATTATTAATTAAAATAAACTACACTGAGGTACCATTAGTCACTTAATAGACTGATAATAATATTAAGGGTCACACTCTTAATATTAGAGAATGACTCTAAGGCATGACTTATAAAAAAATGAACTGGGACAGAAAAGCTGTCACCTCTTTAAAGTTGTAGAATATGTCTATAATCTTTAGGGTTGGGGTTTTTGGTTCTATCTCACTTATACAAAGGTCACAATATTAGATGATTTCTCTTATCCAAAATGCAACTGATAAACTAGAATAAGCAAAAACTTTAAGATATTTAAATAGACAAAAATAAAAATCCAGAAAGATACATATTTTGTATCAAAGTCTGTATAGTTAACTCAAAGGGGCAGGGGTATGTAATCCCTACCCTAGAATGTTTAATTTTATTTTATGTATGATCTTAATATACATGAACATTTTGTTTTGGTTTCCTATCTTTGGCAATGAAAAGAACAAAATTAGGGCCAGGCACTGTGGCTCATGACTGTAATCCCACCACTTTGAGAGGTCGAGGTGGGCAGATCACAAGGTCAAGAGATCGAGACCATCCTGTCCAACATGGTGAAACCCTGTCTCTACTAAAAATACAAAAATTAGCTGAGCGTGGTGGCGCGCACCTGTAGTCCCAGCTACTCGGGAGGCTGAGGCAGGAGAATTGCTTGAATCTGGGAAGTAGAGGTTGCAGTGATACGAGATCACGCCACTACACTCCAGCCTGGTGACAGAGCCACACTCCATCTCAAAACAAACAAACAAAAGAACAAAATTAGAGGGAGGGGCTCCTGGAATCAGGCATACTGCCTTTAGGAAGAAGCCATAAAAAAAAGCTGGTCTGCAGCAAATGAAAAGCTCAGCAGACCTCAAATAAGCCTTAAAAGTCTAGGATTTTTACCATAAGCATATTTCCTACATGGATCATGGTATTACTGCAGCAGCCAGTGCTGGATACTCATGATGATGCCCTTCAACCATCTCAAAAAGAGTAACCTATTCTATTCAGTAGGATATTCAGGGATGTGCATAATATGTGTTAAATTCCACAAGCCATCTGAAACACAAAATTGGAATATTCAACAGGATACATTTCAGTTTTCCAGAAAACTCAAATACACAGAGAAACAAATTTCTTTGTGGCTGTAGCTATGATATTACTATAGTGTAAAAGACAAATAAATGCATGATCACTGATGTGCTTTTGTTTTTAACCCACAAGTCAGATTTTTCAGCCTTCATCAATTTTGAATTGAGAACAGCAATACCTCAGAGATATTGCTGGTTTGGATCCAGGTCGCCACAATAAAGTTACTAACACAATAAAGTGAGTTATGTGAACTTTTTGGTTTTCCAGTGCATATAAAAGCTATGCTTACACTCCACTGTAGTACATTAAGTGTGCAATAGCATTATGTCTAAAACCAAAAAAAGGCACATACCTTAATGTAAAAATATTTTATTGCTGAAAAATGCTAATGATCATTTGAACCATCAGCAAGTCATAAGCTTTTTGTTGGTGGAGGGTCTTACCTTGATGTTGATGGCTGCTCACTGATAAGGCTGGTGGTTGCTGAAGGTTTGGGTGGTTTTGGCAATTTCTTAAGACAACAGTGAAGTTTGCCACACCTATGGACTCTCACAAAATACTTCATGCAATGCTGTTTGATAGCATTTTACCCACAGTAGAACTTCTTTCAAAATTGGAGTCAGTCCTCTCAAACCCTACCATTGCTTTATCAACTGAGTTTTTGTAATAGTCTAAATTCTTGCTTATAGCATTGTAAACATTGCTCAACATTGTTCACAGCATCTTCACCAGGAGCAGATTCCACCTCCAAAAAACCGCTTCCTTTGCTCATCCATAAGAAGCAATGCCTCATGCATTCAAATTTGATCATCAGATTGCAGAAATTCAGTTATATCTTCAGGCTCCAGTTCAAGTTCTCTTGTTATTTCTTTAATATCCACAGTTACTTCCTCCACTGAAGACTTCAATGAACCCCTCAAATTCATCCATGAGGGTTGCAATCAATTTATTCCAAACTCTCATTAATGTTGACACTTTAACTTTCTCCCATGAATCACAAATATTCTTTACAAAAACGATAACATTTTTTTTTCAAATGGCATCACTAAATGATGCCATTCTAGTGAATCCTTTCCAGAAAAATTTCAATTTACTTTGCCCAGATCTAAGAGAGGAATCACTATCTATGGCAGCTATAACCTTACAAAATATATTCTTAAACAATAAGAATTGAAAATCAAAATTACTGCTTGATCCATGGTTTGCAGAGTGGATGCCAGGTTAGTAGGCATGAAGACAACATTAATCTCCATGTACATTTCCATCAGAGCTCTTGGGTGATCAGGTACATTGTCAACAAGCAGTAATATTTTGAAAGGAACTTCTTTTTCCAAGCAGTAGGTCTCAACAGTGAGCTTAAAATAATCACTAAGTCATGCTGCAAAACAGATGTGCTGTCATTCAGGTTGTGTTGTTCCATTTATAGAGCATAGGCAGAGTAGATTTAGCATAATTCTTAAGTGCCCTAAGATTCTCCAAATGGTAAATGAGCATTGGCTCCAACTTCAAGTGACCAGCTGCATTTAGCCCATGAGAGAGTCAGCCTGTCCTTTGAAGCTTTAAAGCCAGACATTGACTTTATCTCTCCAGCTATGAAAGTCCTAGATGGCATTGTCTTACAGTATAAGGGTGTTTCATTGACAGTGAAAATATGTTGTTTAGTGTAGCCACCTTCATCAGTCATCTTAGCTAAATCTTCTGGACAACTTGCTGCAGCTTCTCCATCAGCACTTGCTGCTTCTTCATATACTTTTACGTTATAGAGATGGCTTCCTTTCTTAAACCTCATGAACCAACCTCTGCTAGCTTCAGTCTTTTCTTCTGAAACCTCTTCACTTCTCTCAGCCTTCATAGAATTTAGGAGTTAGGCTATTGCTCTGGATTAGGCTTTGATTTAAAGGAATTTTATGGCTTGCTTGATCTATCTAGACCACTAAAACTTTCTCCATATCAGCAATAGGCCTGTTTAACCTTCTTATCATCCATGTGTTCACTGTGTTCACTGGAGTGGCATTTTTAGTTGATTGACTTCAGGATTTTTTTCTTTGCATTCACAACTTGGCTTGCTCCTTGGCACAGGAGGCCTAGCTTTTGCCCTATCTCAGCTTTTAACATGCCTTCCTCACTGATTTGGTTTGGCTCTGTGTCCCCACCCAAATCTCAAGCTCCTGTAATTCCTACGTGCTGTGGGAGAGACACAGTGGGAGATAATTGAATCATGGGGGTGGGTCTTTCTGATGCTGTTCTCATGATAGTGAATAAATCACAAGTGATCTGATGGTTTTAAAAATGGGCGTTCCCCTGCACAAGCTCTCTCTCTCTTTGCCTGCTGCCATCCACATAAGATGCGACTTCCTCGCCTTGTCTTCTGCCATGATTGTGAAGCCTCTCCAGTCATGTAGGACTGTAAGTCCATTAAATCTTTTTTTTTTTTTTTTTTGTAAAGTGCCCAGTCTTGGGTATGTATTTACCAGCAGCATGAAAACGAACTAATACAGTAAATTGGTACCAGTAGAGTGGGGCATTGCTGAAAAGATACCCAAAAATGTGGAAGCAACTTTGCAACTGGGTAACAGGCAGAGGTTGGAAGAGTTTGGAGGGCTCAAAAGAAGACAGGAAAGCATGGGAAAGTTTGGAACTTCCTAGAGACTTGTTGAATGGCTTTGACAAAAATGCTGATAGTGATGTGAACAATAAGATCCAGGCTGACGTGGTCTCAGATGGAGATGAGGAGCTTATTGGGAACTGGAGCAAAAGTGACTCTTATTATGTTTTAGCAAAGAGACTGGTGGCATTTTGCCCCTGCCCTAGAGATCTGTGGAACTTTGAACTTGAGAGATATGATTTAGGGTATCTGACAGAGGAAATTTCTAAGCAGCAAAGCATTCAAAAATTGACTTGGGTGCTGTTAAAGGCATTCACTTTTATAAGAGAAGCAGAGCATAAAAGTTCAGAAAATTTGCAGCCTGACAATGCTATAGAAAAGAAAATCATTTTCTGAGAAGAAATTAAAGCCAGCTGAAGAAATATGCATAAGTAACAAGGAGCTGAATGTTATCCCACAGACAATAAGGAAAATGTCTCCAGGACATGTCAGAGACTTTTGTGGCAGCCCCTCCCATTACAGGCCCAGAGGCCTAGGAGGAAAAAGTGGTTTCATGGGCTGGGCCCAGGACTCCGTGCTGTGTGCAGCCTAGGGTCTTGGTGCCCTGCGTCCCAGTTGCTCCAGCTGTGGCTGAAAGGGGCCAATGTAGAGCTTGGGCTGTGGCTTCAGAGGGTGCAAGCTTCAAGCCTTGGTAACTACCATGTGGTGTTGAGACTGTGAGTGCACAGAAGTCAGTAATTGAGACTTGGGAACCTCCACCTAGATTTCAGTAGATGTATGCAAATGCCTGATTGCCCAGGCAGAAGTTTGCTGCAGGGGTGGACTCATGCAGCACCTCTGCTAGGGTAATGTGCAAGGGAAATGTGGGGTCAGAGCCCCCACACAGAGTCCCTACTGGAGCATTGTCTAGTAGATATGTGAGGAGAGGGCCACTATCCACCAGACCCCAGAATGATAGATGCTCTGATAGCTTGTACCATGTGCCTGGAAAAGCCACAGACAATCAAAGTTAGCCTGTGAAGGCAGCTAGGAGGGAGGCTGTACCCTGCAAAGCCACAGGGGTGGAGCTGCCCAAGACTATGAGAACCTACCTCTTGTATCAGTGTGACCTGGATGTGAGACATGAAATCAAAGGAGATCATTTTGGAGCTTTAAGATTTGACTGCCCTGCTGGATTTCAGACTTGCATGGTTCCTGTAGCCCCTTTGTTTTGGCCAATCTCTTCTATTTGCAACGGCTGTATTTACTAAATGCCTCTACCCCCACTGTATCTAGGAAGTAACTAACCTGCTTTTGATTTTACAAGCTCATAGGTAGAAGGGACTTGCCTTGTCTCAGATGAGACTTTGGACTGTGGACTTTTGAGTTAATGGTGAAATGAGTTAAGACTTTGAAGGACTGTTGGGAAGACACGATTAGTTTTGAAATGTTAGGATGTCAGATTTGGGAGGAGCCAGAAGTGGAATAACATGGTATGGCTGTGTCCCTATCTAAATTTCATCTTGAATTCCCATGTGTTGTATGAGGGACCCGGTAGGAGGTAATTGAACCATGGTGGCAAGTCTTTCCAATGCTGTTCTCGTGAATATGTGTCATGAGATCTGATGGTTTTAAAAAGAGGAGTTCCCCTGCACAAACTCTCTCTGTCTGCCTGCTGCCATCCATGTAAGATATGACTTGCTCCTCCTTACCTTCCACCATGATTGTGAGGCCTCCCCAGCCATGTGGAACTGTAAGTCCATTAAACCCTTTTCCTGTATAAATTTGGGTATAAATTGATCAGCAGCATGAAAACAAACTGATACAAATGTGCTTGGCTTGATAATCACAGCAGTCAGCACCATCTGTTGATTGCTGTCTTCAGTGCCTGTGGCAGGAAGGCTCTCTGTGGTCAGTTTTCTTTTTGGCTGTGGCTCTCTTGCTGTTCCTTACTTTTTAGCCATTATAATTGATGCATTTTTAAAATTATTTAAGTGTTTTTTGCAATAAAGATACCAGGAAACAAAACGTGTCCTTGGGCGGGGGGTGAGTTACGTTGAGATTTAGATCCTAGTATAATTCAATAGTGTGTGCTCTCTAAAGATCATTAATATTATTAATGTGAGGCAAAAGTTCTAGATTAAATAGCTTCTGGGAGAATATAATTTATTGAGAATGACATAACTTTAAAGTGTTTTCATAACCTATTATTAAAAAGAGAGACAATACAACTATTTCTCAAACCTGGCACTTCTGAGTGTGTGGTCTTATGATTTCTATATCAGAATTTCCTAGGAGATGGTTAAAATCCAGTTTGGGGGCTACATCACCAAACTCTTGAAAAAGAAATTCTACACATTGACCCAGTTGCCTGTATTTTTAATGCATATTTCAGGTGATTGTTAGACACACTCAAGTGTGGAAAACAAGCTGGTAGAATACCAACTAGGACATGCCTGTCAGTAAAATTGTGGTATACCAGCCTGAGCAACATGTTGAAACTGCGTCTACCAAAAATACAAAATAAATTAGCTGGGCGTGGTGGAGCACACCTGTGTTTCCAGCTACTTGGGAGGCTGAGGTGAGGGGATTGCTTGAGCCTAGGAGGTGGTGGTTGCAGTGAGCCAAGATCACACCACTACACTCCAGCCTGGGTGACAGAGTAAGATCCTGTCTCAACACACACACACACACACACACACACACACACACACACACACACACACACACACACACACACACACACACACACACACACACACACACACACACACACACACACACACACACACACACACACACACACAGTGGTTGAAATATGACAGTGGTGGCATGAGAGGAACGGGAAAGGAGGAAATAATTGAGCACTAAGCACTAATTATAAGCCAGATCACTTATTCCTTTGCAATCTACTAGCTGCTATTTTTACTTTTTTTTTTTTTTTGCATTATTGCCTAATATTAATTTGCTCCCTAGACTGCAAGCTCCACGAGGAACAGAAACCACATCTGACCCACTTAGGACTACCTGGACCTAGCCCACTGCTTGGCCCAAGTCTGCACTCAATGTTTGCTGAATGAATGATTTAGGTGTATTATCCCTACTTAAACATGAGCCAGCTGAAACCTGGAGACATTGGGAAGATTACCTAAAATGGCACAGCTGAAAAATAGTGAGCAGAGAATCAATCAAGTCTGGCTCCAAAGTCCAGACCCCTTCCCTCTCAACATCCCCTCCTTAAATTGAATGTCACCGGGTATTCAATTTGTTTGAAAAGGAGACTTCTATCTACTTTGTCTGTTAAACATTCAAGCCTTCAAAAACCTCTGCAAGGAATTTTATTTAGAAAATAAGTCACGTAGAATATTAGAATGTGATAAATATCCTGGAAAAAAAAATCAGTGAAAGGGGATAACAAAGTAAGGAGGTGAGAGGGAGTATCTCAATTTTAAATAAAAAGATTAGGAAGCTTCACTGAATAGGTGATTTTTGAACAAAGGTTTCAAGGAGGAAGGTGAAGAAGCTAAACTCTGGATATCTAGGGTCAGAGGCCAGGGGTTAGCAAGTGCAAATGCTGAGGAATGAGTATGTCTGGTTAATCCAGAGATCAGCAAGAAGCCAATACAGGTGGAATGGGGAGGCTGAGGTGGAGAGTGAAACTGAAAGCCTAATTAGACTGAGTTAAGGAAGAATGGGGAACAAAAATGTAGAAACTGAGCAAAGAAAACTCTTGAAGAACAGTAGCTGGGTGGAGAAGGGAGTAGACAAGAAAGAATTTTCTTCGTTTCCTAGTTTGTTTAAGATAGAAGAAAAAACAGCACATTTGTTTCCTGGGGGTAATGATCTAGGGGAGGGGGAAGTTGATCATTTGGAGGAGAAGGGCACTGCAGGAGTGGTTTCATGAGGAGAGGAGAGGGAATGAAGTCTAGAACACAAGTAGAGGAATTGAGCTTATACAGAAGCACCGACAATGCATCTATAGAAACAGGAGAAAAGGTAATGTACATGAGTACGTATGCTTCTGGGTGGAAACACGTGGTAGTGAGCGTGGACATTTTCTGAAGGTTTCTCTTTTCTCTGTGAAATAGGACATGAGGTCCTTTATCGAGACCAAGGGTGGAAGGAGGTGCTGGAGAACCTGTCTTAAGAACATTTTTCACGGCATTCTACTTACAGGGAAAGTACTGTACTAGGTATTTCTGCTTAAACATACGGAAATATCTTAAGCACAGACTCCTGGCAAGGTAGTATTACTCATCTTTGCTTAGAATTAGCTTGGGAAATAAATTGTACAAGTAATGAATTTTGAAAAATAAATTAATAGAGATTGAAAACCTTCTCCTCTGTTCCCATTTGTATTGCAAATTTATTCTCCCCAAGTTATTTCATGTTCTGAATGTCACTGAGAAATTTGGTAGATTGCTAAGCTGCACCCCAGAAGTGAGTTTCCAACTATAATTTAATTAGAAGGGTCATAACTACATTTTACCATATGGGGCTGCCAGATGTAATCAATGCAATATAAGTTTGAAGAAGACATTATTGAGTGTGTTGAAGCACATTTTATAAGCAATTAAAGCTATCATTTATGCAACAGAAATTACTCTAATGTCTTATGAAATTAGGACATCAGTAGACTATACAATGGTTGGAGGGTTAAGGTAAAATGAGCCTACATATGTCAGATAATAAAGGTATTACTAGCTAGTCCTCTACCCCACCACATCAATCAAATCTTTAAGGCTAACATGGCTTAAAGTTTTTATGCTACTACATTTGATGATGCAATTAGAAATTGTTACAATTGGGACTTTAGTTTTATTAACAGAGAATCTCGGCAAAGGCATCAGCCATTAAATAGAGGCTCATAAATTTTTTAACCTGGGGACAATGGATAGTTTAACAAACTAATATTTCTATCACCAAACTTTTCATCTTTTTATTTGGGCTTTTCAAGCTTCAAAGCTGTTGCAACCCAGTGGCTAGTCTTGCAATGGCTACACTTATAAAAACATCTGCAATCCCAAACGTGTAAGTCTATTGTCTGAAAGTCTGAAGGCAGGCTTGGGGCAAAAGATCACATGTGAGTAAACTATGAGGCACTGTTTTCTCCCTCTCTAGGTTAGGTTAAAGGTTCTTATACAAGCAAAGAGTTCATTTGTTCTAAGGAACAGCTGTTGTACTAGTGTTAAATGTTGTTCAAATATAGATGCATAAATTCTGCATGCCACCAAAACAATGGCACAAGCTCAAGATCTGAAACTATCCACCCTGCAGAAAATAATCATTTGGTTTTACTCTGCCTGAACTTGCCTTACACTGTTATTTGCAGAATTGTGGTGATGAATTGAGCTTAAATGTTAATGCCTTACATCTCCCTTGTTGAACTTATCCTCTTTGTAGGCTAATCTGAACATGTTTGAAACCAGTGAAGGAAAGGACAAATTCAGATAATCTGAATTGTGCAACCTTGGCCAGATTAGATAAATCCAGAGAGATGTTCCACTTAAACAACCCATGGTGTTTAAACAGATTAAGTGTTGTAACACAGTTAAGACACACACACACACACAGACACACACCCCACAATTTGGAGCCGGGCTTCCAGAATTGAGGAAATTCTTGTCACCAACTCACCAATTAAAGCTGAGGCAGCATGTCCAACCCAGAGACATAGTAACAGAGGATTGGAGGTTATATGTATTCTCTGACCAGATGCTTTATGCTGCTGCCCTCATGCCAGAGCAGTATGTGATCTCACAGTTCCCAAGCCAGCCAGATATATATATAAAATTTGAAATTAGTTATACAGCTGGCAGCAGGCACTTCTTTTACCAGAACCATTGCAACTATGGTAAGATCTAGTTGATAACTCAGAGGAATTGATGAGACAGCATAACTAATTTAAGCTTGCCAGAAGCAGAATTTTAAGCACCATTCCTACTTAGAATGATATTCCTAATTCCTTTCACCTGGCCAACTTCTAATCCTCTTTCAAAGCTCATCTAATTGAATATGACCCCCAACAAGTCATATCCCTTTGCATATATATATACATGTGTTCAAAGGTATGATGAGAAACAGGATATTTGTATAACCTTAAAGTATCCAACCACATGACACTTTTTCAAAGATTGGAGGAGACTAAGGACACGTGGCATATATATATATATATATATATATATATACACACACACACACACACACACACACACACACACACACATATCTAGTGCCCAGTGCAGTGTCTTGACTACAGAAATGTCTGTCTCTTGGAATTCTACAGAAATACCTGTCAGAATATGAATAAAAACAAAACTGGGTTAACAGTGAGAAAACTTGGACTTAACTTCCAACTATCTACTCACTAATCTGTGTTATTTATGGCGTTTTTTTACTTTTGCTGGAACTCAGTCTCATTCATTACTTCATTTATTTTTATTTTAGATTCAGGGAGTACATGTGGAGGGTTACATGGATATATTGTGTGATGCTGAGTTTTTGGCTTCTAGTGAAAATATCACCCAAATAGTGAACATTGTATCCAACAGGTAGCTTTTCAACACTCACCCCCTTTCACCTTCCCCAGTTTTGGAGTCCCCAGTGTCTATTATTTCCATCTTTATGTCCATGTGCACCCAGTGTTTAGCTCCGACTTATAAGTGAGAATATTTAGTATCTGATTTTTTGAGTTATTTTACTTAGGATAATATTAGGCCTCTGGCTCCATCCATGTTGCTGCAAAGTATATGATTTCATTCTTTTTTATGGCTGCATAGTATTGCATGGCATATATATATACACACCACATTTTCTTTATCCAATGTTGATGCACACTTAGGTTCATTCCATGACTTTGCTATTATGAATAGTGCTGTAATAAACATATGAGTACAGGTGTGTTTTTGATAAAATGATTTCTTTTCCTTTGGGTAGTAAAAAAAATCTGTAGTCAGATTGTGGGTAAAATGATAGTTCTATTTTTAGGTCTTTGAGAAATCTCTGGAACTCAAAGATTACAAAATGGGAACAATATGCCTTCTCTGTCTTTGTAAAGTAGTTATGAGAATGAAATAGTCAAGCCCAGTAGTTTCTATAGAGAGGAAAATGGAATCTAACAGAACACCTGGCTCTATAATGGGTGGCCTTGGGCAAGTCACTGAAACGACTGGAATCTACTTCCCATGTCAAGTGTAGATCATAAAAACATCTCTATCTCTTAAGCTTCTTTTATAAAGAGCCACTCAAATATAAGAGTGTTATAACCTTTGTATTTATTTTTAAAACATTTAAAATTTTAATTTTGAAATAATTTTAGACTTACAAAGAAGTTGAAAAAAGTAGAGTTCCCATATATCCTTAATCCAGTTTCTCCAAATGTTAATATCTCACTTATAACTAATGCATAATCATCAAAACCAGGAAATTAACACTGATACAATGTTATTGAGTAATCTATAGAACTTGTTTAAATTTTTTCAACAATAATCTTTTTCTGACCCTGGATTTTATCTAGGATCCCATATTGCATTGAGTTGTCACGTGTCCTTAGTCTCCTCCAATCTGTGAAAAAGTGTCATGTGGTTGGATACTTTAAGGCTATACAAATATCCTGTTTCTCATCATACCTTTGAACGCTAATTTTAATGTTAATGATTATCTGCAACGATTAATGCTGTATTTGACACACTGTCATTTTTCTATTTCCATCATTTTTCTACATTCATCAATTGGAATTCTGCTATAAGAAATAGCTGTCCCTTTACTCCCATTTACTTATGTATTGAAATTATTTTTGTGTCAGTAGAGACTCATAGGTATTTATTTTATTCTAAAGGCTATATTACATTGCTATCATTACTTATTTTTCAAATTGCCCCAGATTTGTTATGGACTTTTTAGATGGTCCAACTCACATAGATCAATGTCTTGTTAAAAATCAATCCATCCAAAGAAATGCCTGTTTAAAAATGTAGCTTGATTAAAATGTAAGCTTAGACAAGAAAACATGTGTGGGGTATCAGGGGACACAGAGCACCGGATCCACACACCTGTAGGTCCAGAATGAAGACAAAGGACTTATAAAGATACAGGAGACATTCAAAATATGAATCCATGTAAAGGAATTAATATTACTTCCTGTCTGTTGCATAGGGATTTGTGTTATATAAATCAGAATGCTGAATACCCCTGACATTTATACTCTGTCTGGAGATTTGGTTTTCTGACAATTGACAAGAAGAACATTTAGGAACATTTATTTATTTTTTTGTTTTTTGAGATGGAGTCTCACTTTGTTGCCCCAGGTGGAGTGCAGGCTGCAATCTCGGCTCACTGCAACCTCTGCCTCCTGGGTTCAAGTGATTCTTCTGCCTCAGCCTCCTGAGTAGCTGGGATTACAGGCACATGCCACCAAGCCCAGCTAATTTTTGTATTTTTAGTAGAGACGGGATTTTACCATGTCAGTCAGGCTGGTCTCAAACCCCTGAACTCAAGTGATCTGCCTGCCTCGACCTCTCAAAGTGCTAGGATTATAGGCATGAGCCACCACACTCAGCCACATTTAGGAACATTTATATCCCTGGTTCATTTGAATATACAGAGGATGAAAAGAGTATGATTACAAGTTCAATGACTATATCTAATAGTGTAATATATTTAGTGTGTGTGTGTGAGAGACAGAGAGATTTCACTAATTGAGATTCCTTTAAAAATGACAGTACTTTTTGAAAACAGGTAACATTAACCTTCGTTATGATTTGCATAACAGAAATTCCTATGTAACACCAAGGAGATCATATTAATTCCTTTACTCATGTTTATTTTTAAAATCATTTATTAATTCATCATGTAAATTCATATTTTCTATGCTTAATACATCTCAAGCACTGCACAAACACCTTGTATATAAGCAACCATTATACACTGCCTTCAGTGACCTTGCAGTTTAGTGTGAGGTCCTTTCAAAAGCTGGTCTTAGAAAAAGCGCTAGGCTTCATCAGTAAAACAGGAGGGTTGGTCTTTGATCTTTCAGATTCCTTCCAGCACTAAAGTCATTTGATACTGTGATTAACTAACTTGATTACTTAAAGGTTGCTGTTCAACGTGCCTTTCTCTAAGAATATCCTAATCAGTAATAGATGCACTTTTCTCTCCTTAATAAATCCTTTGTAGCTGTTTTAATACTCACTGAATTTCACAGAACTGATTCCCTACAGGCAGAAAATCTTATTTACATAGAGTCACTAAGTCTATTTTTTACATGGTGGCTTAGACTTGTGACATAACGAAGAGTCAGCTGAGACTCAGAATACATTATTTATAAAGTCTGAAGCAGAAAGTTGGTTGCATATTGTAGATACTTAGATGTTCTGGTCTTCTTTGGATTAATGGAAATCAAATAACTAATCTAAATAACTGCAGTGGTGGACTAGAAATTGCTTTTATGGCATGACTGCCATAGTCATTACAAGGGGCATATGTTTATATATATTTTTTTTTTAAAAATAAAGATGACTTATCTTTTGACTAATGGCCAGACATGTTTATTTGGAAGTTTAATTACAAAAGCAATTTTAGGGCTGGGCATGGCAGCTTATGCCTGTAATTCCAGCACTTTGGGAGGCTGAGACGGGTGGATCACTTGAGTAGAGGAGTTCAAGACGAGCCTGAGTAACATGGGGAAACCCTATCTCTACTAAAAAACAAAAACAATAATATACTAGACGAGTGTGGTGGTGCATGACTGTAGTCCCAGCTACTTGGGAGGCTGAGGTGGGAGGATGACCTGAGCTTAGGAGGTCAAGGCTGCAATGAGCTGAGATCACACCACTGTACTCTAGCCTGGGCAACCAGAGTGAGACATTGTCTCAAAAAATGTGGGGGTTGGGTCAGGATGGTGGGAGAAATTATAAAATTATAGGAAATAAACACAAACCTTCTTGGAAGGCCTGGGGGTTTACATAGCTCAGTAAAATGCTTGGCTGAAAGCAGCTGAACTATCTTAAAAGCATAGGGCGTGGATACCTAGGAATGTAGAGGAGTTTATCTAAATAACTTGTTTACTCATGTGGTCCTAAAACTAACCTTTGATCATTCGCGGGCAGGATGGCTCTCTGGGGTTGGGGGCACGGGGCGGGGAGGGTGACCAGGTTAATTAGCCTCTAGTGGTGCTGACTCAAAGCCTTTGTCATTTAATGTGTGCTGAACAAATGTCAGAGGAGTCAGCTAGTCAGGGCCACAGGTGCTATATCTCTTTCAGTCAGTGGCCTGGTCCTGCAGCCCACTCTTTCACTGAGTATCAGTGCCTGAGTACGTTATTCATCCATCATGCAGCTGGGGTCTGCGGGATGGAACCCAGCCAAAAAAAAAAAACAAAACAAAAAAACCCAAAAAAACCCCAGCAACACCTACTTGTTTTAATAGCTAATAACATAGGCTTAAGGTTTATAAAGCTAAATTATTTCAGTAGTACTAGAATATGAGAGATTACAGAGAAGAAAGTGAAAAACAAATGAAAACAAAGATATTTTTAAAAGACTATGCCATAATACCAAGGTCACAATTTACATTTATTATAATTTCAAGTATGAACAGTCAGTGATTTTGATCTGCATTTTACAAGGTTCCAGTTCCAACCACAGCCTTCTTATGGTTTCCTCTCTCCAAATTGCTTAACCTAAAATAACAAATCTTTTTACAAAGCATAGCTGTATCATAATGGGCCCTTTTGAAGTACTATAAGACCATCATCTATTTCCTTGAAACAAGAACTGATTTTTACCAGTGTTTGTTTTAAAATATTGAATATACCAGTATCCTTGGTCACTTGCCTACTCCAAATCAGGAGTGAATGTGTACTGCTGGTGAAATCTGAAATGACTTTAAAAGGAGGTCCATTTGGAGTGATCATGATAATGCAATGTGCTTTCTTTAAGAGTTTCTTAATTAGGAAGTGCTTCCAAACTACCATACTGAAATAGGTCATGGATTAATATGCATGATTCTTTTCCATACAGCTAAACTTAAAAAAATGTAGTTGTTGAGTTATATGTTAATGCTTACAATGAGAGCTATGACCCAGTAACCTGGTAGGATTGTTGAAAGACTGGAATAAAAGTCAAGAAGGAATGGGATCTGTTGAACCAATGTTTTGATCAGACAGCAAAACAGCTCATTGAGCTGCCTGAGGCTGCAGGAAGGAGCTATCAAAAATATCTGTGAATAGCAGGAAAGAAAGAAAGAAGCAAGAGGAGGCCAACTAGGTGGTTAGTTAATAGGGAATGAAAAAGTGCTAGCAGGGATCCAAGAAGCAAGCACCTACTCAGGGTTGGGTAAGGACATGGACAAAAATAGTTTGAACCTGAACTCCATGGTGGACATGCAGACCAGCAAAGACTGAGAACTCCTGAAGTGGAAGAAAATGAAAGGATTTACCTGGATGAATCTGAATACAGTGAGGCAGTTCAGCTATAACCAAATAATGCAGTTGTGTTCAATCAACTTCCCTTCTGGATTATATCTCTACCAGAAGTTTTCCTTCTAATGGATTTATCTGATTAGTGACACTTCCAGTATGTTCCAAGGACGTGAAAATTCAGATTTTGCACTGTGGATTTCCTTATGGTCAAGTCATAAACATTGTTATTCTTTGTTGACATTTAGAATATTCAAATTTGAACAGTGTCCATATACTAAAGAAAGCACAGATAACAGAATCTGTAACTTATGAAAATGTATGTGCCACAGAAGTAGGGCACTTAAAGTTGCTTATTTTTGTTGTATACACAATCAAAATGCTTGTAAACATTTTACAATTATAGATCAATAGAGGGCTTTAAGAGATACTTTCATCTACTCCAATTGCTGAAGATGCACCTCTGTAGCCCAGGGTCTGGCTGTATGTAATGTGTGGTTCAATCGGTTGGTGAATTTTCACTTCCCCTATTTCTGGGATTTGTGACAGCCTGTGGTGACTCTAACCTTCATTCCTTTATCCCTCCTGGATTTCATGCCTAATTAACCAGTATAAAAATGAATACAGAGCTCACAAATTCTTAAACTGGATAAAACAAAGGTAAATGTGGCATAACTGCATCTCTTCCAACCAGTCACTGGGAGTATAAATATTTCCCTTGAAAAAGAAACTTGAAGTAAGGTTAATACATGATTTTGGAGGACAAGAAATCTATTCCTCTCTCCCTTTTAAAAAACATTAAGGGCTAGCAAATGCCTTTAAAATTGAATCCAAGGTAATATACCCAGAGAGACACTCTATCAAGCACACATTCTGATATTTCTTACCAGAAGAGAGACAGTAGCATCACTATATAATTATTTCACAGTTCCTTTTTTAACAGACATACTTTAGCCTAACAACACTGATAGTCTTCTGATCTACAGTTCTCCTTTATTAGCTATTATTCTTGTGACATTGGTTCTAGGCAAGATTTAGACATATTTTTCTTAATCTTTGCCTTAGCACACCTGAAGAATATGATATATTCTTCATCAAAATAGCAAGTCTGTAGTAGGCACTGGACATGAAGTATAAGTTTAGGTAGTCTGAAAAAGGTCACAGGGGTAAGTTTAAGATATTCACCTCACTGCTCCCTACCCCCAATCTTCATGGGGTTCTAAGGCCTCTGAGAATCACTCTTGTAAAAAATATGGGAATTATGTTTTGAAAAGCCCATTAGGGTTTCTGGCATTATTGAGTACCTGCTATATATTAGATGCTTCCTATATTTTCTTTATTTACCACCCTCATAGTTTCATGAGAAAGGAACTTTGTGAAAGAGGAAACAGTTCATTTACTCAACAAATATTTATTGAACATCCCTAATTATCAAGCACTTTTCTGGGCACTGGGAATAGAGCAGTGCCCTCTACACAAAATAGACGAAGTAACTGTTTTGAGAAAACTTACAATCTAGGGGCTCAGAAAAGTCACCCAAAACAAAGATGGGATTTGAAACCATACCACATTTCCAAAAGCCCCTCACATCCTCCTCTGAACATCTGGCTTTCCTCAAGTATCAACATCCAATATAGACTATACTTTTCATTTCAAGCAGATAGCATCCACTGTGGACTGGGCCCTGGACATGGAGGTGAAAGCAGCAGACAAGAGCTCTACCTTTACAGAGCTTACATTAAACAAACACACATGCATTAAAGTACCTAGCTGAAAACTGTGTTAAGTGCAACGAAGAAAAAGCAATAGTATGTCATATAAAAGAATAAGTGGGACCTATTTTAGATTAAGGACAGAATCAGGGAAAGCCTCTCTAAGAAAGTGTTATTTGAGAGCTGAGGATAAGTAAGAGTTAAGGAGGAAAGCAGTATTCCAGAGAGGGAATAAAATGATAGCCTGATGGCAGAAAAGAGTTCTGTGATTAAAGAACTGAAATAATACAATGAACGAAATAATACAAAGAAGAGGCTGGCTTATGAGGTAGGGGCTAGGTTATCTAGGCCCTTGTAAGCAGCAAGGATATTGCATTTTCTCCTAAACACAGTATAATTTATAAAGTTATACAGGAGAGACTATGGGGAGTCTAAAGTAGAAGCTCAAGAAGAAATTGGGTGGTTATTGTAACAGGTGAGAGAAGATAGTTGACTATGGGGGTTGCAATGGAGATAGAAAAGGGGTAGATTATGGACTTATTTAAAAAAAAAAATTGGACAAGACAGAGGTAACAGAAAGGAAGGGTGAGTTGGGATTACTCCCAGGTTTAAACTCAACCAGCTGGGTAGGTGGAGCTGTCCTTCATTAAGATGGAGAAGGATGGAACAAAAGCAGAGAGGGGTGAGATAGGGGATCATGAACTTTGCTTTGGATAGGTAAATCTGAGGTGCCCATGAGACATCCACTTCGAGAGTTAAGAAAGTAGTTAAATAAATGAGGTCAGAGTTCAGAGTGTAGGTCTGGGTTAGAGATACATTTAGGATCCATGAGCACATTTGCATGAGATTTTTTGGGGAGTGTGGAGAAGAGGCACCCTATGGCCAAGCTCTGGGAAACCCAAATACATGCAAGACTTAGGAGGATGAAGAGAGAAAATGACCTTCCTTGAGAGCTCAGGGTTGGCAGGAAGCAGAGACACAATGCATGTTTATTACTAATCTCAAAACAAACCTGTATTTCAGTTTCTGTTGAAAAACATTTTCCCAGTTTGGCATAATACTATCTAGGTTGGCATAACTATTGTATTAGGTTGAACCATATAAATTACCTTTTTTTGGTAGGTCAAAAATAGTCAAATATTGGCAATTTCACAAAGTTCAACTTCATACAACACAATTTGAAACAAAATCCATTTATATTGTGGGACAATATACAGTTTTAAAATGTCATTTCACACATGAAGGAGAATCACTAATACTGTAGGCTTTATTACCGTACATGGAAAAGATATTAGATATTGTACTAGAAAAGATATTAGAACAAATCATACATGATAATGCTGCATACAATGTACCAATTAGTTTCATCCTGACAGTTGACAGCCTGAAAATGCCATTGACAACCCATCACCATGTTCTGTCGATAACCTCAACACTATTCTCTGATAGATCTATATATTTAGCAGAGTAATTTAACACATCTTGCAATTTAACACATCTCAAATTTTTCATCTGGCTTAAGAAAAATATCTCATTTCCTATTCCTTTCCATGTGGAGAAAACGTTTAAAGAAGTTAACAGATATGGTTGACTGCTTAATAATTTAATCTTTGCTTGTAGAGACTAAGCTTTGAAAAACTATTCTGATACAGTTTGACTTACTTTGTGTAATTATAGGTCTACCTCATTTTATCAAGTAGACATATTCTAAAAATTATGTTAATAATTCAATAGCATATTTTAAATTTACCAAGGGGCTCATGATTGAAAATTCTGACAAACTCAGAAGCCTGCAGTTTCTTAGCAGATAATATAAATGTGTGAATTGGTCCAGTATAATGGAGAATAGTGGAGTCTGTGGCAACTGAAGAGGATATTCCTCACCCAAAGAAAATCGTTTTTTTTCCTAATATAATAAACTCTGCAAGACATAATTTCGCTGGCAGGAGGTGAGACAGAAAGATTTCAGTATGTCAAGCTGCCAGTTTGAAATGCCTAATTTAAAGTAAGCTTGCAGTGGATTTTCTATTCTTTTTCTTTACATTATAATGAAACATTCTCTAGTTTTTGTCTGAAATTAGTGTTTTTACATACTGACTTTATTATTTCTATAGGGTTTAGATATATAATTGCAACTGTCTAATTTTTTAAGAACACAAGAGAATTCATAGTTGCAGAATGCAAGGTACAGTATACAAATACTGTGAAGCAACTATGGACAATTCCATAGAAATATACAAAGTATTCTGGTTACTTCTGAGGTCATAATTATATTGCAGAACTATGTTTTGGCTGAAAACAAATGCAAACTAGCTACTGTGTGGTGATACCTGAAATAACCCATATAATTTTCTATGCCTCACTTTCCTCATCTATGAAATGAGAATTATGACAGTACTTGTCTCATAGGATTGTCATAAAAACTAAGGCTGATAATGTATGCATGTAAAGATATTAGTGCTTAGGTCAAAGTAAAAAGTTCAGTCTCAAAAACAGTGAAGTAGGTCTGCACTTCCTTCTAGACAACACCCACTGCCTCCCGTAAACCTTTCACTTTCTCTTCACATACTAATAATAGTCTTTACATGATACACAAATAAGTATCATGAACACATGATGGTAAACCCGTTGCTCCATGTTGCCTTTTCTATTTCATTAATTTCTGTGTGCAGTTATCTTGTTCTTACTTTCCCATGCTACACTGCATGGCTGAAAAATATTTCTCGCAGAGCTTGCTAAATTCAACCTGGAAAGAAGATATGTTACGTAATGTGTAATTAATCATTTCATATGGACATTTCTAAAACAGACATTTCAATGCTGTCATTTTAGATATTTGGGTAACATATACATGTAGTGACATCCAGAAGAAAAGCAAAGCTTTGGTTTAATTTCTCTGAAAATAAGTCATCCTGGCTGGGTGTCTTACCAATAGCTGTGAATTTACTTTTTAAGCACCAAAATTTATTTTTATTTTACCCATTTGCATGCAACTTTAAGAAAATGTATAATTCACTTAGCTTTTCCAGAAAAGTGGAAATGTAACAATTAATCCTCTTTCTTATGCCTTAAGATCATTTTTTAAAACTTACTGGCTCTGTCCTTCATTCACCCAGCCAGTATCTACTGAGCATCGCATACCGCCCCACAGCTTATGTCTCTGCACTTCTCTGAGGTCAAGACATGAACCCTTCAAGCGACTATGCTTTCTTAGTTTCTTAGCTTTTTTTCTCTCTCATCTTTTGTTTATACTGAGTCATTGTTAATTTGTCTAAACATATAAATAGCATTCAATAGTAAATTAAACAGTTTATTAACAGTAAACAGATTCTGCATAAAGGTTAATGAATGAGTAAGGTGAATTTCACAGCAAGGAATTTGGCTGGGTTTGTAAGCTTATTTCCTGCATTCTAAGGTGTGTTACAATGGAAATTCTGGATCCATTTGATAAATGAGATCTTCCTGTTAAAGTTTTTCATTTATAAGTCATTCTAAAAAGAAGAAAAGAAAACACTACTTAAAATATCAGTTGGTGCACTATTAAAGTGAGACTGGGTTTATGGCTTTAAGTCATCAGCCTTATAGTCACGATTGTCCTGTATAAAGATAGCAATTACTGTACTGTAGCTTGTCATGTATGGTTAATGGTCTTCAGTGATGTTTTATTCATGCCAGGGAGCTAGCTGAACATTATGTTTTTATGATGGTAAAAAGCATAGGTGCCTTAATATGTTTTGTGGATGTTGAGAAGGAGTCAAACCAAAAAATAAAATGTTCCCATTAGGCTAAGGTAAGGCATAAAAGGAACATTGTATGAGAGTAAATTAGAGCAACAAAAACAAACAGAAATTTAAGACACAGAAGAGACGAAATGACATTCAGTATTTTAATGAAAGTTGACTTCCTTAATCATAAAAGCAAGGGAATAATTTCAAAATAGTGATATATCAGTATCTCAGTGAGTCATTTTTAATAACATGAAGCAAACTGAATGTAGATAAATGCAATCCTTGTAAAGATTTAAATGCTTTATGTTTTCAGCTGATTTAAAATGGTTTCTTTTTGAATTACTACAATTATTCTTTCTTTTCTTGCTGCTCCACTCAAAACTTTTTTTTTTCTTTTTTTTTGAGACGGAGTCTCGCACCGTCGCCCAGGCAGTTGTGGGATCTTGGCTCACTGCAAGCTCCGCCTCCCGGGTTCACGCCATTCTTCTGCCTCAACCTCTCCAGCAGCTGGGACTACAGGCGTCCGCCACCATGCCTGGATACTTTTTATTTTTATTTTTAGTAGAGATGGGGTTTCACCATGTTAGCCAGGATGGTCTGGATCTCCCGACCTCGTGATCCACCCGCTTGGCCTCCCAAAGTGCGGGGTTTCCGGCGTGAGCCACCGCGCCCGGCCTGGACTCAAAACTTTCTTAGTCCTCTTTATGAGTTTCTCTGTTATCCCAAACTAGTAGTAACAAACCAAATGCCTAGAGACCAGTGAGGCTGGGAAAATGACCAAAAAGAGCTCACTGTAAGACAAGAGAGCATGGTAGTCATTGTAGAGAATGGGTATTTAGATACAGTAAACACACACAGACACACACACACGCTCTCTTACCTGTGAGCTGACTGCTGACCTATTTTGTAATCCCTGAGCTAATTCACGGACAAAACTAGTTGATCTTGTACTCAAATTCCCTCAAATCTCCATCATCAGTGCTACCACCTCTAAGACACTGTCATCTCCACTTCTTCCAAAGTCCATTTTTATCCCTTCATGATTCTTAATGTTGTATGACTACTTACTTTTTCCCTCTTGAATCAAGATCTGGCACCAAGGGCCATGTTTACAGTTCTTTTTCAGACTGGTTTATCTATGTTAGTTCTATGTGACCGACACAAACAGACTCATGGCTATTCAGTCTTCACTATGCATTACACCTTTATTTATAACATAAATAAAGGAGGTAACATAAATTACCTCCTTGACCTTAAAGGCTTTTGCCTCGGATTCTGTTTTGTCTTATACAAATACAGCTGGCTTACATTTTAAAACTTATTTTTGTCTATTATTGCTACGTTATCCTTTTACTTTAAACTAGTATTATTTTGCTTAACTTTGTCTCTTTTAAATATTAAATAGTTTGACTTTTTTTCTATCTAGTATGATGGATTTTGTGTTTCATTAATGAACTAAAGCTGTTGATAATTGTAATTTTTTTTTAGTATTTGTCATTCTAAAATTCTGGTTTTTCTTTTTGTTTTGATCACATTTTTTTGTTCCTACATTTTCTATGAACGAAAAATAAAATAAAAAGAAGTCTTACAATAAGCTGATATTTCCACCTCCTTTATTTCTATCTGCTTAAAGTTGCTTATGCTTTTTCTTTGCCTTTTGAAATTAAAAAAACAAAACAAAACAACAAAACACAAAAAAACTTTAACAAAGTGTGGCTAGGTCTTAGTTTCTCTTCGCTAATTTTTCATGGTGTTCTGAGGCCAAGTGACGTAAAATGAATTCTTGTTCTATATTACTTTTTATCTGCTAGTCTGGGCTCCTCATAATTCAATCTTCTGTAACTCTTCCCTATGTTTAAAAATTTTTTATATATTCACTTAAAAAACAGGTTTATTGAAATATAGTTCACATACCATAAAATTTACCCTTTTAAAGTGTATAATCTAGTGGTTTTTAATAGGTTCATCAAGCTGTACAGCCATCACATGATCTAATTTTAGACCATTTTGTCACCCCAGAAAGAAACCCCTCAACTATCTGCAGTCACTTCCTGTTCCCCTTTGTCCCTTACTAGTAATCTACTTTGTGTCTTCATGGATTTGCCTATTCTAGATTATCTTTCATATAAAATGTGGCCTCTGTGGTGTTTTTGCTTAGCATGATTTCAAGGGTCATTCATGTTGTATCAGTACCTCATTCCTTTTAATGGTCAAATACTATTCCACTGTATGCCTATACAACATTATGTTCATCCATTCATCAACTATGAACACTGGGTTGTTTCCACTTTTATGAATAATGCTGGTATAAACGCCTGTAGATGTTTTTGTGTAGATAAAATATTTTTTTAACTCTTTTCGGCATATACCTACAGTGGAATTGCTGGGTGATAGGCTAACCCTGTGGCTAATATTTTGAAGAATGGCCAAACTGTTTTCCAAAGTGGCAGCATCATTTTACAATCGCACCAAAACCTTATGAGGGTTCAAATATCCCCACGTCCTTACCACTACTTTGTATTGTTACAGGTGTCTGTCTCTTTGACTGTAGCCATCCTAGTTTGTGTGAAGTAGTATTTCACTGTGGTTCTGATTTGCATTTCCCTAGTATCTAATAATGCTTTGTATTTTTTTTTCATGTGCTTACTGGATTTTTATATCTTGTTTGGAGGAAGAAATGTTTACTCATATCCTTTGCCTACTTTTAATTGGGGTTGTCTTTTTATTGTTGAATTATAAGTTATTTATGAGCTTTGCATATAAGGTTCTTCTCAAATATCTAATTTGCAAATATTTTCTCCCATTATATGGCTTATGTTTTCAATTCTTGTGTCCTTTGAAACACAAAAGTTTTAAGTTTGAGGAAGTCCAATTTGTTTTTATTATGTCTCTTGTGCTTTTGGTGTCATATCTAAGAAACTACTGTGTCATTTATGGTAATAATTTACTCCTATGTTTTAAGAGTTTTATAGTTACAGCTCTTACATTTAGGCCTGTAATCCATTTTAAGTAACATTTCTGTCTATGGTTTGAGGTAGAGTCCAATTTTATTTTTTTCCATGTGGATATGCAGTTGTCTCGGTATCATGTGTTCAGGAATATCCTTCCCCATTAAATTGTCTCAGCACTCTGTTGAAAATCAATTGACTGAAAGTAAAGAATTATTTTTTGACTCTGAATTCTGTTCTACTGACACATATATGTCTGGGTTCCTTGCATTTCCATGTTGAGTCCTAAGATCAACTTGTCAATTGCTGCAAAAAAGGTGGCTGACATTTTAATTAAATCTGCATATTTGGAGAATACTGCCATCTCAATAATATTAAGTCTTTCAACTCATGAACATGAGATACTTTTCAATTTATTTCGGTCTTCTTTAATTTCTTTCAGTGATGTTTTGTACATCATTTAGTGTTTTTGTTGTAAAATTCTTGCACTTTTCTTAAACTTATTCCTTAGTATTTTATTTCTTTTTTATGCTGTTTTAAGTGAATCTTAAAATTTTGATTTTGGATGTTCGCAGTTAGTGTATAAAAATACAATTAATTTCTTTATATCAATCTTGTATCCTGCAACCTTGCTGAACTGTTTATTAGTTCTAATAGTTTTTCATGTGGATTTCGTAGGATTTTCTATATACAAGACTATTTCATATGTGAAAAGAAACTTATTTCTTCCTTTCCAATATGGGAGCTTTTTATTTCTTTTTCTTGCCTAATTGCCCTGGCTAGAACCTCCAGTACAGTGTTGAATAAGTGTGAGAGCTGACAATGTTGTTGAATAAGTACAACAACTTATTCCAGTACAGTGTTGAGTAAGTGTGAGAGCTGACATCCTTGACTTATTCCTGATCTTAAAGGAAAATATTCAGACTTTCACTATTAAATATGTTAGCTATGTTTTTCTTTTTTTAAAATTATGTTTTTTTGTAGACGTACTTACCCCATTGAAGAAATTCTTTTATTCTTAGTTTGTAAAATGTTTTTATCATGAAAGTGTGTTGTTTTTTGTCAAATATTTTTCTTCAGTTGAGATAATTACAAGTCTTTTATTTCATTAATATAGTGTATTACGCTAATTGATTTTCATGTTAAACCAACTTTATTCTTAGAATAAATCCTACTGGATCGTGGTATTTAATGCTTTTGTTGCCAGACTGGGTTGCTAGTATTTCGTTGAGCATTTTTGAGTCTATATTTGAATTTTCTATTTTTTAAGTTGGTCTTAGTAGTTCGTGTCTTTCTAGCAATTTGTTCATTTCATCTAGGTTATCTAATCTTTTGCCATATAATTGTTCATAGTGTTCCCCAATAATACTTTTATTTCTGTAAGATTGGTAGTGATGGCTCCTCTTTATTATATTCACCTTTAAATATTACTTTTGTCTAAATTCTGAGAAAGTATCTTAACTTATAAAAAACTGACTGGTTTGGCATCCTTCAATACTCAATAAGCTATTCAGTCTTAATTAACTATATTTTAAAGTATAGCATTACTTTTTCCATACACTTAGGTTGTTTGGCTCTTACATTAATCTTACCGTCCTAGTACAATATTCTGTGCAACTCTTCTAAATTTCTCACAATTAGACGATACCCTTCTTGGTGTCCTGAACATTATTTTAGGGGTTGAAGGGGAGTTAAAATGAGAGCTTCAAATCCTTATTTGAGTAAAAAAAGTTATAGTTAACTTACAACATAAATTATAATAAAATAAAACCTAACATTTGATAAAATAACATTTAATGAGCATTTCCTACATGCCAGGTACTGTGCGATGCACTCTATGTAAAATCTCATTATATCAACATAAACAACCTTTGAGTAAAGTTACATATCACAAAACTAAGGTTTAGAGAGATTAAGTAACATACTGAATATCATATAGCTAATGACTATGGAACAAAAATTTGAACCCAGTTTTTTCTGACTGTAGAGCTGACATTCTTAACCAGTGGTTGACAAACTTTTTTAAAAGGGCCAGATAGGAAATATTTTAGTCTTGTGGGTCACGTCTTCATTGCAATGAGTCAACTCTGCTGTTGTACCAAGAAAGTAGCCTTAACAAGATGTAAATGAATGGGCATGGCTGTGTTCCAATAAAACTTTATTTATAAAACAAGGTACTGTGATTACAGGCCCTAGCTTGCCATCCCCTGCAATTAAGCAACATACCAACTGCCCTAATTCTTCCTCAAAGCCTTTCCTGATTACTACATAGATCAATTTCTTCTCCTTCTGGCTTTCTACCATAGTAACTGTTGTAATATCATATCCTTAAGTCATATATCCTTGTTGTAATGTAAATGTGTCTTCCAATGCCTTCTTTTAGTAACTATATTGACAAAAGATTATGCCAAACAGTAATTTGTTTTATCCCCCTACAGCATCCAAACTAACACTAGAGATTGTCTGTAGAAAAGTTTAGAAATTTACACGTGACTGTAATCTGGAAAGCTTTATCCCAATAAAGCCATTCACCTAGGGTAACATGATAGAAATGTAAAAATCAGGCAGTAAAAATGTTGATACAGAAATGTAAAGACAACTACAATTTTGCCAAGGTTCTACAGTCAATATGAGAGTAGATTATGAGAGTTTTATAGGCAGAGAAAAAAATTAATGTACTTATTTACATTTTCTCTATTTCAATTTTCTTCTTACACTTTCCTACCTCAAGGAATCATAATTCACCAAAACCGTATCAAAGTGTCACTGTATGAAAGAGACATAATTTAGGTAATAATCACTCTATAGATGTTCATATTTTTCACATTTTTGAAATGGATAATAATATCATTTTCTAGGGTAACAAATTTTTAGAGTAGGCTCTCCTCTAGGGAATAACGACTTATTTTGCTTTTTCAGGCAGCTAAGAAAATCTTCATAAAAGAAATCCTAATACTCAATTTTTCTTTTATTTGCATTATACCCATATCTTTTAATGCGGTCTATATGAAGAGATTACTGAATACTTTTAGATTTAAAGCAGATTATAGAACTATCAAGTTTTAAAAGTGTTTGTAATGCAAAGTACAGGAAAAATATTAGATGCAATAGTAGCTAGATGTCCTTTTAACTGGAGAGACATCAGTTTCTGAGGAATGCCTTTGCTCAGGGACTTAAAATTTAGAAATCACTGAAGTGAACACTTGGTGTGGGAAGGTGAGAGTTGCTAAACTACTACACACACACACGCACATACACACACACAAAATTGATAAGAATGAGAAGAAATAAAATTTAAAATAAACATGGTTTTAGTCATCAGACTATGGCTGAAACTACTGACAGTTACCCAAAAGTCATTCTCAAACCTTTGTTCCCCTGCTCCATCTACCACAGAAGCCAAAAGTCTTTGATATCTCAACTTCCATTAAAGCTAGGACAGCCATATGACATGAGACAGTTAGTGCACAGTGGACATTTGCTGGGGATCTTTGGGAAAGCTTTTATTTCCTGATTAAAAGAGAAAGACTCAACAGGAACAACTGTTCCTCATTCTTCCTTCTTTGAAAGAGAGTGTGATATCTGGATCAACAGAGGCATCTGTCTTACAGCAAGCACAACAGAAATCACAAAGACAAAACCCTGACAACATCGAGCCTGTAAACAAAAAGCAAACGACGACTCTCCTCAGACTTCTTGTTCTGGAAAAATAAATCCCTATTGTTTTATCTCATTGCGCATAAAACTTGCAGCTGAACGCGTTTCTAGTTGATACGTACTTTACAATTATTTTTTAAATTGTTAATCACTTTTGGGGCACGCAATGTGAGGAAAAATTTGCTTTTAAGATAATCCTGGATAAGATTTCTTTCTCTCCCTTTCAAAATGTTCAATTTTATATTACTAATTATTAATTAAATCTGCTATTATATTAACAAATAGCTATTATTTACACCTTTAAAGTTATTAGCATTTTTCATTTTTATTCCTTATTTATTTTTTAAATTTTAAGACTTTTTCTTCTTATCTAGATAACTAGTTATTTGCATTTTTAAAAGAATATTTCAGAAACTTTGAAATACAAAAACTTTGTTGCCTTAGATTTAGTTGATATACCTTGCACTCAAAATCTCATAATTTTTAAAAAAAGTTTCCTAATTTACCAAAGCCAAAAATTATTCTATTTTTATATAGCTATGACATTATTGGTATTATATAATTTCATCTGGTATTGTATGTCAAAGGACATAAGATGTAAGATACTATTTAACCTGCCACAGACATCGAATAAGGGATTTAACATCTGTAAGCAATTTAGGAGACTAGGTACAGGTTTCTTAACTGGAAGGATGAATATATCTCAAAAACACTAATTGCTTCAATGATTCTAAATTGCTTCGTGAAGTACACAACAATTAAATGCTCCAATAACTGATTTAATTCAAGTAAAGGCAAAAATTATACATCACAATGTGGTATCTCTAGCATACTACTAACAGGTATAAAAACAATAAAATCAGCTCTTCAAGTTAGATCTGGTTAAATGACCTCAAAGCAACAAAATTTAGTTTATCAAGAAAATGACAGAAGCAATCCAATGTGGGTAAAATATCAGAAATGTTTCGGTGGCCTCTTTGGGGTCTGTTCAAGAAAAGCAAAGATGCTAGGAGTGGACTACAAGTTGATAGGTACTCACTGAATTGCCTGGCTGTGCTATAGAAAGCACTGTGACATTTGAGCTACTCTTACTGGGAACGCTGGTGTGAGATACACCTGGGAAAAACAATATAGTTTGACAAAATAAGGTTATTAAATGAAAAACATTTCATCTGTTTTCCTTCCCACATTAAGTAAGAGCTGTGAGGAGCTCCGAAGTCTCCCTTCCTAGGCAGAATCAGAAGGGGGCCTCCAAGCAGTGGCTGAAACTGAAGGCACCCTGTAAGTTTTCGCCACCAAGCTATATACAGAAGGCCGACACTGAGCACTGACAATGCCACGTCTCAAAACTCATTCGTTTCCAATGATGGCTCAGATATGACAAATACCTATATAATTCAGGTACAATATAAGCTTTACTAAGGCCTCCCAATGCAACCTTTTCACTGAAAATAGAACATTTATGACCAGTTAAACTTTAGTTAAGATGAGGCCTCATACTACATTCATCTATTTATTTTTCTCTATTTGTTAAGAAAAAAAGTAATGGAAATGATGTGTAGTGGAGAGGAGGTATTACATAAAATACCTTTATTTAAGGAAAAGCACATCTTTAAATCAGCAGAGTTCTAGAGGCAAGGAGAGAAAAGGACCACACAAACCCTAAACAGCATCTAATGAATAAATTGATGTCTGAAGCATGCGCCCATGCGTGCAAACACACACACACACACACACACACACACACACACACGGTTGCAGTTAATAACAAAATTTGTTCTACTCATTTAGAAATCCAACAAAAGACAGCAATATTTATATTTAGCCGTAATATAAGCAACCATTGTTGGCAGAGGGCTGAATTTAGGACTAACACAGATATCTAAGAAAAATTTATTTTACTAGTTGTATTTGTTTGCAAAATGATGTTTCATTATAGATTGCCAAATAGTTATCCAAATTGTTACTACTTACCAAGTATGAACTATGTAAAAGAATTCTCAAAATGAATACAAAGGTCAATGAAACTCGGTGTTAGCTCTAAAGATACTAAGTATCTGGTGAGAAAGATGGTATGAACTAAGTTTACCCTACACAAGGCACAGTGCTAATCATTAAGAATAATATCAGCAGGGCATGGTGGTTCACACCTGTAATCCCAATTCTTTGGGAGACCAAGGTAAGAGAATTGTTTGAAGTCAGGAGTTTGAGACCAACCTGGGCAACACAGTGAGACCCTCATCTCTATAAAAAGTTAAAATTAGCTAAGCATGGTAGTTCTTGCCTATAGTTCTAGCTACTGGAGAGTCTGAGGTGTGAGGAGAGCTTGAGCCCAGGAGTTCAAGGTTACAGTGAACTAAGACCAGGACACTGCATTCCAGCCTGGGCGACAGAGTCAGACTGTGTCTCAAAAAAAAAAAAAAAAAAAAAAAAAAAGAAGAAGGCAAAAAAAAAAAAAGAAAAAGGCAGGTTAATTATCAGTTCTAAGCAAGCCAATTTATATCCATCAACATGAAGGTAAAAGTAAACAGAAGGTAGTTAAATATTTGCTATAATTAATTTTACTACTAAAAAACTATATACAATTAACGAGAATTGTATAGGTCTTAAAATTTAGGAAAAATTACGTTAGATTCTTAATTCTAACACCAATCAGATTAATTTGTTTCGAGAAGGTCAAATGCAAAAAACAATTAATGACCAACTCTACATATGCTTAAACAAAATCAGTCTACTTCTTTCTTTTTTTGGAAGAAATAATTAGAAAAACAGAAGAGCAAATTAAGTTTTTATAGAATGAAATATGGTTTCTACAGATAAGCTTCAACAAAGGTATAACTCCAGGGCCTTGAGGTTAAATGGTGGTGTGCCCTGGATTTTCCTGTCTGTGAAATTCAGACCTTAAGTGCCACCATTTGGAGATTCCTTTACCCTTGCCTATATATCCTATTTCTGAGATGAATTTAGAAACGCTGGCGCCTAAATTTGTAACGTATTTGCAGCCCACACAGTGTGAATCCAATTGTCCTCAATCAACACTTTCGCAAAGGCAAACGAGCATAAAGACATTCTCAGAAGGACTAATGTATAAGCAATCATTCTGTGAGGTCAGCTGACTCTATCTATCAAAGGGCAAATTGTCTTAATGTGAGCATTATAGAAGTATTGTCCAATGTCCAATGATTCTAATTCAGTAATTGGTTACTCAGTTTCTTTACGCTGAATATGACATAAGGTGCTCAGGACTAAAAGGAGATAGAAAAGAAGTACATGGTATCTAAGAGTTAATAATGTAGTTACTTAAAACACAGTTTCCAAATTTTAAAGACTAAATTCTTAGAAGATTTAAAAAAAAAAAGAAACAACAAAAAAACTCTCCCTTATTTGTGTATGTTAATTCTGATCCCAAAAGCAGTGTTTAACCTTTGGAATTTGCTTAATTAAATAAATGGTATCTTGCTCATCTTAGTGTCTGGTTCAAGTACCTTTATTATTTTAAAGGGGCAAAACATCATTTTAGGTATTTACTTCTTGATATTTTGTCCAAATAATGTTTCACTTAGAAGTGAGTGTACACGGAGGATTTTTATGCTTTAATAACCCATGAATATTCAAAATCTAATGAATACCAGTTTGATTCCAGTTAAAATGGCCATTGACTGGAATCAGACTGGTATTCATTAGATTTTGAATATTCATGGGTTATAAAAGCATAAAAAAGGAAGGTTAATCATCCAAAATGTATTCCAGTAAAAACTGCCATTTTAACTGGAATCAGACTGGTATTCATTAGATTTTGAATATTCAATTTTACTTAGAAAAGTAATGTATTCCAGTATGAATACAGGCCTGTACAAATTAATGAATGACTGGGGGAGAAAAGGCCATGGAATCATGGATTATGGGAACTTAACAAAAAATAGAAATTTTTTTTCTCTTTTGCTAAAGGTGTGTTTCTCAAGTGTTTTCTTTATATCTATTCCCCTGTCTCCTTCTTTACCAAAACCATTTGATCTTGGACCTTTAAGTCTTGCTCTTTTGTGCTGCATGCATCAGTGAATCCTCCTGTTGAAGAGAAATCCATACTAACTTATTTTTACTCAAAAGGCTTAGAATCAGAATTCTAAAGAAAGGACCAAAGGATATGGTAATTGGAAATTAACCAAGGTTTTTGGCTAAAGAACAATCATCCCCTGAGCAATTTCCATTCAAGAGAGACATTCTGCACTCTGTTGCTTTTCCTTTCTCATCATATATATTCACTGATAGCCATATACCAATAGTAAAATTAGAGAGCAGAATAAGTAATATGCTTATAACATAGGTAGCATTTTACACAGAATTATAAACTGCCATAAAACGAACGTTTTCAACACCAATCAAGAAAAATCTTCAGATTACCTGAGATTGAATGTGAATATTAACTAACATGAATCAAGAGTTCAAAGTAAAAAATAAATGCCATATACCGCCAATGATATTCTCTCATGTAAAAATATGGTCTTTTTTCAAATGATATTGAAACCCAATCTCTTTTACTGACACAGTAAAAAGGATCCAAATCTTGGAAATAGGTGAAAAAAATCAGTACTTTAATACCACAAACTCATTCATTCCTAATGAGATTCTAGCCTTTACCATGCCTCAGAGCAGAAGACCTATCAAAAGCTGAGATTCAAAGTACATCTTAATTTCAACTGTTTAGATATTTATCTTCTATCCATTTGCTTGCTTATTAACTGTTTCCCAATAAAACTCTTTCAAACAGATATTTTAATAAAGGCTCGGAAAGAATTTCATTGCTAGTATTATAATTATTACATGGGGGAAATAACCCAGAGACAGCAATTATTCAGTTTCACAAAACGAATTAGTAGTAGAGTCTGAGAAAGGATCTAAGACTGATTCAAGACAATTCACTTAATCACAAATAACAAGGGCAAACAATCTTTTCCAAGTGTCACCCTAATACCCACTTTTTTTTTTTTTAACCCCAACATCATTTTCACAGGGCCATATCAGCTATGTGAATTAATAGATTCTCCAGTGCTGTAGCAAAGATAAAATCTGATCCTTACAGTGCTTAAGTTTAGCAGCTACTGTTGCTTTTTCTTTCTTCTAAGCTCTTTGCTGTTTTTGATACTTAGCTGATCTGCTTAGGGATAATCAAAAAGCAGCTGTTTTTCTAAGAGCTATCTGTCTATATATTTCTATGGTATGTGAGAGTGTGGGAGGGAAGAGTATATACACTGATAAGTCACTTAGGCTTACCGGTAGTAGCACGCAGTAGGACTGAACTTTAAGCTGGGAAGAGAATTCATTTGAGCCATTTCTTTTCAAAGAGAAATCTGGCATGCATTACAAAAATAAAATGTAAAATCCCGAGAACTCAGGAGAGCACAGAAATAGGAGAAAACAAGGCAATTACTCCATTTTATTGACCCTGGTTATTAAAAAAACATAGATTAAAGTATTGAGACAGACTCTGAAATATACAACTGTCACAATGAAAGCATTTCAGAGCAAAATTTGCTGCAATATGCTACTATGATTAAAAGCCATGTAATCTGGGAACCTCTGTAACAAAATGAAAATGAACTAGGAAAATAGCTTCTTACTACTTCTCTAAAAATAAAAGGCTGTAATTTTGTCATAATTACACAAAGGTAGGTGAGACTTTCATCTTTACCCAGCATTACAACATATTTCCATCCATACGTATTACAATTAACGTTGCTTTGAATACACATATGGTTTAATACCGAGAATAAACTATTATTTTGTGACACTACATGTGTTTTAAATCTGAACCCACCATCATAACACATATTAAGGATAGTCCTTCAGCACATACTTTCTACCCAGAGAAAAGATTCCCACACAGCTTTCCATGTACTCTTGATTTTAAAATGTACACATATTATCGGACACAAATGAGAGAATAAGGAGCAGCAGTGAGGTACACCATATGTTCCCACTGTAGGCTGAATCCAGGTCTTTGTTCCAATATTCCAGAGCCACTGGAAAGAAAGCTAACTATCCATTCATTAAAATTCATTTTTACATTATTGCTGGCAAAAGTTATACTTTTGATAGATTAAGTCAGAGCCCATCCTATCCTGACTATTCCTGCCTGCATTTGCTTCTTTAATACGGATTTCTTGCAATTCTATGAAACTGCAGAATAACCACCCTGGATAACAGGTCGGTAGCAGAACAATCTGATAAACCAACATAAAGGTAGACACTGAAGAAGAACGCAAAGTTATCTTCCTAGTGAAATAGTTCAGAAGTCATTCTTTATCAATAGCAAAATTTTTGCATTTTATACGCTACGCACCTATAACATCCACCAGATAACATCCACCTCGTCCTCAATTAGCAGGGTTTTTCTCAATCTTGAGATCCCCCCAGAACAGTTTTACTGGTGTAACTCAAACCAAAAACACTAACCACGCCCTTTATACCCAGAGTCAAGCTTCTTTTTGCTTTTTTGCCCTTACAGTCCAAAAATGTAAATCTTTCACCCGAGAGGGTTTACACCGGTTTCCTAACCCAAGGCGGACTCTTTTAGCTGTATCTTGATGTAATTCCTATTGGAACACGTTTTCTCCAGGGCAGTGCAGACGCCCCGAAGAAGGACCCACGCTTACCTCCCACACACCTGCAACCCCTGACGGGATGCTGGAGCTGGTGCTCGGAGGACTGTGCTCCGCTCCGCTCTCGTTCCTGCTTTCGTCTCTCCCGGGAAACTACAGTCCAGACTGCGCCTCTGGCTTCTACAGGGACCCAAGCTCCGCCTCTCCCTCCTCTAGTTGGCGAATTTGGCAGCTGTTGCTCCTCCCCCTGCTGTTTTTGCAGCTGCCCGGGCCGGAGGCAGCGGAAAGCAGCTGCCCGTGTACCTTCCCGCTCCCCGCACTTCTGCAGCTGCTCTGCCACTTCCCCTCCCCTGGGGGTCCCTCTCCCCTCCTCTGTGGCTCACACCTGGAGCGGTCTCCTGCCCCACCCAGGCGTCTCTGCTGGGAGCCCCGGCTCAGCCTATCTCTCCCCGACGCGTGGGTCTGGTTGCCCGATGTGCCCGGGGCTTAGCTGCTCCTCCGCCCTGTGCAAGTCCCCACACCAAGCCCTCCCTTCACCCGGGTGATTTCCCCGAGGCTTCCTCTCCACCCGTACGGCATACTCAGCCCGACAACCCCACGATCCCCACCACGGGCCCCTCACCCCCTTCCTTCCTCTGCTCTGTCAGCCCGCCCCCTCAATGGGTGAGGCGCCTGCGGGGCCTACCCGGCACCCTGATTGGCGCAGGTGAGGGCTTGCCCCGCCCTTCCTCTCCCTTCCGTGCACCATCTCTCTTCATCTCACCTCCTCCCGCAAAGGCAGGGAACTCTCCTAGTATTGGCTAGAAGTGTCCCCACCCATCGCCTCAGGATCTCCCGCACGGCCTGCCGGGAAGTGTAGTCTTCCGAGTGCAGGAATTCCGGACAACGTTGGCGAGCGGGACTACGAGTCCCCATAGGCCTCTGCGCGACTCCGGCTGGGCAGGATTCCGGACAACGCCTGGTTCCTCTCGGGTCCTTCCGGCGTCGCCGGAGTGAATTGATCCGGGAGTTGAAGAGGGCTGCAAAGGTGGGAAGTGAAGTCAGTGCCTCAGTTGCTGGTAAGGTGTAGCTGTTCTGTCCCAGTCCCCATAGCTTTGCACCGAGCAGAAGAGGTCTAGGGTCACGCAGGGGCCATGGCTGAGGCACTCGGGCTTGATTCTGGCAGGCGGAGCGGACGGGGCTGAGAGCGGGGCCCTACGGGCGTAAGCGAGGTTACCCTACGCGAGTGGCGTAAAGCGGGTTTGTAAATGCCGCCTGCCGGCTTGGGCCCGAACGCCTCCAGGAAGTCTCCTCTAGGTGGGGGCGGGAGGGGAAGGGCGAGGTTGGCCCCTGGTGCCCCGGGAGAGGGGAGAGGGCGGATGTGCCTGGGGTGGGGTCCTTTGAAGGTGTGGCTTCGCACGGAGAGGTGAGGCAGCTCTTTTCCCCCTGCTTTGTAAATAAGAGAAAGGGAGGAGGAAGGAAAGGGTGCTGGGCAGTCTGCTGTCGGGGGTGACTCGGGTTATGCCCTTTGAGGGAAGGGGAGCACTGGAAGAAGGAAGAGACAAATGTTGAGGTCTACGGATTCAGTTCCAGTTTAATGATGTGGCCCTCTAAGGAGGTAATTTTGCCTTAAACAGAAAGGCTTGACCCTCGTAGGTGTCATACCCAAGTATGTTTTTACTCCTTTACTGCTTTCAGAGCGCTTTCATTTTGGGATGCTGATGAGGAAACCGAGGGATTATATGACGTGCCCAAGGTCACACACGTAGGGACAGACTTTCTGAAGCTAGTCCTGTTCGAGTTCAGCTTCTGGAGTAGGGACGTTGGTTGTGCTTTTTGAAAAGAGTGGAGGAAGTTGCAAAGTAAATGTATTTTATGTAGTACATCTAAGAAGCCATTGTGAGATGAAAAGTTGTTTCTTGAACTGGAGTGAAATTCCTCAATAAAGGAAAGAACCTTTTGGGAAAAAAAGGGTCAGTGTTAACTTTTACAGATTTCCCCCTCTTTTTTAGGGATGTATTAAATGATAGACTCTACTCTCACAGTTCATTTTTAAGGGTAGGTAATAGGATGGGAGAACAACAGTTAATATCCATCCTTAGAAGAACATTCTTTTCTTTTTCTACTTTAGGACTGTTTTTACTCTCATTTTGTAAAACTGATACTAGTTGGATTGGAATTCTTTCACAAAACTTTAAACTTTTTTCAAATAATGTTAGGAGAGTTTAGTGTGCCCGTTACTAGAAAAGAAAGTACTTTGCATTTCTTGGAGGTAACATCGTCTTTTTTGTTTGAGATTTTACTTCTCCCCCATTTTCTTGACTTTAGGCTGTATTTGTGTGTGTGTCTGCAAATAATAGAATTAGGCTGTTACATATTTTTATTTTTCTTAGAATCATCTGTGACTTTCAATTCATTCTTACTTTACATTAAAGAATGAAAAAACAGTACACTTACATTTTATCTCTTGCAGAAAATAGTGCCCTTATGCAAATTTTATCCTCTATTGTGACCAGTTATAGCTCATGACTATTATTATTGGATAGGGTTTTAATAGAATTGTAAGAGTATGTTCATTGATGCCAGAATTTCTTTGTGATAACTTTATATCCATAAAGGTTAGCATGTAATAAATCATGGCTTACTCTTAACATGTAATAAATCATAGCTTACTGTATTATGTATAAGTTGATCATCAGACTATGCTGAATTTTGAATGTACTCTGCAGTTACTATATTTTCAACAATATAGTAACTTTTTAATGCAAAAATATTTTTTTGGAGTAGAGGTATTCTCTTACCTGATGGTTGAAATTAAGATGGTCTGGAAATTAATACGATTTTTAAAATAGAAAAAGTATGCTACTATAGAATGAAGTAAAATCAGGAATAATGTACCATGAGTAATGTAGTACACAGACAAGGAAGACCCAGTTAAACAAATGGAAAATTATGTGAGGATAACTGACTTTGTGCTGGATTAAGAAGGGTGCGGTGGTGTAAATAGACCATAAACTGAACATGAGTCAGTGATGGTAAAGGAAGAATATTAATGTATTTTCTAGATGACAATGTAAGTATTTGCCTTTTGTTGAAGGAGGTATGAAATACTAACCTTTGGCACATAATTCTGTCATTATGGAAAGAGGTTTTGAACTATGAGGAAATTTTGGAAATAATATAATGCATTTGTTCAGTGTATTTTAGATTTTGTTCTTGGTTCATTTCTGCCAGTACTCTATGTCTGAGGCCAATTATAGTTTTGATATTTCTTCTGTTGGGATGGTGGATTAATGTTTGTATTGTTTTTAATCATCTTTCAATCACATGCTGCAGTATTGTTGTCACTTTAGATCTCTGCACGTTGGATAGTTAAGAGTTCACGGAGTTATGTGTATACATGTAGTTTGCAGCTCACCAGTGTCTTCATTTATTCTCATGCTGGGCTTTGCAGGAGCCTTATATCAGCTTTTGGATGTAATTTCTTATAGGACTTGGGATGTCTTCCATATATTATACATCTGTCTCTTTCTCTTAAGGATGTAAGGTCTGTAAGAATAGGGACTGTTTATTATTGTAGTCTCAGTAGGTAAGGTAATATTTACGAAGAGAATGAAGAAGCTCAGGTTGGTTAAGTGACTTGTAACTGGTGGGAGTAAGATAAAAATCGAGATCTTCTGACTACAGATCTTTAATATTGTGGAGTAAAGACTTAGTTCCCTTAGATTTACATGAGAAAAAGACAATGTGACTTAAATATTCAAATACTATTACTTTCTTACTCTGTTTAACACTAAAAATTTATCTCTTCTCCTATCCAACTCTCCGTCCTTATCCCCAGCCTTTCTCATTTACCATGCCTTTTGGTTACTACATACATAAGCTCCTTCCTGACTTGGTGGCCATTGCATATTCCATCTCACTCCTTGGCCTACCTAAATGTGGCTACCTGATAGTCAGTTTTCATATCTCAATTTAAATATTCTTTCTCGGGGGAGCCTTGCCCTCCTTCCCAAAACCAGAATAGGTTCCCGCCATGTATTCACCATACTCTGTACTCCTTTGTGGCATTATGATAATAGAAACTTAATTATTTCTGTATTTATTTGACAAATATTGTCTCCTCACTGGACTATGAGCTTCCTGAGCAGGGCCCTCTCATTTGTCATGTGTTACCCTACCCCACTACTTACCTAGTACCTGGCACAATATAAGGGTTCAGTAAATATTTGCTGAATGAATGAAGGAGTGTATTCATGCACAATGCTTCCGGCACTTCTCTGGGGACAGAAATAGAGAAATGAATAAAGCAGATATGCTTTCTGGATTGAAGTATATAAGAACTTTCAAATGAGCCATAATGCTTAGGCAATTTAGGTTATATGCAAAGGAGTCATTGACAGAATTTTAATATAAATTGTAGAAAAATGTTTGTTCTTTTTGGAGGTCTCTGAAATCAGGTTTAATTTTCTAGATGGAAATGACAAAGGAATCACTTTCATTTACAGCAAAATTGCTGTATAACGCAGCATTTTAGAGATCACTGTCCTGCTTTTTGCAAGCGATGTTCATTATGACAAAATACAGACATGGAAGAAACTTCTAATGGACTCTTCTTCCCTAATGTTACCTCATTTTGCCTTAAAAACCTTTATTTCCTCTAGGTAGTATTATTAACGCTGTTTTATAGCTGAAGACATCAAGAAAATAAGTAAATTTACTTATTAAACTAAAAAAAGTTTAAATTGCTAGAGTTTCCAAAATGTAGGTACTGGAACCATGGTTAGAATCCAGATCTGTCTCCATATTCTGAAATCCATAATTCTTCCTTTTTCTTTGCTTTTTTGTTTTTTTCTTGCTTTTTAACTTTGCTATCTTCCTATGAATTATACCTTTAATATCACTTAATTTAGACAAGGTGGCTTTGTAAAATTGAGTAGTTTTTGTTTCAAAGGAACTTATATTTTGGGATTCCTAAAAATTTTTCTAATACTTAAGTGAATCTTATTTGCTTTAAACCTGGAGACTTAAGCATAAAAAGATCATTTTTTAAAACATGCAAACTGAATTTTAGTGATAAATCGTGTTAGGTTTTGGTCTTGAAAACAAATTCCGCAGTCATTTGTTGTACCATAGTATGGCATAGAGTAAGGTCAATAGTCCTGAGTTATTGTAGCCTTATATGCCTTCATGGATTTACCAGTTTACTTTTCCACAAGATATTGTCAAAAAGAGATTGCTGATATTTGGCTTTAAAATTTAGTAATACTATCCATTTTATTATTAAAAACAAGTCTTTGCTAAATCCGAAACTTTTTAGAAAGTCAGTGTTGATGTTACTTGAATCTTGGATGAAATATTCATATTTACCTAGCATAACCAGTATGTGGAGGATGAAGCTGAAGTACTGCTTTTTATATGTTGTTGGACAATTAAGGTATTATCGTAGGGGTTACTAAGAATTTTAAGCCACTTGCACGATAAATAATTTTTTTCCATAATATAAACTATAAAAGTGGTTTAGAAGTTAAATGTCATTGTTATTTATGTTATTGCATTTGAAATATTTTAGTAAGCTGCGGTGTTAGAGGGTTATGCTTTAGGGACACACACACACAAACACAATGCAAAAATTAAAGCACATTTATTATAGCAAGTAGAAATAATTTGTGTGCTGAAAGATAAACATTGTGGTTTGGTGGTTCATTTTTGTCTGTATGAAGATGGAAATTTCAATTTTGTCATTTAAGCTACAAAATTTAAATGTGTCTTAAATGTATTATATGACACTTATTTTTCAAGCTCACCCTTACGTTTTTGGCTATGTATAACCATTTTTAAAATCACCCAGAGGTGATTTTACACTATTCAGTTTCATTCTTATACAGTTGACAGAATCAAGGTTGCCTATAGGGTTAAAAGAAAAAGAAAAGAATTTTATTAACAAGCTTATGAACTGTTGGGTAACAGCAGTGGAACATGTTAAGTGGTAGTCACTAACATAGTCAGGCCAGTCCCTTGGGAATAAGTTTAGCAGAGGTTAGTCTAAATAATGACTTTTTGATTCATTTACTTATTGAATGCATATTACCTGTAAAATTGCCTTAAACCTTGTTTGGAATGAGCTGGAACCTAGTATAATAGCTAGCTTTTATTGAGTAGTAAGTAACTGTCAGGTCTCATGCTAAGCATTTTGCAGGATCTCTTATAATCCTTACAACAACCCTTGGAGGTAGAGGCACTATTACCTCCAATTTTTAAATGAGGAAGTTAAAGTACAGAGAGGTTAAGGAACTTGCCTAAGGTTGCAGGAAAAATTGCTTGGAATTCGGATTTGAATCCAGGCTGGCTGACTCAAGAGACCATGTTTTTCATCATTAAAGTAAAAATGATGTTAGTGATTGAACTGCGTTGGAGAGAAATTAGCATTAAGAGTTGTAGTTACAGAGAAGTTATGTCTTAAATGCTAAGGTCAGTGTGGCAGGCAGAAATTACTTAATATTCAAACTTTTGAAAAACCTATTAGGAAGTACACGTTGTAGCACACAACTTCAACACAGCCAGTTTTTTTCTAGCATTGGAGTAGATTTCTTTTGAGTACCAGGTGAAGTGTTTGACTTGTTATTCAGAGACCATATTGAAAAAAGAAATACATATATTACAGTACAAGAGTCACAATCAGTGTGGCAAGCTGCTCTTTGTGAGAGCTCACTGTGGCTCTCAGTCTGGTGGGGGGAGAGGCAGATCCATGTTTCTTATCTCTCTCATTCTGGGACTTTTGCATATGGAATGGAATTACCATATACTCCAGTAGTTATTTTTAATAAAGTTATTTTTTGTTTGTTTTTCAAAGAAATGTTCACCATGTCTGTTGAACTTGCATAGGGTAGGAGTATCGTGTGAAGCGGGTATGCTCCCTGGAGTGTTAATGCCAAGTGGCAGTGTGACATGTCACTGTGTTTCTTTACTGTCTGTCTGCCCTGCAAAACTCCATACCCTCAAGGGTATGTGCTATTCAGCTTTTCATCACCATATCTCCAACTAACACTGTTGCTGACTTAGACTGACTATGCAGAATAGTGTGTTGGATACTAGGAAATAGATAAATGGATACAATTTCTCTTTAGGGAGTTTATACTTTAGTAGATACAAGGGGAAAGGGTTGAAAGACCATTGTATGGACATTTAGTCTTTCTAATATAGTAAGTACTTCCATGTGCATCAGTTCATTTTATAATTTTAGATTACAGCTGATAGAAAAATAAATGATAGTGTGTCTAACTGCCATCTGGTCCCTGGCACTGAAATGGGTCTCCCTGTCTTATTCAGTCATTCTCTCTTACTTCAAGATAGACTGGAATTCAACTGAGATTGAAGTTATGGAATGACAAAACCCTAAGATGTTACACACTGGCTGCCTCCTCAGACTTATATAAGGTTACTACAACAAAAGCCTGTTGGGAATGTTAAATGAATCAGACCTGGCCTCTAGACAGCAACTGCTCCCTATACGAGTTTGGATTGTTGCAAGGTTTTTTGTTTTTGTTTTTTTTTTTTGCATTTAATTCCAAAGCGTTTGGAATCCTTTGGTTTTTTTTTTTACTTGAGAAATGCACATCTTTCTCTTTGTCTTTATCCATATTAAAATTGGTATTTATGCAATACTGTCAAAATTTGAGAGATTTCCAAGGTTCTACCTTATTTTTGGTATGCTTCCTTAAAAAATAAATCACACTTTTGCAAAGTGAAGGTTACAGGAGGAACTGTAAATGCAGTAAAAACAGATACTATTCTGACCCTAATTTCTTCTTGTAAGCAATAGTATTTATATTTGAGATCAATTGGGAGCTAAAGGTAAAGTTAAATGGCATCATCAAGGTAGAATCTTGGCCTCATTAGCATCTAATGTTAAATAAGGCAGAGGCTATTTATTGTCTGGGGTTAATACTTTTTATCAACATTTGAGTGGCCTGTAGCAGTGTTTTTGGTGCAAAGGTAATGAAAGTACCTGTTGCATGTTTTAGAAGATCTTAAGCCATTAGGAGTCATTAAGTTAAATTCTAGGTATCTAAGATTATAAGTGATACAAAGCAAGTAGCTCTGACCCAGGGTGGTACAGATTCCTTTAATTGTACCTTTAAGCAGAGAGGGCATAAGAACAGTCTGAGGATTTAAGTTTAGTTTGATTTCTAAGGGATTTTAAAGGAAAGCTTTAATTAACATCATATTGGAGAAATTAAGACAAGGAATAATATTAGCAGAAAGGAAAATAGACATGCACCTCAATTAAACACCGAACAACTATTCAACTAGGCATCATCATTCATAAACCACTAGATTGAGAACTTTATGGGCAAAAGATAAACATATTCAAGGCGACAAATTTGTTTCCTGTCTCCCAACAAGTATTTTCATTTAAATTTTACTCAGATCAGAATTTACCAAAAATTTAGACATAGGGAAAAAAAATGAGGATTGTCAAAACTAAAGAGATGTATATTTTTCCTCCTGAACAAGTTGCTTTGAAGTATCTTAAGGAGCCAGTTGTTACTATTTTGTTATTGTTTCCATTTCCCATCAGCTAATTCAGAGGTAATGAGCTCTTTGATTTTGTTGTCAACTTTTGATTATCTTGTATAGATTATCACCTTTTATGAATTATCTCAAGGGCTTTGATCAAATCTTGATTTCAGTCTGCAACCCAGCCTGCTACCCAACCTGCTTCTGGACCATGGTTTCCTTTGTTAAGTTTACCTATGTACATTTAGAAAAAGTAATTTTAACATTGACTTGGCAAATAGTTTTAAAATGCCCCGATGACCAAATTACTTTATGTAAGCCAAAACTAAGTTTATTTATGCACCCATTTTGGCAAATGGGAGAAAAAAGATTTTGAAAATATGCTATGTAGGTGGCCTTTATGACATTGTGATATCAGTGTTTGAGTCTTACTGTGTATGTTATGCAGGGGGAGGACTAGGGTGAGGCAAGAAATGTGCCTAGGGTACAAACTTTGAAGAAGCAGTAACTCTCCAAGTCGTGCAAATCAGAGCAAAATTTTGTGTTCTAGGCATCTGGTTTGCCTCACCCTAGTTGCAGTCGATTCCATGTAGGTCCCTATAATTTTGGCTAAAATATTAATAACAATATGAATAGAATGGTTATTGTGTGTTAGCTACTGTATTAAGTGTCTAATATGCATTTATTACTCTTAACCTGGGGAAGTGAGTACTTCAATATTTCTGATTCTCACTAGTTTAGAAATAGAGATTTACGAAACTGAAATGATAGCATCCAGCTGAGCAAAAATTCAAACTGAGGTTTTTTTCTTCCAATCTGAGCACTATCTCCTGCTGTATACTGTCTATGTGTAGAAAAAGTTACTTCTTACCCATTTTATAAATTTCTGTATTAAACAGTACTCTGGCCAGGCACGGTAGCTCATGCCTGTAATCCCAGCACTTTGGGAGACTGAGGTGGGTGGATCACCTGAGGTCAGGAATTTGAAACCAAACTGACCAACATGGTGAAACCCACGTCTCTACTAAAAATACAAAATAGCCAGGCATGGTGACAGGTGCCTATAATTTACCCAACTACTCGGGAGGCTGAGGAAGGAGAATCGCTTGAACGTGGGTGGAGGTACACCACTTCACTACAGCCTGGGTGACAGAGTGAAACTCTGTCCCCCCCCCAAAAAAAAGAAACAGTATTCTACAAAATATGTAAGTGCATACACTTGACATGATGCAGTTAACTTTTAAAGTTAACTTTTAAGGTGAGTTAGAAGTCTCAGCAGCACCAAGTTGAAGATCCACAAGCTTGTGCTGCTAAGTACCCTAGAGCTGTCAAACATATTAAAGAAGAAACTAAAGCAGAGAGAGGTGAAATGAATTGTTCAGAGACAAAGATAGTTTATAAATGACAGGACCAGAATTTGAGTCCATGCTTTGAGTCTTTAAATGCTTATGCTTTTTCCTTGTATCTTTCTGCACAAATTGTCCATTTGATATTTTTAAAGCATATATATAAACAATACAGTGGTAAAGTGCTATTGATACACTTATCATTAACAAGAGATTGCTTCTAGATGTCCCTAAGTGTAAAATTATATAATTACTAAACTGACAGTAGTGTATGTTCAAGGAGGTTAAGTTCCACTTAACTTTATTAAGAAAACTGGAAATGGAAGACATTGAATTATAGAAGATGTAATTTGCAGGTCAAGAAGAGAAATGTAGGTATATCCTTAAGATATCAAGCTCATTTTACTCTATAGTAGGATCACTGACTTACCCTATTCCTCTGCCTCCCTTTTTCCTAGCTTTCTCCTCTAAATCTTGGTCTCTTGTTTGGAAGTGACTAACAACGTTTTGGCATGAGAAATTCCTAAAAAGGTATGTGAACTGTGTCAGCAAATGTTAACCCCTCCCAACTGTGTTAAATGGCCAGCCTGTGAGCTATACAGTCTTTGTATATTTCCATTTTCTGTAAGAGCTTGATGAGTATGTTACTTTTGTTTGTTTGTTTTGAGACGGCATCTTGCTCTGTTGCCTAGGCTGGAGTGCAGTGGCATGATCTCGGCTCACTGCAACCTCCGCCTCCCAGGTTCAAGCAATTCCCTTGCCTCAGCCTCCCGAGTAGCTGGGACTACAGAAGCCCACCAACAAGCCCAGCTAATTTCTGTATTTTTAGTGGAGATGGGGTTTCACCATATTGGCCAGGCTGGTCTTGAACTCCTGACCTCAGGTGATTCACCCGCCTCAGCATCCCAAAGTACTAGGATTACAGGCATGAGTCACCATGCCCAGCTGATGAGTATGTATGTTAAGTTACTGAAAGAAAGCAAGGAATTGTCAGTTATTTGAAACCCTGGGTCAACCAACTCTTGGGGAGGACTTCCTTACTAGAATTTGTAAATAATTTTTAATGATCTGATGCTTAAAAAAAATTTGTCTTAAAAAAATTCCCATGAAATTACTTTGGAAAGTATAGCTGATAACAACAATGAAATCTTATCATCACTGAATTTTGGGTCCAGTGATAATGTGGCTGGGTCCAAGCTTTGTTAATAGAATTAATTTGATTTTTGTGTTTGTTTTTATTTTGCTAGGCATGCTATTTGAAAAGTATTAGCAAGACTGATTCAATTTATAAATTGTCCATCTCTTAACTCATGAATTTGGTCACTCAGCAAACATTAAGTGTCTGTTATGTGCCTGCTTTGCTGACTCTAATGTCTCTATTGGGAAGAAGAAACACACTTTGAGAACATAAATACAGGATTCTGCTCACTGCTAGAATGAACACACTTCTCTTAACTGAATGTTCATGCACATTTTGTTGGAGATCCAGCATACATGTCAATCAGTCTTTCCCTTTTTAGAGAGAGAAATTACAGGAATTGTAAAAATTTAGGGCCAACTGAGAGGACTGAGTACTGGATTTTACTAGAGAGAAAAACAAGACAATAAGACCTGCCTGCCTACAAACGTTTTAAGTGTAGAATTACTTAAAAAGCTGTTTTTCTAACCAAGAAGTGCCTATACCAGTACCAAGAGCTTCTGTTGGTCCACTCCTTTCATTTGGTAGTAAATAGCTTTGGCTCTAGACTTATCTCAAGTCCCAGATGGAGTTAAGTAAGGCAGTTTCAGGAAATACTGATTCTGAGCCCTGAGATACACCCGTGTGTAGCTCTTTAAATGAGCAGACTCGAGTTGGTTAGGGAGGGCAGAAACACCAGAAATTTAAGAGTTTGGCAGTGGAATGGCGAATACCTATGTTTTTGGGCTTCTTACTAAGCAAGTGATAATTATCTTTAGCTCAGGAAGATATTTAAAGCTGATTATCTTCTGTTGAAAACTATCAGTGCTAGTTTGAATATTTAAGAAAATGAGTGGGAAATTATAAATGAGAAGATTGCTTATACTCTATGTTGATATCCCGATATCACAATGGGTGTTTTTGGAGAAAAATGTGTTTTAAAGTATGCCTTTTGTCTAAGTTCTTATCAACATTTCTGGTTCTTGGTTTTTATTCTGTGGATGCTAACAGTACAAAAAGCTTACTTTGAACTGAAATTTCCCCTCAAAGCAGTACATTTGAAATGTCAGTCATAAAGTTCTTGCTATGATGCTATCATACCAACATTAAATTTTTATTATTTATTTAATTATGAGCTAGAAGTTGTGACCAGGAGCAAGTCACTACACCCTTTTTGGACTTTGGTTTCTACTGTAGATAGTGGAATGGATGAAATAACTTTTTAAGGCGTTTTCAGATGTGGGATTTGTAGTCAGTGATCTTCAGTTTTCTGTATGTGCATAAACAGCACCTACTTCAGAAAATAATATACCTTAGAGGGCTGAAATTCTGTTAATGTGCTACCCAGCTGCTGGGACGTGCTCACACTCATACTAAAAGGAAGGCACCTTGTCAAAGGGGGCCTCAGACCTCACTCAGCTCAGCTGACCTTTGCTGTTTCCATAGCAGGCTCTTTGTTGCGTGGAGTAATTGCACGTTGTCCTTTGAACTATTTCAAATGAAGAAGCATGTGGAAGGAATGACAAAGGCATATTTTAACTTGAAGTTGAAATTGACAGTAATTCAATATTTAAAAAGTCGTATTGGAATTGATGATTTTTAATCTCATGTAAATGCTACTGAAACTGTGAGTAGCCCCTATTGTTAATGTGTGTTCTGAAAAGTTGAGTTTTAAATTGGTTCTTTGGAGCATTTTTCATAAGAACAGTATTAAAAGATGGCATGTATGCCGTAGGCCAGCCACTTATGTAGCCCATGATGTTGCCAAAATACTGTTCTTTTTGTTGACAAATAAGCACTGCTAGTAATGTAAAGTTAGTTTTAGAGAAGAGACTAATTATTAAACACGAGTTTTAAAAATATTAGACGGGCGGATCACGAGATCAGGAGATCGAGACCATCCTGGCTAACACGGTGAAACCCCTTCTCTACTAAAAAATACAAAAAACTAGCTGGGCGAGGTGGCGGGCGCCTGTAGTCCCAGCTACTTGGGAGGCTGAGGCAGGAGAATGGCGTAAACTCGGGAGGAGGAGCTTGCAGTGAGCTGAGATCTGGCCACTGCACTCCAGCCTGGGCGACAGAGGGAGACTCCGTCTCAAAAAAAAAAAAAAAAAAAAAAAAAAAAAAAAAATTAAATGCCAGTATTTACAAAAGGTAAAAATTAAGTATTTGAGTAGGTTTATTGGGGATAGGTAGGTAGAGATGTCAGCAGTAATTCTGAAAGTGACTCTAGCCACTTACCTTATCCCTTTACCTCTGGCAGCCTCTACATCTGCAGTTATATGCGTATGTGTTCAAAAGAGTAAAACACAAAAGTAATTCCATTGTGCTTACTTTTCTTATAAGTATTTCACCTCCTTTATACCGAGATTCTTGAAAGCTTAGACTCCTTTCTTACCAGCTCACTCTCTTAGCCCCTGCAGGGAGTTCTCACCCCAGTATATAAGTACTCTGCTCTTTGAAGGTTATGTCTTTAACCTCATCAAGAAATCAAACGCTTTTTTAGAAGTTACTTTCCGTACTCAGTAGCATTTAAAACTTTTGGCTACCTTCTTCTCCTTGAAACTTTTTTTGTGATGCTGGTTTTCTCCAGTTCTCTCATAGCGATATAGCAGCTTGACTTCTCCCTTGTGTGTGCATCACAATTGTATGTTTTCTGACTTGCCTTTTATAAAACATGTTTTATGGGGCCAGAGACTGTCTTGTCTTGTTCACTGCTCTATATTTGATATCATACCTCTGTAACCAATGAAATATTTATTAAATAAATAATTTTTTTTTCTGTCACACAATGAGAGAGCTCCTCAAGGTCTGTTCTTGGTTTTGTTTTGCCATTTCTTCATTTTTCATTGATGATACCATGCCTTTGCTGCTGTCTATATTCTGCATTCATTCTGTCCTTTTCATTTTGACTGATATCACTGCATTTTAGCCGTCCTCCTTTTCTCCAGGTTTTTTTTATTATGAAGTTTTCCCAATTTATTTTGAAGTGGAGCAGATTACCAAGTGACATTAAGGTGTTAAATAGGAACAGTAGGGCCACAATTGGTGTTTATCTACTTCTTTTTGCTTATGATTTTGGTCTTGTTTATTTCTGACATAGGTACACTAAGTCTCTTAGTTTTCCTTGTTGTTATTCTTCCTCCATTCTCTTCGTCTTGCTATGACCAAAGCCATCTACTTAAATGAGTTATATAATCAGGTAATGGTATTCTCTTTCCCCATGGAATGAAATTTAGGAATTCGCCTTTTGCTCTTTTTGTTCTGTGAAATCATGGAGTAGGTTTCAGGTGAGAAACAGGAAAACTTTGATGTTTAGAACTGTCAGAAATGGGACTAAACAGTTTCTGTAGGTGTTGAGTTCCGTTTCACTGGTAGTGATATGGTAGAATACTAAGCAGCTTTCAAATGGAACAGATTATTGGAGCTTTTTGAAGCGTCACTGCAGGCCTTTGATTGTATCTTTCAGTCTCGTTAGGTCTTACACATTCTGGCACAGATCAATTTTTAATGATTAGGAACTATATTTCATACCTAGTGGTGCTAAACATACTCTAAATATGTTTAGTGAATTATAACTTCTGGGTACTTTTCTTGAATAGATGACGTGGGATTCTTTATTTCCACTTCAAATTTGGTTTTGGTATATGACAGTATCAGATCTATATTCAGAGTCCTGGGATCAAGTCTTGGGTCTCTACTTGTGTGATCTTGGGCAAGTTATTTATTATCTTTGAGCCTGCTTTTACACTTGTAAAATTAGAATTGCAGTCTTTTTTAAAGCAGGTTATTATAGGACTAAATGCATGTGCAGAATGTTTTATGCTGTGAAAATGCTTTACAAGTAGTAGAAATTAATTTAAAAAAATGCTTTTTGTTTAATATAGGTGTGTCACTGCTGTCACTCATTCACTTTACGATTAGGATCTGTTTTTTTTTTTTTTTTAACCATAGCAAAGGAAATAAATAGTTGTATTCTCTTTAAAAACTAACATATTTCCTTAACATCTCAAGGCAAAATATCTTTTATTGTTGAATTCTTGATTTTAATCCCAAACTACCAACCTCTCTGGGTTTTTCTTCTTTCTCAGTTTTCGTGCCAGATTTGGACAGCAATTTCCATAGTTCTTCTAAATACCAAAAGGTATCACTGGCACAGTTAAGTAGTAGGTATTTTACCAAGTGGATCACATTTGGTAAAATTTTTTTCAATTTTATGTTTGTCTGAAATATTTGATGCTTGTTATATTTGTGTTATTTTCAGGTGACAGAATCAATAAACACATAGCAAAAAGGTTTTAATACAAATGTTAAAACACCCTAGTTCTTTCTTCTTTATTGATTCTTTAATTTGTTTTTCTGCACACACTTACACATCATGCATTTCCTGATTATAATTTTATATTGTGTATAAATGTTATAAATATGTATCTTATTGATATGGTCTCTTAGATTGTATATGGTGGCATGACATGCATAATTATTCCATGGCGCTTCATAGAGAACTCTCTTGAGTTCAAGTTAAGCAGTGTCTTAAATCACTAGGAAAGGGCAGTTGTTGAGTCTTTGGAGGAAAAGATAAATTTCTTGCCAACTAGGTTTGCTTTCACAAGTAGAATATATTAAAAAATAGCTTTTTGTAAGGTAGGAAGGAACTCTGTAATTTGGAAAGGAAAATTATTGATATTTGTTGTTTCCCCTTAATATAGTAAATCTCTGTTCTTTCTTCCCTTTCACCAGATCAGTGTGTTTTGTGTCCAATTCTTTTATCACCAAAAAAGAGAAGAAATATTGCAGTGAATGAAGATTCCTCTGCATTTTAGCACTGCTTTTTCAACTGTAGTTGGCTTTTGAATGAGGATGACAATGGAAGAGATGAAGAATGAAGCTGAGACCACATCCATGGTTTCTATGCCCCTCTATGCAGTCATGTATCCTGTGTTTAATGAGGTGAGTTGGGTAAACATTTTCTTGCATGAACTCTGCAATTCTTTAATGCCCGCTTTATTTATTCATTTGCTTGTTCTTTTGTATAAGAAATACTAGCATGAATTAACTCTTACCTGTGTGTTAGGCATTGTATCAGGGCAAAAAAGTAGTGAAAACAAAGCCAAACAGAAATGCCTCTTCCCTCTGGATATTATGCTATAATGGGAAAGAAACATTTAATAAAAGAACACAAATAATTATATGAATGAACAGTGGTGATGAAGTACTATGAAGTTTAAAAGGAGAGTATGTTAAGAAAGAAAATAGATGGGACCTACTCTAGGGGTCAGGACAGGCCTCACTCAAGAAGAAACATATATCCTAAGATCTGAAAGATATCTAAAAGAGCTAAATGTAGTTAGTTGAAGAGTTGGAGGTAAGTCCATTCTAGGTAGCCAGAATAGCAGGCACAAAGATCTGAATAAGATATCGTCAGTGGTGACAAAACTTTTTAAACCGGTGTTTGGAAGATATCATTGCTTTGTATCTGGAAAAGATGTAGTTGCTTTTTAATTTGAAGAATTGTCTTAGACTTAATATCGATGTATTTTGGTGTTTTCTTTTAAATTAATATTAACATGCTAAGGTATGTAGAGAATTCTGGAACTGAAATTTTCTTAGAGATTATTTAATTCCTTTTCTGTAATGGAGAACTAAGGCCTTGATATATGAAATTATTTTCCTAAAATTACCTGTAACTGAAATCAATATTTCCAGACTTCAAATTCAGTGGCTTCAGCCTTTTAAAAAAATTTTAATAATTTTTTGCTATTTTATTAATCTAATTTGCCCTTAGTACCATTAAGCTTATTGTTACTGTTGTAGTTTATATGCTCTCACCCATTTCCAATGAATTTTCATCTCTCTTTGTAAAATACTTTCATTATAGTAAGATTCTGCATTTCAAAACCATTTTTTTCCACATTATTGGATTTGATTACAGTTGTTGTATTCTATAATCTTAAGTCTTAGGGGCAGTAGAGAGTGATCCATTTACATTCGTTGCCATGAAAGCCACAGACTTAGTTGCCAATTCAGTCAACATTTTAAATTTTTAAACACTGTCTCTCAAGTAATGTTAGGTTTGACAACTGTAGAAGAATGGACAAAATGGTGACTTGGGTAAAAATTTATTTCTGTCACATAAAAGATTCTGAAAGCAAGTGGTCCAGGGCTAGTATTATTATGACTCAGTATAAGAAACTCAAGTTCTTATCTTCTGCTCTACCATCCTAGTGTTTGGCTTCCATTGTCAATCAAGGTCACCTCAGCATACAAGATAGCTGCTGAAGAGCCACCCATCACATCCTAAGTTGTTGCCTGGAAGGGGAAAAAGTGGGGCAGAGAGTGGGGTCCTGCTTTTAGCTGAGTTTGCTTCCTTCAAGTAGCCGTTTGAAAAGCCTACACAAGACTTCCACTTAATTTTTTTGTCAAGAACTTAAGTCTAATGGCCAAACCTAGCCACAAAGGGGTTGAGAAATTTAGGAGTGTTGTTATCAAGGAAGACACATCTTTTAGGCCTAGCACGGTGGCTCATGCCTGTAATCCCAGCACTTTGGGAGGCTGAGGCGTGTGGATCACCTGAGCTCAGGAGTTTGAGACCAGCTTCAACATGGAGAAACCCCGTCTCTACCAAAAATACAAAATTAGCCGGGTGTGGTAGTGCATGCCTGTAATCCCAGCTACTCGGGAGGCTGAGGCAGAAGAATCGAATCGCTTGAACTTGGGCGGTGGAGGTTGTGGTGAGCCGAGATCGCGCCATTGCACTCCAGCCTAGGCAACAAAAGCTAAACTCCATCTCAGAAAAAAAAAAAAAAAAAGCATCTTTTGAAAAACCTCCTGTTATACTGCCACCATGGTAGCATTGGAGACTTTTTAGGTGTGGTTATGTCCATCTTTGGCAGCTGTAGCCAACACCAGTAATTAATTTCACCATTTTTGTTATGATACTTACCCATTCATTTCAAGGAGCTATTGTTAGAAGCAAGTGGCTTTAGTTCTGTTTAGTAAATACTTACTGAATGCCAGCCATTTGTTTGCTGAATACTTCTGTTAGGGTCTAGAGGTGTGAAAAAGGCTGCGTGCATGTTCTCAAGAATCTATTTGGAAACACAGATATTTAAGCAAGTAAATTTTTAAATTATTCTTGCTCTAGAAATTTGATAAGGAGACAGATCCTATAAGCTAGCGAGTAACCTATCTTGGTAACACTTTAATTTGACCTTCTCAGTTACTCCAGGAACCATTATCACAGTTCCATTCAGAGATACTCTGTTTTCATGTCTGTGTGTCTGAGTTGATAAGTTATTGGGCAAAGTTGTGTGGAAGAATTTTCTGTATTTATCTGGTATTTTGAGACTTTGCTTGAATGGAGGGAAATTTACGTTGCATATCTTCAGTTTAATCCTCTAGTGAATGAAGATAAATTAGAAAAACTTTTTGTTCTAACAATTTGAGTGGTATTTTTCGTGCATAATTCTCAAATTGAATTTACTGACCTAACATTGACATCATGGTGTCAAGCTTTTAAAAAAAATTATTTATGTCGTATTCAAAAGCATGTTCAGAAATATAGGGTTTTAGAAATACGGATGGTACTTATTAGGGTTTCCTCTTTGATATAGAGATGAAAACTAGGGCTTGAATTGGGAGTGGAGTAAAATATTTATTGTTCCTTCAAATATGAAGTGTTTGGTTAAAAAAGAATGAAATACTGGCATTATTATTTGGTGTTTTAGTTTGTTAACATATAAATAAGATACCTAATCAGTTAAACATTAGTGTTTAACTGTAGTTTACCCATGAATTTCTCTATATATTTAATAGGGAAATTATATTTTAGTTTGGCTTTTTCTGTGCTGTGCAGATTTAAAAGTGAAAGTAGTTGTCAAATTAATCTGCAAAATTGTACCATAGTAAGGATGACTGTTTTACTCTGAAGCTAAATGATTCACTAAATCTTGTCTACAGTGTATTGTAAGAGTTAAAATGATTACTCCTTCTCACCTTAACTTTAGGTCCATGATAGCTACAATGGCAGTCTAGAAGTCATCTTTTAAAGGATTTCTAGCTAGTAGGACATGTTTACACCTGGGGAAATTTTAGTACTGTTACTACAGCTTGTAAGCCAGAGTTATTTATGGCATTCTGGAAGCTTGATGTTTGTTAGACTTAATAAACCTATGCCAGGACAGCTGAAAAGAAGTAGGCTTCTTGTTTAATCAGCTGCTGCGGAGTTCAGAGTCCAAGTTTATTGCATGTGTTGTAAATATACTGTGAAATAGGTCCCGTGATTGCATTATGGAATAATGGATTTCTGGAAACCTCATTTCATGTCATATCAGGTTCTCATGTAACTATTGTTTTGTAGTGATTCTTTGTATATCGGGAAGGAGAGAATGGTGGTTCAGTTTTTGATTCCACGAAAAAATAAGGCTTGTGTTTTCTTTTCCTAAGACCATTTAGAGGAATTGTTTTCTCAAGCAATATATGTTATGTTTTGAAAAATAAACAATTTTGCAACTAAATATGAACTTTAGGTCACCAAAGGTTTATATGTTTGTTTACTAATAAATTACACAAAAGTATGCTTCTTTGTAAGTAATATGTTTCCATTCAGAAGCATCTGAATCAGCTATTTCTGCCATTTCTTGGCAGATATGGAACTCTTAATTTTTCCTAGTTATCAAGTGAAACCTGGGAATACCTCTCCAACCTTACCTACCTACTTTTTTTTAGAAGATAAAATTTTATTTTTATTATTTTTAAAATTTTTAACATTTTTGTGGGTACATAGTAGGTGTATGTATTTATGGAGTACGTGAGATACTTTGAAACAGGCATACAATGCGTAATAATCACATCATGGTAAATGGGTTATCCATCCCCTCAAGTATTTATTTTTTATATAACAAACCATCCAATTATACTCTTTTAGTTATTTTACAATGTACAATTAAGTTAGTGTTGACTATTGTAACCCTGTTGTGCTATCAGTAGTAGATCTTATTCATTATTCCTATTTTTTAGTGCCTATTAACCATCCTCACTTCCGCTCCACCCCCACTATCCTCCTCAGCCACTGGTAACCATCCATCTCTCTCCATGAGTTTAATTATTTTATTTTTTAGCTTCCACAAGTAAATGAGAACCTGTGAAGTTTGTCTATCTGTACCTGGCTTATTTCACTTGACAAAAGGGCCTTGGTTCCATCCATGTTGTTACAGATGACAGGATCTCATTCTTTTTTATGGCTGAATAGTTAGTTCTCCATTGTGTATGTGTACCACATTTTATCTCTATGGACACTTAGGTTGCTTCAAAATCTTGGCTGCTGTGAACAGTGCTGCAGCAAACATGGAAGTGTATAAATCTCTTCTACATACTGATTTTCCTTCTTTTGGAAAGACGGAAAATCCCCAGCATTGGGATTGCTGGTACCAGAGGATCATATGGTACCTCTGTTTTTAGTTTTTTGAGGAATCTCCAAGCTGTTCTCCATAGTGGTTATACTAATTTACATTCCAGCCAACACTATAACAGGATTTTCCTTTCTCCACATCCTTACCAGCAATTTGTTATTCCTTGTCTTTTGGTTAAAAGCCATTTTAATTGGGATGAGGTGATATCTCATTATAGGTTTGATTTTTCATTTCTCTGATGGTCTGTGATCTTGAGCACCTTTTCATATGCATGTTTGTCATTTGTATGTCTTCTTTTGAGGAATGTCTATTCAGATCTTTAACCCATTTTTAAAATTGCATTATTAGATTTTTTTTTTTCCTCTACAGTTGTTTGAGTTCTTTATAGATGGAGGTTATTAATCCCTTGTTAGAATGACAGTTTGCAATTTTCTCCCATTCTGTGGGTTGTCTCTTCGCTTTGCTGATTGTTTCCTTTGCTCTGCAAAGCTTTTTAACTTGATGTGGTCCTGTTTGTCCATGTTTCCTTTGGTTGCCTGTGCGTGTGGGGTATTATGTAAGAAATTTTTACCAACACTGTTCTGGAGAGTTTTGTGAATGTTTTCTTGCAGTTGTTTCATAGTTCGATGATTTAGTTTTGAATCTTTAATCCATTTTGATTTGATTTTTATATATGGCAAGAGATGAGGATCTACTTTTCGTTCTTCTACATAGGAATATCCAGTTTTCTGTGCACCGTTTATTAAAGAGACTCTTTTCTCCAGTGTATGTTCTTGGAACCTTTGTTGTTACTGAGTTCATTGTAGGCATGTGCATTTGTGTCCAGGTTCACTATTCTGTTCCATTGGTCTGTTTTTTTTTTTTTTTTTGCCAGTAGATGGTGTTTTGGCTACTATAGCTCTGTAGTATAATTTGAAGTCAGGTAATGTGACTCTTCCAGTTTCATTCTTTTTGGCTATTCTGGGTCTCTTGTGGTTCTATATAAATTTTAGGATTGTTTTTTCTATTTCTGTGAAGAATGTCATTGGTATTTTGCTAAGGATTACACTGAATCTGTAGATTGCTTTGAGTACTATGGGCATTTTAACAATATTGATTCTTCCAATCCATTAACATAGCTTTTGTATCCAATTGCCTTCATCAATGTTTTATAGTTTTCATTGTAAAGGTCTTTTAGTTCCTTGGTTAAGTTAATTCCTTGGTATTTAATTTTATTTGTGGCTAATGTAAATGGGATTACTTTTTTAAATTTCTTTTTCAGATTGTTCACTGTTGGCATATAGAAATGCTGCTGGTTTTTATATGTTGATTTTGTATTCTGCAACTTTACTTAATTTATCAGTTCTAATAATTTCCTGGTGAGTCTTTAGGTTTCTCCAAATATAAGATCATATCATCTACAAACAAGGATAATTTGACTTCTTCCCTTTCCAATTTGGATACCCTTTATTTCTTTATCTTGTACAGCTGCTCTAGCTGGGACTTCCAGTACTGTGTTGAATAACAATGGTGACAGTAGGCATCCTTGTCGTTTACCAGATCTCAGAGGAAAGGCTTTTTTGAGAGTTTTTATCATGAAGGATGTTGAATTGTATCATATGCTTTTTCAGCATCAGCTGAAATGATCATATGATTTTTATCCTTCATTCTATTGATAAGATGTATCACACTGATTGATTTGCATATATTGAACCATCCTTGCATCCTGGAATAAATCTCCTTGGTTATGATTAATTATCTTTCTAATGTATTGTTGAATTTGGTTTGTTAGTATTTTGTTGAGGATTTATTTATCAGAGATATTGGCCTGTAGTTTTCCTTTTTCGATGTGTCTTTGCCTGGATTTGGTATCAGGGTAATACTGGCTTTGTAAAATGAGTTTGGAAGTATTCCCTCCTCTGTTTTTTTGGAATAGTTTGAGTAAGATTGGTATTGGTTCCTCAAGTGTTTGGCAGAATTCAGCAGTGAAGCCATTGAATCCTGGGCTTTTCTTTTCTGGGTGATGTTTTTATTACAGCTTTGATTTTGTTTCTGGTTATTGGCCTGTTTTGGTTATGGATTTCTTCCTGGTTCAGTCTTGATAGGTGGTATATGTCTGGGAATTTATCCATTTCCTCTAAATTTTTCAATTTATTGCCATACTGTGGCTCATAGTAGCCACTGATGATCCTTTGAGTTTCTGTGGTATCAGTTGTAATGTCTGCCTTTTCATCTCTGATTTTATTTATTTGGGTCTTCTTTTTTTCTTAGTTGGTTTAAAGTTGTGTCAATTTTGATTATCTTTTCAAAAAACCAAGTTTTTGTTTCATTGATACTTTGTATTTTCTTTGTTTCAATTTCATTTATCTCTGATCTTTATTATTTCTTTTCCTCTACTAGTTTTGGGTTTGGTTTGCTCTTTTCTAGTTGTTTAAGATGCGTGTTATTTGAAGTGTTTGTTCTTTTTTGATGTAGGCACTTACAGCTATAAACTTCCCTCTTAGTACTGCTTTCACTGTATCCTATAGGTTTCGGTATGTTGTGTTTCTGTTATTTGTTTCAAGAAATTTTTCGTTTTCTTTCTTAAGTTTTTGATTTATCCACGGTTAATTCAGAAGCCTATTGTTTGATTTCCTTGTGTTTGTATAGTTTCAAAATTTTCTCTTTTTATTGGTTTCTAGTTTTATTTGATTGCGTTTAGAGAAGATGTTTGATATTAGTCGAATGTTTTAAGACTTGTATTGTGACCTAACATATGGTCTGTCCTTGAGAATGATCCTTATGCTGGGGAAAAGAATGTGTATTCTACAGCTATTATATGGAATATTCTGTTTAGGATCATTTGTTCTATAGTGCAGATTCAGTCTGATGTTTCTTTGTTGATTTTCTGTCTGAAAGATCTGTCCAATGCTGAAAGTTGCATGGTGACGTCTCCAGTTGTTACAGTATTTTGCTCAGTCTCTCCATTTAGCTCTAATTATATTTGCCTTATATTTATGGGTACACCAGCATTGGGTGCATATATATTTACAATTATCGTATCCTCTTAACTGAATTGACTCCTTTATCATTATATAATGACCTTGTCTCCTTATAATATTTGTCTTGAAATCTGTTTTGTCTGATACAAATACAGCTCCTCCTACTCTTCTTTTTGTTTCCATTTGCATGGAATATCTTTTTTCGTCTCTTTATTTTTAGTTCAGGTGTTTTTATAGGTGGAATGTGTTTCTCGTAGGCAACCAGGTTGTTCCTATTTTTTAATCCATTTACCAATCTTTTTCTTTTGATTAGTTTAGTGCATTCACATTCAATGCTATTATTGATAAGTAAGGACTTACCCCTGCCATTTTGTTATTTGTTTTCTGGTTGTTTTGTGGTCTTTTCTTCCTTCTTTCCTTCCTTTCTGTCTTTCTTTTAGTGAAGGTGGTTTTCTCTGGTGGTATGTTTTAATTTTTTGCTTTTTATTTTTGGTGTATACATTGTATTTTTTTTGAGGTTATCGTAAGGCTTGCAAACACTGTCTTATTACCTATTATTTCAAACTGATGTCAGCTTATCACTGATTACATAAATAAACAAAAAGAAAACTAATAAAATCTCTGTACATCATCCCTCTCGTTTTTTAACTTTTGTTTCTCTTTATGTCTTATTTTACTGTTTGTCTTGAAAAGTTGTTATAGTTATTATTTTTGATTGGTTCATCACTAGTCTTTCTACTTAAGAGTAGTATGCATACAACAATTACAGTATTATAGTATTCTGTGTTTGTGTGCTTACTGTTACCAGTGAGTTTTGTACTTTCAGAAGATTTTTTATTGTTCATGAATGTCCTTTTCTTTCAGATCGAAGAACTCCCTTTGTTATTTCTTCTAGGACAGGCTGGTGGTGTTGATGAAATCTTTCAGCTTTCATTTGTTTGGGAAAGTCTTTATTTCTTCTTCATGTTTGAAGGATATTTTTGTTGAGTATTCTAGGATAAAAATTTTTTCCTTCAGCATTTTAAATATATCATACTACTCGCTCATGGCCTGTAGGGTTTCCACTGAAAAGTCTTCCGCCAGACAAATTGGAGCTCCATCGTATGTTATTTGTTTATTTTCTCTTGCTGCTTTTCGGATCCTTTATCCTTGACCTTTGGGGGTTTGATTATTAAATGCCTTGACACAGTGTTCTTTAGGTTAAATCTTCTTGGTGTTCTGTAACCTTCTTGTACTTAGATATTGATATCTTTCTCTAGGTTTGGGAAGTTCTCTGTTATTATCACTTTGAATAAACTTTCTACCCTTATCTCTTTTTCTACCTTCTCTTTAATGCCAGTAACTCTTAAGTTCACCGTTTTGAGACTGTTTTCTAGATCTTGTAAGAGTGTTTCTTATTTTTACTTTTGTCTCCTCTGTGCATTTTCAATAGCCTGTCTTCAAGCTCACTAATTGTTTCTTTCACTTGATACATTCTGCTATTAAGAGGCTGATGCATTCTTCAGTATGTCAGTTGCATTTTCCAGTTCTAGAATTTCTGCTTGATTTTACAAAATAATTTCAGTCTCTTTGTTAAATTTGTCTGATAGGATTCTGAATTCTTTCTCTGTGTTATCTTGAATTTCATTGTGTTTCCTCAGCACAGTCATTTTGAATTCTCTGTCTGAAAAGTCACATATCTGTATTTCTCCATGATTGGTCCCTGGTGCCTTATTTAGTCTGTTTGGTGAGGTCATGTTTTTCTGGATGGTCTTGATGCTTCTGGATGTTTATTGGTGTCTGGTCATTGAAGAGTTAGGTATTTATTGTAGTCATTGCTGTCTGGGCTTGTTTTTGCCCATCTTTCTTGGGAAGACTTTCTAAGTGTTCGAAGGGACTTGGGCCCCAAGCTCAATAATGCTGTGGTTCTTCCAGTATCGTAGAGATACCACCGCCTTGGTGGGGTTGACTAAGATCTGGAAGAATTCTCTGGATTTCCAGGCAGAGGGTCTTGTTCTCTTTCCTTACTTTCTCCCGAACAAATGCAGTTTCTTTCGGTCTCTCTTTGCTGAACTTCCTGAAGCTGGGGGGAGGGGTGACATCCGTGTTGCCACCGCCTCTGGAATTGCACTGGGTCAGACCTAAAGCTAACACAGCACTGGGTATGACCCAAGGTCTGCTGTAACCTCAGCCTAGCTAACGCCTGTGTTCACTCAAGGTCCTGTGCCTCTACAATCAGCAGGTAGTGAAGCCAGCCAGATTTATGTCCTTCCATTCAGTGTGGTGAGTTCCCCAGGCCCCAAATGGTCTGGAGATGTGGTCTGGGGGCCAGGAATTAAGAGTCAAAAACCTTAGAAATCTACCTGGTGTTCTTTCCTACTGTGGCTAAGCTGGCACTGAAGGCACAAGACAAAGTCCTTCCCACTCTTCTCTCTCCTTTCTACAGGCAGAGAAGCCTCTCTCTGTGGTCACTGGCACATGGGGAGTTCTGCTAGGCCACTGTTGATGTTCACTTAAAACCCAAGGGCTCTTCAGTCAGCCTGTGGTGATTGCTGCCGAGCCTGAGCTTCTCTCTTCAGGGCAATGGGCTCCTCTCTGGGCCAGGACAGGTCTAGAAATGTTGTCCAAAAGCCTAGTCCTGGACTTGGGGACCTCAAGATCCAAACTGGTACCTAAGATATAAGACAACATCCCTTTTATGTTTCCTTTTGCTTTTCTCAAGCAGGAGTCTCTCATCACAACCACCACAGTGAGCCAGGAATTTGCTGGGTTTCACCTGAAATCAGTATGTCTGAGTCTCAACCAAGGCCTACAGCGTACTACCTGGGTATCGCTGTTGGTTATTCAGGGCCCGAGTGCTCTTTAGTCAGCAGACAATGAATCCTGCCCGGATTGGATCCTTCCCTTCAGGGCAGTGGGCTCCCTTTTGGCCCTGGGTATGTCTAGAAATGTCGTCCAGGAGGTAGGGCCTGGAATGAGGTCTCAGGACTCTGCCTGTTGCCTTATCCTATTGTGAATGAGCTGTTATACAAGATAAAAGACATGCTCCTGTTGCCTTTACTTGTTGCCTTCCTATCCTGAAGCAGAAGGAAGGAGTCACTTACTGCTATGAGCTCTGCTGCCTGGGACTGGGGGAGGAGTGACACATTCGCTCCCTTGGTCGCCCTATCTGGTGGGTCACTTGGTTGTGTGCTGCCCTAGTCCACTGGCTCTAAGCACAACACTAAGATGTGCCCAGGAATTGTAGTCCTTGTGTTCTAGACTGCCTTTTCAAGTTTACCTGAGACTCTAGAGCACTTTAACCCTTGGTGGCAGGGCTTACTCAATTTCCAACCTCTTGGATGGGCGATTCTCCTCTGACCATTCTGACCATGTCACATCCAAATGCTCCCTTTTGTGGGTGGCTGCTAGCTGAACCCAGCACACTTTTGCTCTCCACCGTGACTGGTCAGCACTGAGTTTAATGCAAAGTCTCCCATTTGCTGTGCTCTCTCCACCCAAGTGCACATATTCTTTGTCTATGCCGCACAGCTGCTATTGTGGGATGGGGGAGGGGTGGCATCAGCGATTCAAGATAGTCTTTCCCACCCTCTTTATTGCCTCTGTCAGCAATGTGAAATTAAAACCAGGTGCTATGATTGTTCACTATGATTTTTGGTTCTTTGGCAGTGCTTTTTTGTGTGTAGTTGGTAAAATTGGTATTCCTGCAGAGTGGACCATCAGTGGAGGCTTTGATTCAGCCATCTTGCTTTGCCTCCCCTCTTTTTTTTTTTTTTTTCCTGTTAAGATAAAATAAACCAGACCTCAAACTTTGAGCATTGTAAACATTCTTCACAATGCAGGTAGGGATTTTATCTACAATCCTACTGTCTGGAAGTGATCATAATTAGCATTTTGGGTTTGAATTACTGCTCTTTTTCTTAGTAGAGTATTTAATCTTATCTGTTTCCTTATTTGTAAGATGGGGATAAGCAGTGGTGTACTTCATCATCTCAACAACTCTGTGAAATAAATAAGTTGACTTAGTGTTTAAAATAGTACTAGTTATATAGTGTTATTGTTGTTAAGGAATCTTTCACATATATTTCACAGTTGTGTATATTTGTAGGCAGTGTTTTAATGGAATATTTTTACAATAGTTGGTTCTGCTTACCTTTTTTGCCAGACAGCTTGGCAGCCCACTGATTCTTTTAGAAGCATGTGTTGAACTTCACATGTACAAAATACAACTGATTGCATTTTCTTTCTCTATGATAGTTCAGAAACTAATAAGTGACCTCTTGATTCCATTACTTCTTTCTAGCATGCTTATTTACTTTTACCTGACTCACCTCATTTTTATCTGAATCACAGGAGATGTATTTGAAGTTTTTATTCTTGTAGGTTGGCCCAGTTTAGTTCTTTTTAAGAAATAAGATCAACAATCTTTGTTCACTGTGGGTAGGGAGAGGGGCGTGAACATGGAAAAATCAAATCTTGCCTGATTTTGAGGAAGCAAGTAGATTTGTACACAATTCAGAACCAGTTAACCTAATTATTTTGACCTTTAAAACAAACAACAGCAGCAAAACACACAGCTTTCACAAAAGTGTGAAAGAAAGTATTTTAAGACTTGAGTAACTGAAGGGCTAAATGACTCTCTTTTTTTTTTTTTTTTTTTTTTTTTTTTTTTAATTATGGTTTTAGGAAACTTGGTGCTAGAAAAGTGTGGAAAAAACTGATACTTTTGGAGAGAGCAAAACAACAAATGTCCTCTGCATGGAATCAGAATTCTGTGGAAGCTTTTAAAGTATTTTTATAAGTGGACCAGAGTAAATTTGCCTGGTTTATGGTTGATAGTAAGTGTAAGTGTTCTTAAAGGCTATCAACAATAAGTTACAGAAGGATCTCACAAAACAGAGTAGGCAGAATGGGGGTTGAGGTAAGACCTCCTGTTAGGCTCACCCAGCCTATGCATTGTTTCCAAATGTGCTTCAGGAGGCACTTTTCCTTCTCTTTTAGGAGAGGTGAAGTGTGTTACATACCTTTTCTCTCACTCTGATTCTCTTATTTACTGGTTACATGGACATACTGTGTAACTGAGGGCCAAGTAGTGCCTCTCTCTGTCCCAGTATCCATTAATGCAAGGTGCAGTCATATATTCCTCCTTCAGTGGACCCAAAATACAGTGTATGAACTATCAGTTACTGAGAAGGTTATTGTGTTTATTCTTTAAAGGTATCCTAATCAAAGACATTATCCCTAAAGCTCAGAAAGTGCTAGACTCTGAAGTGACTGAACAAAATGGAAATTCTTTTCTTTTCTAAATTTACATGAAGTCATTACATTCCATGTGTTACCAACTCTGAAGAAACTTCTAAGTGGGAGAACTCACCAGGAGGATGATTTTAAGAGGCCAAGAACATACTTTTTAAAGATCAGTTCAAATCCCATATTTATAAAGACTTCTTTCTGCTTCAACTGATAGCAGTTACTCCACTTTTCATATAGCTGCTTCATGTTGTACATGTAGGAACTCAAGTACATGGTAGGAATTCAAGAATGTGTTGGTCCTTAAAGAAACAGGTTGAAGAGATTCAATGACAGGGTGGACTCCAGTCTGGAAGAGTGAGTACAGGGGGAGTCAGGGTAGAGTTAGTGGCTTGTATACAGGATTCAGAGTCAAACTGAGTTTCTTCCTTTGTAAAATGGAGAAGAAGATAACATATCTTTCTACCTAACTAGTACAGGCTGAAATTATAAATAGATTTAAGAACAGTTAGATAAATTTATGGATGAGAGATTAAATTCAGTTCAAACAATAGATATGCCTGGTACTGTCCTGGACACCGTGGATATATCAATACCATATGAGTAAGAAAGCCTTTTGACTTTATTGTAAGGCCTATGGGTATATTGCAGTCACGTGGCACATAACAGCATTTCAGTCAGTGGTAGATGGATGGCATATATGGTGGTTGTCCCATAAGATTATAATTGAGCAGAAAAATTATTCTCACCAAGTGATGTTAAAGCCATTGTTCATTGTAGCACAATACATTACCTCTTTCATTTTTACGTACACAAATACATTATTACAGTTGCCTATAGTAGTCAGTTCAGTAAATATCAGGTTTGTAGCCTAGACACAGTAGGCTACATCATATAGCCTAGGTGTGTGGTAGGCTATCCCTATAGGTTTATGTCAGTACAATCTGTGATGTCCACATAATGATGAAATCACCTAATGACATGTTTCTCAAAACCTATCCATCCCCATCATTAAGTGATGCATGACTGCAGTGTATCTCCAAGTGACTCCAGCAGAATTTTGTTGAAGTGCTTCTCAGCTCACACATTTTTGATTTAGTATATGTCTGGCCTTCCTGTGACTTACTTTTTTGTAAGGTTCACATAAGTAAAATGAGTCTAGAAATCTAGAGATGCTGATATCTATCTCAGGTAATCCTGTTAGCTCTTGATGAACTTTTCTGGGCACTTTTACTTCTCTGGATCCTTTCACATACCATTCAGCGCTATGCAGAATGAACTAATAACACTGATATTTGAAGGCACACAGCTGACTCAGACCTTTTTAAAAGAGGTCAGAGTGTGGCGTAAACCTAACAAAGGAAATGGGTTCCTATCAAAACGGAAACATTCATTTCTTTATATCTGTCCCTGCCTCTCTTGCATAACAAGAACTTGAGATCTAATGAGCTATATTGTTATTTTAATCTTAGTAATAGTCACTATATAATTATATTAATTACTTGGAAGTAGGAAACTTTTTTCATTTTTTGGAAACATGTCTTTGTTAATTATAAACTACTTATATAGTTGTTTCTTTCTACATTTGTTTACTGGGCTCTTTATGCCTTCTTTTTTATCCACTGAGGCAATATTAGATTTTACAGGATTTGTTAGTAGTCATGTTAAATGTTAAGCTAAATGATTCATTGTTTTTTGGCAGATAAATTACCTTGTCAGATTCTGTTGCTTTTGCTTTGTGCTTAAGGTGAATAATTTGTAGGGAGATAAGGTTCTTGGCATTTGTAACTGTCTAGTTTAGAAAATAAATTGACTTAACGTGTTAGAGATCCCATACAGGAGATTTCTGAAGCAAAACTTACACTTTTGTTGCCTCAAGGGAAGGCTTTATTGCATAATATGATACATGTTTATAAGGTTTGTGTAGAAATACTCTACTTTGTAAAAATCTATATAGGTTAGTTTCCAATTTAATATTGTCCCAAGTAAAAAATATATACAATTGAGTTTTATTGAGTTAACTAACTCAATCCTTAAGGATTGAAAAAATCAGAATTTAACAGAAGCTAGGTTTTTTGAGCCTGGCAGTTAACTGTTTACAAATGGAATTATTTTTATGAAATTATGAAATTCTGTGCCTGTGGTTTGCTGAAAATTGAATTAATGTGTTTAGTAAGGATGTTAATCTTTTGAAATTATAAACCTCACATATTTGATATAAAAATTAAAAGCATATGGGTTGCTTTTAGTTTTTTATAAAAACTTAAGGACATGTATTTTTTCATTAAAAATTTTGATAGCCTAATTGAAGAATTATGGTGATGTGCAATTATTAACAAGAATGTTGATTAAATGTTTAATGTGTTCATGTGATTGTTACAGAATGGAATCTCAGAAATGTGCTTTTTCCAAGACAGTTGATATTCTTAATAATTTTAAATTTTTATTGCAGCTAGAACGAGTAAATCTGTCTGCAGCCCAGACACTGAGAGCCGCTTTCATTAAGGTGAAGTGCAAATAATTTATTATGATTATTAAAGTGTATGTTCTTTGTAAATATAAGTACATGTGATGGTTGCCAGTTTATTTTTCTTTTAGTGAAAGCCTTTTTAGCCATCTTATGCCTGTTTTACTATATTCCATAAAGCTTAAAACACTTCCAGAAGATAAACTAGAACAAATGTTACTTCGTTAACATGCATCTTTTCATCACTTTGTGCTTTTGAAACTGACTTTTTCAGAGCATTTTCTTCTTAGCTGTAGATTATATTTTTGAGGGTTTTTTTTTTTTCTATTATTTGACCTTTTGAAAACTTACATGGCTGGGCGTGGTGACTCATGCTTGTCATCCCAACACTTTGAGAGGTCGAGGTGGGAGGATCACTTGAGACCTGGAGCAAGACCAGCCTGGGCAGTATAGCGAGACCCTGTATCTATCTACAGAAAATAAAAATATTAGCCAGGCATGGTGGCGCATGCCTGTCGTTCTTGCTACTCAGGAGGCTGAGGCCGGAGGATTGCTAGAACCCAGGAGTTTGAGGTTACAGTGAGCCATGATCGTGCCACTGTGATCCAGCCTGGGTAACACAGCAAGACCCTGTCTCAAAATAAAGTAAAAATTTAAAATTTTGTATTTGTAAAAGTGTAACTTGAAAAGGTATTCTTTCTATTGTTTAATTATAGAACATGAGTCTAAAAAATGTGTACCTTCAAATATGGTGAATTAAATATACTTTGAGGATATACAGTTAAGTCACTCAAAATAAATTATTTCCTTGTCTTTGGACCTGAGCTGTTCAGTGGGTTATCACTAGCCACATGTTGCTTTTGACCATTTAAAATAAGACTAGGTCAGATCAAGATATGTTCCAAGTTAAAATACACACAGATTTTGAAGACTTCATGTAAGAAAAAGAAAGTAAACTAGCTTAGTAATAAGTATTTTATAATACTTGTTGAAATGATAATATTTTGGATGTACTATTAAAATAATTTTACTTGTGTCTTTTTACTTTTTTTAAAATGTGGCTGCTTAATATTACATAGGTAGCTCATCGTTGTTGCTGATAATTACATTTCTGTTGTAAAGCCCTACTCTAGAGACTTACTATACATGTTGAATGCATTCTTTAATATAAAACTTTCATCTGGTCCTCCATCCCAAATATATATCATGGTGCCCAAAACTTTAATTTTTATTTTCGTATTTCTTCCCATCAGTAGCTTAAATAACCTGTGTTTTAGGTATTTTAATGTTTAAATGTGGAATACGTTTGTATTTTAATTGGAATTGAAACTATAAGTCCATTCAGCTTGATTTATTTTATGTCACACAAGTTTATTGATAACATTCTTTTCTGATAGCACAGCTCATGTCACTAGGAATCTCATATTACCACAATAATCTATGTTACAATAGAGCTTTTTTGATTCTATACCCTGTGATTCAAGGTGAGTACATATATATTTAGTAGCTTCATTAAATTGCATCCTGCCAAATCATTGGGTAAAGAAGCAACACCATAATCATTTTTTTTTTTTTAGTTGTTGTTGTTTTCTTCTTTGAGTTTCAGTTTGACTTTGGAATGGCATATTTGATCATTAGGGGGGCATGATGCTATCTTAAGCATCTTTGTGGCCAAAAGAAGAAGGAAAAGTAATCTGTACAGTAGTTTTGCTAAGACAAAAGTCAGTATTTCAGCTTTTCTAATACCAAGAATAGAGAGAAGAAGACCCTGTTCGAAGGAGTAGATAGTATCTTCAGTGACATTTATAAAATAATAAATTTCATGAGGGTTTTTCTTGTAACATCCTAACATATAAGCTAATGATTTAACACTTAAGTACAATTATGTGACCGTGATAGATGTGGTTTGATCCATGGATAAAGTTTATTGTCCGTGGCATAGATTATTTATTTTGGAAGAAAACAAATTAACTAGTTTTGCACTGATGTGTTTTTAATTATCACATTTAGTTTATTACATTTCAAGTGAAATTGAAGGAGGACATGTGTTAAAAATGTAAAGATGTTTGTATTTTTTAAATTACAACTTTTGAAAAAGATGAAAGAAACTTCACCAGTCATGAAATCTGTTATATTCATACTTCCAATTTTTGGTCCACAACAACAATAATTTTCATCATACTTTTTGTTATTTGGAGGAAAAAGAGGATTAAAATAGTTTTTTTCCCCAAGATAATACTGTTGAATATTTTAATATATATACAGTTAACCTTTGAACAACGTGGAGGTTAGAGGTGCCCACCCTCTGCAGAGTTGAAGATTTGAGTATAAGTTTTGACTTCCAAAAATCTTAACTACTAAAAGCCTACTGTTGACCAGAACATCTTACTGGTAGCAAAAACAGTTAACATATATTTTGTGTATCCTATATATTACATACTGTATTCTTAAGCTACAGAAAAGAAAATGTTATTAAGAAAATTGTAAGGAAGAGAAAATATGTTTATTATTTATAAGCGAAGTGGATCATCATAAAGTCTGCATCCTTGTCATTTTCGCATTGAATAGGCTGAGGAGGAGGAAGAAGAGAAGGGGTTGGTCTTGCTAGTTCAGGGATGGCAGAAGTAGAGAAGGTGGATGGGGAGGCAAGAGAGACAGGCACGCTTAGTGTAACTTTACAGAAATATGTTTAATTTCTGACTTATATGCTATGTCATTTCTCTAAAAATGTTTCTGTGCAGTACCAATCTTCCAACATTTGCTTTGGTTTCAGTGCTCATATCATAGAATGGTCCATGTCATAAAGCAGCCTTGAATAAATAGAACTTTTCTGCTGGATTGTCTAATGTCCATTCGTTTTCTGGCACTCCTTCTTTGTCTTCTTCCTCATCGTCTGTTAGTTCTTAAATTTCTCTGATATCCGTATCTTGAAACCCTTCATCCTCTACCATTTTTACCGTATCTACAATCTCTTTCATGATTTCCATGTCCCTGTTGTAAGCCCTATGGAGTCGTGGAGAACGTGTGGACACAGTTTTCTCCAGCAGAAATTTATTGTTTTAGGCTCGATGGGTTTTTCTATAACAGCGATAGCATCAATGGTGTAATTCTTCCAGACTTTCATGATGTTCTTTCTACCAAGGATTGTTGACAGCCCTTTCCATAGAGGCCTTATGGTTCCATGTATAATGAGCCTTAAAGGTTCTTGATCCCCTGATGTAGAGGCTGATTTAGAGGTGTGGTGTTTTGGGACAAATAGGCCACTTTGACACCTTTCAGTGTTGAACTTGTGGGGTTCCGCGAGGCAAGGGACATTGTCCAGTATCAGAAGAAATTTTTTAAACAACAATAATAGTAAAAGAAAGGTTAGGCGCCGAGGCCCGTGCATTGTAATCCTAGCACTTTGGTAGGCCAAAGTGTGAGGTTAGAGGCCAGAAGTTCAAGACCAGCCTAGGCAACATAGAAAGACCTTGTCTCTAATTAAATATACATATTCATATACATATGCATACACATATATATGTAGATATCTCTGATAGCTATATGATAGCTCTAATATATATCTGATATCAATCTATCTAGAGATATATAAGTATCCCTATAGATATATATACACAATCAGAAGAACTTTAAAAGACCATCCCTTACTGCCAAAATGCTTTCTAACTTCAGGAACAAAGCATTGATGGCACCAGCCTAGAACAAGAGTTCTCTTTGTCTAGGTCTTCTTGTACGACCACAAGACTGCAAGCTGGTGTTTTTCTTTTCCCTTCAAGGCTCGAGGGTCTAGCAGCATTATAAATAAGGGCAGTCCTGATCATAAACTGAACTTCATTTGCACAGAACAGTAGCGTTGTCCTGTCCCTTCCTGCCTTAAATTCTGGTGCTCACTTCTCTGCTTTACTAATAAATATTCTTTGTGGCTGTCTTTTCCTTCAGAATGGGGCGCTTTGATCTGTATTAAAAACCTTTTCAGGCAGGTATTTTTTTTCCTCAAAGATATTCTTACTGGTGTGTGGCCACTTACTTTCTGCCTCTTGGTCAGCAGAATCTGTGTGTCCCGTTATCTTGACATTTTTTAAGCAAAACCTCTTTCTAAAATTATCAAACTATCCTTGGCTGGCATTAAATTTTTCAGCTTTAGACTTTACTTTTGCTTTAAGTTGTCATAGAATGAGTTTGCTTTTTCTTGAGTCATATTAAGGTCTATAGGTATGCCTTTCTTATAGATATCCTGCACCCACATAAAAGCTGCATTTTCAACAGGAGACAAAAAGGTATTTCACAAAACATGCAAGGTTTTTGAACCTGCTGATGAAGCTGCAGCAATGACTTTGTTTCATGAATTTCCTTTTTTTTTTTTTTTTCTTACAGTGAGTCTTAGGCTGGATTCAAGCAATTCAGTATTATGCATTTCACCTTCTTGTAATGTTGTGACTTTGTTTCTTGAGCACACTTCCAGCATCACTACTGGCACTTTGTTGGGTCCCATGGTATTATTCCATGTTTAGAGTATTGCAGCAAACACGATGAAAAAAATTTGTGAGGCCTGGGAGGTATTACTTCGTACTGGGATGTGCAGTTTGCTGAAGAGATCAACTGTTCACATGGAGATGATTAGAGTCACACAGCGTTTTAATCATATACTTACTAATACTTGAACTCACTGCAATAGCAACAGGAGGTAGCTTCTAAATTACTACATATACATATGTACTACAGTTAATTTTGTGCAGTTATGATTTAATATTTTGTATATTTATATTTCTTTTAACTGCAAATAACACCATATAGTCTGGGTTTGCATATGAGTTTTGATAAGTTTTAACTTTTTAATAATTTGTATCTATTTTATGATAGTAAACACTCAAATAGACTAGTACATACCTATGTTTTATACATTCATAACATGTTTTTATTATTTTTTTCACTATAGGCTACTCAGTTTGTAAGTTTTTTCAAATTGTTGCTGATCTCCAAAAATTTTTCCTGTATATTTATTGAAAAGTATCTGCATGTAAGTGGACCTGAGCAGTTAAAACCAGTTCTTCAAGGGTCAGCTATATTCTACTTGATTCCCTCTCCCCCTTATCCTCTCTGAAAGGTTCCGATAGGTTGTCCATCTTCCAGGTTGAGAATCACTGATCCAAAAGAGTGTATGTTACTGCCCTATGGTTTATTTTTTTCTTACAGCTGGATTCTTTACAAAGATTAGACACCCTACAGGGTTCATATTGTATTCTGAGGGAAAACCTAGAGGCATAGATTGTCTCTCTGATATGAGAGCATATTTACTCATTTTGTCAATCAGAGGCATTTGGTAAATTCAAGCTTTTAAAATAAGAATTAGCTTAACCAGGTTTTTAGCCAGGAGGTACTAAGACTACTCCTTCCAAACTATGTACTGAGGTACCTGGTGGCCCATAGCAAATTCAGAGGGGTGCCACGAAGTATTTTAAAATTTTGAAGGTGTGCGGTGGTATTCAACATCTGTTTGACATTGTATGGACTCCTAGCTTGAGATAGTTTGCAGTTCAGCATATTGGATTGTCCTACCCTGCTTTCCTTGGTGTTCGATCGTTGAGAAGCTGGAGTTTTTTTGGCCTGTGCTGTGATCTAACAGAAGTACCAGAAAAAAAATACATCTGCAAGAGGAAATGAGAGTGGCAAGGTCCGATCTAAGACCAGTGTTTGAGAAATTGTGAAGTGCCCAGTAGGCACACACATCCCAGTAATAAGTGATGGTAGTTATTTAAGAACGAAGTAAAAAGTTTTTTTTCAATTCATGTGTATTATTTTTTTAAAGGCCAAGTAGTTAGGACATTATACTTATTAAGTTGTTTGGAGCTAAGTATTTAATAAACAGCACTGTGAGGTATATCTTTTGGCACTAAGGCTGCTGAAAACTGAGAAAGTTAGGGACCTCTGCGAGACTTTGGTAATGATCTAGCTTTAGCATTTTGGGGTTCCAGAGCAACTTGGTATTGAAAACTTTATTCTCAGACTTTCAGCATTTAAACCTTTCAGTACTTCATTATAACTTAATCAGAAATAATGCTTTTCTTTTTTCGTTCTACAAGCACATAGAGAATGGTCCTCCTCTCCCCAAGGTAATTCATTATGTAGGTAGATTTATTGCTAGATAAGATAAAATATTGTTACCGAATGCTACATTAGATGTAATTTTGTGGCAGTTCACCACATTAATGCTATAACAACACATCTTAAGCCATATTTGGACATCTTGTAAAGGAAACTCCTTTTTAAAAAAAAAAACATAGTTTTTGTTTGTTTGTTTTTTTTTTTTTTTAAGACCAGGTCATTTTTGTATCACAGGCTGGAGTGCAGTGGCATGATCATAGCTCGCTGGAGCCACGAACTCGTGGGTTCAACCTCCCAAGTAGCTGGGACCACAGCCACACCCCACCATGCCTGGCTAAAAAATAGATTCTTTTTGAAATATACGTGGAAGGAAAAGTCATCATAGGCTATAAAAGAAACAGGGTTCAGTCAGACACAGTTTATTGTTATTAATCATTTATCAAAATCAAAATGATTTTCCTGAATAGTATTTGACAGCATTTAAAATGATCCCAGGATTGAGATTGAGATAAATGCTTGTACTGTCTTTTCTCATTTCATCCCACGACCCTTCAGTTTTTGATACTTGAGATCTAATGAGAAGCAAGATGTTATAATGGAAAGAGCAGTAGGAAGAGAGGAAAACTGTATCTGCAGTGATAATCAGTGGAATTGAAGAGGCAGAGGTTAAGTGTGCTTGACACATAAGGAAACAAAAAGATTGTCTTCTGATTAAGATCGTAAATTGTGTTTCTATTTTGTTGTTTAATATTAGGGCAAAAAGGAAATTCATCAGCATAATGATTAAAATTGGCAGGCTTCCTAAAGGAAACAAACATCAAATGTGATTACAGAATTTACTGGGAAAAACTGAAATCTGAAAATTAATTCTGGCTTTGGTAAACTGAGAACTCTATGCAGAGTCTTGAAATGGCTACAAAATTTTAGTGTCCTGGGGAGTCTAAGTCTAAGTAACATAGAACCAATGCAAACTCAATGAAACAAGCTCAAAAGATAGTAAAAGTTTAATGATGTTCTAGAAACCAGTGAGGGAAATATTCTTGCTACAAAAATAAACTAGGAAATGAAAATCATTGTGTGGGAAAATAGTTAAGATATTATTATATAGGTTCAGTAAAACCTTTGAAGTAAATCCTTTTTTATTTTTCCTGGCATTCTCTTAATATAAATGAAAAGAATATGCAAAATGCTAGTCAGATGGGTTATTGCTTGATCCTTGAATTGCAATATTAGTGCATTAGGCCAAGATGGGCGGACCACGAGGTCAGGAGATCAAGACCATCCTGGCTAACACGGTGAAACCCCATCTCTACTAAAAAATACAAAAAATTAGCCGGGCGAGGTGGCGGGCGCCTGTAGTCCCAGCTACTCGGGTGGCTGAGGCGGGAGAATGGTGTAAACCTGGGAGGCGGAGCTTGCAGTGAGCTGAGATCTGGCCACTGCACTGCAGCCTGGGCGACAGAGCGAGACTCCGTCTCAAAAAAAAAAAAAGCTTAAAAAATTCTCAAGATGTTTAAAGTAATGAGAATAGTAATTGATAGATTAATAAAACGTATCTAATCCATATATCTTTATTAATTCAATTGCAAGAGAGTGTAAAGAAGGTATAGAAAATACTAAGTTCTTTCTATTCAAATGGAAAATGGAACCTTAGTCATAATAAAGAGTTGGGTGCACAAGCTCTAACAAAGCCTTAGTGAATGCCATCATGACACCTGCTTTACAAAGATTTCTGCCCTTAAAACTTATCAGTGTAAGACGTTCCCAAAAGATTCTAAACAGTTAAACTTTGGCTTTAAAATGTTGATTCCTTATCTGTATTTCAAAACTAGTTTTCTCTTTATTATAGGCTGAAAAGGAAAATCCAGGTCTCACACAAGACATCATTATGAAAATTTTAGAGAAAAAAAGTGTAGAAGTTAACTTCACGGAATCCCTTCTTCGTATGGCAGCTGATGATGTAGAAGGTATCAGAAAGAAGAACCTTGCTTAAATTATACAATTGTTGAATAGCACTTCCTCTAAATCATTATTATTTGACTAAAGGAACTTACTTCCCTACTGTTCCCCCCCCACCCCCCGCCTGCCTTTACTTATGATGATGCTGGTGGTGGTGGTGGTGGTAATAGTAGAAGTAGAAGTAGAAGCTAATCTAGATAAAATAGAAAAATTGTTTTTCTTGCTTTTTATATTTGTGAGATTTAATTACTTGAACTTTGTTTATACCTCATTCTTTAATTTTTCCCCCCTTTATGTTTGATGAGTTTCAGTTTTACTAAAAACCTTTTAGTAAAGCTATTTGGAATGTGTTGACTTTAAGCAAACAATAGTTTGGAAGTAATGAGGTTTTTGTTTGCTTGTTTTTTTAACTTTAGTACAGCATCTTTTTTTAAGCACAGATTTAAGGGAACAATATAACCATGCTTTTCTTATTTTTTTACTTCAAATTATTTAGACATTGGTTTTACTTTAGTAGAAGTTTTCCCACTAATTTAGAAAAACGTGGACACACGATTTCCCATAATTATTAAGGGAGAACAAAAAGCAGGTATTTTAACTGATTCCATGATTATAAAAAAGCCCTTATCATTATTTAGAGTTGAGCATTTGCAGCCCATTAGGCCATTATATATTGATGAATTGGTAGATTTGTAATGCTTCCAAGTCTGCAATGAATCTGGTAAAGTCTGATTGAACCTCCTTTCCAAAACTGCTGTTCTGTGATCCCAGCCCGTGTGTTGGATTTGTGCTAATGTTTTTGTTTTTAAGTGAGATTTCAAGAATATGTAGAAGATTTTATTAGATTATTTGGGGTTTTAATATAATGAAGCAATGTATATTCAATATAGGGGTTTAAAATTTTTAATCTTTCTAATTGGAAAGTAGATATTACCTTTGCGCTAGTTATGACACTCATTATTTAATTTAAGGTTTCCTTGGGAAATGTAAAGCCTGCCTTTTCAATCTGTTTTTTTGTTTGTTTGTTTGCTTTTTTTTTTTTTTTTAAGATTTCATGGGATTTCCTTTTATCCCAAATTGAAAATATTTGTATTTTCTTTTTCTGATACTTTACTTGAAGGGAGCCCTGCTGTTATTACTGGACTAAGTCGAATGTTAATGAATTCTACTTTGCAACCTTGTCTTTCCTATTTATCTGGCCTTTCACCTCCCCCACCTGCCTTTGACCAACATTGGGAATTCTTAGAAGTGAATTTGGCAGAGTCGCAGGATGTTTTTTATTATGTATTTATTTTTTCAGAGTATATGATTGAGCGACCAGAGCCAGAATTCCAAGACCTAAACGAAAAGGCACGAGCACTTAAACAAATTCTCAGTAAGATCCCAGATGAGATCAATGACAGAGTGAGGTTTCTGCAGACAATCAAGTAAGCAATTTTTTGTTTTGTTTCTTTTCTTAAAAGTACTTCCAAGGAACTATTCATCTACATTTTTTAATTTTGGTATGACATTAACTTGAAATGCTAATTTGAAATAAAATCTCGAATTGTTAAATACTGCATTTTATTAACTTTATGGCATTTGGTTTCAGAGTACAACATTTTTTAGAGTGTTTAATTTTAAAACAATAATGAAATGTGCGTAAACTGGAATGTAGTTTGAACTACATAAATGATGGGAAAATATAAATGTCAGATAAATGGAGAAACTGGATATATCCTAGAGATTGGTAGTAAGAGATACCAAAATTGTTTTTGTTTCAGAAATGGCAGCAGTCGTTAACGTAAGTAATGTACTCTTAGGCATGAGTAGCATTTTCTAAGACTGACCAAGTAGCCTCTAAATCCTTGCCTTTGGGGGATATAGGTTAAATAAGACCAAGAATATGCAGGGGCCAGGAGGCTGGCTGGTGAGCAGCAGGCAGAAGGGTCATCCTAGAGAAGTAGTTCTCAGACCCGGGACACCCTCCTGGAGTACAGTGAGGGGTGAGAGGGTAGGGGATTGGGTGAAAACATAATCCCTACATAAGTATCTTTAAACTAGAGAGTATGATAATTTTCTTCAGCCTCAGTGAATAGAAAACAAAGCTGGAAATACTTGCAGTGTCACTATCAGTGCATGGTTTTGGTGAAACCATAGGCGGATATTACTGGGAAGAAGAGATTTAGCACAGGTCTTTTTCTGGAAGAGGCTCTGACATATTTGGTAACTTTGAAGAACCTAAGGAGACTCAATTGGAATAAATAGTAACATTCATCTTTTGGAGATTGGGCAGTGGGAGGAGTGGCAGCAGCCAGGCAGCCCAGCTTCATGAAGGCCCTCAGTATGCCTTGGCCCACATGCATCCGATATGTGCCTTCCCCACTTCCAGGATGCCCAAGAGGACTGTCAGCTCAGCTGACAGGACAGTGAAGGAAAAGCCCAGAAGGAGATGGATATGGTTGTCAGCTAAACCTGCTCTTTCAGTAGTGGAAATGAATCCCCAAAGGGTAGCAGGATAGGATAAATCTTCAGGTAAAAAAGCGCAAACAAAAGAAAAGAATAGCAAAGTGAAAACAGGCCAAAGTGGCTAACCAAGAATATTTACCTGCGGAAAACAGAAAAACTAAAACTGAAGAGAGTCCAGCCTCTGAAGCAGGAGAGAAAGAAGCCCAGTCTGATTAATATCGCATACCATGTCTTATCAGTGGTTCCCCGTCTCTCTTCTTACATAATCCAGAGGAATATTTTTATCAACTATGTTGTAAATGCAAGTTTTTTAGTAACTCTAGAAACATTTAAGGAGTAAATTCCACCTCATCCCATTTTTTCGGTGTAAATGCTTTTTTTTTTTTTAAGAGGTGAAATAATGTAATTTGTGGTTATTTTTTGGTACAATGAGAAAATAATGTTGGATATTGAATTATGGGAAGCCTTGATTGTTATGGGTGTCAGCTTAACATTCCATAAATGGGTGGTTAGTTTTTATATCCCATAATACAAAGCATACTAAATGGCAAAGTGGAGTTGCAGTGCTGCGTTTAATGTCTTGAACATTTTTAATTACTCACTCTGTCACCCAGGCTGAACTGCAGTGGCGTGATCATAACCTACTGCACCCTCAACCTCCTGGGCTCAAGCAATCCTTCCACCTCAGCCTCCTGAGTAGCTAGGACTGCTAGTGTACACCACCACACTAGGCTAATTTTTTTTTTTTTTTTTTTTTTTGATATTTAATAGATACCACGTCTCCCTACATTTCCCTAGCTGGTCTCTAGCTTCAAAGCTCAAGTGATCCTCCTGCCTTGGCCTCCTAAAGTGTTGGGATTACAGGAGAGAGCCACCACACCTGACCTTAAATTACTTCTTCCTGTTGTTTTTTAGTGGAATTATTTCCTTGGGCAAACCACTCCTTGAGCCTGGCTCTCCCTTTCAGAATTGTGTGCACTCTGTAACATCTTTGGTCATGGTAGTCCTGTTTTTCTAATAATTTTGTTAATGTGCTGTGAAAGATTAAAGTATATAGTGTATATGCTATTAAATTGTGAATGGTGGGATGTATGTGACAGCTTATCAACATTTGAAGGTACTGGTACTTGATAGCCTCTGAAGGAAATTTTGCCTCAGTTGTAAGCTGGAAAGTCACTGGAATAACTTTAAAGAATAATAAGGATACGTGGCTTTTTAGATTTTGCAGTACGTATGTTCAGAATTGTGTACAAGTTGAAATGTCTGTGTACTGATCCTCAACACAACAGATAAAATCTCAATTATGAAAGAAAAAGAAAACATTCATCTTTTGAAAATAGTATTCTTTGTCGTTCACATTGAGAAATGCTATTTTAGCTTGTTTGGATACCTAGCTAGTTTGGATACTATCTTTTGAGTCACATAAAGAGAGGAATATGTCCCCTAGAAAATAATGGTGTGTGATAGGTATGCCACCCAGCTATCAAGGAATGACCCTACTCTTTGACAATAATTAAGGACCAGGAATGTGAAAAAGGCTTTTAATTGAATAGCCAAAATCTGTGTCACAAGGGACAAACCCTAAGGATTTTTTTATTTGTTTGTTGGGTTTTTGTTTTTGTTTTTTCGAGACCGAGGCTTGCTGTGTCGCCCAGGCTGGAGTGCAGTGGTGCTATCTTGGCTCACTGCAAGCTCCACCTGCTAGGTTCACACCATTCTCCTACTTCAGCCTCCCAAGTAGCTGGGACTACAGGTGCCCGCCACCATGCTCGGCTAATATTTTGTATTTTTAGTAGAGACGGGGTTTCACCGTGTTAGCCAGGATGGTCTCAATCTCCTGACTTTGTGAGCCACCCACCTCGGCCTCCTAAAGTGCTGGGATTACAGGCATGAACCACCGCACCCAGCCTATGGGGTTTTTTTTGTATTCTACCTTTCCTGTAGGAAAGCCCCAGCTTCCTTTTCTGCTTTTAATATGTGAAGGGGGAAGGTAATCCACTGTTTATGGAGTTTTATTTTTAATCTGGTACAAGTTGAGCATCCCTAATTTGAATATCAGAAATTCTAAATGCTCCAAAATCCGAAACTTTCTGAGCACCGTGACATGACACCATAAGTGGAAAATTCCACGTCTGACCTCATGTGATGGATGGCAAAACACAATCAAAACTTTATTTTATGCACAACATATATGCATATATGGATGCACTTTATAAAACATAAATGAATTTCATGTTTATACTTGGGCCTCATCCCCAAGTCTAAAGACTTCTGGTCTCAAGCATTTCATTTAAGGGGTACTCGCTCTGTATAAAGTAAATATGTTTGGCCTGTAAAAGGATAAAGTCAATGATCCCAAACTTGATTGTTTAGACTATTTATTTCTAAAGTTTTCAAATAATTTGGTAAGTTTTCATTTGCTTTGATAATCATGGACTTGTTGATGAGCCATGATACATTTCTATGAAGATTTGACATTTAAAATAATATTTGCAGCAGATTTTGCTTCACATCATCAAAGTACATTTATATAATCAATGTCATCTTAATAGCAATCACTTATATAGTACTTATTATATGCTAAGCACTGTTTTAATCATTTTACATATATTATCACAACAACCCAGTAACAAGTGAGGAAATTGAAGCAGGCACAGAAAATTAGGTAAGGCCACAGACCTTACCTATTAAGTGGTAGAGCTGGATTTGAACCCAGGCAACCTAACGCCAGGTTCACTGCTGTTTCCCAATCATTGATTTACAATGTTGATCTAATTTGGAGATTGAAAAATAAAGTTTCTGCCATTTGAAAGAAATGTGATAAAGGATATTTTAACATAGGATGCCAGTACATGAGAGAGATAACGGTGTTGTGGTTGAAGCTGAGATAGAAATGTAGGCCCAGAGCCCTCATCCTGTCACTTTGACATCCTCTTTCCCCCTACAGAGTCCCTGAGACATCTCTGCTAAACTGTCTGTGACTCTAGGGAGCTACCATTTGAAAACCACATTATTAACAGCACATTTTAGTCATAAGGAAATTGAGCTTAAGAGTCTTGTCCATAATCATTGACAGAGACTTCCTTTAGGATGTTGTTTCATTTATGAGGGAGTAATAATACTTCAGTTCTGTTGTCTAGAGTGTACTCATTTAGCATGATTGAATTAAGGGTAATGGTGGCAATGAAAATTTACTTCCTAACCATTTGAGGAGGGATAATTTACCCTGGCAAGTTTGTTGATATGTATGTTATTTCTGAGACTAAAATTCAACCACATATGAATAGCATAGATAGGCTAAGGTATAATTATTTGTATACTGTCATATATTGGTACATTTTCATATATGTTCTTACCACTATTAATTGACAAATTAGTGGATAAAATTGCACCAAAATAGAAAATTATTTCTCCTTCAGGCATTTCTCAAATATTTTACTTTCTTGTATCTAAGATAGTTATCCCCTTTATTCACTTTAGCAACATTTTTCAGTAAGCATATGTCATACACATATTACACCAAGTACTATAGGTGATGCTGTAGATTGTATCAAAATACAAGTAAAAAAGATTCCTGACACCTAATAAATATTCAGGCAGTTTTGAATATATTAGCAGACCTAGATTTGAATCTCCATTCCAACATTTAGCTATGTAACCTTGGATATAAGTTGCTTAACTTCTGTCATTTTAGTTTGTGCCTCTGAAAGTAAGGATAATGACTTGGGAGAATTGAAAGAAATGATGTACATGAAGTGCCTAACACAGAACCTAGCATACATTCAACAGTACATGCTATAATAGCATTGTGAAATGAGAATTTTCCTCCCTTTTCTCAACGGAGTTGATTAGGAAAAATGATCCAGCAAATATTTTAAAAGGCCTTTTTTTTTTTTTTTTTTTTTTTTTTTTTGAGACGGAGTCTCGCTCTGTCGCCCAGGCTGGAGTGCAGTGGCCAGATGTCAGCTCACTGCAAGCTCCGCCTCCCGGGTTTACGCCATTCTCCTGCCTCAGCCTCCTGAGTAGCTGGGACTACAGGCGCCCGCCACCTCGCCCGGCTAGTTTTTTGTATTTTTTAGTAGAGACGGGGTTTCACCGTGTTAGCCAGGATGGTCTCGATCTCCTGACCTCGTGATCTGCCCATCTCGGCATCCCAAAGTGCTGGGATTTTAAAAGGCCTTTTGATCAGTGAATGTGTGTGCCTGAGTACATTTGAGCTATGCAAATGTTTTGTAAAATTAATTTGAAATCCAGTACATCTGAACTAATGGAAAACTAGTGGAGACTCGTAATTTAACAGACCAAAATAAAAAAGCCAGGCATTTATTTACTGTTTGTAATCTACATTTGCATATTCTTAGGTGAAAATTCAGTAAGGTTTATTTGTTTTAAGTTAGGATTTTCATGAAGGGTCCAGAATAGATATTTTCAGAGTTTTCCAGTCTAAACCAAACTCAACTCAAAGCACAGGGATTCCCTTTCATTAGCGGATTTGCATAAACACGTATCATGCACATTTGGGTGGCATGATTAGAAACTACTTTTCCATGCAGTTTTTTGATAAGATGTCTGTTTACGTTTCATCTGAAGGCTTTGTCTTTCAGTGTATGTTTTGCACAGCTGCCCTAACTATTAGGTTGGTGCTAAGTTCCTCCTGCTCATACTATCTGCCTCTTATCACAGAATTCATCTGCACCAAGCCGCATTCATTAGTTATGTGATATTTATTTTACCCTCAAGTTTTTTCTCAGTTCTTTATCTGGTTAATTGTCTGTAGTGGTTTTTTTGTGACAGTATTTTCTCTTATAGGAAACAAACTCTCTGGTAATTACTAAGATAATTTAGCTTCCTTATGTGCACACCTTGGTGCCATAAATGAAAATACTTTTCTGTGTACATATGGATAACATAATATTTGACATACATTCTGCAGATTGTTTCTAGAGAACATTTTTTCTACAATTTGGTAGGCATTTAACAGTCTTTTGCCTCATGTCCAAACAGAAGGCCAGGCTTAGGAATAAACAGCCTTGGCTGACAGAGAGCTGTGTTCCAATAAGGCGTTAAACCTTAGCTGCAAGTTTTCAAACCTGCCTCATCAGCAGTCACCTGAGGAGTTGCGCCTCCTCACACCCCCTTTTAAAGTAGAGATTTCCAGTATTTATCAGCATGTCTGTCTTTTTTTGTCCAGCAAAACCCTCCCTTCTCCTCTCGTCTTTCTGTCTCCCTAGGTGCATGAGGCAGCATTTTTCAGACCCACTCTTTTGACTTGTAGAATCCAGGCATTGTCGTTACATATCAAACTTATGTTCATCTTGATGACTAGCCCTGAAAACACGTTTTATTCCTCTTCAGTGGAATATTGAAATACACTACAAAGTGAGACTGTATAAACTTCTGTCTGATCACTATGTAATTTGCTCCATTATATTCCATTTTAAGTAACTCCATTGTGGATTTGGAGAAGCTTGCATATTTGGAGATTTGACATTTTTTGTTTATTGAAATTGTAATTTTTCTCACAGAATAGTCCTATGACAGCATTTTATTAAACAATGGTGGGTTTATGTCCATCACACCAGTATACAAAGATTCAACTTGCTTAAGCCATAAATGAAAGGAATAGTTATCTAATTAAAAACTGCTATTACTAAACCAGAGGCAAAAAAAAAATTAGATAGCATTTATGTAAGACTTATTGTCCTACTTGAATATGTAATATTTCAGTGTTTCAGCCTAATACCAGTGTTTGACCTGAGAGAGGTAATAAGTAAAGTATTATTGAAATAATTAATGAAAATGTAATTACTACTTCGGAGTACTCTAAAATACTTTTTTTAAAATATCAAAATTCTGTATGCTTTTAATTCTTAAAATTTCTACATGCTTATTTACTGAAAAACATGCTGGGAAACACCCACATGCACACAGAAACCTGGACACTGAGGATTTTTTCCCCTTGAAATAGGAATGTTGAAATGTTTTAGATAGGAAATAACTGAAATCTGGCATTTATAATTAGTATTAGTAATAAAATGTTATGTTTAGGATGGTGCAGATTTCTATCTTTCTCATTTCTTCACAGTTGCATTGCATTTGAAGTTTTTGTTGTGACTAACAGCTAAGAGAATGGTTTTGAAAAAGGTTTGTCGTAGAGAATGAGACTGTTTGAGAATGCAGAATTACATAAAGTTCAATTTGATAGAAAAAAATTGCTATGAGGTTAAAATGTGGAAATCAAAAGGGGCTAGACAGAAAGGCAAAAATAAAACAAATTCAGAAAAAAATGGTGCGTGGATAGGAAGAACACTCAAATGAGAATTATTGATTTCTTCCTTTTGTTTCTTTTGAAAGGGGAGGGAGGTGATGATGCATATATAGTCAAAGGATGATTGCCAGAAAGGTTAAAGTGGAAGAATATTGTGGTGATGTCTCCCCCAGTAATTTAAATATTATATTTTCCAAAGGGAATAGTGGCTGACAGCAAGTGTTTGAAAGAGGAGGATATTTGGTTGCTAGATAGAAGCTAAAAGTGTCTATAAAAGAGTAAAGGAGGAGGAGTATTTCCTCAGGGGAGAGGAGTATTTTCTGAGGAGGAAATATTTTATGTTAAACATCAAAACTAATAGGTATCTAGCATACAGCGTTGTTAAATACAGAATTGAGTTATATGTCATGCAGAATATCATAAAATTGTTCATTGTTCAAATAACAAAAGTGGAGAACGTGGTAGCTTGAATTTAGCTACATTAGAGCAGAGAAAAAATTTAAAATGGGGAAAGACAGACATAGGTAATGTTTATCCTTTTCTAAATTTGAGTAAGGAATGCTTAATGAAATGTGATTGATTTGAGAAAGTTGGTTTTGGTTGGCAACCTTTGGTCAGCAGTGCAAGAGAATCAGGATTACAGAGGGGTACAGGCTAAAACCCCAACTCCAACCAGCTAGCCAAAAAGGCTGGCTATTCATGAAGTGAGTGCACTTACCATAATTAAGAGTGTACTGTGATTAGATTAAGAGTGTACTTAATTTCTTTCAAATGTAACTGATGTTTTCTCTCACAAATTTCTTTCAAATGCAGCTGATACTCTTTATTCTTTTCCCAACAGGGATATAGCTAGTGCAATAAAAGAACTTCTTGATACAGTGAATAACGTCTTCAAGAAATATCAATACCAGAACCGCAGGGTACGTTTATTAGAAGCCTTGCTAGCTGACACCCTAGATGTTGGTTTATGCCTAGTTGTTTTATTGACTTGAAAATAGGATTGATTGTTGGAAATAGTTTTGTGTCATTAACCATTGAGTTATTCTTGGATGTAAATATGCCTTTTTATTTAAAAGTAAATATTCCACAATTGCTTATTAGTAATATTCATATAAAGTGCATCCCATATCCTGTGTAATCTCCTGTCCTTGCCTTTGGCTGTTGTGATTATTTCTCTTATTTAGTACTTTTTTTTCTTACTGTATTTTGTGGCTGTAGGCACTTGAACACCAAAAGAAAGAATTTGTAAAGTACTCCAAAAGTTTCAGTGATACTCTGAAAACGTATTTTAAAGATGGCAAGTAAGTACTGTAATTTATCCTTTACTTTTAAAATTAAATAGATTATGTGGTTTTATATGGTATGAAAACCATATAAATTAAGCCCTTTTACTTTATTAGTACTCCAGGCAACTGATATTCAAGGCATTCCACTAACAATAGGAAATGAATGTGGTTGCTAATCTGGCTATAACTCCTTTCTACAGCAGGAGTTATCAGATGCTTTCTGAAAAGAGCCAGATAGTAAATATGTTAGATTTGGTGGGCCTGTTGGCCGTTATCCACCTCATCTCTGCCGTTGTAGTACAGAAACAAGCCATAGACAATATACAGACAAGAGGGTGTGACTGTTTTTTACTAAAACTTTATACAAGATTCAAATTTCAGTATCTTGAAATAATTTTTACCTGTCATATATTCTTCTTTTGATTTTTTTTTTTTTTTTTTTTTTTTTACCATTTAAAAATGTAAAAGCAATTTTAGTTCATTGGCCTACTTTATACACTCCTGAAACAGTGGTTCTCAAACATTAGTAGCATCAGAGTCATCTGGAGGACGTGTTACAGCTCAAATTGCAGATTGCTCGAGAGTCCCACTTCTAGAATTTCTGATTTCACAGGTCTAGGATGGAGCAGGTATTTGCATTTCTTAGAAATTTTCAGATAATACTGACATTACAGGTCTATTGAGAACTACTGCACTAAAGTTAAAGCAATGTTGTCAATCCTTTCTGTGCAATAGAGTCACTTGAGGACAGTTCTTAAAAAATTCCCATAGCCTAGGCTCCACCTGCAGAGATTCTGATTCAGTTGCTGGGAGTGGAGCCAGGGTTTAGATGTTTTGTAAAAGTGCCCCAGATGTTTTTAAAGGGCTGTAAGGGTTTTGACCCACTGTCCTGGAAAGAGGGTTTCACAGCATCATTCTATAAAATAGGAAATATACTAAAATGTAAATTATACATTAGTTTTTAATTTACATATAATTGGTTGTAATGCACTATAGAAAACCAAGAGATTTTATATATTTTAACATACATACATGCATACGTATAATGTATAAGCTGATGCAAAGTCTGGCCATATAGGTAGTTTTTTGCACTTTATGTCAAATGTGAGAATTTTTTCAACAAGATTATTTTTTAACAGTGCTTAAAGTCAGAAAAGTAATCTAAATAGAGACCTCAATCATCCCATCCTACTATACAGGTTTTAAGATCTCTATATTCATGTCACATCGTTACAGTATTATTGTAGTAATATTTAAAATGATAAAAATACATTAGATAGAATTCTGTTAATTTTCAGAGTCATTTTTAACCGTTCACCCAGGTTGAAGTATTTACATTTATATTACAAATTAGAGATTACTGAGCTAAATTTTATTATTTGTTTTGTGGTGGTGTTCCGTACACAGGTTGTCTAAGGGAAATGTTCCTTGATGACTTAGTTTAATAAGCTGGCATTTGTGTTTTGAAAATAAACTTGTTTTTTTCTTGATTTATGCTAAGCTCAAATAACCAAAAACACATTAAAATAATAATTTACATGATGGGATTATTGTTTCTGATTTTAAATTACTGTTACGGAATAAGCACAATGAAAGGTAGACATTAATTTAAAGCCTAATTTTCATTAATTAATTGAAATTATTTACTCTGCATATGGATGCAGTCTCCTTGCTAATACTTTCTCTCCATTCAGCAGCTTTTTAAAATTCCAGTTATTTGTGTATCAGTAATGTGCTGTGAGTTTTATACCTGTTTCCTCAAAACAGAAAATTATTGATAGAGCCTGATCTTTAGGCCATCTTTCAGTAGGGGGATGGATTTGCAGAAATGAATTTGCATCCATTTCTTTCTGGCCCTTCTCTCTTTTTTTTTTTTTTTTTTTTGAGACAGAGTCTTGCTCTGTTGCCCAGACTGGAGTGCAGTGGCACGATCTGGCCTCACTGCAACTTCCGACTCCCAGATTCAAGCAATTCTCCTGCCTCAGCCTCCGGAGCTGGGATTATAGACACATGCCACTATGCCCGGCTAATTTTTGTATTTTTAGTAGAGACAGGGTTTCACCATGTTTGCCAGGCTGGTCTCAAACTCTGAGATACCTCATGATCCACCCACCTTGGCCTCCCAAAATGGTGGGATTACAGGTGTGAGCCACCGGGTCCAGTCCCTGGACATTCTCTTGAGAAATGTCTAGGATGCAGGTACATGCTAGATATGATACTAGGAAACTATTAAGGCCACACAATGGGACTAGGGCGTCAGCTCTGTGTTCCAGCCACATGAAGATGAGCCATTAGGAGAATGGGGTGGAGCTCAAAGCCAATTTTAAAGAATATATTTTTATATGTTGTCAGCTCCCAGATTTTGAAACTGCATGATTACTTTGTTGTAAAAATATGTTTATAGTAAAAGTAGTTTGTAGTAGTTTGTCGTTTAGAATTTCTACCTCTTTTTTAAGGAGATAAGTGGGATGAATCAGATTAGAAGTAACTAACTTTTTCTTGAGTATTATGCCCATTAATTAATTATGCCCATTAATTACAGATTTTGAGATTATGATACTTTGCTAGATTTTACTTGTTAACTTCTATGAAACCACAGCTGGAGACCACATCTGAATCCTCCTTTTGGCCAGTTAACTTGTTCCACCTATAAATGAACTGGGTTGTTGAGGCACCACCTATCATTACCAGCCCTCCAACATTTTATTGCCAGTCAGAACCACCAGGGGGCAGTAATTACTAGATAGTTTAAAATGATGCAAGACTATTAAATCCTAAATTGGAATAAAAGTTTTAATACTCAATACTAACTTGTCTTTTTTTTTTTTCTTAAATTGATTTCATTGCTACTTTTAATAGTATAAATCTTAAAAGGGTGAATTTTTTGGATGAAATTAATGCTTATTCTTTTCTTTTTAAACAGGGCAATAAATGTGTTCATAAGTGCCAACCGACTAATTCATCAAACCAACTTAATACTTCAGACCTTCAAAACTGTGGCCTGAAAGTTGTATATGTTAAGAGATGTACTTCTCAGTGGCAGTATTGAACTGCCTTTATCTGTAAATTTTAAAGTTTGACTGTATAAATTATCAGTCCCTCCTGAAGGGATCTAATCCAGGATGTTGAATGGGATTATTGCCATCTTACACCATATTTTTGTAAAATGTAGCTTAATCATAATCTCACACTGAAGATTTTGCATCACTTTTGCTATTATCATTCTTTTAAGAATTATAAGCCAAAAGAATTTACGCCTTAATGTGTCATTATATAACATTCCTTAAAAGAATTGTAAATATTGGTGTTTGTTTCTGACATTTTAACTTGAAAGCGATATGCTGCAAGATAATGTATTTAACAATATTTGGTGGCAAATATTCAATAAATAGTTTACATCTGTTAAACATTTCTTTACTTGAAAAAAATGCATATATATATGTGTGTGTACATATATATATATATGTGTGTGTATATATATATATGATCAGAAGACCAAGACAACTTGGTGTAATGTCTAAAAAACTTCTAACGGGAGCTTATCAGCAGTTTATCAAATAATAAAGAAACAAGAATTTCTATTTTTGTCCTTAATCACTTTGGACACAGAGTAGTCAATGGAAATATTTTTGTTAATTATTACTTATAAGGTACTGAGTATTTTTATATGATTTCCAACCTGTTTTAAAAGACTTATGTGTAAGAGATGGCATTTTCTAGTGTTTCTGCACTATAATGCCACTTTTTGAACTCTTGTTACAAATGTAGATTTGACTCTTAAAAATTAAGCCTTTCGTATACTGGGCCCTCATAAGCTTTGCACATTTTTCCCCCCAAAAAATAGCCACAATTAATAGTAATTTGAAGCTATATCAATGGTTGGATTGAAATTGTCATGAGTGTTAACATTCTATACACTCTTCAACTAGGTACAGTTTTATTTCACCATAGAGAAGTTTTAAGGAAATAATGTATCAAGTGTTCATGTTAAGTGGTTTCATTTTTCAATTATAAAATAAAGGGAAAAATCAGAATTTCCTTATCTTTTATAAAGATTTTAGATGTTAAACTAAGTTTCTGTGGGCAGTATATTTTTTTGCTGTATGCAACTCAGTTATTTTATTTTTTCTCCATTTTAAAAAACAGATTTTTTTTTTTGAGATGGAGGCTCGCTCTGTCGCCCAGGCTGGAGTGCAGTGGCCGGATCTCAGCTCACTGCAAGCTCCGCCTCCCGGGTTTACGCCATTCTCCCGCCTCAGCCTCCCCAGTAGCTGGGACTACAGGCGCCCGGCACCACGCCCGGCTAGTTTTTTGGGTTTTTTTTTTTTAGTAGAGACAGGGTTTCACCGTGTTAGCCAGGATGGTCTTGATCGCCTGACCTCGTGATCCGCCCATCTCAGCCTCCCAAAGCGCTGGGATTACAGGCTTGAGCCACCGCACCTGGCCAAAAACAGATTTTTAAAGAATTATTATCATTGGCACCATAAAAGTAAAATATCCTGTTAAATGTAAATGGAAAATATATTGAAAGGAGCAAAAAAAAAAAAGGCAATTGGATGAAATCTCTTAATTAATGAACATTTTACTGACTTGATTTTTTTTCTTCAAAGATATGTAGCCAGTAAAACAAATAGAATGTTGATCTTTATTTATTTTTGACATAAACTGTCATTCACTCTTTGAAGTAGATGGGTGATCATTTGCTGAATAGACTTGTGTATATGTGAAGAAAAAAGACACTGTTTTATTTGCAGCAGACTTTTTAAACATCATTTCTAACATCATCTAACATCGTTCCTTCTGCTGTCTTTACCCTCCTTAAAATAACCAGTTACCAGACATGCCTCAAATCACCTGTTTTTATAAGCTTTCCATATTTTCATTCCACCGTCCATTACATCTGGCTTCTGCTTTCATGAAATATTCCTCCACAAGGGAGGCTTATTCTTAGAGTACTTTAGTTTCTTACGTGATCCTTCCAACAGGGCTGAGTTTGCATTAAAAGGAGGCCAGGGTGGCCCCAGTTAGATTCATTTCCAGAGAACAGAAAAGTGGCTTCAGAGGAAAGGAAGAGGAGGAAAACACAAATTTGTTGAGCACCTTCTCTGTGTCAAGCATTAGTTACATTTACATAATTCTCTTAACAGTCCTATGATTTAGCTATTTTACAATTGAGGAAACAGAGCTTAGGGTACACAGCTGGTAACTGCTAGGGCCAGAGTTTAAATTTGTGTCCAGATTCCATGTTCTTTCCACTGAACTGTACTCCCTGTATTACTGAAAATAAGTCTTGTTTAGGGTATTAGTTCCCAAACACCATTTTGAGAAACCTCTCCCTGGTCCACAGGAAAATGAGAAAAATTAGAGCAATGTGATTGTTTTTTCATAGATCTAACTGTACTCATTTTAAAGGATCATGGAGATTATTGCTGTTTTTGATGTTTGAAATACTGTCCACACTTTAAAAAAAAGATACAGTAAATTTTTTTTAAAATGACTTTTAAAAACCTTATTAGGCAAAACAGATTGACATCTCATTATTGAGCTGTCTTAATTGATTTAAACGTTTTATATGGAAATAATTTCAAATTTACAGAAAATTGGCAAGCATAAAAATAGTGCAAGGAACATCCATATGTCCTTTACCCAGACTCAACTATTGTTCAGAATTTAGGCTCTTCATTTTATTGTTTGCTTGTTCATTTATCCTCCCTTAAGTTTCCTTTACTCTGGATCATTTCCATGGCCACCTTCGTCTTTTATAGCATTGAATCAGATTTAAGTTATGCATTCTTGGTGAGAATACTCTGTTGATGGTACTGTGTCATCATGGTATGATATTGGGGGCACACAATGTCCATCTTATTGGTGATGCTAATTTTGATCACCTGATCAAGGTAGTGTTCAGTTTCTCCAATGTATAGTTACTGTGTTTTACCTTGCAATTAATAACCTGTGGGAGACTCTTTTAATTCCATGCTTTAATTCCATGCTAACGTTTTTATCCAAGGTTTAGCATGCATTGATGATTCTTGATATTCAGTCTCCAACTTCAGCATTCTTTCCACATGTACTAGTTGGCAATTAATATTTTATTGTAAGCAGGAGCCCTCCTTTCTCCCCTGATCCATTCATTCATTCATCCATCCATCTATATCCGTCTCATTTTTACATCTGTTATTGTTATAAACTCATGCTTTTTAATGTTTTTCCAGTGCTTTTTAATTAATTTTACCATACTTACTTTGTATGTTTTACCATACAACTTTGATGCTCAAGTTGCCTCAGATTTGGCCAGAAGAAACTATTGAGCTGGCTCCCATGTCCTTGGGATATCCCGTCGTTTGTTTAAAGGACTTCATAGGTTATATAAAAGAAATTCCAGGATTTAGAGTCAGCAATTTCTCCATAGAACCCTAGGGAATATTAGATACCTAGATCTGGATGCTGGATGTACTCATTGCTACTGGGTGTCTGTTTCTAGGCTATTCAGCAGACAGAACTAGAAAAGTCGTGTATGTACACTTGACCCTCTGTATCCATGAGTTGTGCCTATATGGATTCCACATCCCTGGATTCAACCAACTGGGAATCGAAAATATTCCACAAAGTAGAAGATAATACAATGATAATTTTAAAAATATGGTATAACAGCTCTTACATAGCATTTACCTTGTATCAGGTATAAGTAATCTAGAGGTGATTTAAAGGATATGGGAGAATGTGTGTAGGTTATATGCACATACTATGCCATTTTAAGGGCCACGAGCATCCTCAGATTTGAGCATCCTCAGATTTTGGTATCCTCGGGGTTCCTAGAACCAATCCCCCATAGATATCAAGACATGACTACATTAACACTCAGATGTGCATGTCCAGATAGCATTTACATGTGCTTATATACATGTTATGTTTGATTTCCGAAATGAATTTATACTAGTGCCTCCAATTTCAATCCATTATCGCAGGATTCTTTCTCACCGTCACTATTCCATATTTCTATGTCACTCCTTCCTCAGAAGTCCTGGATTCCCCCAAAAATCAATTATTCACTCTATAATATATCTGAAATAATTTTAGAATTGCTTTTGCCTATATCACTGTAAAAACAAGATTTATTTTCAGTTCTTTACCCATATCCTGCTCAAGGTTAAGGATAATGGCTACATTGTGCATTTATAAATTAGTTGTATTTTTTTTTCTCCTTCACTGTAGTTATGTTATTTGAAAGATAACATGTTTGCCTTCAGGTTTGAAATTTTTCTCCCAAACTCCTCCCATTCTTGTTGATCTAATTTTATTTAAAAATTTTATGGGCCGGGCATGGTGGCTCAAGCCTGTAATCCCAGCACTTTGGAAGGCCGAGACGGGCAGATCACGAGGTCAGGAGATCGAGACTATCCTGGCTAACATGGTGAAACCCCGTCTGTACTAAAAAAATATATAAAAAAATACCCGGCGAGGTGGCGGGCGCCTGTAGTCCCAGCTACTCGGGAGGCTGAGGCAGGAGAATGGCGTAAACCCGGGAGGCGGAGCTTGCAGTGAGCTGAGATCCGGCCACTGCACTCCAGCCTGGGCGACAGAGCGAGACTCCGTCTCAAAAATAATAATATAATAATAATAAATTTTATGGAGCCATAACACGCTTCTAGAAGTTAGAACCTTACCAAAACATATACCCAGAAGCGTAACTTTCTCTTCTATCTGTTCTGACCCATTCCCATCTGTTGTAAGTATCCAGCTTCATTGGTTTTGGTTTTTGAAGCTTCTTTTTTATGGAGGAAAACAAAAAATGTATATTTTCTTTCCATTCTTTCTTATACAAAAGGTAGCATACCTAAAGGGAGACCAGCCATCTTAGTTTGCTTAGTACTGAGAGGTTTCTTGGGACAAAGAACTTTGAGTGCTAAAACTGGGACAGTCAGGCAAACGGATGGCAGGTCACCTTACATACACATTCTTCGTTAAAACAGTTTTGTTGATGCATAATTTGCATACCATAAAATTCACATATATGTCCCTTTAAATATTGAGGTATAATTTAATGCCATAAAATTTACTCATTTTAAGACTGTGCTATTTCGTGATATTTGACAAATTTACGGAGTTGTATAACTTGACCATGGTCTTACTAGATTGACATCATTGCTACAAAATATGCTCAGTTACAGTTCATACTTGTTTCCTCTTCCAGCTCCAGGGAACTTCTATCTAGTTTCAGTCCCTATAGATTTTTCTTACCGGGACATTTCGTATAAACAGAATCATCTAATAATACCTTTTGAATCTGGCTTCATTTGCATAATATGTTGTTTTTGAGGTTCATCCATGTCATAGCATATATAGGCATTTCTGTCATTATTGCTGAATGGTATTTTATTATATACCATATTTTATCCATTTACATGTTGATGGACCTTTGGACTGCTTCCTTTTTTTTTTTTTTTTTTTTTGCAGTGATGCATAATGCTGCTATGAACATAAAAGTGCAAGTCTCTGAAAGTGGCTTTTCATTTAGGGGTAGATATGTAGGATTGTAGTTGCTGGGTTGTGTGGTAAATTTATATTTATTTAAGAAACGACCAAACTGTTTCCTAAATAGCTGTATCGTTTTACATCCACATCAACAATGGATTAGGGTTTCCTGTTTCTCCACATCCTTACTATTTGTTAATGGCTTTTAAAAATTATAGACATTCTTGTAGGTGTGAAGTGGTGTCTCACTGTAGTTTTAATTTGCATTTTCGTAATAACTGAACTTTTTTGTGTGTGCTTATTAGCTGTTTCACATACATGCTCTTATACATATTCCATTTTTCACTTACTGTTTCCATAAATCACTCCATGTAAATTCAGAGATCTCTCGCTCTCTCACTTTCTCTTTTGTAGTATTCCATGACATATAGATGCCAAAGTTTTTTCTAATCAGTCTGCTATCTATGGGCATTTAGGTAGTTTTTAATATTTTACCAAAATACAAATAATGCTACAATGAATCGCCTTACATGTGTATTTCTGTTTAAGGTATTTCTTCAGGCTACATTCATTGAATACTAAGTCAAAGGATATATATATGCATGTGTAGTTTTGTTGGATATTGCCTTTCCATAAAGGGTGTGGCATTTCAGATTCTACCAGCAATGCGTGAGACTGTTTTCCCACAACTTCACTAATAATGATATGCTGTAAAGCTTTTGAAGTTCTGCCAATCTGCTAAGTGGAAAGTAATATCTCATTATAGCTTTAATTTGCATATTACAAATGAAGTTAACATCTTCAAGGACTATTTTTCTAGTTTGTGATTGTGTGACTGTGTTTATGGTGTTACTTTGCCATGCAAACTTTTGATTTATGTTTTGGTAGTCAAATTGATTAACTCTCCTGTGAAACCATCTGAGTTTGGTGTTTTTTGGGAATTAGTTTCTTGATAACTTTATTTCTTATATTTAAATTGATTTCTTTACATTTTTGGCTTAAAGCGGTCAGTTTGCTAAACTGTATATTTTTAAGAAATTATCCATTTCCTCTTAGTTTTCAAATGTATTTCCACTGAAGTAATCTTTTATGTCTTTTTAAAAAATTCCCTATATCAATAGTTATTTCTCCCTTGTTATTTTTTCTTCTATCTGCACTTTCTCCCTTTTTAAAAAAATTAAACTAGCAAGTCATTTTTTTTATTTTTTTTTTATTTTTTTTCAGGACTTTAACTCATTAATTTGATATCCTGCTTTTCTATTTTCTATCTCAATTTCTGTTCTAATAATATTTTCTTCTTTGGACTTTTTTGTATTTTACTTTGTTCTAGTTCTTTCAAGTTAAAAATTTAGCTCTTATTGATACAGGTATTTAGGGCTATGATTTTTTTTTCTGATTACTGCTTAGAATGTATCTCATAGATATGTTTATTACCATTATTTTTCAGAAATTTTGTAATTTTTGTTTGTATTTCCTATTTTGTCCAAGCGCTAAGTTTAACAGAGTATCTTTAATTTACAAGTAGAAGGGCCTTTTTGGTTTCATTTTTAATTTCTATTTTTATTGCACTGTGATCATTGGTATTGTTTGTAATAATTTTACCTTCTACTACCTGCTGATATTTTCTTTGTGCCCTAATATATGTTCGAAACTTTTAAATATACATGTGAATGTATGTATAGATTGTATATTCTTTTATTATTAGGATGTAGTATTCAGTATATATTTAAACATCTACCTTGTTGATTGTTACTTAGTTCTTATGTATCTTTGTTTTTTGTTTGCTTGACCAGTCTTCTTGTACTGTGTGTTAAAGTCTCCTTTTAGTAGTATGTTTGTCTTTTTGCATCTGTTGTAGTTTCTGTTTTAGGTAGGTGTTGCTGTATTGTTGTCTAGATACGTGTTACATCCTAAATGTGAAATGTGGATTTTAAAATTATAAAAGTGTCCTTCTTTGTTTTATTTAATGACTTTTGAAATGTGTCTTTTGACCTTGAGTTAAACCCATTCACATTTATTGATATGTCTGTCATGTTTAGGCTTAATTCTATTTTTTTTTTTAAATAATTTTCATGTGTATTATGCCATACTTACTGTGTCTTTCAAGGTTTGGTATGTTTCTGCTTTTACAGGAAGATTTACATTTTTGTTCCAGTGGTTGCTTTGTATTAATATTTTATAGTCTTTTAAATGTATTAATATTTTATAGTCTTTAAATTAATATTTTATAGTCTTTTTTTTACTTCAACTTTTACTATCAGATATGTTGTCTTTAGAACATATCCTTTAACTCTCACCTGTTACCTAAGTGATAGTCAGTGTGCTCATTCATACTTTTCTCTTTTTCTCTCCTTTTTCTTTACATTTTAAATTGCATTTTTCTACTTCATCAGAACATCGAATGTTATATATTACTATTTTACCCGTGTTCCCATCGTTATTTCAGTCTAAACTTTTCAATTAAATATATGCAGTGCTCACTGTCAGTCCTTTTGCCAAAGTTTTCTTAGTCATTTATTGGTTAGATGAAGTTCATCTTTTAGCAGATTCCTCAGGAAAGGCACATCTATATAGTATTCTTTGAGTTATTTTGTGTTCAACATTATTTTCCTATGGTCTTGATACTTAAAGAATACTGCGGTTGTTTATAATATCCTTGTTTCACATCTTCTTTCCTTAAGTTTCTTGAAAACATGGCTCTGCTGTTTCCTGCTTTGTATGTTATTTGGTAAGTCTGGTGTCAGTCTAATTCTCTTGCTTTTAAATTGTTTCATCTTTTGCCTAGAAGCCATTCAGACTTTTTCTTTAATTTCAGAGTCTAATAGTTAGGATATGTATCACTGTGGATTAATGCAGGTCAGTTTTCCCTCTACTTGATGGACATTTTCTGTGTGTAAATAGAGGTGGCCTACTTTCTTCTGTCTTCTGTCTTCTGTCTTCTTTCTTTTTTCTTCTCCTTTCTTCTTCCCTTTCTCTTCCTCCTTCTCCTCCTCCTTCTTTCTCTTCTTTTTGCTCCTCCTCCTATTTTTTTTTTTTGAGACAGGGTCTTTATTGTCCAAGCTGCAGTGCAGTGGCACAAACATGGCCTACTGCAGCCTTGACCTCCCAGGCTCAAGCAGTCCTCCTGCCTCAGTCCTCCAAGTAGCTGGGACTACAGGTGCATGCCCCCATGCCTGGCTAATTTTTGAATTTGTTGTAGAGACAGGGTTTTGCCGTGTTTCCCAGGGTGATCTTGAACTGAGCTCAAGCAATCTGCCTACCTCAGCCTCCCAGGTACTGAGATTACAGGCATGAGCCAATGCACCTGGCCCAAGGTCTTTTTTTATTTCTGGAAAGTTTTGTTAAATTAATAGTTTAAAATATTAGTTTTTTCCCATTGTTTTTGTCTTTCTGGGTCATCAATTAAATATATGTTGGACCCTCTTTGCCTGTCATCCATTTCAACCACTTTATCTCTGGCCACTTTTACTCCTTGCCTACCTCATTTTTGTGATCACAGTTCACGGTTGTTTTTCTACTTTTCTTTAAGACTCTATAACTTTTGTATCCAAATATCTTCTCTGAGCACCTTTTAATTTAATTTGTGTTTTTGTTACATATATTTTTCTATTTCTTTCTTGCATTTAATCAACTCATTTTATTTCTTATTATTTTTGTGCATTCTGTTCTGTGTTTGTAATGCTTGTACTTCTGATTCAGTCCAGTTTTTTAAATATGCTTGAGAATATTTAGTTGGAATGTGCTGGTGCAGTTTTCATTGGCTTGTATTTTTGTTTTTGTTTAATTTCTTTTAGATAAAGGCAGATTTTCATCAGCAGAAGTGAATTGTGTTGATGTTGAGAAAAGAAGGACTTCAGCATACCTTGCTCTTTTTATACCATCAGAGATTTAATCTTTCCTTCTTATTTTATTCTTCCCTTTTACTGCCTCATTATCCTCTGGAAGCAGTGCTTCACTAAAGCTTCCACTTCCAGTCTTGCTTCTTAATATGTAAGTAGTGTTGTAAACTATCAAGTACTTACCTGTGTTCGGAATTTTAGACTTTAATATTGCACTTTCCCTTTCTAGGCAGAAGTTTTCCTTTGCTTTGTCTAAGTCTTCTGTCCCCTGTACTCCTTTTCACAGAATCCCTTAAGACTCCCCTTGCCTACTCTCCACACTTAGAGGCTTACAGCATCAGGGGAGCAGTAGGAGCTCTCTGTTGGAATTTTTCTTCTCTGCTTAGAGGTGACTTGAAGGCTGCAGTATTTTCTGAATGCATAGGTCATCTAAGGTTTAATTTATTCTCTTTGTTAATATATCATTTCATTTAGTAGGATATGGGGAACATTCATAGCTACCATTGTTCTTTGGAGCTATAAGATTCTTTTCCAGTTTTTAAAGTAATTTTGTTTGTGAAATTTATTATTCCTGAAATCTATGGATTAGAAGACTGACCCTTAGAGATAAACTATCCTGTGCTGTCTCTTGGGAGGACAGATTCAGCAGAAAGTTATTGGCTTTTCTCAGTTTTTCCTTTTTCCTTCTCTCTGAGATCAAGGTGCCAGTATGGTTGAGTTCTGGTGAGGGTTCTGACTTCCACACAGCTTTCTCACTGTGCCCTCACATGGCAGAGAGAGGGACGGAGAGAAAGCTAGCTCTCTGATATCTTTTATAAGGGTATCAATCCTGTTACGAAGGCCCCACCCTTAAGATCTCATCTAAACCTAAGTATCTCCCAAAAGTCCAATCTTCGAATACCATCACATATGGAGTTAGGGTTTCAACATATGAATTTTGGGGGAATGCAATTCAGTCCATAGCACCCCTCAAGATAGTATCTGCTTGGAGTATAGAATTCAGGATTCTAGCAGGGCAAGGAAAGTCTGACACTGGTGGTTGAAAAGAATAGTATTCTTGAAAAGAACAGAAATAAGTGTATTGTTGATAGTGTTAGCTAAGTATCGTAATCAAATGGAGATGAGTTCCACAAAGAATTGAGAAAGAACACGAGAGATGGCAGCCAAAAGAAATGGTGAATGCTTATTAATGAACTGCAACATAGCAGGGATAACGCAAAAGAAATCAGTGAGAAATGAAGATCATATATTAATATATTAGATATTCCCGAAAAGACCCCAGAAGATAAAACAGCAACTCAGATATAAAGACATAGAAAGTTCTTCTTTTTGGGATGTTCTACTTTTCCAGAGGGCTATACATAAATGGAAATTATGTTGTAAATTTTATTTCCCTAAAACCTGTCTGTGGGTGGGATAGCTAATCAGATTCTTATTAGCTGTGTGCTCTTATATAAATCGTAACTTTCTGAGCTTTAATTTCCTCACATAAAATTTTGGGACACATGAGACTTTCTTCCCAAAATATTAGCCCACTCAATATTTGCTTTCTTTTAAGGAGACTATCCTCATTATATTTTGTTTTTGGTTCCCTCTCTGCATTCTCCTAGTAGAAGATGGGCTAGAGAATAGGCAGTAGAACTGTGTATGAGGGTTCTCCAGAGACTAGGATATAAATATATGTGTGAAATTAGCTCATGATTACAGAAGCTGATAAAGTTCCAAGATCTGCTTCAAGGTAAGCTGGCAAGCTGGAGACCCAAGAAAGCTGATGGTTTAGTTGCAGTCTGAGTCCAAAGGTCTGAGAACCAGGAGAGCCAATGTTGCAACTCCAGTTCAAAGACCAGTAGGCTCAAGACCCAGGAAGAGCCAATGTTTCAGTTCAAGTCTGAAGGCAAGAAAAAAGCAATGTCTCAGTTTGAAGGTAAAAAGAATTTTCTCTTAGTCAAGGGAAGGTCAGCCCTTTTGTTCTAATCAAGCCTTGAACTGACTGAATGAGGCCCACCCACATGATGGAAACAATCCTGTCTATCCATGCCGCTGATTTAAATGTTAATCTCACCTTAAAACACTTTCACAGAAATACCCAGAATAATGTTTGACTAAGTATCTTGGCACTCTGTGGCCTAATCAAATTGGCATGTAAAATCAATTGTCATAGTTGACAAGAAGGGAGTCTCGTCCTGTTGGCAAGACTTGCCGTAGAGGGAAAGGAAACAGCAAAACAACCTAGAATCAAAATTATAAATAATTTTGATTTAGAATTTAAATCACAGGAAATATTCTATTGTTTTTGAAATGTGATTGTGACATCACCAGTGAGGCCAGTCTTTACAGTAATTTTGGTTCTGAATATGAAAATCCTTAATTTTTAAAATTGGCAAATCAATGGTCTATTTTGGGACCACCTCCCCCACTACCTCCATGAAAGCCAAACTTTATAGCAGCGGAGTCCAGTCTTTTGGCTTCCCTGGGCCTCATTGGAAGAAGAATTTTCTTGGGCCATGACAATAGCAGATGAGCTTTAAATATATATATATATTGCAAAAAAAAAATAATATTTTAAGAAAGTTCACAAATTTGTGTTGGGCCCCATTCAAAACCATCTTGGGCTACATGTGGTCCATGAGCCACAAGTTGGACAAGCTTGTTCTATAGCTTACCAACAAGTAGGCCTAAAGAAAGAGGAAATATAGTTCATTTTAAGGGGAAAATAGCCTACAAAAGTTTAACCTGAAAAGTCAATTGAGGCTGTTGAAATAAACTGATAATGAACAGATTAATTGGAGAAAAGGCATACAGATTTATTAATATGCACACGAGCTGAATAAAATGTGAGACTCTGAGAAGGGCCACATAGCTGAAACATAAATAGCATAAAGGAATAGGAGCTTGATACATTGGGGGGGAGGTAGCAACAAGTTAGGGGAGGGAAAGGGGAGGAACCAAATGATGAGCAAAGGCTGTCTTATTATTTAGATAAAAGTTGTTTTAGAGCTGCATCCGAAAGAATAGGTGATAGCCTGTCTGCCTGCAGTGATGAAGTAATCTCCTCTGTGGTGATTAATCTTTCCTGGTTGCTTGATAAGTTTCCTTGGAAAAGGATTCCAGACCATTCTGTTCCTTTTGGAAGAACTTCCTTCACTCAGTCAGATAAGGGAACTTCAGAGAAAGGCCCTCCCTGCACTTCAGAAGAGAAGTTGTGGGAGGAGCAGAAGGTCAGAGAAAAACATTGGTTCTTTCTGGAGCATTTTAATCTCCTTTGTTCAAAGCACTCAGCATGTTTGGGGTGTCATTTTCTGAGCCCCAATACTACTAAATTGTCAGATTACTGACCTTTCAATATTGAAGAATGTCATCTTCCTAAAACATACACACAAAAGAATACAGAGACCAGAAGAAGGACAGTATATTATCTAGCCGAGCATCCAGCACAGTGCTTAACACTTAGTAGGTACTTTATAAATATTGAAGGAATGACCCTTTAGACTTCTTTTGCTTCAATAATATCAAGTATGTATTACTTACAGAAAATCTGTAGGAAAGATAAAGTTAAGAGATTAAAGGTGTTAAAACAGAGTTTTTTCTTGTAGAGAAACAAAAGAATAATCAGGGAAGAGAATGCTATAAAAACTAATGAACCTTCCGACATCTTAAGGGAAACCTAAGATAGATGGTCCCTCTTGCTAAAATTAATACTAAAGAAAGGAGAGGAGGCCCAAGGCGCAGAGCAGGGCGGGCTGGGTGGGGGTAGGAAACCACACAAGAATGCAAAAGTGAATTTGTTTACCATGCCTTTCAGCTATAAGATTTATAAAAAGAAGTTAGGAGAAGAAGGAAAATGTCCTGAACAACTATTCTAAATAACATTACCTTATAAATGTACTGAAATGTTAACTCAGCATGAAATAATTGAGATATTTGTGATTGTTTTGTAAAGATGCTAAATAAGAGGGCAAACAGCACTTCAGAGAAGATGTCTCTTCATCTAGGCACATTGCCTAAAAAGCTGAAAATTATCAGCAGATACTATTCTAAATGGGATATGGAAGAGAAGAAATTTTGTGGATTAAATTCCAAATGAAATTAAGATTACTATGGGAGAAAACTGCTGCATACTGGTCTATTTCACCTACTTTCTTGATTAGCATTTGTATTTGACCTCTTTATCATATTTATACATTTCTATTTTCTATTAGGCTTCTCCAAAATTTGTTTTATAGAGTTTTTATGATTTTGACAGTTCAGTGTTTATATTCCAAGCAAAAGTGATAAGCTTTTTCAGGCATGTGTTACTAAGGTCTTAGAGAAAATAAACCCAGTCATTTGATACAACAGCAGGGAAATAGGAGTCATCTTTCTAAATCAAACCAGCTATTCATACACCTATTTATTATCTCATTTTATTCTACAATTATCCTACATACCTGATTTTTCAAGTGCGCATAGGAAGCTATTCTGTGCATGCCAGTATACTCACTATTTCTTAGCTCTTTCTTTTGTTTTTAAGACAGAGTCTCACTGTGTCCCCCAGGCTGGATTGGAGTGCAGTGGCATAATCTCAGCTCACTGCAACCTCTGCCTCCCGGGTTCAAGTGACTCCTGCCTCAGCCTCCTGAGTAGCTGGGATTACAGGCCCAGGCCACCACACCTGGCTAATTTTTTTTTATTTTTAGTAGAAACGGGGTTTCACCATGTTGGTCAGGCTGGTCTTGAACTCCTGAACTCAAGCAATCCACCCGCCTCAGGCTCCCAAAATGCTGGGATTACAAGCGTGAGCCACTGCGCCCAGCCAGCTTTTTGTTTTTTTGATGATACAAGTGCTAAATGAGTTAGTTACCTTAGTTTTCTCTAAAGTCCCCTTCTGAAGGAAGCTGCCTCACCTATGCAGAAAGAGATCTGGCCTATTCCTATGTGACCGTTCCCAGGTACAGTGATTAACTAGACCAGCAGCAGAATCCTTATCCAAATGAAAAAGAATGCTGACTTCTGGCCTTGGAGATAGCTTTCCTCAACCATGATGAGCTGGGTCACTTCACATTCTTGCTCCAGATTCTAAACCAGGTAATTCTAAGAAGTACTGGTTGGCAGTGAGAAAGGAAGCTGAAAGGATACGAACAGGCTTATAGCAGAAGGAAGCACACAAGAGCCAATGTTCGGAGAAAGCAGAAAGCATGAGTAAGAATGAGGAGAGAATTGATCAAATGTTAAGTTGTCTGTTGATAGAGAAAGAGCAGAGTATAGAAGAGAGAAACAGCTGGAGAGTTAAGTTACAAGGAGATGAAAGTTCACCTGGCTGCTGTTGAGATAAAATAATCCAATCCCCAGTCCTGATTTGTTTCCAGAATGACCTCCCAGTTCCAAACAGAATCAAACTTGGCTGTTCCATAATTCCTTACTTACCTGTTCTTTTGCCTCCTTGTGTGTTCAAAATACAATAAAACAAAACAAAACAAAAAAACAGAGAAATATAGGCAAATGATTTCAGGTATAACTGCAGTGAATAGTGAGCAAAATGCTGATCTGCACTTTATAAAAAGAAGAAATTGGGAGAAGGAAAATGTCCTGGATGATAATTCTAAAAAAAATTACTTATTAAATGTACCGAAATGTTTAAACTGAAATGTTTAATACTGATCTTATATTGTCCTCCCTTCTACTCCCTCCTCCCTCCATCCTCCCAAAATACAAAACACCTAAGAAAACACACTCTGACACACATAGCCAATTTTTGATTGGACATCCCATTGAGCTGGTTCTCAGAAGCCTAATACTACTATCATGTTCCTAATTGCTGTATTTGTTAGGAATGTATTAGGTTATGTGCAACAAAACTAAGTAATGTTTAAATAATTTTTTTAACGTAGAAAGAAATTTAGAAAAATGCAGTTGCAGATATTGATAGTGTCTTAAATATAGACTTTGGGAGACTTTCATAGGCTTTTCCTCAGTTGCTCATTCATGTCCACATTTCAGGCAGGGTAAAGGGAGGAGGGATTCTCTTGTCTTACTAGATAAAGTGAAAGTCTTTCCAGGGTCCCCAACAGTCTTCCATGTATGCTTTCATTGTTAAGAATTGTGTCACATGGTCATTTCTGCTTATTAGGGAATCTCGGAAAGTACTGGGTAATAACTGGTGTTGGGCACCATGTTCTTCTGCAGGAAAAGGAGTTTCTATTAGCAAGTAATAGATGTTATAATAGAGATGATAATACTGATGGAATGGACTCTGTGACACTATGACACCAAATTATAAACAAGCCCCCTAAGGCCATGCCTTGAGATAAGCAATATTAAAACATTTGCAGCTCACTGACTGCCAGAAGCTGACTGATACTCTCCCACCCCTATTCCACAAGCCATAAGTACAGCTTCGATTTGACAAGAGACTGATTTCAGTAACTTTCGGCCGATGAGAGACTACTGGCCATGGACTTGTTCTGGCCAGTTTACAGAGGCTGCACACTGAGTGCCTTTGCCTCTGCTGCTTCACCTTTTGACATATTGAGCTTCACCTTTTGACATATTGGGCCTAAATACGTTTAAATGTTAAGTCTCTATGCCAAAGATGCATGCATGCACATTTGCTTAATACACATGCAGATGTCCCCCACTTTGTCAATATTCATAGTTCCTCCTATAACCTGTTGAATATATATACCTAGCTAACCTGCTTAGCATAAATTCCTGTCTCACCTTTCCTCCAAAGTGACTGTTTTTGGCCTCTGCTGGAGGCTATCTATACTTCCCTACAGGCTGCAACACTTTATAAGAAATAAAGTTCTCTTGAAATTTGTGAACCTTGAGATGAATGAGATGCAGACAGACAGCACTGGAGAATGAACACTAGTCATGGACACCTGGGCATAGCCCAGAACCAGGGACTTACCTGGGTAAGGTTGTCCTCATACTCAACTAGCCATCTGTTGGTGCTACAACAGCTCAAGCCTAAATCCTGAAATTCACACTTTTCTTTTAGCTTGAAAAAAATTTAAAGCTACAGAAGAATTGCAAGAATTGTACAATAATATGTCTATATGTATGTATGTATCATTGTTATATAATATATATTATCATCATTGTTGAACCCGTTTTAAATGTTGCAGACATGATGACCTTGTCCTAAATACTTGACCATATATCTCTTAAGAACAGGTATATACTTTTACATAACTTAGGGCAATAATCAAATTCAGAAAATCTATTGATTTAATACTGTTATCTAATATAGTGTCATATTTCAATTTTGTCTATCCTTCCAATACTGTTCGCTCCCCACCCTCCCACCCCAATTCAGGAGCCAATCTAGGATTATGACATGCATTCAGTTACCATCTATCTTCAGTTTCAATTTTTCTTTGTCTTTTCGTAAGATTGACTTTTTTTTAAGAGAACAGCTGGTCATTTTATAGAATTCCATCAATTTGGGTTTGTCAGATTATTGACTTATGATTATATTTAGTTATGAATTTTGGCAAGGATATTGCAGAAGTTATGGTAGGTTCCTCTTAGTGGATCTTACCAGCATACACATGATGTCTGTTTGTCCCATTATTGGTGATGTTAACTTCCGTAACTTGCTCCAGAGTACCCCCTTTCTTTCTGTAATTGTAAGTAATCTATGGAGAAGATGCTTTGAAATTGTATACATATTTTATTTCCTAAGAAACTTTCATCTATAGATAATCCTTTCCTGAATCAATTATTATTAAAGTTTGTTGTAAAATAATGAATTTCTATCTCTACCAAAATTTCTTTACTCCCTTGCTTCTTCCCCTCCTTCTTCCCTTGCTTCCCTCCCTTCCTCCCTCTCCCCTCCCTCCCTCCTTCCCTCTCCCCTTCCTTCCTTCCATCCTTCCTTCCTTCCTTCCCTCTCTCCCTCCCTCTCCCGTCCCTCCCTCCTTCCCTCTCTTCCCTCCTTCCTTCCCTCCTTCCTTCCTTCCTTCCTTCCTTCCTTCCTTCCTTCCTTCCTTCCTTCCTTCCTTCCTTCCCTCTCTCCCTCCCTCCCTCCCTGCTTTTCTCCTTCCCTCCCTCCCCACCTCCCTCCCTCTCCCATTCCTCCCTCCCTCCCTCCCTTCCTTCCTTCCCTCTCTCCCTCCCTCCCTACAAAACTGCTACAAGGAAACATTGGGGAAAATCCCCAGGACATTGGTCTGGGCAAAGACTTCTTGAGCAATACCCCATAAGCACAGGCAACCAAAGCAAACATGGACAAATGGGACTACATCAAGTTAAAATGATTCCACAGAGCAAAAGATGCAATAAACTAAGTAAAGAGACAACCCACAAAATGGGAGAAAATATTTCCAAGCTACCCCTCTGACGACGGATTAATCAGTAGAATATATAAGGAGCTGAAACAACTGTATAGGAAAAAATTCTAGTAATCAGATCAAAACATGGGTAAGAGATTTAAATAGACATTTCTCAAAAGAAGACATACAAATGGCAAACAAGGATTTGAAAAGGTACTCAACATCACTGATCATCAGAGAAATGCAAATCAAGACTATAATGAGATGATTGTCTCACTCTAATTCAAATGGCTTTTACCCAAATAACAGGAAATAGCAAAGACTGGCAAGGATGTGGAGAAAAAGGAACTCTTGTACACTGTTGGTGGGAACGTAAATTGGCACAACCACTATGGAGAACAGTTTGGACATTCCTCAAAAAGCTAAAATTGAGCTTCCATATGATCCAGTAATCCCAGTGCTGGATAGATACCCCCATCTCCCACCAGAAAAAAAATCAGTATATCAAAGAGATATCTGCACTCTTATGTTTCTTGTAGCACTGTTTACTAAGCTAAGATTTTGTAACAGCACAGTTTACTAAGCTAAGATATGGAAACAACCTTAGTGTCCATCAACAGATGAATATATAAACAAAATGTGGTATTTATACACAATGGAGTACTACTCAGCCAGCCGTAAAAAGAATGAGATCCAGTCATTTGCAACAACATGAATGGAACTGGAGATTATTATGTTAAGTGAAATAAGCCAGGCACAGAAAGACAAACATTGCATGTTTTCACTTATTTGTGGGATCTAAAAGTCAAATCAATTGAACTCGTGAACTAGAGAGTAAAAGGATGGTTACCAGAGGCTGGGTAGTGTAGAGGGGGTTTGGAAGGAGGTAGGGGTGGTTAGTGGGTAAAAACAAATAAAAATAGAATTAATAAGATCTACTTTTTGATATCATAATAGGGTGACTGTAGTCAACGATAATGTATATTTTTAAATAACTGAAAGGTAATTGGGTTGTTTGTAACTCAAAGGATAAATGCTTGTGGGGATGGATACCCCATTCTCCAGGATGTGCTTATTTTACATTGCATGCATGTATCAAAATATCTCATGTACCCCATAAATATATGCATCTACTATGTACCCATAAAAATTTTTTAAAAATTTAAAAGTTGAAAAATGTATTTTTTTAATGATCCTGATTTGGTCAGTGGGAGCTCCTTTTTGGTTTCTCTTATTTTCTTATTTTAAAAGCACTTTATTACTTCCTAGGCAAGAAAACATTCCAGATTTCTTACACTAACCCAAGAATCATTCATTTCTACAAGTAGAATCGTATTTAGAAATGAAGACTTGGACTGCAGGTGTCACTTTGTAACTGAGATGTCTCAACAGTCAGTGCTAGGAAATAAATGTGTTTGTGTGTGTGTAAATTTATACTGATAATACTCATTCCCATCCAATAGCACAGAGTTCTTCCTTGCCTTTCTCCTTCCCATATTTGTATCTCTCTTCTGCTATAATGGAAACCCTGATTCCTAAAATAAAACAATGTTTACTTATTTGTACAATTCTATAATAGTCACAAAATTGCTACTCCCATGCCACCACAATCTAGAAATCTGTTAGAGGTCAAAATTTCTTTGCACATGCTCTAAAGTTCCTTTGGATTTCCCTCCGCCCCTTGTGGTTATGTCATGCACTTGGTTAGGTTCATTTGTTTCTATTTGTATTCAATTTTAGTTTGTTCCCCAATTTTGTTGACTTATTTTTATTTTTTAATGTTTAAAATATTTACACATTTTCTGAATTCAAAACTTTGCAAAAAGATATTTCAGAATTATGCTGATCCATTCTTGATTCTTCTCCTCTATACTCACTGAATACTCTTTCTTGTATTTCTGATCTTTTTCTAGGGTGTAAATAAGCCATCATCACCTGTCAACTTGATTATCTCTGTTGTCTCCTAGCTGGTTTTGTCCCCTTTCAATCCAGTGATTTGAACCTGGGCTGCACAATAAAATATTTTAAGGAATTTTAAAATATATTGGTGCCTAGATTCCACCTCCAGGGATTTCAAGTAATTCTTCTGTAGGGGGCTGTTATTGGATTTAAAAACAAAACCAATAAACAAAAACTGCTAGATCATTTATGAAACTACCTAGATGAAAACCACTGGGCAATTCAATGATCTTTCATCAATGAACATGTCATTATATTACATTCCCAGCCTAAAATTGCGATAGCTTTCCAGTGTCCTCAGCATGAACACCTAACTCCTCCCTATGGCTCCATGATCTAGGCTTACTTCTCCAGTCAGACTTGTGCCCCTTCTCCCTAACCTTCCTTACCTATGCTATAAGAGCCATCCAGAGTAACTACTTTTATCCCCAGGTATCCAAGGGGATACCAAGGGCCTGGCCACCTCCAGACCTTAGCACACACTGTATCTTCTGCTTAAACCCTCTTTTTCCTATTCTTTATCTGGCTAATATCTAATCATTTGGGTGCCATCATAGATAAGACTTATTTTAATCACATCTTTCTTACCTGATCTTCCATATCTGGTTTAGGAGCCTGCGTATGTTCTTCCTTGGACCCCCTTATTACTCTTTTAATAAAAATGTGTAGTAACCTTCTGCTTTTTGCTTATCTCACCCTACTAGATTACAAACTTCATGGGAGAAGGGCCAGCCTGTCTCTGTCATCATCAGTGCCTATCACCATGCTTGGCCATCGTGGCTGCTCAATGAACGAGTGGGGAAATAAATAGCTGTGTGGATAAACAAATAAATAAATTGCATTCTTTTGATAGAACCCACTTGCCATAACCAAGTTCCAAAATCCTCACTGGTAATCCAGTAAGAGAAACAGGTAGTGCAGGGCTAAGTGTGTGACAGGTTGTACAGATGCTTGACTGACAGGTCGACTTATTTATCCATATGATGATTTCATTTATAATTATCAAAAAAGTATTTACAATGTCCACAGTCATGTTCTGAGTACTTCCAGTATAAATGCAATAATATTACCTGGGACATAGTGTCTTTTATTTTTCTGTAGAGCTGTCAGTATTCTTGTACTTTCCCTTCCCCGTCCTTCTTAAATTAAGTACCAGAAGAGACTTTAAAGAAAATGTAATTTAATCTTTTAATTTTACAGATGAAGATTCTGAAACCAGAGAAGTTAAGTAACTTACCCAAGGTCATGCAGCTGTTTATTGTCATATATCTGTATCATTTTCCTCCTAATTGAAAACTTAACTCATTTCCCTAAATTAATGTCCCACTTGGTAAAGTTGTAAGCCCCATGATTTCCTCCACTGTATTTTCCCAATAGGTACATGAGCTCTGTTTCCTGAGCTAATCACCACCCAACCCCCCCCCCCCCGTGTAGTGGACTTGAACACAACAATTATCACTTGTACCATTTGCTCTGAACATACAAGAATACGTTTTTAAAGTTTTCCTAAGAACCTCATATTGTTCAGACAATGGCAAGAGTTAATCTTGAAAATTGCAAAACCAAAATGTGTTGAGTAAATTGAGATCCATTTTCTCTGCCAGCATTTGGCCTAGGCAATGATTGCAAAAGCTCCATCTGCATTTTTGTAAGATGTCTTCTTTATGAGTACACTTGCAACAACTTGATTTAGGAGTGCACTTCCGATATTAATTTGATGATTGCTGCTCCTGCTGTGGAGAAATAGAGGCCTTTGGTCTTCATAGCTTTCAGTCAAAGGCACCATGCTCAGGAGGTACACTATGTTCCGTGAGAAAAATTTATTGTGCCAGTATTCTCTCTTGGGACTATAGCTTTCAATCTTTCAAAGTGCATTTTGTTTCGGAACTTTGATTTTTACAAGTGTAAAATTCCTTTCTATTGCCCTTTTTCCCTTTTATTTGTTTTCCTAGACATAATTTCTTAAAGTAAACAAAGGTGAAGTGGTAGCATTTTTCATAGAAATGTGGATGTTTCTGATTTTTTTGTGGTAAGTAGAGGCTTTGCCCAGGAAAAAAAAAAAAAAAAAAGAGGATGAAACAGATTAAAACATGTATTTGATGCCAGTCCATTCCTCTTTCTGTGATCTCCTTTTTGTTGGTTAAAACATTCATTCAATATTTATTTGGTGCCTACTATGTGTCAAGCACTGTGCTGGGTGCTTAATATTGTAGGTATATTATTATAATATAATGATTCTATTTATTTGTATCTTATATTAGTCTAATAATAACAAACTTCAACAACATACATTTCTACCCATAAACTTGCTTTGCTGTGTTCCCATATAACCAAATGTATTCGTTTCCAAGGGCTTCCATAACAAAATACCACTAACTCAGTGGCTTAAATTACAGAAATTTACTGTCTTGTTTCTAGAGACAAGAAGCTGACATAAAGGCATTGGCAGGGCCATATTCCCTATGAAGGCACTAGGAAAGGATCTATTCCAGGCTTCACTTACAGCTTCTGATAGTTCCTTGTCTTGTGACAGCAAACTCCAGTCTTCACATGGCTTTCCCTGTGTGTTTGTGTATGTGTGTGTGTTTATAGACAATTTTCTATTTTTATAAGGACACCAGTCATATTGGATTGGAGCCCACACTACTCTGGTATAACCTAATCTTAACTAATTACATCTCCAATCACCCTATTCCAAATAAGGTCACATTCTGTGGTACTTGGGTAGCCCCAGTTGAGACTTCAACATATTAATTCTGGGGCACACAGTTCAAGCCATAACACCCATTCAAATGTCACCAATTCCAAAGCCATTTTTACTCAATCTACCATGCCTCTTCAACCATATATAATTAAGCAATGTTTTCCTTAACATCCGTACCATTTCACCTATACCCTTTTTTACCTATCTGATTCATATAGATGGCTTATGTCATTTTCTGGACTTTATGCTCCTTAATATTAAGACTCATAACTGATAGCTATTGGGTATCACTAGGGTAATGCTCTACACACGTTAAGTCACATAAACATAAAAAATGAATGAATGATCCAACCAAAAAATAAATATTTACATAGCCATTTCTGGCTAGAAAATGTTTTTCTATACATGATTTCATTTGAGTCTCAAAGTAATTATTTGCACTGTGCATGTAGGAATCATTATCGTCACTTAGGACTGTGGAAACTGACACCCAATGAGTGTAAATTTTCGAGTCATATGGACATGGTGGAGGCTGCACCAAAATCCAGGTCTCCTGACTCTAAATTTAGAATTACTGTTTCATTGTATTTTATTCCCTTCAGAGATACTCTTATCGCTATGTTATACTTCTGCCACCCCAGTTAGTGGTCAGTGTACCCAAAGTACTGTAACTGCCCACAGTTTCCCCTTATGAGGCAACTTATCTAAGAAACTTCCAGTCTTATACCGTGACATGTCTCCCCTTCTCTCTATCTCTCTTCTTCTCTCTGTCTCCTCTGTGTCTCCGTCTCCGGGTGCGCGCATGTGTTTATACGTACATATCTCTTCCTTTGGGGTTAAGTCATTCAGTGAGACCAAATTAAAATCGACTTTCTTTCTAGAATAGAGCGTTTAATGTTTTAGGGGAAAAAAACGTCTGATTCTGGGGATTCGGGCACTCAGACAGTCTAAGAGGGTCACATTATGGTAGACAGTAGTTACACTGCTTTGAATATCATTTCTGTTGTTGTTAAAAACAGATTCAGACAGTGCCGAACAGACCAAGCCCTCTTAGGGACAATGTCTATAGTTGACATTAACTCTGACTAATCATAAGGAAGGAAGTATTTTTTCAAAATGATAAAACCACACATCTACTAACTCATACAAATGTGTGTGCACACACAATCATTGCATTTAATAACTAACATTGAAATATTGATATAGCATTGCTCTCTGGGATAGATTTAGACATAAGACCTTCCTAAACACAATGAAAATGATTACAGAATCTCAGCTTTAACGTGAAATGTCATGATATAGATAATTTTGCTTCATTCTGTTTTACAATTCTAATATTCCCATCTCTCTGTGAACTCCTACCTTATTTTTCCAAGGTTGCACGAAATACACCTTCTTCCAACTGTGTAATAATATTAATGTTAATTCATGTGCATAATGTTTTAAAATTTACATAGAGTTTTCACTGTATTTTCTCTTTTTAACCTTAAGACTATTCTGTGAGATAAACAATTCTGCTATCTCATTTTGAGAAATGACTCAACCTGCCCGAGATGATAGGGCTGAAAATGGGAGAAACAAGACTTGAACCTGGTATTTTGACTCCAAATTTTAAGCCCATTTGACTTTATTTCCTAGTATGAGCTTTCTTATTTCTTTACTTTTTGCACATTTTAGCTCCTGAACTGGGTTAGAATTTATTGTGGTGGTTAGCAGTCTACCCTGCACAGGGCTTTATACTATGGAGAAACTTGGGGTTTGAACTCCAGCTTTTCTCCTTCTTGCTGGATGATCCTAACACGTCATTTGCCCTGCCTAAGCCTCAGTTTCTTCATCTAAAAATGGTGACAATAATAGCACCCATATCATCGGATTTCTAGGAAAATTAAAGGAACTAATGTATGTAATGTTCTTAAAGTGCATAGCGTCATTCTATTGGCCACTGCTACATTATACAACTTGCAAGTTGTAAGTAGTTGGATGAGATATTTTTTGTTTTAGTTTCCTCATCTGTCAAAAAAAAAAGAGGAAACATTAGGCACCTTGCAGAGATATCACAAGGATTAAACAAAATAACATTTGTGAAAGTGCTTAACACAATGTTTGGCATATACTAGGAACTCAATAATTGTTCATTTCCCACCTGTTTTCTGTCTTTCTTCAAGGAGACAATTATGGATTGTCTGGATTATGAGTGACTTCTTTCATGCAATGATTTTATGACTGTTTTCTAGTGGCTCTAAACATGGTTGCAAGTGTTCGATATTTAGGTGACTTTGACAAACTGTTCTAAAGCCCCAAGTAGAATAGCAGACAGTTCTCTCAGAGAGGCAATGTAAAGAAATGTAGTTAGGTAGTTCAGAGCAATTGCCAAGTAAGTGGCTCCCTTATGAAAGCCCCACTGGTGTCTGAGAGACCCACATATGACTGAAAACAAGGATGCTGGATTTCAAAGGGAAGATACGTTAAAGCAAAGAGGGACAAAAGTGATTTGTTGTTGGAAACACTCATCAGAATTTGCATAAATAGACTGGCCTTCTGAATACTTTTTTTTTTTTTTTTTTGAGACAGTCTCACTCTGTTGCCAGACTGGAGTGCAGTGGTGCAATCTTGGCTCACTGCAACTTCCGCCTCCCGGGTTCAATCAATTCTCCTGCCTCAGCCTCCTGAGTAGCTGGGATTACAGGCATGTGCCACAACGCACAGCTATTTTTTTGTATTTTTGTAGAGATGGGGTTTCACCATGATGGCCAGGCTGGTCTTGAACTCCTGACCTCAAATGATCCTCCTGCCTCGGCCTCCCAAAGTGCTGGGATTACAGGTGTGAGTCACTGTGCCATGAATACTTTCAAGTACTGATCTCAATATTAAATTTGGCGGATTCTAAGTGTCTACTGATAAAGTCTTAGTGCACTTTTTTCAAGTAAGTTAGAACATTTAAGTGAAAAATTTTCTCAATTTTACAAGCTACTTCCACATCTATTTTTAAATTTGGCTACCGCTGCTTGCTTCTTTATGATGTGTAATTTACTACAAAATTATATATTTAGTTGTTTTAGGATATCATTATTTTAATAATTCTGTGTTCAAATACTTGAAAAGTTTGAGAAATGCTGTTATGAAAATCCAGTTTTGTCTGGGTACAGTGGCTTATTCCTATAATCCAGCACTTTGGTAGGCTGAGGCAGGGGGATGGTTTAAGTCCAGTAATTCAAGATTAGCCTGGGCAATATAGGAAGATCCTGTTTCTGCACAAAAGTTTTAAAATTAGCCAGGCATGGTGGCACATTCCTATAGTCCCAGCTACTTGGGAGGCTGAGGTGGAAGGGCCTGTGAAGTTGACGGTGAAGTGAGCTGTGATCACAGCACTGCATGCCAGCCTGGGTGACAAGGCAAAACTCTGTCTCAAAAAAAAAAAAAAAAAAAAAAAAGGAAAGAAAGAAAATAATAAAAAAATTACAGTGTTGTTACTTTGAATATTGTTCAGCATATCAAAAAAAAGAAAAGGCTAACGTTATGTTGCTCAAGATTAACAATGGAAACTGCTTTCTCAAAAGATAGGATGAATTCAAAGCCAACATTTACTGTGATACGTGTCTCTGAGCAATGATGGGCACAGAGACCTATCTCATTTATCTTTGCTTTTCCAGTGTTTAGAAGCAGTACCTGGGACAGAGTAAAGCCTCAAAACGTATTTGCACATTACATAGAAATTGTATGGAAAAAAAAAAAGAAATGAATTTTTTCAAAAAGCACTTGATAATTTTGTTAAGTGGCTTCAAGATACTGTCTCAAATTTTATTTCTGTCACTAATTTTCTTTCTCTCTTTTTCTTAATGAACTTTGAGTCATATGATTTTCTTTTTCCCCAGAATTCTGCTGCTCTTTCTGATTCAATGCCACCTATTCCCAGGACCCTTGCTTGGTAACTCAAGGTTATAGGTGAATGTCTCCTTTACCCATCCTGTTTACAAACAAGCATACATTACTGTAGTGTCAAGAAATTTATGCAACATGCTGTGTTGGGAAATGTAAGGCTACAGCATTAGTGAGGTATCATCCCTGTTCTTAGGAGTTAATCTAGTGGGAGAGAGAGATACACAGACAACTAATTACATTACAAACAAGGAAGAAAAAGTGCTGTGGTTAAAGTCTGAAAAAAATGCTGTGGTTGCAGAGTGAAAGGAATAATTAATTCTAACTGAGAGGATAAGGAACAAAGAGGGAAAGAAACTAATATCTGTTGAGAGCTTAAAAGGTGCCAAGGGCAGGGCCAGAGCTTTCCCGAGGCTTTGAGAGGAAGTTCCCTTTACACAGAGCCAGCGGGTGTTTGGGGCTATCCTGAGAAGGCCTGAGGTCAAGAGGCAAGAAGCTGATGGGAGAAACATCCTCTCTTTCTCTTCCTGGAGAGATGAGGGCTGGAACAAGGAGCAGTGAGGACTTGAGAAGGCTTGGATGGAAATGAGGTTGGTAAAGTAAAACTGATTTCAATTGAAGCGAGGAGGTGGAGGGAGAATTTAGGCAAAGATTAATGAGTAAGAACAGGCTTCAGTGTGAACGGCGGGCAAAGAAAGAAAGAGGAGTTAGAAGAAAAGGAAAACGGAGATCTATATGTTGGTGGGGATAAATTGTGGGGGGGAAGGAGAATGAAGATAATGATCATAACTGCCTTGTAGGGTTGTTTTGAAGCTTAAACAAGACAATGAATGTAAAGGTTTAGTGCCTAGCACATGGCGACTACTCAAAAAAAGTTAATTTTTCTTCTTTTACTTGCCCTTTTTATTATTATTAGCTGAACCAGTAATGACACTGCAAGCAGTTTTATCATTAGATTTATTATATTATGGTATACTGTGTTTTTCTCACATTTTCAATGAGTTGGAAGCTTTTTTGGACCATCTCTATTTTATATACATAGAAACTAAGACAAAAAGAATATAAGGAATGGATTCCTATCCTATAAGAATAAAACATTTTCTGTGTGTAAAACATACAATTCCAGAATTTCATGCTCTTTTCTTTGGCTAATCATATTGTTTCATAATATCTATCCTACTTTGTAGAAAATATAATAGTAAAAAATTGTCCTTAAATAATATAAAAGGGAGGTCTATATTTATGTTGGTGGCAATAAATTGTGGGGGAAGGAGAGAGCAGGGATCTGGGTGTGGACTGTGAATTGTGATAAAGACAGAGATTGGTGTGTCTATTTAGTGGGGAGAATTATTCAGCCCCAAAGTGTCGAAGACCAGTGGATGTATTAGCTTACTCTGCCCTCTTGGTATTAGGGTTCCACTATGCTGGCAGGTGTTGGCTGATCCCTATAGGAGAAGGGAGCAAGTGTCAATCTGCTTTTTGGCCTTCTAAAGGTGATTAAACTGTCACCATCTTGATTTTCACAATATCATAATAGATGCATGGCAAGCAAGAGGGTAAATTTCATCAGTCAAGAGACTAGTTATGGATTTTACAGTGCTGCAGAAATTAAGCTGAAAATTAACCACACAGCTACAGAGAAGGTTAGAGCCTCTTAAGACTTTATGATGAAGAATTATTTCTAATGCCATAATTTTATAGCAAGAAAACTGTGTCAATTGATTAACTTCTACTGTAATTTGTTAGCTGCTCATTATACTTTCCTGTTTTGACTAATGAAAACACTTAGAGCTGCAACTTTATGGCAGCTAAGTAGGCCAGGCAGCTTGTCTGTCTTAGAATAATTAGAGAATTTTGCATTGTCGGCCAGTGGGATACCTACCTCTCATGGTGCATCTTTACAGAATGTTTTTCGTATTTCCTCTTCCTTCCCTCATTAGTGTCTGTTACTGAACTAAGCCCAACTCTCTAGAATATCACTATAAAACATTTTACAAACATTTATGGGGCTGATCCAACAGATTTAAACTATTATTAACTTACTAACTAGGGTGGTAGGTAGACAAATTGTGTTCCCATGTAAGATAACTTAGGGGAACTCATAATATTGGGGTTAAAACTGTTTTCCTAACTTATAAGAAGGGCTTATCTAAGAAAAGCAAATCTGGTAAATATACCCTCTGTTCTGTGTGTGTGATACATATCTATATCTATCTCTATCTCTATCTCTATCTATCTATCTATCTATCTATCTATCTATCTATCTATCTATCTAATTCCACTCTTTTCCTTCGAGCCTAGCTATGGCTTCAGAATCCTCTGAACATAGCACTATAAAGAGCAAGAGGTTGGAATTGGCATTAAAGATGAGCTAGACGGATAATTGTTCTGACTAGACTGTAAAGCCCTCACGGCAGGCAACAGGTCACAATTCAGAACTTGACATATATTAGGTGTATACACACACACACACACACACACACACACACACATATATATATATGGAGGGAGGGGGAGAGAGAGAGAGAGAGAGAGAGTGTCTATCTCTGTCACCCAGGCTGGAGTGCAGTGGTGAGATCTCGGCTCACCGCAACCTCCACCTCCCAAGTTCAAGCGATTCTCCTGCATCAGCCTCCCCAGTAGTTGGGATTACAGGCACCCGACCACATCCAGCTAATTTTTATATTTTTAGTAGAGATGGGGTTCCTCCATGTTGGCCAGGCTGGTCTTGAACTACTGACCTCAAGTGATCTGCCCGTCTCAGCCTCCCGAAGTATGGGATTACAGGCGTGAGCCACCATGCCCTCCCTATTAGGCTATTAATAAATGGTTTTTTGAAAGAATAATGATAGATAGATGGATGAATAAATGAAAGCATGAATGAAAGCATAAATGAACTTTTCCATAATGGGTACAGGAACTCCCACAAGATGCTCTTCTCTCTGTTCTGTATGATGCCTCTAGTGAATACCAGCTCAGAGAATGTTAGAGCTGGAAGAGACCCTAGAGAAGATGTAATGCCAACTTTTTAGTTTACAGAAATAAAAATAAAGTGTGACAGGCACATCCATCTAAAGTACAGTGATACGGTTTGTCAGTGTCCCCACCCAAATCTCACCTTAAATTGTAATAATCCCCATGTGTCAAGGGCGTGGCCAGGTGGAGATAATTGACTCATGGGGCAGTTTCCCCATACTGTTCTCCTGGTAGTCAATAAGTCTCATGGAATCTGATGGTTTTATAAATGGGAGTTACCCTGCACATGCTGTCTTGCCTTCTGCCATGTAAGACGTGACTTTGCCCTCATTTGCTTTCTGTCATGATTTTGAGGCCTCCCCAGCCAAGTGAAACTATGAGTCAATTAAACTTCTTTCCTTTAAAAATTAGCCAGTCTCAGGTATGTCTTCATTAGCAGTGAGAGAACAGACTAATACATGCAGTCTTTGAAGTTTGGGAGCCATTCTGTTCTCTTCCATGTGTTACTAATTGTGTGAGCTTTGGCATTTTCTTTGCTTTTTTTTTTTTTTCTTTTTTTTTTCCTTTTTTGAGACGGGGTCTTATTCTGTTGCCCAGCCTGGAGTGCAGTGGCACAATCTTGGCTTACTGCAACCTCTGCCCCCCAGGTTCAAGGAATCCTCCTACCTCAGCCTCCTGAGTAGCTGGGATCACAGGTGTGCACCACCATGCTCGGCTGATTATTTTTGTATTTTTACTAAGACACAGTGTCTCATCATGTTGCCCAGGCTGGTCTCAAACTCCTGAACTGAAGCCATCCACCCGCCTCAGCCTCCCAAAGTGCAGGGATTACAGGCGTGAGCCCGTGTGCCCGGCTTTTTACTTCTTTATCAGTAAAATGGGGATAATGATCATATCTGCCTTGTAGGATTGTTGTGAAGCTTAAACAAGACAATGAACGTAAAGTTTTAGTGCCTGGCACATGGTGAATACTCAAAAAATGTTAATTTTTCTTCTTTTTCTCCTCCTTTTCATTATTATTAGCTGAACCAGTAATGACACTGCAAGCAATTTTATCATTAGATTTATCATATTATGTTATGCTGTGTTTTTTATAACATTTTCTACAAGTTGGGAGCTTTTTTGAACTATCTCTATTTTATGTACATAGAAACTAAAACAAAAAGAATATAAGAAACAGATTCCTATTATATAAGAATAAAACATTTGCTGTGTATAAAACATAAAATTCCAGGATGTCATGCTTTTTTCTTTGACTAATCATATTGTTTCATAAAATATGTCCTATATACTGTTAAAAGTCCTTAAATAATACAAATCAATTAAATACAAAAAATTAATAAAAAATGAGTGAAATGAACTATCCTTTTATTAAAAAAATTTCAACATTTACATTATATATTCAAACTTTCAGTTCAGTCATTAGCTGGAGAGGGGGCAGTGAAAGGGAAAGTTTTAGTTGGCTTTGTGTTGGTTGCCAGGAAACATACAAAGGGATCAGAACAGATGAAACAAACAACTCCACATTGCTGGGAATGTGGCCTTCAGAGTCAAGTACTTCATTGGTAGGGAAACTTCGCAGCTTTGTCATCTAACTCTGCCAGACAAGAAAGTGGAGTTGACAACTACAACATGTTAATGGAAGCAAGGTTAGCCAAAGAGAGTTTTGGGAAGGTGATTTTCTATGCATTTAAAATGAAGATTGGAAGTTGTTTTCTGTGTCAGTTACTATAAATGTGGGGAAAGCTTTACACATTTTTAATCAAGCCAGGTTAAACAGAGTATAACGAAGGGGTAAAAAATGCCATTTTAAAACCATTCAACTAAATTTTGAAAATAAACTCTGGAATCAAGTAAGTGAGGGGGTTGAGGGCTTTCATTTCCCAGCTCCGCTTGCCTCCTAAACGTACGCCTTGAAAGGTTTGTACTTTCATTTTGGAATTTTATTGCTAAGTTGAGTTTCTTTTCAAAGGCACCTGTTGAAGGGAAAAAAGATCCAACCATCTAGAAATAGTTGAAGGCAGCTGAGAAAACGTGAAGCCATTATGAGTTGCCAGAAAGCTGCACTTGAGTTAAACACAGGGTCACAGCCTGGGCCAAAGAGCCCTGAGAGAACAGAAGATGTAACTGCATTTGAAGACTATGGCACAGGCCTGCTTGAAAACCAACTCAGCGTGTGTGACTTTGTAAAAATACAGAAGGCCTTTGAGGTAAGTGTGAAGCTTATTGACTAGATAGTTTGAGTTGTTCATGAAGGAGCCTAGAATGAAACACAGAGATATTTTTCTTTCAGCATTAAAAAAATATACTTAATGGTTATAGCAGAGAATTAAACATAATTGGTTAGACCTAGATTTAACACAACATGCTTGGTAACTTTGCCCCCCAGTTCTTTGGGCCAAATAATATTCTTTAGTTTGAAATTGCTTCACTGAATTTCATTACTATCAAGAAAGAACTATCTACTCTTGGAAAAAAATTTTTTCTCAGAGTTCAACATATTTTGGGGAAACAAAAAATTACGGTTGTAAGTGAGGAAAGCCAGATCTCTAAGGTGACCTCCAGGAATAATTGTTCTTGCATTTAATACGGACATAGAACTCAACAAATGCAAATATGCATACACACTTTGCAAAAATTTCCTCCTGTCTCACTCACCCTAAGTGGCACAGCTCCTTTTCTAAGCTGATTTCGGCGCTTTGTTGTCTCAAGATCCCTTATGAGGGATGAGTCTCCCACTCATTTTGTAAATCCTGGAACAATGCCAATAAAAACAAAATTAGAATTTTTCATTTTAATTCTACATAAAAAATAAACTGTAGGAATTTAACTAACATGAATAATTTTCTTCTTTCTCTGTTAGTCAATTAATTTTGAATTCTGCAGCTACGCATAATGAACAGCATACATCAAAGTGATTTTTAGTTTCAAATATGGATAGAAAGAAGTGCTCTTCCATGATGTAGAATTTAGGTAGTCATGAGCCTCCAACATTTCTACTATATTATGTTTGCTAAAATATGATCTAGGGGCTTCTTAAGATTGTCTGTGGGTGCTAGGAGTATCCATATTAATTTGAAATAGAAAATATTTTGGAATACCACCTGGGAATTAATAAAACATAATAAAAGCTCACAATATATTGGCCTGTAATAGGCACACATTTTTATCTTTAGATATCCACGAAAGAATATAACAAGTTGGGTTCCACCTGTATTGATAAATTAATGTCCCAATAGTGTCAATTATTTCTTTATAATAGAACTTACCATATTTAGTAGCAAGACATGCTCTGTCCTACACTTTTCTCATTTTAACCTTCATATATTTGCTATTCACCCAACCTCATTTATCTGAAAGATTTCACTGCTGCTGCTCATGCCCAGTGCCCCAAGTAAATTTGGCATATTTTGATAGACATAGCAAACATTTTGACAGCTTGAGGACATTCAGTAAAATGTAACAGCAGATTATGACAGCTTTGACTCTGTAGTGAACAGAAATGTGGCAGTTTTGTTCTGGTGCTAAGAACATAAAGAATTTGAATGTTAGGGCCTATTAGGAGAGTCTACATTATAAAGTTGATGTGTTAGTGAAACTGCTACAGAAGGTTAGAGGTGGGTGTTCTTTCCAAACTAAAGATTAGTCTTGAGTGAACCCAAGTGAAACTGGAAAATTCAACCTCAAGTTTTAATTTAATTTTATTTTATGTTATACATTTCAAAGGCCAGACCACTTAGTTTTTCATTACCAGTTGGAAAAGCAGGAACTAATGGACCCAAGGAGAGAAGAGAAGGTAATTTAGAGCTTGTATGAACATAGATAGTTTTTTTAGAAACAGAAGTTGAGCTTTGCAGGTGTACCTTCAAAACAAACAAACAAACAAACAAACTGAAGTTCATCCATTTCAGCAGACTCAACAGCCAGTGAATGGAATAATCCCCATGGCAAATGTGCAGCCAGTACTAAAAGTTAGACCTTTGAGCCAACATGATTTCCAAACACAGCATGGACACCTAAAGAAGAATGATGCACTAGACAATTTTAATGGTATTCAGTCCATCTGTCATGAGTTTTAGGTCCAGAGGCCACAGGTATAGATTTTTGTAAAAGGATAAAATGCCCTCAACAGCATTCCTGCAACTTCAAACTCTAAAGGCAGTTATTTGTGGTCCAATTACTAAGGACATGCTCTCAGAAATGTCAAGATTCTGGCACCAGATTCCCTTTATCTTCATTTTTTTTTTCTTACACAGACTGCTTGTTTGGGGTTGAAGAGTTGTTAGATATTAGGTGAAGTTCATCTCCTTAAATAGCAGTGGCAATTCTTAAGTGAAAAAACAGGAAGTTGGGCCTTTGAATTACGCAGTAAATGTTTTACATATCTTTCCAAATAAAATATCACGTACCATATGAATTGTAGTAGTAACATTTAGGAATAAAGCAAGTAGTGCTCATGTTCATTGTGCAATGGTATAAATGGATCAGAATCATGCAGTGTTTCAGATCCGGGAGTCAGATTTCCTGAGCTTAAATCCCAGCTTTGACACTTACAATGTGACTCTGTGCAAATACTTAATCTCTCTGGGCCTCAGTTTCTTTTATTTCTAACATGAGGATAACAGAGTTTTCATGAGGATTAAAAGAGGTACTATATGGAAAGCACTTTAAAAAGTGCATGCCACAGAGATTAAGTGCTCAATTAACATTAGATATTACTTATTTAGTAAGTAGAAGTTAAACCATATGACCTCTGACAGTACCCTGATTCTAATTCATACATTTCTTAAAGGAAATTAAACTTCAAGTGACACTTGCTGCTATGTGTCTTCATTCCTATTAGTGGTGGAAAGAAGTAGTAAGAGTTGCAAAGACATAAATTCACATAGAAGAGTAAAAAACACAATTGTTCTATCTCTCATTTCATATTTTCTTAGCAGGCAAAAAGTCTAATTGATGTCTTGATTCTTTTCTTTGGAACAAATAAGTTACTCAGGTAGAAGGACAGAAAAGTAACTTGTGGATTTCATTTTCCTTTAAGTGATGGTGTCAAAAAAGGCATATATCAGCCTGAAGGGAGAGAAACTTGCATTATTCATGGAATCATAAAATGGTTGTTACTCAAACTTTCCCGTAGCATTTACAATACTTAGAGAAATGACATGGTCTCTGGATGCTCATGTGATTTTGATGTCAACCGTATCTTACATTTTCTTTGAAACTACAAAAGCCAACTATTATTTGAGGAAGAGTAGTTGTGGTTTGCTGATTTTGTAGGAGTGGGGAGAAGTAGAAATTTTGGTCTAAGGAAAATGGAATTTTGGGAAAGCCATGGGTCCTAATATTTACTGAGAGTAAAGAGAGTCTGGCTATGTAGGTATCTGAGTATTTCTTTTTTTTACATTTTCCATTGTTGATCTCTGTATATCAACAATGGTTTAACATTAGGCCTTGATCCTAGATTAATTGCTCCTGTTTGCCCTGTGCTCCTGGGCTCTCCGGGTTAGGTCCTGAACTGCCTTTATCAGCAACTGTGTCTACATCTTCTCCTGGCATATCTGTTCTGGCCTGATTGTAAGCTGAGAGCTGGGGGCTGGCCCTACCCTGTCAGCTCCGTGCTATCATTTGGCCAAGTCCTGCTAAATCTTTAGCTTTAACTATAGCTAGAAGTGAAACCTCCTGAGCCACACGTAAAATGTGAGGTATTTATCCTTAAAGTAGGAAGGGCCAAATAGTTTAGTGTAAGAAAGGCATAGTAAAAATCCTAGAAAGAACGCCCCAGAGACTATTCGGTGAGAATTCTTAAAATAAATGTGTTTTGGAGGTGAATGAGATCTAAACACAATGCACTTATTCAAACTGAATCTCAAAAGACCAGAGAAGTTCAGTAGTCAATTCTGCAAGTTCTAGAATTGTGCTTAATGGGTAATACAATTACATTTAAAGAATTTTGATATTCTCATCCTTGATTATCTTTATAAAATTCCCAAAACACCTGAACAGTATCTTGGGAATTTTAGGAAGCATTCTACAGCAGGGTCTATGAAGTGTGCTTGTTTGCTTCAAGACAAAGCTGAGAATGTTGATGTCCTGCCAGGAAAGTTAGGCTCTATAGGAATATAGAAAGTCAGATCGGGCCCTTTCTTATCTTCTTTTACTTGTCCTTCTTTCTGAACTGTCAAGCTTCCTCCAAATTTATGGAGGACTCATCCTTCTGTAGGCCTTCACGTTGTCCATTGTACCTTCACTACTAAGGTACCCAAATGAACAGGTCTTCCTAGACATGTCTCATACTCCAAAACTATCCTCATCTCTTGCTTCTTTCCTTTCCACCCAGGCACCACCATCCCAAACACATAAATAAAATTACCCATTTTTGTTTCATTCCCTTTCCCCAGAACCTTTAGATGTTCTTGTCTCTGATAAAATGAGATGGTTCACAAAGTTCATTTAAAATTTTTTCTTAGATAAAACTGTTAAGGTGTAAAGCTGGATATTATACTATCCAACAATGTTGAGAATTAGAAAATCTTTTTTATAGTGTATGCAAACTGTGTAAAATATATAACATCTGCAACATGACAGAGGTATTATTTCCTGTTCACATAAAGTAAAAAGCAGCTATTTCTAATGGGCAAGCAATTGCAAGCAGGGATTCAGGTCTCAGGTTGTTCCCACCTTCTGCCTTCTACACAAGCCATGCATCAGCTGGTAGCAGTGGGGAGCACTGGGGAATTTTTGCAGTCCAGCTCATATCCCATTGGCTAGCACTCAGTCATATGTCTACATGTAACTTCAAGTTACTTCAAGTTGTATGGCAAATAGGGACAGCTGTGCGCTCAGATAATGATCTCACCCGTGATCCTCTTAGAATTTTGTGGAAGGAAAACTTTCTTCTCTCCTAATGAACCAGCATGCTTCAGTTTGTAAATTATGGAGACTTTTGTGTCTAACTGTATTTTGTGTTCTGTCTTAGCTGCCAGGAAGTTCAAAGCTAAATTTAGTGTTCAACTGTTACAACCATGCTTAACTTAGGTTTTCTGGGACAATTATCTGCTATTTTTATTATATGATTCTTGTTCTTTTATCTTTAATAGTCAGTCCTATTGCCTATGTATCTTCTGTTGTAACTGAACTAAAATTCTTTCTGAAAATCAGTGTAGGTAAAAATGATGAATAAAAATTTAATACCTTTCAAGTATAGTAAGATTTTATAAAGCACTTATGTTGGCATCATGTTATTTGTTCCTTTACCAGGCTGAAATATAGGCATGGCATACATTTTTACTTCCCATTTACAAATAAGGAGATGAAGGACTAAAAATATTCAACTGAATTCCCCCATGGGCAGAGCCAGAACTCAGAGGCAGATTGTCAACTTTGGAGTCCATATATGGCATGACTTCCACTGGCCACAAGGTAACCTTCCTTTGGCACGTTGCTCTAAAGAGCATGAATCCAATAGGATAAAGATTTCCTAAACAAAATGCATGTTAAATTAATAGTGCACACGCCCTGTGCTTTGCTAACTTGGAGCTAATGTATAATCAGCAAATAGTCAACAACAGCTACAATGAAATCAATGTAGAGAAAGGGTGGAAGAATGAAAAGAAAATAATAACCAATTCCTTTTTTTAAAAATACTTTTTTTCTTTCTAAAGGCATCTGAATGGAGACTTGTGAGAAGGTAAACAGGTGACGCTTAGTCTCACCTGTATATAGTAAATAGTGCATTTTGCTGCCTCAGTCAATTCATCATCTGTTCAACAAAGACAGCAGGTCATAGCATTTCTCACCCATCGCTTTTAGTGTAATCAAAATACCTATTTTTAATGGCAGCAGAAAATATTAAGGTGATAGCATGAAGACAAATCCAATACCACTGCAGTTGGCACAGTTAAAAATGGCAGAGGAATTCTGTGGTGGTTTTATCTGATTTCTTAAAATTCACGAAAAATGATAGCAAATGGCGTCATCACCAAAACCCAAGGAAGTGAAGTTGTATCTCACTACAAACAAAAAATTTGCCTTTCCGAATCCTGCTGCCTTTGTGCTGAATTTTGTGACAAGTTCTAACAGTTTCCTGCCTTTTCAACCCTCTCTGTGTACTTTTATAACAGGCACTTATAAAAATTAATCTGGATCAGTGTGTGATGAAGAGTGCTTTTAGTAAACAAGTGTTTTAACCTTGAGTTTTGGCCAAAACTGAAGAAGTAAGGACAACCAAGAAAAACTTATTACATAGGAGGGAGGGAGAAAGAAAGCAAAGATGTCTATTGCTGTTCATGTGTAGTGCATCAGCTTAGCCAGACCTGTGAACTAAGAGCACTGCTACTTTTGAAATTTTCCCGAGAGTTAAACAAGGAAAATGAATAAAAGAATGAAAGAACCATTATTTGTGGCATTTTGGCATCGTTTTTATCATATTTTGCCAAGTATAACATATTAATGATGACACAAGACACCCCCAGCTCTACTGCTAGAAATAGGAAGCCTCTAAACTGTCCTTTAGTGATTTCTGACCTTTTCCCAAGGCTCTGCCTCATACTTGTGCAGGAAAAAGTCCCTTGGGGTCTTTTTCCCTTCATCATGTCTCACCAACATTCTATGGATGTGACTATCATGAAATCCTGGTTCTCTAGGCACCGACATCTCTGTCGAGGCATTACCAAAGACATTATTTTCCTCTACTGCTTCACTTTCCATGTGTGCATGCATACACCTTTCTCTAATCTTCTCAATACACCCAAGGCCAAATTATCACACTAGTTTTGCTGCAGATGTGTACTCTTCAATATGTGCTACACTTGGTTATTTAAATAAAATAAGAATTTCATAAAATAAAGTTCAGTTCCTCACAAGCACCAGCCATTTCAGGTACTCAGTAGCCACATGTGGCTAGTGGCTACTATACTGGACTGCAAAGAATATAGAACATTTTCATCATTGCAGAAAGTTCCACTGGACAATGCTACTTCCAACCCTTTCTCATGACTTCGTACTAACTTGTTCTGCTTCCTCACTTCTGGACATATATTTGTGACCAAGGAGCTGCTCTCAGCACCTCAAGCCCCCTGTAAACACATCAGACTGCCCATGTCTTAGAACCCAGAGACCAAACTGATTCTTTGTCCCAGAGATAGCAGAAAATATTTTCTTCACTCTAGTCTAAGACCTGTTTTTCCATGTTCCCTTCGTAGGACTGTAAAGAATGGGAAGATCTATTCCTTTCAGGGGAATATTTTCCTTCTTCCTTCTGGTGCAACTCCCTTCCTCTCAACTCTCAACACACACACACAGGTGTTTAGTCTGGACTTATGGTTCCAACAAGTCCACCACAAAATTATCTGACCTGGACCATTACCCAAAGCGTTTCAGTCATGCTGATCGTATTTTACTTACTTTTGTTTTAGGGCTTACCAGATGCTGGTACCTCAGTCTGGAATATTTCTCTCCCATCCCCAACAATTTCCTGGCTAACTCCTACTCACATGCTTGTAAATACCACTGCCTTAGGAAAGCCTTCTCTTACCATGAAGGCGAGATTAGCACCCTACCTTGACCCTGCTTTCTCGTCTTATAACGTCCTATATGTTCCTTTGGTTGCTTTCATCTTAGATGCTCTGATTAGTGCAATGCCATTATTTGTTTAAAGTCAAATAGAAGTCCCAGGCAGGCTATGAGAGACAATTGAGTGTGAGAAAATCGCAACATAGATTCTGGAGGAGAGAGACCATGAGATGAGATATCTGGAGAAGAGAACAGACTGTTTAAGACTGGACTTGACAAAATTCTTCAAGGCTGTGGAGAAATAGCTGGAGTTGATAGATACAAGAAATAATGCAGCTGAGTTATTTTCCAGAAGTAGAAGGAGAAGAAGTAAACAAACAAAAAAGGAGGGTATAGTTAGCCATATAAAATTTCATTTATTTTTATGATTCCTATTTAGCAATCCTTGTATTATTAAAATAAATAAAGCTGGGCATGGTGGCTCATGTCTGTAATCGCAGAACTTTAAGAGGCCAAGACCACCTTGGCCAGCATGGTAAAACTTCATCTCTACAAAAATATGAAAACTAGCCAGGTATGATGGCAGGTGTCTGTAATCCCAATTACTTGGGAGGCTGAGGCGGGAGAATCGCTTGAACCTGGAAAGCGAAGGTTGCAGTGAGCAGAGATTGCGCCATTGCACTCCAGCATGGGTGACTGAGCGAGACTCAATCTCAAAACTAAAAATAAAAATAAAAAAATTAAATTAAATACATAAATAAAATAAAATAAAATAAATATAAGTAACACATTATTCTCATGGTAAAAAATCCAAGTTAAACATGAAATTTCCCCCTTAGCATGGCCCACCCTCTGTCATTATACTCCCCTGGGTAACTACTTTTAATAATTTCTGATATATTTTAAATGCATTTTTACAAATATATACACATATACATATCACATGTAGCTTTGTTTTATGTAGAATATATTTACATACATTATCATATTTTATATATTCAAGAAACAGTGCTATACAAATAGCAGCTAATCATGTGAAAAGGCACCCAAACCCATTAAGAATTTGATTTGATACTCTAATCAAGAAAGAAGACATTCTTTTTACAATCATCAGATTGGCAAATATTAAAAAGATCAATAACATTCACTGATGGCAAAGAACCAGGGGAATAGGCACTCTTACTAAGATTGTAGATTGACAAAACTTTTCTGGAAGGCAATTTGCCATTACATATCAAATATAAAATGTACCACATGTATACTTTTTAATCAGCAATTCTAATCCTCCCAGCTACCCCAAATACATTCTGAAGTACAGAAGAAAATACATGCAAAAGTATGATTGTAATATCACTTATAAACTAGAGTATTTACAATCCAAATATTCATCAATTGGATGAATAGATAAATTATGGTATACTCCTATTACTCAGCTATTAAAAAGAATAAGGGAGACTTACATAAGATTGCCAAGATTTGATGTTGAGTGAAAACAAGAAAATCACTTTATAGTGCATAATCATGTTCTAAAATAAAAAAGTACACATTTGTGTGGTGTAGAGGTTATAGAAAAAGAGAACTGTGATTGTAGTGGGGTAAGTTATAGCAAATGGGTCTGTGGGCACCTTATCCATACCATAATTCAATGCAAACATAAACATTCTTAAAATGCTGGTATATCTTCATAACCTAAAGACTCCGTGGTACTATTTCTAAATGTATGTCTAGCAATGCTGAAATTAAGAGTACTGAATTTAAAAGTAGTGCCTTTTATAGATACTATGTCCTTCTACTCAGAGCATTAACTTCCTTCCATTGAATTTTAGCATTAAGAGAGAGAACATAGAGAACCACCACTATGCTGTCTTTATTTTACGGATGATGAACAGAAATCCAAAACAAACAAACAAAGGTGGTAGGGGTGGGATTTCTCCTTTTCTATTGGGTGATTTGCAGAGCCAGAACATTGTCCAACATGGTCTGGTAGCCAGTTTTTGTTTCTTTTCTCTAGTGAACAATTTAATTCTATTTTAACTTGTTTATAATTTCCCAAAGTTATTTTATACATTATTATTCTATAATCTTGGCCATCATTCACTATTATGACCCCCTCCCCAAACTTGCTATTATCAGTAAAGCAGATGAATATCTCTTTCTCAATATAGAAAAGAATGTTTACAATATATTTATCATTTACTCATTCTTACAACAGATATTTATTGAATGTCTACCCTGTGGCAGTTAAAAGCTGCTTAGACCCAGGCCTTCCTTTATGGAGGGCTATATTTTAAGTAAACTTCCCTAGGAACAAAGGCATTCTTCTGGATAACCATAATGCCATTTTTATACTCAGGAAATTCAACTTTATACATTACATAATGCAAAAGTTGATATTAAAATGTCCCTTCTTGTCCCAGTAATGTCTTTTATATAGTTCTTTTTAAAATCACAGATCCAATCCAGAATTATACATTTGCTTTAGTTGACACATCTCTGTAGTTTCCTTTAATCTTGAGGAGTCCCCCATTTTTTCTTGTCTTTCATGACATAAACATTTTTGAAGAATTCATGCCAGTTGTTTAGAACATCCCATAATCTGGATTTTCTTATTGATTCTTTACTGTTAGATTCACCTTCATCATTTTTGGAGAGAATATTGCGTAGTTATCTCCACTTCTTGTATGGCATGGAGAGTCCCATTATGTCACTTTTTCCCATTACTGGTGATGTTATAAGTTGGATCCCTTGATTAAAGTGGATCCACCAGAGTTATCCATTGTAAAGGAACTTGTAGGCTGATACTTTTATAGTATATTGTGAGTATTCTTCAACAATATTTCATCCATTGGTTTCACTACTGATTGATTATCTTTGCTGAAAACAATGACTGTACCGAAGGTTGAAAAATGGTGATTTTTAAATGCTATTGATTCTTCCTCATTTTCAGTGTGTCATTTTTCTTTCTGTAAGAGAAAGTCTTCTGTCCCTCTTCTCTTTCACGCTCTCATTCTCTCTCTCTGCCTTGAGTCTGACCACAGATTTACGGATTCGTTTATTCTATTCAATGTGCTGTTTTCTATTATGGTCACTATTTTATGATACTCAAAATGCCCCAAATTTGGCTAGTGTGAGACCCCTTCAAACCATCTCTTATTTCCTTTTAACATATTTTCATCAATCTCTTATTACTGCTTTGCTTTCCGGCACAAGATGATGTTACTGCCCAAGACCTGGAACCAGTTATTTCTCAAAGGATCCCCAGTTCCATTTATTGGAGAATGGTATTTAGAGTCACAGGATCTGGGTAGTAGTGTGTTCATTGCTATTAGGGGTGTCATTGCTTCCAGGTCCTTTCAGTTGACATAGCTAGGATATATGTATACCTATCTAAATCAATCTTTATATTTATTGATCTATACATATTTTTAAAACTAATGAACGTATACTAATACTTCCAATTCAATTCAAACACCACAGGGTTCTTCCCCTCCCTCTGTCACTCCATACTTGTATCATTTGTATTTCCATGCTCTCACATTTTGAACCTTTGTTCTAGCAGCATTAAAATGTTTATTCATATGCTTTATTCTATAATGTACATGAAATAGTATTGGAACTATTACATCAATACTACTCTAAAGATGTAAGTAAAATTCAAGACTTATTTGCAGGGTTTTTTTTTTTGCATTATATTGCATTAAGGGCACATGGGTTAGAGAACTGGGATTATAGATGATACTAAACTTAATTTATCTTATTGTGTGGTTGTATAAGCTTGTTACATGGTTAGGTGAGTATATAGACATAGTAAATTTTAGAATTTAAAAATTCTTTGTTTTGATTTTATTTTGTTGACTATATGAAACATTTTTATGGTTCTCAAGACAAAACAGTATAAAAATGCATATTTAGAAAAATGTTATTATCTTCCCTATCCTTTTCTTCCCATCCTCTCATTCTGCATTGATAATAATTTTCATTAACTTCTGAAAATTTTTTCTGTGGTTCTGTTGTTTTAAATACATGTTTCTCTATGTGCATTTTTTTTACCTTCTCTCTCACATAAAACATAGCATACATTTATTCTCTGTGGCATTTTAATTGTATTTGATTAACAATGTATCTCCATATAAGTTGATAGAGAGTATTTTCATTTGTTTAACAGCTGTATTATACTGTTTTGTTAAATGTAGTTTGGTTCATTCAACCTCTGTCATATTCATGGACCTGTAGGCTGTGTTTTCCCCCAGTGTTTAATTCTGAAAATATTTAAATCTAAAGAAAAGAGGAAAAACAGATTATTTCTGAGGGAAAATGAATTGTTATTTAGACATGTTGATTTGAATTATCTATACAGGACTTCCAAGTTAATATATCCAGAAGGGAAATAGGATATAAAGATTTAGTGCTCAGAAGAGAGGTCTAGATAAAGATATTTCTTTGGGCATTCTCAGCAATTAGACCATGTTTGAAGCCTAAGAAATTGGGCCATATAAATCAGCTAGGGTATATGATGGGAGAAGGGAACAGGTCATAGGGCCAAAAGCTAATACCTCATCCTGTCTTATCTTTGTTTTATCTTTCTGTAAGTACCACAGAAAAAGTGGTACTTACAAGAGACACTGAGAAGGAGTGATCAGAAGTGTTGCTGAGAAACACAGTGTAATGTAAACCAAGGAAAGCAAATGTTCTTAGAAGTAGGGAAGAGTCAACAGAGGCAAATTCTGCAGAGATACATATTAAAAACACATAACTCATGGGTGAGAGTCTTCCAAACTTAGAGAGATGGAATCATTGGCTCGAACCCTTATGCCATAATATTGGAAATCCAAAGCCCTTTCCAAATTTCTGCAAATGTAAAATCACCTCTGCCTGCCCTCCGTTGCAGCTGCGATCTCTCTTCTCTATCAGATTAACACATGCCTGAGACTCAGCTCCTTATGTAGTTATTCAAGACTTTCCATTCAGAAAGCATTTACAAGTCAAGTAGATGCAACTGAAGGTTTTTGGGAAGTAGGTGTGTGGGTTGGAGTGGGAAATATGTCAGAAACACACAGATACTCCCATTATTAAAATAATTTTAGCCATATTGCCTGTGGGGTTTTCTCAATGGCACTTTATTACTATGCAACCCTCTGCCATCTTGGAGTCTCCCATCCTTTCCACCTCCCATTTCAGCCACCATTTCCTTCTCTCTCCCTCTGTCTAATCGAATAAAAAAATCAAGAAAAAAAAACACTAAATTAGTTTCCTCTTTTTTTACAGCAGCTTGATCCCTGTTCTTTCTTGATTGGGGTCTTGCACTTAACTCAGGTTTCATTTTCCAACTAAATGGGGACCTCAAGTTATTTTCCCAAACAAAGATATTTTGGCACTAAACATTAACTTGGTACATTTTTACTTTTATCAGATGAGAACCAGAAAAAAAATGTATTGAAATATTTAGCCACAGGATTTTTGGTCTTCTTGTTAAGAGCAGCTTCAGTGGAGCTGCTAGATTGCAATAGGTTGAGTAAGCTGGAGGTGAAGAAATTGAGACAATGTGAGAACATGATTATTTCAAGTTGGGTGAAAGAAGGATGAGACACTAGCAAAAAGCAGATGGCAATGTCAAGGGAAGATGGTTAATCGAATGACTTGATCATGTTTAAATGCTGATGAAAAGGAGTCAATAGAGATCAAGAGAGAATAACAATAGAAGAGATTCTCTAGGTGGTGGGAGAAGGATGTATCCAGAACACAGAAGTTCTGCTGTCACAGGGGAGAAGGAGATGGCTGCAGATACAGGTCATTATATATTTGGGTATAAAAACATTGAGGATATTTCGACCTAATTGATTCCTCCATTTCTTTCTCCCCCTTTTCATTCTCTATCTTTCGCTCCTTTTCCTTGTGGGTTAGGAGTCAAATTTCTTTATTAGGAAGAGAAGGGAAATGATAAAGTAGGAGTTTAAAAGAAGTAGAGAATAAGAGTGAGAGTTCAGCAAGAAAACGTGGAAGCATTCCTAGTATTATAGAGGGACATTTGAGGTTGATAGTGATAAACTACACTTTAGATCCATAGCAGATATTGAAGAATTTCACAGACTTAGAGAAAATTATTAAGAACAATTATATTTCTCAGGGGTGATGATCATCTTCATTTAAAAGAGAAAGATTTATTGAGTTTTTCCTCCTTCAGCTTTGATTCACTTCTAATTCACCAGCTAGATAGGAAATCGAAATGTTGAATTATTGACTTGTGAGAGTTTGGTTCCAAACCTTAAATTCAGTCAAGGTTTGTGTCTTTGTTAGTTACGAAACTTTAACTTTATTCAAACTGATGGGCTCTTGAATAATTGATAGTATAGTAAAAATGAAAATTAAATTCTACAAAAATCTATTGAAGCAAGAAAAAAAGAGTGCTATGGACCTTGACTAGCAGACTAAGTTCCCCTGTTCTGTTGTTCATTTTCTCATAAATGTTCATCAGTAGGTAAAAATTGCAGGGGATGATATAAACTGATGCATCTGTTTTGCAATAACGTATCTAATCTTCTGCTCCAGGAGACGTTCACAGAATTTGACAGCAAACCCTAATACATATTCATAACCAATATGCTTTGTAACCAAGGGAAATTGAGGCAAGTACAACAGAATGAAGCATGAGAAACCAGCATGTTAATTTTAAATGTAATTATAGTTATAGGGGAAAAGGCTGCATATTGATAGCGTATACTCATTCAGCTGTCATGGAACATTAAAGAAAAATCATGCCGAATGTCTGACAAAAGAAATATTAATTTTGGTGAAGTGTTGATAAAACTAGCAGCTTATGAAGAAAATAAAATTTTGAGATCCTATTATGAGCAATTTTTCGTGTAGATAAAAAAAGCATTGCGGCATTCTAATCATCTGAAATAAAATCAGACAACTTCAAAATTATGGAAAGGTATCTAGTCCATACAAAATACGTTTTAATGGAATGTTTCAGCATGCTTAAAGGCTACATGCCATTTAAAATTAGGAAAAGCAATAGTTAATGTGATGCTTGTAATCTTATTACTTTTGATAACCTAAAAACATGTGTTATTAGTAACCAGCACACCTAGTCTCTACACTGAAGTGTGTGTATTCAAAGAGCATTGATCTTGTCGTCTTGTTCAAAGTATTGGTAAAGAGTAAGTCAAACTGTTGCTGTTTGCTGATGATATGACTCTGTACCCAGAAAACACTAAAGACTACTCCAAAAAGCTCCTGGTACTGATAAAATAATTCAGCAAAGTTTCCAGATACAAAATTAATGTACACGCATCAGTAGCTCTCCTATATATCAACAGCAACCAAGCTGAGAATCAAATCACGAGCTTAACTCCTTTTACAATAGCTGCAAAAGAAAAAATAAAATACTTAGGAATATACCTAACCAAGGAGGTGAGGTGAAAGACTTCTACAAGGAAAATTACAAAACTCTGGTGAAATAAATCATAGATGACACAAACAAATAGAAACACATCCCATGCTCATGGATGGATAGAAGTAACATTGTGAAAATGACCATACTACCAAAAGCAATCTGCAAATTCGAAGCAATTCCTATCAAATGCCATAATCATTCTTCACAAAACTAGGAAAAACAATCCTAAAATTAATATGGAACCAAAAAAGAGCCCACATGGCCAAAGTAAGACTGAGCAAAAAGAACAAACCTGGAGGCATCATGTTACCTGATTTCAAACTATACTTTATGGCCATAGTCACCAAAACAGCATGGTACTGGTATAAAAATAGGCACATAGACCAACAGAACAGAATAGAGAACCCAGAAATAAAGCCAAATACTTACAGCCAACTGATTTTCAACTAAGCAACAAAAACATAAAGTGGGGAAAGAACACCCTATTCAACAAATGGTGCTAGGGTAATTGGCAAGTCACATGTAGGAGAATGAAACTGGATTCTCATGTCTCATCTTATACAAAAATCAACTCAAGATGGATCTAATACCTGAAACTATAAAAATTCTAGAACATAACATTGGAAAAACCATTCTAGATATTGGTTTAGGCAAGAATTTCATGACCAAGAACCCAAAAGCAAATGCAATAAAAACAAAGATAAATAGTTGGGACATAATTAAACTAAAGAACTTTTGCACAACGAAAGGAATAGTCAGCAGAGTAAACAGACAACTCACAGGGTGGGAGAAAATCTTCACACTCTATACACCTGACAAAGGGCTAATGTCCAGAATCTACAATGAACTCAAACAAATTAGCAAGAAAAAAAGAAACAATCCCATCAAAAAGTGGGCTAAGGACATGAATAGACAATTCTCAAAAGAAGATATACAAATGGCCAACAAACATATGAAAAAGTGCTCAGCGTTACTAATGATCAGGAAAATGCAAATCAAAACCACAATGTGATATCACCTTACTCCTGAAAGTATGACCATAATAAAAAATCAAAAACTAATACATGTTGGCATGGATGTAGTGAAGAGGGGACACTTCTACATTGCTGATAGGAATGCAAACTAGTACAACCACTATGAAAAACAGTGTGGAGATTCTTTAAACAACTAAAGGTAGAACTAGCATTTGATCCAGCAATCTCACTACTGGGTATCTACCCAGAGGAAAAGAAGTTGTTTTACCAAAAAGATATTGCCCAAGCATGTTTACAGCAGCACAATTTGAAATTGTGAAAACGTGGAAGCCACCCAAACGCCCATCAATCAACAAGTGGATAAAGAAACTGTGATATACATATATATATATATATGCAATCAACAAATGGATAAAGAAACTGTGATATACATATATATATGCAATCAACAAGTGGATAAAGAAACTATGATATACATATATATATGTGTGTGTGTGATATACATATATATATATACACACACATACACACAATAGAATACTACTGAACCATAAAAAGGAATGAATTAATGATATTTGCAGCAACCTGAATTTAACTGGAGACTATTATTCTAAGTGAAGTAACTCAGGAATAGAAAACCAAACATTGTATTTCTCACTCACAAGTGGAAGCTAAGCTATGAGGATGCAAAGGCATAAGAATGATACAATGGACTTGGGGGACTCAGGGAAAAAGAGTGGGAAGGGGTTGAGGAATAAAAGACTATAAATTGGGTTCAGTGTATTTTGCTCGGGTGATGGGTGCACCAAAATCTCACAGATCACCACTAAAAAACTTACTCATGTAACCAAATACCACCTCTTTTCCAAAAACCTATGGAAATAAAAAAAATTTAAAAAATTTAGTGGTGAGTACTTAAAATAATGTTTGGCATGGAACCGACACTTAATAAACATTTGTTGACTGAACAAATAAGTATACCTATGCTGTGCTGCTTTATATGGTATACATCTTTAATATACATTTATTAATGAATAGATCAGTAGGTGGAAGGATGGATGGATGTATTTCTCCCAGTGGCTTACAACTTATCATTTGACATTTATTTTCAGTTTCTGGAAACACATACTCACCAATGACTTAAGGGCGGTAAACCTTGGGTCAGTGAAATGCTAACCCACTGACAACCGTTGACAGAAGAGAAAATACCCAGATCAAGTTGGATTGTGCTTTCTCAATAGTGTTGAACTGGGACTTTTGTCTTGGCCAAGTTCTTATTTGCAGAGTAGGAGAAAAGAAAGTATTTCTTTCCTCATTTCATTATGACATATGCTATTGGAAAAAGGGGACAAAAATATAAACAACATTTCTAAGGGTTGGCAGATTTTGAAAGATAAAATGTCCGCTTTAGAAATATATTTTTCCTCCAGAAAGTAAGTAATATTTAGGCTTATTTAATAGAACTATACTTTAGCAACCAATCGATAAGTCTTAAGAAGAATAATATCACACCTTTATGAGGGTCTTGAGTACAGGCAACCTCTTACTTTGTTGATGGGAATGTAAATGTATTCAACCTTTTAGAAGAGGATTTGGCAAAATATATTTTAAAAACTTTCAGGACATGTAAATTCTTTGATTCAGTAATTATGCTTCTAGAGAATTTCCCTTAGGAAATAATTGGACAGCTTAGCAATGGTGTGTATGTAGGAATATATATATGTTGCTGGGTTGTTTATATAAAATTGTAAAGCATTGGGAACGATTGAAATTTTTAATAATGGGATTATAAATAATTGTATGTCTTCGCTATAAAATATTGTGCAGTCATTAAAAATAGTAATAAAGACCAATGTATATTGTAAGAGGCATAGCTTTATGGTATGATATAAGTGGAAAAAGCAACATAGAAGTATATGTATGTATATCATGATGCTATTTTGTAAATAATAAGTGGTCATTTCTGTTTCTGCCTAGAAATAAATCTGAAAGGCTGATGGCATTATAAATGATTTTAATTTTTAAATTATCTTCATTTTCTATAATACACGTGGATTCTTTTGTGCAAAAAATAAACATTTGTAAAAGTATGTTGGCACACTCAAGTTGCCAATGGCACATGATCTCTTCTTAATGGCAAAAATGCCTGTCGAGTGTCAAGGTTTTTTTTTAAAGTTTTGCACTTATGGTTAGAGCTCACTTTTCATATAAATTATGGTTAAATCCAAATCTTATAAAGCTCAGAACTGAAGGAAATTTTAGAGTTTATGCTTTTTCTAAATAGACAGGCAGCTCACTAGAACTGACTGTAACTGCAAAACATGCTTTTTAGGCAAAAGGAAATGATTTTCAGAATATTCTTTGAAAAGAATTCAGGAAGACAGGAACATTTTCAAAAGGTCTAAAGTTGTGTCTAGTGATATAATCAGCTGGACATTCTGAGTATATTAGCTTTCTGGCTCTTGCCACAACAAGTGTAGACAATTTAATAACTGGTTATTTTCTTAGTAGTTAAATAGATATAGCAAAATAAATGTACAAACATTGTACTAGGAAGAGCTGAATGAGATTATGTTTTCTAATGGCTCATATACTTTTCACCTTTATTAGAAGAGGAGTTCTAACAGAGGCATGAGCACTAATTATTACCTCAAAAAGACCATATAGATAATATAGATTAATAAAAATCAAAGGACATATCTTTAAAACACTATTAAGTAGTTTTTATTTGAAAGCCTACATTTGAATGGGAGCACATTGTTTATTGGAATAATAAAGATTTTATTAAAGCCATAGTAATTAAACTTTTCATTGAAGGAAATGAGAATTATTGTATGCTCTATGTTTTATAATGAAGTAAAATTTCCTGAAGTCCTAATATTTCCCTATCTATATTAAGTGTATACTTGTGAATTCATCCTGTTGCAGATGCGTCAGCAATAACTGATGCTTGAATAGAGTTGTCTAATGTAAAGAAGATGGCCTTCATACAGATTATCTTTTTGGTACTTCATGCAAACCCGGAGAGAGGTCATGACTGGCTTAAGGGCATACAAATGTTATGTGTCAAATCCAGGCATAAAGCCCAGACATAAACTAAATTAGCACTAATTTGAAGATGTATGTCTGTATATGCATGTGTATGTATATCTCTAAAGACAGCTCAATGGTAAATTATTTCGTCATTCAGTATTGAATCTAATGCAAACTAAGAGTTTGTAACAACTAAATGATGCTCTATGCAAGTTCCTTTTTAGATTGAAAGGTTATCTTTGCTTTCTTTCTGTGGAATTACTTTCCGCCAGTAAGTCCAGGATGGGGATATTTGGCTCACAGAGCAGCACTATGAGTGGCTAAAGACAAGACAGAAGCTGGGATTACTCACATGGATGAAATGTCGCTCTTGTATATGTGAAAGAGCCATGGTTCTGGGAACAGGTAAACTTTACTTTCACCAGGCTCACTTAGGACAGTTTTATATTTGTGCCTTTGAAGAAGAGCAACTGAAACAGTGTGTATGGTTGTTTCTTTTTAAGACAAAAATTAGATCTGCTGCTATGATGATAATAGTCATAGAAGCAGAGAGTTTCAGACCATTCTGCTGGTACAGTATCCTGCACCTATTCTCTGGGCCCCGAACAAATCTTTAAGAACTATCTAGTTAGCAACTAGCCACCCTGGTAGAGATCACTAATATTAGTAATTATGAACGTCTCCAAAGCCTTACACACACACACACACACACACGAGTTTGACTAAATTCTCAGAAAACCATCATTGCTGACATGACGACTCAATTTATAATTTTTCTATTCCCCAAACCCTTTAGCAGGGCATTAACATTTATTGAATATAAATGTGCTATACATACATTAAATTATCCCATGTGCTATATGTACATTAAATTTTGAATAGATCTTCATAACAGCACTAGGAATTCATTATTATTATTCCTATTTAGAGGTGCCATAATTGGGGCTAAGACTTAGAGCTCCACCTTCTTCACTACCACACGATTTCCCAACCACAGTGTATGATATATATAGTATGAAGACATGAATGAATTAATTCTAGTCCCAGAGGGTGGGAGTCACTGATAAAACAAGAATTAATTATGTGGTAAAAGTTAATGCATTTGTGCTTTTAAGCTTGTGTAAAAGATCAATTACCTTAATTGTACATTTAACTAATTTATTCAAGTTGGCATATGATAGAATTAATAAACAACATATTAATCAAAGCATCATGCTTCTTCAAAAAAGTTGGGATTTTTTAGTAAAAATAAACTACTAGATTTTAACTGAAGGTATGGCTAAAACATGGTTTCATTTTCAAACTTAACAAGCTAATGGGTGAACAATGGATAACAGAACTGCCAGGGATATCATACAATTGTACTTTTTGGGCCAAATTTCATAACCTAGCCATATTTCTTGTCTCTTTCCCCAGTGGATATTGGCATTATCAATGTGCAGAAAGTATGTAGTTGATTGCTTATATTACTTTGGGAAAGAAAATTTGTCATTTACAATTTGTTTCTAATTCTACATTCTTAAATGTAAAGAAGAAATTGTTTTGATATTTGTCAGAGTAGTTTCTTATTCTCAGAAATAAAAAGTAAACTACCAGCTTATAGGAAGAAAATACACTGAGATCCTGCTTTTAAATGTTGTTTTATTGATGAGACAATCTAAGAGACTGATTGATGCCATTATGTAATAGTTTAAAATAAAAATCAACATTGCCTTAGTTTTCAGAAATAGCTTGCAGTTTTGACACAGATGGAGCACTTTTAGGACCAGGTTTCTTTCTCTACCCTTAAAATCTGGGTCCCTCAAAAATGTCCAGCTATCTAAACATTTTAGACTAAAAATAACTGAAAAAAGATATGAATAATTAACTCCTGGCTGGTTCAAAGGGCTTGATATCAATTATTTCTCAGAAAGTTATTTTAATTAGTTAAGTGCCTAGACTAACCTCCATTAAACTAACCTCTATTATCTCAGCTAATCTTCATAACAATTTTCTTACAACTGATACTGCTTTACCTACTTTACAGATGGGAAATTAGCAGTGAAGTACCTTGCCAGTAGTTCTCACAATCTCTGGTGGAACCAGGCTTAAACCTACATTGGTTTGACCTGCTCCACAGTATGCTGCCTCTTGTGCTTCTTCCAGGCCTGACTCTGGCTCTGACATGGTGGGAAAAGTTTATTCTCTCATAATGAATCTCACTGAACTAAACAGCCCATCAATGTTAAGCTAAATACTTGTTTGAAATACAGTTAATCTTCATTATTTGTGAATTTTATACTTGAAAATTTGCCTACTTCCTAAAATTGATTAATCCCCAAATCAATACTCGTGGCACTTTAATGGTCTTTCCCAGACATGTGCAGAGTGACAAAAAATTTGAGTCTCCCAATGTGTACATTCCAAGCGGAGATCAAACAAGGCAACAGTCTGCTTTCTTGTTCAGTTCTCATATTGTGAACAATATTGTAAGCAAGCGTCCTTTTTAACCTCTCTCTCGCTCTCTCTCTCTCTTTTTTTTTTTTTTTTTTTTTTTTTAACCATACGGCAATTTCTTTTTTTCTTTTTTTTCTTTATTTATTATACTTTAAGTTCTAGGGTACATGTACACCTTGTGCAGGTTTGATATGTAGGTATACGTGTGCCATGTTGGTTTGCTGCACCCATCAACTCATCATTTACATTAGGTAATTCTCCTAATGCTATCCCTCCCCTAGTCCCCCACCCCCTGACAGGCCCCAGTATGTGATGTTCCTCACCCTGTGTTCAAGTGATCTCATTGTTTTCAACACCTCTTTAGTGCCACGTTTTTCACATGTTGTGCTTATTGTTGGGGATTTCACACTTTAAAATGGCCCCCAAGTATGGTGGTGGAGTGCTGGCTAGTGTTCCTAAGCACGAGAAGGCTGAGATATGTCTCACCAAGAAAATATATGTGTTAGCTTCATTCAGGCACAAGTTATGATGCTGTTGGCTATGAATTTAATTGTGATTAATTAACAATATATTAAATAACATGTCTTTCAACAGAAACACACATAAACAAAATTGTGTAGTGAGCAGTTGTGCAGAGGCTTGCAGAAACTTAACCCTGTGTTTCCCCTAGGAGCAATGGTTCAGTATCTACTAATTTAGTGTTCTCAGAGACTTTATAGAATATAGCTACGAACAGCAAGAATCAATTGCATGTGACTTCACTGTTCTTTATAATGGCATATGTATAGAAGTTAACTTATTGCCCTTTCATTAAAGTTTCACCATGGGGTAATTTTGCTGGCTTCACTAAGCATTCTTCAGGGATTCATCAACCCAATTTTCATCAACCACTTGACAGGCACACCTTGGAGATAGTGCAGATTTGGTTCCAGACCACTTCAATAAAGTGGGTATCAGGATAAAGTGAGTCACACACATTTCTTTGTTTCCTAGAGCAATAAAAGATATATTTAAGCTATACTGTGGGGTATTAAATGCCCAATAGCACATATTTAAAAAACTGTACATATCTTAATTAAAAAATACTTTATTGATAAAAAAATTAACAATCATCGGAGCCTTTGGCGAGAGGTAATGTTCTTGTTAGTGGAGGGCCTCAATGTTGATGTCTGCTGACTGATCAGGGTGGTGGTTACTGAAGGTTGAGATGGCTATGGCAATTTCGTAAGGAAGATAACAGTGACATTTGCCACATCGATGGATTCTTCCTTTCATGAAAAATTTCTCTGTAGCATGAGATGCTATTTCACAGTGTTTTACTCACAATAGAATTTCTTTCAAAATTGAAGTCAATACTCTCAAAACTTGTCACTGCTTTATCAACTAAGTTTATTTAATAGTCTACATCTTTGTTGTCATTCAACAATGTTTATGGAATCTTCACCAGGAATAGATTCCATCTCAAGAAACAACTTTCTTTGCTCATCTATAAGAAGCAACTCCACATCCATTCGAGTCTGATCATGAGATTGCAGCAATTCAGTCACATCGTCAGGTTCCACTTCTAATTGGAGTTCTCTTGTCATTTCTACCACATCCGCAGTTAACTTTCTTCATCTAAGTTTTGAACCCCTCAAAGCCTTCCATGAGAGTTGGAATCAACTTTTTTCCAAACTCCTGTTAATTTTGACATTTTGACCTCCTCTCATGAATTATGAATATTCTTAATGGCATCTAAAATGATGCCATTCTAGTGAATCCTTTCCAAAAGGTTTTTAATTTATTTTGCTCACATCCACCAGAGGAATCACTGTCTATGGCAGCTATACCCTACAAAACATCAGAAATGAAAGTTGAAGTTATTTCTTAATCTATGGGCTGCAGAATGTACATTGTGTTAGCAGGCATGAAAACAATATTAAACCCCTTGTATATCTCTGTTGGAGCTCTCGAGCCACCAGGGACATGGTGGAGCAGTACCTTTTTAAAAGGAATATTTTTTCAAAGCAGTATGTCTTAGCAGTGGGCTTCAGTGAACCGTGCTGTATATTCAGTAAACCATGTATATTCAATAAACCATGCTGTAAACAGTGTGCTATAATGCAGGCTTTGTTGTTTCACTTATAGAGCACAGAAACAGGGTCTTTCTCTGTTGGCCAGGCTGGAGTGCAGTGGCGCAATCATGGCTCACTGCAGCCTCTACTTCCCAGGCTTGAGTGATACCCCTACCTCAGTCTCCCAAGTAACTAAGACTATAGGCTCATGTCACCATGCCCAACTCATTTTTTTATTTTTTGTAGAGATGGAGTCTCACTATGTTGCTCAGTCTTTTCTCAAACTCCTGAGCTCAAGCAATCCTCCCCTTCAGTCTCCCAAAATTCTGGGATTATAGGCATGAGTCACTGTGCCCAGTCAGATTTAGCATAAATCTTAAGGCCTTAGAGATTTTTGGGAATAAAAATGAGCATTGGTTTCAGCTTAAACTCACCAGTTACATCAACCCCTAACAAGAGAGTCATTCTGTCATTTGAAGCTTTGAAGCCAAGCATGGCTCTAGCTATGAAAAGTCCTAAATGGCATCTTCTTCCGAATAAGGCTGTTTCATTTACATTGAAAATGTATTGTTTAGTGTAGCCACCTTCATCAGTTACCTTAGCTAGAGATTCTGAATAACTTGCTGCAGCTTCCACATCAGCAGTTTCTGCTTCATGTTGACTTTTATGTTGTGGAGATGACTTCTTTACTTCAAACCTCATGAATCAACCTCTGCTAGCTTTCACCTTTTCATCTGCAACTTCCTTACCTCTCTCTGCCTTCATAGAATTAAGGAAAGTTAGGGCCTTGCTCTGTATTAGGTTTTGGCTTAAAGGAATGTTGTGCCTGGTTTGATCTTCTATCCAGACCACTAAAACTTTCTTCAAAGCAGCAATAAGGCTGTTTAACTTTTTTATCATTCTCGTGTTCAAAGGAATAGCACTTTTCCTTCAAGAACTTTTCCTTTACATTCACAACTTGGCTGTTTCGTGCAAGAGGCCTAGTTTTCAACCTCGCTCATCTTTTGGCATGCATTCCCATTAAGCCTAATCATTTTTAGCTTTTGATTCAAAGTGAGAGATGTAAAACTCTGACTTTACTTAAACATTTCGAGGCTCTTATAGGGTTATTAATTGGCTTAATTTCAGTATTTTTGTGTCTGAAAAAATAGGAAGGCCCAAGGAAAGGGAAAGGGAAAGAGGAATGACTGGTTGGTGTAGCAATCAGAACATACACAACACTTACGAATTAAGTTTGCTGTCTTGTATGGGCATGGTTCATGCTGCCGCAAAACAGTTACAGTAGTAACATCAAAGATTACGGATCACAGATCACCGTAACAGATATAATACTACCACTAATAAAATTTTAAATATTATAAGAATTACCAAAATGTGACACAGGGATATGAAGTAGGCATGCTATTGAAAAAAAATGGCACTGATAGACTTGCAAGGTTGCCGCAAACCTTCAATTTGTAAAAATCACAGTATCAGCAAAGTACAATAAAGCGAAGTGCAACAAAAGGAGATATGTCTGTATTAATTTCCTGTTGCTGCTGTAACTAATTACCAAAAACCATGACTTAAAACACACAAATATATTAATATACAGTTCTGGAGTTCAGAAACCTCAAAGGGATTTTACAGGGATAAAATCAAGTTGTCAGGATTGCCTTTCTTCTGCAGACTCTAGGGGAGAAACCTTTCCTTGCCTTTACTAGCTTAAATAGAGGTAACCTGAATTCTTTGGCTCACAGCCTCACATCACTCCATGCTTCCATCATCATATCTTCTCCTGCCTTACTCTTCCCGATATAAGGACTTTCATGATTGACTTTTTGTGACTGAGAATGTCAACTTCTAGTCCTGTCAGTTACTTGGTCCCCAGCTTAAGTTCACTTGAGTATATTACTGTTATCAAGCAAAAGACATTTTTCTTTTCATGTTGGCAGAATTGCTGATTAAATTCACCTTTGTGAGCAGCACAGTGCTCTTGTGCATATGATGCTTTCACTGTTGTCTCATTATTGTTTTTGGATTCCCGTTTCTAGTCCCCAGAGCCAAGGAAAATCATTTGTATGTCCAGAGAAGACTTTACACAGAAGATGACAGAGATTGTTGGTTGGGGCACGAAGGAAGAATATGGGGAGCTCTTTGACAAAGTGGATGTGGCCCAAGATGGCTTCATTAATTGGGACAAGCTGACTTCCTTTATACTGCTAGAGCTTAACAAGCAAGATGAACGAGCAAAGGCAACTGTGGTGCCCCAGTGGAAGGACCTGGAATTCCTCCCAGTAAAACACAAGGACAACATTCAAAAAGTAATTTTCTTAAAAAGTTCAAGTCATTATCTGACGATTAGTAAAGAAGGTTTATTAGCAATCTGGGGAGAGAATTTAAAGCTGCAAGAAACATTCCCCATCACTTCAGATGCCACCAAGCTCAAACACCTGTGGGTGACAAGCCTGGTTTCTCTGGAAAATGTAAACAAGGTACAGACTCTTTATAAAAAAAAATTACTGTTTGTAAAAGAGGAAAAAGTTATGGGGTGGGACTCCTGGCTAGCAGTAACAGAAAGCTATATTACTCTTGGTGGCTTTCTCCTGACCTGGAGGGGGAACAGGTAGTGCCAACAGAACTACATGATTTCCTAAGCTGTTCTCTTGGGTGCCTTGTAATGACACTGTGGCTGATGGCTCAGATTCCTGGCTCTGTCTTCAATGAGGCCATGCTTCATTATTAGCTTATAAGAACTTTACTCCTGTATAGTTTACAGCAGGATCATGGATCTATATGTAGAACTGAGAGGCTATTACTGTGCATGGCAGGATTCAGTGCAATTAAAGAGAACTGCTTATCTAATTTTGATCACTGTACTAGTCAGTGTCTTCATTCTAATAGGGCCTACTGGGTCTAAACATCTTCATATACCTATACCTCTCAGAAAGATAACATACTGTGAGTAAAATAATTTTGACATGGAAGGTTGGATCTTGAAGAATCCACATGTTAATATTTTATATTAAGCAGAAGGTAGATTTTACTATGAAAATTTTCAAGTGCATGCACAAGCAGAGAGAATAGTATTAGAAACCTGATGTACTCAGTATTCACTCAATAATTTTCAATTCACAGCTAAAATTGTTTCATCTATACCTCCCCTTTAAGATCCAAAACATCATATTATTTCATCTGTCAATATTTCTGTATTTCTAAAAGATGTCTCTATTTTAGCATAGCCAAAATACCGCTATCACACTTAATATCCATAGCAATATTTTCTTAATATCATGAAATATCCAGTCATGTACATATTTTCCTGATTGTCTTATCAATAGTTTGTTTCAATGAAGATCTGAATAAGGTCCAAATATTGTGAATGGTTAATATGTCTCTTTTGATACACATGCTTTTCTTTTTTCCTGCTTTTTTTTTTTTTTTTTGCAAATTTTGGCTGTTGCTGTTGATGTTTTTGTTAAAGAAACCAAGGTTTGTCCTTTAGAATTTTCCACAGTCTGGATTTCACAGACTGTGTCTACATGGTGTTGTTTAATATGTCCAGCCATTCCGTGATTTTTCTAGTGAATTGGTAGTCAAGTGTAAAGCCTTGTGTAGTTTTGGAGTGGTTAGTTTGTTTAGAACAGATGACTATGTGTTCTTCAGCCAGTAGGTATTAAATACCTGGTTCTCCCTCTTCTTGAGATGTTAGCAGTTATTGCTGACTATTCCTAAATCCATGAATTTTTTTAGGGGTCAGAAGATGATATTCTAATTTCACAATTTCCTTTTCCTTTAAGCTAGAATACCTTATAAAAAAGAAATAATCCCATTAATTGTTTAGTCATCATGTGGTACAAATTAAAGGCAGAATAAATACGTAATTTTTCATGTTTTTTGCCAGTTTTCAAAATAATGAGCTGGTTTTCTAATATTGTCTAAAAATAAACAATGAGTACTATTATTATTATTATCAGTATAATTGAAAAATCATGGATTTAAAATTTTTGATTTGTTTTAATCTACTGAGTTGTTATCCCATACCAGAAATTGCACCCTCTTTAGAGAGTGGGAACAATGCAGGTTGGCTTCTGAGTCTTTTTATAATCCTGACAGCACTTGAAAGCTTCTTTGTTTCCTGGTATGACAAAATGTTCTAGAATCATCTTGTATATTTCCTATGCCAGACCTAAAATCAGCATTTCTCCAAAAAGGCAAGTTATTTTTAGTGGGAAAATGTATGCTCTATTGTTTGGAACCATAAATCATTCTCATCCTCAGTAGCTTCCTATGCCCTTATCTATTCATCCTCTCAAAATCACCATGGAGTAGTTATTATTCCCACTTCACAAATGAGAGACTGAGCAAAGAGAAGTTGTATAATTTACCCTCAGTCACAAAGGATGTGATCAGGGTTGCCAAGACTTGTAAACTGAGGTAGGCCAACTTTAGACCTGGGCTTCAGTCTTTGCTGCCTCCATAGTGACTGCTGACATGAGATCCAATTCCTTTTTGCTAAGTATCTAGTGCTAATATTTAACTTGTATGAATTAAAAGATATAGTCCAGATGATTTTTTTATATCTGTGTGCAGTGTGCTGTTATTATTATATGATATTTCTGTTGCACTATTTCTTCTTTTCAGCACTGAACTAAAATCTTAGTCTTTCTTTTGTGCTTACTCAATATAGAATCTTAAAGAATGTTGCTTTTATTCTTTTTGAAACAGATTTATTGAAATATAATTATACAAAATACACTGCACATATGAAAGTGTCCCAAGTTGATAGATTTTAACACATACATGACCTGTGAAAAATCAACAGTATGAAGAAGACAATGAACATATTAATCACCCTCAGAAATTTCCTTGCAGTGTTTAGTAACTCCTCCCATCCCTTTTTTGTTAAGCAAGCACTGATCTGCTTTCGGTCACTATAGATTAATTTGGATTTTCTAGAGTTTTGTATAATTGGCACCATACTGTGTGTACTCCTTTTTTTCTTTTTCTTTCTTTCTTTCTTTTTTTTTAACATGGCATAACTATTTTGAGAATTATCCATGTTTTGAGGTATACTACTAGTTTTTATTGCTCTGCAGCATTCCATTTTGTGGATATGGCCTCAAAAACATTTGGTATGATCAGTTATTTTCTCTCTCAATTTTAGCCATTTTAAAAGGCCTGCATTTAGATCTTATTATGGCTTTAATTCATATTTACCTAGTGACTAATGATGTTAAGCATATTTTCACGTGCTGGTTTGCTACCTGTACATCTTATTTTGTAAAATGTCTATCCAAATCTTTTCCAATTTTTTATTAAGGTTGTTATCTTATTATTGAGTTTCGAGAGTTTTTATATATTCTGGGTAGATAGATTTATCAGATGGATACTTTGCAAAACCTGCATCTTAGTTTTTACATTCTCTTAACATTGCCTTTGGTAATTTCATTTTTAGATTGTTCATTGTATAGAAATACAATAGATTTTTCAAAAATGATAATATATTCTGCATCTTTCTGAAGTCATGTGTTAGTTCTGTAGTGTTTTTGAGCATTTCTAAAATTTCCTATATATAATATCATGTTATCTCCAAATAGATATAGAGATCTAGTTTAACTTCCTCCTTTTCAATATCGATATTTTAAAATTTCATTTTCTTGCTTAATTTATCTGGCTAGAAACTCCATACCATATTAAATAGAAGTGGTGAGAGTGAACATCCTTGTCTTGTTTCTGATCTTATGGGGAATATATGTATTTTTTCACCAATATGTGTGATGTCAGCTGTAGGATTTTTGTTGTTGTTGTTGCTGTTGTTGTTGTAGTACATGCTGTTTATGAGGTTGAAGAAATTCTCTTCTATTTCTGGTTTGTTGAGTGTTTTTATCATGAAAATGTGTTGGATTTTGTCAAATGCATTGTTTGCATCTACTGAGATTACCATATAGCTTTTGTCTTTTATTCTATTAATATGATGTATTACACTGATTGATTTTTGCATGTTAAACAAACCTTGTTTTCCTGGGATAAATATTACTTTGCTATGATGTGTAAACTTTTTTGTATGTTGCTAAATTCTCTTTGCTAGTATTTAGTTCAGTATACATTTTACATTTATATTAAGAGGTATAGATCTGCAGTTTTCTATTCTTGTGATGTCTTTCTCTGGTTTCAGTATTAGGGTAATCCTGGCCTGATAAAATGATTTGGGAGGTGTTACCTTTGCTGTCATTTTTTGGAAGAGTTTGAGAAGTATTGGTGGTATTTTCCTTGAAACGTTTGGTAGAATTTATCAGTGAAGCCATCTAGTTGAGGATTGTCTTTGTGACACTTTTTTTGACTATTAATTTAATCTTTCATTCATCATAGTTCTGTTGATATTTTCTGTCTTATTGAGTTGGTTTACATAGTTTTTGTTTCCTGAAATTTATGCATTTCATAAATGTTAACTAATTTCTTGGTATATAATAATTTTATCTTACTAATACTTTTTTATTTCTGCAACGTCGATGGTACTGTCCACTTTTTTATTTCTGATTTTAGTAATTTATATCATCTCTTTTTTTCTTTCTTTCTTTTTTTTTTTTTTTTTTGAGACGGAGTCTCACGCTATCTCCCAGGCTGGAGTGCAGTGGCAGGATCTTGGCTCACTGCAAGCTCTGCCTCCCAGATTCACGCCATTCTCCTGCCTCAACTGAGCAGCTGGGACTACAGGCACCCGCCACCATGCCTGGCTAATTTTTTGTGTTTTTAGTTGAGATGGGGTTTCACCGTCTTAGCCAGGATGGTCTCGATCTCCTGACCTCGTGATCCACCCGTCTCGGCCTCCCAAAGTGCTGAGATTACAGGCGTGAGTCATCGCGCCCGGCCTATCATCTCTTTTTTTTTGGTTAGTCTAGCTAAAGTTTTGCCAATTTTGTTTATCTTTTCAAAGAACTAATTTGATTTCGTTGTTTTTCTCTACTGCTTTTTCATTCTCTATTTGCTTTATTTCTGTACTAATTTTATTTTTTTCTTCCTTCTGCTGGCTTTGGATTTAGGTTGCTCTTCTTTTTCTGGTTTCTTAAGATGGAAAGTTAGGTTATTGATTTCAGATTTTTTTTAGATTGATGTTTGCAAATATAAATTTTACTCTAGACATTGCTTTTACTCTATTCCATAAGTTTTTTGTATGTTGTGTTTTTGTTTTCATTCATCTGAGTGTATTTTTTTCATGTCTCTTGTGATTTCTTCTTTGACCCATTGGTTACTTAGAAGTGTGTTGTTTTATTTCCATGTAGCTGTGAATTTCCCAAATTTTGTTTGGTTGAATGATACTTCTAATTTCATTCCATTGTGTTTGGAGAATATAATTTATATAATTTATAATCTTTTAAATGTATTGAGATTTGCTTTATCACCTAATATATGGTTTACCCTGGAGAATGTGCCATGTGCACTTGAGAAGAAATGCATCCTGCTGAGGTTGGAATGGAGTGTTCTTTAGACATACCTGAGATCTAGTTGTTTTATAGTGTTTGTCAAGTCTTCATTTTCTTACCGATCTTCAGCTCAGTTGTTCTATCTGTTATTGAAAGTAGAGTATTGAAATCTCCAACTGTTATTGTTGAAATGCCTACTCTGTCTTCAATAATTTTAGTTTTTGCTTCATGTGTTATGGGGCTATACTGTTAGAAAAATGGCAGATGTAAATCTTACCTTTTCAGTAATCATATCAATGGACTAACCACTCCAATTAAAGGGCAAAGATTGGCAGAATGGTGATTTTAGTAATTGATGCATGTTTCTTAAAATTCTCTATTTGATGAAACATCATTCTCATTTCTTTCTCTCTCTCTCTCTCTTTCTTTCTTTCCTTCTTTCTTTCTTCTTTCTTTCTTTCTTTCTTTTTTAAAGATGGGAGTCTCGCTGTGTTGCCCAGGCTGTTCTTGAACTCCTGGCCTCAAGCAATCCTCCTGTGTCGGCCTCTCAAAGTGGTGAGATTACAGACATGAGCCATCACACCCAGCCACATACTTTCCTTTACTTCTTTAGACCTCGTTTTCTTTAGTTGTTTGAAAATATATATATATATATATTGTGTGTGTGTGCGTGTGTGTGTGTATGTGTGTGTGTATATATATGTATGTTGAATTGAAGTCTTTTTCTAGTAAATTCAATGTGTGAATCTTCACAGGGACATTTTCTATTGACTTATTTTTATGTTGTTAAATATTTTCCCCTTTCTCGTATAGCCTTTAGGGTTTTCTCTGACTTCAGATAAAGCTACTTATAGAGTCTGTATCAAATGATTTCCATGAAAGTCTCTATTTGCATCATAAAACATGGTTTGTAAAGTTTCTGGTATGACTGTATAATGCCATATCTTTGTGCCTTAGTCTCTCCTATGTGATTAGAGGTCTAGTCTCCCATGGATGGGGATGTTGGTGAGCGTGTGGAATAGGGATAGGAAATAAAGCATGTTCAAATGCTTCTAATAGGAAAAGTTTCTTCTTGGCTGGATTCCACAGTTAGGATAAAGTACATTTGTGCCACTGTTCTTTGCTTCTGTAATACTGTTAAGGATCCTCAGAGAACAAAGTCTGATTTGGCAATTAGAGTGGCATGTCTGCTTTGCATATTAATTTTGCTAAATCCATCAGAATTACTTTCTGATTTTCTACTCTGCTACTTTAGATAGCAGTGGCTTTTACAAGTAAAGAGATTTGTTTCTATGATCTGCTGTCCAAAGAAGAATTTGCTTGCCAGTACAAACTCCAAGGCCTGAAAGGAACACCAATTTGCATGGATTATTGGTATGATCCTCTTGATGCCAATGAATCAATTCTTTCTTTTGGGGATATAACTGGAAAGGTAAGTGAGGGTAGATTAAGATTGAATACTATGGATTTAATCATCAAACTGTAGTTTAAAATAGAAATTAAAATGCAATGAGTGTGACCTCCAAATTTAATTACATTATGGCTTATATGCACATTGGACATGGAAGAGATGGATTAGGTCACAGTTTGTCTTCTTGCTTACAAAAACAAATCTTAATTGTGTGTGTGGGTTTGTTTGTTTTTTGGTCTGTCTATAGTCTCGCTTTTCTCATTTAGAAAAAAAGATCTTCCTAACCTTTTTCACCATAGGATGCTTAATTTATTAGATCCCAATATGAATAAATGTTTAATATTAAATGATTACATTTATTCCTCAAAATGCTTTCAAATTTATTGTTCTTGTTTTCCTACATAGAATATTGGGTTTCTCAGTACCAATTTCCTAGTGAGTGCCCATTGCCTGTATCATATAACAAAAGGATTAGAGATGGCAGCTCTGAAACCTAGATATTGGATACAAATATTTCTGTCTTCCTATCAAATTTCACCTGACCTATGAAAAATTATTACTTACTGAATGAAACTAGAATATATCTGTGACCTCTGAAGTAGGCTAATTTAAACAATTTCCTTTTGTAATTGTGAAAGGTTTTCATTCTTACTATTTTGACGACGAATGTGTCTTAAAAACAAGTAAAAGACTGCCCTTTAGTAACTGTGTCACCAAACTAATAATTGTTCTGTTTTTTAGTATAACAGCCTGCATCCTTTAAATAGTATTGAAGAAATTCTTATTAAATTAAGAGCTATTCCTTATTAAACTAAAATAACATAGAATCTTCTTGCAACAATTATCCTGTTGACTGTTGTTCTTTCAATGTCTTCATCAAGGTTCAAGCGATTGCTTTCACAGCAGCCTTGATTTCCCTGTTTGAACGGCCTGCTAGTGCATGTGAAGATGGAGAAGCCACCATGACCATTAACTGGGCAGAGCTGCTCTCTGGATGTCACAAATGTTGCCACATATTAGAGCATAAACTTCATCAAGGAGACTGGGTCAGGCAAGGTATTGAATTTGAACAGTAATGAAAGTAAATGGTCACCTCTGACTTGTACATTTATATTATTTGATGAAAATGCTTCACACAAAACATTTAAGTCTAGAAACCAATAACTGGTTCTCTGGAGGTTGTGGCCTGCACTCTGCTATCCCTTGAATGCTGGCAAGGATTCTTTTTGTTTTTTTTTCCTTCTGAATTTATGCCTCATACAATTAATTCAGGTGACCAATGTGCTCAAGAAATCTTAAGAGAAAGGAAAACATTGTCGTAGAATTCATTTAGCTTCAACTCAACTCTGATCCTAGCTAATCTCATCTAGTTACATTCAGGGCTGTTTAATAAAAGAAATTAACAAGTTCCCTCAAGAACATTCCTTTGTTTTCTTTATGTTCTCATGGGAAGCATATTAGTTTGACTGCCTTTAAAATTGAATCGTCTTAATTTTCTTTTTTTGATGTAATGACCGAATTTCTCTAATCTAGAGTACTTGAGTGGCAGTTCTTTGTGTAATAAGACTATGTTATAAAATCAGTGTCTATAGAAAACCAGAACTTTCTTAAAACATAGTCACCAATGAATTAGTTTCATAAAATATCTTAATTTTATCTGATGGCTCAAGATTCAAATGTGCAATATCTGCATTAATATTTCTTTGTTTACATACTAAGGAGTATGATAATAAATTGCTGCATTAAAGAATGTTCACTGAAAAGAATGAAAATTAACAATCTCATTGACTTTAATGAAATTTGGTGAGATTAATGTTATTGGTCTATTCCTAATATAGTTTGAAGAAGAGACAGTCAACATGGATCCAACTGTTGGCTTTTATGGTAATTTCACCCTCTTTGGGTTTCAGAAGGTTGAAACTAATTCTTTAATGTATACCCACAGTAATAATTTCCTATGTGAGGAACTATGTGATCTGCATTTTTTTATTTTATATAAATCATACCATGCCTTTAGTACCTTCTTTACATTTTTAAATTCTGGCATGATATTAATTGCAGGAAAAACAAAAGATGACAGTTTTTGGTCATCTACTAAGTGTGACAGGCAGAAAATTATGTGTTAAGTTTTCATAACATGAAAATGAGAATCAGAGTTTTAAAAATATCCGGAATGGAGCTATTTCAACTTCTTCTGAAAAACATTATATTTTTTAATTTGTATTCATATTCATTTGTTCTTTAGATACATATGCCAAAGACTAGATTATAATAATAAAGTGATAGTTTTTGAAATTTACTCCCAGTAGGTTCTCTGAAATTTAATGTATTATTTGAGTCAATAATCTTAAATTAATATGAGTAAATACAGAGAAGCCTATAGAAAGCTGTCTTAGAAAGGGTTGGAGAGATAACAAGTAAGGCTTTTAAATTGTGATTGTCTTTTCCGATGATGCATTATATCTATATACTCTCATGTTTAGGAAGAGAATGGGAAAGCTCTCACTGCAGACTCTGCCTCAATTTTATTTAAGGTTCTCAAAAAATCAACCATACCAATGAAGTAACCTATCAGTGAGCATTTGTCTCTTAAGTTATAGGACAAGGATTGTTCTCTAGGTCAATGCTGATTTGCTACTTATCATGTGTCCATCACAGCATTCTGATCTTTGATTCCCTCCTCTACTGACAAACAAACATGGGAATTTAGTTTAGTATTAGCAGTGGAGATTCACGTTTATGACCTAAGGAATCCAATTTCACAGTCTGGCGTCAAATCACTGCAAAGTAGGAATTGGCTACAGAGAAGTTTTATGTATATATAAAGAACTATGTATGTAATACAAATTAGATATATATACACACATACATACATATATAGTTAAGAATCTTTGCTATCTTATTCATATTACATATTTCTCAGTTCTTTGATTAAAAATTCATTATAATCAAGTAGATAATTTTTGGGACAACGATAGGAATACACACAAACACATTTACTTTAAACAGTTTATTTGATTTATGGACTGGAGTGTCAATCAACAATTATTTATTTATCTTTTATGTGTCTTAAAACGGTCTTAGGCATTTGAGACTATAGAAGAAAGATTAATTATAGACTCAACCCTCAGAAAACTTAATAACTGAAAGAAATAGAAACTAATACAAGTCACCTTATTAGAACATTGTTCAGTGGTACTGAAAATTAACTACTAAACCTTATAAACAAGATTTTGACTCCTAGAGTAGTTCTTAAGCCTGAAAAGCCGTAAGAAAAAGCCTTAAGGATTAGTGGTGGTACTTGAAGGATGGATGAGGGAGAGAAAAAGAGAACATGGGCAACATGAGCAAAAGTGGACAAGCAGACACAATGATGACAGAGGGAGAGGTAAACATGAATAGATCAGACACTGAATATTAGGGAAATAAGAAACAAATAGGTCATATGGGAACATAACGTTGGAAGATATGGGCCGTGAAACATTGAAGGCTTTTGAGGAAACTTGGACAGACCCAATGCAGACAGCATTTAGGAAAAATTTGCTTGGTAGTTTGTTCAGCATGGATTGGAGGAGAAAGAAACTGCAATCAGACTGGCTAGTTAGAAGGTTTTTGATCATTAGAAAATGGAAATGATAAAGAAAGGACAGAAACAGGCAGCTCTCTGAAGCAACCGTCTTCAGGATTGGAGGTCTAAAAATGTGGAATGATAAACCATCTTAGGATGTCTTCTAGAACTTTCCACTTCTAGCTAGGGAATTTTTTATTTGAAGATTACAGATCCTACCTGGCCCAATGCACAGACTCTTCACAGCTCATCTTCTCCTCCTCCGGAGGATTCTTCATTCTGAGATACCCCAGATTCTGCAACCAAAGACGAGTATTTCTTCTAAAAAATGTTTTTGAAGTTTCTTTTGTTTATTTGTTTGAGATGGACTCTCACTCACTGTGTCGCCCAGGCTGGAGTTCAGTGGTCCGATCTCGGCTCACTGCAATCTCTGCCTCCCAGGTTCAGCGATTCTCATGCCTCAGCCTCCTGAGTAGCTGGCATTACAGGCACATGCCATAACGCCCGGCTATTTTTTATATTTTTCGTAGAGACTGGGTTTCACTGTGTTGACCAGGCTGGTCTCGAACTCCTGACCTCAAGTAATCTGCCCATCTGGGCCTCCCAAAGTGCTGGGATTATAGGTGTCAGCCACTATGTCTGGCCTACCACAGAAGAGTCTTTCTTGCCAACGTTTTTCCTGAAACGTCCTTTATTTTTTGCCACTTCACCTTACATCAAACTCTTTATTTTGCCTCTTCCTCTGTCTAATTCAGATGGACTCTTCATTGCATTATTTGCAAGGTTCTCAATTTTGGCATTGCTCCTGAATTCTTCTTCAAAATCTTGCTTTGCAATGCTGCCCACCCTGTGAACCAAACCTACCAATTTCTGTACCCACGTTAGAATTTGAGTCCTGCCTCTTACCTTCCCAAGCCTAGAAGGAAATTTGAATGCCCCACATGAAAATTACATTTACATATAAATGGAAATTAAAACATTCTTCTTGGGGCAAGCACTATATTGTTCATTCACCTTAGTATCTACTATAACACGGAATACAATGTTTTATAAGATTTTCTCTTTATCACTGATTTTAAGCCATTTGATTATGATATACCTTAGTTTTTCGTGGGGTGTATGTGTATATGTGTATGTGTTTATACTGGTTAAAATTCATTAAAATGCTTGGATTTGTGAATCTGTAGTTTTCATTAAACTTGGAAATTTTTCTATTGTTATTTTTTCAAAATTTTCTTTTTTCTCTCTCTCTCTCTCTTTTTTCTCTAGGACTGTCCCATATTTTCTAGCTGCCTCATGGTCCTCTAACTCTAATCTTTGTTTCTCCAACTCTGGAGACTGCTAGGCTCTGTGTGGTTTCCTGCTCTGTGTGCTGATAGTTTGGAAATTTCTTCCAAGAAAGGCAGAGCAATTGTAGGGCCCACTTCATTTGTTTCTCTTCCTTCAGGGTTCACAGTTCTACTTTGCCTACTGTCAAAATCTGAAAATATTGTTGCTAATATTTGTCCAGTTTTCCAGTTGTTTATGGTGAGAGATTAAATTCAGTGCTTGTTATGCCATCATGGCTGGAAGCAGAAATCCAGCACAATGCTTTTTAAATAGTGAATATACAATAAATATTTGTCAATCAGTTAGTCTCTTTCTTTTGTTGAGATCTTTCAGTCACCTTAACGCCCTTTACCAGCTGCAAGGATAGGAACTTCTATGTGATATTCACCCAAAAAACATTTGCTAGGTAATTACTATGTAATAGGCACCATACTAAGCACTAGCATATTTCAGCTGAATTCTGTTATCTAGATCCATCCCAAGAAACTTAACTTCTAACATCCGACTAAGATTTTTAAATAATCACTTCAAGGTTTGTTTATTATCATGTTCACTTTGAAGCACTCAAAACTAAGCAGCCAGTCAGTAACACTTAACAAAGTATCCTTCTGCACATGGTATTGTGTACTAGGAGCTCTGTGATAATTATTGTAGGGAACAATGGATAATTTATTCATCAAAAGATGCTGGAGTGAGTGTCTTGTTGAGATTAGTTAAGGGCAGAGAAGAACTGGAAGCTTATCTATTGATGCTGAGAAACTGAGCTGTATTTTAATATTAGTGTATGCCAAAATGAACTATCTGAAGTCCCGTGAAAGCATTATATTAATTTTCTTCTTCCTTTTTTCTTTTTAAAAGAATTGCACTTGTGTCTCTAATTAATAATTCCTATTAGTTTCCACTATGGGATTTTATGTTTTGATTTTGAGCAAAAAAAGCCATTTTGCAATTTGACTTTGAAGGTCTTAGATAAATTATTGGGTGAATTTTCACAAGAAAAGAGAAATACCAAAATAAATTATAAATTATGTTAATATTTGTAGAATTTCTTTCTTTCTTTTTTTTTTTTTTTTAATGGAGAGCCAGGAGTGGTGGTCCATGCCTGTAATCCTAGCATTTCAGGAGGCCAAGGTGGGTAGATTGTTTGAGCCTAGGAGTTTTAGACCAGCCTGAGCAACAAGGCAAAACCCTGTACTCTATAAAAACCACAAAAATTAGCTGGGTGTGGTGGCATGGGCCTGTAGCCCTAGCTACCCAGGAGGCCAAGGCTGGAAGGATCACCCAGCCCAGGAGATTGAGGCTGCAGTGAGCCGTGATCACCACTATACTCCTCAAGTACCTCTGAAAGGTGAATATACTTCAGTCCTAACCAACGAAAGAATGCCTTTTCTTAGATTTAGTAATAGAGATTAGAAACTTAAATATGACTTTTGGTTGTTGTTTGAAGCTCAGTTATTTCAATACGAGAAAAGAGAGGAAGACTGAAATGAAGAGGAAGGCAGAAGGAGGAAAGGCAGGATGGATTCAAATGTAATAGAGTGGGATTTGTAGTTGTTTTGGATTCTGCTCCTTTGTCTGCAAGATTTGCTGTATCAGGAGCGAGCAACCAATGGCTGTTTAATTTGGGATTCTCTTTACCCCAGTAACATGATTTGATATTCTTAGAACTCTTCATGAAATATTTTTGGTGATTTTTGTCTCAGTGTGAAGAGGGAATATACAGTTGAGAAAAGAAAGAAACCCATGAGCAAATATGCTAATAATTTTTATTGACGCTAAGGATAAAATATCTGTAAAAATGAAATGTCACAGGAAAAACTCAGTTTCAGACATAAGAGTATTAGCATACTGCTTTAAGATAAGGTTCAAATTTCTTATTTAAAGCTTTGAAGGAGTGAATGTTTTCATCTTCTCTGAGTGGTTCTGTGTCATATTTTAGTGGAAAAATAACTACATTCTGAAATGCTTGTAAAATAATTGTAGAGATTTTGTGTAATAGTGCTAAGATATAAATGTCTTGAATTTCAGAGAATTTTCCTTTTTAATAATTTTCTCCTCATATAGACAGTATCATTGGAAACCTTGGAAACCATAGTCTGGGAATGCAGATATTGAAAGAATGAGGCCATGAGCATTGTCTCATGCCTGTAATCGCAGCATTTGGGCAGGCTGAGGTGGGCAGATCACCTGAGTTCAGGAATTCGAGACCAGCCTGGCCAACATGGAGAAACCCTGTCTCTACTAAAAATACAAAAATTAGCCAGGTGTGATGGCGGGCGCCTGTAATCCCGGCTACTTGGGAGGCTGAGGCATGAGAATTGCTTGAACCTGGGAGGCAGAGGTTGCAGTGAGCTGAGATTGCACCATTGCCCATTGCACTCCAGCCTGGGTGACAGATCAAGACTCCATCTCTGGGGCGGCGGGGGTTGGGGAGGGAAGAAAGAAAGAATGAACATGAAATTGCCAGCAACAAAAGTCATTGATATTTTATTGCGTTGAAAATGTTTTCTCCCATTTGACCAGGGTTAGAAGAAGACACAAAACAGTTTGAACTGTTAACAAAATCACTAATTGCTTTTTTTGCTTTTTTTTTTTTTTTTGAGACAGTCTTGCTCTGTCACCCAGGCTGCAGTGGCACAATCTCGGCTCACCGCAACCTCCGTCTCCCAGGTTCAAGGGATGCTCTTGCCTCAGCCTCCCAAGTACCTGGGACTACAGGCACGTGCCACCACGCCTGGCTAATTTTTCTATTTTTAGTAGAGACGGGGTTTCACCATGTTAGCCAGGCTGGTCTCAAACTCCTGAACTCAGGTGATCCTCCCACCTCGGCTTCCCGAAGTGCTGGGATTACAGGTATGAGCCACCACACCCAGTCGCTAATTGCTACACTAATTAGTGGAACAAGTGCCAGAAAATTTAGAATACAGACTCCTCAGGGAGTCTTTATAATTGATAGGGGCTAAGTTGGCAGAGAAGCCAGATTTAATATCTTGCTTGTGAATGGCTCTACTTCCCTGCATCTAAATCAGTCTTCCAGACCCTACCGAGGTAGCTAGACCACACTGCCTTTCCTGCCAGTTCTGTCACTATGTTTAAAGCAGTTGAAATCCGCTGTGAGCAGTGACCCTGGTTTGAGGAAAGGGCTCTATGTCCTACAGCTTATTCTGTAGCATGGTAGAAGAATATGATTCATTTGTATCATGGACATGGGCCTACTTGGCGTTTTGAAAAGTAATTGAATTAATTGCATTATTATTTTTAAATATGCTTAGCAGTGCTGAATTCTTATTTTAAAGATAGAATAGACAGTTATACTTTATTTTTTAATTTAAATTTTTTTGTGGGTACAGAATAGGTGTATATATTTATGTGGTGCATGAGATGTTTTGATATTGGCATAAAATGTGAAATAAGTACAATCTGGGAACTGGGGTTTCCATCACCTCAAGCATTTATACTTTGAGTTACAAACAATCCAATTACACTCTTTGAGTTATTTAAAAATATACAATTACGTTATTATTGACTACAGTCACCCTGTTGTGCTGTCAAACAATAGCCTTACTCTTTTTAAGTATTTTTTTTTTTTTAACAATCCTTACCTCCCCACTAGGCCCCCACTACGATTCCCAGCCTCTGATAACTATCCGTCCACTCTCTATGTTCATGAGTTCAATTGTTTTGATATTTAGATCCTACAAATAAGTGAGAACATGCAATGTTTGTCTTTTTGTGCCTGGCTTATTTTGCTTAACATAACAAGATTTCTTCCCAATTCAGTCTTGGTGGGTTTTATGTATCTAAGAATTTTTTCATTTCTTCTAGATTTTCCAAGTTATTGGCATATAGTTGCTCATAGTAGCCATTAACGATCCTTTGAATTTCTGCAGTATCAATCATAATGTCTCCTTTTCCGTTTCTGATTATATTTATTTAGATATGCTCTCTTTTTTTCTTAGTCTGGCTAAAGCTTTGTCACTTTTGTTTAACTTTTCCAAAAATAAACTTTTTGTTTCATTAATCTGTTTTTTTTTCAATTTTATTTATTTCAGCTCTGATCTTTATTATTTATTTTCTTCTACTAATTTTGGATTTGTTTTATTCTTGCTTTTCTAGTTCTTTAAGACGCATCATTGGATTGTTCATTTGAAGTTTTTCCTTTTTTTTTTTGATGAAGGCATTTTTAGCTATAACCTTTCCTCTTAGTACTGCTTTTACTGTATCCTATAGGTATGTAGTTTTTCTATTATCATTTGTTTTCAGTAATTTTTCAATTTCCTTCTTAATTTCTTCACTGATTCACTGGTCATTCAAGAGACTATTGTTGAATTTCTATGCATTTGTATAGTTTCCAGAATTACTCTTGTTATTAGTTTCTAGTTTTATTCATTGTGGTCAGAGAAAACACTCAATATTATTTCAATTTTTTGAATGCCTTAAGATATTTTTTGATACCTAACATACGGTATATCTTTGAGAATGATTCATGTGCTGAGGAAAAGAATGTGTATTCTGCAGCTCTTGGATGGAATATTGTGTAAATATCTATTGGATCCATTTGGTCCATAGTGTAGATTAAGTGTGATGTTTGTTGATTTTCTTTCCAGAAGTTCTGTCCAGTGCTGAAAGTGGGGTGTTGAGGTCTCCAGATATTATTGTATCGAGGCCTATCTCTCTCTTCAGCTCTAATAATATTTGCCTTATATGTCAAAGTGCTCCCATGGTGGGTGCATTTATATTTAAAGTTTTTTATATCCTCTTGCTGAATTGACCCCTTTATCATTACATGGTGATGTTCTTTGTATCTTCTTATAGTTTTTATCTTGAAATCCATTTTATGTGATAAAAGTATAATGACTCCTACTCTTTTTTGGTTTTCATTGACATGGAATATCTCTTTCATCCCTTTTATCTTCCATGTTTCAGTCTATGTGTGCCTTTATAAGTGAAGTGTGTTTCTTGAAGATCACATATCAATGCATGTTGTTTTTCTGCCTATTCAGCCAGTCTGTGTCTTTGATTAAAGAGTTTAATCCATTTACATTCAATATTATTAATGGTGAGTAAAAACTTACTCCTGCCATTTTGTGATTTGTTATCTGGTTTTCTCTTCCTTCTCTCTTTCCTCCTTATGTTCCTCTAATGAAGGTGGTTGTCTCTGGTGATATGATTTAGTTTCTTGCTTTGCTTTGTATATTCATATGTTTTTTGGTTTGGGGCTACCATGAGACTTGCAAATACTATTGTATAACCCATTATTTTAAGCTGAGAACAACACTATTTGCATAAAGAAACACAAAGAAAACTAATCAAAACTCTACACTTTAACTTCGTCCCTCTGCTTTTTATCTTTTTGTTATTTCTATTTATATCTTATTGTACTATGCCTTGAAAAGTCATAGTTATTAGTATTGATTGGTTCATCATTTAGTCTTTCTATTTCAGATAAGAGTAGTTTACACAGCACAGTTACAGTGTTAGGATATTCTGTGGTTTTCTGTGCACTTACTATCACCAGTGAGTTTTGTACCTTCAGGTGACTATTCATTGCCCATGAATGTCCTTTTCTTTCTGATTAAAGTATTCTTAGCATTTCAGACCTCAGACCTGATCTGGGAAAATTCTCTGGATTACCAGAGACTCTTGTTCTCTCCCTTATTTTCTCCCAAACATACAAAGTCTCTCTCTCTGTGTTCTGAGCCACCTAAAGCTGGGGGTGGAGTGACACAAGCACCCCAGTGGCCACCACTACTGTGACTGTGCTAGGTCAGACCTGAAGCCAGCCCAGCGCTAGGTCTCACTGAAGACCTGCTTTAACCACTCCCAGGCTACTGCCTATGTTCACTCAAGGCTCTGGGGCTCTGCAATAAGCCAGTGGCAAATCCAGCCAGGCCTGTGTCTTTGCCTTTAGGGCAGCAAGGTCCCCCAGCCCCTGGGTGGGTCCCAAAATGCCATCTGCAAGTCAGGGACTAGAGTCAAAAACTTTAGAAGTCTACCTGGTGTTCTCTTATTGCAGCTGAGCTGGCACTCAAACAGCAAGATGCAGTTCTTCCCACTCTTTACTCCTTTTTCCAAAGGCAGAGAAGCCTCACTCTGTAGCCACTGCTCCCCCAGGCCAAGAAGAGTACTTCCAGACTACTGTTGATGTTCCCTAATGGCCCACTGTTTCTTAAGTCAGCTTGTCTGAATGCTGCCTGACCCGGGGCTTACCCTTCAGGGCAGTGGACTCCTCTCTGGACAAAGGCAGGTCAGAAATTCCATCCAAGAGTCAAGTCTTGGAATTGGGGTCAGCTAAGAGCCTGCTTGGGTGCTCTACACCCCTGTGGCCATGCTGGTACCTAAGGTGCAAGACAAAGTCCCCTTTACTTTTCCCTCTGCTTTTCTCAAGCAGGAGGAATTTTTCCCCATAGCCTCCACAGCTAGTAATATGCCGAGTCTCACCTGAAGCCAGCAAGTCTCAGAGGCTCATCCAAAGCCCTCGATGTAATACCTGAATATTGCATCAGGGGACGAGGGCTCTTCAGTTAGCAGGTGATGAATGCTGCCAGGAATGGCTCCTTTCTTTCAAGGTAGTGGGTTCCCTTCTGGCCCAGGTTGTGTAGAAGTGTCATCCAGGAATGAGGGCCTGGGTTGGGGGCCTTACAACTCTAACCAATGCCCTCTCCTGCTATGGTTGAGCTGATATCCTAGATGCAAGGCAAAGCCCTCCCCACTCTTCCCTCTCCGCTCCTCAAGTGAAAGGAAGGCACCTGTTTTGGAGCTGTGAGCTCTGCAGCCTAGGGTTAAGAGAGGGTGATGCCAGCCCTCCCTTGGCTGCCCCAGCTGGTGTCTCAGTATGTCGTGCCCCCTCAGTCCATTGTTTCTGGGCCTAGTTCCTCACAAGGACTCACTTATGAGTTGCAGTCTTCATAGCTTAGAACTTTATGGCATTTCAAGTTTATTTGGAGACAAAGTGTTCTGTAGCCCTCAGTGGTGAGGTTTACTGGTGCTCAAGGTCAGACCCCTGGGCTGGGTGATTCCCCTCTGCTAAGGTTCCCTCTGTGGGTGGGCATCAGTTGAGTTTGGTCCAGGTTTCCTTTCTGCTCTACCAGGACGCACAGAATTCAATGCCACACAATTGCTGTGCTCTTTCTCCCCCAGTTCCCAGAGAAGCTCTCAGCACCACACAGCTGCTGCTAGGGGTGGGGAAGGGTGGCATTAGTGATTCAGGACTGTTTTTTTTTTTTTTCTATCTCTTCAGTGCTTCTTTCAATGATATGAAGTGAAAACCAGGTACAATGAGGGCTCACCTAATTTTTGTTTTGTATAAAAATGTTTTTTCTGTGTAGATTGTTAACTTGTTGTCCTTGCCTGGGTAGAGGGGAGAATTGGTGGAGTCTTCTTTCCTACCCTGCCACAATGTCTGTCAGTTGGCAAACGTTATAGAGTGCCATATTTTATCTTACTCTAAGTGCACTTAATAGCGTTACTTACTTACTAAGCATTACTTACTTAGTTTTTAGGTATCACCTTTCATTTTCAAATCACTTTCCCACATTAACTAATTGCTGTTACAGAGGGTCATTTTGACAGCACACATGAGGACACAGATCAATGGCAGGGTTCCTTAATATCTTTTTTTATGACTGTGTGGCAAGAGAATTAAAGAGTTGAAAGTCAGCATCTTAACGGACAAATATAATCAAGTTGTTTTTTTCTCTATGATGTTATATAAAAGTAATTTTAAAATATTTTCCTCTACCAATTCCAAAACTTACTGAGAATATGAACAAGAAATCATTTATTTTACCAGCTTATCCTATTCCTTAGCTTGATGTTTTTAAAACTTTTCCATCATAACCTATCATTTCCTTACCTCAATTCAAGAAATGAGAAAAACATTTTTATTTATCAGACAATTTGATTTTAAGGAAATGGCTTTTCTCTCACCTTTTACTCAGGCATTCTCAAGAACTCTGGCATTCTACAATTTAATCAGAAACAAGTTGTATCTTGGTTTAGACATTAAGTGTGAATTGTTGAGCCTCCAATATGTAACACTTCAGGCCCATAAATGTCGTTTTGTAACCTGGAGATTTAAATCATAAAGCAATACTTCGGATGCCAGAGCAGCATACACTTCCTTCTATGTATTTCTTTATAACCTGAAAACTAAAGATGATAGTTGGATGAAATGGGGAAACACATGACGAAGTAATTTTCTGGGTAGGAATATTTTATTATGATTGTATTGTAATTATATTATGGGATTTCCATGCACTTGAAGATATAATTGTAGTATTATGTTGTATAGTTTAGGTCTTATAATATTGTTTGACTGAGTGTCAGGTTATAATAAGCCTTTTTTGTAAACAAAGAGAATATTTTCAGTGAGGCTGCTTCCTGAATGAGAATCATTGCCATCAGATTTTATACTATTGGAACTTCTAGTACAGTAGTAGTAGTAGTGCAGCAGGTAATCATGGGACTTTATGTCCCTGAAATTAATTGCTCTCTAATAAAACTTAAAGGATTCTCCTTTATAGAAATGAATTACTTCCCAGATCCTTGCCTTTCTTTCTCTTCCTCTCTCCCTCCCTTTTTTCCTCCCTCCCTCTCTTTTTTCCTCCCTCCCTCCCTTTTTTCCTTTCTTCCTTCCTTTTATTAAGAAGAAAGGAAGGAAAACGATGAGAGAGACCAAGGAGGACATAGAAATACTGTTCCCTTGGGGATCAGAGTGAAGTGATCAGGGAAGGGAAGACTCAAGACAAATTAGGAGCTTGGTCTGGTATTGAGGGTATGGGAACAGAAAGGTAGTTGGTAATAAGAAGAACCCCAGGTCTGGACCTGTGATACACATCGCAGTGAGGCTTAGTACAAAAGATGGAGGCAATAGCACAGGAAGGGAGAGTTGACAGCCAAACAGGACTGGGTTCAATCTCTTCTCCACCTCCAATTAGCTTTGTGCCCTTGAGCAAGTTGGCTTTCAGATTGCTATCTTCTCATTAGGAAACTTGGAATAATTTACCCACTAAAGATTATTATAGGGTGTGAGCACCCAGAGTGGTACTTGTACATGGGAGCGATTCAAAAAATAATCCAATAATTATTTAAAGTAGTCATAGGTCAAAGAGAAATTCCATATGGGGGATAAGCAATAAACGTACTGTTGGGGCTCTGAAAATGATACCCAAAAATGAAAACCTCAGAAGCAGCCTCCAGAGCAAAGTCTTTCTCTGACCTTCTCCTGCCCGTCTGTCTCTCCTGCTCATTCTTTCCTGAGCCAGGTCATAGAAGCTAGAACTCCTTTTCCCCAAAGGTAGCCGTAAAGTCTGAAAATATTATTCTAACATTCCCCTACATTTAGTGTAACACCTGACCATAAAGAAATGGAATGACATCCCTCATTCTAGAGTGGTCCTACCCCATACCCAGGAGAAAGAAATGCCGTATAGAGAAGTCAAGAAGAATCTGAACAGACAAAACTTGCTGGGTTTTCCACCCAGTCTATTTCCATTAACGCATATTCCTTTTTCCCAGTCACATTTCTACATGGCTCTCCCTGTGTCATAGAACCTAAGTATAAAAATGGACAGTGTCTTGTATATCTTTGGGTCTTCATTCTGAAGGTTCCTGTGTCATGTAAATCTATGATCAAATGAATTTTTTGTGCTTTTCTCTTGTTAACCTGTCTTTGGTTATAGGGGTATTGGCCATGACATTTATCATGAGGAGGAAAGGGGTCACTGTCCTCTCTACCTTTATAACACTATCCAAGTAAATTCTAGGCAGAGTGGAGAAACAGACCATTTTGGCCTTTGGCAGCACTTTTGTGTTTCATGACACACTTCCCAGTGAATTATTCTGTGAGCCAGCTCTGTAAGCCAGCTCTACTCTGGTCCCCTTTCTGAATGTCTCCTTTGTATCCCATTCTCTCTTTATTTTCCTCTTAGAAATAATCTGCTACTAGCAGTATGCCAGTATCAAGGGCCAGTTACACTCATTTACATTAAAGAAGTGGAAGCTTAAAAGAGGAGCCTAAAGTGGGTATTGACTAACACAAAGGACGTACATCATTAGTAATAGAAATTTTAAGAACCACTTGAGGAAGCAGGTGAAGAATAATTTCTCACTCCAAAATTACCTATGGCTGGAGGTTTATCACCTAAGTTCCTCAGAACTATTATGGTTGGGCTTTATGAGTATAGTGAGGAGGTTCTCAAGATCATGATATTTTATATAAAATTTTGTATGCATGTTTACCTTTCTGATGGAGAGGGTCTACAGTTTTCATAAGATTCCCAAAGGGATGTTCGACCTCCCAAATTTTAAGAACTATGGATTCATATACTCTCTAGAGTATAAAATAATGGCAACACTTGCATTCTAGTGCTTTGCTACTTTGTGTGGTTCTCAGAGAGCGTCAGGAGCAACACCTGGGGATATGAGAAATGCAGAGTCTCAGGTTTACATTGAATGAGAATCTGCATTTTCACATGGTGAGTTGTGTGCATGTTGAAATTTGAGAAGCTGCGTTCCCGTAGTCAAGAGATCAGGCCCTGTATTCTGAATTTGTACTCTGGCTCTGCCAAATACTAGTGTCCTAAGCTTCGATTTATAATATTGCATGTCATAACACCAAACTTAAGAGTTAATCTCAGAACTTCAGACCTGAGTTTGACAATTACTTGCTGACTTTGGCAAATCATTGAAACTGTGTGGATGCATCTCTATTTCTTTACCTATGAGATATAGAAGTAGATTAGCTCTTTTTCAACTCTCAATTCTGGAGTTTACCTTTTGTTTCCCACACAGGTGATTTGTAATGGCCTCTCATCTATTGAAATGCTTTTTGTCAACATTCACCAAATGTCTCTTAAACGCTGAAAGGCACACTGATTTCTTTCTTCTTTGAAATTCTGTTATACATTTTGTATCATTCAATTTATCACTTTATGATGTGCTAAAATTGTCTCTAATTGTTTGATTTACATGTTTTTTCTTCCAAGTTTGGGGCCATATAATTGAAGTCCAGGCTGCGTCTAGTCTATTTCTTTCCTTGTTATCTTTATCATAGCACAGAACACATTGTAGATGCCCAATACATCTTTGAGGATTGAATGCCATGTTTTGAGAGACGATATCTGTAAATGACACATTGAATAGTCTCAACTTCATTAATTTAGTTATAAATTGGTTGTGTTAAGCCATTTATTTCCTAGGGAGATAGCTATGAAATTTTCTAAATCAAACTGTTTATATATCAATATGAGCTCTTGAATGAATAAATCTAGTTACATTTAGAGACAGCCCAATTGAATATGTAAGAGGAAAAGGAATGCATTGAGCTATTTTCCTGCTTCTCAGAACTTTCTTGCCTTTAGTAATTGGAAATGTGTAAATACCTATGTGTGTGTGTGTACATATATATACACACACATACGCATATTACAAATATATGTGTGTATATATACTCTATATGTATATGTATACACACACACACACACACACACACACAGCAAATTAAGTTATCATACCAAAATAGTAAAACTGGATACTGTTTTTAACTCTTTAATAAGGGATGCTCTTTTTATGAAGCAGAAATTTATTCTCATAGTTCTGGAGGCTGGGAGTCAAAGATTAAGGCACCGTCAGATTTGCTGTCTGGTGGGGACCTACTTTCTGCTTCCTAGACAGTGCCTTCCACCTGTGCCCTCACATAGCGGAAGGGGCAGACAAGCTTCCTTGGACCTCCTATATAAGGGCATTCATCCCATTCTTGAATGTTCTACTCTCCTGACCTAATTACCTTTCAAAATTTCCACCTCCTTGTATCATCATCTTGTGGGTGAAGGTTTCAACATATGAATTAGGTGGTTGGGGGGTGGGGAGAAGGCCAGAAATACAAGCATTCAGACCATAGCAGTGCCCATTAAGAACTGTGAAGGGTCTAAACTTTTATGTTATTTTCTAGTTACCTATTAACAAGTTTGCTTACCATTTCCAGCATAATGAGCAATACAAATATTGTGATGCTTACTTGGAGAGAGAAACGTTAAAAATCTTACAATGACAGAGGACATAAGACTTCCATGTCAGAGAGAAAAAAAGACTATTATTCTCAGGAGAGCAACAGCATAAATATCATCACATTTATTTCAGTTCCCCTGGCCATCAAGTCCACAGAGGCAATGCAGATGGGCCCAGACAAATCCCTGCACAGGCACTGTATTCCATTACAGTAAAGGAACCCCAAACCTAAGGAATCTGAATCTTTTATGTTGGACAGAAGGCATGCCTAACTTTTGCTCCAGAGGAAGACATTATCTTTATTAATCTGGGCAAAGGGAGATGCTATCTTTACATTCTATGGCCGTTTGCTATGCAAATAAAAACTCTTTGAAAAGATAATCCAGAACAAAGGACAGTGAGTTCTTAGCTTCACAAGAAGTGCAGAAATGCTAGCAATCCATTGAGAATTGACTCCCCAGAATACGTTACCCCTGATTCTACGTAATAAATTGATCACAAATATTTCTGAGCCATTCTACTAAAAAAAACTTCCCTTAAGCTTTATAAAGCAACAGCATTCCTCTTTGTGTGGGGCAGGAATTTGATCTTGAGGTCAAATCAGAAATCCTCCAACTGTGGGACACAAATAATTGAGCACAATGCCAAAGAGAACTTCTGCCTAACCACAGAGGGCATGGTGGTTTCAAGTTGATCAAAGAGCAGCTATGGCTGTTCATTGGCCTTCTGGAGCCTGTAAGTGTGAGAGTAATGGCAAGGTTCTCCTAACAAAAGGTAGTAGGATCTTTATCCTTGCTTGGAAAGTGTGAATTTGCTCCACAATGTCTGGCACTGGCTCATCAGGAATGCAGAAGAGCCACTTTGACCTGAGCCTGTAGCTTTGTTTGTGAATCTTGGCAAGGAGTTGAGTCCTGGGCATTTCACTCTCCAACAGTTTAGATCAGTCAAAATTTAAATAAACCACTGTTTAGGCATGAGCTGGACCTTTGGGGAGCAGCAGATGGTTGATAAGCTCCTGCTTGTCCCAGACCCAGGAGGAGGAACATAGGAATTTGGCCAATTACTCATCTTACAGCTTCAGAACCCCATATGATTATTGTGATTAACATTGTTTCGTGCCCTGTGTTCCAATTTTTAAAACTTCAAGATATCTCTAGATTGGGGGCAAAGTCAGAATGTAGAATTTCCTGTAACTTCTCAATGGAATTGTTTTGTGGGAGGTGGGAGAAGGGGTTTGTGAGGTGTTTTTTAAGTGTCAGTTTGTATCATCATAGTTTGAGTTTAATTTTTAACTTTACATGTTAAAACAGCTCCATTTTACTAATATCTTGTGAAGAATCAACTAAAGATTGTTTTTCTCTTTTTAATTTTTTATTAGTTACTTACAATGCATCTTTAGATGCTATCATTTCCAGTACAACCAGCAATACAAAGAGTGTGGTGCTAGCTTGGAGAGAGAAATCAAAAAAGCATCTTCATATGACATCCTTCAACATTGCCCAGGGCATTCATGCTTTTGATTATCACTCTCGGCTCAATTTAATTGGTAGGTAAAATAAATCTTGATAACTATGAGGGCCTCATAAATAGTCTGGGGTGCATTTGTATGCATGGAGCCTTCTCCACCTTGTTGTTTTATTGCTAGAGAGACCATCTTGAGCAGCTCACATTTTATTGCCTGAGAATGTCTGATAATGATGCATTATGACGGGCAGTGTATATGAACTACATTGGGGTAAAAATATGAGAAAGTGCCCAATGCTTTAATGAGTCTTTTTTATTACAATTGGTGAAGGGTGTAAAATGATACAGAGAAGGAAGACAGTTTGTGCAGCATCTGCCATTCTGCCATCTTCCTAACACCACCAAATGCTCCACCCAAACAAATGCATTTTTTCATTGCTACTACTACAGCTACCACTACCAGCGCATGCACACACACACACACACACACACACACACACACACACATCCATACACAAGGGAACTGCAAAATATAGACTGTTTTTCAATTACCTTTCAGAATACAATCTCTAATGATTTTTGAAAATGTTCAGATTATCCTAGGTTTGTTTACTAGAGGGGAGTTCTTTCAATGTAAAAAAGAAGTATATTTTAGCTGAGGAAATATAAAGTTTCTCAGGCATTAACTATTTAAATTAAAAATTTAGATATTCTGAAAGCTGATAATTTGATATACATATTGATATTAGTTCAAACATAAAAATGAAGTATAGATGTATTATTGAAAAATTAATAGGGTAGTTACAGAGCATGCACATGGTCTACAGAGTGGGTCATATTAACTCACATTCAATAGTTGTCATTCATACAAAGAGTATTAATATTAGCTAAGGAGCTGTGTCCATAAAATTCCCAAAATAATACCTGACAATCACAGTAACAGATACCTTGAATATGAATTCATGAATATGCCAACATCAAATCTTCAAGGAGTACTGTAGATTTATTAGAGAAGGATAGAGGAGTTGGTGACTCATTTTGGCAAGGACTCAAATAGCAACTATTTAATACATTGATTGGTTAATCATTTCAATCTCTGTAGAATAATAATTACTTTGTACCTGCTATGGTGCTGGAAAAAATAAGGATGATTAAGTTCAGCTCCACAACTGGCCCTAAACTAGGAAGCAACAAAGAGTATTGTGTTGTATTGAATAGATACATTTCCTGCTCTTGAAGAGCTCCCTAAATATAACTGATTGATGTTCAAAAATATCTTATTCCATTAATAAAGCAGGTCAAAAGTATATTTGTGCTGCTTGTTTGCTTGCACATACAGTCGTGCATTGCTTAATGATGGGGATAGAAAGGCATCATTAGGTGATTTTCCATTGTGTGAACATCACAGAGTGTACTTACACAAAGAGATGGTGTAGCCTACTACACAGCTAAGCTATATGCTATAGCCTATTGCTCCTAGGCTACAAACTTCTATATCATGTGACTTACTAAACGCTGTAGACAACTGTAACACAATGGTATTTATGTATCTAAACATATAAAAGGTACAGTAAAAATACCATATTATAGTCTCATGGGACCATATTCGTATATGCTGTATGCTATTGACTGAAATGTTATGAAATGCATGACTGTACTTGATTATTTGATAATTTGTCTTTTTATACTTTTTAATTAATTTGTGAACTTTCAACATTGTTTTCTTTCTTTCTTACACTTGGGATAACTTTAACACTGCCTACATTTCTAGGTGAAGCTGGCTGGAGAGGGGAAATATCAGGATTAGAAAGAAGGATTCTGTCCCTTCCTGGTTGGGCTGTTGGTTGGTTTCTAAATGGGACTATATGTTTTCTTTCACCTCATACGTAGCCTTTTCCCCTTCATGAATTTTTTCTTCCCTACTCCCTCCATTTCAACTATTTCTATTGACAGAACTCATGCCCTATTAGCCTGGTCTAGTTAGACAACGGCAAAACAGGGTGCATTAGTCAATCTACAGTTGACATTTATCAAGCTACAGTTATACGGTAAACTCATTTCACAAAGAAAATGCTGTGGGCTATTTATGCTACTAAACTTTTTTTTCTTTCTAATTCTGATTAGCAACTGCTGGCATTAACAATAAAGTTTGCCTTTGGAATCCCTATGTTGTCTCTAAACCAGTGGGTGTCCTTTGGGGCCACTCAGCCAGTGTAATAGCCGTCCAATTCTTTGTGGAAAGAAAACAACTTTTCAGCTTCTCCCAGGATAAAGTAAGTAACATTGTTCTTTTAATTAATTTAGTTTTGCTTCCCTGGTTCCTACCCAAATCAACTCTGGGATCTGAATTTCTCTGAGAGATTGTGTCAGTTTTTAAAATAGACTGGCTAGCTACTTACGTTTTTGGAAATCTATATTTGGAAAAGGTGTTGGTTGATGGTTACTTAACAGTAGTCCTAGACAACTGGGCAAAGTATTTCATTAAATTTTTTCAAATCACATACTCAGGGATTTAATCTTTATTGGACTCTCAATATGTCACACCTTGACAGCTTCCAATGTTCTCACAAATTCAATAGAAAAAACAGAAAATGAAATGTTGCTTTGATAAGATAGTGGCCAGGCATAGTCAATTAGATATTATTGCTTTGGTATTGAAGAGACTCAGTTAATTAGAAATTGAAGTTAATCTGAAGAATATCAAACACATTAAGAACCTTTTAATTAAATATATCAGTTCATCTCTGTTTTATGATATTGATGGGATATTTTAAATATGGTGGAAAAAATATGGCACTGGAGTCATAGAGTCCAGGTTGAATCCTGACAACACTATTTATCACTTATATCCACTTAGGCAAATTTCTCCTTCTCTGAGTCTTGACTTTTGTTCCTTGGTAAAATTTCAATCTTATTTAATGCCCAACTTAAAGATCCAGTTAGCATGATAGATTTCAAGACAGTTGGTTATGAAGAGGAGGGTGCATATAAAGTGATTGATGATAGTCTTTGAGACTCTTTGAGTGAATATAAGTTTTTGGTGTATTCGAAAATATATGCAAACATAAATTACATAGAAATTCATCTTCCACTCCTTAGCCACACCCCATAAATTCTACCAAAAATTCTACCAAAATTAACCACCATAAATTCTACCAAACTTACTTATTTTACTGTATTACCTAGCATGTAAACTTTTTCTTGAACTTCAACAATCAACTGCCAATTCCTGTTGATTTTATCATCAAAATATGTTGATCAGTTTCACCTCTCCATCTCAGCTGCTACTGCTATAATGCAAAATCTTATCTTCTTTTTCCCAAAATACTGCAAAGGTTTTCTAACATATTTCTTTATTTTCGGACTGATCTGACTCTAATCTGCCCTCCATTCTGCTAATTTGCAAGAAGCTTGCAGAACAATTTTTCAGTCTTTCATCTCTGCCCTCTATGTAAATATGAACTCCAGAATTCTTAAACTTTTATACAAAGCTTCCCCATCTACTAGTCCCACTTCACTTCCCACTTTTCTCTTTCAAATTCATTTAATGCTCCAGTCATATCAAATTATTATCTTTTCTCACCATGCAGTTTCATGGCTTTGCAACGTGCTCTTCCTTCTGCCTTCAATTCCCTGTCTTCTATTAATTGGCAGACGCCTATGTATCCTCCACATTTTAGACTTTTTGAAGTCTCTTACGCAGACATAGGTGTTTCTTTCTGTGTGCTCCTGTTGCATTTGTGTGTCTCTCATTACAGCATGTATCATGCTGTACTGATATTGTTAGTTTGCTTTCTTAAGACGCATCAATATTGAAAATGTAAAATAGGGATGGAGCAAGATTATGGAATAGAAAGCCCCACCAAAGGTACCCCCCTTAGAATTTAACAACTATCTCCACATACACAAAAACACCTTCATAAGAACCAAAAAAGTCAGGTGAGCACTCACAGTGCCTGGTTTTAACAAAGAATCACCGAAGAGGGTAGGAAATACAGTCTCAAATTACCAATGCCACCCCTTCCCTTTTCCCACCACAGTGTCTGTGTGACATGGACCACAAGGACTGCAACTCCTAGGTGAGTTGTAGTGCCTGAGAAGGGCTAAAAGTCAGTAGACTTGGGGGAAGGGTGGGGGGACATGACTTACTGAGATACCAGCCAGGGCAGCTAAAGGAGTGCTTGTACCACCGCTCCCCCAACCCCAGGCAGCACAATTCACAGCTTCAAAAGAGACCCCTTCCTTCCACTTGAGGAGAGGAAAGTAATTCGTAAAGAGGACTTTTGTCTTGCAACTTAGACACCAGCACAGCCACAATAAGATAGGTCCCTGGTTAGAATTTTGAGGTGCCCCCTTCTAGGCCCTAGCTCCCAGAAAACATTTCTAGACATATCCTGGGCCAGAAGGGAACCCACTACCGTAAGGAAAGGACCTAGTCCTGGAAGGACCCATCACTTGTTAACTAAAGGGTCCTTGAGCTCTAAATAACCACAACAGGGATACCCAGATAGTACACCATGGAACTTGGATGAGACTGAGATGTGTTGACTTCAGGTAAGACATGGAATATTACTATCTGTGGTGGCTACAGTGAGCCATTTCTATTTGAGAAAAGCAGAAGTAAAGGTGATTATTGTCTAGCACCTTAGGTACCAGATCAATCATAGCGAGATAGAGCACCAAGCAGGTCCATGATTCTAGCGTCGTCCCTTGGACGGCCCTGAGCCATAGCGGAGCCCACTGCCCTGAAGGGTGAGTCTCAGGCTTGGCAGACTTCACCACAAGCTGACTGAAGAGCCCTTAAGCCTTAAGTGAACAATGGCAGTAGTGTAGCAGTTCTCCCCATGGGACAGTGGTGGTGATGGTCATGAAGTGAGGCTCCTCTGCCTGTGAAAATGGGAGGGAAGAGTGGGAAGAACTTAATTTTGTGGTTTGAGTGCCAGTTCAGCCATAGTAAAATAGAACACCAAGTAGATTTCTTAGGTTTTTGACTATAGCCCTGGTTCCTGGACAGCATCTCTGGACCTGCCTGGAACCTGAGGGAACTAACTGCCCTGAAGGGAAGGACACAAGGCTGTCTGCTTAACCACCTGCTGGCCATAGAGCCCCAAAGCCTTGGGAAAACATAGGTGGTAGCCAGGTAGTGGTTATAGCAGGTCTTTGGCAAGACCCAGTGCTGTGCTGGCTTCATATCTGACCCAGCATAGTCTCAGTGGTGATGGCCATATAAGCCTGTGTCACTCCACCCTCAACCCAAAGTGGCTCAGAATAGAGAGAGAGAGAGAGAGAGAGAGAGACTCTATTTGTTTGGTAGAAAGTAAGGTGAGAGAACAAGAGCCTGTCTAGTAATCTGGACACTTCTGGATTTTATGCAAGATTCCAAACTGGACCTTTATGAGTCTGCAAGAACTATAGCATTACTGGGCTTGGGGTGCTCCCTAATGAAGATACAGATATATCACAACACTCAAGTCCTTTCAATATCTGGAAAGCCTCTCAAAAAAGAATGGTGTATTAGTCCATTTTCACACTGCTACAAAGAACTACCTGAGACCGGGTAATTTATAAAGAAAAGAAGTTTAATTGATTCATGTTTCCACATGGCTGGGGAGCCCTCAGGAAGCTTACGATCATGGTGGAAGGTGAAGGGGAAGCAAGCCACATCTTCCATGGCAGCAGGAGAAAAAGAGTGGGGTGGGGGAACCACCATGCACTTTTAAACAATAAGATCTCATGAGAACTCACTTACATCATGAGAACAGCATGAGGAAACTACCCCAATGATCCAATCACCTCTCTACTTTGACACATGGGGATTACAATTTGAGATGAGGTTTGGGTGGGGACACAGAGCCAAATCACATCATTCCACCCTGGCTCTTCCCAAACCTTATGTCCTCCTCACATTTCTTTTTTCTTTTCTTTTCTTTTTTTTTCGGTGGGGGTGATGGAGTCTTGCTCTGTCACCAGGCTGGAGTGCAGTGGTGCGATCTTGACTCACTGCAAACTCTGCCTCCCAGGTTCAAGAAATTCTCCTACCTCAGTCTGCAGAGTATCTGGGACTACAGGCACCTGCCACCATGCCCAGCTAATTTTTTGTATTTTTAGTAAAGACGGGGTTCACCATGTTAGCCAAGATGGTCTCGATCTCCTGACCTTGTGATCTGCCCACCTCACCTCCCAAAGTGCTGGCAGCCACTGTCCCCAGCCCAACCTTCTCACATTTCAAAACACAATCATGCCTTTCCAATGGTCCCCCAAAGTCTTAACTCATTCCAATATTAACCCAAAAGCCTAAGTCCAAAGTCTTATCTGAGACAAGGCAAGTCCTTTCTGCCTATGAACCTGCAAAAGCTAAAGCAATTTAGCAACTTCCAAGATACAATGGGGATACAGGCATTGAGTAAATGTTACCATTCTAACAGGGAGAAGTGAGCCACAACAAAGGGGCTACAGGCCCCATGCAAGTCCAAAACCCAACAAGACAGTCACTGAACCTTAAAGTTCCAAAATTTCCTTTTACTCCATGTCTCACATACAGGACATGCTAAGGCAAGGGGTGGGCTCCCTGACCTTGGGCAGATTTGCTCCTGTGGCTCTGCAGGGTACAGTCCTTGTGGCTGTTTTACAAGCTGGTGTTGAGTGTGTGTGGCTTTTTCAGGTTCATGACGCACCTGAAAGGGTACATTCACCCTTCTGGGGTCTAGAGGATGGTGACCCTCTTCTCACAGCTCTACTAGTCAGTGCCCCAGAGGGACTGTCTGTGGGAGCTCCAACCCCACATTTCTCCTCTGAACTGCCTTAGTGGAGGTTTTTTATGAGGGCTCCCTGCACCCAACTTTTGCCTGGACATCCAGGCATTTTTGTTCATCCTCTGAAATCTATGCAGAGGCTCCCAAAGCTCAATTCTTGTCTTCTGTATGCCCACAGGCTCAACACCATGTGGAAGCTGCCAATGCTTGGAGCTTGCACCCTTTGAAGTCACAGCCCTAGCTGTACCTTGGCCCCTTTTAGCCAAGGCTAGAGCTAGAGCAGCTGGGATGCAGGGTACCATTCCTTGAGGCTGCACAGAGGCAGCAGGACCCTGGGCCAGGTCCATGAAACCATTTTTCCCTCCTAGGACTTTGGGCCTGTGACGAAGATCTCTGAAATGCCCTGAAGACATTTTCCCCATTGTCTTGGCTATTAACATTTGGCTCCTTGTTACTTATGTAAATTTCTGCAGCCAGCTTGATTTTTCCCTAAAAAATGGATTTTGCTTTTCTACCACATGATTAGGTTGCGAATTTTCCACACTTTTATGCTCTGCTTCCCTTTAAACATAATTTCCAACTTCAGACCATCTCTTTGGGAATGAATGTGACTGTATGCTTTCAGAAAAAGCCAGGTCATATCTTGAATGCTTTACTGCTTTGAAATGTCTTCTGCCAGACACTCTAAATCATCTCTCTGAAGTTCAAAGTTCTACACATCTCTAGAGCAGGGGCAAAATGCCACAAGTCTCTTTGGTAAAGAATAGGAAGAGTGACCTTTGCTCCAGTTCCAATAAGGTCCGCATCTCCATCTGAGACCACCTCAGCATGAACTTCATTGTCCATATCACTATCAGCATTTTGGTCAAAACAATTTGACAAGTCTCTAAGAAGTCCCAAATGTTTCCACATCTTCCTGTCTTCTTCTGAGCCCTTCAAACTTTTCCAACCTTTGCCCGTTACCCAGTTCCTATGTTGCTTCCACACTTCCAGGTATCTTTATAGCAGCACCCCACTATCTCAGTGCCAATTTTCTGTATTAGTTTGTTCTCACATTGCTACAAGGAAGTACCTGAGATTGGGTAACTTATAAAGAAAAGAGGTTTCATTGGCTCACAGTTGCCATGGCTGGGGAGACTTCAGGAAACTAAAATCATGGAAGAAGGTGAAGGGGAAGCAAGGCACATCTTACATGGTAGCAGGAGAGGCAGAATGAGAGATGGAGACCACTGCACACTTTTAAACCATCAGATCTTGTGACAACTCTCTATCATGACAACAGCATGGGGGAACCTCCCCCATGATCCAGTCATCTACACTAGGTCCTTCCCTCAGCACATGGGGATTACAATTTGAGATGAGATTTGGGTAGAAACACAGAGCCAACCATATCAGATAGCTACAAATAAGCCAAGACAGTGAAGACTACAATAAATACTTAACTCTTTGATGCCCAGACACCAAAGAACAGCTACTAACATCAACACCATCCAGGAAAACATGACCTCACTAAATGAACTAAATAAGGCATAATAACACATCCTGGAGAAACAGAGATATGTGACCATTCAGACGGAGAATTCAAAATTGCTGTGTTGAGGAAACTCAAAGATATTCAAGATAATACAGAGAAGGAATTCAGAATTCTATCAGATAAATTTAACAGAGATTAACATTATTTTAAAAATCAAGCAGAAATTCTAAAGTCGAAAAATGGAATTGACAAACTGAAGAATGTGTCAGTCTCTTAATAGCAGAATCAATCAAGCAGAAGAAGGTAGTGAGCTTGAAGACAGGATATTTAGAAATGCAGTCAGAGGAGGCAAAAGGAAAAAGAATAAAAATGAATGGAGCACACCTGCAAGATCTAGAAAATAGCCTCAACAAGGCAAATCTAAGAGTTATTGGACTTAAAGAGGAGGTTGAGAGAGAAACAAGGTAGAAAGTTTATTCGAAGGGATAATAACAGAGAACTTCCTAAACCTAGCAAAACATATCAGTGTCCAAATACAAGAAGGTTATAGAACACCAAGCTGATTTAACCCAAAGAAGACTAATGTGAGGCATTTAGTAATCAAACTCTCAAAGGTCAAGGATAAAGAAATAATCCTAAAAGCAGCAAGAGAAAAGAAACAAATAACATAAAATGGAGTTTCAATATGTCTGGCAGCAAAATTTTCAGGAGAGAATGCATGACATATTTAAAGTTCTGAAGGAAAATAACATATCTGGCAAAAATATCCTTCAAACATGAAGAAGAAATAAAGACCTTCCCAGACAAACAAAAGCTGAAGGATTTCATCAATACCAGACCTGTCCTACAAGAAGTGCTAGGGGGAGTTCTTCAATCTGAAAGAAAGGAATGTTAATGAGCAATAAGAAATCATCTGGCCGGGAGCAGCTGCTCACGCTTGTAATCCGAGCACTTTGGGAGGCCGACATGGGCAGATCGCGAGGTCAAAAGATGGAGACCATCCTGGCCAACATGGTGAAAACCCGTCTCTACTAAAAATACAAAAATTACCTGGGCATGGTGGTGTGCACCTGTAGTCCCAGCTACTCGGGAGGCTGAGGCAGAAGAATCGCTTGAACCCAGGAGGTGGAGGTTTCAGTGAGCGGAGATGGTGCTACTGCACTCCAGCCTGGCGACAGAGTGAGACTCCATCTAAAAAAAAAAAAAAAAAAAAAGAAAAGAAAAGAAAAAGAAAAAAAAAAAAAGAAATCATCTAACAGTACAAAAGTCAGTGGTAATAGTAAGTACCCAAAAAACCACAGAATATAACCCTGTAACTGTGCTGTGTAAACTATTCTTATCTGAAGTAGAAAGATTAAATGATGAACTAATCAAAAACAACTACAATAACTTTTAAGACATAGACAGTACAATAAGATATAAATAGAAACAACAGTTAAGTGGGAGGATGAAGTTAAGGCATAGAGTCTTTATTAGTTTTCTTTTTGCTTGTTGGTTTGTTTATGCGAACAGTGTTAAGTTGCTGTCAGTTTAAAATAATAGATTATAAGATAGTATTTTCAAGCCTCATGGTAACCTCTAACCAAAAATCATACAATGAATACACAAAAAAATGCAAAACAAGAAACTAAATCATATGACCAGTGACAGTCACCTTTACTGTAAGGAAGACAGGAAGGAACGAAAGAAGGAAGAGAAGACCACAAGACAAGAAAACAACACAATGACAATAGTAAGTCCTTATTTATCAATAATAGCATTGAATGTAAATGGACTAAACTGTCCAATCAAAGGACATAGTAGAGTGATTGGATAAAAAAAAACAAGACCCAATTATCTATTGCCTACAAGAAACACACTTTACCTATAAAGACACACATTGACTGAAAATAAAGGAAGGAAAAATAATATTGCATGCCAATGGAATACAAAGAAGAGCAGGAGTTGCTATATTCATATCAGACAAAATAGATTTCAGGCCAAACCTATAAGGGACAAAGAAATCATTATATAATGATAAATAAATTAGTTCAGCAAGAGAATATAACAATTGTAAATATATGTGTACCCAAGACGGGAGCAGCCAGATATATAAAGCAAATTTTATTAGAGTTAAATGGAGAGATAGACCACAATACAACAATAGCTGGAGACATCAACACCCGTTTTTCAGCATTGAGAAGATCTGAAAATCAATAAAGAAACATCAGACTTTACACTATAGAAGAAAGGGGCCTAATAGATATTTATAGAACATTTCATCCAACTGCTGCAGAATACAAAATCTTTTTCTGACTACATGAATCATTCTCAAAGATAGACCATATGTTAGGTCACGAAACAAGTCTTGAAACATTCCAAAAATTTAAATAATATCAAGCATCTTCTCTGATCACAAGGGACTAAAACTAGAAATCAATAACAAGAGTAATTTTGAAAACTACAAATACATGGAAATTAAACAATATTCTCCTGAATTACCAGTGTGTCAATAAAGAAACTAAGAAGGAAATTGAAAAATTACTTGAAACAAATGATTATGGAAACATGGCATACCAAAACCTGTGGGATACAGTGAGAGGAGTACTAAAAGAGACGTTTATAGCTATCATCAAAAAAGAGAAAAAACTTCAAATAAACAACCCAATGGTGCCTCTTAAATAATTCAAAAAACGAGAACAAACCAAACCCCAAATCTGTAGGAGAAAAAATAAAGATCAGAGCAGCAACAAATGAAGTCGATATGAAGAAAGAATACAAAGATCAATGAAATAAAAAATTGGTTTTGGAAAAGATAAACAAAATTGACAAACCTTTAGCCAGACTAAGAAAAAAAGAGAGAAAACCCAAATAAAATAAATAAAAGTACAGATGAAAAAGGATATATTATTACTGACATCACTGACATTCAAATGATTATTAATGGCTACTATGAGCCACTATATGTTAATAATTTGACAAATCTGGAAGAAATGGATAAATTCCTAGATGTATGCAAACTACCAAGATTAAACCCTAAAAAATTTCAAAACCTGAACAGACCACTAACAAGTAATGAGACTGAAGCCATAGAAAAAAGCCTCTCAACAACGAAAAGCCTAGGACCTAAGGTCTTCAATGCTGAATTTTACGAAACATTAAAAGAAGAACTAGTACCAATCCTATTCCACTAAATAAGGGAGGAAGGAATACTTCCAAACTCATTCTACAAAGCCATTATTACCCTGATACCAAAATCAGACACAGACACATCAAAAAAGAAAACTATAGGTCGATAGCCCTCATGAACATTGATGCAAAAATCCTCAACAAAATACTATCAATCAACATTTAACAACATGTTTAAAAGATCATTCATTATGGCCAAATGGGATTTATCCCAGGAATGCAAGAATGGTTCAACATTTGCAAATCAATCAATTTGATACATGATGTCAATGGAATGAAGGACAAAAACTAAATAATCATTTCAATTGATGCTGAAAAAGCATTTGATAAAATTCAACATCTCTTCATGATTTAAAAGACTCAAAAGGTTTTAATTTAGAAGAAACATAACTCAACATAATAAAAGCCATATATAAAAGACCAACAGCTAGTATCATATTGAAATGGGAGAAAGCTGAAAGCCTCCCACCTAAGATCTGGAACACAAGAATGCCCACTATGTTATTCAATATAGTACTGTAAGTCCTAGCTAGAATAATCAGACAAGAGAAATATAAAAAGGGCATCCAAATTGGAAAAGAAGAAGTCACATTATCCTTATTTGCAGATAATAAAATCTTGTGTTTGGAAAAACTACTCCACCAAAGAACATTAGAATGGTAAGCAAATTCAGTAAAGTTGCAGGATACAAAATCAACATAATCAGTTGCATTTCTACATGCCAACAACAAACAATCTGAAAATCAATAAAGTAATCCCACTTAGAATAGCTACAAATAAAATTAAATATCTAGGAATAAACTTAACCAAAAAAGTGAAGGACTTGTATGATGAAAAGTATAAAACATTAATACAAGACATTGAAGAAGCTACAAAAATGGAAAGATATTACATGTTCATGGTTTAGAAGAATAAATATTGTTAAAATATCCATATTGCCAAAAGCAATCTACAGATTTAATGCAATCCCTATCAAAATACCAATGACATTCTTCACAGAAATAGAAAAAACAATCCTAAAATTTATGTAGAATCACAGAAAACCCAGAATAGCCAAGGCTATCCTAAGCAAACAGAACAAAAGTGAAGGAATCACACTAACTGACTTCAAGTTATACTGTGGAGCTGTAATAACCAAAATGCATGACATTGGCATAAAAACAAACACATAGACCAGTGGAATAGAATGGAGAACCCAGAAATAAATTCATCGATCTACAGTGAATTCATTTTAGACAGTGGTGCTGAGAACATATATTGAGGAAAAGACAGTTTCTTCAATAAATAGTGCTGGGTAAATTGAATATCTATATGCAGAAGATAAAATTAGACACCTAAAGCTTGTCATTTACAAAAATTAAATCCAAATTGATTATATATTTAAAACTAATACCTCAAACTATGAATCTGCTAAATAAAAACATTGGGGAAACTCTCCAGCATATTGGACTAGGCAAAAATTTCTTGAGCAATACCCCAAAAGCAAAGGCAACCAAAGAAAAAAATGGACCAGTGGGATCACATTAAGTTAAAATGCTTCTGCACAGCAAAGTATACAATCAGTAAAGTGAAGAGACAACCCACAGAATGGGAGAAAATATTTACAAACTATCCATCCGACAAGGGATTAATAACAAGAATGTACAAGGAGCTCAAACAACTCTAGGAAAAAAAATCTAATCATCTGATTAAAAGTGGGCTAAATACCTGAACAGACATTTCTCAAAAGAAGACAAATGGCAAACAGGCATATGAAAAGGTGCTCAACATTATTTATTATCAGAGAAATGCAAATCAAAATTACAATGAGATATCATGTCACCCCAGTTAAAAATGGCTTATATCCAAAAGACAGGCAATAACAAATGCTGGTGAGGATGTGGATAAAAGGGTACTCTCACGCACTGTTGGTAGGAATGTAAATTGGTAAAACCACTATAATAGACCTAAAAATTGAGATGCCATATGATCCAGCATTCCCACTGCTAGGTATATACTCCAAAGAAAAGAAATCAGTATATTGTATGGATATCTGCTCTTCCATGTTTACTGTAGCACTGTTAACAATAACCAAAATTAGGAAGCAACCCCAATGTCCATCAGAAGATAAATGGATTAAGAAAATGTGGTATTTATAAACAGTAGGGTACTATTCAGTCATAAAAAAGAGTGAGATCCTGTCATTTGCAATAACATGGTTGGAACTGGAGGTCATTATGCTGAGTGAAATAAGCCTGTTAGAGAAGGAAAACTTTAAGTGTTCTCACTTATTTGCGGGAGCTAAAAATTAAAACCATTGAACTGATGGAGATAGAAGAAGAATGGTTATTAGAGGCTGGGAAAGGTAGTGGTGGGGGAGGTTGGAGAGGAAGTGAGTATGGTTAATGAGTACAAAAAATAGAAAGAATTAAGAGGACCTAGTGTTTGCTAGCACAACAGAGTGACTATAGTCAAAAATAGTTTAATTGTACATTTATAATATTTAAAATAATATAACTGGATTGCTTATAACACACAGGATAAATGCTTGAGGTGATAGCTACTCCATTTACCCTGATGTGATTATTATGCAGTGCATATCTGTATCAGAATATCTCATGTAATCAATAAATATATACACCTACTCTGTATCCACCAAAATAAAAATAAATTAATTAGAAAAAATAAAAAGAGGGCTGCCGTGGTACCTCACGCTTGTAATCCCAGCACTGTAGGAAGCCGAGGTGGGTGGATCACTCAAGCCCAGGAATTCAAGATCAGCCTGGGCAACATGGAAAAAACCCATCTCTACAAAAAATACAAAAATTAGTGGGCATAGTTGTGCACACCTGTAGTCCCAGCTACCAGAAAGACTGAGGTAAGACAATCATCTGAGCCTGGTAGGTTGAGGCTGCAGTCAGGCATGATCATACCATTGCACTCCAGCCTGGGTGACAGAGAGGGACCCTGTCTCAAAAAAGAAAAAATGAACAAAAAAGTTCGGTGTCTTTTCAGCTTGTATTCTTGGTATTTATCACAGTGCTTGGCACCTTGTAGTGCTTATTCAGTAGTTACATGTTGACAGCTTGAAGTGAAGACATACTACTTTGAGTCTAAAGTACCAAAGAAACTTGAGTGAAACCTTTTATGATGCCTGAGTTAGATTTAGCTGGCCTACTTTTTGAGATCTTTTAGCACTTTGTTTCATTTCCATTATTGAATTTAACACAATCTGACTTGGATACCAGAGCATTGTATATGTATATTTTGTTTTTCATTAGATTCTGATTGCTTGAAGGTAAAAATTATTGGTTGAATTTATTTTTGTGTTTCCCAAGACCTAGAAAATATTAATGTATTAAATACATGTTTTATACAATATATGAAATCATATAATTATCAACTAAATGATAGGATTCATCAGGTTAGGGGCAATGTCTTTCTGGAATTATGCCATATATCTACCAGGTCCCCAATAACTTGTAGTTAAATAAGAGAATCTTTATCAAATATATATATGAAACAAGTATCAGATATTTTATCATTACAGACTTCTATGAGAGGTTTTATAATGTAAAAGCAAGTGAAAAAATGTCTTTAGAGTCACAGTTGATTATGTACAGCCATCATCAATGCTGAGACTACCTGGCCTCTTCTAAAAACAGTTTATCTTTCTATTTTTGTTTTGTTTGCATTATGTTATAATGAAGCTTGTCATGCTGTCTTTCTGTTAGTCTAAACCTATTTCACTTTAATAAATGCACCATGATCTCAGTCTTTATGTCCTTACAACACACAACAATGCATTCCGCCACCAGGGCAAACCTCTGCTTTACTGCCATCAAATTCTTGTGGATATTTTATAGGACTGGGGCCAAGTTAGAAAAAATGAAAACACATTTATGTTTTCAAGAGCTTTTGATTGAAACATGTTTTGGTCAATGAATTGCTGAATTAGAAGATCTGTAGACAAAGCAATTTAGATCTACAAAATTTTCTGCAAAAATGATCTGAAACTTCATTTCTTTTTTGGAAATCTTCTCTATTGCTACTTTCCAGTGATGATTAAAGAGTTCAGTTGTATTTTGCTTTGAACTCCTAAACTGATTATCTTGAGATGGCAGTCACTGGCGCTGAGGCCCTGCTGAGGGCAAGTAACTTGGTCATTTGGAGAGGAACCACCATGCGGAGTAAAAAAGATTTTCAAAGCCTATGTCAAACCTCTCTGCTGGAGATTGACATTCAGCCTGTGAGCCTAATTCAGTTTTTTCATTACTCCTAACTATTCTCCCCTAGGCCACTAATCCTGATTTGGTCAGAGGAAGCAAATCAGTCTGTGACTTTATCCTTTGTTTGAGGTTCTGCTTTTTCTCAGAACCTGGCTTCTATATTGTAGACCTATGGTTGGTAAGAATATAATCAGACTTTTGTGTGGAATGACTACATCTTACCCATTTGTCTTCTTTTCTTTTTTCCACACTGTTCCCCACCCCGACTTCCATCTATCCATCCAGAAACCAAGCATTTTCATTTAAAGTACACCAGTAAATGGATTAATGCCATCCTATAAAAATTACAAATGATGAGGAAGCATGTAGTGCAAAAAGTAAATATTCCTTATGATCATTTCACCTTCAAATCAATTTCTTTCCCAAGGAATAGCTATTAACCACCCTTGATGTATATCTTCTTATATTGTTTTGCTATATACTTAATATGTTATACTTAATAATGTATTATAATATCATTATAATAAAATACAACTTTAATATGTTATTATATATTATCCTATGAGTGTGAACAAATACAGGGTAGTATTTATTATTAGTTTTTATGTAAATGGTATCATATGACACATATTTTTCACAATTTGCTTTTTCCTAAACGGTATCGCTTGAAGATCTTTATAGACACATAGATATACATATATCTGCATTTTTTGGCTATATAATAATTCATGGTATGGATGGCCATAATTTAACTACTTAATCACTTATTGATTAAAAGAAATATTGTTTCTAAGTTTTTTACCTTTGTTAGCCATGATACACACACACGCGCGCGCGCGCGCACACACACACACGCGTGCACACACACACACCCCTTTAAGACCTCTTACGGTTTTTTTTTTTTGTAATAAGTTTCTAGAAGTTATGCTACTATTAGATCTCAAAGGCTTTCCATAAATATTGCCTATTACAGTGAAGAAATGTACCCATAGGCATGCTCATCAGAGGTATAGGAAAGTGCTTGTTTTCCCATACTCTTGTCAACAGTGAAAATGGGTTCATTTTTGTGTGTGAACCTGATGAACAAAAACTAGGGTGAATTTCTTTTACAAATATTTATTGGCCATTTATATTTATTGATTATTGCATTTATTGATGCAATATTTGATCATGCCATTTATCTAAGGAAACTATTTCTTAGACTCAATTTTATACATATTTAAAACTTTTAAATGAAAAAAACAAAGTTTGAAAATTTATGCTTTAAAGAGGCAAAATATTTGCAATGTGTATAACAAGAAAAGACAACAAAAAATTTTAAGCTATTTCAATCAAGAAAAAGTCAAGACTTTTTAAAAAATGAGTCTAAGGAATGGTTTTCTTTATGGCTTTAAATTTTGTGTCTAGCTTAGACACAAAATATCTTCCACATCTCCTATTTGTAAGTTATTATAAAAATATTCTTTATTTTCTGCTAATACTTTTTCTATTGTTGATTTTTTTTTGCATTTAACTTTATAGTTCATTTTTGTGTAGTTTTTTTCTACAAATGGTTGCCTAAGGTTATTTTTTGAATAATCTGTCTCTCCTACTGGTTTGAAATGCCATTGTTATCATCATCTGAATTACTATATATACATGAATTTGTTTGTATATGCTTTATTCTTTCCATTAATTTACTTATCTTTTCCTATACTAATATACCATGGTTTAACCATTCTATCTTTATTGTGTATTTTGATGCCGGGTAGGGTAATTCCTACTTATTGTTTTTCTTTTTCCATTTGAACTATCCTCTGACATACTATCCTTCCAAGTAAATTTTAGGATCAATACCAATGTCCCATTCCCATGAAAAGCCCTATCAGTATTTGGATTGAAATTTCATTGAGTTTGGTAATGCTTGACATCTTTAAAACATTGAGAAAGAGCTCTCAGTATTTCTCTGTTTATTCAGTCTTCACTAAATTCCGTAAAAATTGCATGCTTTAATTTACATCCCATTCTATGTTCAGATTTGTTTCTCTGTATTTTAGGAGGCATTCTTATCATATTCTTGACTTTCTTGAGATTGTTTCTAATGGAGAGGAGGCCACTTTCTATATTACTCATACATTGGGTTTTAATTTCAACTAACTTTTTTCTAAAAGGTTTTTTTGAACTCTCTTGTAATTTTGGATAGTCTCTTGTTGCTTGTTCATTTAGGGGATCCTGACTTTTAACTCTTTAATGTTACACCTAATTATTTTACATTCTTGCTTATAATGAGAATATCTGGAGTTCTTTGTGTTCTTAATTTGAATATTTTCTATTCTGGTGATTCTTCCTCATAGTGACTTGTTTCCTTTTATGTTTGGTTATCTTTCTTGTTCCCTCATTTTTTACTGTTACTAATGTATAGTTATTCTGAGGAACTAAACTGAAGATGCTTTCTTCCAGAGAAGATTTGTGTTTGTTTCTGTAGGGTATAAATGTGCAAAACTACTGTCTTGAGGCTACTACATTCTACATCTCAGTTGCCCAGTTTAAGAGTCTCACTGCAATGGCTATATCTTGCTGGAGGACCAAGGCTTAGGCTTCTGGTTGTAGTTCTTTCCTTTATGTCTACCGTTACTGTCCCCATTTTAAGTTTGTTTCTTTTTCCCTTGTTTTGTTTTTGGACCCATGGAAATGCTTCTTACTTCTGGAAGGTCCAGCAAGGCAACAGAAAGTATGTTTTATGTGTGTGTGTGTGTGTGTGTGTGTGTGTGTGTGTGTGTTTTAAATAGAGACAGGGTCTTTGTATGTTGTCCAGGCTGGTCTCAAATTCCTGGCATCAAACGATTTTTCCCACCTCAGTCTCTCAAAGTGCTGATTCCAGATGTGGCCACCACAGCCAGCCAAAAATTATGTTTTATTCAGAACTGTATTTCTTTGAAGCAGGAAGACCCCTTACAAAAACCTAGTTTTTAATGATAATTGAATCAGAATTCTCATGTTGTAGCTGCTTTTGATTTTTTTTTTAAGTTGTTAGTATAAGTATTGAGTAAAAAAAGAATTTTAAAATTTAAAGTGTTTTAATTTGTAAATTAAAAGAGGAGCTGTCATCTTTGAAAGTTAAAAGACATTTTAAAGGCAAAGAAAAATTCTGTTAAGATTTTAATTTTATGTGAATAATGATAATTGCAAAGAATCAACCTGAGATTTATAAATTCTCCAAATGGGCTGGGCACAGTGGCTCAAGCCTGTAATCCCAGCACTTTGGGAGGCCGAGACGGGCAGATCACGAGGTCAGGAGATCGAGACCATCCTGGCTAACACGGTGAAACCCCGTCTCTACTAAAAAATACAAAAAACTAGCCGGGCGAGGTGGCGGGCGCCTATAGTCCCAGCTACTCCAGAGGCTGAGGCAGGAGAATGGCATAAACCCGGAAGGCAGAGCTTGCAGTGAGCTGAGATCTGGCCACTGCACTCCAGCCTGGGTGACAGAGCGAGACTCCACTTCAAAAAAAAAAAAAAAAAAAAAAAAAATTTCCAAATGAACTTCTGTCCTAAAAAAGGAACACACCTTAAATGAAATGTTGGCATTAGTTAAATTTATTGTAAATTTGTTTCTCTCTCTCTCTCTGTGTGTGGTGTGTGTGTGTGTGTGTGTGTGTGTGTGTGTGTGTTTGTTTTGAGACGAAGTCTCGCTTTGTTGCCCAGGCTGGAGTGCAGTGACCTTGGCTTACTTCAACCTCTGCTTCTCAGGCTCAAGCAATTCTCCTGCCTCAGCCTCCCATGTAGCTGGGATTACAGGCCTGCACCATCATGCCCAGCTACTTTTTTGTCGTTTTAGTAGAGACGTGATTTCACCATGTTGGCCAGGAAGGTCAACTCCTGACCTCAAGTGGTCTGCCTGCCTCGGCCTCCTACAGTGCTGGTATTACAGGCGTGAGCTACTGTGCCCAGCCTATTGCAAATTTGAACTGGGAAATCAATGAGATTTCTGCCCAGCAATTCAGAGTTGTTAGAAAAAGTTTTGCCTCTTTTAAGGTCAATGAAAAAATAAACAGACACATAATGGAAATTCGAGTCTTAGAGCTGTGTGTCTTCTCTCATTTCTGTTGAAGAGAACTAAAAAAATAGAAGATAATGGTTTTCACTCGTGTCCCTGTGAAGAGACCACAAAACAGCCTTTGTGTGAGCAATAAAGCTTTCTAATCACCTGAGTGCAGGCGGACTGAGTCCGAAAAGAGAGACAGCGAAGGGAGATGAGGGTAGGGCCGTTTTCTAAGATTTAGGTGGGTAGTGGAAAATTATAGTCAAAGGGTGTTGTTCTCTGGTGGGCAGGGGCAGGGGTCACAAGGTGCTCAGTGGGGGAGTTTTTGAGCCAGGATGAGCCAGGAGAAGGAATTTCACAAGGTAGTGTCATCAGTTAAGGCAGAGACCAGCCATTTTCACTTCTTTTGTGGTGGAATGTCATCAGTTAAGGCAAGAACATGCCATTTTCACTTCTTTTGTGATTCTTCAATTACTTCAGGCCATCTACATGTATACATGCAGGTCACAGGGGATATGATGGCTTAGCTTGGGCTCAGAGGCCTGACATTCCTGTCTTCTTATATTAATAAGAAAAATAAAACAAAATTGTGTTGAAGTGTTGGGAAGGTGAACATTTTGGGGGGTGGTGTGGAAAGATAATGGGCGATGTTTCTCAGGGCTGCTTCAAGTGGGATTAGGGGTGGCATGGGAACTTAGAGTGGGAGGAGTCAAGTTGAAGGAGAATTTTGTGGTAAGAGGTGATATTGTGGGGTTGTTAAAAGGAGCATTTGTCATATAGAATGATTGGTGATGGCCTGGAAATGGTTTTGGATGAATTGAGAAACTAAACAGAAGACGCAAGGTCTGAATAAGAGAAGGAGTAAAACAGATGTTAAAGGACTAAGAATTGGGAGGACCCAGGACATCCCATTAAAGAGTGCCCAAGGGGGTTCAGCATAATTACTTGCTTGGTTGGCAAGTTTAGGCTGTATCCTTGAGTTTTTTTATGTTGTCATATACCAGGCCAGATTGATTTAGGTAAAAACAACACTCTTCATTTAAAAATACGCAGAGTCCTTTTTTTTTTTTTTTTTTAAGCAGTGAGTAAGTCGAGGCCTTGGCAATTTTGGAGGAAAGAGAAATACCAAGCTAGCAATTGTTTGTTAAAGAAGGATTAGAAATGGCTAGGAGAGAGTGACTGAGATTGATAGTGTGGTGGAGATAGCTGGGGAGAGGTAGAGGTTGGCATAAGAACAGGAACGAGAATAAGAGTAAGTATAAAAGTAAAGAATAGGACTTCATCAGGGTGAACGTATTGGAGTGTGCTCTATCACTTAAGATCTTCTATCCACTTAAAGAGAGACTTAAGTGTGGCAGTTTGAGGTAAAACCAGGCGCTACTGAATACCAAGACTCTGAGAAACTGCTTGGGTGATTTGACTAGTAAAGGCCAGTCCGTTATCGGACTGTATAGAGGTGGGAAGGCCAAACCAATGAATTATGTCTGACAGAAGGGAAGAAATGACCATGGTGGCCTTCTCAGATACTTTGGGAAAGGCCTCTACCCATCCAGTCAAAGTGTCTACCCAGACCAAGAAGTATTTTAGTTTCCTGACTCGGGGCATGTGAGTAAAATTAATTTGCTAGTCCTGGGCATGGGTGAATCCCCGAACTTGATGCGTAGGGAAGGGAGGGGGCCTGAACAATCCCTGAGGGGTAGTAGAATAGCAGATGGAACACTGAGAGTGATTTCCTTAAGTATAGATTTCCACGATGGAAAGGAAATGAGAGGTTCTAAGAGATGGGCTAGAGGTTTGTAACCTACATGGAAAAGGTTATGAAATGATGACAGAAAAGAATGGGCCTGTGAGGCTGGAAGGAGATATTTTCGTTGGTCCAAGAACCATTTGCCTTGTGTGGAAAGAGACTGATAGGTGGAAGTTTCAGTGGAGGAGTAAGTAGGAGTGGCCAGATGAGAAGGAGAAAAACTGCCGTGATGGATAGAAGTTGGAATGCTAGCTGCTTTTTTAGCTACCTTATCAGCATAAGTGTTGTCCTGAGTGATGGCATCTGATGCCTTTTGATTGCCCTTGCGTGAATGACTCCAGCTTCCTTTGGAAGTAAAGTGGCCTTGAGAAGCATTTTTATTAAAGAGGCATTAATGATGGAGGACTCTTGCATAGTGAGGACATTTCTTTCTGCCAATACAACAGCATGGTGGTGCAGGATATGGAAGGCATATGTAGAGTGTAGATCCTAAATATTGACATGTAGTCCATTTGCGAGAGCGAGGGTTTGAGTTAAGGCAATGAGTTGGGCTTGCTGAGAGGTGGTGGAGGCAGTGGGGCAGAGGTAGTGGTGCAGAGTGGTAGCCTCAATGATAGGTGTGGAAGATACTATAGCATAGCCTGCCTTTGCTGGTGAGTGGTGATTAGGCCTGGTGAAACTGCCATCAATAAACCAAATGTGATCAGGGTGAGGATCAGGAAAGAAGGAAATATGGGGAAATGGAGTGAATGTCAGGTGGATCACAGAGACACAGTCATGGGGGTCGGGTGTGGTATCCGGAATAATGTGGGAGGCCAGATTGAAGTCCGGGCCAGGAACAATGGTAATTGTGGGAGACTCAACAAAGGGTGAGTATAGCTGAAGGAGCTGGGGAGCAGAAAGCATATGCATCAGGTGTGAGGAAGAAAATAGATTTTGGAAGTTATGAGAGCTGTAGAGAGTGAGTTGAGCATAGTTTGTGATTTTGAGGGCCTCTAAAAGTATTAGGGTGGCAGCAGCCGCTGCACGGAGACATGATGGCCAGCCTAAAACAGTAAGGTCAAGTTGTTTGGACGAAAAGGCTACCGGGCACGGTCCCGGTCCTTGTATAAGAATTCCGATTGCGCAACCCTGCACTTCAGCTGTGTGTAATGAAAAGGGTTGAGATGAGTCAGGGAGAACTAGTGTGGGAGCAGTCTCTAAAGTTGTCTTCAAGGAACAAAAAGAGGAGTGGGGAAAGGATTTAGGATCTATGGGGTCAGCTAGATTTCCTTTTGTGAGTTTATATAATGGTTTTGTTAGGATGGCAAAACCAGGTATCCAAAGGTAAAAGTACCCAACCATGCCTAGGAAGGAAAGGATTTGTCGTTTTGTAGAAGGTGTTGGGGTTTGAGAGATCAGTCGGACAGGATCAGCAAGGAGACCATGTGTGTTTTTATGAAGAATTATGCCTAGGTAGGTAATGGATGGAGAATAAATTTGAGCTTTGGAGAGGGATACCGAATATCATTTAGAGAATAAATGTTGAAGGAGCAGGAGGGTGTCTTGTTGGGAAGATTCAAAGGAGGGGCTACGAAGTAGAAGGTCATCAATATATTGAATAAGATGAGAAGTGGAGGAGTGGAAAGAAAGTAAATCATGAGAAAGAGCTTGGCTGAAGTAATAAGGGCTGTCCCTGAAGGCTTGCAGCAGCACAGCCCAGGTAAGTTGCTGGGACTGATGGGCGTCAGGGTCAGTCCAGGTAAAAGCAAAGAGAGGCTGGGATGAGAGGAGCAGGGGAATAGTGAAAAAAGCATCTTTAAGATCAAGAACAGAATAGTGAGTTGTGGAGGAAGGTATTGAGGACAAAAGAGTGAACGGGTTGGGCACTACAGGGTGGATAGGCAAAACAATTTGGTTGATAAGGCACAGATCCTGAACTAACCTGTAAGACTTGTCCAGTTTTTGGACAGGTGAAATGCGGGAATTGTAAGGAGAGTTTATAGGTTTTAGAAACCTATGCTGTAGCAGGCAAGTGATAACAGGCTTTAATCCCTTTAAAGCCTGTTGTGGGATGGGATATTTGCATTGAGCGGGGTAAGGGTGATTAAGTTTTAATGGGATAGTAATGGGCATGTTATCGGTTGCCAGGGAGGGTGTAGAGATGTCCCATACTTGCAGGTTAAGGTCGGGGGATACGAGAGGAAGATGCAAAGGAAACTTTGGGTTGGAAAGAAGGGATGCAATGAGACGTGGCTATAGTCCAGGAATAGTCAGGGAAGCAGATAATGTTAAAATGTCTTAACCTAATAAGGGAGCTGGGCAGGTGGGGATAACCAAAAAGGAGTGTATAAAAGAATGTTGTCCAAGTTGGCACGAGAGCTGGGGAGTTTTAAGAGGTTTAGAGGCCTGGCCATCAATACCACAGCAGTTATGGAGGCAAGGGAAACAGGCCCTTGAAAAGAAGGTAATGTGGAGTAGGTAGCCTCCATATTGATTAAGAAGGGGACAGACTTACCCTCTACCATAAGAGTTACCTAAAGAGTCTGTGATGGTCCAGGAAGCTTCTGAGGCATTTGGGCAGAGTCAGTCTTCAGCTGCTAAGCCTAGAAGATCTGGGAAGGAGTCAGTCAGAGCCTTGGGCAAGTTGGACAGTCTAATTTCCAGTGGGGTCCCGCACAGATGGGACATGGCTTAGGAGGAATCCTGGGCTCTGGGCATTCCTTGACCTAGTGGCCAGATTTCCGGCACTTGAAGTAAGATCCTAGGGGAGGAGGTCCTGAAGGAAAACCTGACCACTGTGGCTTAGGTGTGTTGAAGTGCTTGTGTGCTGGAGATGTCCTGGGGTTTCTCTCACAATGGAGGCAAGGAATTGCAACTCAGAAATATGTTGCTACCTGGCTGCCTCTACTCTATTATTGTACACCTTGAAGGCGGGGTTAATTAAGTCCTGTTGTGGGGCTCAAGGGCCGAAATCTAATTTTTGGAGCTTTTCTCTAGTGTCAGGAGCTGACTGGGTGATAAAGTACATATTGAGGATTAGATGGCCTTCTGGCCTCTCTGGGTCTAGGGCGGTAAAGCGTCTAAGTGTTGTTGCCAAATGGGCCATGAACTGGGTTGAGTTTTTATATTTGATGAAAAAGAGCCTAAACGCTAACTGATTTGGCAGAGGTCTGATAAAGAAAAAGGAGCATTAACTTTGGCTATGCCTTCAGCTCCAGCCACCTCTTTAAGAGGAAATTGCTGGCCAGGTGAGTTTTTATATTTGACGAGAAAGAGCCTAAACACTAACTGATTTGGGAGAGGTCGAATAAAGAAAAAAGGAGCATTAACCTTGACTATGCCTTTAGCTCCAGACACCTTTTTAAGAGGAAATTGCTGGGCAGGTGGGTGAGGGCTAGTCGTGGAGGGAAACTGTAAGCCGGACAGAGGGGGTGTGAGGAGGGGAGGTGATAAAAAGATTATAGGGTGGGGGGGGGGGGGGGCGGAGGCTGAGGAAGAATTGGGACCTGCCTTGGCCTGGCAAGGAGCAGCCTGGGGAGGAGGGTAGAGGTCAGATGGGTCTGTAGAAAAGGAAGATTGGAAAGTCTCCGCGACACTTGGGATTGGGACTGAGGGGACAGGCGGGAGGGAAAGAAGGAGGATTTGGGAGGAATCGCATTGGGAACAGAGACTAGGGAGGGAACGAAGTGTGGGAAATGCCTGAATGTAAGGCACCTCAGACCAGTTGCCCATTTTTTGACAAAAATTACCTAGGTCTTGTAGGATGGAGAAATCGAAAGTGCCATTTTCCGGCCATTTAGAGCCATTGTCAAGTTTGTATTGGGGCCAAGCAGTGTTGCAGAAGAAAAAATGGCATTTAGGTTTTAGGTCAGGTGAGAGTTGAAGAGGTTTTAAGTTTTTGAGAACACAGGCTTAGGGAGAAGAGGGAGGAATGGAGGGTAGAGGGTTGCCCATAGTGAAGGAGGCAAGCCCAGAGAAAAGAGAGAGTAGAGACACAGAGAGAAGGGGTGGGAGGTGCTTGCCCCCCAGAGAAGTGGTGCTTGCTGCTAAGGGTGAAAGACCAAGGCAGGTGTTCCCGCATGATCAGACACCTCTGAAATGTGGGTGAATGATGAAGCAGGCATCCCTTGATTAACACCAAAGAAAGACTGTCTTCCCGAGCCCATGACTGGCGCTGGAGTTTTGAGTTCACCGATAAAACGCTACTCCTCTGTCTCTACCAGAAAAGGAAAGGAATTGAAATGTAGAGAAGGGAGAGATTGAAGGATGGTACCAGGATTGAAAGGAGAAAGAGGTTGAGAGATAGTGAGAGAGGTTGGAGAAGAGAGTAAAGAGGCCGCTTACCTGGTTTTAAATTGGTGAGATGTTCCTTGGGCTGGTTGGTCTGAGGACCAGAGATCTTAGGAGGATCTTTCTTATGGAGCAAACAGCAAGAGGACAGGGGCTTGATCTCTCAAGGGAGGTCCCCCAATCCGAGTCATGGCACCAAATTTCGCTTGCGTCCGTGTGAAGAGACCACCAAACAAGCTTTGTGTGAACAATAAACCTCTTTAATCACCTGGGTGCAGGCGGGCTGAGTCCGAAAACAGTCAGCGAAGGGAGATAGGGGTGGGACCGTTTTATAAGATTTGGGTGGGTAGTGGAAAATTACAGTCAAAGGGGGTTTTCCTCTGGTAGGCAGGGGCAGGGGGTGCTCAGTGGGGGAGCTTTTGAGCCAGGATGAGCCAGGAGAAGGGGTTTCACAAGGGAGTGTCATCAGTTAAGGCAGGGACTGGCCATTTTCACTTCTTTTGTGATTCTTCAGTTACTTTAGGACTTCCAGATGTATACATGCAGGTCACAGGGTATGTGATGGCTTAGCCTGGGCTCAGAGGCCTGACAATAGTTATAGTAGCAATTTAAAGATAAATGGCAGAGGAGAAGATTTTAATTTCAAACTAGTATTTTAAGTTTGATTTCAGTCCTGGGAAAAAAATAGCAAAAATCTTTTTTGAAGGAAGAACTGTTGTATGACTTTAAGATAAAAATGTTAGCCAAGGTATTCAGTAGAATAGTTCTGCTAGCATACATCATGTCAAACAAAATTGTCTTTAAGCATTTACTGATTATGCTTTTGTGGATTACTGAAAGGCTTAACCTCTAAATAAATAAAATAGATTGTTACTACATAAATGTGTGTTCAGGAAAAGCAGTGCCCTCCATTCCTGTTATCCTATTATCTGCAAGTAGGCTATCATTTGTGTGGGTTGCTCCTGGTGAGCTGGGCTGCTGCACTGCTATACTCAAAAATCTCCTAGTAATACACACACACACACACACACACACACACACACACACGGAGGCATATACACACTCTCTCTTTTTTCTTATTGTTATTTTATATCTATCTCTTACAGGATGAAGGAGTTAGTAAATGTTTGATAAAGCCAAGCAGGTCTCCTTTAAATGGAATCATCTAAGTCTGTTTTCTACTTCTCCTTCACTTTTATGCCTTTATGAGGAAATTACAAATTGTTTTATTTTCTGACTACTTTGAATTAAACATGTTGCTAGTATGTAAATAATACTGATTTGGATTTAAAAGTGCACTGAAAATAGATTTTCTGTCCATTCACGCATCTATTTATACCCCTACCTATATCTATGAAGTTATCCATTTATAAATGTAATATTTGTACCACAGAAGAAACGCTTTATTTCTTTATTTACTTATTTATTTATTATAGCTCTGTGATGCCTATGTGAATAACAGTGATTCTGCCCATCTCTGGTGGGAGTAGGGGATTCTTCAGCAAAGCTAGACTGAAAACACGGTGATGTCCTACATTTCTTTGATTCAATCCTCACAATGTACCTTTTTAAATTGGTTTGAAATATTGCTATTTTAGAGTATTTACATATTACATTGTAGACAAATTTGACAGAACTCCAGAGCTGGTAGAGGCCCCTTCAGCAGAAAGATGAGCAAATGGAAAGATAAAAATCACATACCTGAACTGACTCAGATGAAAACTAGGATTGGGTGTCTGGAGTCTCAATCCATTGATTTCTAGATCTACAGTATATAAATAATACAATATTCACTTGTAATATTGCATTGCTAAGAGGTTAACAGTTAAAAGAAGATAAAGATTATGCAAGAAAATGTCATTATTTGAAAAGCTATATGATATTACTAATTAAGGCAACATTTATTTGCCTTAATATAAAATCATAAACTTAGGTGATTATTCTTGCTAATATAAAAGTGAACATGAAATACAGAGCTCCCAAACATGCCCGTTCATGGACTTGATTTAGTAAGTCTGAGTTTAGACAGATGTCACAAGTTCTCAGATATAGTGATGTAAATAGATACAGATCAATTTAAATAAAACTTTGTGGATAATACAAATTACAAAAAGTATTCCATTGTAATTTTCAAGCTTAAAGGTTTGTGAATCTATTTTTCTACTAAGAATAAAGAAAACCTTTCTAGGATATCTGAAATGAAAATTGAAATTAAACATACTCCTTTCTGAACTGTGGTTTAATTCTATTCCAGAAGTCAACTTGAATATAAAAGAAGGTGAGAACGCAGGATTCTCAAATAATGACTAGATATTTAAATGACATTTTTGTCAAAGGACTTGATTAATAAAACTGAATTAATGTGAGGGCTTTTATGATTAAAAGGATATAGACTGATTAAAAAAGAAGGGGAATACAATTATTTGGTTTAAAGCCAAGCTATGCGATATTACTAATTAAGCTGAGGGAAAGATTTCTTTTTCAAGGAGATTATTATTGACCTTAAAACAAAACAGAGAAGTTAGGTATAATACAAAGGAAATGCCTGGGAAAAAATTAAAAAGAAATACTAATATCTGAGCCCCATCCTCAGAGATTCTGATTTAATCGGTCTGGGAAAGGGTCAAAGCATAAGAGATTTCTAGAACATCATAGTTGTTTCTAAAGTCAAGTTTAAGAACCACTGGTAGGAAAAATTAAGAACATAAGGGAGGTCATATACCGTCACCCATTTTATGCTTTCATGGCTGTACTTCAATGCTGTTGCTTAATTCTCAGCAGAAAGCAAAATTAGAGAATTAAAGATGGAAGGTAAACTTAGTGGGATCATTAATTGAGAGAGTTTAGGGTTCCCCAGAGGAAGAAGAACAGTAAACATTAATTTAAAAAATTAATGAATGTGCACATTCTGATAAAAATATTTCTAGTTTTAATTCCTGACAACAAGAAGTAACCTGTTGTAGACTAGACAGGTTATGACTCACCTGTTTTTAATTTATCATATAATTTATGTTGCTAAATGTCAGTGAAATATCAAATCCAATATAAATTACTTAACACAATGAAAAATGATTCTGGAGAAATTATAGTTCATTAATACTGTGGAGTTATTGTCAAAGTGTACTCAACTATACCCTATATTATTATTCTGACATGAAGTTAGTTTCTGTTTCTTAGAAGGGTCTGTACTGAAGACAGGATTTTGAATAATGAAGGCATGACTATCATTAGTAATGTAAGTATTTGAGAATGATCTAAATATGTCTAATTTTATAACTAACATTCAAAATAAAAGCTTATCAATTCTATTTATATTTAGAACAGAATTTATATATTTTTTAAGATAAGCATTTCCTGGAGAGCTGCCAGAATGTTTTAAACTTTTTTTTTTTTTTTTTTTTTTTTAGTGATGATTAAAAACCCAAATGAGTTCTTTAATAAAAATGTTTGGCAAGAAAACCCAATTTTCTCTATGAATCTATATTTTTCGGGTCAGAGGGATTGGTGATGTGGTTTACTAAGTAGAGATTAACTAGGCTAGTTCAAGTTTGTTATAAGGGCTGGTAGTTAGAGTAAATGGAGACATTACCCTATGCTAGAAGCATAATTATTTTGCAAGATATTTTAAAAAGTCCTGTAAATTTTCATTGTGGATTATGTGAGATCTGCAATTGGGTAAATAAATATGTGGAAGTGAAGGAGACTTTTTGTGTGGGAGTGTTGTATTCTTGGGCCTATCCTGTTTGATCTTTTCATCAATGATCTGGGTATAGACAGAGTAAGCCACAATCTTTAATTCAAAAAATATTTATCGAACACTGCCTATGTCTGTATTAGCCCATTCTCACACTGCTATAAAGAATTACCTGAGACTAGGTAATTTATAAAGGAATGGTGAGGAACTGACTCACAGTTCCACATGGCTAAGGAGGCCTCAGGAACATACAATTATGGCAGAAGGTGAAGGGGAATCAAGGGCCTTCTTAACATGGCTGTAGGAGAGAGAATTGCAAGCAGGGGAAATGCCAGATGCTTACAAAACCATCAGATCTCGTAAAAACTCATGCACTATCACGAGAACAGCATGGGAAAAATTGCCCCCATGATCCAATCACCTCCCACCAGGTCTCTCCCTCAACACCTGGAAATTATAATTCAAGATGAGATTTGAGTGGTGACACAATGGTACAAAGCCTAACCATATCAATGTCCTATGGGATATGTGGAGAAATCAGGGAGGAATTGTCAATATAATTAAATTAGGATTCAAATGATATGATCACTTGAAACTCTACATCAAAAATAGGAAAAATTTTAGTCTTAATTAAAAAATGTATTTTTGGAAACAGGAGAGTAGACATCTGGCTTGGTTATTTGTTCATGGGAGTAATATGTAGAATTTTGCTCAATTAAGACATGAAGGCAAGTGAAAAGCATAAAGGAGAGGCTTAATCAGCTAACGAAAAAATAGGCTGCCTTAAAGAAATAATAGCACCTGTAATGATTAGAACACAGTGGAAATATTGGCTCAATTCTGGGTGACTTCCTTAAAGCAGATCCTTAAAGATTTTTGGGTGCTTACAGATAGTGTTAAATTAATGGGTCAATAATTAACGTATAAACATATTTAAAATTATGACCCCAACAGGCCAAAAAAAAATTAAAATGCTAACTTGGGAGATATGAGAGGAGAAAGGGAGAAAAGGAGTATAAGTAATTTTTCTTCTTTCTGAGTCACTAGATATAGTTATATATAAAGTATATACACTACACACACATATATACACACACGTGTGCACAATTATATTATTTAGTGTTACGGAAAAAATCATAACCCAGAAAGAATTAAAGAGTAAAAGAAGGCCATCTCTAAGGATTGGGACTGGAGTAGAATATATGAGTTGAGATAAAAGCCTTCTGGTGCTATTTGACTTTATACAATGGACACATCTTACTATGGTTTTTAAAAAGTAAACAAGGTCTGGATGACGACCCTCTCCTAGAGAGAAAGCGGAAACAAAGTCATTGAGAGAATCAAGTGGCCATCATGGTAATACATGAGCACCATGGTAAGTGGTAGTGAGATCTGAAAACTGATATTGAAATGGTTAAGGAATTGGGATCATTTAACCTGGAGAAAAGGGGTAAGAGGAAGCTTATGCAGGTGTGAGAAGAGGGTAAGGTAGAATGAAAAGGTAAAAGAAGATGTCTTTGGATGAACATATTTAATAATTACTGTAAGGATTCCTATCTTGTAGATTCCTAGGACCTGTTGGTGTATTTGTGAGGTGTGTCTATGTACCCAAATAAATTATATGTAAAATTTTATGTATATATGAGTATATGCATTTGATGAGTTGGGATAGAACTATCATTTTCAAGGGATATATGATTTAAAATAGGTTAAAAACTATAAGGTTGCTTGCCTTACGGGGTAATAAGGACTCATCTAAACAGAAACTATCTTCTATAGATAATTTAGAAATATTTTTCAGGTTGGATAGACTAGTTTATTTGAAATAACATTTTCTGCTTTTAGGTTCTAATATTTACACAATGAAAAAATAAAATAGACATAATAAGGAACATTCACTGAACACATTACAGGCTTGTCATCATGTTAAGTGCTTGATATAGACTCTCATTTAATTCTCATAGCATTAGGTGAGGTAGAAACTACGTTAAAAACTCAGATGAAAAAAAAATTACTGGAGGTCCCCCTGTTAGTAAGGAATAGAACTGAGATTAGAACCCAGGAAATCTGACCCTAGGTTACAGAGATATGGTTAAAATAAAAGCCCTGTGATGCTTCTAGATTTTTGTACGACAGACACATTCTACATGTTTTTTAAAAGTAAACAAGGTCTTGATGACTTGCTTGATATCCCCTTTTGGAGAGGTTTTTTTACTGCCTCAATAGGCTCTCTTAATTCTGTACCACTACTGATAGCACCAACACTTGCACCACAAAGCTATCTTTCTGTTTTCTTCCTGGGACACTTAGTGTGACTCACCTTCTTTGGAATGAAGGGAGCCATGAGAAAATAGAAGAAAAGGAAAAACAATTTTTTAATGTCTGTTGAATCTAAAGCAACCTATTTCTTGAGCAAGGATTCAGTGTTTGCCTTCTACTAGCCATTGGTAAATGCATGTCATTTATGTGTCTTGAAGGTGTTTGAACAAGAATTTAATATCTATGGTTATATGAACTTGACCTCATTTAATGCCACTTCTTTTATTTTACCAAAAATACATATATACATATATACACATACATACATATATATGCGTATATAGCTATATGCACATATATAGATACATATATCTACACACACATATATACATATACATGTATACACACATATATATATAGACAGAGAGAGAGGGAGAGAGAACTGTATTAGTTTTCTATTGCTAGTATAACACATGAGCACAAACTTAGTAGCTTGAAACAGCACAAACTTGTTTTGTGTTCTGTAGGTTAGAATTTGACATGAGTCTCATTCTTTCTGGCGGCTCTGGGGGAGAAGCCATTCCTTTGTCTTTTCAAGCTTCTTTGGATCATGGCCCTCTTCAAAGCCGGCAAGACTAGGAAGAGTCCTCATATTGCACCACTCTAATCATTTTTCTGCCTCTCTCTTTCACATTTAAAGACCTTTGTGATTGGACTCACCCAAATAATCCAGGACAATCTCACCATCTCAAAGTCCTTAATTTAGTCATATCTGCAGAATCTCTTTTGCCACCTAAGATAACATATTCACAGGTTCTAGCAATTAGGATACAGACATCTTTGGGGGACTATTATTCTGCCCACCACAAACACATACTAAATGCCAAGCCTTATACCAGGGACTGAAAGCGAACCCAGTCCCTTTCCTGGAGGAGCTTACAATTTAGGAGATATTTAAACAGGTGACTGAAATACAAAATAATAGGTGCTATGACAGAATTGAGAACCAGTTATCACACTGTGGAGGAAACAACCGTCTGCCTGGTATTGAGGGTGAGCTGGAAAAAAATTGGCTACAAAATTAGAATTATCTTTGACATATTGAAATGATTTTATCACTTTTCATCCAGGTTTTGAGACTCTGGGATATTCAACACCAGCTGTCCATCCAGAGGATAGCTTGTTCTTTCCCCGAAAGTCAGGACTTCAGATGTCTCTTCCACTTTGATGAAGCCCATGGACGACTTTTCATCTCATTTAATAACCGGCTAGCATTGTTGGCAATGAAAAGTGATGCCAGCAAGAGGGTGAAAAGCCATGAGAAAGCAGTCACTTGTGTTCTTTACAATTCTCTCCTGAAGCAGGTAATGATGCTTTCTTTGCTTTCACTCTCCTAATATATCTCCAAGTCCAGAGGCTCATTTACTTCATTCGGTTTAAGGTAAAATGGAAGACAAATATAGTAAAGGCAAATATGGGAAGAAATGATTTAATAGCCATATGCTTTTCTGCAATAATATATATTCAGGTGGACTTGGAGAATGATTTCATTTTCAGCCAGTGACCCCAGGAGCAGTGATAGAGTTATAAGGAATTACAGCATTCCGGCTAAAACAAAACAACCTGTAAGATAATCGAACTTATCTTTGTTATCTGCTAGTCTTGAGCCGAATGCAAGTGACCCTGCTTGTAAAATTCCCTCTTATGAATACCATCTTCCTGTATCCCTGTGGAAAGTTCTGAAATATGCATGAAACATAATTAGCAGAGATCCATTTTGCCAGCATATTTTACACCAGTGGTTCACAGTGGCAGCCTGGAATGTATTCATAATAAAATGATTCAGTTAAATGTGATGCCACTTGGTATGCAGCACGAGTGTTGTTTGTCTCCCCACCACTTTAATGACGCTTCGCAGCCTTGGCTTAGGGGACCATTACCTGCATCTCAATGAAGAAGCAGGGCTCCCCTGGAGCAGAGATGCTGCACAGACCACAGCCCTTCTTGGAGGAGAGGGCGGCCCAGCCAGTGAAGCCAGTGATCTCAGTGTGGGGCAGCCTGTGGGTGCCATGAAGGGAGCAACCAGCATCAGAGGTTAGCCTGCTCAGCGATTCCCTCAGGCCTGATGGTAACAGCACAGCAGGAGCCAAACAGAAGCAAGTCTCCAGCTTGCAGCCAATTAAACAGTAACTCAATCCATTCTTTCTTTTCCCTTCTGCAGAAGTTTCTGCATTCACACAGAAATGACTAGTGGAGATTTTGTGCAAGGGGTGGAAAGCCCTTTGTTAGTAATGAGTAGTGTGTCATGTCACTATTTAAAACACTGTTTTCTGGTTATTCTAGGAAATAAAATCATTTAGAAAACAACTCATTTTGAATTCCATCTGCGGGAAAACATTTCCTGCTAAATGTTTTACTGAACTTTATGAAGGCAACCAGTTAATTTGACTCCCTGGTGGCCACTGAAAGATGTATTTGTTTCCAAGAGAACATTCTCCTAATTGAGATCTGCAAAGTTAAAATGCTAAATTTGTGTGTAGATGTTAAAATCCTATGTTGCCTGGCCGTAAGATGAGCAATATTCCCTAAGAAATTCAGGAAATTAGACACAAAGAAGATCTGGATTTATTTGGGGCACAAAGACAAAGCCAAGGTAACTCACATACATGCAACTTATAGACAACCAAAGAACAATGTACATATCGTATATGATATAGGATGTATCACTATATGATTGAGTTGAGTATTCACACCTCTACTTGCTGTGAATAACATAAATAATGATAAGTATTGATATGTGTGTAAAGCACATAGAGCTGTGTATCACATACCTCAGCATTTCCTATTAGCTGCTAAGCTATAGAAACATGAACACTGTATGTGTTATATTTATAATTATAAAAATGTATTGCAGAAAAGTGCAAAGAAAATATCACTCACATTCCCATCAACCAGTGATAACTTATCATTTTAGAGTAATTAGACAAAGCAAATAACACAGTTTTGAACAAGTGTCAGTTGCCAAGGATGAAGAATTAGAGATTAATAAACTAGTTTACTCCCCCAGTAGCTCAGGAAGATTCTGCTCTTTAAGGGAAGATCTGGGTCCTACCCGTAGTGCTGATAATTGCTGGACAGGTGCTCCTTACAGGATTGTGGAATGAAGGAAGGGAAGGGAGACATATTACTAACAAGGAAACAGTAGAACGCAGTAAAATGAAGTAGAGGTAAAACCGAAGTGCCCTTTATGGAGAGCGATCAGTTCTGCCTGGGGCCAGTGTTGGTCACATTTCAGCAGAACCCTGAAAGCTAAAATCTCTAAAAGGAGGAGGAGGTAGTTCTAGACCGAAGATACAACGTGAGCACCTGCAAAGAAGCTTGAGCACTCACAGTGCATTTTTGGAGAGAGGGTTTATTTTGGGGTGGCAAGTTTGGGAATACTTCGCAGACATTGTGGGAGTTAAAGCAGTAAAGGGATCTTAGGAGCATATTGATGGCCATTCGTTGAATGCATCACTGTCTGGTCTTGGAAAAGTAAAGCATAGAATTGAGATTAAAACAACATTTTTCACAGTGTGATCTTGGACCTCTGGGAGACTCAGATTCTCTCAGGGAATCTGGGAGGTCAACACTATTTTCATCATAATATTAATTTATTGTTTTCTTTCTAAACTTTCATTCTCTCAAAAGTGTACAGTGGAGTTTTCTAGAGGTTGCATGATGTGTGTTGTGTGATAACAGCATTGCTCTTATGACTAAGGGAATGTGTGCTGTTATATTTTTGTGCATTACTGTCTCCCTATAAATGTCTAATATGGTAAACATATATAAAAATACAGATCGATCTATCTGTGTTATATATGTGTACGTGTGTGTGTGTGCGTGTGTGTGTGTGTGTGTGTGTGTATTTCACATAAAGCTATTTGGATTCTTCAATACTTTTTCAGAATGCAAAGGAATCCCAAGACCAAAAGTTTTCAGAACTGCTGGGTTGGAAATATGTGGGTTCAAATTCTGAACAGACTGCTTAGCCTGTCTGAGCTTTAGTTTGCCAGCTTCTTAAAATGTGTGTGTCTGTGGGGGTGTAGGAATAGTAATGGGAATAACATGTGCCTCCCTGGCATTGCCTTGTTAGGACTGAAATCTTGGAAGTGTCCTCTTGTCTCTCATGCTGCCAGCCCTGAAAGGTTCTTTCAGGTCCCCCATACCACATAGGGCGAATGTCGCTGCATTATGACATCTCCTTTTGTTATTAACTTCTTGAGATTCTTTAATCTTTATGTTAACACTGTGGCATGTGCTAACAAATGTTAGGAAGAATTAGAAGGGTGAGGACACCCTGAACTGCAGTTTGTCCCTACCCCTGCTTCTCCTCAGGAATGCCCCTTGAGGTGGAAAAGTTGTTTATCCTCCTCCTTCTCTTCTTCACCATTGCAGTTTCGTCTTGTAAACATTTAGTTGCAAGCCTCAGCTTTGGTCCTTAGCTCCCTGAAGTCTCCAGAGCCATCTCAACCCACACTTACTTCTCCTCTTCCTGGGCATTGGCCACATTTTTTAGTTGTTTTCCCAGTTAAACACTTAACTAAACTTATTTCTCTCTCTTCCTATGTTTTTGGTGTGAGGGGAAGAGCCTTTACTTCCATTTGTGTGTTTTCCCACAGCTCCAACACTGTTCTGATCACAAAATGAATGCTCAACTACTAGACTTGATAAATTATTGCCATTTTTCATGTCAAGCGTAACAGGAAGTCATGCTTTTTCAGTCCATGGTCTCTTGATCTTTGGTTATTTGGTTTGGTGTCTTTCTTGAACATTTTCCCTTTGCTTGAATTTAATGAAAACCTTCCCTTCTGTTATCATTTCAACATGTTGCCTACACTTTATTATTTCTTTGTATTTGAACTTCAGTGGGGACCCAATATAATTCCTATATAAAAGCAGCTTGGAACATTTCCGTGACTTTTATTTATCTTCCTGTCTTTTGAAGCCCTTGTATCCTAGTCTAGGAAAGTGGTGTTAAGCCATGCAAAGCCTTTTAAAAGAAATCATATACTTTATTTCACCTGGCAAAGTTTTTTTCTCACAGCCAGCAGCACAACAAGTTGGGACTGGATGAAGGAGTCCTCTGGAATGTACAATTTGGAAAGAATTAAAGCAATCCTATATCCTGGAAGCAGATCTAATGAACCATCTCTGCACTCAGTTCTTATGAAGCTTTTTACAAGAAAACAAAAGAAAACAAAAAAACACTCATGAATTTGGAAAATTTTAAAACATGTATTTCTAGATATATAAACTAGAATAGATGAAATATTTGTGTTATCACAATGAGTCTCATCCTAATGATGTAGGTTTATGTATTTTTGTAAAATAGATAATGTTTCAGTTTGTTGGGAACCTTGAACACATTTATAATCAAGCTAGACATTTAGGTGTCATCAAATTTTAATAGACTAAATGGTATTTACAATTTTTCTTATCAAAATAACTTTTTTTTTTTAGTAACTGCTGCAAAATGTTACATGATTATTGTAAGAAATTAAAGCAATGCAGTAAAACTCAAATACAAAACTATTGCTGATATCAACATATTCTAAACATCTTTCTGTGCATAGACTATTTTACATAAACAAGGCTCTGTAACATACTTTTTTATTCAATAATATATTAGAATATATTTCCTTGTGGCGAAATGTAGAGCTACTTTATCATTTTTAAAAGGCAGCATAGTAGCCCATTGTATATATGTATCGTAATATACTGATCCATTTCCCTTGATGTAGACTTTACTATTATGATTTTTTTTTTGTAGATAAATACATTGATACTTATGACTATATCGCTTTAGGGTAAATTCTTAGGAGTAAATTTCTAGGCTAAAGGATATGAATATCAGATAATTTGAGAAACAAATTGCCTCCTAGAATCTTACTTTTTTATCCCGCTTCTAACCTCTAATATATTAATCACATACTTGGTTACATGAAGAGATAGGTCAGATAGTGATCACCTGGCTTATTCCAAGAGACCTCCTGAGATTCTCTATGGGGTTTTCATAATCCAGAAGCATGCTGGCTTTGCAAATTTCAATACTAGACCCTCTTCACTTTATCTGGCGTGATGCTGTTTCTTGAGGCTTGATTATTACACTATCTACAAACTGCCAAATTATTTATTAAAAATGGGGGCTGGTCCAGGTCACAACCATAGAGTGGTGGTGCCCTTACCTTTGGTTGCTTCAAGATTAACTGACAAGCAAATATTTCTCATCTTTGTTTTTTTGAGACAGAGTCTTGCTCTGTCGCCCAGGCTAGAGTGAAGTGGTGCTATCTCGGCTCACTGCAACCTCTGCCTTCTGGGTTCCTGCCTCAGCCTCCTGAGTAGCTGGGATTACAGGTGTGTGCCACCACGCCTGGCTAATTTTTGCATTTTTAGTAGAGACAGGGTTTCACCATGTTGGTCAGGCTGGTCTCGAACTCCTGACCTTGTGATCCACCCGCCTTGGCTTCCCAAAATGCTAGGATTACAGGCATGAGCCATTGCACCTGGCTTTATCATCATTTAATTGCAGCTTTTTGTTTCTTTACTGTGGCACAATATAAAAATATATCAAAGGTAAACACTAAAAAAATCTTTCTTGTGAAAAAATTCCATTATGTATACATGTAAAGCATCTGTACAAAGTTATTATCTATGCCATCATATTCAAAATTTTATAGTAAACTTTTCCACCCTTAACCTTATTTACAATTTATAGTTACCTTATCTTAATTTAGATTATTGCAGTCCAAACAGCTCCATGTATACATATGCATGTCCAAAATTTATAATAAACATGTGGCCTTCCATTATTTAAAAAACAAGGGATGAGGTATAATTTTCTCTTGATAGCATATCTTTTGTCCTCTTTTCTGCACATACTTTTTTGGAAATTGAACGTGTTTGAGAACCCAAACAATTCAATTGGTGGTTCCTTTGGTAACTGTAAAATCGGAGAAAAGAGGACAGGCTTGAGGGAAATTTATTTCCATCGTACAAGACAGTCTACCTTTTTAGGACTTACGCTTAGTGCAAAATCCAAGAGTTTCTTTCTTGAACAGAACTGGATTTACACAATGAAAATTTTCTCCTTTCCTGCCTCTTTGCTGGGCACCAAGCGACATCCGTTCTGTTAATATAGTTGTGTTTTTTGTTGTTGTTGTTGTTTTGGCTAGCTTAAAGCTGTAATTTGTTATATGTCAGTTCTGAGGCTGTGTGCTGTGGTCACTTGATAAGAAGTTCCTAGTTTTAGAGGTTATACTAAAACATACATGTACATACACACATACATGTCCGAACAGATACACATTTATTTAACGTGATTAGTTTGGAAGAAATAACATGTTTACATATTGAAAAATTCAAAACAACAAAAAGGAATATGGCAAATATTTTCTCTTATCCCCCTACTCAGTTTCCTTTCCTGTAGGCAACCAGTTTTATGACTTCCACAAGCAATGTTTAAGGGCTATTCTACTCTTAAACAAGTGAATATATATTTTTCTTTATATATACAGTTGACCCTTCAACTTCACTGGTTTGAACTGTGAGGGGTCATATGTATCTGATTTTTTTTTTTTTTTCTTCACTGTGTTGTCCAGGCTGGAGTGTGTGGCATGATCATGGCTCACTGCAGCCTCGAACTCCTGGCCTTAAGTGACTCTCCTGCCTCAGCTTCCTGAGTAGCTGGGATTACAGGCATAGCCACCGTGCCTAGCTTCACATGGATTTTTAAAAATGAATGCATTGGAACTTTTTTTTTTGATATTTGCAACAGTTAAAAGAAATACAGATAAATCACCCAGAAATATAAAGAAATTAAGAAAATATTATACATAGAATGAACTCATAAAAGATATATATATATATACACACACACACTAGCCTATTTTATTAGTTAGTACCATAAAATATACAAAATCTATTATAAAAAGTTAAAATTTATCAAAACTTACATATTCAAACACAGACTGTACATGGCACCATTTGCAGTCAAGAGAAATGCAAACAAAAAGATATAGTATTAAATCATAACTGCATAAAATTAACTGTAGTACAGACTGGGTGCAGTGGCTTATGCGTGTAATCTCAGCACTTTGGGAGGCCGAGGCGGGTGGATCACGAGTTCAGGAGTTCAAGACCAGCCTGGCCAACATGGTGAAACCTTGTCTCTACTAAAAATACAAAAAAATTAGCTGAGTGTGGTGGTGGGTGCCTGTAATCGCAGCTACTCGGGAGGCTGTGGCAGAGAATTGCTTGAACCCAGGAGCCAGAGGTTGCAGTGAGCCAAGATAGCACCACTGCGCTCCAGCCTGGGCAACGGAGCAAGACGTTGTCTCAAAAACAAACAAACCAAAAAATTAACTGTAGTACATACTGCACTACTGCAGTGATTTCATAGCTACCCCCTGTTGCTGTTGTGGTGAGCTCAAGTGTTGCATTTGTTTAAAATGCCATGTGATACTAATCATCTCCAAATGAGCAGTTGCTCTCTACATTAAATGACCTGTCTCAGGAAAATGTGATCTCTCGAACTTCTTGCATATTTTCATTTTGTTTATTGCAGTACCATAAACTTTGAATAATACCATGGAACTCATAAGAAGTGTCACTAGGGATGCTGTAAATATTACCAAGAAGCAGAGAAAACTGATGACATTGCAAGAAAAGTTGAGTTGCTTGATATGTACCATAGGTTGAGGTCTGCAGTTGTGGTTGCTTGCCATTTCAATATAAATGAATCCAGCATTAGGACCACCATAATATAAGAAAAAGAAATTAATGAAACCATTGCTGTAGTTACACCAGCATGTGCAAAAACCATATATATTTTTTGTGAAATATCTTTTTACCTCATATTGAAAGTATAGGTCTTATGTGGGTGCAGGTTGCTATAAGAAAGGCATACCTATAGACTAATATGATTAGAGAATGAGCAGTTATTATACAATAATTTAAAGCAAAAGAAAGGCGAAATATTCTAAAGCTGGAGAATTTAATTCCAGCAAAGGATAGTTTGATAACTTTAGAAAATAGTTTGGTATAAAAAATATCAAAATAACAGGAGGAGCAGATTCTGCCAATCAAGAAGCAGCAAATGAGTTTTCAGACACCATTAAGGAAATCATTGAGAAGAAAGGATTGCTGCCTGAACAAATTTTTTTAGGCAGATGAAAATGCCTTATTCTGAAAGAAAAATGCCACAAAGAATGTTTACTAATAAGGAAGAGAAGCAAGCATCAGGATTTAAGGCAGGAAGGAATAGGCCAACTCTGCTATTTTGTGCAAATGCAGCTAGGTTTTTGATCAGGACAGCACTTGTCTACAAAGCTGCTAACCTCTGAGCCTAGAATGGAAAAGACAAACATCAGCTGCTATTCTTTTGGCTGTACAACGTGAAGGCCTAGACAATGAGAATGCTTTTTCTGAACTGGTTCCTTCAATACTTTGCACTTGAAGTCAGGAAGCACCTTACCAGTTAAGAGACTGCCTTTTAAAGTTCTTTTTATATTAGACAATGCCCCTGGCCCCACAGAACCTCATGATTTCAACACTAAAGGTATCAAAGTGATCTACTTGCCCCCGAACACAACATCTCTAAATCAACCTCTAGACAAGGGGGGTCATGAGGACGTTTAAGGCTCATTACACATGGTACTGGGATTTTATGAAAAAGACCGTCAATGCTATGGAAAAGAATCAGAATAGAGAGAACGTCATGAAAGCCTGGCAGGGTCACACCATTGAAGATGCCATCATTGCTATAGAAAAAGTCATGAGAGCCCTCACACCCGAAACAATAAATTCCTGCTGAAGGAAACTGTGTCCACCGGTTGCACATGACTTCACAGGATCTACCACAGAGCCAGTCAAGGAAATCATGAAAAAGATGGTGAACATGGCAAAAACGGTGGGAATGGGGGTGAGGTGAAGGGTTTCAAGATATGGATTTTGGGGAGATTCAAGATGTGATAAACACTAAATCAGAGGAATGAACAGAAGATGACTTGATGAAGAGGAGTGCCTTCAAACCAGTGACTGAGAAAGAAGACATAGAAGAAGCAGTGCCAGAAAACAAATGGACGTTAGACAATAATGGACGTTAGGCAATCTGGCAGAAGCATTCTGATTATTCAAGACTGCTTTTGACTTATTTTATGGCATAGACTTTTCTACAATATAGGCACTGAAACTAAAAAACGTATTGGAAGAGGGATTGGTACTATTTGAAAACATTTTTAGAGAAAAGAAAAAGCAAAAAAGTCAGACAGAAGTTACAAGATGTTTCTGTGAAGTTACACCAAGTGTGCCTGCCTCTGCTGGCCTCCTGCCTCCCTGTCCACTTCCTCCACCTCTTTGGTCTCTGTCACCCCTGAGACAGTAAGTCCAACCCTCCGTCTTCCTCCTCCTCAGCCTTCTCAATGTGAAGAAGACACAAATGAAGACCTTATGATAATTGACTTCCACTCAATAAATAGTAAGTATATTTCCTCTTTCATATAATTTTCTTAATAACATTTTCTTTTCTCTAGCTTCCTTTGTTGTAAGAATACAGTATGTAGTACATGTAACATACAAAATGTGTATTAATCAACTGTTTATGTTATCAGTAAGGCTTCTGGTCAATGGTGGAATATTAGTACTTAAGTTTTTTGGGGAACAACATTATACATGAATTTTTAACTGTGTGGGGGGTAGGCATCTCTAACCCCTGTGTTGTTGCAGGGTAAACTTATTCTTTGAAATAGATATGTAATATTTAATAACTCAATATTTAAGAATATATATTATTTTATAGTGTTTTTTTTTACAAAAATGAGAGCATTTTATGTGTGCAGACAAACTGCTTTGTACATTGCTTTTATACGTAACAATACATCCTAAAGATAGTCTTATCTCATTACCTAAAGAGTGTCCTTGTCCATTTTCACAGTGGCATAGTATTCCATTGCATGCATATTCCAAACTTTGTTTAAGCATTTAGGTTAGTTCCAGCAGTTTTTGTTACAAATAATGTTGCAGTTTTTCACCTTGGGCTCAGAACTCTGCACTGATGAGAAAATACCTATAGGATAAATTCCTATAGTTAGAATTATTGGGGCAAGGAATATTCACATCTGTAATCTTGACAAATGTTGTCAAATGCTCTCCATAAAGCTACACTAAACCAGTATAGGAGAGGACCCTTTCCTCAGCCTCTCTCATCATCACAGTCTTAACTGTTTTTAGAAGAAGACTTTTAGAATAAGAGAACTGGTGGAGTTTTAGAGTCAGGCAGAGTTCCCTATACTTTACACAGACTGGGTGATTCAACTCCTCAAGTTTCAGCTTTCTTATCTATAAAATACTAATTATAATACATCCCTTGCAGAATTTTTATTAAGAACAAGTGATATTATATATAAAGATACATGAAATAAAGCAAGGGTAAATGCTTAATTAATATTAGCCAAAAAGAGGAAAGTTTTTTTTTTTTTCCATTTAAAAAATTTGTTCCCTAGTTCTTATGGGAGTTTGGTAGTTTTGGATTGTTTTGAATCTCTGTGCACCGACTGCAGGCAATGGCTCCTCCCTTCCCTCACACTGCTTAAGCCTTGATGGCTTCCTTGCTATTCTTTGAATGTGCCAAGGACACTGTGCCTCAGGGCCTTTGCACTGCTGTTTCCTTTGTCTGCAACTCTTTTCACCCAAGTATCTGGTTGGCTCACTTCTTCATCTCAGTTTTGTCTTTCCACAAATGATTCCTCAGGGAGACCTTCCCAGATTCCCCAATTTAGCACCTACAACAAAAGCCCTCTGCTTCCTTCTCAGCCATATTTTCCTCCATAACCTTTATTACCACCAAACATCATGTGTGTGTGTGTATATATATATATACACACACACACATATACACACACATATTACATATATGCACATGCATTTTACATATATGTGTGTGTGTGTTTGTGTGTGTGTGTGTGTGTAGATAGATATGCTTTTTTCCCTGATCTTGTTGCCTCTCTCCCTAGACAAAATGTAAGAACAGAACTTACTCACTGCTGAATCACTAGTTTCTAGATCTAGGGCCTTGCCTATTACAGGTATTCAATACATTCAAATAATGAATTTGAAAGAGCAGATTACCAATTAATTTAAGAAGAGACAAAATCCAATTAGCAAGATTCATAAATAAAGAATGGCTGCCCTAAAATATTTGAAAAATTTGTACCGGTACTCTGAGACATCATCATTCTCTTCACCTCCCTATTCACTGAAATATGACTTCTAGAGATTTTCTACAAAATGGAAATAAAGGAAGTAACCTATTTTATATTATAGGATCATAAACAGCACTAACTAAAATAAATAAAATCATAAACAGTGATGGAATCAAATATCTCAACCCTCTGTTAGCTCGTAGCATTTGCTGCTGTAATTTTTGGTTCCTGTTTTTTTTTTTTTTTTTTTAGACCTAGGAGTTGAAATCCACATAAAAGACAACTAAAGTGCCTATTGTTATTGGAATAGCAATAAGACAATTAGGTAACATGAATACAAACTCACATATCTTAGAATTGTCTGATTAGCTGTGACAGCTTCAGATGAGAGAAACAAAATGGAGACACATATTCCTAAACAGTTACTAACTGAAGTACATGAGAGGGAGACTGTTCCCATCAGAACGACGATCGACTGAGGAGGCCCACGTGCCCTGGAGTGTGGTTGTTAGCACCATTTTCACTCTGCAGAGTGTCAGGGCCCCATCCTCATCAGCTGAGGTCTAGCCTGATAAGAGATAATCAGAAATAAATTGCAAACTTAAAGAGATTTGGTATCATTAAAATGTGGCATAGAAATGTGACGCCAGGACTTATTCCTAGGCTTTATTGCTGATGAAAACAACTTGCCAAACACAGTTTCCACTGTCATGAAGTGAGTCCATTTTCTTCATCTGCCAAGTAATGTTAAATGTACTCCTCTTTCACTAAACTTCGAATGCCTTTTCACCCATATTGTTATTCTTGTATTCCAATATTGTCATAAGTGAGAGGAGATTCTGGTTAATACTGGTTGGATGTTTGAGACATAGTCAGTTTCAACACACTGTTTTCCTGCAAACTGTGCCGTGAGGCAGACTGCCATAAAATGAAATCAGACTGGCTATATGCTGTTATCATGACTGATTTAGATTTCATGAGAAATTGTTAAATGAGTAGAGAAAGGTGATGAAAACTGGTGAATAGTATGTTGGGGCTCAGTCAGGTGGGCAGGGGAAAGAGTATAAAATGGCAAAAAGTGAACATTACTAATTCCTCATTGAATATCTACATTAGATAACAATGGTGAATGATTAGATGCTTTGAAATGTGGGTGATGCCCACCCCAAACAGGTAATCAAGTCTTTTCTTTGAACATGGCTCTTTTATTTCTGTTAGGGAAATAAAAAGTACCATCTTTTGGTACTGAAATGGCTAACATATAATAGCTGCTCAGAAAATGCTTTTTAGTACAGCTAGATCAGAAGAATAAGTTCTAGTGTTCTATAGCACTATAAGGTGACTATAGTTAACAACAACTTATTGTATATTTTCAAACAGCTAGAAGAGTGGATTTTGAATGCTTCAACATAAAGAAATAGTAAATGTTTTAGGTGATGGATATGCTAATTACCGTTTGATTATTATACATTGTGTACATGTATTGAAATACCACACGGTACCCCATAAGTATGTAGTTATTATGTGTCAATTTAAAATAATAAAAACAAACAAATAAATCCAAAAAATGCTTTTTAATAGAAATAATAAAATCCTTCACAATCTTTAACCTTTTCTTAAAAGACCACTATCAAAATTTTCACATAAGCTTGGCAAATTATACTTTCATGATTTTATCTTTAATGAATGTAATCCAACTTCCTAAGCACTTCCGTGAGAAATTCACAAGTATAATTCAAAATTTCAATGTGCATCTAAAATCTGGTTTCTAAAATATAATTTGTCTACATTCACTGTCATAGTTGGAGGAAAGCAAGATACTATTTTTCTTAAATTGATTTGGATATGCACAGTGATACAAGCCTAAGAGGTTAGGTAAATAAAGCTTAGATGGCATAGTAACACTACTTAACTTTTATGGCTTATTTATGGCTATGCCATGCACTGTGGTAAATGCTTTAAAAATATTAGTTTGTTTAAACTTCATAACAATGGTTTGAATTAGTTACTATGAATAACTCTGCTTTACAGATAAGGAAGTTGAAGCATAAAGGTAAGTAATGTGCTTGACCTTAATGTCCAAGGTAGAAAAATAGTGAGGCAGCTGACATTCAAACTTAGGCATCCTGACTCCAGATCCAGTGCTCCTAAACACGGTGTATAGTGCACAAACACAATCAAATAGAAACAGTTAATGACATGGGATGATAATTAATGTGTTGTTACATTATTTCAAAGATCCAGATCATTTGGTCTTAGAAATTACACAGTAGTTTAACAATGGTAATTAAATATTTAAGGTACCTTTGATTTCAGTGAGAGAAAATGTGTAGCATAAATACAGGTTTACTTCATTTAAGAAATTGTCTCATTAAAGTTGTAATTTCAGAAAAAGAAGGGCTAAAAGGATCATATGCTCATTATCCGTTCTTTGTTTTTTTTCTGTTTTTTGTTTTTTTTTTTTTTTTGAGATGGAGTTTTGTTTTGTCACCCAGGATGGAGTGCAGTGGTGCGATCTTGGCTCACTGCAACCTCCGCCTTCTGTGTTCAAGCAATTCTCCTGCCTCAGCCTCCCGAGTAGCTGGGATTACAGGTGTGCATCACCACGCCTGGCTAATTTTTGTATTTTTAGTAGAGATGGGGTTTCACCATGTGGGTTAGGCTGGTCTCGAACTCCTGACCTTGTGATCCACCCACCTCGGCCTCCCAAAGTGCTGGGATTACAGGCATGAGCTACTGCACCTGGCTTATTTCTTTGTTGAGATACAAATGTTGCTAAATCATGGCCCTTTCTTTCAATTGTTCCCCTCCTTTGTACCCCAGAACTACTCTATTAGGTGAGAATCTCTTACCTGTACTCTTACAGCAGCCTCCAAATGGTCTTCCCAAAACTCCAGTTTATTCTCCATACTGTTGCAAGAAGTATTTTTACAAGTCAACCGACAAAAAATACTATATTACTCTTTCCCTTATTAAGAACAATAATAATGTTTTTAACCTTTTAGATTAATCATTGGCCCCCAATGATAATTGATGAAAGCTGTGGGCCCTCTCCCAGTAAAATTGACTTTATACATTACTCAGTATTCTCTGGAGCTGCTTACCAGAGATTTCTAAAGTTTCATCTTCAGCTTGCCTCCTCGTTTGAAATCCCACCATATTTGTCACTTCAAATACTCTGCACTCGGGCTCCATGAAGCTTTGCATTGTTTCTCATTCTTGGAATATTCTCCAAGTGCTTTCCTAAGTGAACTGTTAGTTGTCTGGAATACTGTGCTGGAATAGAGGAAGACCTTACGATGTGGCTTTCTATGTCTAGAATTCAAATCTGTAAGTTTGGGGACATTGTTAGCTAATTACAAACTCAATTTCATCATTGGTAAAATAATGGTGCTAACATTATTTCATAGAGTTTTCGTAAAGACCCAATGAGATTATAAGTGAAAGGGCTTGGGGTACATCTCATAATAAATATATGTCTCCATCTTCAATCCCAGATCAGTTATCACCTTCTCTGTGAATCCTGACTTGCCCCTTGCTCCTCCACTCCCTAACCCAATCCCCCACTCCAGCAAGTGGACTTCAGGTTTTCCACTCTGTGCTTCCACAGCACCCAAAGGTGATACCTCTAAACTTGAAACATTGTTTAGCATTTATCTGTTTCTTGCCTGTTTCTTCATCTAGACCAGCAGGTCATAGGTCAGCCTGTAAATTTAAATCACCTGTGATGCTCTGTAAAAATCAATTTCCTTGGCCAATTGAATCAGAGTTTCTGGTCTGGTATGCAGTGATGCTTCTTAAAGTTCCCCAGGTGGTTTTAATGTACAGGTGTAAACTATAGACAATGGACTCCTTGAGAGCAGGATTTTGCCAGTGAAGTTCCATTGCCATTATGGAGCCTGGATGTTATGCAAGTGGCTGTAGAATGAATGAATGAATGCATGCATGCATGATGGCCAGTCCTGAATATACATTTGATAAACTTCAACCCGTTTGATTATGAAAATGCAGCATTTAAATTTAACATATTATTAATACATTTACATTTATACAATGGTAATGAATACCCAAACAGAAAAAGAAATGCTTTAAGCTTTCTTTTTTTTTTTTTTTTTTTTGAGACGGAGTCTCGCTCTGTCGCCCAGGCTGGAGTGCAGTGGCCGGATCTCAGCTCACTGCAAGCTCTGCCTCCCTGGTTTACGCCATTCTCCTGCCTCAGCCTCCCGAGTAGCTGGGACTACAGGCGCCCGCCACCTGGCCCGGCTAGTTTTTTGTATTTTTTAGTAGAGACGGGGTTTCACCGTGTTAGCCAGGATGGTCTCGATCTCCTGACCTAGTGATCCGCCCATCTCGGCCTCCCAAAGTGCTGGGTAAAATCTACATATTGCTTTAGACAACTTCCTAGCTATGCATTTATGTGCTTATTATTTTTCTTTCATTATTTTGGTTTTCAAAGTCATATTAGCTAGGTGGTTTTAACCTATGAATCTCTTAAATATCTTGAACTGAAATTAGCAGTCCACTTGCCACCATAAAATTTCTCATTTTTGAACTGCTGTATATAATCCTTTCCCTTCCAGCATTTGTCTTGTTGCCTTTCTCTCAAAGTGTGCATGTAGATTTATATTTAACCTGTGCTTGTTTGTTTTAGTGACCTATCAGTAATTGCGTTTAGCTATAAAAATATACACAGTAGTTTGGGAAAAAAGAAAGCAAAGGACTAATGGCATTAAAAGCATAGTTCTAGTAATTCGTTGAAATTAACATTTTCCATAATGGCTGATAGAGCTTCTTTTCTGAATGCTAAATGAAAGCTGCTATATTGTGAAATGTTTCTTTTCATATAGTAAATAGTGTCAGAGCACCATGACTAGTAAAATCAGCTTTCTCATCTAAATGGGAAAGGTTCGTAAGTTTATTTTCAGAATTTGATTTTGGAATGGCCTCTAGATACTAAAGCTGAATGGTGAGTAAGGAAAGCAGATTCCTATCTCCTCTGATAAAGAGGATCACGACTTCATTACCTCAGGTCTAGTCGAAATTGAAATGTTATCGGCTTAACAGAAAGAAAGTCCATTACAAAAATGTCTCTGACTATTGGGCGATCTTCGGACTAGAAATGCACAGGCTGGATGTCTTTATTGAAATATAAATGGTTGATTCTGAGACTATATTTAATTTCTTTAAAATGTAATTTTCTCTTAGGTAATCAGCTCTGATACAGGGTCTACTGTTTCCTTCTGGATGATAGACACTGGGCAGAAAATCAAACAGTTTACTGGTTGCCATGGCAACGCAGAAATCAGCACCATGGCCCTTGATGCAAATGAGACTCGGCTTTTGACTGGCAGCACAGATGGAACTGTAAAGGTGCGAACACAATGATGCTTTTCTATCCAGATATGAGGAGATTAAAATACTATGCCAGAAGACATGGCTATAGATATTCTCATTTTTGCCTTTTTGGCATTGCAAGAAGAGAAATGAGACATGATAAGAGTGAGAAAATTCCAACCATCTAATAACAAAACTGCTAGGAAAATAAACCTCTGTGGAAAAATGAATAAATAATTTTTCTGAATAAATTATTTAGAATGAAAATATAACCTGGCTTACTAATTTCAGAAAGCCCCTTTTTTATTGTAGTGAATAGGGGACTACTTTGGGGAATACGACGCCTGGATAATTTCATGTGCTTCGGCTAATGTCTGTAGTTTTCCCTTTTTAAAGTTGATTAAATGAGAAATCAGGACTACTTAAGTAAACTTTAAAAAATGTCATAGATGCAAATTTTTCAAGAAATAAATATTTAAAAGTAAACTATTTTGTAATTTTAATTTTTGTTATGTGAAATTCAGATAGTAGAAAGAATAATCATAATCTTATCCATTCTAAACTAACATGATTTGATGCTTCTAAGTTTCTTATTCTATATTTATCATTTGTTTCTTCTGGGAGGAAGGTGCTAATTTCTTTTGCAAAATTATCAACTTTTCATGAAAAACTAGTTACTTGATATCTGAAGTCATGCCCACCAGTGAATCTTCTCTGCTCCCATCAGCCCCAAGAGTAACGAGTCTTTGATTGGAAATGGCTTGTGCCACTATGAGACAATAGAAGGTAATTTCCTGAATAAACTTTGAATGTTTCTCAAACCTGCTAAAACTGGGCATTAGACTACCTTCCATGGTGTAGTGTATGGTGCACTCAGTTAAGCTGTAGGGGAGGGTGATGGAAAGCTACCTAGATATGTAGGTAGAACATCCTAGAAGTTTAAGTATTCAATGGGATTACAGGCTGGCAATTATTAGTGTGAGGAAAGTGCTATGGGGCGTTGAAAAGGGAATCTCTGGAAATTAGTAGAAGTTGGCCTATGAGAAGGTTAATGGAATGAGGTATGGACTGGAGATTTGGGTTTAAGTAAAGTAATCTAGTTTACAGGAGAGCTGATAAGATGTGTGAAGGTACCGGGACAACCATAATCCCAATAATTGAGGTGAAATAAAAGAGAAATAACTGGAATTGGAGTATTAGACAGTGGTTCAGGCAAATAGGAAAAGCCAATATCTCACTTACCAGTCCTGGGGTGTGAGAATGAATTGAACATTGGAGTGAATGGATTAGGTTCTATTTAACTCTATCTCGGAAAGTAACTGGGTATAGAATCTAGGGTAAGGCTTACCTTGTAGATGTTGCTAAAATAATCCCAACTAAGGGACTTAGTAGGACCTGGGGACATTCAGATCTTTGCAATACCTACTTGTGGAAATTATTTAAGGTGGACTTGGTAAGAGCTATGTTTAGAGGAAAACATAGTGACATGGATGAAGAGTATGTGTGTGCCTCAAGTCTCAACTGAAGCTTTGACATCTTAGAAGTTAATGTGAATTTAGTAGTATAATAACTGCTTCTGAAGGTGCATTTATCTTTATCACAAGAGCACAACAGAATTCTGAAGTCTGGCAACTTCTGTGTAGGACACATAAATCAGGTTCGAGTTGCTATGGCCGTATTCTATGAAGAAACAAGAATGAATGACATTTTCCAATCTAATTTATAATTTAGAATCCAAATTCAGTACCTATGTAATCAAAGACTTAAAATTATTAACTTATTCATCATGGCTTTGAATGGTCTCTTTTTAAATTAATTAATGTTTTGAATAATTAATGTGTGCATATAATAAAATTTTTGAAATATAAAATGGATGTATAGTGAAAATATATCATCGCTGTTTCCAGCTCCTTCTCTGAGGCTACCACTGTTACTGTTTTCTTGTGCATCCTTCTGGCCATAAGCACCATTTGTTTGTTTATTTTCATTCAGTCATTCTTGTTTGTTTGTTTTTAGAGACAGGGTCTCACTATGTTTCCTGGGTAAGTCTCAAACCCCTGGGTTCAAGTGATCCTAGTGTCTCAGCCTCCTCCTGAGTAGCTGGGATTACAAACACGTGCCCCTGTGGCTGGCCATTTGTTTCTTGATGGCAGCCTACTATACATGCTGTTCTGCATTTGCATTTTTCTGTCTTGGATATTGACTCATATAAATGGATACAATAATAATAATGTTAGCTAATATTTATTCCATGCTTACTATGAACCAGGCACTATTCTAAGGACTTCACACACACATATACGTGTATCTACAAGGTTGGTACTCTTATCATCTTGATTTTACAAACGAGGAAACTGAAGCCCAAAGAGTTAAGGCAACTTGCTCAAGCTTCCATAGGTGGTTGAGTTTTGGCAGAGTCTAGGAAAATGAAAAATGGATATGACTCATTCTTCTTTACGGCTACATTATATGCTACTGCATAGACAGTCCTTATTCTGATTGTGCTATTTTCTTACTAGTGAGCAATTACATTGATTCAAATCTTTTGCTTTTTAACAATGCTGCAAGAATAGGCTTGAAAATATGTCATTTTACATATATGAATGTATCTGTGAATGATTTTCTAGAAGCTGAACTTTTAAGCCAAAATTTAAGCCAATTTTTAATCATCTGTGGCATGATTTTCTAGAAGCTAAATTTTTAAAGGGTATAGGCCTTTTAGTAATTATTATTATTTTTTGAGACAGAGTCTTGCTCTGTTGCCCAGGCTGGAGTGCAGTGGGACGATCCTGGCTCACTGCAACTGCTGCCTCTCAGGTTCAAGTGATTCTCCTCTCTTAGCCTCTTGAGTAGCTGAGATTACAGGTGTGCACCACCATGCCCAGCTATTTTTTTTTTTTTTTTTTGAGATGGAGTCTCACTCTGTCGCTCAGGCTGGAGTGCAGTGGCACAATCTTAGCTCACTGCAACCTCTGCCTTCTGGGTTCAAGCTATTCTCTTGCCTCAGCCTCTTGAGTAGCTGGGACTACAGGCGCATGCCACCATGCCTGGCAAATTTTTGTTTTTTTAATAGATAAGGGGTTTCACCATATTGGCCAGGCTGGTCTCAAACTCCTGACCTTGTGATCCACCCACCTCAGCCTCCCAAAGTGTTGAGATTACAGGTGTGAGCCACTGTGCCTGGTCCCACCTAATTTTTGTAATTTTAATGGAGACAGGGTTTCACCATGTTGGCCAGGCTGATCTCAAACTCCTGACCTCAGGTGATCCGCCTGCCTCCACCTCCCAAAGTGCTGCGATTACAGGCATGAGCCACGGTGCCTGGCCTGCATTTTAATTTCGATAGTGCCAATGTGACCTCTGTGCATGATGTGCCAACAAGGTTTCATAGTAGAGCTTAGTTTAAACTGCTACTAATCTAATGAGGCTCTCCTTAAACTATGCCTATTGGGCTTCAGTTTTCACTCCACTGCCTCAGCAGGTAAACCGGAACCGCTTGCGTCCTCTTGAGGACTGTGTCTAGCACCCACTATCAACAGGAGGTTTTATTGGTAGAGGATGAGAAATCTAATAAATGATGACTGTTTCAGGTTCTGTATCAGCTGTTTAATCCTCCAAGCATCCCTGAAGAGTAAAGTTCCTGTGTCACAGATGAGGAAGCAGAAGTTTAGACATAGTGAAAACTTCAGGATGTCAACAGATTCCACAATGGTTTTCTTCATGATTTTGTATTGTGTCTCCATTTAGAATACATATTAACTTACAGTATTTGAAGAACTATTATTGGAATAGATTGATAGAGTTACAAGTAGAGTCTAAAATATGTACAGTCATGAACTGTCGAACAACATTTCAGTTAAGAACAGACTGCATATATGATGGTGGTCCCTTAAGATTATAATACCATATTTCTACTGTACCTTTTCTGTGTTTAGATACACAAATACTTACCATTGTGTACAATCGTTGATAGTATTCAGTACAGTAATACTTACCATTGTGTTACAATTGTTGACAGTATTCAGTACAGTAACATGCTGTACAGCTTTTTAGCCTAGGAGCAATAGACTATACCATATAGTCTGGGTGTGTAGTAGATTGTACCATTTAGGTTTGCATAAGTACACTGTATGATATTGGTACAATGATAAAATCACCCAATGATGCATTTCTCAGAATGTATCCTGTTATTAAGTGATGCATGACTTTATATAGGAAAAAAAGTCAGTTTCTCCTACCATCACACTGAATACAATACACACCTCTGGTCACCAATATATGTGTAGGGATTTTTCCCATACACCAATTCTGTGGTAGATTTTCCAGAGGACGCCAGTTGGGTGTCCTCCAATTCAATTCTATTCTGACACTAGCTACTTGGAGATAGAGTCAGATCCTATAGGTTGAGGGCTCAGTCCCATAAGTCTGCTTCTTTCTTTAGATGCCAGTCACAAGCATAGGTTGTAACTTGTGATTCTGACTGATGGGCTGTAAATCAGCATTCTTGTGACCCTCTCCTTGGATCCGATTTTGCTAGAGTGACTTACAGAACTCGGGGAAACACTTGACTTACATGTATTCATTAATTATAAATGATATTACAAAGGATACAGATGAACAGACAGATGGAAGAGATGCATAATGCAAGGCATGTGGACACAGCTCTTCCATACTGGGCTTTTCACCCACCAGCAACCTCCACATATGTTCAGCTGTCTAGAATCTCTTCAACTCCCATACTTTTGGGTTTTTATGGAGGCTTCATTACACAGGCATGATTGATTCCATCACTGACCACTGGAGATGAACTCAACTTTAAACTCCTCTCTGCTCCCTAGGGGTTTTGGGGTGGGGCTTGGTGTTTCTTGAGACCGGCCCCCACTCTGAAGCTATTTAGGGGATCCCCAGCCTGGAGTCATATCATTAGCATACTAAATACTATCTTATCATTAGAGAAAGAGTCTGAGGGCTTTAAAAGTTATTGTGCTGAGAAATGGGGATGAAGACCAAGTAGATATTTCACAATATTACTAGAGTAATATAGTGGCAAAATTCAATGATGAGTTGATTTTCTTTAATGATTACATATCCTAAATGAATTAATCCTAGTTCAGAATATAAACACAAAAGTTTACCTTCCTATCTCAAAGGTGGTTTTAATTTTTCTCTTAAAGATATGGGACTTCAATGGATATTGTCACCATACACTGAATGTTGGGCAAGATGGAGCTGTGGATATTTCACAAATCCTCATTCTTAAGAAGACAATACTGGTTACAGGCTGGGAGAGGTATGATTATGCTTCATGGAAAACTATAGGAAGGTAAAAAGGAGAATGTTTTATTTTAATTAAAATCTAAAAGAAGAAAGAACATAAAAATCTTGGTTGACTGTGTGTCATTAAAACTTGCTGGTGACCTAGGTGAGTGATACCCTAGTTGGAATTGACTGAATGCTTAGTGAATAAAATATTAGAAGATTGCATAGCTTGGGTGGCTTTGAGAATTGTTAGAAGGTTTTCTTCTGGCTTTGGAAATTTCTTCTGGCTTTGGAAATTTTTCTTTCTTTAACCATTTCAGGTGGGGATGTATTACCACTTCCTAGGTTCCAAAAGTTTCCCAAATTTTATGGTCAATAAATTCTTAACTTGTAAATTACATTCCTTCAACTGTAAAGGAAACTCATTACTTCTTTTCTCCTGACTTATTTTCAATTGCAACACAAGAAGGAAATAGCCAACTGAGTCCTGTGATAGCTCCTCCTTTCTATCAGTGCAGAAAAGGGCTTTTCAAAAGGCACTTACTCTTCTCGAGGAGCATTACATCCATTTCATTACAAGGAAAATTACTTCTGTTTCCTTTTCTTTCTGACAGAACTAAGGATCATAAACAGTTCTGTGGCACTGTATAAGCAGTAGGAAAATTAAAGTGTGATATGTTTTGAAAATATATTGTCCATTAATTCATCAGTTTAGAAAATATTGCTCTAATAGGTAATCATCCAATGTTATTCACTATAGAATTATAACCTTAATGCTTTGAAGCTAGGATTACATCAGACTTTATACCTAGAAAACCAGCAGTATATATATATGGGGATTTTTATCAATCACAGGGAAGAGTTTTTTCTAATGCAAATGTGCAAATACAGACCAGCAAACATAGTGCCACACGCTACCTTATTTTTAGGAGTAATTTGACAATAAGAAAGTAAGTATAGCCAGATTATTCTACTTGATATTAAGAACTAATTCAATCATCCTCATCCATGAAGGACAAGACTTCTTCACATCTCGGAAAGGATTCATGATCCATTATCAACCCACAACCACTCCACAGTCTATGATCTAATGATCTCTATAATTAGAAAATAGCAGTGAATAAGTTTAGCTCTCTACCATGTGTGATGTCCAGCTGATTCAATTTAAGTTTTAAACATAACAAAAAGGAATTTTAAAAAATAATCAAGTCAAAACTTGGCAATGCCATTTCCTTAATTTATTTTTAGATATCCATAGTTAGGAATTAGCATCAACTGTAAGTTTTTTTGATTGCTTACAAGGGAAAATTGGAAAGATTAGATGTAGAGTCACCTAAAAGTGGTTTAAAGGAACATCTATTATTCTATCTATGTTGGTGGGTGGTCACTTTCTATAATTTGTGGAAGAAGCTTTGGAAAAACTGGGATGAGAGTAGGAAAAATTACCACTTTTTCCATCTTCTTTCATCTTTTCCATTATCCTCAAGGTTGTCAGGACTTGGATACCTTAGTTGAAATTGAAAATTGAATTAATACATTCTGTTATATTATTTCACTTTTATATTGGTGAATTTAAAAATTATATATTCTAAGTCAGAGGCTTTATGTTAAGATAGATTTTACAGGATCTAAGACAGGATTCTTTTTACCAGGAGGCATGTAACAAAAGAGGCAACAGGGCAGGAACTGTTCAGTTGTAGTTAGAGGAGGATGGACCATTAAGCCAACTCCTTAATAGTTTAGTGATTAGAGAAGAAATAACTAGAAGATTGACAGCCGTCTTATTAAGCTTTCTTCAATGCATTGTTTTAGAGTCTATTAGGTTAAGTTGTAACTTTTACTTCAGATTTTATTCAAATTCAGAGATTGGTTCAAGAATTATGTGCAGGATGGAATGGTAATTACATTTTTGAGTAAAGTACTTAAATAAGCCATCCGATTTATTTTATTTACAGTGCTGTGTAGCATTAGCCACTTTATACACATTAGCTAATTTAATCCTTAGCATCATCTTGGAAGGTAGGCAATATTTTATAGATACCTCAAATGTCTGTCTTCAGGTCTTATCTCTCTAAGCTCAGTTACCCATTTGCTTGCTGTATGTGTCTGACTGCAATCTCAAATTCAACATGTTCTCAACTGAAATAATTATTTATCTCCTTTCCAAAACTTGCTATTTCTCTTTTATTTGGAACTTCAATTAATTGCCAGAGACCAAGACATCCACTCTGCTTCTCATTCTTTGCACACAGCAAAGAAATCACTAAGTCATATCTATTTTATGCCCTAAATATTTCTTAAACCTGCTCCTATAAATTGTACTATGGTATTAGTATAATTCGAGCATAATTTCCACTTTGATGAATGCCACAGCCTTCTAACTTGTCCTTTGTCCTCCTAATGCCCACCTCTCACTTCTTAAACAGATTCTGCTCGCTTTAGCTACAGTGATTTCTTTCTCCAATGAATTCTATGTTATGTCCTTGCTTAAAACCTTTCAGAGTGTCTACAAAATAAATCTAAGCTCCCTCTGACCTGGATCTATTCTTTTATTTTCTAGTTTCATTTTCTCCCATTTTCTGTATATTCTAAACTCTATCAAATAGCAGCTTCCTTAGGGTGTTCGCATACAAACCATACTGTTTTACACCCTTATGCCTTTATTCTGTCATCTAGAAATCCCTCTCAAACTTTGCTCATTTGGCTAACATTTATTCCTATTTGAAGACTCGTTCAGATATCTTCTCCACCAGGACATTTCTCTTAACTCTCAGTATAGAAGACAAAATGTCCCCATTTTGTCTTTGTGCTCTCTAGTTTCTTGTATTTTCTTTAATAGGGATATTTGTGTATGTGTGCATTCCTGGAGCTTACTAGAAACTTGGTGATATTCGTTGAGTGACTTAATAAATGTTAGTTGAATAGACAGGGAAACTAGGGATTAGAGAGATTAATTACTCACAATCACATTCCTAGTGAGAGGCAAGCAGCATAGATATTAAAATCTATTATATTCTCTCTTCACAATGAATCAGAAGTCTAAGTATTAGCAACCCCTTTTTACAAGGAAGGCTACCGAGGCTTGAAGAGGTTGGGTAGCTCAGCCAAGGTGACAAACTTAGTAGGTCGCTGAGTTAGAATTCTGTGCCAAAGTCAGTACTCTTTCTACCACTCCTGGGTAGGACTGATTGCAAATGGAGTCATCACACCATGAGACAGCAATTATATATTTTAAAATAAATGATTAATTGAGCATTTTTTCATTTTAATTGAAGCTAATGAATCAGTACATATGAAGAAACACACACACAAAAAACACGTGTTAGCAACTTAACAACAACTCAGATATATAGCTTGCTCTCTTTTTTCCCTTTCCTTCCCATATGTATTTTTAAATTGCACTAGGTTGAAAGCCCTGAGTTAGAAACTACAGAAGGCTGAATGTAAAGAATCACAATTCCTGTTTCAAACGCATCCACTTTTTTATGGATGGCAGGTCAATACATACAAGGCAGGATATGGTAAATATGAATGTTTGGGCCTAAGCAAAATGAACTAGAGAGCACATGTTAGCTATTTAGGAATACAGTCATTCATATCTAGAGAATTTTTCTGTCAGTAAAAAGAAGTCCCAAATTTAGAACCGTAGAAATGTGTTTCTCATTATTTTAAGCAAAATATACTTAGAACTAAGTTGTGAGTTGGCATAGAGTCAATTCAAAAATACCTGGTTGAATCTGTGGCCATATTTATGTTGCTAAAATTAAATGGCTAGATTATCAGTTAAGTTTGCATTTGTTCAAAGTAGGCATATAATATGTATAGTTCTAGTAAAATTAAATAAATACTCTTAAGAATTTAAGATTTTATCCTGCCTCCAAAATCTATGATTTTATAATATATTTAAAGCTCTCTAAAAAAAAATACCTCTTAGTTCCCCCCATTTTAATTTTCTCTTTTCTGTAAAGGAGAAATCTCTGTAGTTTTCCCTCCAACTTTATCCAGGTATAATTGACAAATAAAAATTGTATATATTTACAGTACACAGGCAATGTCTTGATACTTGTATACATTTTGAAATCATTAAATCAAGCTAACATATCTGTCACGTTATATATTTATTGCTTTCTTTTGTGAGAAATTTGTTTATGAAGATTTTATCTCCTTAAAAGTCTAGACATACATACTAAAAAGAGAATCTTTCATATAATTTTAAATGATTCTGAAAATTTTATTTATACTAGCATCCTTCACAGAGCACTGTAGAAAGTAGGAACTCAATAAATAGCTATTGATATAATTTGATTTTTAAAAGTATTTTTAAGTGAAACGAGACTAAAGATTTGAAGTTACTCAAAAATAAAACTTATATATCACAAGATATTACATTCTTAATAATTGCCTTACTAAGAAACTATAACTCTATATGACTCAATTGGTTTCCATTATTAGGATAAGAATCAGCATGGAATATTCCAAAGTTGTAATTTATTTTAGAATAACCATATTGGAGGGAAAGAGGGGGCAGGTATTTTTGAAATTCACAAATAATTCTTACATATAATTTATACTTATTCTAGTATTCAAAATTTGACTTTACAAATTTTAGGAAAATTGGAAAATGACTAAAAATAAGCTGATTTATATCAAATGAATTCTCTGCCTTTGAGATACCCTTTTTAAGTCTAAAAAGCAATGAATTGAAAAACAGGCATTAAAAAGACATGACAATAGGACTAACAACAATTAACTTCTGAGGGAACAAGTAGTTAATTGAATTTTTGTGTTCTCTCCATGACAATTTTTACATGATAAGTTTGGGTTAAAAAGTTATTTGCCTAGCTCATTCATCCTAGAAAAAAGATGGTTTTAAACATTTTTCTTTTTGTATTTTTTTTTTTTTTTTTTGCACTTGACAGGTAAACTAATTTTGTTCTCACAGACTTGGTCGTCATATCAAAATTCGAAATTAGAGACGTGATTCATTTTCACAAGATGATACAATCATTCAGTAGCAGTACTTGTGATACTCTCAGGGTGGCAAATGTGGAGTGTGTACTGGAACTAGTAAACTCCTTCAATGCCAGAAAAAGAAGTCTCTCAGACTCCTAAAATGGCCTTAAAATTGGCTCATTCTGAACTTTAATTTTACTTGGCAAAAGTATAAACTTAAAAACCGTTATCTTTGAAATAGAAAAAGTAAGAGCTGCAGTGTAGATTCTTAAATTATTTTAAGGACAACTGTCATTTCAAATGAAAGTTTCAGGTTCGGTTTCAAGGGGAAAGTGGTAGCTAACTAGTTTTTCAACATTTTGACACACAAGGTCAAATATCAGAAAGACTATTTTTTATGGATTTTGTGCTTTTGGGTGTTATTCTCTGACTATACCTAGTATGTCAATTTGATATGAATATCTTGGCAAAAAGACATTAGACATTGAATTTTGCTTGAGAGATAATGCAAAATATGTAAGATTGACCTTCTATCTCCCATTGCCACCTCACTGTCTCCCTCCTCAAAGGGTAATCTCTTCAACCAAATTTACCAGGAGGAAAAGGGAAAATCAAAAATACATACACATAAAGCTACTATGAGATTAAACTGCAATTTCAGAACTTCAAGTTACCTTGTGTTACCTTATCTTGTGAAGCCTTATTAATAATATTAAAATAATATAGCTATTAATATTACATTTATTTATTTATTTGTTTGTTTTTTATTTTTATTTCAATAGTTTTACGGGAACAGGTGGTGTTTGGTTGCATGGAAAATTTATTCAGTGGTGATTTCTGAGATTTTGGCGTACCCATCACCCAAGCAGTGTTCACTGTTTCCAGTGTGCAGTCTTTTATTCCTCACTCCCCTTCCCCCCTTCCCCGCAAGTACCCAAAGTCCATTATATCGTTCTTATGCCCTTGCATCCTGATAGCTTACCTTCCACTTATAAGTGAGAACATACAATGTTTGATTTTTGCATTCCTGAGTTACTTCACTTAGAATAATGGTCTCTAACTCCATCCTGGTTGCTATGAATGTCATTATTTCAGTAGTATTCCAGGGTGAATATATATATATCCACATTTTCTTTATCCACTTATTGATTGATGGACATTTGGGCTGGTTCCATATTTTTGCAGTCGTTAATTGTGCTACTGTAAACATGCATGTGCATGTGTCTTTTTCATATAATGACTTCTTTTTGTCTGGGGAGATACCTGATAGTGAGGTTGCTGGATCAAATTGTAGATCTAGTTTTAGTTCTTTAAGAAGTCTTCATACTGTTTTCCATAGTGTAGTTCTAGTTTACGTTCCCACCAGCAGTTTAAAAGTGTTGCCTTTTCACCACGTCCATGCCAACATGTATTATATTTTGCTTTTGATTATGGCCATTCTTGCAGAAGTAAGGCGGTATCTCATTGCGGTTTTGATTTGCATTTGCCTGATAATTAGTGATGTTGAGCATTTTTTCATGTTCGTTGGCCATCTGTATATGTTCTTTTAAAAATTTTCTGTTTATGTCCTTTGCCTACATTTGGTGGGATTATTTGTAATTGTTGTTTTTTTTTCTTGGTGATTTGTTTGAGTTCTTGCAGATTCTGGATATTAGTTCTTTGTTGAAAGCATAGTTTGCAAAGATTTTCTCCCACTCTATGGATTGTCTGTTTACTCTGCTAATAATGTCTTTTGTTGTGCAGAAGCATTTTAGTTTAATTGGGTCCCATCTATTTTTTGCTTTTGTTGCATTTGATTTTGGGTTCTTGGTTATCAACTCTTTGCCTAAGTCAATGTCTACACAAGTTTTTCCTATGTTCTTCTAGAATTTGTGTGGTTTCAGGTCTTAGATTTAAGTCTTTGATCCATCTTGCCTTGGTTTTTCTGTAAGGTAAGAAAGAGGCAAGGATCCAGCTTCATTCTACATGTGGCTTGCCAATTATCCTAGCACCATTTGTTGAATAGGATGTCCTTTATCTACTTTATGCTTTTGTTTGCTTTGTCAAAGATCAGTTGACTTTAAGTATTTGGTTTTATTTCTGGGTTCTCTATTTTTGTCCCACTGGTCTATGGGCCTTTTTGTGCCTATGTCCCACCAGTCTATGTCCCACTGGTCTATGTACCATCCTGTTTTGGTAGCTATAGCCTTGTAGTATAGGTTGAAATCAAGTAACGTGATGCTTCCAGATTTGTTCTTTTTGTTTAGTCTTAATTTGTCTGTATGGACTACTTTTAGGTTCCATGTGAATTTTAGGATTGTTTATTCTAATTCTGTGAAGAATGATGATGGTATTTTTTTTTTTTTTTTTTTTTTTTTTTTTTTTTTTTTTTTTTTTTTTTTTTTTTTTTTTTTTGAGACGGAGTCTCACGTGTTGCCCAGGCTGCAGTGCAGTGGCGCGATGATGCAAGCTCCGCCTCCCGGGTATTTTGATGGGAATTGCTTGAATTTGTAGATTGCTTTTGGTAGTATGATCATTTTTGTAATATTGATTCTATTTGTCCATGAGCATGGGATGTGTTTCCATTTGTTTGTGTCAGGTATGATTTCTTTCAGCAGTGTTTTATAGTTTTCTTTGTAGAGATCTTTCACCTCCTTGGTCAGGTATATTTCTAAGTACTTTATTTACTTTATTTTTTTTGCAGTTGTTGTAAAAAGGGTTGAGCTCTTGATTTGATTCTCAGCTTGGTGGTTGTTGGTGTATAGCAGTGCTACCAATTTGTATACATTGATTTTGTATCCTGAAGCTTTACTGAATTCATTTATCTGATCTAGGAGCATTTGAAGGAGTCATTAGGGTTTTCTAGAGGAGTCATTAGGGTTCTCTAGGTATACAATCATATCATTGGCAAACAGCAACAGTTTGACTTCCTCTTTACTGATTTGGATGCCCTTTATTTCTTTCTCTTGTCTGATTGCTCTGGTAGATCTTCCAGTACTATGTTGAATAGACATGGTGAAAGAGGACATTTTTGTCTTGTTTCAGTTCTCAGGGTTAACGCTTTCAACTTTTCCCCATTCAATATAATGTTGGCTGTGGGTTTGCCATAGGTGGCTTTTATTACTTTGAAGTATGTTCCTTTGATGCAGGTTTTGCTGAGGATTTTAATCGTAAAGAGATGCTGGATTTTGTCAAATGTCTTTTCTGCATCTATTGAGATAATCGTGTGATATTTGTTTTAAATTCTGTTTATGTGATATATTACATTTATTAACTTGTGTATGTTAAACCATTTCTGCATCCCTGGTATGAAACTCACTTGATCATGCTGGATTATCTTTATGAAATGCTGTTGGATTTAGTTGGCAAGTATTTTGTTCAGGATTTTCGCATCTATGTTCATCGGGGTTATTGGTCTGTAGTTTCCTTTTTTTGTTATATCCTTTCCTGTTCTTGGTATCAGGGTGATACTGGCTTCATAGAATGATGTCGGGAGGATATCCTCTTTCTCTATCTTTTGGAATAGTTTCAGTAAGATTGGTACCAATTATTCTTTGAATATCTGATAGAATTCAGCTGTGAATTCATCCAGTCCTGGACTTTTTTTTTGTTGGCAACGTTTCTGTTACTGTCTTAATCTCACTACTTGTTATTGGTCTGTTCAGAGTTTGTATTTCTTCCCAATTTAATCAAGGAGGGTTGTGTATTTCCAGAAATGCGTCCAGATCCTCTAGATTTTAAAATCAGTACATACAATAAGGAAAGACTGACACACTGATATTAGTAAGACACCACAGGAATAAAGGACATGCTACAGTTTCTGCAACTTGTCTTAGTGCAAGTAAACTCCCAAACTGGGGCTCAGCCTGAGAGCATTCTTGGCTTTGCACAGGAAATAATTTGCGTCCAAATCCTCTAGATGTGTAAAGGTGTTCATAGTAACCTTGAATGATCTTTCATATTTCTGTGGTATCAGTTGTAATATCTCCCATTTCATTTGTAATTGAGCTTATATGGATCTTCTCTCTTCTTTTCTTGGTTAATCTCACTAATGGTCTACCAATTTTGTTTACCTTTTCAAAGAAACAGCTTTATGTTTCATTTATCTTTTGCATTTTTTTGTTGTTTCCTTTTCATTTATTTTTCTGTGATCTTTGTTATATTTTTTCTTCTGCTGGGTTTGGGTTTGATTTTTTCTTGTTTCTCTAGTTCCTTGATGTATGACCTCATATTGTCTATTTGTGTTCTTTCAGACTTTTTGATATAGGTATTTATATGAACTTTCCTCTTAGCACCACTTTTGCTGTATCCCAGAGGTTTTAAAAATTTGTGTCACTATTATTGTTCAGTTCAAAGAATTTTTAAAGTTCCATCTTGATTTCATTGTTGACCCAAAGATCATTGAGGAGCAGATTACTTAATTTTCATGTATTTGTATAGTTTTCAGGGTTCCTTTTGGAGCTAATTTCCAATTTTATTCCACTGTAGTTTGAGAGGGTACTTGATATAATTTCAACTTTCTAAAATTTATTGATATAATTTCCATTTTATAAAATTTATTGAAACCTGTTTTGTCACCTATCATATGTTGTATCTTGGAGAATGTTCCATGTGCTGATGAAAAGGATGTATATTCTACAGTTGTTGGGTAGGATGCTCTGTAAATATCTGTTGAGCCCATTTGTTCTAGGGTATGGTTTAATCCGATATTTCTTTGTTGACTTTCTGTCTTGGACAACCTGTTTATTAGTGTCAGTGCAGTATTGAAGTCCCCCACTGTTACTGTGTTGCCATCTATCTCATTTCTTATGTCTAGTAATAATTGTTTCATAAATTTGGGGGCTCTCATGTTGGATGCATATGTATTTAGGATTGTGATATTTTCCTGTTGGATTGTTTTTCTAATCATTATATAATGTTCTTGTTTGTCTTTTCTAACTGTTGTTGCTTCAAAGTCTGTTTTGTCTGATATAAGAATAGCTACTCCTGCTTGCTTTTCATGTCCATTTGCATGGAATATCTTTTTCCACTCCTTTACCTTAAGTTTATGAGTCCTTATATGTTAGGTGAGTCTCTTGCAGATAGCAGATACTTGATTGGTGGATTTTCATCCATTCTGGCATTCTGTGTCTTTTAAGCAGAGCATTTAGGCCATTTACATTCAATGGTTAGTATTGAGATGTGAGGTACTGTTTTATTCATTGAGCTAGTTTTTGTCTGAATACATTGTTTTTTTTTCCACTGTGTTATTGTTTCACAGGCTCTGTGAGATTTGTGCTTTAAGGAGGTTCTACTTTGGTGAATTTTGAGGTTTTGTTTCAAGATTTAGAACTCCTTCTAGCATTTCTTATAGTCCTGGCTTGGTAGTTGTTAACTCTCAGTTTTTTTTTGTCTGAAAAAGACTTTCTCCTTCATTTATGAAGCTTAGTTTTGCTGGATACAAAATTCTTGGCTGGCAATTACTTTGTTTGAGGAGGCTAAAGATAGGACTCCAATCCCTTCTGGCTTGTAGGGTTTCTGCTGAGAAATCTACTGTTTATCTGACAGGTTTTCCTTTATAGATTAGCTCATGCTTTTGCTTCATAGGCCTCAAGATTCTTTCCTTTGTTTGACTTTAGATAACCTGATGATTATGTGCCTGGGCGGTGATCTTTTTGTGATGAATTTCCCAGGTGTTCTTTGAGCTTCTTGTATTTGAATGTCTAGATCTCTAGAAAGGTCATGAAAGTTTTCCTCAATTATTCCCTCTAAGCAGTTTTCTAAACTTTTAGATTTCTCTTCTTCCTCAGGACCACCAATTATTCTTAGGTTTGTCCATTTAACATAATCTCAAATTTTTTGGAGGCTTTGTTCATTTTTAAAAAATTATTTTTTGTTTTTCTGATTGGGTTGATTTGAAATCCTTGTCTTTGAGTTCTGAAGTTCTTTCTTCTACTTGTCTGATTCTATTGTTGAAACTTACCAGTGCATTTTGTATATCTTTAAGTGTGTCTTTCATTTTCAGAAGTTGTGATTGTTTTTTTCTTTATGGTATCTATTTCTCTGGAGCATTTTTTTTCATCCATATCCTGTATTTTTAAAAATTTCTTTTCATTGCTTTTCACTCTTTTCTGGTATATCCTGGAGTAGCTTAATAATCCACCTTCTGAATTGTTTATTTGATGATTCAGAGATTTCTTCTTGGTTTGGATTCATTGCTGGGGAGCTAGTGTGGTCTTTCGGGGGTGTTATAGAATCTTGTTTTGTCATATTACCAGAATTACTTTTCTGATTCCTTCTCATTCAGGTAGACTATTTCAGTGAAAAAATCTGGAATTCAAGGGCTGCTGTTCAGATTCTTTTGTTTCATGGCATGGGGCGATCCCTTGCTGTGGTGCACTGTCCCTTCCCCTAGGGATGGGGCTTCCTACAAGCCAGACTGGAGTGATTGTTGCTGTTCTTCTGGGTCTAGTCACCCAGTGGAACTACCAGCCTTTGGGCTGGTACTGGGGAGTGTCTGCAAAGAGTCCTCTGATGTGATCCATCTTTAGGTGTTTCAGCCATAGATTCCAGCACCTGCTCTGGTGGAGGTGTCAGGAGAGTGAAGTAGACTCTGTGAGAGTCCTTGTAGATATATTTAGTGTGCTGACTTTCTTGAATGCTCACTATGCTAACAGTGAAGTTGTCACATGGACAGACTCAGGACCGCTGGTTAGCCAGGATGTTACAGGCAGTGGGATTAGCTGTTGTTTTCTCCTCCCTTGGAGCAGGGTTGTTCTGTCATGAGTTGCTGTAATGTCCTGAGTTTGTTGGCCTCCAGCCAGGAGGTGGCGTTTTTGAGAAAGCACCAGTTTTTCACCTGTCTCATGGGATTTACAGGAGCCTGTTGCTTCATTCAAAGGATCTGATTATTTAAAATAGAATAATTCGTACATTGATTTGGCATATATTTATTAAATGCCTATCATGTGTAGGTATTATTCTAGATGCTGCTGTTGTAGAAGAAAAAAAACAAAGTCCTTGATCCTCTAGAACTTACTTTGTAATAGGAGAGATAGAACATAAGCAAATAAATATAGAACACAGTGTCATACAATGGTAAGTGTTATAAAAAATGAAATAGAGTAAGAGATGAGAGACTCAGAGAGTCTTCAGATAGGGTGGTCAGGGAAGGCTTGCCTGAGGAGGTGACATTTAAGCAGATAATTTTTTCTTCATTTATGTGACAGATATTTATTGAACACTCAATATGTATAGGTCACTATGCTTGCTACTGTAGGGTTACAGATTAAGACAAGATGCATGGTTTCTAGGAATTTATAATTTAGCCAAGGAGCTGAAACTATATAACATTGGATGTTGTAAGTTAAATGTGAATGATGTTAAGAGGTCAGAAGAGGAACTATTTCTTTTAATCCTAGTTATTAAGGAATTCTACCAGAATTAGATGGGCCTTAAAGAGTTGGTGTGTGGTTAGGTTCATGTGAGTCTGTGTGTAAAAAGAAATTCCTAAGGGCATGAAAAAGCATACCATGAATGAAAACAAAACAAAACAAAACAGAGAGAAATGTCAGAGGTACCTAGAGAAGACTAAGAATATTGTTTAGGTTGGACAAGAAGTTGTGCTTCAGAAACTTAGCTCCTAGCAGTTCAAAACAGCTACTGCAAGCAAAAAATAAATTTAAAACTTTGAATTCCTTTTTTGAAATTCAGGTGAACTTTGCATTCTCTTGCATTAATTCATCTATCTTTATTTTATTAGAAAATTATTCTTCCTCAAACTTTTTGAGTAAAATTAACACTTAAGGTATACCATATTTACCCTATGGCTTCCAGTGCCTCTGTCAAATATTTAATTGGACATTCACATATAACTGAAAAGCAAGGGTAGAAGAATAGAGAGAAATAATTCTGAAAACATAGATTAGATCTATGTATTATTGGGTCTTAAATAACAGATTTACACATTTGAATTTTATCATGTAGGAAATGAAAAACTAACAAATGTTTTCTAATGGGGCATTAGCCTTATCGTTTATCATGTTGTTTTCTCCATCCAGAGTGTTTTCATCTTGCAAATTCTACCCATATTTTATGGTCCAGTTCAAATATCAGTGTTCAACTCAGCCTTCTTTGATTTCTACGCCGGCCTTTCATGGCAGTTAATCAGTACTCTCTTAGCACTTACCACATTTTACCTTGAATTTAGTCATTTTATGCTGATGGCTCTGTACCCTGCATCACTATGAACTGTGACTTCCATGTGGCAAATAAGAAATTCTTACAGAATAAATGAAAATGCCCCAGAGTAGAATAATTAATCTAGTAGCCAGATGAAGAATGTGCCAGAGATGGGTAAACTAGAAGCAGTAAAATTAATCAGTAGGCTATTACAGTCATTCAACCATGAGGTAGTTAGCACAGAACCAGGAAGCTGTCATTGACTGTTTGAAGTAAAATAGTAAGAAATGAATATGTAACATATTGCAGAGATATAATCTAAGTATTTAATTTGACTGGGGAAGAGAAAGACATCCAAAGAGGCTGGAATGTTAGTCTATTAACCATATTTGGGATTGCAGACAGAGGGCTGGTATGGAGGGAAGATGTCAAATTTGGATTTTTGACATGTTGAGATCTTTTGCTGATAGAAGCATTATATGGAACTGTCAACTGGCAAATGGAAGCTATTTCTGGCAAAGATTATGAATGAAGATAATTTAAGAGCCATTTGTATAGCAGTGACATTGGAACTCATGGAGATATATGAGATCTCTAAGCCAGTTTGAGTGGATAGACAGAAGTGGAGGAATGAAGATAAGGAATGTTCCATTGTGTATATATACCACATGTTAAAAAGGGTGAGAGAAAGAAGGGAATAGAAAATAAAGAGTGGGGAAAGAAAGATGAGGAGGCAGGAAGAGAAGCAGGCCACTGGAAACTCTGAGGCTGAGGAGTAACACTGGTAGGACAACTAGGAAACCTTTAGAGTGGTGGAAATAAAAGATCTCAAGAAGGTGAAGAGAGAATGATGGTGAAAGACCCCATAACTATGGTTGCAAATGCTCACTTGAGATCTAGATGGCTCTAGAAGAAACAAGAGGCTTAGCATAGGCTGCTGGCCAGAGCTCAGATCAGCAAGTGAAAACAGGGTGGTGTTAATGCCCCAAAAATGGAATCTTTACACTCCTCCCTTCCCCACCAGGCACAAGGCATTTCATTCTTTGCCCATCCTGTCCTATTCTCAAATTTATCAGCAGTGCCCGCAGATACTGACCTCTCTAATACTGTTCTTTCTGTTCAAAATGTATCTGTTCTATGTCCCACTTCTTTGGGGTGGCGTTTTCTAAGTGTGTTCCACAAGTTATAGTTCTTCAAGATGCTGTAGATTCCAAGAGAATGGATTCTGTGATCAGTTAAGTCTTGAAAATGCCACAAAGAGTGCTAAATGTCCTGAGAAATTTTGATGGAAAAAAAACCTTATTGATTTTGTTTGAAGTACAAAACATTATTTGTTCATAGGCCTGCCCTCTGTTTTAATTGTTATTACTATAAAACTCAGTGATCTCATAATACCCATGTGGGGAAACTTTGCTTTAGGGTCATGGTGATGGATAATTAATCTGATAAATGGTTACATGGTTTGTTGTTAATGATTGTGAAAGGATAATTAACCTTCTATTGTCAAAAATTTATAATTTACCAGATAATTTAATGAGGTAATAAAAATGTTTAGTGTGGGAAACTCAGTATTATGGATGTCAATTTGGGATAAATTTTGGGCAGCATAGTCTTTTAGAAGTCTCTAATCACATCATTCAAGTGGATAGTGGTTACTCAATATCTACATCAATTTTAGATCCACAGCTAAATTCTATATCCTTTTTGCTAGGGCTATTACTGTGTTTCGACCCCAAAACTTCAATCAATTTTTCATCCAGCCTGAAGAATGGAAAGGAGGCATACAGCACCATCATGACATCTTATGTGCTGCGTTTTTACCTCCACAAACTGTTGTTACAGGTAAATTGAACTTTCACTTGACAATCATTGGTGAAGTTTGGTTTGTTTTGGTTTGTCTTGGCTCATTCACTTTTTAAAAAGCCTTTTCTCAGTTGTTATATATATATGTATTTTGAGATGGGGTGTCTACCTATTGCCCAGGCTAGAGTGCAGTGGCCAGATCTCAGCTGATTGCAATCTCCGTCTGCCAGGCTCAAGTGATCCTCTCACCTCAGCCTCCTGAGTAGCTGGGACCATAGGCGCGCCCCACCATGCCTGGCCAATTTTTTGTATTTTTAGTAGAGATGGGTTTTTACTGTGTTGTCCAGGCTGATCTCAAACTCCTAAGCTCAAGCAATTCACCTGCATCAGCCTCCCAAAGTGCTGGGATTACCGGCGTGAGCCACTGTGCCCGGCCATATATTTCTTTTTAACTTATGATTGACACATAACATTAATAATTGTACATATTTGTGAGGCACAACATGATGTTTCAATACATGTATAAATTGTGCAATGATCAAATCATGGTAATTAGTGTATTAATAACCTTACACATATATCATATCTTAGTGATGAGAACATTAAAAAGTCTTTTTTCTAGCTCTTTTGAAGTATACAATACATTATTGTCAACTCTAGTCATCCTACTATGCAATAGACCACCAGAACTCATTCCTCCCGTCTAACTGTAACTTTTTACCTGTTGACAAATCTCTCACCATCACCTGCTCCCTTCTCCCCTCCCCATCCTCTGGTATCCACTATTCTACCCTCTACTTTTATGAGAATAACTTTTTAGATTCCACAACTGAGTGATACCATGTGATATTTGTCTTTATATGCCTGGCTTATTTCACCTAACATAATGTCCACCAGGTTCATTCGCGTTGCTGCGAATGGCAAGATTTTATTCTTTTTATGACTGAATACTATTCCATTGTGTATATATAGCACATTTTCCTTATTCATTTATTCATTGATGGACATTTAGGTTGATTTTATATCATGACTATTGTGAATAATGCTGCAATAAACGTAAGGGTGCAGATATATCTTCCACATGCTGATTTCATTTCCTTACCCAGTAGTGGAATTTCTGGATCATATGGTAGTTCTATTTTCAATTCCTCCATATTGTTTTCCATAAAGGCTATACTAATTTACATTCCCACCAGCCATATGTAAGTGTTCCCTCTGCCTGATATCTTTGCCAATACTTTTATCTTTTGATTTTTTGACAGGATCCATTCTGACTGGAGTGAAGTGATGTCTTGCTCAGGTTGTTTTGATTTGTATTTCCCTGATAACCAGAGATGTTGGACTTTTTTTTTGTATGTCTGTTGGCCATTTGTTATGTCTTCTTTTGAGAAATGTTTATTCAGGTCTTTTGTCCATTTTTAAATCAGGTTTTCTTTGTTACAGAGTTATTTGATTTTCTTATATATTTTGGATACTAGCCCCTTATACTATCAGATGTATAGTTTGCAGCTATCTTCTCCCATTTTGTAGGTTGTCTCTTTGCTTTGTTGATTGTTTCCTTTGAACATGAATAGATTTTTGAAGAAGCAGCGCTTGCTCTTCTTAGTCCTTATTTCTAGGGAAATATATTAGTAGTTCTGATCATCAGCTCCTATGCCTGGCTGTCTGATTTCCCATCATGGTTCTACCAATTGCCACAACTTGATAATGAGCAAGTTATTTAAACTCTAAATCGTAATTTTGTCTGGAAGATAATAATATATCTATATTTTGGTTTATAGTTCAGATTATCTGTGCAAGAGTTTAACACAGTTCTCAGCACACAATAAGCTCATCCATAAATATTAGCTTTTATTTGTATTGTCCATTTTCCAGGAGCAGCATTAGGGCTGTTGGGTACGAATCACACATTGGTGGCACTTAGACGTTTCATAATGTGAACATATTAACTCTTTGGCATAATTTAGCCCAGATAATGTTGATAAAAGTCTGTCCTCACAAAATGTCTACAAATCCAAGCTCTTAAAATGATTCATAGGCATGCTTTGATGTGACATATTAAAGAGAATGAAAAATTGTTGTATCATTTCTGGCCAAAGAATACAATTTATAGAGACAGATTGCACCATGAAATTTTCAAGTCCATATTTTGACAGCTGAATTTTTTTTTTATAGAACCAAAAATGTCATCAATTAAGAGGAATGAAAACTTACAGGAAAAGATCCAGGATATCTATGAAGTGTTACAATATGAGGTTTACTGATCTATCTACATTTAAAGTTCCCCTGTTTTCAGGACTAACCAAATTACTTTCTAGTAAGACCAACTCTGCAGATAAATTAGCTTTACAGTCACTGGAAGGCCACCCCTGCAGGGAGGATCGCATCCTGAAATGTGATGGGCAGTGAAGTGCAAAACAGTGTGGTTGTTATTGTGAAAGTATTAGTAAATACCATTGTATTGGTGGGTTGACAGTCTCTTCACTCATTCTCCTCCCATCAATCCTATGTGGAAATATTTGGTCAATCACTGCTAGTAAAGCATAAGAGAAGATGGATGTTTCTATGGACAGCTGAACTCCATCCCCCTGGTTCAATTTGTGAGCTGCACAGATTGCTCTTTCTTTCTTTCTCTTTTTTTTTTTTTTTTTTTTTTTTGAGATGGAGTGGAGTCTTGCTCTGTTGCCCAGGCTGGAGTGCAATTGTGCAATCTTGGCTCATTGCAACCTCTGCCTCCAGGGTTCAAGTGTTTCTCCTGCCTCAGTCTCCCGAGTAGCTGGGATTACAGGCACATGCCACCACGCCCAGCTAAGTTTTTTTTTTTGTATCTTTAGTAAAGACAGGGTTTCACCATATTGGCCAGGCTGGTCTCACACTCCTGACCTCCTGATCCGCCCACCTCGGCCTCCCATAGAGACTGCTCTTTCTAGGACAATACAGTTTAGTGTGCATTTCTCTCTTTTCTCCCGTATTCCCAAAAAAGTCACCATTTGTACATCCCACCCAAACTCTTTTGCTCTCCTTGCCATAGACACTCTGCTCAGTGGGTAGCTGTCCTCACTAAGTCACTGAGAACAATGGTCTGGACATTGCTGCTTTGTTCCTCCACAGGACATGGTTGCTCAGACTTCACCTCACTTTGGGCTTTTGGGCTATTTGGGCTTTTCTTTGTTTTCTGTGAAGAGGAGTACTGAAGGACTTTCTGTAGGAAAAACTTTAGGATTGTGGAAGACAAGAATGAAGAGAACACACACACACCCATCCACACACATACACACACAAGAAGGGATGTGTGAAACAGAAACATAGGAGGACTTGATTTACTTGCCCTTACTCAATAATAAAAAGTATGATGGTAATTAACATTTTCTCCAGTACTTACAATATGCTCAGTGCTACTGTAAGTACTTTCATTCTCTACAATAACTCTAGGAGATAAATACAATTATTAACTATTTTTTATAGATGAGAAAATTGCAGCATCAAGTAGAATTAAATAACATGTCCAAGGTCACACAGTAAGTGAGAGAACCAAGACTCAAGCTCCAGTTTTTTATCTGCAAAGCATTTGTTCTGAATGCTTTATTACCATAAGATAAAAGGAAACAGCAGTAATTTCTACACACATATGCTCAGGTTATACTGTGGGGATTGTAAGCTCTAGAGTTAATACAAATACCAATTATTATTATTCATGTTTCTAAAAATATAGAGTGCCCACTATGTGCCATATTCTGTGTAAGATATACTGCTAATAACTTCTTCTGATTGCTGTTGCTCGTATTTTCTATCTTAATCTCCTGGCAATTTATATTCTCCATCCTGTCTTGTGCAGGGAGTTATGATGGAGAAATTGTTCTATGGAACAGTAGCACAGAGAGTGCTCACCATGTTCTTCACCCTGATTACCAGAGGTTGCTAAAGTCAAAATTAGGTAAGCGTGAGTTTGAAACTAAAATAACATGGCTAGTCAAATCACTGTAGGCCTTGTTGTTCATGCATGTGCCTGCTGCAACTTGCTCCTAAATTATAGGTGATTGGCTGTAAGCACGAAGGATTAGGGATATCATTGTCTTGTCAAAGTGGCTAAAGAGAATCTTGAGATTTACTTGGCTTAGCAAATTCTCCATGGCATGCCATTTCTTTTCTTTATGCTACATTGACATTTCTGAACTACTGATAGCAGGGAGCAAGACTCTCATTTTTATTTAGTTTATTTTTTTCAATAAACCTTGCCAAATTACCTAAGAGTGAATGTTAGGTACCCTTTGCTAAGAAAATGGAAATTCATATTCACTCGATAGGCTGTTGAGACTCAATCTAGAGCTTGTAATAAATATTATGCCACCTGGAAAACTTAAATTATTCCTTGCTTTAGAAGCCCATGAGGAACATTAGATGGGAATATATTGTATTTTATGGGAGTTTAGCAGAGCACATGAATATTTTATATTTAAGTAAAATGTCTTGACAATTGCCTTTCACATTTTATTTCAGTTTCCTTAGATACTAGAGGTTTTTCTTTAGACTAATTTATTTTGGTAATGAAAATGTCATTCCTCATGGCCCAGTGAGGTTCTGTTGTCTCAACTGAATAAACTCATAGAGGCTGAATTGAACTTTAGGAATGGACTGGTCATCAGATGCAGTTTTCTTTCTGGGTGAAAACTGAGAAGCTATTTTATTAAGAGTAGAAAAGCAAACAAGAGATTTAGGGGATACTTGGCTGCAAACACAAAGCTCTGACCTGCTTTATGTCTTAAGAGCTAATCATTTTAGGATTCATTTGAACTCATACCATGAGGGGTTTGGAATTCTGCCTCTTCCTCTACACTGGGCTTTAGAATACATAGAGAGATAATTAAGGAGAAAAGTGAATAGATGTCAAATTTCTGAAAGACATGAAAGGCACTGCAATTGATTTCTTATTTGGGAATTTTGAAAATATGTCTGTATAGATTTTTCATAATTATGGGCGGACTGTTCATAGATTCTGAGATAAATATCCCCAGGTTTTACTAGTGTGGCCTGGAGATGATGTCATTACATAATTGAAGTATGCTTAGAAATGTTTTCTCCAGAGTAACTCACTAACAAATAGTATTATTAAAAAGCCTCATTTAATTAAACATAGTCATTAGAGCTGATGTTCATTATAATATTTCCAAGATTAATTTTAATGATTAATAAGTTGAAAATGCCACAATATCGGAATTACATTTGTCTTGGGCATATTAGGATCCCTAAGATGTTAGCATTGATGCCAATATTAAGTTCTTATTTAATTCATATCAAGGAAAACACAGCAAGTTTGTATGGAACATGAAAAACAAAAATAAAGTCAAACAGTTCTTCCAGCTGTGGTTAAGAAATGTCAGAAGGCTTGATAGATGTTGACTGGAAGTCTATTGTGAGACTTGGAGTCATTGGAGATAGTGATAGATGGCGGCCTGTTGTTTCATAGGCACTAGTTTTCAAAGCAGATATTTTTCTTCATTAATATACCTGGCTTTGTCTCCATCACAGATACAAAACCTCAAAAACTTCTTAGTGCTGGGAGAAGCCACTCCACCCACCCCGTGGCAGACCAATCTACCATGGGAGTCCGCAACTTTGAGATTGACACTGAGGGCAAAAATGCTGTTATGAGACTTTGCTTCCTCAAAGTAAGAAAAAACACTGCAGTGACAGGTAAAATATATATTTACATTTTACATGTAGTTGGAAAGGGAGCAATAAAGAAAATCCACTCTATTTCTACTAGATCTTGTAGAATTTGAGTGCATGTAGCTAACCAGTCAGGAGTGTGTCATGTGAGGTCACAGACCATGGCAAAGGAAGTTGGAATTGAGGAGGATGGGTTCAAGAGCAGGAGGCAGACTACACCCCACTACTAATTTATCCAGTGTTGTATATGTTAAGATCAGGAAGGGAACAATTCTGACAAATTATTGAATACGGGCAACAATCAGAATTGTTGTCCCAGACATGGCATAAAGAGATTTTAATACCGTAGGGGCACAGCAAGATGTATGCCAGAGTCAAAGCTTAAGTCCACATATAGCAGAAGAGTTGAGTCTGAGACTGACTATATGAGTACCTAATCAAAATAGGCTGGAAGAGAATAATGAGGAGCATGGATGTTAAGCACAGTAACAGAATTTGAAAGAATTGCTAATCCCAGGATAAGAGCTGCCTGCTCTCTTCTCTGTTCTCATCTTTTTTTCTTTTTTGAAGTATTAGTTATATATTCTAGAGATGTATACTAACATTAATGATATTTTATGATTTACTGTAGTTATTTGATATTATGTAAATGAAATAACCATTTGCTTAATTTTTTCCCTGTTGTCAGTGGCAATATTAGCATGGTGTTGATGCAGGCTGCATCTTTCCGAAATGAAAATCTGCCTTGGAGAATAATGCACATATGTATTGTGTATTTGAAATCTAGACACATATGTATTGTGGATTTGAAAAGGAAATGAACATATCTGAATTATGTTTATTGTTTCCCATATTTAATTTACAGATGAAAAATCTGTATAATTTTCATATAAAATTTTTAATCATTAAGAATCAATAAAGGTATAGTTTAAAAACATTCTGGGTTGTTTAGAATAAACTTTGAAACAATTAGATTCTAAAACTTTCCATTTTCTAGAACTTGCTTATACTCAAAATATGAATTATTATCCTGAAATTACTCTCATTTCCTCAATACTAATTTTAATGTTATCAGTATTCCCAGATTGTTTTCACTGAAGCAGCTACGTGTTATTATTTCTACCTTAAATAAATATGATTGTTAATTGGCAGTACATTTGTGAGGCAAACTGGAAGTCATTCAGAGAGTTATCAAATAATAGGAACCTTGCCACAGAAGAATAACTTAGGTAAGGTGCTTCAACAAAACATAAAAATGGAAAATGAAAAGGTTAGTTCCAGACTCGTTCACCAAAAAAGGGTTTTATAAGGGTTTACAATGAATTATTGATGAAAACATATAAAGAAAGCTCATAAATAGAATTCTAAGCATGCTGCCAAATGGAGAAGTCAATAGCTATTCTGCTGTCACTACATATTCCTTCCAAATCTGTGCATGCAGACTTTTACTTCACTGTATATATCCAATGGGTTATTAGGGAAGATGAATTTTATATAATGAGAATATTATCATAATGTTGGAATTAATATTTCATGTTTATCTGAGGAAACAAATTAATTCTATCTAACTTTAAAAAACCCCCGGGCCGGGCGCGGTGGCTCAAGCCTGTAATCCCAGCACTTTGGGAGGCCAAGACGGGCGGATCACGAGGTCAGGAGATCGAGACCATCCTGGCTAACACTGTGAAACCCCGTCTCTACTAAAAAATACAAAAAACTAGCCAGGCAAGGTGGCGGGCGCCTGTAGTCCCAGCTGCTCGGGAGGCTGAGGCAGGAGAATGGTGTAAACCCGGGAGGCGGAGCTTGCAGTGAGCTGAGATCCGGCCACTGCACTCCAGCCCGGGCGACAGAGTCTCAAACAAACAAACAAACAAACAAACAAAATAAATAAATAAATACAAAAACCCCGAAAACATCAGAATAATGAATGAAGAAAAGGGAACTAAATGTAATGGGATATTTCAATATCCTATGTCATTTAATACTCAACACAAACCAGTGAGGTTATCATAGTGTTACCTCCATTTTATATTTGACAAAATTAAAGTGATGCTGGGAATTGATCTCAGGGCTACTCACCTCTCCAACATCATATGCTTTCCACAGGGAAAGTCACTGAAGAAGTTATTTCCGGCATGGGTTGTTCAGTTTTCTAATTAGATTTTCCCTTACATGTTAGGAGGAGCTAACCTGGTATCATGTGGAGGATCTGGTTATGTCAGATTTTGGGATATATATAAGAAGCAACTTCTGGCTGAATTTTTGGCTCATAGTGGAGCTGGAACGATTATTATGTCTACTGATAAGATGAATCGATACCTTACCACAGGAGATCTTGATGGATGGTTGAAAATCTGGAATATAGAGGTAAATTGAAAAACATTATCACATTACCTTTAAGATTTTTGGTGACCCTTTGTTGCAAGTAACTATGAATCAAGTCTTGTCTGTCTCCTAAACAAAGGAAAAAATGTTTAGTCTAAGTGTTTTAAATAAAACATTTACAAGTTTCATGCAGAGACTTCTTTTAAATAATTAATGAGGAAAATCATATTTTTCTCAATATTGACAGCCTTCTGTTAAGTAAGTCATCCAATTTAGAAATGTCATATTGTTAGGAAGGCACTGCAGCATTATTTGAATGTAAATAATTAGGATATACCTTATTTTTAATGTATTTATTTATTTATGTATCTATTTATTTATTTTGAGACAGGATCTCCCTCTGTCACCTAGACTGGAGTGCAGTGGCATGATTATAGCTCTCTGCAACTTCAAACTCATGGCTCAAGCCATCCTCCCACCTCAGCCTCCTGAGTAGCTATGACTACAGGCGTTTTCCACTATGCCCAGCTAATTATTTTATTTTATTTTAATTTTATTTTATTTTTTGTAGAGACAGGGTCTCACTATGTTGACTGAGGTGAGGCTACACCTTATTTGCAATGAGACTGTAAATGTAATTTAAATACTAGAGGACTATTCCCTCATCTAACATTATTGTTACCCTGAGTTAGTTTGGGATTTTTTTCTTTTTTATCACTGATTACCTCCTCAATTTTCCAATAATATTTAAAAGTTGTATATGTGACCACATATATGTGGTAAAGTTCATCTCTATTAAATAATTAGCTATACTATTTAGATTTTTCTTTCCTTCCTCCTTCCCCACTAGTTCCTTTTTGTATTTCCCAAGTAGTCAGATAAGTTAGAAACCTTTTTTTCTTAATGTAATTTCATTTTCTAGCCTCTTTTATCATGAACTTTGCTTTCGCATTTGGATCACAGGTTATTGTTCCCAAGTTTGAAAATCGGCCTTTTTAAAAAAGTGTTATGTCATTGTAATCGTTTCATATTTGAATTTTTTAGAGGTCTGGTATTTCTTTTCATTCAGGAGTACTGTCTTAATTCCAGTAAGAACAAAATCACAAAGGCCCCAACTCTGATAAGATCATTCCAACCTCATGAGGACCGGATAAGTTCCTTAGAGATGTGTGAGCTGGGTGGTCAGTTACTGATTATCTCCTCCTCTGCAGACTGCAGCATTTGTGTGACTGGTGTCTGCAATGCTCCTGTTTGGATCTTTGGTCAGGTAGAAATATTGCTCTTTATTATTCTAGTATTTACTTGACATTTAGTATTAACTTGGGCTGATTTCTATTTGAATCTCATCAGCTGTTTAATGTTCATTAGTCATGAAAGAACTGACAACATTTCTGAAGCAGTAGCTCCAGGCAACTTTGTCCTGTTTTCCATTAACCAAGACAGTTTCATCAAGTGGAAGACACCAGAGACACGGAAAGATAGGAGCTCTGTGCAGCTCAAAATATTCCAAGATTTCTAAGAAAAAATTCTCCTCTAAAATAAATTCCTTCAATTTCAAAATTTAGTAAAAGTTCAACGTGGATAAAATGATCGTGTTACTAAAAAGACAGGTGATTATGACTGTTAACTAAGAACGTAATAATCAAATGTAGAAAATTTTAGGAAAAAACCAATCATCCTATTCATTCTCTGGTTTATTGCCGCAAATAATAATAGTTAATATTTGCTGAGTTTTCCTTGTGTACCTGGGGCACTGTTCTGAGATTTTTTTCAAGAATTAACTCATTTAATCTTCACAATTGCTCAATTCAGGAGGGGGCAGCTCTCACAATTCCCATTTTACAAATGAGCAAACAGAGGCACAGAGAGTTTGAATTAATAGCCTGAGCTCACAGAAGCTAATTGTGGTAGAGTTTTGCTTTTAACTCAAGTTGGGTCACTTTAGAGCTCACATTTTTAACCCCTTTCTCAAGATCTGACTTGTCCCTGCCTATGAAATGAAATGGAAGTAGGGGGCATGAAATAAAGGAAATATTTAGTCTCATATTTTCTGTTCTTTTATCCTTTTGCCTTCTTGGGAACTTTTCGTGTTCCATTTATGCTTTTGGGGACAAAATATGTTTGACTGGTTTCAACCAGTACTATTCAAACCTGGTATAAGTTTAAGGTGAAGCCTCAATTTCTGTTCAGCCAGCTGATTTGGTTCTATTTAGGAGCCTCAGGTGCCAATCTTACTCTGGAGAGTAGGCAATTCTTTTAGTGTCGGAAGACAACGTTTGTTGTTGCTGTATTTGTAAAGTCAGTTTGATGAGGCCAACCTGTGTGGAAAGAATTCTAAGCAACCCTTTAGGATGCAGAGGGTGTTGGCAAATCAGAAAATCATCTAGGAGGTGGACCCACATTGGCTGGACAATGAGAGTGTCAATGTAACACTCAGGAGCTGTATCAATCTCTTGTATTTTTGTAAACAAGACGAGCACTAGATTTTTCTCAGTCAGGAAAAAAAGCGGCTAAGTGGGAACTCATATGGGTGTGTGATGAGTGAGACAGAGTGGGACATGGCTGGCAGTCTGGACAGGAAAGAAGGTGGAAGCCTGCCTCGGGCCACTGAAGAAGCCAATGCATTGCTGACGGAGGCTGTGGCAAGATGAGGTGGAGGTTTGAACAATGGTAAAGAAACGAAACATCATCAAGTGGGTGACCTAAGAAGTTCCTTAGACATCTGGGGTTGAACCAAGAAATAACACCATTCTAGGTGTAGGTGCCATATAAAGTTCACCCACCAAACATAATCTGTAGCTAAATTTTATTTTAATGCAGAAATGGGTGCTTATAAAACTACTTATTTTTATGTTATTGATATTATTTGTTGTTTCTGTGAAATCTTGCGTTGTTTAAGGACTTCAGACCCAAAAAGCCCTCATGAGAATAATTTTATTTTTTCCTTTCTGTTCAAGACAGGAGAAGAGTCATCAGACCTGGGTCAGTTTTAAAAATTGAAGGCTAGCAAAGCTAGGGAAAACGGTTTCCTAGTTCCTTCTGTTTGTGCTACTTCTTCTTCTTCTTTTTTTTTAAAGGATTTACTTTTATCAAGCTGTCTTGAATATAGGTGCCATTAGTCCCAAGATGTAGAGCAAAGAGTGTGGGGAAGAGGAAACGGAAAGGAGAGGAAGGGGAAAGGAAAAGAGGGAAAGGAAAGAGAGAGGAGAGAAGGGATTTTTTTTTTTTTTAAACAAAACAAAACTTAGAATCCCTTTTATAACATAGCTATTGGGCTTAGGCTGGTTTTCAGGTTAGATTTTTAAAAGTAAGTTGTGTGGTATGTCTATTTCTAGAGTTGGAGAAATAGGAGTGAAGAGGATTTATTCATGAATGCATGTTTATCCCACGAAGCTGTCAGGTGATTGTCGGATAAGAAGAAATTCAAATGATGCTTGAAATTCTTCAGTGCCCCTCTTTGTGCACTAACTACTGTTATGCTAGGCAGAGTTTATGTACTGGCAACTCTCCTCATCTGATTGATTTGATGTCCAGTGACTTTGATTGTGTCTCTTCATCCAGTGAATAATTAAAATTTGATTTAGTTGCCCACATTTAAACAATAATAGATTTCATGTAAAGATTCAAGTTTCTAATTTCTCTTAAAAAAAAGCAATCAGGCAAGAGAAAGAAACAAAAGGTATTCAAATAGGCAGACAGGAAGTCAAATTGTCTCTGTTTGCAGATGACATGATTGTATATTTAGAAAACCCCATCGTCTCAGCCCAAAAAATCCTTAAGCTGAAAAACAAATTCAGCAAAGTCTCAGGATACAAAATTAATGTGCAAAAATCACAAGCATTCCTATACCCCAATAATAGACAAGCAGAGAGCCAAATCATGAGTGAATTCCCATTCACAATTGCTACAAAGAAAATAAAATACCTAGGAATACAACTTACAAGGGACATGAAGGACGTCTTCAAGGAGAACTACAAGTCATTGGTCAAGAAAATCAGAGAGGACACAAACAAATGGAAAAACATTCCATGCTCATGAACAGGAAGAATCAATATCATGAAAATGGCCATACTGCCCAAGGTAATTTATAGATTCAATGCTATTCCCATGAAGCTACCATTGACTTTCTTCACAGAACTAGAAAAAACTACTTTCAATTTTATATGGAACCAAAAAAGAGCCTTTATAGCCAAGACAATCCTAAGCAAAAAGAACAAAGCTGGAGACATCATGCTACCTGACTTCAAACTATACTACAAGGCTACAGTAACCAAAACAGCATGGTACTGGTACCAAAACAGATATATAGACCAATGGAATAGAACAGAGGCCTCAGAAATAACACCACACACCTACAACCATCTGACCTTTGAAAAACCTTACAGAAACAAACAATGGGGAAATCATTCCCTATTTAATAAATGGTGCTGGGAAAACTGGCTAACCTTATGCAGAATATAGAAACTGAACCCCTTTTTTACACCTTAAACAAAAATTAACTCAAAATGGATTAAAGACTTAAATGTAAATCCTAAAACAATAAAAACTCTGGAAGAAAACCTTTCAAAACCATACAGGACATAGGAATGGGCAAAGATATCAAGACTAAAACACCAAAAGCAATTGCAGCAAAAGCTGAAATTGACAAATGCAATCTAATTAAACTAAAAAGCTTCTGCACAGCAAAAGAAAATATCAGAGTGAACAGGCACCCTACAGAATGGGAGAAAAAATTTTCAATCTATCTATCTATCTGCCAAAGGTCTAATATGCAGAATCTATGAGGAACTTAAACAAATTTATAAGAAAGAAACCAAACAACCCCATCGAAATGTGAGTGAAGGATATGGGCAGACACTTCTCAAAACAAGACATTTATGTGGCCAATAAACATATGAAAAAAACCTCATCATCACTGGTCATTAGAGAAATGCATATCAAAACCATAATGAGATACCATCCCACACTAGTTAGAATGGCAATCATTAAAAAGTCTGGAAACAACAGATGTTGGCAAGGATGTGGAGAAATAGGAATGCTTTTACACTGTTGGTGGGAGTGCAAATTAGTTCAATCATTGTAGAAGACAGTGTAGCAACTCGTCAAGGATCTAGAACCAGAAATACCATTTGACCCAGGAATCCCATTACTGAGTATATACTCAAAGGGTTATAAATCATTCTACTATAAAGACACATGCACATGCATGTTTTTTGCAGCACTATTTACAATAGCAAAAACTTGGAACCAATCCAAATACCCATCAATGATAGACTGGAAAAACAAAATATGGCACATATACAACATGGAATACTATGCAGCCATAAAACAGGATGAGTTCATGTCTTTGCAAGGACATGGAGGAAGCTGGAAACCATCATCCTTAGCAAACTAACACAGGAACGGAAAAGCGAACACCCCATGTTCTCACTCATAAGTGGGAGTTGAACAATTAGGACACATGGACACAGGGAGAGGAACATCACTCATTGTGGCCTGTCGAGGGGTGAGGGGAAAGGGGAGGTAGAGCATTAGGATGAATAACTAATGCATGTGGGGCTTAAAACTTAGATGATGGGTTGATAGTTGCAGCAAACCAACATGGCACATGTATACCTATGTAACAAACCTGCATATTCAGCACATGTATCCCAGAACTTACAGTGGCAAAAAAAAAAAAAAAAAAAAAAAAAAAAAAAAAAATACAAAAAAAGAACATACATCATTCCTTAAGAGTAACTATAGCCTTTATGTAAAATGAGTTCTCTTTAATTCAGTGTAGCAGTGTAGTCCTTGAATTTTTTTATTGCCTTAAATACTGAGGATGAGTTTTATTTACTATTTATTATCCATTTATTTTCTTGTATTAGGTTCAATTCATTCATTGATATTATTTGACTGGCCCTGTAGGCATTTTATTCTGCAAACACTTATGACAAGGCTGATCAATTTGCAGACCAGCCAAATATCTGCAGGATGCCTACGGTTCCCCTCGTATCTCACAGGCTGCATTCTTTGGAACATTCTGTGTGCATGAAGCGAATTGATATAAGATGAGAAAATAGGCTCTGTATTTAAAACATAAAATAGATTGTTAACGGGAAACTTTTGTTAGATTAATGCATTTTAAGAAGTGTAGCCAAAATCTGTGAAAATTATTATATAACACACATAATTTTTAGAAAATAATATTTAATAGCTGAACTAGCTTTTGAAAACATTTTAAGGAGGTAACATGCAAATAAAGTAGTTGAGGGAAAAAATAACTGTGGCAATTCTTTAACAAAAGCTTTGTTTTGTTTTTAGTAAATATACATCTGGCTATTCAGAATTTTAAAATAGGAATGGTAAAAAATTTCTTGTAGTTCATTATTATCTTTTCATTGTTTCTTATGACACATCTCATTTTCTACCTTTATTAAAGGTACATGAATCTCTTTCATTTCCCCTGTAAAACTGTAAACTTCTTGTGGAGAAGAGTCACGTCTTTTTCGTCTTCTTGTGTGTCCCACCCCAGGACTTTAATTAGTAATCTAGCACATGGTAAACACACGTAAATGTTTGAAGAAAATAAATTTCATAAAAATAAAAGATGTTTTTGTTTTTTTCAGGCAAAGCACTGGCATATTGAAAACTACCTTTTCCTTCCTAAAAGAGATACTAATTTAGTGGAAAGTGATATTCAAAAGGAAATTTCTTTATTTTCTAAGGAGGAATCTTGTTTAGACCCAACAGAACATTCTCTACTTAACAAGAAAAACAAAGATGACTCAACATACAAGTAAGTAATTTTGAACATTAGCCAGATGTCAACTGGAGTCTAGGTAAGACATAGATAAGACTGGTCCAAACTTCCTTCTGTCCTCTGTGGAATGTTCAGTGACTACCTTAAGATTTTTCCAAAATTTGAGGTGTTGGTAGGTATGTATGGATGAGTGACTTATATTATCGAGGCCATATTTGGTTCTTATTTCTTGACTACATTGATTCTTGATATGTGTTAAGTGCCGTCTAGTCTTATATTTCTACTCCATCATCAATCTAATTGTGAAAATTGACCCCTTTCTTCAAAAACTATCTATCTATCTATCTATCTATCTATCTATCTATCTATCTATCTATCTATCTATCTATCTATCTATCCATCCATCTATCTATCTATCATCTATCTATCTATCTATCTTAGAAAGTGTATCAGATTTTACTCCTGGTTTTGATAAAGTGCACAGGGGTTTATGTGACAAAAGTTCAAAGAGCTTAACTTTGAAGTTAGACATCATTTCTTTAAGGCTTCTCATGCCTCTAGGTTGCTCAGACGTTCTTCTCTTCACGTCACTCTGCTAGGTCCCATATTTACACTCCATTTATGCTCTCATGTCAAGGAGTTTAGTTCTTTTGTTTTCTATGCTTTTGCCAAACCATGCTCTCATAACTTAACTTTTATGCTAAATGGCTATTTTATTCTCGTAGAGATAGATTTCCAAGCTTATTACTTGGAGAATAATAAAAATATTTTGGTGCCTTTGATTTATTATCTGTTCCATGTAAGAAAAGAAATGGAGCTTACTCAGAGCTGACAAGAAAATAGTTCTTCTATAAAACTCCCACCATGTTTTAATTCAATGCTTTTGTAACATTCTATGTTAAACAGGTGAAACACCAGAGAGGACTCTTTCCTTCTTCCCTTTAACTCACTAGTCACAGTTTTCCTTTCATTGAGGCTCTACAGGTGGGTTCGGAGGCAGGAAAAAGGTAGCATTGCTGTTCTTGAGGCTTGGCAGATGTGCACAGCATACTCTTCTTCCTGGCGATATAGTTGAGGGTTCTTTGATGACCCCACTCAGGGACCTCTGCATTGCACATTTCCAAACTCATAAACTCTTTGGCTAGTTTCTTATGGCTCACCTCCTCCAGCTCATGCCCCTTGTAATACACATCACAGTGTTTTCTATTACAGTCCTGCACATTGCCAAGCCTCCCCTCTTGCACAACTGCTGGTTTAACTTCTGCTTGGCCTATAGGAAACACATTTTGCAACACCAACTTTTCCACTGTTTCCCCACTGCTCCCTGCAACTCCAGGTACAGCTTTTTGCCTGTAGACTTCTTCAGATGTTAGTGAGACAAAGGTCTGCTGTGTCCCTCTCATTGTTACCCTGGAAGACTACATTAAGCTATTTGGGCTATGTGAATAGAGGCTAGAAATGAAAAAGAGAAAAACTTTCCTCCCCTCCAATGGGAGTGGGTCACAATTCGCACATAAGACTCTCTCTGATGCAATCATCTCTTATAGTTTCCGCATCCTTTGTTTATATCTTACAGTGATGTTGGCTTAAGTGTCACAAGATCAGTTTTGGAGCTACCTTCTTGGCAAAGTGACCCTGCACATAAAGAGTCAAACCACCTCATGTTGGCATGTAGAAATACTTTTGTATTAAACATCTCAATAGATTACTTTGCTTTCAAACTTTTTGAACCTCTACTGACAGATAGATAGAAGAAAAAAATTCCCCTTTAGCATTCTGTTATGCTAAATTACTTTGGTATTTGTTCTTCCATTTCCTTGAATTATGGCTTGCAGAAATGTCAAGTGGCATTTTACATTTAGGCAGAAGGATATTTTCAATTTAGAAATCTAGCATGAGCAATCCTGTACAATCATAGAATGCTGGGAATGGAAAGACTTTACATAGGATAAAATGTCCCCGCCTACCTATCCTACTCAATCTTACAGATGAAGAAATAAAGTTACCTTGGGATAACACAGATAGATCATTTTTTTTTTCTCTTTCCATCACATGCATAGAAGAGTGAAGGCAAGTGTTACAGATTCCTGTTTAAGAGTATTTCAGCCAATATAATACTTTCCCATTCCTTATGACACACTCAGTTATCCTTTAAACATTTTTTTTTTGAGGCTGTCTTGCTTTGTCGCCCAGCTGAAATGCAGTGGTGCGACCACAGCTCACTGCAGCAGCAACCTCCCTGGCTCAAGCAATCCTCCCACCTCAGCCTCCCAAGTAGCTGGGACTACAGGCATGCCACCACACCCAGTTTGCACACACACACACACACACACACACACACGCACACTTTTTTTCTGTACAGATGGGGTTTCATCATGTTGCTCAGGCTGGTCTCGAACTCCTAGGTTCAAGTGATCCTCCCACTTCACCCTCCCAAAGTGCTAGGATTACAGATGTGAGCCATCACTCCCGTCCTAAACACTTTTTTAAACCATTCTTTTCCTAGATTCAAACATTGGCAATTTGAACTCTTTACTTCTTTCCTGACTTCATTTTCAGTTAATTTTGTTTTCTATTGTTCCTGAAAACTTTTTGTTATGCAAATCAGTGCTGATATATACAGTTATTAAAAAAATTATTTTAATTTCTGGGGTACATGTGTAGGATTCACAGGTTTGTTACATAGGTAAATGTATGCCATGGAGGTTTGCTGCACCCATATACCTATAACCTGAGTATTAAACCCAGCATGCATTAGCAATTTTTCATGATGCTCTCCCTTCCCATCCCCTACCCCTGGACAGGTTCCAGTGTGTGTTGTTCCCCTCCTTGGGTCCATGTGTTTTCATTGGTCAGCTCCCACTTTTGAGTGAGAACATGTGAATATGTGGTGTTTGGTTTTCTGTTCCTGAGTTAGTTTGCAGAGGATAATGGCTTCCAGCTCCATCCATGTCCCTGCAGAGGACATTATCTCATTCCTTTTTGTGGCTGTATAGTATTCCATGGTGTATGTGTACCACCATTTTCTTTATTCAGTCTATCATTGATGGGCATTTGGGTTGATTCCATTTATTGGCTATTGTGAATAGTGCTGTAATGAACATATGTGTGCTTGTATCTTTATAATAGAATGATTTATATTCCTTTGGGTATACACCCAGTAATGAGATTGCTGGGTCAAATGGTAGTTTAAATACTATTTCTGGTTCTAGGTCTTTGAGGAATCACCATACTGTCTTCCACCATGAGTGAACTAATTTGCATACCCACCAGCAGTGCAAAAGCATTTGAATCTCTCTGCAGACTCACCAGCATCTGTTGTTTCCTGACTTTTTAATAATTGCCATTCTGACTGGCATGAGATGGTATCTCACTGTGGGTTTGATTTGCATTTCTTTAATGATCAGTGATGTTAAGCCTTTTTTCATCTGTTTGTTGGTTGCATAAATGTCTTATTTTGAGAAGTGTCGGTTTATGTCTTTGACTGCTTTTTAATGGTTTTTTTTTTTTCTTGTAAATTTATTTAAGTTCCTTGTGGACTCTGAATACTAGCTCTTTGTCAGATGGATAGATTGCAAAAATTTTCACCCATTCTGTAGGTTTTCTGTTCACTCTGATGACACTTTCTTTTGCTGTGCAGAAACTTTTAGTTTAATATCTCATTTGTCAATTTTTACTTTAATTGCAATTACTTTTGATGTTTTCATCATGAAATCTTTGCCTGTGCCTATGTCCTGAACTATATTGCCTAGATTTTCTTCTAGAGTTTTTATAGTTTTGGGTTTTACATTTAAGTCTTTAATCCATTTTGAGTTAATTTTTGTATAAGATGTAAGGAAGGGGTCCAGTTTCAATTTTCTGCATATGGCTATTCAGTTCTCCTAGCACCATTTATTAAATAGGAATCCTTTCTTCATTGCTTGTTTTCATCAGATTTGTTGAAGATTAGATGGTTGTAGATGTGTGGTCTTATTTCTTAGCTCTGTATTCTGTTCCATGGGTCTATGTGTCTGTTTTTGTACCAGTACCGGGCTGTTTTGGTTACTATAGCCCTGTAGTATAGTTTGAAGTAGGGCAGCATGATGCCTCCAGCTTTGTTCTTTTTGCTTAGCATTGTTTTGGCTATGTAGGCTCTTTTTTGGTTCCATATGAGTTTTTAAATAGTTTTTTTTTTTTTCCTAATTCTGTGAAGAATGTCAAGAGTAGTTTGATGGGAATAGCACTGAATCTATAAATAACTTTGGGCAGTATGGCCATTTTCATGATATTGATTCTTTCTGTTCATGATCATGAAAATTTTTTCCATTGTTTGTGTCCTCTCTGATTTCCTTGAGCAATGGTTTGTAGTTCTCCTTGAAGACCGTTCTTCACTTTCCTTGATAGCTGTATTCCTAGATATTTTATTCTCTGTAGCAATTGTGAATGGGAATCCATCTATGATTTGGCTCTCTGCTTATCTGTTATTTGTGTATAGGAGTGCTTGTGATTTTTGCACTTTGTTTTTGTATCCTGAGACTTTGCTGAAGTTGTTTATCAGCTTAAGAAGCTTTTGGGCTGAGTCGATATGGTTTTCTAGATATAGTATCATGTCATCTGCAAACAGAATTTGATTTCCTTTCTTCCTATTTGAATACCCTTTATTTCTTTCTCTTGCCTGATTGCCCTGGCCAGAACTTCCCATACTACACTGAATAGGAGTGGTGAGAAAGGGCAACCCTGTCTTGTGCCGGTTTTCAAGGGGAATGCCTCCAGCTTTTGCCCATTCAGTATGATATTGGCTATGGGTTTGTCATAAGTGACTCATTATTTTGAGATATGTACCTTCAATACCTACTTTATTGAGAATTTTTAACATGAAGAAATGTTGAATTGTATCGCAAGCATTTTCTGTACCTATTGTGGTAATCGTGTGCTTTTTGTCCTTAGTTTTGTTTATGGGATGAATTACATTTATTGATTTACCTACGTTGAGTCAGCCTTGAATCCTGGGGATGAAGCCAACTTGATTGTGGTGGATACGCTTTTTGATGTGCTGCAAGATTTGTTTTGCAAATATTTTATTGAGGATTTTTGCATTGATGTTCATCAGGGATATCGGCCTGAAGTTCTTTTTTTTGTTGTTGTTTTGTTTTATCTCGGCCTGATTTCTGTATCAGGATGATACTGAGCTCATAAAATGAGTTAGGGAAGAGTCACTCCTTTTCAATTGTTTGTAATAGTTTCAGAAGAAATGGTACCAGCTCCTCTTTGTATCTCTGGTAGAATCAGCTGTGAATCACTCTGGTCCTGAGCTTTTTTGGTTGGTAAGCTATTTATTACCACCTCAATTTCAGAACTCATTACTGGCCTATTCAGGGATTCAACTTCAGTCTTGAGAGGGTGTTTGTGTCCAGGAATTTATCCATTTCTTCTAGATTTTTTAGTTTATTGGTATAGAGGTGTTTATAGTATTTTTTGATGGTTGTTTGTATTTCTGTGGGGCAAGTGGTGATATCCCCTTTATCTTTTTTTGTTGTGTCTATTTGATTCTTCTGTCTTTTCTTCTTTATTAACTTAGCTAGCAATCTATTTTATTAATATTTTTTAAAAAGCCAGTTTCTGGATTTGTTGATATTTTGACGGTTTTTTGTGTGTGTGTGTCTATATCTCCTTCAGTTCTGCTCTGACCTTGCTTATTTCTTGTTTTTTGCTAGGTTAGGGGTTTGTTTGCTCTTGGTTCTCTAGTTCATTAGTTGTGATGTTAGGATGTTGATTTGAGATCTTTCTAGCTTTTTGATATGTGCATTTAGTGCTGTAAATTTCCCTCTTAACACTTTTTAACTGTGTCCCAGAGATTTTGGCACGTGGTCCCTTTGTTTTCATTAGTTTCAAGGAACTTCTTAATTTCTGTCTTAATTTCATTACTTACCCAAGAGTCACTCAAGAGCACGATGTTCAACTTCTATATAGCTGTGTGGTGTTTAGTGAGTTTCTTAATATTGAGTTCTAATTTAATTGTGCTGTGGTCTGAGAGACTGTTATGATTTCAGTTCTTTTGCATTTGCTGAGGAGTGTTTTACTTCCAATTATGTCATCAATTTTAGAGTAAGTGCCATGTGGCACCAAGAAGAATGTATATTCTGTTGTTTTTGAGTGGAGATTTCCGTAGATCTCTATCAGGTCCACTTGATCTATAGCTGAGTTTAAGCCCTGAATATCTTTTACACTTTCTGTCTCGATGATCTGTCTAATGTTGACAGTGGGATGTTAAAGTCTCCCTATTATTGTGTGGGAGGCTAAGTCTCTTTGTAGGACTCTAAGAACTTGTTTTACAAATCTGAGTTCTCCTGTATTGGGTGTATATATATTTAGGAGAGTTAGCTCTTCTTGTTGAATTGAACACTTTATCATTATGTAATGCCCTTCCTTGTCTTTTTTTTTTTTTTTTTTTTTTTATCTTTGTTGGTTTAAGGTCTGTTCTGTCAGAAACTAGGATTGTAACTCCTGCATTTTTTCTACTTTCCATTTGCTTGGTACGATTTCCTCCATTCCTCTATTTTGAGCCTATGTGTGTCTTGGCATGTGAGATGCATCTTTTGACTACAGCACACCAGTGGGTCTTTACTCTTTATGCAGTTTGCCATTGTGTGTCTTTTAATTGGGGCATTTAGCCCATTTATATTTAAGGTTCATATTGTTAAATGCGAATTTGATTCTGTCACCATGATGCTGGATGATTATTTTGCAGACTTGTTAGTGTAGTTTCTTCATAGTGTCATTGGTCTGTGTACTTCAGTGTGTTTTTGTATTGACTGATAATGGTTTTTCCTTTTCATATTCAGTGCTTCCTTCAGGAGCTCTTGCAAGGCAGGCCTGGTGGTGAAGAATTCCCTCAGCATTTGCTTGTCTGAAAACAATCTTATTTCTCCTTTGCTTATGAAGCTTAGTTTGGCTGGTTATGGAATTCTGGATTGGAAATTCTTTTTTTACAAAACACCAAAAAGAGGAACCGGCAAAAGACAAGGACCACCGCAACCCAAACCACAACAAAAAGCCACAGCCTAAGAATGTTGAATATTGGCCCCCCAATCTTTTCTGGTTTGTAGGGTTTCTGCTGAGAGGTCTGCTGTCAGTCTGATGGGCTTCCTTTGTAAGTGACCTGGCCTTTCTCTCTGGCTTCCCTTTAAATTTTTTCCTTCATGTCAACCTTGGAAAGTCTGATGATTATGTGTCTTGGGATTGATCTTTTAATGTAGTATCTTACTGGGGTTCTCTGGATTTCTTGAATTTGAATGTTGGCCTGTCTTGCTAGGTTGAGAAAGTTCTCCTGGATGATATCCTGAAGTATGTTTTCCAACTCGTTTCCATTTTCTCCATCTCTTGCAGGTACCCCCATCAGTCATAGGTTTGTTTATATAATCTCATAGTTCTCGGAGGCTTCATTTGTTCTTTTTCATTCTTCTTTCTCTAATCTTTTCTGTCTGTCTTATTTCAATGAGATAGTCATCAAGCTCTGAGATTCTGTCCTCCGCATGGACTATTCAGCTATTGACACTTGTGATTGCATTGTGAAGTTCTCTTGTTGTGTTTTTCAGCTCTTTCAGGTCATCTTTGTTCCTTTCTAAACTGGTTATTCTGGTTAACAGCTCCTGTAATGTTTTATCGTGGTTCTTAACTTCTTTGCATTGTGTTAGTACATACTCTTTTACCTCAGTGAAGTTTGTTATTACCCACCTTCTAAAGCCTACTTCTGTCAATTCATCCATCTCAGCCTCAGCCCAGTTCTGTGCCCTTTCTGGAGAGGTGTTACAATCTTTTGGAGTAGAAGAGGCACCCTGGCTTTTTGAATTTTCAGCATTTGTGTGTTGATTTTTTTCTCAACTTTGTGGGTTTATCTACCTTCAATCTTTGAGGCTCCTGACCTTTGGATGAGGTTTTGTGGGGTCTTTTTTGTTGATGCTGTTGTTGCTTTCTGTTTGTTTTTCTTTTTACCAGTAAGACCCTTCTTCTGCAGTTTGCTGGGGGTCCATTCTAGACTCGATTTACCTGGGTCCCTCCTGCACCTAGAGGTATCACCAGTGGAGGCTGCAGAAGAGCAAAGATGACTGCCTGCTCTTTCTCCTGGGAGCTCCATCCCAGAGGGGCACTGACCTGACGCCACTGGGAACTCTCCTGAATGAGGTGTCTGGTGACCCCTGTTTGGAGGTCTCACCTACTTAGGAGGCATGGGATCAAGGACCCTCTTAATGAAGCACTCTATCTGTCCCTTGGTGGAATGGGTGTGCTGCACTGGCAGGAATTCCACTGGTTTCGACTGCCCTGATTCCTCAGAGCCAACAGAAGGAAAGACTAAGTCCACCAAACCAGAGACCATGGCTACTCTTTCCCGCAGGGGCTCCATTCCAGGGAGATCAGAGTTCTGTCTGTAAACCCCTGGCTGGAATCGCTGAAGTTCCCACAGGGAGGGCCCACCCAAAGAGGAGGGATGGATCCAGGTCCCACCTAAAGAAGCAGTTGGCCACGATCTGCCACAGCCACTGTGCTGCCCTGTGAGGTATTCCTCCCAGGCCAAACTGCCCAGTCTCCCCAGCACTGGCAGGGGAAAACGGCTGATTGGAGCCACAGTGATGGTGACCGCCCCTCCCACTGGGTAGTTGGTTGTCTTAGGCAGTCTCCAGCATGCTGCCACTGGCTGCAACCCAAACGGTCACCAAGAATCTGCACAGTTCTGTGCTTGGAACCCAAGGCCCTGGTGGTGTGGGCTCACGAGGTGATCTGATTCATGGGTCGCACAGATCCGTGGAAAAAGCATGGTTTCCCTGGGGGGTAGCTCAATCACTCACCAATATACAGGTTTTGTAGTTCACAGATTTCTCTTAAAACTGGAGCTTTGTTGTCTCTCAGATTAAATAGGAGTACAGCAAACAGGTCTTCTCAGGTTGATTATAAGATTATACAGGCATTGGTAGACTTCTGGGGGTGAGAGGCAAAGTTATTTCTCCTGTACAGCAGTTTGTAAAATGAAAAATAATACATCAAAAAGTACTTGTGATCTTTAAAGTTTCTGTCTTAATCTAATTCAGATGAGACTGCATTGATATAATTTTAAGACTTTGTAATAATCAGATATTATAGAAAAATGTCATTTAGGAATTAAACTAATAAAAAAAGGGTTAAAAACATATCCTCAGAATTGATTATCATGTACATCCTTCAGTTCTCCCAGGAATATGATCAGGAATCCTTTGCAGAAATCAGACAAACACAATAAAATTATCAGCTGTAGAATATCCTTTGTGCTGTCCATCTAATACAGAAAATATTATAAATCATTTTATTTTTAAGAAATATTGTTCTGAAGAATCTGCCTCTTTACCTAATCAGATTGGCAGATTCAAGGAGAGAATCATGCTAGCTCTCATCCATATGAAAAAATATGAGAGGAAAATAAATGTGTGAAAGAATTTAGACTACAGGGCAAAAAGTACATTTGGTGTATATATGCAGGTGGGGGTATGTTTAGAGAGGGGGGTGTGCACAGGAAGAAAGATGAAGGAAAAAAGAAAAAGTCTAAAGAAAATGGGAGAAACAAGAAACATGAAGAAAAAATTAAGTGTTTTAAAGCTATTTTCTCATTTTAACACCTAAGAGTCTCTTTGCAGATTAAAAAATTGGGGTGTATATTATCTTCTGGCTTATACAAACATACCTGGGTTTTTGCAGGGCTGAAAGTATTTTATAATACTATTTGTGAGAAGTAGGTAGATGGTAAAGAATTATCTTCAATTTAAGTCCTGGGGAGATGAATATAGAATTTAAGAGATTAATAGAAAGGCCTAATTCTAAGTTAACAACTGATATGGAGAAATAGGTTTATCCTTTTCCTAGATTCTGCAAAAGTCAAACTAGCTTTAAAAAACTTTAAAAATAAATAAACAAGTAAGTGAAGGGATAAAATCGTAAAAAAAACTACAGTGGACATATATTTTTCCTAGTTTATAGGAATATTTGTTTTCTGGACTCATAAAATTATCTAAAATAGGAAAATTATAGATAAAATGAATAATTTAGAAAATACAGTTTCAGAATATTTCTTATTATAAAATTAATATTGGTATTACAGGCATGTGCCACCATGTCCAGCTCATTTTTGTATTTTTAATAGAGACGGGTTTCATCATGTTGGCCAGGCTGCTCTTGAACTCCTGACCTCGTGATCCACCTGCCTTGGCCTCCCAAAGTTCTGGGATTATAGGCATGAGCTGCTGTGCCTGGCCAAAAATAATACATTTTTATTATGGGAAAATTTGGAAGTACAAATGAGCAAAAGGTGAAAATATCTGTGGTAAAGCCATTGTTAACTTTAGGCATTTCACTTTTAAGACCTTGTTTTAGGCATACTTACCACAATGAAAAAATGTACATTTTATAAAAATGGAAGCTTAGTAGACTCAGTTTATAACCTGGTTTATCACTCAAAAATATACAGTAAGCACATTTTCATATTAGTTAATATGAGTATCCATGGACAACAACATTTATAATGACTTGTAGCTTTTTAACCATTTTCTTTATTTCAAATACATAGATTGTTTACAAATTTTAACTGGGAAAACACTTCTTTAAATACTTTCATGTGCACATATTAGAATATTTTATTGAATTCATAATTAGAATAAATTCTTTGAAGAGGAATTGCTGAGTCAAAAGGCATAAAGGCCTTTGGGTCGTCTTGCTGAAGGTCATCTTGCTGTCTGGACATATCAGCTCTCCCTCCAGCAGCAATACAAATGGTTGCTTTCCTGCCTTTGAACCAAGAATGGATGTTATTGCTGTCTTAAAAGTGTTGCTATGATATCTTATTGTTTTAAACTACAGTTTTTGATTATTTGTGAAAGTAAACATTTTCAGGTTTATTCAATAAACCTGAAAAATGTAATTCAGTAATTCAATAATAAATTTGAAAGGGATACTCGAAGTCTACTAGACTAACTCCTGTGGTATCCTTAAGAGAAACACATCCCAGCCTTTTTGAATAGTTCCTATATGACACACTCACATCTCACAGATACGTTTCTCTATTATTGGACTATTCTTAATGTCTCTAACGTTAAGTAAAATCCATCTGTAGAACTCTCACTTATCAAGATCTTCATTCTTATTCTAGAGCAACAAAGAGCATAAACTACTCCATTTTTATTATCTGACATATTTTCCTTTGGTTACCATTTAAAAAATTGCTTGTCTGGAAGGGATTCATTATTAGAAACGAGTATAAAGAGTCAGATGAGAAATGAAACAAAAATTCTGCTAGTTTCCCAGTAATTTTATATAAGGGAGAAGGCACACCTCAACTTAATGTTTCTTAAACATGGAAAATAATTATGATATTTTAAATTCCATGTTATTGTTAGGAGGGAACTGATATTTAATATTATTTACATGCTTTTGATTACCTAGTTATTCTGTCAGTAGATTTCACATGAGAAATTAAATTATAAAATAGATAAATAGCTATAAGAAAAACACAAAATATTAAAATCTCATTTTAAATTAGGCTATATGTGGTGTAAATACTTGAAGAATTGGCAGTCTACTTTCGCCAACAATCTGGCAATAACTATCCTATGTCCATGTATGACAAATGAAAGCATATGATGCTCTATTCAATTTTTGAAATTTGAACTTTAAAAATACTAGAGCAATAAATTATTATTTGGGGGAGTGCCACATCTTTTTACTTTTTGTCTGATCTTCCTGATAGTTCTCAAAAATATTAGAGCTGCTGTAGGGGGATGTTAGAACTCCCTGCTTGGAGTGAAAAATATTGTCTTGTTCTTGCTTAAAGTGATAGTAGCCAACACCGTCTGAGCCCTGACTATATTTCAGGGCCTGTTCTAAGGTCTTTATGTGTTTACCTAATTTAATTCTCACTGTAATCCTTGGAGATAGCTACTATTATCATCCCCGTTTCACAACTTGAAAAACAGGTGGAGAAATTTAGTGATTTGCACAAGGTCAACCAACCAAGAGGTGAACCGGGGATACAAATGCAGGCATTCAGGCTCCAGAGTCAGTACTTTACCTAACAAGCATCATGTGAAAATATTGACAAATTATTGGTTTGTGAGTCAAGCCATCAAATATTTTATCAAGTACCTGCTATGTATAAGCCACTACTCAAAGCATTTTTCACTCCCTTTTTTATGCCTAGGAGGGTACTCGAGTGATTGTCACAGTCATACCTCCCTTCCACAACCAGAGCCAAGAGAAGGGAGATCAGTTACAGCCTTTCCTTCTCATATTATTTATGCCAAGGCTAGTGGATCCCATAGTAGATCACCTTCCTGCATCACCTACTAAGGCATTTTTGCAAAATGTTTTAAAACTCTATTTAAGCCTGGAACTACAGTCTTCTGCTTCTTCTTCTTTTTTTTTTCTTTTTTATTATTATACTTTAAGGTCTAGGGTACATGTGCACAACATGTAGGTTTCTTACATATGTATACTTGTGCCATGTTGGTGTGCTGCACCCATCAACTTGTCAGCACCCATCAACTTGTCATTTACATCACGTATAACTCCCAATGCAATCCCTCCCCTCTCCCCATAATAGGCCCCGGTGTGTGACGTTCCTCCTTCCCGAGTCCAAGTGATCTCATTGTTCAGTTCCCACCTATGAGTGACAACATGCGGTGTTTGGTTTTCTGTTCTTGCGATAGTTTGCTGAGAATGATGGTTTCCAGCTGCATCCATGTCCCTACAAAGGACACAAACTCATCCATTTTTATGGTTGCATAGTATTCCATGGTGTATATGTGCCACATTTTCTTAATCCAGTCTGTCACTGATGGACATTTGGGTTGATTCCAAGTCTTTGCTATTGTGAATGGTGCTGCAATGAACATACGTGTGCATGTGTCTTTATAGCAGCATGATTTATAATCCTTTGGGTATATACCCAGTAATGGGATGACTGGGTCATATGGTACTTCTAGTTCTAGATCCTTGAGAAATCACCATACTGTTTTCCATTATGGTTGAACGAGTTTACAATCCCACCAACAGTGTAAAAGTGTTCCTATTTCTCCACATCCTCTCCAGCACCTGTTGTTTCCTGACTTTTTAATGATTGCCATTCTAACTGGTGTGAGATGGTATCTCACAGTGATTTTGATTTGCATTTCTCTGATGGCCAGTGATGATGAGCATTTTTTCATGTGTCTGTTGGCTGTATGCATGTCTTCTTTTGAGAAATGTCTATTCATATCCTTTGCCCACTTTTTGATGGGGTTGTTTGTTTTTTTCTTGTAAATTTGTTTGAGTTCTTTGTAAGTTCTGGATATTAGCCCTTTGTCAGATGAGTAGATTGCAAAAATTTTCTCCCATTCTGTAGGTTGCCTGTTCACTGTGATGGTAGTTTCTTTTGCTGTGCAAAAGCTCTTTAGTTTAATTAGATCCTATTCGTCAATTTTAGCTTTTGTTGCTGTTGCTTTTGGTGTTTTAGACATGAAGTCCTTGCCCATGCCTATGTCCTGAATGGTATTCCCTAGGTTTTCTTCTAGGGTTTTTATGATATTAGGTCTAACATTTAAGTCTCTAATCCATCTTGAATTAATTTTCGTATAAGGAGTAAGGAAAGGATCCAGTTTCAGCTTTCTACTTATGGCTAGCCAATTTTCCCAGCACCATTTATTAAATGGGGAATCTTTCCCCATTTCTTGTTTTTCTCAGGTTTGTCATGTTTTGTCAGGTTTGTCATGTAGATGTGTGGCTGTAGATGTGTGGCATTATTTCTGAGGACTCTGTTCTGTTCCATTGGTCTATACCTTTGTTTTGATTCCAGTACCATGCTGTTTTGGTTACTGTAGCCTTGTAGTATAGTTTGAAGTCAGGTAGCGTGATGTCTCCAGCTTTGTTCTTTTGACTTAGGATTGCCTTGGCACTGTGGGCTCTTTTTTGGTTCCATATGAACTTTAAAGCAGTTTTTTCCAATTCTGTGAAGAAACTCATTGGTAGCTTGATGGGGATGGCATTGAATCTATAAATTACCTTGGGCAGTATGGCCATTTTCACGATATTGATTCTTCCTATCCATGAGCATGGTATGTTCTTCCATTTGTTTGTGTCCTCTTTGATTTCACTGAGCAGTGGTTTGTAGTTCTCCTTGAAGAGGTCCTTTACATCCCTTGTAAGTTGGATTCCTAGGTATTTTATTCTCTTTGAAGCAATTGTGAATGGAATTTCATTCATGATTTGGCTCTCTGTTTGTCTGTTACTGGTGTATAAGAATGCTTGTGATTTTTGCACATTAATTTTGTATCCTGAGACTTTGCTGAAGTTGCTTATCAGCTTGAGGAGATTTTGGGCGGAGATGATGGGGTTTTTTAAATATACAATCATGTCATCTGCAAACAGGGACAATTGAATTCTTCTTTTCCTAACTGAAGACCCTTGATTTCTTTCTCTTGCCTGATTGCCCTAGCCAGAACTTCCAACACTATGTTGAATAGGAGTGGTGAGAGAGGACATCCCTGTCTTGTGCCAGTTTTCAAAGGGAATTTTTCCAGTTTTTGCCCATTCAGTATGATATTGACTGTGGGTTTGTTATAAATAGCTCTTATTATCCATTTCTTCTAGATTTTCCAGTTTATTTGCATAGAGGTGTTTATAGTATTCTGATGGTAGTTTGTATTTCTGTGGGGTTGGTGTTGATATCCCCTTTATCATTTTTTTATTGCATCTATTTGATTCTTCTCTCTTTTCTTCTTTATTAGTCTTGCTAGCAGTCTATCAATTTTGTTGATCTTTTCAAAAAACCAACTCCTGGATTCATTGATTTTTTGGAGGGTTTTTGTGTCTCTATCTCCTTCAGTTCTGCTCTGATCTTAGTTATTTCTTGCCTTCTGCTAGCTTTTGAATGTGTTTGCTCTTGCTTCTCTAGTTCTTTTAATTGTAATGTTAGACTGTCAATTTTAGATCTTTCCAGCTTTCTCTTGTGGGCATTTAGTGCTATAAATTTCCCTCTACACACTGCTTTAAATGTGTCCCAGAGATTCTGGTATGTTGTATCTTTGTTCTTATTGGTTTAAAAGAACATCTTTGTTTCTGCCTTCATTTTGTTATGGACCCAGTAGTCATTCAGGAGCAGGTTGTTCAGTTTCCATGTAGTTGAGTGGTTTTGATTGAGTTTCTTAGTCCTGAGTTCTGCACTGTGGTCTGAGAGACAGTTTATTATAATTTCTGTTCTTGTACATTTGCTGAGGAGTGCTTTACTTGAAATTATATGGTCAATTTTCAAAGAAGTGTGATGTGGTGCTGAGAAGAATGTATATTCTGTTGATTTGGGGTGGAGAGTTCTGTAGATGCCTATTAGGTCTGCTTGGTGCAGAGCTGAGTTCAATCCCTGGATATCCTTGTTAACTTTCTGTCTCATTGATCTGTCTAATGTTGACAGTGGGGTGTTGAAGTCTCCCATTATTACTGTGTGGGAGTCTAAGTCTCTTTGTAAGTCTCTAAGGACTTGCTTTATGAATCTGGGTGCTCCTCTATTGGGTGCATATATATTTAGGATAGTTAGCTCTTCCTGTTGAATCGATTTCTTTACTACTATGTAATGGCCTTCTTTGTCTCTTTTGATCTTTGATCGTTTAAAGTCTGTTTTATCAGAGACTAGTATTGCAACCCCTGCTTTTTTGTTTTCCATTTGCTTGGTAGATCTTCCTCCATCCCTTTATTTTGAGCCTATGTGTGTCTCTGCATGTGAGATGGGTCTCCTGAATACAGCAAACTGATGGGTCTTGACTCTTTATCCAATTTGCCAGTCTATGTCTTTTAATTGGAGCATTTAGTCCATTTACATTTAAGGTCAATATTGTTATGTGTGAACTTGATCCTGTCATTATGATATTAGCTGGTTATTTTGCTCGTTAGTTGATGCAGTTTCTTCCTAGCATCGATGGTCTTTATATTTTGGCGTGTTTTTGCAATGGCTGGTACTGGTTGTTCCTTTCCATGTTTAGTGCTTCCTTCAGGGTCTCTTGTAGGGCAGGCCTGGTGGTGACAAAATCTCTAAGCATTTGCTTGTCTGTAAAGGATTTTATTTCTCCTTCACTTATGAAACTTAGTTTGGCTAGATATGAAATTCTGGGTTTAAAATTCTTTTCTTTAAGAATGTTGAATATTGGCCCCCACTCTCTTCTGGCTTGTAGAGTTTCTGCCGAGAGATCTGCTGTTAGTCTGATGGGCTTCCCTTTGTGGGTAACCCGACCTTTCTCTCTGGCTGCCCTTAAGAGTTTTTCCTTCATTTCAACTTTGGTGAATCTGGCAATTATGTGTCTTGGAGTTGCTCTTCTTGAGGAGTATCTTTGTGGTGTTCTCTGTATTTCCTGAATTTGAATGTTGGCCTGCCTTACTAGGTTGGGGAAGTCCTCCTGGATGATATCCTGAAGAGTGTTTTCCAACTTGGTTCCATTTTGCCCCTCACTTTAAGGCACCCCAATCAGACGTAGATTTGGTCTTTTCACATAATCCCATACTTCTTGAAGGCTTTGTTCATTTCTTTTTCCTCTTTTTTCTTTAGACTTCTCTTCTCACTTCATTTCATTCATTTGATCCTCAATCACTGATACTCTTTCTTCCAGTTGATCGAGTCGGTTACTGAAGCTTGTGCATTTGTCATGTATTTCTCGTGTCATGGTTTTTATCTCTATCAGTTTGTTTATGGCCTTCTCTGCATTGATTATTCTAGTTGTCCATTCTTCCATTCTTTTTTCAAGATTTTTAGTTTCTTTGTGCTGTGTACATAATTCCTCCTGTAGCTCTGAGAAGTTTGATGGACTGAAGCCTTCTTCTCTCAATCATCAAAGTCATTCTCCGTTCAGCTTTGATCCGTTGCTGGCAATGAGCTGCGTTACTTTGGAGGGGGAGATGCGCTCTTATTTTTTGAATTTCCAGCTTTTCTGCCCTGCTTTTTCCCCATCTTTGTGGTTTTATCTGCCTTTGGTCTTTGATGATGGTGACGTACTGATGGGGTTTTGGTGTGGGTGTCCTTCCTGTTTGATAGTTTTCCTTCTAACAGTCAGGACCCTCAGCTGTAGGTCTTTTGGAAATTGCTTGAGGTCCACTCCAGACTGTGTTTGCCTGGGTATCAGCAGCAGAGGCTGCAGAAGATAGAATATTGCTGAACAGCCAGTGTACCTGTCTGATTCTTGCTTTGGAAGCTTCGTCTCAGGGGTGTACCCCACCATGTAAGGTGTGGGGTGTTGGTCTCCACCTAGTGGGGGATGTCTCCCAGTTAGGCTACCCAGGGGTCAGGGATCCATCCACTTGAGCAGGCAGTCTGTCCATTCTCAGATCTCAACCTCCATGTTGGGAGATCCACTGCTCTCTTCAAAGCTGTCAGACAGTGTCGTTTGCATCTGCAGAGGTTTCTGCTGCTTTTTGTTCAGCTGTGCCCTATCCCCAGAGGTGGAGTCTGCAGAGACAGGTAGGCCTCCTTGAGCTCCTGTGGGCTCCACCCAGTTCGAGTTTCCCAGCGGCTTTTCTATCTACTTAAGCCTCAGCAATGGCAGGTGCCCCTCCCCCAGCCTCACTGCTGCCTTGTGGTTAGATCGTAGACTGCTGTGCTAGCAATGAGGGAGGCTCCGTGGGTGTGGGACCCTCTTGGCCAGGTGTGGGATATAGTCTTCTGGTGTGCTCGTTTGCTAAGATCCTTGGTAAAGCGCAGTATTAGGGTGGGAGTTACCCGATTTTCCATGTGTTGTGTGTCTCAGTTCCCCTGGCTAGGAAAAGGTACTCCATTCCCCCTTGTGATTCCCAGGTGAGGCGATGCCTCGCCCTGCTTCAGCCCTCGCTGGTTGGGCTGCAGCAGCTGACCAGCACCGATTGTCTGGCACTCCCTAGTGAGATGAACTCAGTACCTCAGTTGAAAATGCAGAAATCACCCGTCTTCTGTGTCGCTCGCGCTGGGAGTTGGAGACTGGAGCTGTTCCTATTCGGCCATCTTGCTCCACCCCTCTTCTGCTTTATCTTCATCCATCACTTCTCCTCTTGAGAATATTTGCCTTGTTCCAGTCCCTTGTGCATTTTCAGAGTAACCACTCCTGCAAATGTCAGATGTCTACCTGTGAAAAGAAAGCAATAGATCGTTGACTTTATTTGTTGTGATTTCCAAGAGATGCTTTCCTACCCTCTGCCTACTTTTCTCCCTCTGTGGATAAAACTCTTTAGTGGAAATGGGCAAAATGTTTTGCTTTGATTTAGATTCCACAGGATGAGATAGTCAGAAAGCAAATGGTCTGAAAACAGGGAAGAGTTTAGTGTATTTTGGAAAAAAAAATCGAGGTATGTCGTTAACTACTCTAAAGGGGAACCTCTTTACCTGTGCTCCCCCAATCTTTTGCACATGTTTACATGAATAATTCTTTTCTAGAAAAAGGTATATTCTTAATCCAATAACTGCAGGGCCTAACTGTACTACACTCCATGCTTTCAGTATCCAGCACCAACTTCTTATTTTTGTCGATCCCCTTACTATCTTAAAATGCCTCTCTAAGGATATCATTATTTCTTGTCTTGAAAGCCTAAATAGTGGCTAAATACTAATTCTTACTCACATGAGATGGCATATGGCGAGGGATGCCATTCCAGTGCAATTGGGGAAAAACTGCCCACTTAACCAATCACAAAGCTCTCCTAAAAGGAAAAAAAAATCTATAATTCCAAGTAATTTATGTTGATACTCTCCTGATTCAAGGAAATCATGATTAAGTACCTCCCCCCATCCCCTCTTAAATGTGCGTTGTGCTTGAAAACTTGCTTCCAAAGAGTAGTATATGGAAAAAGGGAAAAAATAACTGTACAGTAGCTATTGTAAACATTACTAAAAACTTGGCAAATACAATGGTGGCCAGGTATTTGAAGTTAACATCAACCATGGAAGTCAGGTTGGTAGCATGCACACTTGGTTTGATGGGATAAGAGCAGCAGTTCACCTTTGTTGCTTTCCTCTCAACAACTCATAACCCCAGTCTCACTGTGAGAAGAATATCAAACAAACCCAAACTGAGGGATATTCTACCAAAAAAATCTGACAAGTATTTCTTAAAACTGTCAAGATCATAATAAACAAGAAAAGCCTCAAAAATTGTCACAGGCCAGAGACTAAGGAGTTAGACAACAAAATATAATGTTGACATTACAGAAAAATGACATTAAGAAAAAACTAGTAAAACTCTAATAAAATATGGAATTCAGTTAATAGTAATGGTGCTCTGAAGAGACTAATAACATTTTTTGGCAATAGTAATGAATAGTAATGTACCAATATTGATCTCTTTATTGTGACAAATGGTAGTGTAAGATGTTATAATAGGGAAAATTGGTTGAGGGGTATACTGGAGCTCTACTAACTTTTCTGCAAATCTAAAACCTCTAAAATGAAAAGTTTATATATGAGAAAGCAATTAATACATTACTACTTAAAGTCATGCAAATAGCATCTGATATTAAATTTAAGAGAGATATATAGACTTTTTACTTGTATTGATATTTTAAAATCTTTTAAAATTGGAAGATACAGTAAAAATAGGGTGAAGGAAAAAGAAAGCTGGAAATGAACATTACTTGAATGCTATTATTTATTAGGCACATTTCTGAACTTTCATCCATCTTATCTCCTTTAAATCTACAGCAAGAGTCCCATTACATTGAGGAGAAAATTGAGGCTGAAAGTATGGGAAACAACTCAGGGTCTTATAGCTACAAAATCCATAGAAGATATAAGAATAAAAGTCAGGGAGTGGAAGAATGGAAAGGAACTATAAAGGGCTGAGGGATGTGGGGAAGGGAGGCAGAAGGAAGAGGGTGAGTCAAGATCCCCAGGACTCTCCACGATTTTGTGATGATGGGTGTGTTTTCTGGCATGGTGCTCTGAAGAGACCAATAATTTTTGGCAACATAACTTATAGCTGTTAAGGTTGAAGTCTATGACAGTGAATTTTAAATAGATTTGAGATCATTTTCTGTTTTCTCACAAGATTATATACAGCTATGTAATGATTTTTTTCCCATGTTTTATTGATAAAAATTCTTTCTATGGATTCAAGTTACACTAAAGTTTTCTTATAAATTCATATGAGAAAGCCTCAAAAATACTGAACTTTTTTACATTTGGATGCCATAACCATAACTAAAGATACATGCCTAACACTGAATAAATAAGCTTTGACACAAAGCATTGATGCTTACTTCTCATTTTGTAATTTATTAATAAGGCAAGGATAATGTATGTGTTTCTGTAAAATTTTCTTCTGAATAATTTTTTCTCTAACCTTGTTGCTATGGGGACAGGGTCTTTGTTTGATTAGACTCTTGGACACTCTGGCTCTCACTCTTTTCTATTATCACCTGGCTAGTAGGCATTTTGTTAAAAGATATGGCTTGATTAGTGTAAACAAATATCACTACTTCTGTTCACAGGAATAGATTGTTCCTTTTTTTGGTCAAAGATACATCTAGCCAGAAAGAGTCTCTTCATCCCAGTGGTTAATAATGTATTTCAACATGAATTATTTTCTTCCAGTGTCAGACCATCAGAAGATATAAATTTAGGCATAAAATATAAGGAAAGAAGTACCTGCATGAAAGAAACACAAAAACCTTATTATGGTGAAGTTATAAAAAAATCATTCAGTAAGTAGTCTCTGTTGTTAATGTATTTTTATAATGTTATTTAATAGATTAGTGTGAATACAAATGGCTACTCTGTGTGTTGGGAATGTACCTATTCCTTAATAAACATGAATATAATGTCCTGTGAACCCCATTTAACAAAGGAGAAAATTGAGGTACAGAGACATTAAGTCACCTGTCCAAGGCCTCACAGAATACTAGCGGAAAAAGTATAAGGTCTAAGTCAGTGTGTTGGACCACTCTTGTATTGCTATAAAAAAATGCTAGAAACTATATAATTTATTTTTTAAAAAAGAGGTTTAATTGGCTCACAGTTCTGCAGACTGTACAGGAACTATAATGTTGGCATCTGCTTGGTGGAAGGTGAAGCAATAGCAGGCACGTCACAGGGTGGGAGCAGGAGCAAGAGGGAGTGGGGGAGGTGCTACACACTTTAAACAGCCAGATCTCTGAGGACTGACTACCATGAGGACAGCACTAAGCCGTGAGGGAATCACCCTCATGACCCGAACACCTCTCAACAGGCCTCATCTCCAACACTAGGGATTACATTTCAGCATGAGATTTGGGCAGGGACAAGTATCCAGGGTAAATCATTCCATCCCTGGCACCTCCAAATCTCATGTCCTTCTCCCATTGCAAAATAAAACCATTCCTTCCCAATAGTCCTCCAAAGTCTTAACTCATTCCAGCAATAACTTAAAAGTACAAAGTTCAAAGTTTCATTTGAAACAAGGTAAGCTTCTTCCACCTACAAGCCTGTAAAATAAAAAACAAGTCATTTACTTCCAAGATAAAATGGGCGGTGGGGGTGTGGGGGGAGTGGGGGGCGGGGCGGGTGAGATAGGCGTTGGGTAAACATTTTCATTCCAAAAGGAGAAATTGGCCAAAAGACAGGGGCTATAGGCTCCAGGTAAGTCTGAAATTCAGCAGGGCAGTCATTACATCTTAAAGCTCCAAAATAATCTCCTTTGATTCCATGCCCACATCCAGGGCACAATGGCACCAAGGGTAGGCTCCCAAGGTCTTGCACAGGTCTGCCACTGTGTCTCTGCAGGGTACAGCCCCTGTGGTTGTTCTCATGGGTTAGAGTTGAGTGCCTGCAGCTTTTTCAGGCATAGGATGCAGCTGCCAGTGAATCTACCATTCTCAAGTGCGGAGAACGGTGGCCCTCTTTACAGAGCTCCACTAGGCAGTGCCCCAGTGGGGACTCTGCATGAGACCTCCAACCCTACATTTCCCATCTGCACTGTGCTAGTAGATGTTCTCTGTGAGGGGTCTGCCCTGCAGCAGGTTTCTTGCTGGGCACCCAGGATTTTTTTTTTATATTCTCTGAAATCTAGATGAGGCTGCCAAGCCTCCTTCTCTCTTGCAGTCTATTTACCTGCAGGCTTAGCATCACATGGAAGCCACCAAAGCTTGTGGCTTACTCACTCTGGAGTGGCTGCCTGAGTTGTATCGGGCTCTTTGAGCCACAGCTGGAGCTGGAGCAGCAGGGATACGGAGAACAGTGCTATAGTCCTTGTAGGCCTGTGGGCCTGTGATGGGAGGGGCTGTCTAGAAGGCCTTCAAGGCCTTTTACCTGTTGTCTTGGATATTAGCTCTTGGCTCTCTTTTAGTTATACAGATCTCTTTGGCAAATGGTTGCTCCAGAGCCTGCTTGAATTCCTCTCCTGATAATGCTTTTTGTTTGTTTGTTTGCCACATGACAGGGCTTCAAATTTCCTAAACATTTATACTCTGCTTTTTCTTTAAATATAACTTCCAACTTTTAATCATTACTTTGCTCCTACATCTAAGCTAGGCTATTAGAAGCAGCCAGGGAATATCTTGATGCTCTGCTGTGTAGAAATTTCTTCTGCTAGATACCCTAAATTATCAATGTTAAGTTCAAGCTTCCACAGATGCCTAGGCCATGAACACAATGCAGCTGAAGTCTTTGGTAAGGCATAATATGGGTGACCTTTGTTCCAGTTCCCAGTACGTTCTTCATTTCCATCTGAGACCTTGTCGGCCTGTACTTCACTGCACACATCACTGTCAGCATTTTGGCTACTACCATTTAACCAGTTTCTAAGAATTTCCAAAATTCCCCTCATCTTCCTGTCTTCTGAGTTCTCCAGACTCTTCCAAGCTCTGCCAATTAGCCAGATCCAAAGCCACTTGCACGTTTTTAGGTATCTTTTTAGCAATGCCCCACTCTTGGTACCAATTTTCTGTGTCAGGCCATTTTTTGCATTGCTGTAAAGAAATATCTGAGACTAGGTAATTTATAAAGAAAAGGGATTTAATTGGGTCACCGTTCTGCAGGCTGTACAGGTATGGCACCAACATTTGCCCACCTTCTGGTGAGGGCCTCAGAAACCTTACAATGATGGTGGAAGGTGAAGGGGAAGCAGGCAATATCACATGGTGAAAGTAGGAGCGAGTTGGGGGTAGTGCCACACACAGTTAAACCACCAGATCTTGTGAGAACTCACTCACTATTGCAAAGACAGCACCAAGGGAATGGCACTAAACAATTCATGAAAAAATATATCCCCATGATCCAGTCATCTTCTACCAGGCCCCATCTCCAACACTGGGGATTACAATTCAATGTGAGATTTAAAGGGAACAAATATCCTAACTGTATTAGTCAGAAAATATGTGTGAAGTACCTAATACAGTTCTAAAAAAAGAGATGGCACCAGAATTTTTATTATTTCCCTTTAGTGTTTAAGAAATGAAGATGAATAAAAACTATTTTTGCTCTCAGAAATCCTGAAGCCACACAGAACAATGCATTAGTCTAGTTGTTGACTGACCAGAAAAGAATTATAAGACCAGTAACCTAAAACAAAGGAATCATTATTATACTAAGGTATATTGTTTAGAAACATAGATGAGAATCCTTCCTGAAGCTTTATTTTATATTAAAAATATCTTTTCAATTTATGTCCAAGGGAATGTCACACTTTCATACAGCAGATATGTTGATTTCTAAATTTCTGATGAAATTTTGCTGTAAAAAGCTGCCTAATTATTTGTTAACATTCAATGCCCATTTATCAAGTAATCTCCACAGAATTTTTGTTAGGTTTACATGAGATAGATATGTAAAGCACTTTGACTACTGCCTGGCATATTACAGCAACGAATACAATCTTATTAGTAATGTTGTTATTGTTATACCTCGGAGCATAACCTTTGGGATTAAATATATTTCAGCTTACGTCCATGGTCTGCTATTTAACAGTTACGTGAACTGAGACAAACTACTAAAGCATCATAAGCCTCAGTTTCCTCATCTGTCTTAAGGGCACAATGATACCTTACATGTTGTAAAGATTTCTTCTTTAATTTGACCTAGCACATTAAGTTTTCAAGGAGTGGTCCCTGGCCTAGCACCATAAGCATCAACTGGAACTTACTAGAAATGTAAATTATAGGACCCTCATCCCTGCTTTCCTCCATTAGTCAGAATCCAAGGGGGTCACACAGCAGTCTATGTTTTAGTAAGCCCTCCAGGTAATTCTGATGCCTGTTATAGTTTGAAATCCACTAACATAAAACAAGACTTGTTCCATATCAGCTGCTGAATATGGATTAGTTTCCTTTTCTTAGGTACTGAGCCACCATCATGACAAAAACCCAGTTCCTACCTTCACAGAACTAACAAAGAAACATAAAATTATATCTCAAATTGAGCTTTTATAGATTTCCATTCTATTATCCAATTATTACATGAAGCACAGAGAATTTCTTTTCACTTTGTTCAAGACTTTGCTTTTAAGAGCATGATTAAAATAGATTTCTATCATCTCATTGTGTGCATAATAAATACACTAACACAGCTCTGGTTTATTTGATAACATTATTTTAAAAGTACCTGCCAATTCAAAATTTTAGATGTTTTGTTAAACTAAACACTGAAAAAAATAGATTCCATTTCACAAAGGATACAATTTTCTTGTAGATAAAAGAAAAACTGGAGCTTTTCCAAAACTGCAGAATATTCATTTTCAAGGGAAAATAGCAGAAAAATACAAAATAAAAAAAATGAATGGGAAGCCTTGAGTTCCTTTTGGTTCCTTTGAATAAAAAGCACTATGGATTTATTTTGAACAGCTGTGTTTATAGGGTTTGCAGATCACTGCAGCTGTACCAGCTGAGTAATAGGAAGGTTAAATTTATAAATGTTAACTTGAAAATGTGCTAGCTCTTTTCAAGGAATTAATGTTATTGTACTCTTTTTCTCCCTGTCTTCCTCTAAAACCTGCTGTTGTGAAGGTGCATTTAGGTCATTAAGCATTGGAGTCCTGGAAGAGCTGCCGGAAGTGAATAAACCTGCTTTCCTTCTAGACCCTGAGAAATACTTTAGGAAAGAGCCAGAGGAGGAGCATCCCCAAATTCCAGAGGCCCCGTCACTTTTTGAAAGTAAGTTCTCAGCCATCATACACCTCTACTATCCCTTTTCATGAAACTTAATCATTTAAAAATAGAGTAGAAAAGCATGAAAATAACAAGTGTTTGCCTTGTAGGTTGCCGTGAAACAAAGTGTGGTTTGACTGTTAAGATTTATAGTTCAGCTGCTGATCTGTGCTTTCAGATAGGACAGCCAACAGGCTGGGATATATGAAATGAATATTTTTATTTTGTTCCTTTTCTGAAGTTAGAATGCCACGAACACGTATCCATGAATCTTCCATGGATGAGAATCTCTCTCCCCAAATAACCTTAATTTTCAAAACCGTTGCTGGAGGAAGCCATCATAAGACCCCTTTAGAACACAGTGTCTGGCAATCTTGTTTATTTTTATGTGAAACACTCTAAATAGAGACGACTTAAAATGTATTGTCTTAAAGTCTTCCAGCTGCAGAGCTAGGCTAATGAGATGAGAAGACAAGAAAGCTTAAGTTGGAAACTATAAGTGAATGATGTCTAAAGATATAGAAACAAGATGTACAAAATAATTCTTTATTTTTCAGACTATTATAGTCTTCTGAACTCTTAAAAGTTTGAGGAATAATTCTGTAGAAAAATTCTTCCAGCAAAGAAGGGTCCTGTGGGAGAATAGGTAACACAACCTGATTCTCAGTGAAGCACTCAGAAAGCATATGGACACTGCAGGGAAGCTCATTTAAAATAATTAATAAAAAGTTCAAGTTTTCAGCTTGTAAGAATCAGAAAAAATCAGAATTAAACTAAGCCATCTGAGATCTGTGGTTTCAAAACTGTTAAAATCCTCTGAGCTGGGATTCAACATCATCCTAGAGAAACAATAATGTTTGCAGTAGAAAGGTGTTTCCTTATATCCACAGTTAGGGAAGTTTAAGAGTCTCCTCTTTGCTTTGTGCCTATGGAAAGGGAGAACAGCTGGTCAACATTTTTGTTGTTGTTGAAATTCTACTTATAGGCAAGGTACAGCTGTCATACTTCATTACCATAGTTTACAGTCTAATTATTATCAGGTATTTTTTTTCTTTTTCTTTAAAAAAAAAACATTTTCTTAGAATTTCTCTTTGCTTGCTCTTGTGTGGGTAATCTATGGTTTCTGCTCATTTCTCTTAAAAACGAAGCCAGAACTTTAGGGCTTTTTTGCGGGCTCAGAAAATGATACCCCAAAATATGCCACTTTGGCATGTTAAGTGCTTTGAATGAAGTGGATTGAAAGGCCTCAGAACCAGTCTCTCTTACGTTCTCCTGCTGTCTACCCTGCTTTTCCTTTCAAAGTTCAGGGAGGGTTTCTCTCTGAAATTCCCCCATCTGACTGAGGAGGGTTCTTCCTAAAGAAATGCAACTGGGCCGGGCGCGGTGGCTCAAGCCTGTAATCCCAGCACTTTGGGAGGCCGAGACGGGCGGATCACGAGGTCAGGAGATCGAGACCATCCTGGCTAATATGGTGAAACCCCGTCTCTACTAAAAATACAAAAAACTAGCCGGGCGAGGTGGTGGGCGCCTGTAGTCCCAGCTACTCGGGAGGCTGAGGCAGGAGAATGGCGTACACCCGGGAGGCGGAGCTTGCAGTGAGCTGAGATCCGGCCACTGCACTCCAGCCTAGGCGACAAAGCGAGACTCCGTCTCAAAAAAAAAAAAAAAAAAAAAAAAAAAAAAAAAAAGAAATGCAACTGTAGTGAACCCCCTCTCTAGGAATCTCATCAAACAACCTGTAAATGTTATTTATCAGAGGAGAAATTAAAAGTCATCACCACATCCAAACAGGCTATTGCCTACTTTTCTGGAGGATGCTCTAAATAACTCTTTTTTAACCTAAAAGACTACCTGCATAATAAGACAACCTTTGTCCACAGTGCAGTTCTACCCCTCACCTTTTAAAACTTGTCATCAGCTCCGCCAGAGCACAAAGAAACTTTGTCCCGGGCTATTTTCTGTTCCTTGGGCTCATTCATTTCCTCTAAAAAGTATTTACTCTTCCTGTAAAATTGCCTACCCCCTCACCCTCCCTCCTCCACCCTGCCATTTGCCATTTCCCTCTTCTCTGTGAATAGGGTATTTAAACTTCAACCCTCTGGCCCTTCTTTGAGTCTCATATTTTGTGGGGTTTTCATGCACATGTGTACATTAATAAATTTGTATATTATTACCTGTTAATCTTCGTGTTTTCAATGTACTTCAATAAGCTCAATTGCCCAGCCTCCAGAGGGAAGGTTTAAACTCCCCTACAGCTCTAAATAATTCTTAGTGTGGCTGATAAGGATTTCAGTCTGTCATCCCATCATTTTTCACCAGGATGACTCACTTTTAAGAATGAAATGGGGGCTGGGCATGGTGGCTCGTGCCTGTAATCCCAGCACACTGGGAGGCCAAGGCGGGTGGATCATGAGGTCAGGAGATTGAGGCCATCCTGGCCAACATGTTGAAACTCTGTCTCTACTAAAATACAAAAAATTAGCTGGGCATGGTAGTGCATGCCTGTTGTCCCAGCTGCACAGGAGGCTGAGGCAGGGGAATCTCTTGAACTCGGAAGGTGGAGGCCAAAATTGCACCACTGCACTAGCCTGTCAGGGGGGAAAAAAAAAGAATGAATATGGGAAGTACTTATCTTGTCCTTGTGAGCCACAAATAGACATGAAACAGGAACGACCACTAAAAAAGATCCGGACATAGGACAAGGTTGTAAAGATAGTCCAGATACAGGTATACATACAGGAGGAAACCGAGACAGAAAATGGAGTCAGAATTGAGGCAAGATGAATAGGTGACAGAGAATATGCAAAAGCTGGAGGAAAGAAGCGAGAGAGACAGGTAATGAAAGCAGAAAAGACCTCTCTTCAGTGGGTGAGAGTTCCTGCTTCTATGAAGAATCTTTTATATAATCTGTGGCAGCAGGAAGCCACACATGAATTCTTCACATGGGCAGGGAAGATGTGTGGGTGAAGAGGTGGGGTTAATGGCTGGGCAGAAATAACCAAAATACTTAAAAGACTCTAATAAATTTTCAAAGAGAATTTTTTTCCCCTGGATTTCTTATTAAAATTTCCTGTAACTTCCCCACGGTTTTTAAAAGATGTTTTCTTTCTTTTGGTTTTTAATTTTCTTTCTTCAGTTTTTCTTCTTTTACTTCCCTGTTTTGAAAGTGTTTCCTCTTACTTGCCTTTTCTGCAAGTGAAAATAATTTTCTTTTAAAAGCTTCACCAACTTGTGAGAGAAACAGATGCAGATTATTGATGACATAGGACACCACCAATGAGGTTCCATGAAAATGCCAGGAAAAAAGTTTGACTCATTCTGGCTGGAGCATGGGAAAGAATTCAGTCACATTCGAGCTGGGACTTAAAAGATGAGTGGGTCAAAGATGAGGGAGAAAACAAGGAAATAGTGAGGAAGGACATATCAAGGTTGAGGAAAGAGCAAAAGTCAAAATGAATCCAAGTTGGCTACAATGAGTGACTTCAGGCATTGAGACATTAACTGAGTTTTACACGTGTTAGTAGAGGTAAAGTAAAATGTGTTTGGAAGGTGTTAAGTTAGAGGTACTGGTGTGCCATTTACAAATAAAGTTCTGGAGGATTGAAGCAGATTGTATATACACTCTGTGATATCATAGTCTTTCACAAGCAGATACTGAAATAATGTTTGTTCATTTTTGTATTTAGCTTTTCCTAGGCTAGATTGCATATAGTAGCATTTGTGCTGGATGCTGAAGATGCAGAGATAATATGTAGATACCCAGCCTTCAGAGATCTTGACATCGAAGTGGAGTGGGGAAATAGATACATAGACAAATAATTATATTCTACAACAAGGGCTATGATAGAGATATATACTGCATACTATGGGAACACATGAAAATCCAGAGATGACTTTTCAGGAAAACCAGAGTATACCCGAACTAGATGTTAAAAGTTAAGTTGCTATGAGCCAGGTTGGAAAAAAAAAAAAAAAAAAAAAAGCGAGGGATGATACTCTGGTAGAGGAGTGGTATAGGCAGCTCTAAGGTGGTATAAATAATATGATGTGCTAAGGGAGTTACATGTAGTTGCCACTGGCTGGGTTCTAGAAGGAGCTTGAAGAGAACGAGGCTAGACAGGTAGGTGGGGGGCAATGGAGCATCTAGTAAACTATACTAAGGACTTTGACATTTATTTAATCAGAAGTAGGGAGCTATTGAAATATTTTAATCATTCTGAATTTTACCATTTTATATCCTATATTACCTCTTCAATGTTTATATTTATTTGTATTATTCTTAAAGTGATTGTTCTAGAAGTTACAATGCTTTTTCCTGTGCTCTTTATTCCTTCTTGTGACACTAGGCTTTCATCTGAGACCATTTTCCTTCAGTCTGAAGAATTTTCTACAGAATTTCTTAAAATATGGGCCTGCTTGTGAATAATTTTCCCAGCTTTTAGATGTCTGAAAGATGTATTTATTTCATTTTGACTTTGGAAGGATATTTTCATTGGATTTAAAACTCTAGATGTCAGGGTTGTTGTTATTGTTGTTGTTTCAACTTTTTAAAGTTAACATATTTCCCTGCATCCATAGTTTCTGTTTAAAATCCTGCTCTTAATATTATTGAATCATCTTATTCTGGCTGCTTTTAAAATCTTTCTCTTTAGCCTTGGTTTTCAGATGTTTTACTGTGATGAGTCTAAGTACTGTTTTGTGTGTGTGTGTGTGTGTGTGTGTGTGTGTGTGTATTTATGCTACTTGGGGTTCATAGAAAGTTATCGAATGCATCTTTCTTCAATTTTGAATAATTCTCAGCCATTATCTTTATCCAAATTATGTTTTATTCTATTCCTGCTCTCTTCTGTGATGGAATAGCAATTACACATATGCTAGACTGTTTAATTATATCACAAATGTTTTTGATGCTCCTTTAATAAGTGGAATTAAAAAATGGAATAAATAAAATGGAAGAACATTTTATTTTTTTAGGTAGGCTTCATTTTGTATATTTTATATTGACCAGTCTGCTTTTAAACCCATCTAATCAGTTCCCAGTTTCAGATTATACATTTATGTATATCTGAAATTATATATATACACACATATTTATATACTTTCAGTTTTAGAATGCCACTTGAATCTCTTTTATACAGATTATAGTTCTCAGTTAAATTTTTTTCATCCATTTTGTTCATCTTTTCTCTCTGTTTTTGAAACATGTTTATAATGGTAATTTTTAAAGTCCTGGTTGACTAACTCCAATATCTGGATAATCCTTGGGTTGCTTCTAATACATGTTTTTTTCCTCTTGGTTTTTAGTCTCATTTCTCCTGCTTCTCTACAAGTCCTGTAATTTTTTATTATATGACAGAAAATTTAAAAGATCTATAGACACCAAAATTAATATTTTCTCTCAGCAATCCGTTCACTCTTTCCTTAATTCAGCAGAGAGAATAAGACGCTGATGACCTTAATCTAATTAGGACTTGAGCCGGGTCAGTGCTGAGGTACAGGTTTAGTTAGGCTTAGTCCACTTCTGATTTCAAATGTCTGTTTTAGGTTTCTCCTTTTAGTGGGGTATTGTCTCCCACGTACTGCAAAACTGCAGAAAACATTACTCTGCATTTCCAGTCCAATCCACAGTCTCCCACACCACCCCAGGGCTCAGAGAATGTCCTATGGGAAAGAAGGACCAAACTCTGACATTTTTCTAGATTCCAATACATCACACCAACCCACATAGCCATCAAAACACTTCCAAATTTACTTTCCCATGATAGAGTCTCTCAGTCGAATGCAGGTCTGTTTCTTAGCAATGCCCAAACATAATAAATCCTCAGAAAGAAGAAAATACTTGCAATTTTAGCTCATCTAGGAAGGGCCCTACCATCTCGGGAATTACTTATTTTGGTCATCATTGCTTCCACAGCCTTCTGATGGCTTTAAACATATCATTTGTAATTTATCTTTTTTTTTTTTTTCCTATCTGGTGCAGTGAGAAAGATAACCTGCAACTACCTATTAAATCCTATCCAGAAACAAAATTCCTGTTGAAATGTTTAAAACAAAGTGTCATGACCAGATCTGCATTTTAGAGAAGCGTTCTGAAAACTGTGGTAGATACATTAGTCTAATGGGGCTAGACTGAAGGCAGCAATATTATAGTAATGAGAACTTGCGTGCAGTCAGCTCTCTGCTTTTGAGTCATCACTTCGCCTTCTACTATTCGTTTATATCTGAATAAATTATTCACCCTAGTAAGTCTCAGTTTATTTTTCATCTGTAAAATTGGGATAATGATGCCTGCCTCTTGGAGTTATGTGGGTTGATTATAGCGCGATAGCTAGCACACTAACCATTCACTAGATGATATCTATTATGATTTTGAAGATGAGGAAAACCTAGAAAGGAAATAACTAGCTTGAGAGACATTAAGGAGGTTGAATTTAAAGGATTTTGTACCCAATAAGAGATGTATGTCGATCAGTCTTCTAGTTTGGGTAACTATGTTGAAGTAAAAAGACTATCACTGAGAGAGGAAATACAGAAGAGGATGATATAGAGTTAGAAAATGACATTAGTTTCTAAGATATGTTGCGATGGAGGTGACTATGGGACACTTACTAAAGAAAGCTGACACTTTTCCAACAAACTAGCCATCATAGAAAGGAAAAAGAAGTGATAACTGAAAAGAAACTATAGTTGATAGGCCTGTTTTAGAATTAAGTTCAATATTTTTCTTCTGATTTTAGATTTGATGCATGTGTATTATAGAAAATTGACTAGTAAGAAGTAAGCAGAACTCTAAGGAATATAGGAATAGGAAAATGAAAGAGCAGCCACTACTTCCCAGGCCTGAGATATATTGACCAAGGAAGAGTCCCACCCATCCCAGGGCTGCCTCACTGAATGGCAAACCCACAGAGATGCTGTATGTGGAACTTACCAGAAATCTACCACCAGGGTTTCAGGAGAAACTATCCATAGGAAGGTGCTGTTTCTCAGAACTTACTGCAAACCCATTAAGAGGGTACAGGGGAGGCTGTTCACACGGAAGAGTCACACAGTTGGCCTCTTGCTTGTCAAGGATTTTATGGAAAACCATTCATGGAGTGGTACCAGATAGGTGGCATATTGCTGACAGGGGAAACTGCTAGCTCTGGGTTCTGGAGAAGCCTTACCTGCGTTGCCGGAGTCTGGTGCTGGAAAAGCTACTGCAAGAGCTTGGTACTGGAGAAGTCATCCTATAAGAGCCTAGTGCTGGAGAAACTGCAGGGCAGGATTCTTGGGAGAGGAGCACAGAGAAACTGGAACTTGGAAGACAAATCCATTTCTCCTCCAGTGTCTCTCCATTGCCCCTTAGCCAACAACATGCCAGCTAGCAAAGGAGACATTGTAGGCTTGAGTCTGTCATCACAGAGCAGGCATCAAAAAGTTTGGGCAATACATTTGGGCATATTCTCATCTTATCTGCCCCTTCATGCTTGTTCTCCACTCCTGGTCCTTCTACAGCATGTTAGGACCTTTAAAATTACAGTTTTATCCCCAGTAAGTTATAAGGTGTGACGGTTGTCTTTGGGGGTGGGGGTGGGAATTGCAATTTATAAAGAGAATAAACCATGGAAATGATAAAGGTATAAAGACAAAATTTTAAGTGTAAGACTGGTTTCAAAACAAAGTTCTACTACTTGCTAGTTTTGTAAACTTAAGCAATTCAAGTAAACGCTGTGTGCCTTAGTTTCCTCAACTGAAGGTAGGCTTCATCTTAGTTATCATCATAATGTTTCTGTGAACATTAAATGATGTAACCCATGTGAAGCCCTTAGCACAGTGCCTGATACCTAGTAAGACTTGGATACATTTTATTTACTGGTAATGTCCTGTATTATTATTCAACTAAATAGTTCTACAGTGTAGGAATTACTATTCCCCACATTTTTTATATGAAGAATTGTGGCATAAAGAATTCAAATAACTGACCTAAGTTCACATAGATAGTAAGGCTAGAGCCTAGATGGGGATGCTAAAAAACTGACTCAGGTGTTTATGCTATTAATATTTCTAAATGCAGCCTCCCCTGTTCAAATAGTATTCAAATCAAATTCCCTAGTTGCTTATTCTTGCTCTTATTTCTAAAACCAGCCATTTTACTGTATTACCTCTTTTTATTATTTTCATTTAAAATTGTTCATCTTTTCAGAAGGATAATGCTGAATTAAAAAATTGTTATTATAAAACAACACTTCAAAAAACCTCAATTACCAATATATTTCTCCTGCACACTATCATTACAGAATCTACCTTATGTCTTTGTACTGCATTTTACCCACCTTGCTGCAATCTCCATAATTACCTCATGCATAAATTATTTGGCAATTGTACAATGAGAGGCATTTTGCCAGTCTCACTTTCAATGTCCTAAACTATCACTTTGGAACTTGGGACGGTTTTCAAACACTTTAAAATCCCCAGGTGATGTTTTAGCCATACCTGCTGGGTTTTTTATGTCCTTTGGTATTCTCTTTCTTTCCCTTTCAACTTGAAACATCTTTCTTCGCACTTTCCTTTTAGCTTTCAAGTTGTTCCCAGTTGGTTCTTAAACAGCTTGAAACCCCTCTTTGATATGCCTTATTTAAAATCCTGGAAGCTACTTAGAACTGGCTCTGGGTCAGGTTTTGCCAGTAAATTCCCCAGGACCCATTCACATTGTATCTGTAAAATCTTTAAAACTTGAAACAGTGTGGAGAAAATGCTCTATTAGTGATACTTCAGGTGAATTGTTTTGTTGTAGCTGTTGTTGTTCTGTGAAAGACAAAGTGTATGAAACAAAGAGATGGTTTTATTCAGCCTACTGCAGTACGGAGAAAGTTCATTAAACAGGAACATCTCAAAGACAAGAAAGGAGGTCTGAGCTTTTGTAGAGATAGGTAGATGAGAAAGTCATCTATGTTTCTTATAGGACTCATGAGGAAGGAAAGAGAGGGTCTTAGAATATACGAGAGGAGAGGAGTCCTTTGTGGTTAGCTGTTTCTAGAACATGAAAGGGTAGAGAGATTTCTTAAATGTCTTCACTTTCCAGGAGCACTGGACTGAGGTAAAGTTCAGCATTGTCAGTCTCATCCACCTTTTGTTTAAGAAAAATGAGTATCACTCATTGCTGAACAACCTAGAAGTGATCCTAAAGCTCCTGGGTGGGGCAAAGCAGAGTCTCAGAAATAGTCTCTCAGGGGTTCTTGTTGGTGTTGCTCCTACAAAACCACTTGAATTTATATTGCCAGGTGGAGGCAAAGGTCAGCTGTTTTGAAATCCTGAAGATCCTGGGAGAAAGGGATAGCTGCAAGGCAACCGAAAGTCTGTATACGGATCTGGGATGTCAGGTTTTAGTTCTTGGTAATGTCCTTAGGTGGGAGGGAGAAAAACTGAAAATATTAGTTTGGAAAGTAGTAGTTAAATGTGGAAAAAAAACACATAAGATTGAAAAGTTTGGAGAGTTGACAATTTGTGCAAGGTAGCAGACTCCAGTCCAATTTGAAGTAAATCCCAAAAGTGGTGTTTCCAAGGAGAAGAGGAAATCAAATCTCTAGTAGATAAGAAAAGTTTGCATATCCATCAGATACTTGCAACTTGAAAAGAGGGACAAAAATAATTCAAAAACAGTGAACTCAACCAGAATCTAACAACCCAGAAGGGTGTGCTGGAGATAATACATAGGGTTTCATTGGAACACACAATGTTTCACATTACCCCTTAAACTACAGGTGAAAAATATACACATAAGCTTTTAGTAAAATCTAGTTTAATGTATCTTTCTTTTAGAATATTATTTTAACTCTAGCACCAGTAAAGAAAAATAATCTTTGATATTATATAAAAGTTCTTACTTGAACAAACAATTAAAATGCAGGAAGAAAGCATTCATAGATATATACATTGACTATATGATAAACGAGAGATTGCTACACATGGCTTACCTCAGAACCTTTTAGATAGTGAACATCTAGAATGAACAGAAAACTCAGGGGCATTTTAAAAGTAGAAATCCTTCCTATTGCTCTACATTTTTGTTTACATAATACTAAATTATCTCAAAATTCACAAATACAATACACACATACCAAAAGTTGGGGTCTATAAAACAGAAGTCATTAATATGTGAACAACATATTTAAAAGGTTCAACAGGTCCCAAGCAACCATTATTCGAGAGTCATATGAAAACTATTGAAGTATTTTGATTAATCATCACCACTCTTTCTCACCAACCAGTTGCTTTGTTGCCTGGTTGTTACTGGATGGTGGCTGAAATAAAAGGACATTTGACAATACTGACCTAGAGCTTAGATTTAGAAATCAGAACCTTGACATCAAGATGCGGGCAGTGGATAGCAGCATGGGCATCACCTGGGAGCTCCTTAGAAATGCAGCATCTCAGGACCTACCCCAGATCTGTTGCATGAGAATTTGTATTTTAACGAGATCCCCAGGTGATTCTTATGCACATAAAAGTTTGATAAATAAGGATGATTTGTCTAGAAGACACAAAATAGGACACAGAATAGGAGGAAGAATGTGAATTAGGAAGGAGTTTTCAGAATGCCGTACACTCATAGACAGGTAGTCATTGCATACTACATTACATAGCTGCCAAGTCCCTTGTTGCCAGGGTATCTTTGTGAGTTTTGCCGCTGTTGTTCAGCTGATATAGTTAGTTGCCAATTAGCAGGCAAGGGAAAGACCAGAAGATAATATATAAACCAATTCTTCTGTGTTGAGATCCTTGAATCATTTTATTATAGAGAAAATGTTTTGGATACTTTCCTGACCACCACATCTTCCCTTTTCATCACTGTGAAAACAGCTTTTGGCTATCATTATAACAAACCTCGTCAGCCTGACCAAGTATAAAGAGAAGTGATGAGTATATAAATGTCATATTTTCCCAGGAAGGGAATAGTGAATGTAAGTGGTTACTGATAACACTAGATGTTAATTTTTTTTTTTTTTTTTAGACAGAGTCTTGCTCTGTCGCCCAGGCTGGGGTGCAGTGGCCGGATCTCAGCTCACTGCAAGCTCCGCCTCCCGGGTTTAGACCATTCTCCTGCCTCAGCCTCCCGAGTAGCTGGGACTACAGGCGCCCGCCACCTCGCCCGGCTAGTTTTTTTTTTTTTTTTTTGTATGTTTTAGTAGAGACGGGGTTTCACCGTGTTAGCCAGGATGGTCTCGATCTCCTGACCTCGTGATCCGCCCGTCTCGGCCTCCCAAAGTGCTGGGATTACAGGCTTGAGCCACCGCGCCCGGCCTAGATGTTAATTTTTAAGAACTTGGTTGTGGTTAAATGGATGTATATGTATATATATGATGTGGAGAATCACCCTTTTATCAATATTATAGGGTCCCCAGGTCTCTGGAATGCAGGGATTCCAAAGGGTGAGGAGTGAGCCAAAGCCTTTGCATGCCTGAAAGTTCCTTCATTCATGTGCTCATATATTCAACAAATGTACTTTTTGAATCCCTTTCCATGAACCAGATACAATGCTGGGTACTAGAGATATATGGTATACAAAGGCAAACAAAGTCTACTGCTGCTGAATTTATTGTCTAGGAATAGAGATAGGTAATAAGTAAGTAAATAAATAAAGATGATAAGTTTGGAGAGTGATATTGATAAGAGCTAAGAAGAAAATAAAACAAGATAATATAATAAGGTGACATTAGGAAGAACATCAGTGGAGGTCTCTCTGATATTTAAGCTAAATCCTAAGATAGAAAGTTCTGCAAAGATGTTGGGCCAGAATGTCCCAAGCACAGGAAACAAGTATGAAGCCACTGAGAACAAAATTGACATGTTCCAGGGACAGAAAAGCGGTCACTGTTGCTAGAATGGAGTGAGGAGACAGGTATCAGATGAGATTAGAGGGCGATCAGGGGTCTTGTCATGTGGGACCATGTTGCCTGGGAAAAAAAATTTGATTTAAGTATAAAGGGAAGCCTTCAGAAGATTTAAAGAGGAATGTGACCTGATGAATCTAGACACAGTGTCTGTTGCTCACTATTCTAAGCAAACTACTGTTCAGGATTCTAAATAAGTTATATGGCCTGGGAGGCAAGAAGTTGGAGGCTTGATGTTCCTAAGCTTGTGATCATATGGGAACTTGAGGGTGCTTTAAGATAAGCTGTATATTTATTTATTTATTACTTTTTAAAAATGTCAGCTTTTATTTTAGATACAGGGAACACACATGCAGGTCTGGTACATAGGTATATTGCACCCAGGTAATGAGCATAGTACACAATAGGTAGTTTTTCAAACCATGCCCCTTACTCCATCCCTGTCCTAGTAGTCCATAGTGACTATTTTTATCATATTTATGCCCATTTGTGCTCAATGTTTAACTCTTACTTATAAGTGAGAACATGTGGTATTTGGCTTTCTGTTCCTGCATTAATTTGCTTAAGATTATATCTTCCAGCTTCATCAGTATTGCTGCAAAAGACATGATTTCATCTTTTTTATGCTTGCATAGTATTCCATGGTGTGTGTGTGTGTGTGTGTGTGTGTGTGTGTGTGTATGTATCTGTGTGTGTGTATCTCGCATTTTCTTTATCCAATCCACCATTGATGAGTACCTAAGTTGATGACATGTCTTTGCTATTGTGAATAGCATGGTGATAACACATGAGTGCATGTGTGTTTTTGGTATAATGATCTATTTTCCTTTTGGTGTATTTCCAGTAGTGAGATTTCTGGGTCAAGTGGTAGCTCTGTTTTAAGTTATTTTAGAAATCTCCAAACAGCTTTCTGCAGTGGCCGAACTAATTTACATTCCTACCAATGGTGTATAAGCCTTCCCTTTTCTCCACAGCCTTGAAAGAATCTGTTGTTTTTTGACTTCATAATAGCCATTTTGACTGATGTGAGAAGGTATTTTATTGTGGTTTTGATTTGCATTTCTCTGATAATTAGTGCTGATGAATATTTTTCCTATGTTTTTTGGCCACTTGTGTGTCTTCTTTTGAGAAGTGTCCATTCATGTCCTTTGCCCATTTTTTGATAGTGTTGTTTTATGCTTGTTGATCTAAGTTTTTCTTTTAATAGAAATTGGACGTTGAATCTTTGTCAGATGAATAGTTTGTGAATATTTTCTCCCATTCTGTATGTTGTCTGTTTACTCTGCTGATGGTTTCTTTTGCTGTGAAGAAGCTTTTTTATTTATTTAGGTTCCACTTATCAACTTTTGTTCTTGCTACCATTGCTTTTTGGAGCTTAGCCAAAAATTCTTTGCTGAGACTGATGTCAATAAGGGTATATCCTAGATTTTCTTCCAGAAATTTTCTAGTTTTGGGTCTTATATTTAAATCTTTAATTCATCCTTAGTTAATTTTTGTATATATGTTGAAAGGTAAGGGTCCAGTTTCAATTGTCTGCATATGGTTAGCCAGTTATCTCAGCACCATTTATTGAACAGAGAGTCCTTTTTCCATTGGTTGTTTCTGTAGGACTTGTTGAAGATCAGATGGTTGTAGGTAGGCAGCATTATTTTTGAGTTATTTTATTCTTTTCCATTAGTCTATGTGTTTGTTTTTGTGTCAGTAGCATGCTGTTTTGGTTACTGTGGCCTTATAGTATAGTTTGAAGTCAGGTAATGTGATGCCTCTAGCTTTGTTCTTTTTGCTTATGATTCCTTCAGCGATTTGGGCTCTTTATTTTTGGTCCAATTTGAATTGTAGAATAGTTTTTTTCCAATTCTTAAATGAATGACATTTATTGTTTTGTGAGGAAGCATGTGGTTGATCTTAGAATATGTTCTATGTGCAGATGAGAAGAATATATATTCTGTTGATTGTTTGGTGGGGTGTTCTGTAGGTGTCAATTAGGTCCAACTGATAAAGTGTAGAGTTTAAGCCTAGAGTTTCTTTGTTAGTTTTCTGCCTTGATGACCTGTTTAATGTTGTCAGTGGAGTGTTGAAGTCTCTCAGTATTATTGTGTGGTTGTCTAAGTTTTTTCATAGGCCAAGAACATGTTTTATGAATCTAGATGTTCCAATGCTGGGTATGTGTATATTTAGGATAGTTAAATCTTCTTGTTGGATTATATGCATATGCCCTTCTTAATTTTTATTTGTTTAAAATCTGTTTTATCTGGCTTAAGAATAGGGACTCCTGCTCTTTTTTGTTTTCTGTTTCAATGGGAGAAGTTTGTCTGTTTCTTTACCGTGAGCCTGTAGGCATTTTTACATGTGAGATGGGTCTCTTGAAAATAGCAGATGATTGGGTCTTGTTTTTGTAACCAGCGTGCCACACTATGTCTTTTAAGTTAGGTTTATAGCCCATTTACATTCAGGGTTAGTATTTGTATGTGAGATTTTGATCCTGTCATTATGTTCTTAGCTGGTTGTTATGTAGACTTGATCGTATAGTTGCTTTATAGTGAACTGTGGGCTATGCACATAAGTGTGTTTTTGTGGTAGCAGGTGCTGTTCTTTTGGTTCTGTATTTAAGATGCCCTTAAGAGACTCTTGTAATTATGGCTGATCCCATTGAGATAAATTCCCTCAACATTTGCTTGTCTGAGAAAGATTTTATTTCCCTTTTACTTATGAAGCTTAGTATGGAGGGATGTGAAATTATTGCATGGAATCTTTTTTCTTTAAGTATGTTGAAAATAGGTCTCCAATCCCTTTTGGCTTGTGAGGTTTCTTCTGAGAAGTCTACTGCTAGCCTGATGTGGTCTTTCTGTATGTGACTTGACTAACTGCCTTTAAGATATTTTTTTCCTTTTGCATTGACTTTGGTGAATCTGCTAACTATGTGCCTTGGGGATGGCCCTCTTGTATAGTATCTTGCCAGGGTTCTTTGTATTTCTTGTATTTGTGTGTCAACCACTCTAGCAACATTGGGGAAATATTTGTGGACTATATCCTTAAATATATTTTCCAAGTTGCTTATTCTGTCTCCTCTTAGGATTATCAGTGTGTCCTAGATTTGGTCTCTTTACATAATCTCATAGTTTTCAGAGGTTTAGTTCATTTTTTATAAATTCTATTTTTGTCTGACTGAGTTGATTTGAAGAACCAGTCTTTGAGTGCTGAAGTTTTTCCTCAGCCTGGTCTATTCAGCTGTTAAAACTTCCAGTTGTATTATAAAATCCTTGTAGTAAATTTTTAAGTTCTAGAAGTTCAGTTTGGTTCTTTCTTAAAATAGCTATTTAATATTTCAGCTCTTGGATCATTTTACTGGATTCCTTGGGTTCCTTACATTGGGTTTCAGCTGTGTCCTAAATCTTGTTGTGCTTCCTTGCCATCCAGATGCTGAATTCTATGTCTAAGTTGTGTATTCAAGTAGACATAAATTTTCTTGTTTTCTCAACTTTTATTTTTATTTATTTGTTTTTATTTTTATTTTACTTTGAGTTCTAGGATACATGTGTAGAACGTGAAGGTTTTTTACATAGGTATCCATGTGCCATGGTGGTTTGCTGCACCTATCAACCTATCATCTAGGTTTTAAGCCCCACATGCATTAGGTATTTATCCTAATGCTATCCCTCCCCTTGGCCCCCATCACCCGACAGACCCCGGTGTGTGATGTTCTCCCTGTGTCCATGTGTTCTCATCGTTCAACTCCCACTTATGAGTGAGAACATGTGGTGTTTGGTTTTCTGTTCCTGTGTTAGTTTGCTGAGAATGATGGCCTCCAGCTTCATCCATGTTCCTGCTAAGAACATGAACTCATTCTTTTTTATGGCTGCATAGCTTTCCATGGTGTATATGTGCTGCATTTTCTTTATCCAGTCTATTATTGGAATGGGCATTTTGGTTGGTTCCAAGTCTTTGCTATTGTGAACAGTGCTGCAATAAACATACGTGTGCATGTGTCTTTATGGTAGAATGATTTATAATTCTTTATATACCCAGTAATGGGATTGTTGGGTCAAATGGTATTTCTGGTTCATATTTTTTTTTTTTTTACAAGTGGTATTCAACCATCTCCAGACACAAACCACAGGAAATTTGACAAATCAGCCTGTTTGCTATAATAAGAACACATCACTTTTTTTGTTGTTGTTGTTGTTGCCATCATCCTGTGATAGTGTACTTCATGGAAAGTGTATCAGTCAGAGGGGAAACAGGGAAGTAAAATCAGCAGGACTCCATATTGAGATTTATTACAAGAAGTTGACTTACGGGTTTGTTGGGTTGGCTGAGCAAGTTCAAAATATGTAGCACTAAGTCAAGAAGGAAAGATCATGGGCAGGCTGGGCACAGGCAGAAACGTTCATTGGTAGAATTTCTTCACTCTTTTAGGGAACCTCCAGTCTTCTTTTAAGGCCTTTTATCTGTTTAAGTCTGGCTTGCCAGATTATCCAGGATTATCTCCCTTATCTAAAGTTCGTTGATCAGGGACTTGAACTACATTTGCAAAATCCCTTCAAAGCAACACTTATATTAATATTTGACTTCATAGCTGTGAACTTTACCCTACGCAACTTAATACATCAAGAAAGTCATCACAGTAAGGTTAAAAACATTTTAAAAATTATTGTAAGCAAGTTCAATAAATGATTATTTCTTACATGTATTATGATCTACTACATACTCAACACATCATCATAAAAAATCATTATGCCATTAACCTAGCAGACGTTACTGCGAATAGTGAGAGGAATTGATTACCATTATGCATTTAAAGGATGTTAAGTTAATGACATCATTTTTGCCACATATAGATTTACAAATGAAGCTAATGAAGGTTAAGTTTTCTGGGCTTCATCTACAAAGACCCTTTGAGTATTAGAAATTGCTAGGAGTTTGAGAGTGTTCTAGGTGAAGAGCAGAAGCAAGGTTACAAGCAACAATCATTTCCAGGTAAGCATTTCAGGTATCTTTTTAAAAAGAGATCTCAGGAGAAAAGGACCTAACTCTAAAAATTACTAGAAATTTGTTGAAATTTATTTTATCCTAAAAAGCCACTTTTATAAATAAATTTATATTTGTAATTTTATATTCTTTTTTTCTAAAGAGAGCTCCCAAAATTGTAACTTTTAGGCCCAAGAAACAGGGACCCACCCCTGCATATGTACTTTTTATAATCCGTTTGTTAACTAAAAAGAAAAAAAAATTAAAAATGAACCATCCAAGTGAGTTTGTCTCTTTCAATATCTTACAAAGACTTATCAGTTATTGGGTTAATGGTCTTGAAACCCAGTCAATTACAATGAAAATTTGTCATCTAGTTGAGAGACAAATCTCAGTAAAACAGAATTTATTTCAGAAGTAACATTCTGGCTTTTACAATATATCTCAGAAGGGCTCAAAGGCGTCAGAATTGCTTGTGCTTCTAAAGTGCTAATCTGCAGTCACATGGGACAGGACCAGCTGCTGATGTACAGATATCCACATTATCTCATATCACTGGTATTAGGCAAATAGAAAGTATTGTCTTTCATTTTATCTCTGCTTAATGCTAGTTCCAGATTTATTCATTTTCATCTTATTGCTTAAAAAAAATTCACAGAATTCAAATATTAGAACATACAAAAAATTATTCATTGAGAAGTTTCCCTCCCTCCTATGATGATGTTCTGTATTGTTCCCACTGTCATCTATTTCTTGCAGCCGCTATTACAAGTTTCTGTGTAAACTTTTAGGGTTTCTGTATGTATTTATGATTTTGAACATGATCCCTGCTTTCTTTGGCAAGTATGTCAGTCAAGGGTGAAACTTCTTTCATTTGTCTAATATATTTTTTCCATTCTTTTATTAATAAATTCCTGAATCATTTTATTTCAGATGTGTTGTTTCGCTTTTAATCCATTTTTTAAAAATCATTTTGTTAAAAAAGTTGGGAAATAGAGTATCTGTGTATTTATATATTAAACACTTTGTTTCTCAGACTGTTTTATGCTATTTATATATTTTTAAATTTTTCACTGCATCTGTAGCTTTTTATTTGTTTATGTTTGTGTGTATATTTATTCTAGTGGTTAACTTTATAATCATAGGAATTATGTAATTCCTCTAGTTCTTCATTTCTCTTAGACACTGTTAGATCTATGCTCAGTGATGATAGAATAAACTTGTTTTCTCATTCTCCTGCCTCCCTTCTACCACACAATTTCATTCCATAACATGATTTTCTTTATGCTTACTTTTATTTTGTTAAATTTGCCTATGCTATTAGTTGATTTTTCAGTTTTCAATGTTATTCTTTGTCTCTGATTTATCATAAACAAGATTTCTTTCTCCTTTATCCTCATAATTTTTGTCAATTGTATCATTCATACATTGTCAGGCACATGGACTTTACCTTCTATTTTTGTCATCCTTAACTCCACATTGTTTTAATTTTACTTCTACACTTAAATATATTCAGTGATCACCACCAAGTTATTTTTTTCAAAAATTTCTCAGTCATTTCTCAGTTTAGCTTTTTTTTTTTTTTCTTTTTTCTTTTTTTTAAGATAGAGTCTCCTTCTGTCGCCCAGACTGGAGTGCAGTGGCACAATCTTGGCTCACTGCAACATCTGCCTCACGGGTTCACACCATTATCCTGCCTCAGCCTCCCAAGTAGCTGGGACCACAGGTGCCTGCCACCACGCCCGGCTAGTTTTTTTGTTTTTTTGTTTTTTGTATTTGTTAGAGACCGGGTTTTACTGTGTTAGCCAGGATGGTCTCCATCTCCTGACCTCTTGATCCACCTGCCTCAGCCTCCCAAAGTGCTGGGATTACAGGCGTGAGTCACCGTGCCCGGACTCAGTTTAGCTTTTTGAAATTTCCTCAAAGAGGACTCTGCGGAACAATGATCCCTAAATTTCTTACATATTGACACCATTGATAGTTTTTGGATTTGAAGGACAGCTTGAATGTATGTAATATTCTTAGCTCACATATTCTTTCCCTGATTATCTTGTAGGCATTGCTCTACTCTTTTCTGGTGTTGGTCATTCCTATAAAATATCTAAAGCAAGATACTTTCCTCCTTTTTAGGTCACTTGATTATTTTGTATAGTTGCCAGAGGATTTCCTCTTTATCTTTAAAGTCTAATAACATTAATGGGATATGACTTGGTTTTGAGTATTCTAAGTCAATTATTCCTAGTGCACAATGTGTCCTTTCGACATATGTCAGATTGACTTTTATTTGAAGAAACCTTTATTAAATGATGCCTTTAAATATTTGTTATATTTTGGTTTTCTTTCTTAAGTACTGATACGGTTTGGCTGTGTTCCCATTCGAATCTCAATTTGAATTGTATCTCCCAGAATTCCCACGTGCTGTAGGAGGGACCTCGGGGGAGGGGGGGTAATTGAATCATGGGGGCCAGTCTTTCTCGTGCTATTCTCATGATAGTGAATAACTTTGATGAGATCTGATGGGTTTATCAAAGGTTTCCACTTTTGTTTCTTCCTCATTTCTGTCTTGTTGCTGCCATATAAGAAGTGCTTTTTGCCTTCTGCCATGATTCTGAGACCTCCCCAGCCACGTGAAACTGTAAGTCCAATTAAAGCTTTTTTTGTTCCCATTTTCGGGTACGTCTTTATCAGCAGTGTGAAGGCGAACTAATATAATACCTACTCTAATTATATGTTTGTAGATCTATTTATTTGTGTGTCTTCAACATTTATTATTTTTCTAGTTCATTCTTTTTATAATTTTCCTTTTATTATATATTTTTTCTCATTTCTATACTCTAGGTTTCCTATTGTGTTCCAGGAACTCTGTTTTCCCTGGTGATTTTTTGCCTCTATTTCTGAGTTTTGCTACCTCATATTTAATCATTTCCTCTTGTGTCTTCATCTCTTCCCTGAGTTTTTTCACTTCTGCTCTGTGATCTTCCTTCATGGAGGCAACTGCTGTTTTTTAATTTTTAAAATTTAATTTTGTCAAAATGCTTGGTAACAATGTTTGTGCAAGATTTTTCTGGTGGTAACTCATGTATTGATTAGTTTTGCTGCTCTTTTTTCAATTTGATTGGTTTTAGTTTTTCCTTATATAAGTTTGTGTTCATGCTGTGTTAGTTTTAAAAGTTTCCTCTTTTAATTAATTAGCTTTAATGAGGTGGATTTTTTTTTTTTTTTAACTTGAAATACGTGGTAAATCCTTGAGTAAGAGGCTGGGATGTGAGAACAGGGTATCCTTCAGGTTTTACATCCCATGGGGACAGAGTGCTTTAGCGAAAAATGACTCATGTGTGTGATACAGGTAGCCCTACCTCATCTATTTCACCGATCCAAACAAGGTCCCAGAGAGCTTCTGCTTCCAGCTACCTTCACCTCTTTTTAGCATCCATGTATATAAGGAATAAAGCATTTGTATTTCCTGGTGAGCCTGTCACTCACAGTGACTATCTTTTTCCCAGCACATGCTAAGATGCTGCTGCTGGCCTTCTTATACTCTCTATACTTTTCACTTTTTCTTGAGCAACTTTTGTCCTGTCTCAGCTGTTCTGCTTCTTTATATTTTGTGAGCTGCAGATTACATCTGTCTTTGAGTTTTGTTAAAGTACAATTTATTTGCAAAGTTATTATCTCTCATTTTCTTGGTTGCTTTTATATGATTTCCATGAGAAGAAGAGGGAAGATCTTGACTTCTGTAGCCAAGGTCTACATATACTTCCTATATACAGTATAGTGTATACTGGAAGGGGAAAGTTTTTGTTTTATTTTGTGTTTAATCCAAATATATAAAGATGCCACTATACTGTAAAGTCATTCGATGTTTGCTTTTTAAACTTCATATTTTTTGGTTAGTGTTTAAAAAGTTCCTAGGTCCAGCTCCAACTTTATTCCACTTTACTTTCTTTCACATATTTTATGCTTCTTTTAAATTGTACTGAATTATTTAGAGTTATTCCAATAGTAGTTATTATTTTTCCATTCTGTTTGTTTGTTTGTTTATTTATTTATTTTTGAGACAGAGTCTCGCTCTATTGCTCAGGCTGGAGTGTGATAGTGTGATCTCGGCTCACCGCAACCTCTGCCACTGGGGTTCAAGCGATTCTCCTACCTCAGTCTCCCAAGTAGCTGGGATTACAGCCACCTGACACCATGCCTGGCTAATTGTATTTTTAGTAGAGATGGGGTTTCACTAAGTTGGCCAGACGGGGCTTGAACTCCCAACCTCAGGCGATTCACCTGCCTTGGCCTCCCAAAGTGCTGGGATTACAGGCATGATCCACCATGCCCGGCCTATTTTTCCATTCTTTATTCACCATTTTCTCTCTAGTTGACACTTCCTATCCAACCCTTGCCAATTCTTCCCCACCTCCATGTTTCTTATTATCAATTAAAATCCTATCTGGAATTCAAGACCTACCTCAAATAAGTACCTAATTCTTAAAGCTTTTAAAAAAATCTTTATATATTGTTATAATATCTCTTACATATTTATACAGAATTTGCATTGCTTATATTCTCTTGGAATGATATCTTATTGTATATGATATTTTGGTTATTTGGTTACTGCTTCTAGTTTCCACCAATTGGAAGAAAGGTCATGACTTAGTCGTATTTGTGCCTCATTTATGTCTGAGCATAGAACATTGTGTATAATAGACATTCAATAAGCATTTGTTTAAATAATAAAATTATGCAAAATGCCAAAATTATTTTCTAGAATGCATGGCGCAGTTTCTTCCTACTTCTCACTGATGCACAATATAACCACTTATGGAAATAATTTGGTTCTTTTTTTTCCTAAAACTGCAACCCCTATGGATGTGATTGTAGATGCACTTCTTTATTCATGCAGACAGTAAAACTGTGTTTTGATTATTTTAATTGTCTTATTTCAATAAAGAATAATTTTTTCTTGGCTCTTTATGTCTTGATAGCTGTTAAGTAGATTAAAAAACAAAAACGGAAAACACAAACTTCTATAATCCTCTACCCTTAGAATGGTGGATTTCTATTAAGATATATGCATTAAAAGAACAAACTCTACTAAAATTTAACTTTTAGATGTAAATTGAAACAGAATAGCAGAAGCTTAGAGAAAATTTCCCCAAATACACTCTGTGTTTTACAAAGAGTTTTAGAAAAAGCAAAATTTGAGAATCTTCTTCCCACTATTTCATTTAAATAGGTCTCTTAACAAATATAATTTACTTTTAATTTTCCTCATCATTTTATAGCTTTGAAAGCTGTATTTGATGAGAAAAACCTGTTTCCCAAGGAAATTCTGGATCGTGAACGAAAAGCCAAGCAATTATGCCAAGAAAAAAGTTGTGAAGTGAAGAAAAATAAGAAGTAATTATAATAGGAAAAACTTCATCGTCACGTAAAGTACATATATAAAATGCAGAAAAAGCCTCAAGAATTCTGCCTTTTATTTTATATTTGAACTTCAGGAAGTTTTGTCTTCATGGGATAATTTAGTACTGCTCTTATCCATCATCTTTCAATTTCTCTGTATTCTTAATAAAATAAATATTGAACTAAAGTTGGAGCATCATCTTGGTATTTATTCTCAAGAATTTTTATATAAAAAATTTACGATTCCAGAACAAAGTTCTAACCAGTTGCCCTTCTGGTTGTTCCTATAGACAAATATTTTTGATCAATTTTCATTGTAAAACCTGCATTGAAATATATGAAAAGTACTGATACAGTAAATATCTACAAATGTGAATAAGAAAACTGTTTCCACTTTTTTACACTTTCTAGTGCTTTTTAAATAATTCTCATAATGGTAATCAGACCTTGTCAATAGCACCACTTCTTGTTAGTTCCTATTGGATTTTATTCATTCTATAAGCTTATTGGGAAATTACTGCATATGATCTACTTCAATAGTTCATTATACTGTACTTTAAAATTGAATGTCTGCACATTGTGCACATGTACCCTAGAACTTAAAGTATAATAAAAAAATTGAATATCATAGCACATCAAAGAGGTAATAGTCTTGAAAAAAAATCAAAGGGCCTGGGGTTATATAAATGACCCACTTTATGTGGAAAGTCAAGTGGGAAATATTTGGTTCTGCAACTTACTGCCTCTGTTTGTTGACCCGTTTTTATTTATAAATATAATCATGTTCCAGGCAACTAATATTATTATTCTGCTTTATTTATTGTGTCCTATAGAAAGAATTGGTAAATTCATTTACATAACTATAATGACTTACTGTATATTTATATTTTAAAGAGTCCTTTCAAAACAAGCTGTAGTCTAAGAAGAATTTTTCAATAATACATGTAGTAAAGGAAAATAATTTGCAATATGTAGGGGACCACTTGGTATAGCAACTGCAAATGTCCATTGTGTTTAAACCACACAATAATCATATGAATATATTAGCTTAGAGCTAAAATATGAGATATGAATCTATTAGGAGAGAGCTCAATTATCAATGGCAGAGTTGAGATTGGAGCCCAGGTCTGTTTTACTTCCAAACCGTGGTATTTGTTATTTATCATTTGGTTCACTTGCTTCTTAATAGTATAAAGCCATTGGAATGAATTCTAACAATAGACTTTCCAGCACCAGTGGAACAAATATTTTTGTTTGGTGGAGAAGGCAGTGACGGAAAGATTTTCAGAAGAGAGCTGCCTATTCTAACTACATTGAAGTGCATTCTGAGTTAGGCATTACGACTGCTATTCATATCACCTTCCCTCCTCATGGAATGAAAATTACATACAGGAAAGACTGTAGGAGAAAAGTATATTTGTCTCTGTGTGTGTGTGCATGTGTGTTTGTTTGTCTGTTGGGTGGTGTGATGATGTAGGAGAGTGTCCTTGTTTTAGAAAAATATAATAATAGAATGTTTACGTATGATAGAAATTATGTTTTCAGCTTGCTATAAAATGATTCAGAAAATACTAATTATATGTATATATAAAATGTATATATATACACACACAGGTGACACATATACATATCTATATTTACATCTGTTTGTTGATTGGGAGGATAGATATATAGATGAAACACACACATGCAGTAGATGCTAACAATTGGGGAAACAGGAGGAGGTGGAGATGGAGATAGCAGTTCTTTGAACTATATCTGCAACTTTTATGTAAATTTGAAAGTATTTCAAGGTAAATTTTTTTTTAAATATGAAAAGTTGCTTTTGGACAAAAAGATTATTTGAGGTGTTCAAGCAGACACTGGGTAACTGTCTCAAAAGGAATATTGCAAAGACTTCTTGCACTGGGTAGGAGGTTTGATTGGATAATCCATCATTTCAAACTCAGAGCATATGATTTATGAATCATAGGTTGGTGATAGTACAATGGAGTGAAATCTGAGCCAATTCCCAGAAATTTAATGGAATGTTAAGATGTTATAGAAGTAGAATGCGGGTACCAAACAATTTGCAAAGGCTCTTTTCCCCACTGATCCAGCCATCCCTCATGTAAGTATTGAAGGCATGTACAAGAGATTATTTTAGGTACCAGATATTCACATATAAATAGAATGCACCTTTTCTACCCTCAGCGTTCTGAAGTGAAGCTATATAAAACGTAGTGGTTTATTAAACCAACACTGAATGAGCCCACTGGCATAAGTTGGAAATTCATCATTTGGCATATTTTTTTCTGGCATAATTTGGACATTCTTTTGCTCAACATATGTTACTTTTTACCCTTGAAGATAGCTTTGTTTGATGTGATAGCCTGAGATAGTGCGGTTCATATAGACAGACCTTCTTTCTATAGCCTACTACATGTGCATAGTATTATGCTGTAACTCTAATTCCACCCTTAATTGACATCAGGGCTGCTTCTGTAAAAGGAATTAAGAAGAGTTGTCTCATAAATATATTCAATGAGAAGGGAACTTTTAAAGGTATGAGAGTTTCTTTTAATGTAACTGTTTCTAATAATTTGGAGAAAAAACACAAAAAGAAGAAAAAAGACAATATCTTTTTTATATGTCTTACTCTTCTTTTGTAACTCACAGCATCTAATTTTCTAGGCAGGTAGCAGGATCTCACCTATCAACTTTTAACAGAACTGAAGACATTATAAGCTGTTTCTCAAATTAGCATTCAGATTCAATTACTTATGATCCATTTTTCTATGGTAAAAGGAATTGGTCACATTAAAATAGGATATGTCATAATCTTCAATAGGCTACCTTGTTTGTATTACTTATATTTACACTAAACATAATTTAACCTTTTCTTTTGACAGAACATTTTCCTATTATCACTCAAAATTTAGGAACAATCTTGACCAAGAAAAATTGCCTGAAATGAGTCCTTGCTTAAATGGAAGAATTAACTTTTAAGTTCTTTACTGTTGAGGGCATTTGCTTATATATTTTTAAAGTTTGGAATTAAGTGCATTTTTACTTGAAAAAACTATAAAAAGATAAGAAAAATGATGAGATAATAACTGTAACCCCTTGTGTGGTTTTTATATCTATTCCCAGGTTTATACTTTACAGTGGGGCAGTAATGGCAATCAATCTTATACTAAGACACCTTGGCTTGTATTAATGAATAATTCCCCCCACCCCCTGATTTTCTAGGAGCAAAATAGGATTGCAGAAAGAAGAGGTTTGGGAAAATATTTTAAAAATTTGTGCAATATTTTATGGAAAATTGTATTGTCTTCATTGTCTATTAAAAGAGTATAAACCAGGGAGAATAAATTTATGGCTATTGCTTTTTACTCCTCAAGAGACAGGAAAATGAACATTCTGCCTGAACTGCTCTAATATAAGGTCCTTGCAGAACAATTTCATTAAATGGTCTTAGTAGGACAGAGTGATGGTCTCTGCCATTGGTAGGAAAAGTAATGGCCTATTTCTGGATAAATCACATTGTGATCTGAGCAGTGTACAGACATAATAATGTGGTAGCCAAGGGTACTGATGATGTATGTTTGCTGGTGTCAGTAAATGGGTAGAAAAGCATTGATTGAATGATAGTCTTGACATTCAGACTTAATATTTATGTATTGCAGTGTGAAGCAAGTAGAATGATAGTATTCTTGTGTTGCACAACTCTTTTTGGAAAATTATCTCTGTGTTAACTTAAAGCTACACTAGAGTATGCTTATGTTAGAGTAGGAAATATTAGAATAAAACTCAAGATCTAGAAAATATTTGGAGATGCCTATATGGGAAATCAAAAATTTTAGTTGATTAGTAGATTATGGCCTGCAATGATCTACTCTCAGGCCTATTTTAAGTTATAGTCATGTTAGGACACGGAAAGATGTTAACAGGGTCCTCCGTGAAATAAAGCGAGTGTAGATAGCTTTAAATGGAACTCATTTTATTAGTTAATTTATTAGTTAATAAAATGAGTTCCATTTAAAGCTATCTACACTCACTTTATTTCTTTTACACGAGTTTATCAGCAATAGTATTAAATTTGGGGATCAACAGATATTTGTTTAATTAAAACTGGACTAATTTGTTTCTCTTCTCAAAGGCCATGGATAAATAATACAATGTGCTTAATATCTGATTGCCATTGAGGTGATTGATTTGAACTACAAAAGTGAGATGAAACTCATTAAATTATGCATTTTTTAATTAATGACTTTTTATTAATGACCTTTTTGCAAAGAAAATCGTGTAGAGTTTTAAAAGTATATAAAGGTAACACCAATTTTTATCATTAAATTACCTACGGCTAATAGTATTATCCTGATATATTTTGGCAAATCCATTATCTTTTTTGCTGGCCTTTTTGCTCACAATAAAGAACGTATTTCTTCAATATCCACTCTTTTTCTTAAGAATTCAAATGCACCTTATATCCACAGGAAAATCCTCTGACTATTGTATAATTTGACAAATTGTTGAGAACTCTGTACATGCAGTAGTAATTTGTCTCTGTATTCCGGACTTGATTTAGCTTTATTCTTTTTCTCATAGGCATTCTGAAATATTTATGACGAAGTGCATTGGTAATCTGATGTGGGAGTCCTGTGAGAAACAAAAAGAACTAATTACTAGCAAATTTACAACCACCAGCACATCCTTTCAAATTCTGTGCAACTTTTAAAAGAAGTAAAATAATGGATAAAATAATAATATGAACTTAATAATTTAAAAAATTCAATAATTGTTTTATTTCTCAATTCTTGCACATTTCATCAGTTGATCATTAACCCGATCATGTTAGTTCTGAATTCAAATGTAGTGAACACCTGCTTTGGTTCTAGAGTAATTAATCAAGCAATGTTCAAGATAAGTGGAGTTGGCCTTGATTGCTCAGGTGTTTATGTACAAGGGTTTTCCTGCAAGCATATTTTAGTTGTAACATTCCAGTGAATAATCAGAAGCCAATTTGGGGTAAGTATCTTAGAAATAAATAGCTTTTGAATAAGTATATATGAAATAACATTGTGTATGAGTGTTTAGTAAAGTAAGGAATGGCATTTCAATTTGCTTTGATGTAAAAATCATTTGAATTTGTTTAATTAACATATCGCTTTTATTCTCCTTAAATGATTTCACTACAAATCAGAAGACCCAGTTCTTATAGGACTATTCATCAGGTGTTTAGTTCAGCAGTACTTTGTGCTTTCTGATAAGATATGATCCAAAACCCAATGAGGCAAGTGAATTTTTAAAACAGATATTTGTCTGAGGTTATAATTTATTAAGTGCTTAGAAATTTTCTAGAAAAAATGGATGCTCAAATAATACAAATTTAATTATTAAGATTATTAATAATATTGAGAAGGAAACTCTAATACTGAGATTCTACCGCAAAGAAAAACTTACATTTTTAATAATACTGTTCATTATTCTAATATAAACCAAATATATAAAGCTATATCTAATGTATTTCCACTTGATAACTTAAAAGTACTAATAACATTTTGACTGAGTATCTACAAGCACATATTTTGATCAGAAGTCTTCTGAGAAATTGAATATATTAGAAGATAATGATACATAGACATTTATTTTGCATGTAAAACTTCTCTTACTCACTGGTTTTTAACTATTATTGCACTGTCATTTACAAGCTTGTATGCTAAATTAATCCCTAATGAAACATTTGCTTGATATTAATAGCATATGTCTACATCTAAAGTTTCCCAACACATTTTCTAACAATTGCCTTGGATTGTTTTTTGAGATTTTCGTCTTTTGCAAATGTATGTCTAAACAAATACAGTTTAACAAAATACTTTGAAAGATAATTTGAAATATCTAAATAATAACTCCATAGTTTAGTTTGGAAGAAAATTTGACTATTAGTAATCTTTATATATAAATACAGTTGTTCTTAGGGACTCCTACCCATTTGTGGGTCATGGTGGCCCCCTTAATGATCTGCAAAACACTCTAGAAATGTAAGTCTCTACTTAAGGCTGACAACACACTATTCTGAAGACTTTCATCTTTACCACTAATTAATGGTTACGTTCTGGTAACTTACTGATGGATACGTTTTTAAGGGTTACTAACATGTGTTATTTATAAGGTAAAATTATTGTTACTAAAATTTATGAGGCCTTGGAGTCAGCATTCTACCAAATATGTGGTAATATTGCAAACCAATTCTGCTTGAGGTATAATCAAATGGTTGAATTTCCTGCAATTTTAGTGGAGAGCACTTTAATAGGGTGTTATTAATCTTGTGAATTGTTTATGGTTTTCAATTGCTGCTACTCTTATGTTAGTATTTTTGTCAATTCTTTGATATTATATTTCATTTATTTATATTTTTTCTTTTACAATTTCAACTTTTATTACAGATTAAAAGGTACATGTGCAGGTTTGCTACATGGGTATATGGCCTGACACTAAGGTATAAATGATCTCATCACCCAGGTAGTGAGCATTGTACTTTATTGTATCATTTATATTTGATTGCCATTTTGTCTCAAACTTTGCAGGTTTTCTGCATTGCATTTTTCTTCTTTTGGAAAAGCAGGAAGAGGGCTTTGGGTTATTTTGTCCTAAGAAATAAAGAGTGAGGAAAATTGTAAAAAGTTAGCCCGATTACTCAGTTATTTTAGAATACATTAATTTTCTAATATTATTGGTCTAAAATCACACGGGAGTAAGTCTGTCTTTATTCCATTTCTCCTCGTGATGTATAAATTACTGTAGAGTAGACTGCACAGAAGGTTTACCTGATGTCAGAGTTACAGTTATCCCACTTAAAAAGCATGAGAAAAGATAGAAAAAACTATTGTATAACTATTTGGAGATTCCATTGCCATTGATAACATTCCGACACTGCAGTGTATTTTTTGATTTTTGTTACAAAGCTACAAGTAAATTTTCTACTGGTTCTTGAAGATATATAAGAAATACCATTAGCACTTGAACCATTTTTTCTAAACAGATGATACTGAGAAATCTAATTGTATAGAGTTCACTCGTGCTAGTAAGTTCTATTAAGATAGATAGCTACAATAGGTAGAAAGTTTTCTGTTGAGCTCTCTATGGAAAACTCTATTTTGAAAATGAATACATTTTGATTTAAACGATACAGAGGAGTCAAAATGGACACAATCTTGTTGTGGAGTCTCCTATTGCTGTTTTTTGGAAGTCAAGCCTCAAGACGCTCAGCTCAAAAAAACACCGAATTTGCAGTGGATCTTTATCAAGAGCTTTCCTTATCTCATAAGAACAACATTATATTTTCACCCCTTGGAATAACTTTGGTTCTTGAGATGGTACAACTGGGAGCCAAAGGAAAAGCAGAGCAGCAGATAAGACAAACTTTAAAACAACAGGAAACCTCAGCTGGTGAGACCCTTACATCTCCTTACTTATACTGGATAAGATAAGGACACATTCATTTTTTAATATTAGAAGTTCAGGATAAAAAAATTTTAATAAGTGAAAATGTAATGAAAAGTAGAAAATTGTAATAAAATGGAGAATTGTAAATATAATTTTCATTTGTTTAGAATTATTTCCTCTAAAAAGTTACAAAAATTATTGAGAAATTGACATCTGTGTAAATGTAAAATTAAGTATATATTTGTACATTTTCTTCTGGTTTGTTTTAGCCAGTTTTAATTACTTGAGATTATATTGGGCGTGCATATGTGTGTGTATGTACTTAGTCATAAAATATACATCTATATACATACATATTATTTCACTATCACTATGTTGTGATCATTTTCCCATGTAATGGAACTGATTCAAAATACAATTTTAATTACTGTATCTTATTAGAAATACCGTTACTTATTTAGCCTTTCTTCAGTAGGTTGTCTCCAACATTTCTTTTTAAAAAAATGCACCTTATCTGTAACAAGACCAAGAAAAAACATTAATTTCTTCATTTTAAGAGGTTGTTAGTAGTTTTAAAAGGAAAGTGGGAAAAAAAAAGGATTTAAATCATCAGAGGTCTTTGTGCTTGTGAATGCTGGTTGTTTTGTTGGAGTCTCCTCATGGTCTGTCTGGGATAGTGTCTATCCCTCTTACTGGGATATTGTGCTTTTGTGCTGGCATCCCATTTGAAAGAATTGTTGCTCGGCTGGCGTGGTGGCTCACACCTGTAATCTCGACACTTTGGGAGGCTGATGCGGTGGATCACTTGAGGTCAGGAATTCGAGACCAGGTTGGCCAATGTGGTGAAACCTCATCTCTACTAGAAATGCAAAAATTTGCAGGGCATGGTGGCATGTGCCTATAGTCTCAGCTACTCAAGAGACTGAGGCTGAAGAAGTGCTTCAAACCAGGAGGTAGAAGTTGCAGTGAGCTGAGATCGTGCCACTGCACTCCAGCCAGGCAACACAACAGACTCCATCTCAAAAAAAAAAAAAAAAGTTGTTGCTCATCTCCTTAGCTATCTCATCCTCTCAGTTTCTGTAGTTGTTTTAATTTTCAGCTTTTGGATTACTCTGAGATACTGTGTTTTAAATATAGATTTTTGATTTGGGAATTTAGTTGCTACAACTATAATTTCAGTATATTTTTCTTGTCACAGGGTAACTGTATTTATAAATTTGCTTTCCTGAAAATACTATTTACAAGATTGTATTTGCTTCATTTTAAATAAAGACAATTTTATACAGAAAAGAAGTTGGTGATAGTGAAGTGAATTGTAAGAATTTTTCTTTGCAAATAGTGCATACTGAAGTCAATGTATTCCAGATTTAACTTGATTAATTTCAGCAAATCCCACTACACCACTCCCAGAAATGTTTAAATCACATGCTATAGCTTTGAAAAAGTAATACAATATTTGTGAAGATACATAAATTAGAGTCTGTGGAAACTAAATGACTTTAAATGGATACATCATATAGAGAAACACAGAAGTTTTAACAAGTGTGAATTGTGAACATGATAAAGTAATAATAATAATGCACTGTCAAAAATACAGATAGCATATCAGCCACTGTTTCATGCGCTTAATGTATATTCTCTCATTTAATATTTATAGTTAGTTTGTTAGGCAAACAACCTTCTAATAAACCTCAGAAAATTGAGACAAAGAAAGGTTAAATAATTTGCTCAGCACTAATTCCTAAAATAATTCAGTGACAATTAAGAATATAAGAGCAATATATTCTCATTAATACATTAATAAGAATATGAATTATTATATATTATGTAAGACTCTCAGTGTCCTCAGGTCTTCTTCTTTACTTCATTGTCAAAACATCTGCTCTGAATTTACCACCTCCGTTTTGCTGAACATCTGTTAATACTCCCTTTTACTTTACCTCTGTTAGTGCTGATGACGAATGAAAGGCAAAATTGAAGGTGCTTCTTTTTTCCACAGGGTTTGAAAAGAGAACGGGACATGAATTCCTGTCCCAGTTCTGCAACTAAATGACCTTGTGATTTGGCACAAGTAACGTCACTTGTGAAGCTTCTTAATCTCTCTGGGCCTCAGATTCCTCACTGTAAAAAGAAAAGTTGAGGTTAGGTAATTTATTTGGACCTTCTGGCTGAAATAATCTATAATTCTATGACTACCTTTGTTTTCATCTTTGGATCTCCCATATGCACACAAAATTGGCTTTTAGACTTTTACTAGCAGAAGAGAACATGCACTGAATTTTAGGACATTTTCTGGAGGTCTGGTACAATCAAATCAAGAGCCACATTCACCCATGACCTGTGGGTTATCCATGGCTCTATTTTAGAAAATGAAATAAACTTGTTCTCATTACTTATTAGGAGATATATATATACACACACACACATATACATATACATATATATACATATATACACATATATTCTTTTTTGATCTGTGCTAAAAATGTCATTAATCTAGAAACCAAATAAAATTTATAGGGCAGCTAATGTTATATTCTTCTCCAGACTTGTACTGCTTGGTGACGTTTTTTTCATTGACTTCTGAGTTCAACGATTTATCAAAGGGCAGCTGTTTGTCACCTAGACTTAGACCTTAAGTACATGACATGTACTGTTTGCTTTGACAAATGATTTGGAACTACTTTTTCTCCCCTTATTTTTTTTTATTCCTTTAAAAATGTTCATGTATTTCAGATTTCTGAAAATTAGTTTCAGATTCTGTCACTTCATTTCTGACCTTAATTAATTCTTTTGGAAAAGCTCTCATGTCTTTACTCAGAAAGGCTTTTCTGGAGCCGCCCAGCGATGGAGATATTTGTTTCAGGCTTCAAATAGCAATAAATGGTTACATCTGAAATCATTACATAAATCGTAAAATGGCTTAACTTTCTTCCCTTCCTAATAATGTAAGGAATTTCAGGGTTATAAAGAATTACTGAAATTCTTCAGATCTAATCATATGGAAGCAAGTTTTTTTTATATCTGAAATTGTTTATACCTGTGTCTATATACTAGTTAACAGAGAATCCTGGAGTTTGAAATATAATGTAATATACTTCATAAAGCCTCCTGTGAGATTGTGAGAATGCCAGGCCAAAAAGGCAAGTAGGGACTGAAATGTAGTCTCTACCCAGCTGGACAGGATGAGAGGCCATGGAACTGCCCAGCCCCCAGAGAGGGAACTATTTTTATTTGCACAAAGATGCCCTATGGGCTGCTAGCTTTCTGATTTTAAAAAAATGTATTTACACAAGCATAGGTACACACACACACATCCTCCTTATTTCCAATAGAAATCTAGTAGTAAATCCCTCTTAGTAATACCCAGTTTTCTTGAATAAAGATTAATTGAATATATCAACTTCTACATTATGAAAGTGGCATTTGCAGTATTTAACTGAAAATATAATGAAGGCCCTGAAAGAACCTGTTTGAAATAGAGTTACAAGACTTAATGATTGAGTTCTAAGATTAAGCCAGAAGGAAATGAAAACTGTCAGTACACTTTGGCAATGAACAGGAAGCTATTGAACCAAATATCAGGGCAGACTTCTCTCATAGGCATATATAGCTTCCAGACAACACGGCAGTCAGAACAGTCCAAAAATAAACAGTAGGCCTAAAGTGATTATTTCAGTTGACTCTGACTGACTTATTTTGGCTAGTGGTTAGAGTTAAAATGGTTAAAGATTTTTATGGTTGATGTCGACAGCCAAAGTATATAAATTCATGAATTGTAGAAATAGGCAATTCTGATTCTTACGCATCTCTAGAGATGATTACAGAGGTTGCCTTGTAAATTTTAAAACCTGTACAGGTGCGGTTGCTTATAAGAGAACAATTTTTTTCTTCAGCTGAAATAAAAGTAATATTGAAAAGGATTGCTCATCACTGTCATATCCCCATCAGCATTCATTAGCATTCCCTTTTCATAGGAATCACATGCTCACGTTATGCAAAGAATAAGATTCTAAACATAAACTTCAACAACTAAAAATGAGCTAAATGTGACTATCAAGAGGGACTTCCCTTCAGCTTCTATAAATGCATATTCTTGTTTTTGACAAATTTCAAATTTACATGGACATTCTTTTTTCCATATAAAAGATGATTTCTCTACAAAATGCATATTCTACAGGAGATACATCCTTAAAATATTTATATTAACTTTGAAGGGATTGTTAGTTATACCTAAGGGTGCAAAAAATGGTGATGTGAATCAGAGTGCTTAGATAGCAAAGCTGAAAGTCTGTTGTTTTTATGTTGTTCAATATGCCAATATGTATTAAAATTATTTTCTAGGGGAAGAATTTTTTGTACTGAATTCATTTTTCTCTGCCATCTCAGAGAAAAAACAGGAATTTACATTTAATCTTGCCAATGCCCTCTACCTTCAAGAAGGATTCACTGTGAAAGAACAGTATCTCCATGGCAACAAGGAATTTTTTCAGAGTGCTATAAAACTGGTGGATTTTCAAGATGCAAAGGCTTGTGCAGAGATGATAAGTACCTGGGTAGAAAGAAAAACAGATGGTAAAGTTTCCCATTTTTCTAAAATTATTATTTGCCATTGTATTCATGGTTTTTAATATCCTAAAGAATGGCTGAACATTTTCCTACTGCACTATGGATCAGAGGAATCAAATGTCCTATTTCATTTCATTGTTATTTAAATTAATATTAAATTACAAAACTGGAAAGAAATTGTAAGCTGCTTTGAAAAGTATACTGATTCTTTTATTTTATTTTTAGAGATACTTGCTTATAGACTTTTTAATGAAATAATTTTAATAATAATTTTTGTTAAAACCTAGATTTTTCAGGTATAAAAGCAGAAATAATCTCTTTGGCTAGGTAGAAGTTAAATCTGTCAATCCCAAATGGCTTCTTTCCCACAGATGCTGAAAACGATTAACACATTTTAGTTGAATGTGTTAATATTTAATAATAAATGTTAATAGTTCTATCATAAACATGGTAGTCCAAACTTTAAAGGCAAGCTAGCAAAAATTTCATAGTTTACTACAGAGGGATATAGTAAATTTAAATTCATACAAATCTCAGTTGAAATCTTGGAAAGTTATAAGCTATGCTCCATTTAAAATGAAGATATTATTAAAACATTTCAGAATTCTTTGGAATTTTAATAATAATATATGTGAAGTGACAAGCATATACCAAGCCCTCAATTAATAGTACTTTGTTTCTTTATTTAATCAGCTACGAAAACTGTTGTTATAAGACATATGCCTTATAGGAAGCCTTATATGGGGAAGCATAAGTTGAAAGTGTGAGATAAGTGTGGTGAGTCATGTTCACAGCTGTGGGAAATGAGGACATCACTAGACAGCTCCATGGCACCCAGTCATGCCTATTTCTCATAACTTGGAAAAACTCACTGGACATAGAAGTAGGAGATCGGTTATCTGGAGGAAAATAATCATGCTAGTAACCTCCATTCTCTTACCTTTCCAATGGTCAGTGGACGCAGCTGTCACACTGGCAAGTTTGGGTGTACCATTAACTTACTTATGACGACTGACATGTTAGAAGACCTTGAAATAGACAGAATAATAACAGTAAATATGGAAGAAGAAATATCTTTATTCTTTATGTCTGACATACAATGGATACAAATGATCTTACTGAAGAGAGTCTACGTATATCTAAGTTTGCCTAAAACAGTCTCATATTTCTAATTTCGTAGTGAAATTCCATTTGCACCTGTTTCTTCATGAAATATTTAACAGCAATCCTGTTTATTCTCAAATTTACCATATTTAGATGATAACATGCCCTATCCAAAACTGATCTGCAAAAGACACTTTTGCTTTAATTCTATTCAAAGCGATTCCACTGAATCACTATTGCACATTTCTTCTTACCTCCTCCTCCACCCACTTCCTAGGAAAAATTAAAGACATGTTTTCAGGGGAAGAATTTGGCCCTCTGACTCGGCTTGTCCTGGTGAATGCTATTTATTTCAAAGGAGATTGGAAACAGAAATTCAGAAAAGAGGACACACAGCTGATAAATTTTACTAAGAAAAATGGTTCAACTGTCAAAATTCCAATGATGAAGGCTCTTCTGAGAACAAAATATGGTAATGTGAGAAACCACAGTTCCTAAGCATAGTCTTGAGAATTGCCAAGTATATTTGATATTTTATTTTGTCTATTCCAGGTTATTTTTCTGAATCTTCTGTGAACTACCAAGTTTTAGAATTGTCTTATAAAGGTGATGAATTTAGCTTAATTACCATACTTCCTGCAGAAGGTATGGATATAGAAGAAGTGGAAAAACTAATTACTGCTCAGCAAATCCTAAAATGGCTCTCTGAGATGCAAGAAGAGGAAGTGGAAATAAGCCTCCCTAGGTTAGTGATGTTATTTTATTATACGAGTTCTTACGTTTCCACTTACGTAGGATTTTGAGCAGTCAGCTGAAAGGTAGCAAATACCTGAAAAGTCTATTGACGCAAATGAAAATACAAATGCATTTGGAAATTTTACTCTACTTTTGGATGCTAAAGCAGGGTTTACCTGTGCTAGCATTGCTTTACTGTGAGAAGAACTGAATTTAAGAGCTTAGGTTTCTCTGAAAAAGATAAGTATATGTCTTAAAATTAGAATGTTGGGATTAGAAGGAATTATTGTCTTTTTATTAGGCTAATTTATCTTTCTCCACTTTTTTCCTGATTAGAATTTTTAATATTTATCTCTTGTTAAGAAAAAATAATTATAATGGTGTGTTTTATACAATTGAAAGATATGTCATATCACTTTGACAGATAGTGCTCTAATCATTGAATTATAAACAGAATCCTATAGTCAATTTTAGGTAGTTAGTACAAAATGGAAATTGCAAAGAGTTATCTCAGGAGGCAGTAATTATGAACTAATTTTTTAACATCATGCGTCTAAGGGACAGGAGAAAATTCAAAGAGAAAGTTGTGCCCAAATGACTCAATTCACACTCTACCCAAGCTTTTAAAAAGAGATTTATGTCCAATAGGTTATATACTGTCGTTTTATTTCTAAATTTTCTTTCAGACTCATGAATCCCTAATTATTTTGTGCTCCCCTGTTTCTGGCCATTGGTCTCTTAAACCTCTTGGTTTTTACTTCCTTTTCCACTAAGCCAGGATCTAGTCATTAGTTATTTCAATCATAGTCTCATTAACATTTTTAATGTTTTTGCCTCCTTGTCTTTATCCCTTTCCTAATTCTATTCTCAATTATCCTCAATTCTGAGTACACTCAAGAAGCCACTCCTGGCCAGGCATGGTGGCTTATGACTATAATCCCAGCACTTTGGGAGGCTGAGGCGGGCAGATCATCTGAGGTCAGGATTTCGAGACCAGACTGGCCAATGTGGTGAAATTCTGTCTTTACTAAAAATATAAAAATTAGCTGGGCATGGTGGTGGGTGCCTGTAATCCCAGCTACCTGGGAGGCTGAGGCAGGAGAATCAGTTGAACATGGAGGTTTGCAGTGAAAGCCGCTCCTGTTCTTCAACTACTGCAACTACTGCAACTGTTGATTTTGTTGGAGCAAAATCCTGGAAAGGAGTAACTTCTGGCCTCACCAAGACTAGAGCTCAGCACTCCTTGCTTACTCTTGAGAACTTTCTTTACTCCTACCCACACCACACCAGGACATTACTTCTCTCCTTCACTTACTACTCTAGGTTGATTTCTCTTACTTCCATCAAGTGTGCCAGTCTCCTATATCCTAAAGAAAACCTATTATCAGGTAAACTTTCTCCTCTTTATTTATAGAAGTCAACTCAAATTTTATGTAAATCCCTATTAATCTTTACCTTCTTTGATATTGTGGAGAAAGAAGTATCCTCTACTTCTCACATCCTAACTCTGGGATTTTGATCAAAGTATTATTAAGCATCCCTTTTTTTCTAGAAAAGCTTTCTTCCTTTAGTCCCCAGGACACTACTGATTTATTTCTTTCTCTCTTTCTGGAAATTTTCCTTGTTCCTTGACTGACTCTTATTTTGTTTCTGTTCCCAAGCAAAAATTTTATCAGTTTCATCTTCAGAATTTTCCTCTTCTTACTCTCTCTGAGAAATATTATTTATCCCCTGTTATTCTGGTTTTTAAAATCTGAATCTCTAACCCCAACTTCTCTTTCATTTCCCAGCCATTTGAATATCTCTACTTGACATTATTCTTTTTTTCAAAGGATTTTTTTAGCACCTACTGTGCCAAACACTGGAGTTTAATGGTGTGTATGACAGATTGTTTACCTTCTAATAATGAAATAATATTTTTTGAAATTAAATTGTTTATTTTCAAAGTTGCTTCTCTTAGCTTTGAAATGATCACTTTCTTGGAGACAAAACCAAAATTACTGAGTTTGAAAACTGTCTGTGACATGTACCACCAGTGGGGTCTCAGGAGAGTCACTTGACCATTTTGAGTTGCGGTTTTCTCAATTTAAAATGTGGATAATGATACTGATTGCCAGATTTTTCAGTCTAAATAATAATGCATAAGCCCCAACCTCAATTGACAAGAAGAAATACAAGCTTTCACCAGAATTTCCTTTGACAGCATTTTTAGGAATCCTTAGAGGAAAGTTTCACAGTCCAAAAATCTGTCCAAGCTGCCACAGTGTCGACAACTTCGAACTGTTTGGCCTTATTCTCAGCATCTCCACTCCAGGGCCACACTTCCCATACAACTACTCCCACAGTGTAGACAACTTTGAACTGTTTGGCCCTATTCTCAGCATCTCCACACAGGGCTACACTCCACACTTCCCATACAACTACTCTCACAGTGTAGACACAGACTTCTCTGTTAATTCTTCCAAGCACAACTGTTATGGGTTGAGTTGCATCCCCCCACCCAGTAACTCAGAATGTTGCCTTATTTGGAGGTTTTTACAGAGTAATGAAAGTGAAGTCATTAGGCCGGGCTGTAATCCAACATGACTGGTGTCATCTGAAAAGGAAAATTTAGACAGAGATATACATGGAGGGAAGAGGGTGTGAAGAGACACAGGGGAAAAAATGGTCATCTACAAATCAACGAGAGGCACAGAACAAATTTTTCACTTACAGCCTTCTGAAGAATCCAATACCGCTGACATCTTGATTTTAGACCTCTAGCCTCTGCAAGTGTGAGACGATCTATTTGTGATTTAAGATACCCAGTTTGTAGTACTTTGTTATGGCAGCCCTAGCAAACTAATACAAGAAGAACGACTTCAATGTTTAAGCAAATTTTACTGAAATCTTGGTGATAGTGAAAGGGGCTTACAACATAGAAAGCAATTTAAAACCAGGTACCAATCATGACAGTTCCTTGAGTGTAGACTATTTCTTGTACCAAAGAGTCCCCTTCTGTCCGTTGTTATATTTAGCCTACCATTGCAACGGTACTAGCACCCACCTTCACCCAAAAGAGTTATCTTTACACCTCCCTCCTATTCAGCATTCAGAGTCCTTCACCATTTCCCCGTATAAAGAGAAAGTGACCCAGATTTTCTTCCATGCTTTCTAAGGCCAGTTTCCCAGTTGTGACAAGAATCTATAGTTGCCAGGTGTGGTGGCTTATGCCTGTAATCCCAGCACTTTGGGAGGCCAAGGCAGGAGGATCACTTGAGCCCAGGAGTGCAAGACCAGCAGGAACAATAAAGAAAGACCCTGTCTTTAGAAAAAAAAAAAAAAAAACAAAACATCAGTTGGACATGGTGGTGTGTGCCTGTAGTCCCAGCTATTATGGAGGATAAGGCAGGAGGATCACTTGAGCCCATGAGTTTGAGGCTTCAGTGAGCTGTGATCCTGCCACTGCACTCCAGCCTGGGCAGCAAAGCAAGACCCTATCTCCAAAAAAAAAAAAAAAAAAAAAAAAATCTATAGCAGAGATTTCAGTGAAAACAATGTTTTCATATCATATAAAATAGCTTATGCCCTCGTCATCTCAAACTCCATCTCCCTCCCACTGGTTCTGCTTGCAAAATGAAAAAGCCCATTGTATTGCTTTCCCCAAACAAAAGAACAATTTGCCTTAAAACCTGAATTTGAATCTTCATTTATATAGAAACAGAAACAATAGTTGGCAGTTGTATCCCCCTTTTCCATACAAATTCCAGCCACCAATGATATTTAAAAACTTGGCAGTTTCAGTTACAGTATCTCATTACATACTTCTATTCATAGCACAAAGTCTGGCAACTAGAAGGTGCTAAATAAATGACAGCTTTATTTTATTTTTTTTCTTTGTTAAGAAGATCACTGCCTAGTCAGTACCAAACTAGAAACAATGTCTTCTCTGAATTCTCTGACTCCACTCCTTTCTCTTCTGTGTGGCAGGCCCTTCTCTGTGGTGTCTGACCAATAACTTCCCATTAATCCTCCATGGTTTCCCTTGAAGTTATTGCTTCCATGTAGATATACTCAAATATGCCTAGTTAGAGTGAACCATTCCTTACCTACATTTCTAGAACATTTCAGGAAAATTTACATCATAGCACTTGTTACACGGCATTTTTATTTCTTGCTCACATTCCTGTCTGTCCTATTAAAATGTGATTTCTGGGACAGCGGGTTAGGTCTCGTTCATTTTAGTTTCTGTTGTTCCTAGCATTCTTCATGGTATATAGTATGTGCTAAATGAGTATTACTGAGTTAAAGTACACAAATAATTTCAAGGAAAGAAATTCTATATTATTTCTCTTTATTTAATTTTAAATATCTTCAAAACCAGAATTCAACTTTCCAGTCACTCTAATTTATTCTCTTTGAGGACCCTCAATGAAGCTTTCCCCCCTTTCCATACATATGGCATCATGAAAAATAGGACATTAGACATTTACTTCAAAACTTCTCTCTAGAGAAGGAAAAGTGAGATTTTTTTTCTAAATTCAGAGGACAGAAATTTGTTATTGTTTAATCACATTAATACAGAATTACATGTAAAATGTGTTCATTTTTTACTAAATTAATGTCTTCTGATTTGTTAAAGGAACAATTTGCTTATGTATTTAGTTCATTAAGAATTTTAACTTATCAGAACACGTTTATGAATTAAGTTTCCTGAGCACTAAAATCATGGATTAAAACTTCTGAAATACATTTCTCCCAAAAGGAACAATTTCCTCACAACAGAAGAATACCTGTTGAAAAAATGTGTTTGGTAGAGAAGAGAGAAAACAACGTAGGCTCAATCAATGTTTGCGGTAGACTGGCAGATTTATATTTTATTACTGAATACTGTGGTTCTTTTACATCTGAATAAATGTGTAATGGCTTTCAAACTGATAACTAAATATTTTGATAAAATTGGAACAGCTTAGTCAACTGCATTAATTCCTAGAGCTGCTATAACAGCACAACGCAATAGAGTAGGTGGCTTAGAACAACAAAAATGTATTCTCTCACAGTCTGGAGGCTAGATGTCAAAATCAAGGTGTCAGCACAACAGGCTCTCACTGAGACTGTTAGGAGAATCCTTCCTTGCCTCTTCCTACCTTCTGATAGTGGCTGGAAGTCCTTGGTGTTCCTCTACTTATAGATAAATCACTCCAATTATTTCTTCTGTTGTCATGTAGCCATCTGTCTTTGTGTGGTGTTCTCATATCTGAGGATACCAATCATATTGGATTAAGGCCCATTCCTATTTCCAAATAAGGTGACATTAAAAGATACTGGGGGTTAGGGCTTCAACACATGAATCTGGGAAAGGGGGTATGCACAATTCAACCCGTAACACCAACTGTAATAAAATCTATATTGTTGTAAAACAAAATAGCTCTTTGGTAGCAAAGTTTAGTACATGCCAAGAAAACAACAACAACAACAACAACAACAACAAAAAACCAACCCATAAGAATGCTTATATTTAAGCTGCAGTAGAAAGGAGCATGTGAATGACTATTTATAGTTACTGCTTAAGAAATACTTCCCCTTCCCCTCTATTGTGTATAACTAGTTTAGAATCGAGGCCAATAAGATATCTAAAAATACTCGAGTGCTTTCCATTATTTATTATCTGTAATATACTAGATATATAATTTTGGACATCATCCTGCAATTGAATGTCAGCTAAAATAATTATATTACTTTGTCTAAATGTAGTATGAGATCCTTTAAAAATTTTAGTAATAAAGTTTCCTTTGGTTGAAGAGTCTAAAACAAAATTGCTATACGCCAGATTCTCTCTGTAGAAGAAACATTCTGAAAATATAGTTTAAAAATTGTGTGTATGGGCAAAAATGATAGTTTAATACATATAAGGTAAATAAACACATAACTTTTAGCTTTGTGAAGTGTTAGCATTTATATTTTAATAGTAAATGTTGTGATTTTTATCATCTGACTTGGTTATTCTCCCATTTCACAGATAAGAAAGCTGAGACACTGAGAAGATAAATTGATTGCCATTCAATGAGTATTGACAGGGAAGGATTAGCTCTCATGTCTGTTGGGTCACAGCCTTATTAGTTTGTCACAGCCTTATTAGTTTGATAATGATTAGAAAGTGTATTTCCTGTTCAAAAACATTGATTGGGATTCTACTGTGGGCAAGAGGCTGGGATAGATGTAAAGCATTAGATTCTCTACTGATAAGATGGTTACCACCTATTGATAAAATGGAATAGTACTAGATTTGTGCAAGAAATTCACTAAGATGACCCGGCGCGGTGGCTCACGCCTGTAATCCCAGAACTTTGGGAGGCTGAGGCGGGCAGATCACAAGGTCAGGAGATGGAGACCATCCTGGCTAACACGGTGAAACCCCATCTCTACTAAAAAAAAAATAATAATAATAATACAAAAAATTAGCCGGGCCTGGTGGCGGGCGCCTGTAGTCCCAGCTACTCAGGAGGCTGAGGCGGGAGAATGGCGTGAACCCGGGAGGCGGAGCTTGCAGTGAGCCGAGATCATGCCACTGCACTCCAGCCAGGGCAACTGAGCAAGACTCCTTCTCAAAAAAAAAAAAAAAAAAAAAAAAAAAAAAAAAAATTCACTACACAGCAATGTACAGTAAGTACTAAAAGAATGGTATAATCAGTAAGCATTAGAAGGTTCACAAAAAGGGAGAGTGCACAGGAAACTGGAATTGTAAACAAAGGCTTCGTGAAAGAAGGACTTGAGTTGGGTTTTAGAAGAGTTGAGGAATAAATCCTATATGCAATGAAGAATTATTGACTATGTCCAAGTAAGGCAATGAAATGATTAAGTCAGTGTTTTAAAAAGGTATATGTAGTAGTCAGAATTGTTCACCCTGGATAACTTGTCTGAAAAATTTCCCTGTTCCTCATTTACCCCCCACCCCTGTCTACGGTCCCTATTTTTCTATATAACTTTTATTTGTCCTTAAAATTAAGTATGAGTTTTAGAAAGGCTTTCTGATCTCTCCATGCAATATCATACAAGCATCTTCCCTTCTCCCCCTGGGAAAAATTCTCCTAGTACCTTGTGTTTATTTCTGCATAGCAATTGCATTAAAATGAATTGTTTGTCTTCCCCTCTGACCCATAAGCTACTTGAGGTGAAGAGCTGTGCATGTTTTCTCTCTGTGACTGCAGCAAAAAGCATGTATATATAAAAAGGTAGCTATTCAATGAACATTTGTTGCTTTAAACTGATCTAGTGGTAATATCCCGGATTTGATAAAGAGGGAAAGACTAAAGCCTAAAAGATCAGTTTAAAAACCACTGCAACAATTCAGACATTAAGTAAAGAGTGTTTAAAGGGAGCAGCTTCACTGGGAATAGTAAGGAACTGGTGAAGTTATTGGAATGTGTGACTAACTAGTAATCGGTTAAGAAGAAATAGTTTGTTTTGGGGTTTCAGGCTCAACTTACTAGAAAACAAGAGGGCTGTGAATTCTTGCTTTTTTGTAGTAGTCCTTATCTGGGCACCATGGACTTCTAGAGAGGTCTAGGATATACTTCCAAGGGTCCTTGAAACCCTGAAATTATTTGCAAGTTTATGCATGTAAGGTTAGGTATGTATTTTCCTTGGGAGAGGCTTTATAGTTCTCACTAAATTTTTGGAAGTCTAGGCCTTTAAACTTGTTAAGCACTACAGTTCTATTCAAAAGTATTTATCTTAATAATAGCCATAGTCTTTCTGAGACGTATCATTCTTTAAAAATATTGACTGATGTGGCACCTCACAGTGTCTTTTGTCAATTGTTGAAATCAGATTACTGAAAATAATATTGAAGACCCAGAGCCCTGCCACTTTCTTACTATATAACTTTAAGCAAATTACTTTTCTTTAAGATTTTTCTATTCTATTAAATGCAATAATGATAATACATGCCTCTTACTGTTGTGAGGACTCCATGAGATAATGTGTATACAATTTTTAGTACTCAATGTTAGCTAAATATTATTTGTATTACTCATTTAATTCTAACAGTGGCCATATATTATAATGCCAACATCGTAATAGGTGACCCCCCCATCATATCTCATTTAATTCCTCAATCAATTTGATGAAGATCTAGTTTTATGTTCAGGTTACAGACAAGATGGAGACAGGCAAATACCTTGCCTGTGGTCACACAGCTAATTAATGGCTGAGCCAATACTAGAAGAGGTCAGCCAGGCATCTGAAAACAGGTGACTATAGGGCAAGCATGAGAGGGAGCACAGAACAGATCAAGCAGTCAGTGATAGAGTGAGCAGTAGGATGAGAGATCTGGAGTAGCTGTACCAAGGAAACTTTTCAAAACATGTAACACTTACCACATGACATAAAGGGTCATCTTTTTGCTGGTTAGAAATTAATTCTAGGCTTGACCAGCATTGGATCTATAAGTAGGTGAATGTAAATTGTGTGTGGGTGGAAGGAAGGCAAGGAAAATGAGACTGCATATGCGAATAGATACGTTGTGACCAGCTGCAGTAGTGATTACAAAATGTTCATTTACTTTGACCTATTGGACATGGATAAAAATGGGAATACTAGGCATACATTATGCATCCAGATGTTTCGTATGTGACAGAAAGTATTTTAAATTCAGTCTGTGAGGTTAATAGATTATTTTAATTATTTTACACACACAGACTCACACACACACACACACACACACACAGAGGTAATTGATTGGAAAGTGACCGGAATTTACTGTGTACTCACATAACCATCTAGGGCCACCGTTGTCAAAGATTGTGTTGTATTATTCTCCTCACGAGCAACCCTAAGATTTGGTTTGGTTGATTTCAGCTCTGAACAGTACAAGTGATAGGGTTTGGATTTATGTCCCTGCCAAATCTCATGTCAAATTGCAACCCCCAGTGTTGAAGATGGGGCCTGGTGGAAGGTGATGGGATCCTGGGGACAAATTTCCCCCTTCGGTGCTGTGCTCATGGTAGTAGAGTTCTCACGAGATCTGGTTGTTTAAAAGTGTGTAGTCCCTGCCCCCTGTTTCTCTTCCTCCTATTCCAGCCGTGTAAGACATGCCTGTTCCTTTTTGCCTTCAGCCATGATTGTAAGTTTCATGATACCTCCCCAGTAACCAACAAATGCCCGCATCATGCTCCCTGTACAGCCTTTGGAACTGTGACCCAATTAAACCTCTTTTCTTTATAAATTACTCAGTCTCAGGTATTTCTCTCTCTCTCTCTCTCTCTTTTGAGACTCAGGTATTTCTTTATAGCAGTGTGAGAATAGTCTAATACACCAAGAATGACTCAAGCCCACTGTATCAAAGCTGGGATTTCAGATAATAAGGACACAAACCCAGAGGGAAATGGATCCAAGGCTTTTTTTCATTAAAGAAGAACTCTGGGGATAAGGGGAAAGGAAGGGCCAATACCATTCCCCAGTAGGGCCTGGAGGCCAGAAGTAGGTCATTCTTAAAACAAAAATTGGGATTGTTTTTCATTTTTCTGCAGCTTTTATCTATGTGAGATCTGTTTCAGCACAATGGTTACATTTGGGAGTGAATTACTGTCTTTTAAACAAATAGATATTATTTGTATATGCTAAAAATTCCATTCATGATTTAGTTGCTAATTGTTTATCTAGCATTTTGCTGCTCATTCTTTTACCTTTGCCTGCTGTTCTTTTGACAATTTTAGAGGAGGATTAAGGAAAAGGGAAAATGAACCACAACTGGGAGAAATATGAAGACTCGTAAACTTTGGAAGAGGGACATTATATATTGACCAATATGGTGGTGTTGAATTATATTTTGATTAGAAGGTAGTGGCAGTTAGCACATTAGCTTTGACTTCAAATAGACCTGAGTTTAAATCATACCTCTGGAACCTACCTTAACCTTCAGCCTGGAAATTAACCTCCTCAGGCTTCTATTTTCTTATACATTAATGGAAATAATAATGCCGACTTCCTTAGATTTTTGTAAAGATTAAAAACTGTAATTTATATTAAGTACCTAACACATGGCAGTGCTTCTTCACACCTGACTATTCATAGCTCCAATAATTAAGGATAATTAGGAATTGGCTGTAGATTATACTTTCATTAGATGGCTGAATGTGTTTCTATTGCTGTAGGTTTCATCGGACTATATTATGAGCAGGACTGTTACTTAAATGACTCTCCAGTGATAATTAGGCATTATTAGAAGTTGTAATAAGTCTTGCGGTATTCTTGTCATTATCCTAAAATTATTGGACTATTATAGCCCATTTATAGGTAGATTAGAACATATATTCTCCACCCTTTAAAAGCCCATACTCCATTCAGTTTAAAGACTGTGGTAATAAAAACAGGAAAAAAGCAAATCTCCCAAACCATCATGCTGCATATTATCTTTCTTAGTAGGAAGTTACAAGGAAGAAGTTGAAAGCAGTGGGCGTAGAATGAGCTATTTTCATTATCAGCTGATTTTAATGTGCATGTTGTGTCCATTCCCAGGTAGATAGGGTTCTGAATGAGTTGCCATCTTCCAAAAAAACATATTGTTTTGCCAAGAAATAATTTAGTCCCAGTAGAGTTCTGCCACACCATGTTCATTGCTTTGGAGAATTATAATTAAGAAGCTCATTCAGTATTTGCCAGTTAAAACAATGATCTAGTTAGACTGATCGCCCCATCTAATTTCTAGCTCCAGATATGGGCCTCCTGCTGAATGAACACATATCCTTGAGTACTAGTGTATGCATTCTAACGGGAGCACAGGGGCCAATGCCCAGAGGGCACAGACAAAGCTCCTCAGTAGAAATTGCCTGGAATTTTGCTGATGTCGGAAATATATATAGCTCCCTGTTTAAGATTATTACACATGTCTTTTCTTTCATAAACCAGGTTTCCAATCTGTATTTAAAATGCAAATTAATGCTTTAAGCATCTATGAAGTCAATAAGTACTACCTTCCCCCTGCCCCCCACCCACTTTTATTTAAATGGGAAAGTGAGGTTCAGTGATTGCTTTTGATTTGGAATCATAGAAGATCAGTGGCTGAGAAAATCTTTTGGGATTATCTGGTTAAGTTCCCTTTTCACAGGTGAGGCAAATTAAGGCACAGATAGGTGAGCCAGACACTAGCCTCCTAACTTATGGTTCGGTGTTGGAAGCACTGGCTAGCTGCTTTTTTTTTTTTTTTTTTTTCCTCTCCTGTAATTTTTGTCTTTTATTTCCTTTGACGGAAATCTGGTTCCCCTTCCTTTATCCTTTTACAGGACCTATTCTGAAGATATTATGCCTGTCCATAAACTGAAGAACATCTCATTGACTGTGACAATGGGCGAGATGAATGATAGGTTATAAATATTTCTCTATTGCTTAATAGCTAACAATCTTCTCCAAGGACTGTGGACTCCTGTTCTCTGCTCATCATGTCATGGACATCTTCCAGGAACCATCTTTGATGGTGTGAAAATCTTGAATACCTAAGAGGGAAATTTTAGACTTACTAGAAAGGAGCCAAGCAATTGAGACCTTAGATATAACTTAGAATTCTCACCTAGTTTTGTTGGGTAATTGTTACTTCAAAAAAATGCAATTTCTGTTCTTTCTTTCCTCCAACCATTTATCTGGGAAGCAAGTTACTGGCAACCCAGAACTGATTGTTGGAGCTGGGGAAAAATGGTGTGAGATGTAAGAAAATGTAACTGAGATAATACAAACAAAAGATTTTACAATATATAATCCTCCAAGACATCCATTAAAAAAATTGATAGCAAAAATGTGCAGTGTTTCAAGACTTTTCTTTTTCTTTTAAATAACAGATTTAAAGTAGAACAAAAAGTAGACTTCAAAGATGTTTTATATTCTTTGAACATAACCGAGATATTTAGTGGTGGCTGCGACCTTTCTGGAATAACAGGTATTATGATAAATAATTCTTATATTATCATGTTAATTTGTTTTGTTAGGACTACATTAACTAACTGAGCTTAAAACCGAAAGAGCATTCAGCTCTGGTAAATATACACACAGTGAATAAATGTCATAGCATGTTGAGCTGTCTGTAAACAAGTACTTTATTTTATATTTAAGTAGTTTTTCTTAATGAAAGTCAAAAAGCATTTTGGAATGTTAGATAAGCACTCTGGCTATACTTCTAATAAAACTACATAAAAGTGTTATATGGGTTTTTATTTCTGCCCTGTTTGGATTTCCTCATCTGAATAATGGGAATTACAACTTTGAGTCTCTCATCTAAGCAGAGCTAATACAACTCTTAGAAACCAATTTGCAAATGTTAATTCACTAATATGAGAACACATGCAATAGTCATCCATAAGCTGCTGGATGATGAGCACAATCAAGAAATTGTAATGCTACAGCTTGCAGATTTAGCAATGGTGTCTTTTGGGCTGACAACAAATCTGAGAAGATGGAGCTTTTATGCTCACTTGCACTGGGGGAATCCTGCATGGTTAACACGTTCACTTGCACAACAAAGCCAACACAGTCTATGAATTCTTCGAGTTTCAGTGGTACTCAGTAGTTCAAAAATAACTAGCTAAAAAAAAATGGATGAAGAGAGCCAATTTGTCCCAAGTTACTTACCCTCTTTTAAATTCAGTCTTCTGTTCTATAAAAAGGGGCCTAGGCGTGTCTGTCTGATGAGGTTGTAAATCATAACATGAAATACTGCAGAAATGTTTTATGTATTTATTTCTATATAGTTGTCTGGGCTTTAGAAACATGTTGTTAATTTAGTCATCATTCATCAATTATGTGGGCAAATGAATAGAATGAAAAACTTTCCTGATGGAGGAGGTGAATGAGGTCACAAATATCAAAGTGTTCATTATCACCTTCACACATGATGTGGCTACTCGTTCTCACACTGACAGATAGATCTGACTTCACTGACAATTTTATCAGCACTAGGTATGAGATGGTCAACATTAAATACTGCAACAGGATGCTCTGTGTGCCCTGAGACACAACTACCTCTTCAACCTTCAATAATCCAAACTATTTGTCATGCACTTCCTTTTCTTAAACTTCTTTCCAGCCATAGGGAGATCACTCAATATGCCTCAGACACTTCAAACAGCCACTTGTTCTGCAAATTCCCAGCAATTTGTGACTTCTAAAAAATCTCCTGTTACAGGCAGATTTTTAAAGAAAATACTTCCAAAATGTTTCATAGAAGACTTTATTCAAGAAAATAACCCAGTGCAGAAAAGAATAAATGTCTAGCATTTTCTGTTCTTTCCCTCTTGAGTTACCTATTTGAGCTGTTTTAACCATTTTGGTTCTGTCTTATTGCCTAGAATAGAATAGTCATAGCCAATGCTGATACCTCTACTGGTAGCTAGGAGCACAGTAAATTCTCTGCTATCTCTACTTATCATTTGTACAATAAACATTCACTAAAGGCTACTATGAAACAGCCCAACACTAGTCTTATGGGCCATCAGTGTGAAAGGGACACTACCTTATATTTATATAGTTCACAAGTTTTGAATGAAATGATTGTACAGAGTTACTTTGGAAACTTTGAGAAAAATATTTGACTTCTCACTCAGTTACTACTCCTTGTGTAACCCGTAGTAAAATATTTAACCTTTCTGAGTGTAAGCATTCCAATCTGTTAAGTGAGACAATATAGTGACTGGGGAAATAAATAAAAGAATGTATGTAAATCATCTACTTTAACATTTGGCACATAGTTAAATATGAAACAGCAAGTGGGAAAAGTATCACATTAATATTACTTGCACATCTAGCAAATGTATTGTTTTCTTGTTCTCTTAATTTAATAACAATGTACTTAGAATTTTTATTTAAAAATTAAAAGAAATAATTATTATGAAGGTACAATGAATGAGTTTATAGAATTCACATTCTTCTAACCTACCATATTTCAGGGCCTGTTCTTTTCCTAAGACTGGGTTTTGTCTGCAGTGAGATGGAACAAAGGAGACTAAGTGGTGTAGTCTAATAGCGAGGCAGTCATTTGGGCTCGTGCCATTGCTAAACTGGGTGAAATTCTTTACTCCTTCCTAACCTGCTTTGTGGTCTTTCCTCTTGGTGTGGGCCACTAGGTCATTCCCTCTATGCTTATTTGTCTTATTCCAGGCAATCCTGGGAGAAGAAGGTGCTTATTTGCCAGACCTTGAGAGAACATTCTCTTGCATTTCAGTTAATTCACACTAATAGAGTAGATGCCCGTCTCTCTCCACTTTGCAGGTTTCTATCACTAGACATACTCAGATGCATTGACTTATTTATTATTGGCTTATATATGACAAATATTTATAGCAAGCCAATTATGAGCCAGGCAGTTTTCTAGAGCATGCTTCCTTTGTCCTCTGAGGAACATTGTCAGATCTATCTTGTCTTGCAAGGCCAGCTTGACATGCCTTCTGGGCTCCCAGTTTCACTTCTTCCTTCTTGAGGAGATTATACTTGCAAGTCACTCTACCAGAAACGCTTCACCTACACATCAGTTCTACCAAGGGGAGAAAAAGGAGCATTCATTCTCAGCTTGTATCCACACCAGAACAAAACGTTGTAAGACACGATCTTATGCTGAAAACTTTAACAGGTTTTAAAGTGTATCTCTGAAGTGATTTTGTAACCGGTGACACGGAAGTTCCTTAGAATTTCATAGCTTCCCCAGATTTGAAGGCAAGTACATTTTATTTTAAACTAAGATCAAAACTAAATACAGAATATAAAAGGCACTTTGGCTTTGAGGTTAAATATATAGAGTGAGATTAATTCAAATCTGGAAAGCCTCTTTCATTCTGTCTATAGACAATGGCTAAGGGAGGAAAAGCTCTCTGTCCCTTCAAATATTTCACTTAGTTGGATACGTGATTTGAGGCTTACATCATTTACCTTTTATATCACAGAAAAACTTGATCTCTCTCTCTCTCTTTCTGTATATATGTCGTGTCTGGAAGAGCTAAGTCTAAATCACCTTTATCTGTAGCAAATTGACTAAATAGGAAAAAGTTCATTTATTTGTCTCCTTGCCTTTGATCATTTGAAAATGTAATTATGCTGGGCGTGGTGGCTCATGCCTGTAGTCCCAGAAATTTGGGAGGCCAAGGCAGGCAGATCACCTGAGGTCAGGAGTTCGAACCAGCCTGGCCAACATGCCAAAACCCCATCTCTACTAAAAATACAAAAATTAGCCGAGTGTGGGTGTGGTGACAGGCGCCTATAATTCCAGCTGCTTGGGAGGCTGAGATGGTAGAATGGTTTGAATCTGGGAGGCAGAGGTTGCAGTGAGCTGAGATCGTGCCACTGTACTTCAACCTGGGTGACAGAGCAAGACTCCATCTCCAAAAAAAGTAATTAATCTGGGACCTAATAGGTAATGGCTTTTGATTTTAACTCTTAAATACACTTTTGTGTATTTTTTTTTAACCAGATTCATCTGAAGTGTATGTTTCCCAAGTCATGCAGAAAGTTTTCTTTGAGATAAATGAAGATGGCAGTGAAGCTGCAACATCAACTGGTAGGGTGAATGATTTCTGGCCAAGCTAGAAGGAAAGATGGGGAGAGGATGAATATTACGGTGCTGACCCTTTTGAAGTATTGTAATCTTTTTCTTCTGCTATCTAATACACTTCAGGAGGAAAAAAAGGAAATGGTTGTATACGCTGTTCATATTTCTCTTCAGTCACAGCATGATACAAAAAGGAAGGGAAGGAGGAGGAGTTGAGGCCTGTCTACTGATATTTGCTCACTTGTAAATTGGATTGCCTGCGAATTAGCAGATAGGACCTGTGGAGAAAATTTTGGGGTTCAAATATAAAATCATTATTTTTTAGGAATGCTCACCCTTACATAATTGTATTTTATTTCATTCTTTCACTACACCAAGTTAGTCCCCACTTTGCTAATTTGATTCTTGTTATTATCTCTGTGGCAGTGGCTCTCAAACTTAACCTGCACATAAAAATCACCTGGGAAGCTTTAAAAACTCCTATGCCCAGTCCATACCCCAAAATAATTAAATCAGTATTTCTGGAAGTGAAATTCAGACTCCAATATTTTCTTAGGTTTTCCTAAGCGATACCAATGTGCATCGAAGAACCAGTGCTCCATAGTGGTTTGCAGCTTGCCCTTTTTATTACAAATGTGGTGCATCGACCAACAACAGCACCACTTGGGAGCTTGTTAGAAATGTAAAATCTCAGGTCCAAAACCTAGACCGACTGAATCAGAATCTGCATTTTGCAAGATCACTAGGAAATTTGTATGTATATTCTAGTTTGAGAACCACTCTTCTAGGCCATATTTCCTTGAACAAATGACATTTTAAATAGCATCTGTGCTACGTGTAAATAATGCTTGAAAAATAATTAGAAAAAAAGCCCTAAAATCAATTAGAAATGGACAAGCAACTTAAATGAATTCCTTATAAGTCTATTTTAATTCCTCATACTATTTGGATTTTAATCAATATTTAAAAGCTATTTATCATTTAAAATGTCTTACTGATAAATATATAAAAATTGATATTCATTTATTAATTTCCTGATTAATTTGCAATGCTGCATTGGGCCGATGGATTTTGACATCTGGATGAAACACACTGGACTCCATTACGATTTTGTCATCTGAAAGATTTTGCATTGCTGTGCTCAAGGAATTTGGATTGTAGGGGATGAACTATATTAATCTTTGGAGAAGTAAAAAGGTTATATTTGGATGAAATTGCTGGATCATGTAGACAAATTTTCCAGCTGCTTTCAAACAGTACTGAGAAAGTCCTTATAGATTTTTGTTTGATCTCATTATATTGGTGAGGAAACAGTCCCAGCAATGTAAAGTGGCTTACCTGAGGTCATACTATTGATTGACAGCAGCATTTGAACACAACTCATGTTCCCTGACTTTAAGTTCAGAGCTCTTTATGTTATTGCCCACTGTCTCTCATTTTAAGTCTAAACTTTTCTAGGATTCTGTAACAATCACTAAGAGAAAACAGATGAATCAATAGTAAAACTCCTCAGAGTTGTCAGCCTGGATATTTTGACTTTCAGAAATCCACTCAGGGACTGCTCAAAAGCAGAAAAAGTCCAAGTATTCACTGTGAATGGGAATGGGAGTAAAACTGACCTTGCTTTTGGATTTATCTTAATAATTTGTACATGAGCCTATATTCACTGGTTATTTGGGTAACATACTCTTGATGTTCTGGATAGGAGAGTGCCAATCATGTTATCATACTAAGATTATATTTGACTGTTTTACAATTCTAATGATATGTAGTGATTTTATTTTTCCTGGGGTCTGAAAATAACAGTACAAAATAACTATATTATTGGTAAAGACAGTATCTGAATTAAGCATAAAACATTTCATCTACATAGGAAAAATATGTAACTTTTTATATTTTCCCATTCTAAATATTGACAAATGATATAATGGAGCAGCATAATATCAATTATCACAGAAAGTAATTTTTAAGGCAGCAGATTTCTGCTTCAAATCTCAAATAAAAATCTCACACACATTCACTGCCAAATCCTAAAAACTCTGAGCTCACAGAATAATTTTGAAAGAGTAAGTAAAAAAAAAAAATTAATTTGAGCTCAGATGTGATTACCACAAACCCGAAGTATAAAAACGAAGTGCAAACATACCTAAATAGGAATTAGGAATTACAAACATTGTAGAAATAAATCATATAATGCAAATAAAAAGTGAACAGAAAATTACTGTTTAAAAGATAAATTTTTTCAACTGCTTTCACTAAATTGAATCTGGTATCTGGCTTTCTTCTTCACTGAGCATAAATATAAAGTTAGAATTATGCTGTGAGTGACCTAATATTTATTCTTCAGTACTTTGGTTTTTAAATTTATTGCAAATTCCTCCGTATGTAGAAAATGGTTACTTTTCCACGTTAACTCCTTACACAAAATGACTTTTCCTATCTACAAAATGTATTATGAATATACTTTCTTTACTGATCTTTTAATGCAAGTATCTAAATAACTGTTGTCTCTATTTTATAGGCATACACATCCCTGTGATCATGAGTCTGGCTCAAAACCAATTTGTAGCAAATCATCCATTTCTGTTTATTATGAAGCATAACCCAACAGGTACCGTTTTTGCGAATTCTTTGGGGAACTGATTATGCTAGGCAGAACTAGTTCCAGTTTCTAATTGCAATGCACATACCTGAAGTCATTTGTTCTTTCAATGGATATTTGTTAAGTGCACTTTTATATACCAGGTACTGTATTTTAAGAGAAGACAGAGGCCTAAAATAGGGCAGTGGTAATAATAACTGCCATCAGGGCTACTATATATGGTAACCATTTCATATAACCATCACTAAAGCTGAAACCACTCCAAAAGATTAGATATTTGACTAGTAAAGACACAAAAGCTCAGAGAAAGATTGTATAGTTTGTCTCAGGTTACATAACTAGAAAGTGTCAGAGTGGGAATGCCGGTCAACTGTCTGTGTATGATGCCACATTGGGGATGGAAATTGAGAGGTGTGGAGTTGTGAAAGAACTCAGAGGTGGATGCCAAAACAGTAAGTGGCTAGTGTAGGTTCTGAGGGGAAGGAAGGAGTCAAATCTCCAACTTGGTCAACTGGTGAAAGATGATGCAGTTAGGTAAAAAAGGGAGCGTGGAAGTAGTGGATTGGATTGGCATTGGACACAATGCCAACACAGAGAAATGCAGATTGTCTGGATGGATGCTTCTGCACTTTCTCCTGGGAATAAGAAAAGCCAGAAATGTGAATACAGTGGGAAAACTGTCAAGTTTATGTTTAGGATCCTTCAGCAGTCATAATGCTCATGTGAGAGTTACAAGCCACAGGATAGTAGAAATTACATTTTACTCATCTCTGTATTCAGGCCAATATTTGGCAAAACGCCTTGCACATAATATCAGTTTCCCTATAGACACAGGGTGTGAAATTGGGTAGGGCTCAAGTTCCAGCTGAATTCACTAACAGTTGTGAAACAAGTTGCTTGTCCTTTCTAAGCCACATTTCCCCTGTATCTTATTTGAACATAATAGTAGTACTTATCTCATAGAGTTACATAAAAGAATTTTTGAAGCCTGTAACACTGTGCCTGGCACATACTAAGTGTTCATTATGAATAAATTAATATGAATGAGTGAGTGAATAAAAGAAGAAAGGCAAGTGAAAAAGTATAAAGTCATTTACAGGGAGAAGAGACAAAATTAATTGCAGAATCTGAATCTGTTAGATTAACTAGGGATACTGATATTATTGGCCCAGTAAGGGATACATCACTCTTTTTTTGGCTCCATGAAACTCATGCTGAGTGACCCTTCTGAAAGTCATATTTTAAAAACAATGAAAGTTTTAGAATTGATGAGACTGTATTAACACAACTTCAATTCTAGTAATGGATATGTCAGTGTTCAAATGTATTCTAAGTATGTCATTTGATCTCTACGTCTAACCTTTAGATAATTCTAATTTTTCAGAATTAATATATAATTGTGTAGTATGGAACTTCATTGGCCATCAACACACAAGTAAATAATGGAATTTAGAATAATTATGTTTTACTGTATTTTCCAAGTTGATGACTTGTTATATGTGAAGGCCAAGTAACAGCTATCAGTAAAACAGCAGCAAAAATTCAAAACCCACTTATCTGTTTATTTATGATAATGCTTCACTAGCAGATCTTAATGACAGTTTGAACTGTTTTATGTTCTTTATTGTAATGAGACTTTCTAAACTAGGGTTGCTCCTTTAAAGTATTGTTTAAAATAAATGGACATTCATTTATCAGGGACTGTTCATTGTTACCTAATAAAATATAGAAAGGGCTGTTATCTTAGGATAATACATATTTAGTGATTTATCAATTTTTCTCTTGCAAATGAACTCAAGAAATCATTGAGATTAATGAAGATAGTGATTTAGCATCACCATAGTGAACTATGAAATGGCTTCATGGTATACATAAAATGTATTCTGTTGATGATTTCTGAAGTATGAGGACGAATGATTTCAGGTTTAGTACAACCAATTTTTACGTAGCCTGGAAATTTTCTTTTATCCAAACAGTCCTTTTGTGTAAAATCTATACATTATTTGGATTTTCCTATCAGATGAATTTTATATTGCGGTATATTCATCTAAAGCCCTTACTAAGCTAAACTTCTAGAACAATAAAGCACCTTTTTAAGGTTGAGGATATAGGCCCACTTTATAGGCTTTGAGAAGAAAATTGTGAAAGATACTCATGAAAGGTACCATTCCTGAAAAAATAGTCAATTATGATTTTGAAATTGACAGGACTCCAGATATAATGAAAGTTACTGCGTTTAGAACTCTTTTGGGTTATGTGTTGAGGGGAGAAGCAGATTGCAGAATATCCATTAAGAATTTTTTTTCTAGCCATTAGCTTGGTAATGCTGTTGTATTGTAATATTAGGAGGTAAAAGTTGCTTACATCTGATGAAGATGTTGTATAAATATGTTGATTAAATATGGGGATACCTATTTAGAAAGGAAGCATGAAGATAAAAAATAATAATCATTTTTGCTTCAGTCTGCCTCTAAATTCTTCACTATTATGTCAAGGGAGATTTTGTTAATCTGCCCAATTTATTAGTGAGTAGATTGATGATGGCATGAAGACTCAATTCAAAATGTGATTCTTCCTGAAGAAACAGATTGAAAAGGCTGGTACTAATGGCTTTTATGTAACATTCTACACTTCTAGGTATTTAAAATTTTAAGATATTATGTTCAATTATAAGTTAGTGTTTATAGAATTTACTTTAAAATGTTTCCAGGCAAACTATTCTAATGAACATTTTAATGCCATAGCATTATGGCATTAGTATTATGAAGATAAAAGAGTCACTGCTTATTCCTATTGTGACTAAATGAAATATCTATTCTGGGAAATGTATTTATGTATCTTTATCTATCTGAAATATTGGGGTATTTGTTTTCTTTTTCCCATAATTATTTTAATATTTTGAAACAAAACATTGTTGACTATAATTATTCATAATAAAAAGTAAAATCTGGGTTGGGCGCAGTGGCTCACGCCTGTAATCCCAGCACTTTGGGAGGCCGAGGAGGGCGGATCACGAGGTCAGGAGATCGAGACCATCCTGGCTAACATGGTGAAACCCTGTCTCTACTAAAAATACAACAAATTAGCCAGATGTAGTGGCGGGCGCCTGTAGTCCCAGCTACTTGGGAGGCTGAGGCAGGAGAATAGTGTGAACCCGGGAGGCGGAGCTTGCAGTGAGCCAAGATCGCGCCATTGCACTCCAGCCTGGGCGACAGAACGAGACTCCGTCTCAAAAGCAAAAACAACAACAACAACAACAAAAACAAAACAAACAAACAAAATATATAAAATCTTCTGGAGTTTATATCTATTTTCATGTTATTGGTTCTTCAAAGAGTGTGTCTTTGGACTGAATAGTAGAGTTAATAAAAAAGGGCCATCCTACTATTATTTTAAATACATTTAAATATCATTTTCATTAGCTTTAACATTATGCAAAATTGATCACTTTGGAAATTAACCTTTATTACATCTGAGTGTAAGGAACTTAAGGCAACATTTGACACTGATTGATTTAGGTCACTTCTCTTAACCCAGTTGAAAAGAACGGTGAATAGATTTTGGTACATCATTCTTTCTGTTTTGTCCTTCAGTTCTTAGTTCCTTTTCACTTGCAAACACAGAATGGTTGAAAACAGGTATTTGCATTTATGCTGTATAGTATATCACTTTGGTGAGGATTTGAAAATACTAGAGATATAAAAATATTGTCTTTGGCAGTAAAGTAAGCTTTGATTCAGCGCTGAAAAAGGAGAACTGAGAAGTTGCACTTTTAACCCTGAAGCGTTACATTATATGCATAAAATGATGACTGCTAATGCCTTAAATTTAAAACTCTACCATGCTTATCACCATTTTATTATGCTATGTTCTCCAGACTGGGTCTCTATATTTAGAAGAACACCTCTCTGTCACTTTATTTTTTTTTTTACTTCCCTCTATGAAAAACAGGATTAATGCTTTTTCCATGACAAGCTGTAGTGGGTGTTAATTTACTTCATAAATTACCAGAAAATGATTAATAATGATATAATTATGAATTTGAGACAAAGGAGAAGGCTTTGCTATTGGACACCGCCTATTTATCTTACAGAGAAAAAAGACCAAATAATATGTTAAATATTAAGAAAAACTAATTATTGTCAGTTGTTTTCTCCAGAAATTCCTAAAATATGTTTGTTTGTTTGTTTGTTTCCCTAGAATCAATTTTGTTTATGGGAAGAGTGACAAATCCTGACACCCAAGAGATAAAAGGAAGAGATTTAGATTCACTGTGAATGAAAACACAGCCTCAGAATAAAAGATGATTTCTCGAAAATAGTTGATTGGCTAAATATCATCATCTTGACAATATTTGCTCTATATCTTATATCTTTTCTGTTTTAAACTGTGCCTGTGTTAATAGATATCTGTCTTGATGAATAAGTAAAGTTAGGTATGCATTTGTTTCTGTTCTTTTTGTATGTTTTAGAAAATCTATGTGCGTCTAAAGCCTTGAGCGTATATAAAATATTACCATTCACATGTTAGAATAATCCTGTCTATAATATCTTAAATATCAAATTATTGTCTTATATATCAAGTTTATTATATCCTAAAATACTGGACTATTAAACTCACACATAGCACCATTATCTAGCTATGGGGAGGTAAGGTCAAGAGACCGTGGCCATGGTACATGCCTCTCTGGGGTGTCGCTTAAGACACAGAGATCCAGTATTCCTTGCAGTAGAGGAGCTTTGGGCATTTCGCTAATCTTAACTTGTTGTTTGACATGTTACATTTAATAATTTTGAGACATACCAGTTTTTTTCCTACTGATTTATGGTTTTAAAATGTATACAATATAGAGGTACTGAGCACTTTTGTAAAGCATTCCTCTTTTTATAGGTGAAAGTGGCAGCATAATTAGTGTGACTTAGGAAGCTGAACTTCCACAATTTTACAATACTGAGCCAAGGAAGTGTTAGAGTCAAGATTGTGCACTATAAAGATTAAATGCAGATCCCTTCCCTTGAATACTCTGAAACATCACATCTAAATATCAAAAGCTAAAACTACATTCCAATATTACTTCATGTAACATGTTTCATAGTTTTTCGATTTTCAAGCTAATGTTGTAAAATGCCTTTTGTTTGTTTGTCGTGGGAATTTTGGCAGAGAGCTTAATGATAATGGCTACACCTCACTGAGCCCTAATTGTGTGTCGGGCTCACTGAAGTAAGCACTTTTTACATTATGTTAAATGTACTAAAATTTTTATGAAACAGCATTACCTAAATTCCTGATAAAGAAACTGAGATTCAAAAATGTTATAAAATTAGTCAAAGACACATAACTGATAAATATGGTGGGTAGATTTGAACTCAGAACTACTCGAGCTAGAAGTCTATGACCTTAATTACTGAATTATATTCCCTTTGCAGGGAAGGAAAAAGTAATTTTCTCTCTACTTCTCATAGCTTTGAGCTAGTATCCATTGTAACAAAAGACAGGATAGCCAGGTGTGGTGGTTCACATCTGTAATCTCAGCACTTTGAGAGCCTTAGGTGGGAGAATCACTTAAGGCCAGGAGTTCAAGACCAGCCTGGGCCGCATAGTGAGATCCTGTCCAAAAAAAAGTTAAAAATAATAGCCAGGTGTGGTGGCACATGCCTGTGGTCCCAGCTACTCGAGAGGATAAGGCAGAAAGATCACTTGAGTTCAGGAGGTTGAGGCTGCAGTGAACTATGATTATGCTACTGTACTGTAGCCTGGACAATAGAGTGAATCCTCATCTCAAAAAACAAAAGATTCACAAGAGAAAAACAGACATTTGTTAACACATATACCACATGTACACATAGAAGATACCCAGGAAAAAAATGAGTAAATCTCAAAGAAGTGGCTTAGAACTCTGGCTTACATAGCATCTTTGACAAAGAATAATACATTGTTGAAGAAATGACAAAGGAAAAGGACCTTGGATTTTTAAGGGCAGTAAATTGTAGGAAGGCAAATATATGGTAGATAAAGGCTATTTTGTAAAATTTGTTGTGTAGATTCCTGTGGTGATATCTCCAGGATGATAAGCATCTTAAGTCATCTTCAGTGATCAAATTCTGTCCCACTTGGTAGAGAGAGGAGGAGGGATAACTTTGTGAATTTGTATCCTGTTTTTAGGCAAATTGTTTAGGCAAGGCAAATAACTTTTCCTGTATCTACTTCTTCTCAGTTGCCTTTAGCTCAAAATAATCCTTATGCAAAAGTGGCATCTTTTGTAGTGGCATATTCTGCTGTCCTTCATCTTCTACTTTAATTTTCAAAGTCTAGGTATCCATCTACAGAAAAACCGGCAGCAATACTCAAGACATTATGAAGCCAACTTTAGAATGAATTGTGATTGCTTAAAAATCATAACATAGTTGAAAGCAATGTTCATTACTTTCAATTTTAGCATACTTAAGATATAACACAGTAAATACTAATCTATATGTTAGTGACACACATTTGTGGTGTAAATTCCTCACAGCATATCTGTTTTAAAAATATGAGTCTTTGATTCAGGAAGGAGAGAATAACGAGTTAAGAGGATAGTAGTTTTATTCAGGTGTGGTCCACATTCCTGTTTCTCTTGGGTTGGCTGAATTCTTCTGATCTTCTTTCATGCATTAGATGTCATGCTCTCGGGATTCATTCATTCATTCTACAAATATTGAGCTTCCACTATGTTCCAGGTAGTTTTCTAAGCACAAAGGATATATTAGCGAGCAAATCTGACAAGGTCCTTGTCTTCATGGAGCTGACATTTTACTGGTAGCAGTAAACCAGTGAACAAATTCAAAAACAAGTTAATTTCAAATGGTAATAACTGATGACATTAATAAAACAGAATAAGAAACTAAGAGGAGTTCAATAATTGAGATAATGTAATAAGATCACTACCCAAGTTTCACTTTAAGTACATATTCTTACAATGTGTTCCTAATATATTTGTTTTCTTTAATAAGATTTGCTAAAAGTCTGCCTCGAGTTCCCTACTGAGGATCCTGAAAGCATTATACAGAAGTTGGGTAATTTTTTTTTCTGATTTCATGTTCTTCTTCCATTTGGCTTAAAAATGGGAGTGTATTCCATAAGCTCTTTATGGAAGAATGAGTAGCCTTCTGGTGTGGATTCAAGCTAAAAAACACCATTTTCTACCACGTTTTGGAAATACTGTTGCCAAACCACTTCCAAAATTAAAACATTTAATTTTTACCTTCAATTGAAAGTAACTCAGTAGTTATTGCAAGTTTGTATCATAAAGGTTACAAGCGCCTGGAATACATTTACAAAACATACATCTATTTATGAAGGAAAGTAAGTATGAAATAATTTTCTTTGCTAAACTATATGAAAACTGTAGAATTCACAACAGTCCATAATCAATATGGGATAAAATTGCTGTCAAATTAATACCCCTTGTAAAAGTCCAGTACATCATATATAGGAAATATTTTTATTCCTCATGGAGGCAAAATAATTATTAAAATAGTAATGTTTCTTTCGGAAACTTTGGGTTTTATTGACTTCACACAGCTGTAATTCATGGCATATTCTAGAGGAGTGGTTACCAGACTGAACTTGGGTCTGCCTGCCTGGCACAGCAAGACCAAACAATGACATTGGGATTTGCAAGAAGAAAAAGTGGGGGCATTTATTTCAGGGCAACAAGCAAGGAGAATCAGGCAGCTCATGCTTAAGATCTGAACTTCCCAGTGGCTTAACTGTAAGAGTTTTTAAAGGCAGGGAGGCAGAGGTTACAGGCAAAGCTATAAATCAATACATGGAGGCTATAGGTTGGTTTGGCCTAAAAAGGTGGGACATCTCAAAGCAGGTGAGTGGGGAGGATGGCATGGCCCACAGATCACAGGTGGATTCAAATGTTTTCTGATCTGTGATTGGTTTGGCTTTGGGCCAGCAGAAAGGAGAGCTGAGCTCTGGCCTGTTAGTATAATTTCCCTCAGGGCCCTCAGGAAGAAATTAAGAACAAAGAATGACAGAGTTTAGTCCTCAGTTCCCCCCATCTGAGATCTATGTGCCAGCAGATGGCTTTTCCATGTGGTGAGGGGTCCAGGTTTCTGAAAAACAACTCAGGGACATATGTGAAGACTTTACCTTTACTTTCTATAGAGAAGCAAACACTGTGGCTCTAGCTTCCTTGGCTATTGTTTTCAGCTATTACTGTATTCTTACTTATCAGGTTGCTCCTTTACTTCTCAGGGCTAGGTCGGTGACTGGAATTTCCCCAGAAAGAACTCAAAATTTTCCTTTATTTCCATGCTTTGTGGGTGGCAGGCCCGTAGGAGGGATCCCTGCTTCATCTCAGAATCTGCCACATCACGCAGTACAACTGAAAGGCCAAAGACCTGAGAAAAGGAACAATTTCTTTCTTTGGAGAGGCTTATAACATCTCCTGAATTGGGTAATGATGAGATGGAAACCTTCAAAGGTACAGAGAAAACTTTAGGCAGGTTTCATTAAAAGTCTGTGTCTTAGACCTCTGGAAATAAGATACTTCCTCACTGTGTAGCCTTATACCATTGAAGCATATTCTATGAAGGACTAACCCGCGAGCCATGGATTGGCCTGAGTCTGACTACATGCACTTGGTAGAAGTGTGGGCCTACTTAATTTGTTCGCTTGCAAGAGCATTTGATTTTGTGATTCCCTTCTCCCCTTATTTTCATAGTTCCTCATATGATAATCTCTAAATCTGAAGCCTAAAATTCTAAATGTCAATAATCTCTTTTCTTTCTCCTTTTGATTCCTCAACTGATCACTCTGATGATAAAAAAGGAATCAAAAGTTGAGATATTTTTCACTGTCCAACATTATAATTTTTGGCTTGTCACATCAATTCTCTGGAGCTTCAATGCCCTCACCTATAAAATGAAGGGTTGGTTGGACTAATCCTATTTCAAGTCTTTATTCCAAAGTTCTATCTTGGCAAACCTTGGGCTTCTCCTCAAAGACACATCTTTGAAATAATGTCTTTTGAGTTTTTATTGTCTATAAGCAGTTATTTTGCACAAAACAAAAGTACATTCCACATTTATTTCTCACAAGGATCTTGATCTTTTACATTCTTTATTGATAGTTGTCTCTTTATAGGTTTGAGATTTATTTTTTAAAAACAGCATATATATATTTTCACTCATGTCCACGTGAAGAGACCACCAAACAGGCGCTGTGTGAGCAATAAAGTTTTTTAATCACCTGGGTGCAGGCAGACTGAGTCTGAAAAGAGAGTCAGCAAAGGGGGATGGGTTGGGGCCATTTTGTAAGATTTGGGTAGGAGTGGAAAATTACAGTGAAAGAGGATTGTTCTCTGGCTGGCAGGGGTGGTGGGTCACAAGGTGCTCAATGGGAAGCTTTTGAGCCAGGATGAACCAGGAGAAGGAATTTCACAAGGTAATGTCATCAGGAAAGGCAGGGACCAGCCATTTTCACTTCTTTTGTGATTCTTCACTTGCTTTGGGCCATCTGGACATATATGTGCAGGTCACAGGGGATACGATGGCTTAGCTTGGGCTCAAAGGCCTAACATTCCTGCCTTCTTATATTAAGAAGAAAAATAACATAAAATGGTATTGAAGTATTGGGGCAGTGAAACACTTTTTTGGCAGAGGTGGCATGGAGAGATAATGGGTGATGTTTCTTAGGGCTGGTTCGAATGGGGTTAGGGGTGGCGTGGGAACCTAGAGTGGGACAGGTCAAGTTGAAGGAGGATTTTGTGGTAAGGGGTGACATTGTGGGGTTGTTAGAAGGAGAATTTGTCATATAAAATGACTGGTGATGAGCTGGATACAGTTTTGGATGAATTGAGAAACTAAATGGAAGATACAAGGTCCGAATAAAAGAAGGAGAAAAATAGGTATTAAAGGACTAAAAATTGGGAGGACCCAAGACATCCAATTAGAGAGTGCTCAAGGGGGTTCAGTGTAAATACCCGCTTGGTTGGCAAGGTTTTGGGCTCTATCCTCGAGTTTTTTTATGTTGTCATACACCAGACCAGATTGATTTAGGTAAAAACAACACTCTTCATTTAAAAATATACAGAGTCCTCCTTTTTCAGCAGTGCGTAAGTCAAGGCCTCAGCAGTTTTGGAGGACAACTGCAGCTGAAGAGTCAACTTGGGCCTGGAGGACTGATAAAGTTTGTGATATGTCTGTGGTGCTAGCAGAGAAGTCATTAGAGAGGCTACAGAAGGTCGTGACAAGTTGAAATGCCTGCTATTCCAGTATCGAGGGCAATAGCGGAGACAGAAAGTCCTAAACTGACAAGCAAGGGAATTAGTGGAATAACTCTTTTTTGTTGTTTTGGTGTCATGAGGGGAACAGGGAGCTCCTGAGTCCCATTTTCAAACTGAATTTTGGGAGTAAGGAAAACTGATATGCATTTGCTTGTCCAGTTAGCAGGTAGACACATGTAGGTAGAGGATCCACAGAGGAAGAAGAGACCTTGTGCGAGGCAAAACTGGAAATGCAAAGTAAAAAGATGAGAAAGAGTGCTGAAAGGGGTGTCTTGTACCCAGACTCCTAGGGATCCAGCTGGGGTGGCAGCCATCAGAGGTTGTAATGGGGACCGATGGGGTAAATGTGTAGAGGGAGAGGTTCGATTTTCATGGTGTATGAGTGTCTATGAGCAATCTTTCACTGTTATTTATGGGGCTGGGTATAAGTAAACAAGAAGAGAGCCTGGGAGGAGAGTCTGCTGAGCAAGGGGAAAGTAAGCAAGGATGGAGTGAAAAAGTATCTTCCTTAGCAATAATTACTGCTAATGTTTTAAAGTTGTCAGTATTGATAGATGGCTTATCTGTATTACAGAGCTGGAAGGCTCCAATTGTTTCAGTGACGTGTGTTGTTGGGCTTTGGAGATGAAGAGTGAAGGAACATCGAGAAGGTGAAAGGTTACCCAGGGGAATTCCAGTGGGTCTTTGCCAAGAGATACATAAGGAGTGGCCACAGGAATAGTACTTTGTGTTGTGAGGGATCCAAATATGGGGGGAGTAGAGTTGATATAAGGAGAAACATTTTTTAAAGAAGTGCAGAGAAGGGCGGCAGCTTGCTGATGTGAAATGTCTGGGGAGGTCTTGCTGGACCTGTCTAGAAAGTAAATGAGTTCCTCAGGAGGGTAAAGGTGAGGGCTGTTAAAGGAAGTTCAGAGGTATAGGGAGACAGGAGATATTGCCCAGTCTGTATGTAAGGCAGGGACAGCTGTGTAGGTGCTGGTAGAAAGGGAAATGCAAAGCCAGCAATTGTTTGCTCAGGAGGGATTAGAAAAAGCAAAGGAGAGAGTGAGTCAGGTTGATAGTGTGGTGGAGATAGCTGGGGAGAGGTAGAGGTTGGCATAAGAATGGGAATGAGAATAAGAGTGAGTATGAAAGTAAAGAATAGAACTTCATCAGGGTGAAAGTATTGGAGGGTGCCCTGCCAGCAAAGATCATCTATCCACTCTAAGAGGGAATTAAGAGTGGCGGTTTGGGGATAGCACCAGGAGATATCAACTGTGATGGCTTGGAGAAACAGTGTAAACCGGCAGTGTAAACAAGAGTTGGGCATTTATGAGTAGTTGAGAAGGGTGAATAGGAGTATGACTAGACAGAAGATAGTAGGGATGACTAGTTTTGGGGGCTCAGTTCAAGTAGTGGGGGTGACTGCATAAAGTCCTGTTGCAAAAAGTAGGGTAAGGATGAAGAGACCTAATAGAATGAAGGGATTTATTAGGCTCATAAGAGTGATTACTGTTCTTCAGAAATGTGAGTGAGTTTAAGGGAAGTAGGGGAAAGTGCTTGCGACTTCCAGGAGGAAGAGGAGAAATTAGGCTGGCTGTCAGATGGACATAGCTTTATTCTGGAACGGTGAACCCAGTGGGGAGGATCCTGCAGGCAGAAGGCAGTTGGGGTACTAAAGATGACTAAGTAGCATCTGATCCATTGAGGTTGTAGAGTTTGAGTGGTCAGATTCTTAATAAGAACTGATCGTCTAGCTAGGATGTCTTCATATGGCTGAGAATCTGCAGTAGTCAAGAGAAGATTAGCAGCCTGGCGAATTTCCTGTCTAGCCTGCTGGAGGACTGGAAAATAGTTGCCTAGAGGGCTGGTGTCTCAGATGAGGTTGGGGCCGAGCAAGAAAGTGCATCCACATAAAAGTTCAAATGGACTGTACCCTGTAGCATCTCGAGTACAGGCTCTAATTCTAAGAAGGGCAAGAGGTAAAAGTCCTGTCCAGTCCTTTTTAATTTGGAGGCTGAGCTTGGTGAGGTGTGTCTTTAAAAGACCATTAGTCTGTTCTACCTTTCCTGAAGATTGAGGACAGTAGGGTATATGAAGTTTCCACTGAATACCAAGAGTCTGAGAAACTGCTTGGGTGATTTGACTAGTAAAGGCTGGTCCGTTATTGCACTGTATAGAGGTGGGAAGGCCAAACCAAGGAGTTATGTCTGACAGAATGGAAGAAATGACTGTGGTGACCTTCTCAGACCCTGTGGGAAAGGCCTCTACCCATCCAATGAAAGTGTCTACCCAGGCCAAGAGGTATTTTAGTTTCCTGACTCAGGGCATATGAGTAAAGTCAATTTGCCAGTCCTGGGCAGGGGTAAGTCCCCAAGTTGATGTGTAGGGAAGGGAGGGGGCCTGAACAATCCCTGAGGGGCAGTAGAATAGCAGATGGAACACTGATAAGTGATTTCCTTAAGGATAGATTTCCACAATGGAAAGGAAATGAGAGGTTCTAAGAGATGGGCTAGTGGCTTATAACATACATGGAAGAGGTTATGAAATGACAACAGAATAGAATGAGTCTATGAGGCTGGAAGGAGATATTTTCCTTGATCCAAGAACCATTTGCCTTGTGTGGGAAGAGATTGATAGGTGGAAGTTTCAGTGGGGCAGTAGGTGGGAGTGACCAATGAGAAGGAGAAAAACTGGCCATGAAGGACAGAAGCTGGAACGCTAGCTGTCTCTTTAGCTACCTTATCAGCATAAGCATTGCCTAGAGCAATGGGATTTGATGGCCTTTTGATGGCCCTTGCAGTGAATGACTCCAGTTTCCTTTGGAGGTAAAGCGGCCTTGAGAAGAGTATTTGTTAAAGAGGCATTAATAATGGAGGACCCTTGTGTAGTAAGGAAACCTCCTTCTGCCCGTATAACAGCACGGTGGTTCAGGATATGGAAGGTGTGTTTAGAGTCAGTATAAATATTGATGCATAGTTCCTTTGCAAGAGTGAGAGCCCAAGTTAAGGCAATGAGTTTGGCTTGCTGAGAAGTAGTGGAGGGAGGCAGAGCAATAGCCTCAGTGATAGATGTGGAAGATACTACAGTGTAGCCTGCCTTTGCTGGTGAGTGGCGATTAGGCCTGGTGGAGCTGCCATCAATACACCAAATGTGATCAGGGTGAAGAACAGGAAAGAAGGAAATATGGAGAAATGGGGTGAATGTCAGGTGGATCAGAGAGATGCAGTCATGGGGGTCAGGTGTGGTATCCAGAATAATGTGGGAGTCCAGATTGAAGTCCGGGCCAGGAACAATGGTAATTGTGTGAGACCCAACAAAGAGTGAGTATAGCTGAAGGAGCCAGGGAGCAGAAAGTACTTGCATCAGGTGTGAGGAAGAAAATAGATTTTGGAAGTTATGAGAGCTGTAGAGAGTGAGTTGAGCACAGTTTGTGCTTTTGAGGGCCTCTAAAAGTTTTAGGGCGGCAGCAGTGGCTGCACGGAGACATGATGGCCAGCCTAAAACAGGAAGGTCAAGTTGTTTGGACAGAAAGGCTACAGGGCACGGTCCCGGCCCTTGTGTAAGAATTCTGACTGCACAGCCCTGCACTTCGGCTGTGTGTAATGAAAAGGTTTGGGATGAGTCAGGGAGAACGAGTGTGGGAGCAGTCTCTAAAGCTGTCTTCAAGGAATGGAAAGAGAAGTGGGGAAAAGATTTAGGATCTATGGGGTCAGCTAGGTTTCCTTTTGTGAGTTTATATAATGGTTTTGTTAGGATGACAAAACCAGGTATCCAAAGGCAAAAGTATCCAACCATGCCTAGGAAGGAAAGAAGTTGTTTTGTAGAAGGTGTTGGGGTTTGAGAGATCAGTCACACTCAATCGGCAGGGAGAGCATCTGTATTTTTATGAAGAATTATGCCAAGGTAGGTAACAGATGGAGAAGAAATTTGAGCTTTGGAGGGGGATACCTGATATCCTTTGAGGAATAAATATTGAAGGAGCAGGAGGGTGTCTCGTTGGGAAGATTCAAAAGAGGAGCTACAAAGTAGAAGGTCATCAATATTTGAATAAGATGAAAAGTGGAGGGGTGGAAAGAAAGTAAATCATGCGAAAGAGCTTGACTGAAGTAACAAAGGCTGTCCCTGAAGGCTTGCGGCAGCATAGCCCAGGTAAGCTGCTGGGACTGATGGGTGTCAGGGTCAGTCCAGGTAAAAGCAAAGAGACGTTGGGATGAGAGGAGCAGGGGAATAGTGAAAAAAGCATCTTTAAGATCAAGAACAGAATAGTGAGTTGTGGAGGAAGGTATTGAGGACAAAAGAGTGAACGGGTTGGGCACTACAGGGTGGATAGGCAAAACAATGTGGTTGATAAGGCACAGATCCTGAACTAACCTGTAAGACTTGTCCAGTTTTTGGACAGGTGAAATGCGGGAATTGTAAGGAGAGTTTATATAGGTTTTAGAAGCGCATGCTGTAGCAGGCGAGTGATAACAGGCTTTAATCCTTCTAAAGTGTGCTGTGGGATGGGATATTGGCATTGAGTGGGATAAGGGTGATTAGGTTTTAATGGGATAGTAATGGGCACGTGATTGGTTGCCAGGGAGGGAGTACAGGTGTCCTATACTTGTGGGTTAAGGTGGGGGAATACGAGAGGAAGACGCAAAGGAGGCTTTGGATTGGGAAGAAGGGTGGCAATGAGACGTGGCTGTAGTCCAGGAATAGTCAGAGAAACAGATAATTTGGTTAAAAAGTCTCAGCCTAATAAGGGAACTGGGCAGGTTGGGATAACTAAAAAAGAGTGCATAAAAGAATGTTGTCTAAGTTGGCACTAGAGTGTGAGAGTTTTAGGGAGTTTTGAAGCTTGGCCATCAATACCCACAACAGTTATGGGGGCAAGGGAAACAGGCCCTTGAAAAGAAGGTAATGTGGAGTGGGTAGCCCCCATATAGATTAAACAGGGGATGGACGTACCCTCCACTGTGAGAGTTACCCAAAGCTTGGTGTCCGTGATGGTCCAGGTGGCTTCTGAGGCAATCGGGCAGCGTCAGTCTTCAGCTGCTAAGCCGAGAAGATCTGGGAAAGAGTCAGTCAGAAAGCCTTGGATTAGAGCTTTAGGGGCTCTAGGAGTGGCTGCTGGGAGAGCTGGTCAGTCTGATTTCCAGTGGGTTCCTGCACAGATGAGACAATGGCTTGGGAGGAATCCTGGGCTGTGGGCATTCCTTGGCCCAGTGGCCAGTTTTCTGACACTTGAAGCAAGATCCTGATGGAGGAAGTCCTGTAGGAATGCTTGACTGCTGCAGCTTAGTTGTGTGTGACTTAGGCATTTTGAACTTCTTGTGTGCTGGAGGTGCAGCTGGGTTTTGTCCCCCAAGTAATTGTAAGTCAGCCTGGCAGCCTCCTCTCTATTATTGTACACCTTAAAGGCGTGGTTGATTAATTCCTGTTGTGGGATTTGAGGGCTGGATTCTAATTTTTGAAACTTTTTTCCTAATGTCAGGAGCTGACTAGGTGATAAAATTCATGTTTAGAATGAGATGGCCTTCTGACCCTTCAGGGTCTAGGGCTGTAAAACGTGTCAGGGTTGTTGCCAAATGAGACATGAACTGGGCTGGGTTTTCATCTTTATCTTGGGTAGTTTCTTTAAGCTTGTCATAATAACAGTTTTGTAAGCTGCCTTTTTAAGCCCTTAAACTAGGCAGGAAATCATGTAATCTCACCTAGCTATACCTGGGGAATCTGCCTGATAGTTCCATGGGGGATCGTCTCGGGGAACTGCTCTAATGCCTTCCTGGAGGTCTGGCTCATGGAGCTGGTGGTTGTCAGCATGCGATTGGGCTAGAGAAAAAACTCTTTGTCGTTCATCTGGGGAGAGGGTAGAAGTTAGGATGACATTTAAGTCACTCCAGGTTAAATTGTAGGACAGAGTTAGATATTGGAATTCCCGTATATATTTAGTGGGGTCTAATGAGAAAGAACCTAATTGCTGACTGATCTGAGAGAGTTCTGATAGAGAAAAAGGCACAGGTACCCTGACTATGCCTTCAGTACTGGTGATCTCTCTAAGAGGAAATTGTTGGGCAGGTCGGGGAGAGCTAGTCACCGAACTAAACTGTAAGCCGGACCGGATGTGAGGAGGGGAGGTGAGAGAAGGATTATAGAGTGGAGGAGCGGAGACTGAGGAAGAATTGGGACTTGACTTGGCCTGGTGAGGAGCATCCTGGAGAGGAGGAGACAGGTCAGATGGGTCTGTAGAAAAGGAAGATTGGAAAGACTCAGCAATGCTTGGGGTTGGGACTGAGGGGACAGGTGGGAGGGAAAGAAGGAGGATCTGGGAGGAATCGCATTGGGAACAGAGACTAGGGAGGGAATGAAGTGTGAAAAATGCCTGAAAGTAAGGCACCTCAGACCATTTGCCCATTTTTTGACAAAAATTACCTAGGTCTTGTAGGATGGAGAAATCGAAAGTGCCATTTTCTGGTGATTTAGAGACGTTGTCAAGTTTGTATTGGGGCCAAGCGGTGTTGCAGAAGAAAATAAGGCATTTAGGTTTTAGGTCAGGTGTGAGCTGAAGAGGTTTTAAGTGTTTGAGAACACAGGCTAAGGGAGAAGAGGGAGGAATAGAGGGTGGAATGTTGCCCATAGTGAAGGAGGCAAGCCCAGAGAAAAGAGAGAGTAGAGACACAGAGAGAAGGGGTGGGGGATGCTTGCCCCCCAAAAAAGTGAAGAGAAAAGAGAAGGTAGAGACATGGAGAGAAGGGGAGGGGGGTACTTGACCCCAGGAAAGTGGAGAAGGGGTGGTGAGTGCTTTTCCCCCGAGGAAAGTGGAGAGAAAAGAGAGGGTAGAGACACAGAGAGAAGGGGCAGGGGGTGCTCATCCCCCAAAAAAGTGGTGCTTGCCACTAAAGGTGAAGGACCAAGGCAGGTGTCCCCACGGTGATCAGACACCTCTGAAACATGGGTGAATAATCAAGCAGGCGTCCCCACAGTGATTAAACACCAAGGGAAGACTGTCTTCCCAAGTCTGTGACTGGAGTCGGAGTTTTGGGTTCACGGATAAAACGTGTCTCCTCTGTCTCTAACACAAAAGGAAAGGAACTGAAATTAAGAGAAGGGAGAGATTGAAAGATGGTGCCAAGATTGAAAGGAGAAAGAGGTTAAGGGATAGTGAGAGAGCTTGGAGAAGAGAGTAAAAAGAGGCCACTTACCCAATTTAAAATTGGTGAGATGTTCCTTGGGCTGGTTGGTCTGAGGACCCGAGGTCATAGGTGCATCTTTCTCATGGAGCAAAGAGCAAGAAGACAGGGGATTGATCTCCCAAGGGAGGTCCCCCGATCCGAGTCACGGCACCAAATTTCACTTGCATCCATGTAAAGAGACCAACAAACAGGCTTTGTGTGAGCAATAAACCTCTTTAAGCACCTGGGTGCAGGCGGGCTGAGTATGAAAAGAGAGTCAGCGAAGGGAGATAGGGGCGGGGCATTTTATAAGATTTGGGTGGGTAGTGGAAAATTACAGTCAAAGGGGGTTTTCTCTGGCTGGCAGGGGTGGGGGGTCACAAGGTGCTCAGTGGCAGAACTTTTGAGCCAGGTTGAGCCATGAGAAGGAATTTCACAAGGTAATGTCATCAGTTAAGGCAGGGACTGGACATTTTCACTTCTTTTGTGGTGAAATGTCATCAGTTAAGGCAGGAACTGGCCATTTCCACTTCTTTTGTGATTATTCACTTGCTTTAGGCCATCTGGACATATATGTGCAGGTCACAGGGGATACAATGGCTTAGCTTGGGCTCAGAGACCTTACATATATATATATGTGTGTGTGTGTATACATATATATGTGTGTGTGTGTATACATATGTATACATATACACACACACACGTATATGTATACACAATTTTACTTTTGTGTCAGAGACCTATATCTAGTAAAACTTTTTGACTGCCATTTTGCAATATAGAGCTGGTGCTGGGCAGTGGTGGGCTCACCAGGAAATTCTATTCATCTATACTTGCCTTTACACAAGTGGAGCCTTATAATTGGTTCTCATCAATGGAATGTAGTAGAGATGAGTGTGTCACCTGTGAGCCCAAATAACTAAGAAACAATTGTGCCTTCCTAACTGTTCCATTCTCTGGTACCAGCTTGATGCTAGTGCTCAAGGTGACCCTGTAAGCCATATTTAGAAGATGACAGATCTTCTACTAGTTCTGTGTGTCACAAAGTCCCTCTGCAGCTTTGGCTAAAATAAATCAGTCACACCTGCATTGGACTTTAATCTGAGAACGTTATATTTTCATTGATATTTTGGGGGCTGTTTTGGTGACAGTAGTGGATGGTAATTTGGTATTTTAAATAGGGGCTTCTGTATCCAAATGCAAAATATGTGGCATAATTTGAAGTTGGACAGCCATGACAAGAACAAAAACAAAGAAATAGCAGGCTAGAAGGCAGGAAAGCTATTTAGTTGTGGAGATATTTGGTAAAATTTTTGCCTGTGATAATTTGGAAACACACCATGAGAATACTGACCCAGTATCCAGCCAGAGACTACATTTTCCATTTCCCTTGAACCTGGTGCACTGCTTGATCAGTTCTCACCAGTGAAGTATAAACAGAAATGATATTTGTTACTTCTGGTTGTAGTGGTTAGGAAGAGAAGTTGCCTATTTTTCTTTGTCTTTTGTCCATTCTGTTTGGGTGAGGGAAAAGGGACAAGATGGAGGAAGGTGAACAAGATGGAGCAGTCCCTGTTGTTTCCGGGTTCTTCATCACAGATTTTCCCACGCCCGGGAAAAGAACCAAATCAACTGAGCCTGCGAAGAATGACGTCAAGCTGGGGACACCGAAATTGAAGAAGCCACTCCTACACACATGCCCCAAACTCCTCCCCTTCCAGCTCCCAGGCATAAAAGTCCGCTGCCAGCAGGAGCTGGCATGACTTCTTCCGCCCCCCACATTCCTGGACCGGAGAACATCACCGGAGAGCCCCGGCGGGACTTCCCTGGCCCCCCACACCTGAGGACCAGAGAACCTCCCGAGAGTATATGCATATTTGCAAATAAAAGGCTGCCACTTTCTTCGCTTATTTTGGCCTTTATTGATATTTAGTCTTTGCGTCTATTAATAGTAGTAAAAGAGAAACAAAACACATTCCATTAGCTGAATTTCAGCATTAAGGGTGATGATGGAAGCCCTTTATGGAAGATGGCGGAGGCTGCACTAGCCATGGTCCCTGAATGATTATGTGGTTGACATCCATCCTATCCCCTGTGTCACTGCCATTGACCAAGGATTCCAGGAAGAAATACACCAGATAGTGCTAGGCTATAGGAACTAGATAGCTAGTACTCATATAAGTAATACAATTATATTCTTTATACATGTTTTAAATATATTAGCATGTAGTGTATGTTATCTTAGTTCTGGACATGGTAAAACAAAGTTCTGGAATGCTTATTAAATTGGCCTAATTCTGTGAAAGAAGGTCAGGAGTGCTATTTCAGCATATTTGCCTATGAAAATCACTCAGATCCATAATAATAATGTATCTGCATCAAAATAGAAGAAAGAACAGAACACAAAAAGCCCCACTAATGTGATGATTTGCTGGCTACACCCATACAGGTCTCTTGGTTGAAATTCTTTCCATAAGCAAAAAGCAACATTTACCTTCTCATTTCTCTCTCTCTCTCTCTCTCTCTCTCTCTCTCTCTCTCTCTCTGTGTGTGTGTGTGTGTGTGTGCGCGCGTGGTGGAAGTGAAGTGGCATCTTTTAAAAATATTTATCTTGAACAAATTTTTGACTGATACAAAAAATTTTGCAAGGAGTGAAGACATTGATTTGCCAATGATATTTAAAATCATGTGCTTAGTGCTCCACAGAAAATTACAGAATAAAAGCTGATCTGAGCAAGTTCTCAACTGGGATCTGTGGAGACCAAAACAGATTTTCTGTTAGATTATATTCACATATTAGATTTCAATCATTTGATGTGTCATGGTTTGTATCACATTGTACATATTCTTATATCCATAAAAACATACAGAGCGAATTTTCTGCAATAAGCTTCCTTTTTAGTAATTAACAATAGCTAATATTTAGAGAGACTTACCATTTCTGAGTAATACATACAGTGTCTTACATAAACCTCACATCTCTGTCACCCTTTATAAAATGAGGCGATTGACTTTCCACAAGGGTAAGGAACTTTGCTTCAGGACAAATGGTAGAATCAGTTGTTGAACTCTGGTTCTTTGTCTCAAGATCTCATCTCCAATCACTAAGCCAGTAGTTCTCACCCTTTGCTGTGTGTCAGAGTCACTCTGCGGGCTTGCAACATGGCAAAACCCTGTTTCTACTAAAAAATACAAAATTTAGCTGGGCGTGGTGGTGGGCACCTGTAATTCCAGCTACTCGGGAGGCTGAGGCAGGGAGAATTGCTTGAACCTGGGAGGCGGAGGTTGCAGAGACTGGAGATGACACCACTGCACTCCAGCCTGGGCCACAGAGCAAGACTCCATCAAAACAAAAAAATCCCAAAACCTACAGATTGCTGTTCCCCAATCCCCACATTTCTCATTTGGCATGTCTGGGATGTGTCCTAAAAATCTGCATTTCTAAAAAGTTTCTAGGAGATGCTTGTGCTACTGGTTTGGGAACCACACTTTGGGAACAACTGAAGTGAGGTATACTGCTTCTCTTATCTGATTTTATATATATATATATATAGATATATGTGTATATATATGTGTGTATATATATGTATGTGTATATGTATATATATTTGCTATACTCAAAATGATCTAATAATTAGTGATAGAAGAAAAGCCACCAGAGTACAAAATTTAATGAAAACAAATTTAATTAGAAAAGATCACATTGAAAATCTGTATGAGGCCAGGCATGGTTGCTCACGCCTGTAATCCCAGCATTTTGGGAGGCCTAGGTGAGAGGTTTGCTTGAGTCTGGGAGTTTGAAACGAGCCTGTGCAACATAGTGAGACCTCATCTCTACCAAAAACCCCCCAAAATTATCCAGTTGTGGTGTTTCACATGTATAGTTCCAGCTGTTTGGGAATCTGAGGTGAGAGGATTGCTTGATCCTGGTAAGTTGAGCCTGCAATGAGCCATGTTTGTACCACTGCACTCTAGTCAGAGCAGTAGAGTGACATCTTGTCTCAAAAAGAAATCCACATGAAAGAATATAAACAAATGATAAAGATGATGATTACTCATTGCATGAAGAATAAAAGCAAGAATCTTTAGCCAATATCCAAAGCCTTCTACAATTTTATCCCACATTTCTAGACCTCATTTTCACTCATCTGTGATTGGTATACAGCACATCCGCAATCTCCCACATTGGGTGACTGTTTAAGCTGCTTCCTCTGCCTTGGGATGCTTGTCTTTCCCGTTCTGCAAAATTTTTCTGAAAAAACTCTAATTTGGGTTCAAGACCTAATTTAAATATTTCCTTTCCAAATAAGCCATCCAAGGTGTTGTCAGCTTTACTTCTTCTAACACTTCTCTCTATTTCATAATAGTTACTTTTTGAGCTGCTCATATCACAATGAGACAAGAATGAATAATATCTTCTTTCTAACTGAATTATAATGAGATCTTATCATCTTTACATTTCCCATAAGATCTAGGACTCTGATGCATCCTGGAAACACTGTTCAGCAGTGGGTTACCAAATTGAAGTTGTCAAAAACAAAATCAGATCAAGTTAGGAGAAACTCAGTTTATTGTCAAACAGAAAGGATATATCGTGATCTGGGAGATTTCAAATGACTTGATAAGAGGCTTGCCTTACAGCAATTACAACACAGTTTTTATAGCATAAAGGAAAAACTATTTTTGACTGTTTTTTTGTGATAGACTGCCATACATTAACATTCTTTTTAAGGCAAACAGAGCGTTTAGTTTCACTGAATCATGCTGATAAGGATGCAAAGCTTATGTTTTGTGTTTATAACTTAAATTAGCATTTTGGGGAATCAGATTGACTTAAATTTTGGCTCCGTGGTTATAGGAAGTTGACCTTGGGGTATATCTAAACCGTGGCTTCCATTTTTATTTTTCTTTAACAAAGCAAATAAAGAAAATGTGGCACATATACACCATGGAATACTTTGCAGCCATAAAAAATAATTGAGTTCATATCCTTTGCAGGGACATGGATGAAGCTGGAAACCACCATCCTCAGCAAACTAACATAGGAACAGAAAACCAAATGCCACACATTCTCACTTATAAGTGAGAGCTGAAAAATGAGAACACATGGACACAGGGAGGGAAACATCACACACTAGGGCTTGTTGGAGCAAGGGGAGGGAGAGCATTAGAAAAAATACCTAATACATGTGGAGCTTAAAACCTAGATGATGGGTTGATAGGTGCAGCAAACCACCATGGCACATGTATACCTATGTAACCTGCATGTTCAGCACATGTATTCCAGAACTTAAAGTAAAATTTAAAAAAAGTAAATAAAAAACTTTGTTTACTAATTCAGGTACATGTTTGCCTTATTAGTCTGTATAAGGGCCCAAAAGTTATAGAACATTGTATAAGTTAGGGTATCTTTCAACTGTAACAGTGACTCAAAAAAGCGACCCCCAAAATGACTTAAAAATGACAAAAGTTTACTTTGTCAAGTAAAGGAAGTCTCAGCACAGTGGTTTAGCAGTTATCAGAGACTCAATTCCCTTTGGTAACACTGTCCCTCTGGTGTTGCTTTTATGCTCATGATCTGAGGTGGTCTTTGGAGCATAAGTCATCAAATCAATATTCTAAGAAGTAAGATGGAAGCAGAAGAGAAAGGTTCATACCCTTCCTTTAGGAGATTTAAAAATATTCCATACAAAACCTGCCCTTACAACACATTGGCAGTTCCTAGTCACATCATTACTCCTAAATTTGGAGGGGTGTGGGGAAGGCTAGGCAATGTACAAAACTGAAAATAATCAGAGTTTAATTAACTTGAGAGAATGCAAGAATGGGGATTTGATAGGCAACATACCAAATAATCTCTGCTACAATATTCAAATCCATACTCTACCAAAATAAAGAAGACATTTTCTAACATTCTTTTCAAGATATAACCATAAAAATGATTTTTATATTTCAACCTTGGAGTATAATATGCCATGATATCATCAAAATTCTAGTCATGGTCTGTATTTCCGTGGTTTAAAGTTAACGTTCTACCTATTTGTCAGTATTTAGGAAATATTTAGAAAATCACAATTTAATGTATTCGAATTTTCTTCAACAAAATCATATTCTATCTTTAGCATAGCACAATTTATCAAGACTTTTTATTCTTGATCTCCCCTACTCTTTTTCTTACAGTTTAATTGTAATAATGGGAAAAGCATTATTTCTTAAAGAGTTTTACTACTTTAAGACAATGCTCTTCAAATTTGGTAAGTGTTATAAGGCTAGAAGGTACTTATTAAAATGCAGAATAAAGAGCCCAGAAATAAGACTAACATCTACAATCATCTGATTGACAAAGCTGTCAAAATGTAATACTGTCCTGGACACAGGAATGAGCAAAGATTTCGTGACAAAGACACCAAAAGCAATCACAACAAGAGCAAAACTTGATAAGTGTAATCTAACTAAACTTAAGAGCTTCTGCACAGCAAAGGAGCTATCAACAGAGTAAACAGACAACCTACAGAATGGGAGAAAATATTTGCAAACTATTCATCTGAGAAAGGTGTCATATCCAGCGTCTATAAAGAACTTAAACAAATTTACGAGGAAAAAAAAAACATTAAAAAGTGGGCAGAGGACCTAAACAGATACTTCTCAAAAGAAGACATACGTATGGCCAGCAAGCAGATGAAAATAAGTTCAATATCACTGATCATTAGAAAAATGAAAATCAAAACCACAATGAGATACCATCTCACACCAGTCTGAATGGCTATTCTTAAAAAGTCAAAAAATAAGAGATGCTGGTGAGGTTGTGAAGAAAAGGGGACACTTCAGTTCAAACATTGTGGAAAGCAGTATGGCAATTCCTTAAAGAACTAAAAACAGAACTACCATTCAACCCATCAGTCCCATTACTGGTTATATACTCAGAGGAATGTAAATCATTCTACCATCAAGACACATGCACATGCACATGTGTGATGTTTCCCTCCCTGTGTCCATGTGTTCTCATTTTTCAGCTCTCACTTATGAGTGAGAACGTGTGGTGTTTGGTTTTCTGTTCCTGTGTTAGTTTGCTGAGGATGATGGTTTCCAGCTTCATCCATGTCCCTGCAAAGGATATGAACTCAGTTCTTTTTTATGGCTGCATAGTTCATTGCAGCAGTATTCACAATAGCAAAGACATGGAATCAACCTAAATGCCCAAAAATTACAGATTGTATAAAGAAAATGTGATACATATATACCACAGAACACTATGCAGCCATAAAAAAGAATGAGATCATGTCTTTTGTGGGAACATGGATGGAGCTGGAGGCTATTTTCCTTAGCAAACTAATGCAGGAACAGAAAACCAAATGCTGCATGTTCTCACTTATAAGTAGGAGCCAAATGATAAGAACTTGTGGACACAAAGAAGGAAATAACAGACACTGGTTCCCTTTTCTTCACAACCTTGCCAGCATCTCTGTTATTTTTTGACTTTTTAAAATAAGTCTACTTGAGGAGGGAGGGTGGGAGGATGGAGGAGGCAGAGGAACAGAAAAGATAACTGTTGGGCTCTGGGCTTACTACCTGAGTGGTGAAATAGTATGTACAACAAACCCCCTTGACATGTGTTTACCTATGTAACAAACCTTTACATGTACCCCTAAACCTAAAACAAAAGTTAAAAAAAGGCCCAGCCAGTCATAGTTTCCTAAACACAGAGATTGGTTCAGTGGAAATAATAATTCTAGGCAGGACCCAACAAATTCCTTCCTTTAGATTGCTATATGGATGTTGAACAAGAAATAATATCATTCTTCTGAGATTTCTAAATAGAAAGGATGTGAGGTTGAGATTCCCTAATGGCCATTTCTATCCACTAAAGGCACCTCTGTAAAACAGAGCCAAGTACAGCTATGAGATTGTTGGAGACAAAAATGTTGACTGTGTGGAGGACCCAGTATTTTTTTTTTTTAGTTAAGAGACAGTCATTTCTCTTTCTTTCTTTCTTTCTTTCTTTTTTTTTCATTACCTGAGACCAGAAGAATCCAGACCAGTACATAGCAAGAGCAAAGAACACCAGGTATAGCATATTGGTTAGATGCATGCCTGCCTGTGCAGACATTATTGTGTGGATTAATCAGCTATACCTCTTTATTTTTTCTGTGGTTACTCTACTTTACAACATTCATCTGTCACTTACCAATATTCTTTCTTGATGTATAAGGTAACAACTTAACCACGGTATACTTCCATTCACTCTCACCATTATTTGTGGATAGTGCTAATACGTTTTACTTCTACACATAATATGAATCCTATAATATATGGTTAAATGTTTGCCTTAAGCTGTCAATTAACTTTGTCAAAAATTAAAAAATAAGAAAATCTCTTATATTGACCCATGTATTTACCATTTCCAAGGCTCTTTTATTTATTTATTTAGATGTGTATTTACATTTTGGTATAACATTTCTTCCACCTAAACTTAAAAAAAATTTTCTTATAGTGAAGGTTTACTGATGACAGATTCAGCTTTTGTGTCTTAAAATATCTTTTCTTTTTTGCCTAAATTTTTGAAATTTTATTTTGCTGGATATAGAATTCTTGGTTGATAATTTAGCACTTTAAAGATATTGCTGCGCTGTGTTCTGCATGGTGGTATTCTTTATTCCCCTTTAAATAGTGTGTCTCAGTTTCTACCTGCTTTTTTCAATTTGATTACAATGTGCTGCAGTGTTATTTTCATTGTGTTTACTCTGCTTGAGGTTTGTTGTCTTTATTGGATTTATAAATAGTAAACAGTTAAAATAAAATTTGTGTAAATAGTTAAAATAAAATTTGGAGTATTGTGACCTTTATTTTTCCAAATATTTTTCTTCCATCTCCATCCCTCTGGTCTTCAATTACTTGTATGACAAATTATATTGCATTCGTCCACAGAACACTGTAGTTTGTTTGTGTTTTTCTCTGTGTATGAGTTAGTATAGTTTCTTCCATAGTGCCTTTAAGTTCATTTATCTTAACTTAGTAGGTTCTAATTTCTGTTTAGTTTCATCCAGTAAAATTTTCACTTTAGATATTGTATTTTTGAGTTCTAGAAGGTTTATTTTAAAAAATATATTTCCCTTTTCTTCAATTTTTATTAAGGTTATCCTTTAAATTTTTGAATGTATTTACAATATCTATTTTAAGCTCTTATCAGCTAAGTTTACTATTAATGTCATTTTGAGGTTTGTCTTCCTATTTACTTATTTCTCTTTTATTTGTGGATCACATGTTTTACTTCTTTTTTTTTTTTTTTTTTTTTTTTTTTTGAGACAGAGTCACCCTCTGTCGCCCAGGCTGGAGTGCAGTGGCTGGATCTCAGCTCACTGTAAGCTCTGCCTCCCGGGTTTTAGGCCATTCTCCTGCCTCAGCCTCCGGAGTAGCTGGGACTACAGGCGCCTGCCACCTCGCCCGGCTAGTTTTTTTTTTTTTTTTTGTATTTTTTAGTAGAGACGGAGCTTCACCGTGTTAGCCAGGATGGTCTGGATCTCCTGACCTCGTGATCCGCCCGTCTCGGCCTCCCAAAGTGCTGGGATTACAGGCTTGAGCCACCGCTCCCGGCCATGTTTTACTTCTTTGCATATGTAGGAATTTTGTCTGGATACTGGACATTATTACTATTATTATTATGTTGTGATTCTGAATTTTATTGATTGCCTTTAAAGAAAGTTGAGCTTTATTTTAGTAGCTAGTGAAATTACTTTCAGATCAACTTGATCTTTTCAAGGCCAAAGATTAAAAATTCACCTATGTACAAAAAATGATACCATGAAAGGAAAGGATATGATTTATATGTAAAAGGGTAAAGTCTTGAGAGAACTTCTGGGAACTACTGATCGATTTCTTTTCCCACTGATTATTAATGTCAATATAAATAGCCCCTTAGTTTTACATACTCATTTTTTTTTTTCATTATGTCTTCACATTAGCGTCATTCCTTGGCAGAAAACAGCAAAAATCTAGACCCCAACCAGGAAAAAGTAGCTACATATTCTCTCCCAGCACCCTGTGCGATTCAGGCAAACTCTTTCTTGAGTTGCTTTTCCTACCTTTAACATTACCTTGGAAGTTTGTGAATGACCATAGTGGAGAAAAGAACAAGGAGATAACTTTAAATATCATGGGAAATACTGAATTTGACATGGAGCTACTAATCTAAGAACAGATAGGACATGATTAAATGAGTGCTACTCTGGTGCATTTTCAAGAGATTATAAAAAGAAATTTTTACTTGATCAAACCATCTAGAGATTATTGAAGAAAGATAATTTGTATGTTGGAGTATTTGAGCTATCTCAAATATACCAAATTATGGCATACCTTCTTTTTCTTTTATAGATATGTAGAATTCTGTAATTTGATTTTGACTAGATTTTATTAGACCAGTAAGTTAAGATAAAAAATATTAAAACTGAAAAATGCTAGAATAGTCCAATTGTATATGTGGGCATTCAAAGGAAAATGTAATGTTAGTAATATAAGGCATTTAAGTAAAGTCAGTTACTAATTTATTAAGTATGTCTACACTATAAGTAGATGTATAATGATATATAATATGATGAAAAATTAAACCAGTCTACTGCATGGTTCGTAGATACATTCAGATTCAATTTAAATTTCACCACAGTGTTTTACACACTAGCAATCTTAAAATAGGACTGTGATTTCCTCTTCAAAATTTTTTTTGGCACAGGATGCCAAAAATATCTAAATTTGGTCAATTCAGTTAAATGTCACAACAAAAAATATTTTCTTTTGGTAAAAATATTATTTACTTTTCAATTGTTAGGTTAAAGTTGTGATTGTATAATGTACAGCACTTGTTGAAGTATAGCTCGAGGATTTCTAGGGGGTGCCTGAGACTCTCTGAGGTCAAACTATTTACATAATATTATTCAAAGTTTTTTTTTTTGCCTATTTCACCTTCAGTCTTTCATGAGTGCACAGTGCAGTTTCCATGGGCTACAAGATGTGTAAAATTGCAACAGACTGAATGCAGAGACAGACAGGACTCCATAGCTATTTTCTATTACACATGACATTAAAGAGATATGAAAAATATGAAGAAATGCTACTCTTTGTGATTTTTATTTGAAGAACACAGTTTAAAAATATATTACTTATGTTAACATACATTGAATTTATTACTGTTATTTTGAAATGGATTAATATAAATATTAATTGCTCAGTTTTATTATCTAATATGAGAAATATTTAACTCATTGGCATGCCCAGTAATTTTTAAGTGTGGAAAGGTATCCTGATACCAAAAAGTTGGTGAAACCCTGATTTTATATATATGTCTGCCACATTGACATTAAATAGTTAAACATTAAAAGAATAATCTTAATGAGTAACGGGGGGGGGGGAAGTGGAAGCATACTTCTGCAAAACTGAGAGTGTATGACACTGAAACAGACACATCACAGAAGATATCTGTGCAATGTGAATAACTATATCAGACATTACAGCATCAAAACCTTTTTTCTCCCTCACACCAGAAAAGAAGACAGAATAACTATAAAATTCTTTGTGTGACTACAGACAGATGGGTGAAAGCAGAATATAGCCATAGGAAGGTCCACAGAGAATCAATGCACATTTGAAAACAAAATTTTTTTAGGGAATATAAAATCATAGAAATTGTTTTTAGAGAACATAAATTAAGAGAAGAGCAAGACATACTTCATTTTCTCAGTGTTTACAAAAATCTTTACAGAGTAAATAAGAAGTTCAAGTAATGTTTAGTGAAGGCTTTTTGGTTACAGAAACTCACTCACACCTAAACAAGAAAGAAAAATTTATTTGAGGATACAGGGGTGTTTGATTACCAAGGGAGAAAGTATAACCAAGCTTCAGGAGGGATCAGAACCTGGAGGTGACCAACATCAAGTCCTCAGGAGGTTATTAAGTTATTGTCCTTCTTTTTGGAAAACCACATTTTAAAAAACATCTTAGTTTCTCTCTGGGATCCTGATAAATTCATTTGCTTCTGTAGATTGCCTATTTTGCTACTTCATGCATATGGCTGAATGTGACCCATGTAAGTTCTCATGTTTACAAGACAAGCCACCAGCAGAGGTTGGCTAGTATCATTAAATTCTGACTGCAAATGGTTAGAATAGTCAGACTGGCTCAATTTAGGGTATATGTCCAACTTTGATCAAGTTAGTTATTGCCTAGAAGTGTTTGGGCACTGAAGCTTATGAAGGACTGTGTTAGCTCTCAAAGAAATGACTTGTAAGCTAGACAAACATTGCATTTCAGTAGCAATAAAAGATATGTAAGTATATCCAACAAATTTCTACTTATCTCTAGATAATTTAGTTACCCTACTCAGTGTCTCAGCCAACCTAATTTCAACACGTAATCACCACAGCTTTAGTGATAGGTGTAAACACTCTTTACATATAACGCTAGGTAACTGTCTTGATAGAAGGCCCCCAGACAATTCTCTTTATGAAGTTTGGGGCTCCGAAACCATTGCTACATTGTAATGAACTGTATTTCTTTGGGCAGTAGACTCACCTAAATTAACCTGTGTAAAAATGGGAGCTGATACGACCTGAGAAAGTAACATGGATATGCGTAGGTCTGTAATGGAATCTCCCAGTTGGCTTAGAATTGAGATTAATATTGAAGTACTGTGTCTGGAGTGTTCTTTGAAGACCTGATCACTACTGGTATGTTACAACCATATCCAATTGCATCCACACAATGGAAGGCCTAAATGCTATCCCTCCCCGATAGCCTGAGTTCATGAGACATACATCACCAGTTCTCACATGCAACAACAGGACTTTCCTGGAACAGTCAAAAGATGGACCTATTTTCTAGGAAATGCAATCTGCTCCCCATCAACCCTGATTAGAAAATGCTGAGAAAATGTAACATTTCTTCTTTTTTGGTCATGAACTATGTCTTTTGTCCTCATAGTTAATGGGAGAAATTAGAAGTGGCATTAAAGCTTGCCTATGTCTTGCCAACATCTGTGCATATGTGTCTCTATGTGGATATTCACTTAGTTAAAGGGAAATAATCATTTCTATAGCTCCACTTTTGAAACTGGAAAGTTGATCTTAATCAGACTAACTTAGTAACTAGGGCAATATGACATATGCTGCAGTGATAGTTCTTTTTATAAAAAATTCATTGAAAATCCCCATTCTCAATGCTTATCATAGCTGTGCACAGAAATTGTATCTTTCTGGTCTTTCAGAGATCTAGGGACTTGATCTGATGGGAATAACTTCCATACCATTGTATAACACAGCTAACAAGTGGTGTTCCTAAAAGAATACTATTTCAAATGTTGACATCAGGTGGTGGTAATAGAAAATAGGACAAGAACTCAAATCTCTTAAATCTTCTCCTGGCTGCCTACTGCTGCTCTGGATTCAGTGTCACCCTCAGACCAAAGCAAGTGAGTCTGTGTTCCAATTGTAAACCTCTGCAGGCCCTCCTATAGCCATGTCCTCTCTCCAAAGAGCTAAAAGTCTTCAAAGTCAAGGGTATTTTGTCTATTCAGAATTTGGGACTCTCTCTCTATAACCATTCTTTGAATGCCTGGAACCCTAAAATTTGCTTCCCAAACAGCCCCAAACCAACTTCCAAGGTTTATGTAGGTCATTTCCTAGAGGGCATCCTCTTTAGGAAATACTGTACTATGAAAGGACCCATCCCAAGATTCAAGAAATAGCCAAAGGACTAACGTTTACAGGGGCAGAGATAGAACTTGGACTTGCAGTATGGGATGAGCATGCGACCAGGCCTTTTCTTGTGTGGGATGGAGGTAGGGATGGAAGACCAAGAGGTAAGTTACACCTTACTGAGGATTAAGAATTGGTTCTTATTATGCTACCAATTTTTTTTTTTTTCAGAAACCCAACTAATACAAGAGTTCTAAATGCAAACTTGGCCTTCCAGGTGTTCTAAAGATTTATTTATTGAAGTGGAAGAATAGACATATTTCTTTTACATTTTTTGCTTGACTTATAACTTTTAAATACCTAGATATATGATATGTGGGCCTCCATTTGTACTCTTGCCCAGTAACCCACAAATATTTGAGGTCAGCACACCCAGATTCTTAACAATTTCCAGGAAGATTCAAATGCTTTATTAATATATAACTTTTGTCCCGACTCTAAAGTATTTGTGTCACAGGCAGAGCTGGACAGAAAGACATAGAAACATTTTCCAGCCTGTGATAGGACAGCCTAAACTGGAATGAAATCAAGCACAGCAGTTTGCTTACGTCTCTCTCCAGCCCAGATCCACATTTTATCCCTTTGTATTCAATCTTCAAAAGCAAGGGGAGGCAAATCTAAAGGGATGCCTGCCAAACAAGTGTGGTGGAGAAAAGTTTCACTTTAAGACTTAGAGAACAGGAGATAAAACCCAACTATTCTAGGATTTCTTATCTGAGAACTACCCTGGTTCCTGATAGACATTTTATCTGTCTACACTTGACTATGATTTCTTAGTGAAGAGGCGTTAAATATTATCACTGAGGTATTATTTGTATTTCTTGGATATTTATTTGGTTTAAAAAGCTATAGGTTGAATTCCTTCTTCGACATGGGTATCTACATTTGGCAGACAAACATTCAACTACAGCTAAGATTATTATGCATAGAGCAGGCCAAGAAATGCTCTCAAGCAGTGCCCTTTACAAAATAATGCTTCAATGAAGTCAGTGTCAACCCAGATGTGCCCTAACTTACACTAACACAGTCTGAGATGATGCCACAGGGAGAGCAAGGTTTGCTTTTACACAGCATTTGAGCAACAACATGAATACTACATATTCAAATTTATTGGTCTTCATCTGGTAAATTAATTCCATAGTCTTCTTTTTTTAAAAAAATTAAACCTTGAGATATCTCACCATTCTGCAATATTGTGACACTCAATATTAAGGCACAGTTCAGATGTCAATAAAGTTAGCAAAGTCAGTATTACTTACTACTGATCCTTTAATGAACTGCCATATTTTCCGGCAGGCCAAAATGTTGAAGGCAGATTTAAGCATTATCCAAGTGGTCTACTTTCAAGTTTGATATTATATCTTGCTACACAGCAACATTAGTGCTCATAAAGCTTAATATTTCCCGGGCTCACCCTCTGTGTAAGCAGGTTAGGTGGCTACTTCTGTGACCTGATTTCAGAGCTTGCAAAGCTTTTCTATTCCTAATATTTTTAAACATCTATTCTGCATCTATCATTGTACTAAAACCTGTGCTAAATGCTACTGCTAGAAAGACATAGGGTTGGCCTTCCAAGTCATTAGAGCGATGAGAGTGGCAGACATGATTGGCTTGCTGCAGTGTGGAGAATTCTCATAGTGGAGGAGCTCCTTGTCATTAAGTAACTGGGTCTCCACACTGCCCATGTTAAAAAAGCAAACATAGGAGATGAAGCTCACTGGTCTATTAAAATCTATATTAGTCAGGTATAAGTTAAGCTGCTCTTTAAGAAAAAAGGTAGATCCCAAATGCAGTGGCTTTAAAAGATCTTTAATTTCTTAGCAAATGTTTTCATCTGCATGATCAAGGTTGAATTGCAGGCATGTCCACGTTCTGGCTTACAGCAGGGGAAAAGAACAGATGTTGAGGGCAAGAAATTTGCTTTTAAACCAACGAAGCAGAAATTGCGCTTATCATTTCCATTCATATTCCCTTGGTGATAACTAGGTCACATTGCAGAGACAGCTGCAAAGGAGTCTGGAAAATGTAGGCTCCAGCTGGGTGGCCACATACCTTGTTTGAACTCTGTTATTCTGAGAGAATAGCAGTATGAATTTTGATAGAAAACCAACTAGCCGTCACCACCAAAGAATCACTCGAAACTTCAGCATTTTCTGCATAGTCCATTTAATAAATTAGCTATTGTTCTAGTAAAATCTCAAGGTTATAAGACATACAACGGAATATTCTTAAAAGGGGGAGAGTCGGTAGGCACTCTGCAGGATAGTTGGGCCTGATTGTGAGTTGGGTGCAGAATTGAAACAGTAGTCACCTGAAATAAACTTGGAGAAGAATTTGGTAGCTAAAGATAAACTCGAAGGCACAATGAGGAATCATCTTGGAACACAGTGGAGATATTATACTGAGCTGGTGATATAACAAAGTCAAAATCATCTCAGAGCTGTGAGCACATCAATAATTAGAATACAGATGACCCCCAAGCAACACAGAGTTGAGTACATGAGTTCACTTACAGGCAGATTTTCTTTCACCTCTGCCACCCCTAAGTCAGCAAGACCAACCCCTCCTCTTCCTCTTCCTCCTTAACCTACTCAAGGTAGAGACAAAAATGAAGACAAAAATGAAGAAAAAAATTTTTTTTCTTCCTCATGATTTTCTTAATAACACTTTCTTTTTCCTAACGATTTTTGTGGGTAAGAATACAGTGTATACTGTATTTTGTAATAAAAAATGTGTTAATTGACATTTTGCTATCAGTAAGGCTTCCATTCAACAGTAGGCTATTAGTACTTAAGTTTTGGGGGAGTCAAAAATTACACGAAAAATTTTGACTGTGCAGGGGATTGGCAGCCCTAATCCCCACATTGTTCAAGGGGCAACTGTACTTCCATATTCAGTTTTTGCAAACAGTATTGTACCTATTTTTGTTTCTCCAACTGGAAAAGACATAGAGGTATGGACATTAGCATTGGACATTTCTACATATAAAATATTTTAGCATTAATATCAAAAAATCATTTAAAATTAATATATTTGCCCTTGAGATATTTTTTGCTTTTTAATTTTTCACATCCTTATTTGGATTTTGTTAGATAAATTTAAAATGCATAGTGAGGATGATAAGCACATATTTATATTTATTCGTTTCAGGTTTTTGAAATGCTGGATGCAGCCGGGATTCTTTAGTTATATGATGATCTGGCGCCACCCAGCAGACTGGGTGAGCATTGACTTTGCGGCAACTTGAAAAATACGGGCTAAGCGTGGCTTTCACAGTGGCGAGTCAGTCTTCCCAAACAACAGACTGTTCTCCCGGTTCTTATGTTAGGAGGCAGTCAGGCTATTCAGGAACTACTTGGATAAGACTGATCTTTCAAGTTAGATTATTTTTTCAAATATCAAATCTTACATACAAATTAAAAATTTTTCCCAATTTGCCCTATTTCCATTTCTTCCCCCATTTTCAAGAATAGAATTAGGATTTGTCTCTTTGTTTGCAACTTCCCCGATCCTTTTCAATCCCTTCACCTACATTTCTGGAGATCATGGTAGAGAACTGAGAGGGCTTACTCATTTGCGATCAAATTTGAATTGTAAACTACTTTCCTTGCTATGTCCATGGTGCTCAAACAAGGAATTACTCTAAAGAGAAAATATTTTAAAAATTTATTTTATTTTTAACTTGTATCTGTGTATTTATTTGAGACTGAGTTATGTGACTGGCTAATTATTTTTGTATTTTGGGTAGAGATGGGATTTCACCATGTCGCCGAGGCTGGTCTTGAACTCAGGCTCAGGTGATCCACCTGCCTTTGCCTCCCAAAGTGTTGGGATCACAGGCATGAGCCACTGTACCCAACTGGAAATATCTTACAAGACTGTGATTTAGATTTCTCTACCATTTACGTTTTTTCCACACACAGTTTAATCTCTTAAGTTCCCTGGGGATTGTCTCCAATTATATAAATTACTAAGAACTCTGTGCCAAACCTTACCACTGTTTGTGGTGAAAAATATAAGTGGGCTTTTGTCCAAATTTCCTTTAAGGGCTTATCACATTCTTCTTTATAGATTTATGTTTTACCTGTACCATTCACACAGACAGTACTGCTTACAAAAAATGTTATTGAAGACTATTGTCTCTGAAGATGCAGCTTAGGTTGAAAATCAATCGAACTGCAATAATGAAAGAAACTACGATAATCTATTTGAGAAGAATTTATTAATTTTTTTTTCTTTTTTAGACTGAGTCTTGCTCTTGCAACCCAGGCTGGAGAGCAATGGTGCTATCTCGGCTCACTGCAGCCTCTACCTCCCGGGTTCAAGTGATTCTCCTGCCTTAGCCTCCCAAGTAGCTGGGATTACAGGCACCTGCCACCATGCTAGGGCTTTGTATTTTTGGTAGAGACGGGGTTTCCCCATGTTGGCAAGGCTGGCCTTGAACTCCTGACCTCAAGTGATCCACCCCTCGACCTCACAAAGTGCTGGGATTACAGGCGTCAGTCACCACATTCGGCCTATTGGTTTCTTAAGCTGAAGAGAATACCTATTGCTTCTTTCTTACAACTCAAGCAATAGGCTTTTAAATTATTGGTGATACCAACTTACCATGAATACCTTCTTCAATTACTAATTTCAGATTAAGAGTTCCTATTTAGCTTAAATATCAAGCTCCCTGAAAGAATAACCTATACTAAGTTTTTCTTCACTTTCATATTTTTATTGTTTTCAATTTAATGCAGCCATGTTCCTATCACACTACTTCATGAAAACTATTGGAGTCAGGAGTAACCTTTTATTCACCAAATGCAATGACTGTGCTTCAGTATTCACCTTTTCTGTACCAGTTATCTCGCATTATTTTCTTAAATTCCTATCTCTCTTTGCTTTTTATGACACACTTTTTCTGGTTCCTGTCTCATTATCTCATCCTTTTCTTCTTTGTCTTCATTGCAATTTCTTCTTCTGCTGTCTGCACTGTTTATGTCAGAGGTCAAGGCTTCTGTATTTGACCTTCTGTCTATCCTCATTGGAGTATATCTACCATTTCAATGATTTCAACCATTGCAACTACCTCTAACCTGACCTCTTTCCTGATGTCATACTCACGTGTTGACTTGCCTTGTAGACATTTTCAACAATGTCTCACAGACATTTCAAAGGTGTCCAAAAGAGAGCTCATTCCCTTTCCTCTCAAATGTGCTTCTTCTTCTTCACAATGTTTTTAATAAAAAGCATCCATCCAGTCTCCTAGCAAGAACCCTTAAACATTTTAGATGTCTTCCTATTGCCACCTCTCCCCTGCGTCAAACATCTAGCTGATCACTTTCTACTATTTTTCAAACACCAAATATATCTTCAGTTTATTAGCTTCATTCTACTTCCCCCACCCCCCAGTTTCTGCATTAATTAAGGCTATCATCTTGTTTCACTAGATTATTGCTATGGCTGCTAATTTGTAGACCCGCTCTCTGACTTTCTCTCCATTCTTCAATATCTTTTTGACAATACCACCAGAGGGGGAAAAAAGGCAAATCTGGTCATATTATTTCCATGTTAAATGATTGCTCTATTAATTATTGAAAGAGGAATGCTGAAATGGAAATCAGTCCAATTTTCCAACAAGCCAGGTGTCTAAAGAACTGAAGCTTGAGAAACTTGCATTTGTATAATGAAACGCACCTGCTGTCTGTTGACCAACTTCTTTTCCATGTCCCTTCTGTTGTACTTCCCAGCTATATAAACCCTTGAGTGGGAGTGGAGAAAGAGGGAGAGTGGGAGAGTGAAGAGTGGATGTAAGGCTTGTCTCCCACCTCTCCAGCTGACATCACCCAAATAAAAGCTTCTTCTCTGACAATAGTCATTGTCTCAGTGATTGGTTTTCTGTGTGGTGAGCAATGGGACCTAGAGCAAACCCCTGGTTATTCGTAATACAATTTCCTACTATAATTGTGAATTTGTCCATTTCTACTTGCAGAAATGTTAATGTCTTTGGTAGGTTTGTTTATTTTTTTGTTTCTGTAAAGTTTTGCTTTGCCTACTTTTAAGCTCTATTATAAGTACCATGCACACTTAGAAATATGTATTTTTTAATGAATTCCATTTATCATTATGAAATATCTCTTTATCTTTGGTAGTGCTACTTGTTTTGAAGTTTACTTTGTTGGCTATTCATATAGACTAACCAGGTCTCTTATGATTGGGGGTTTGCTTTTAACCTATTCACGTTGCATTTAAAATGCAATTTCTGTAGAGGGTATACTGTATACTGTTAGTATACTGACTTATTTTTTCCCCTCTGAAAATATTGCTTTTTCTTTAGAATGTGTAGTCATTTTACATGTAATGCAATTATTGATATGATTTGCTTGAAGTTTAACATCTTATTTATATTTTTAATTTTTTGCTCTTCTTTTGTTTCCTTGATCTTCATTTCCTGCCTTCTTTTAATCTAGTATTAGTTTAAAGTAGTATTAAAGTAGCATTCTATTTTATATAACCTGTTAGATTTTTATTACACTTCTTCATTTTATTTTTAAGTAGTTGCTGTAGGGACTAAAGTGTGCACATTTAACCTACCATATTCTATATTGAATTAATATATTCCACCTCACACATAACATAAGACACTCATCAAATTATAATTCTATTTATTCCCATTTCATGCTTTTAAATGCCCCTAAGCATTTTACTTTTTCATATATTATTACCTTCACAATATAAATGTTTTGTTTTAAATAGTCAAATGTCTTTCAAAGAAATTAGGAGAAAACATGCTTGCATATTTACCTTATTACTTACCATTTTTGGCATTCTTCAATTATTTTTGCAGATCTGAATTTCCTACTGGTATCATTTCTCTTCAGATTGAAGAACTTTTGACATCTCTTATAGTGCAGATATGATGGCAACAAATTCTCTCAGTTTTGATTTATTATTTGTTCATTTACTGAAAAAGTATGTATTTTACCTTTCGTTTTGAAGGTGATTTTTGCTGAATGGAGGATTCTAAGTTGAAAATCATTTTTTAGTTGTTTTCTTTTAGCACTTTAAAATGTCAATGTGTTGGGTTAATGAGATTGTTACTCCCTCTTATGTGATGCATTCTTTACTCTGGTACCCGTTAGAACTTTTTCTCTCCCTTTGGATTTCAGTTTGACAATAACATACTTACGTGCATTTTGTATAAATTTATTCCACTGGAGATTCACTGACCTTCCTGGATTTGTAGGTGTATGTATTTTCAAACATATAAGGAAACTTTTCAGTCATTGTTTCTTTAAGATCTTTGTCCCCTGACTTGTTCCCTCTCTTACCCTTCTGTTCTTCCAATTACAGGTATATTTGACTGCTTGATGTTTAACTGTTCAACTAATGCTCTGTTTTTGTTTGTTCATTTTGTCTTTTTTTCTACGTTTTACTTTGGATAAGTTCTCTTGACCTGTCTTCAAGATGACTAACCATTTGATTGTTTTGTGATTCTTCTGTATAGTATATCTAATTTTTTTTTAAATATTGTGATTTAGAGATATATAATTTTTTAACTATTTTTTCTTACTTATTTTATTTTATTCTCTGTTGATATTACCCACCTATACACCTATTCTTCTCATATTTTCCTATAGAAGATAGATGTTTTAAATTATTTTCTGCTAATTCCAGTATCTGGATCATCTGTGGTTTGCTTTTGGTTATTTTTTTCCTTGCGTGTGAGTCCTATTTCTGCCTTTACATAGGTCTTGTAATTTGTTATTGCATAGTAGAAATTAAGTACAGAAGAAAAGTAGGGATAGAGGATTAACAGTGGGTTTTTATTTTCTTTTTGCCAAGAAATTGCAAGTTCTTTTTTCATCTGTTGGCTAAAATGGGAGTTGATTGTTCAGATTTCACCAAGGGTTTATTTGATCTGGGACTGTGCTGAAGCTTCCCTCTTGTTAACCCAATAGCCAACATTCAGTTTTCCAAGGAAGGGCTAGTCTCATGGATCTTATCAGGATTTTATTTGGGATTCCTTGTAATACCTTTGAATTTTTAAATTTCAGGTATTGGGAGAATATGGGAGATGAGAAGATCGGATGATTTCTGTCTGCTTATCTGTTCTAACTTCAATTTCATTGTTTTTGGCAAACACTGGATGAGGTAGAGAGAATTACTGTGCTGAGCAAATTATTACTGTGCTTGGTAGTCTTTCAGACTGTAATGTAGCCCACGATCTCCACTGTTGCCAATAGACCAGATGGCTTCATTTCCCCCAGTAAAGTCCTGGATCTTGAGTATCCTTCTGCTTACCCTGTATCCAGACCTGCCAGATCTCACTGCTTACTTATAAAGGGCACCTTTCTCTGGAAATCAGTTCATCAAGCCTTTCATGGTTCATTGACAGTCCCATATGTAAGTATGATTTTTACTTTATCTTTTGATGTTCTCATAACATCAGAGGTGCGTGAACCAGCGTGACTCCATCTAGAATAGGAGCTGGGTAAAATGAGGCTGTGACCTATGGGGCTGAATTCCCAGACAGTCAAGGCATTCTAACTATAGGAAGTTGGCAGAAGATATAGGTCATAAAGACCTTGCTGATAAAACAGTTTTCGGTAAGGAAGCCAGCTAAAACCAACCAAAACCAAGATGATGATGAGTGACCACTGGTTGTCCTCACTGCTACACTCCCACCAGTGCCATGACAGTGTACAAATGCCATGGCAACATCAGGAAGTTACCCTATATGGTCTAAAAAGGGGAGGCATAAATAATCCACCCCCTGTTTAGCATATAATCAAGAAATGGCCATAAAAATGAGCAACCAACAGCCCTCGGGGCTGCTCTGTCTATAGGATAGCCCTTTTTTTGTTCCTCTACTTTCCTAATAAACTTGCTTCCACTTTACTCTATGGACTCACCCTGAATTCCTTCTTACATGAGATCCAAGAGCCCTCTCTTGAGGTCTGGGTCTAGACCCCTTTCCTGTAACAATAAGAGCTAAGGTCTTTTGTGTCCTAATTGGAAGCAGAAAGTGCCTAGTGAACTTTTAAACATTTTTTGAGACTCATTTCAAATGTTACTTCTTATAAGTTTTTTTATTAAAATTCTCATTTGAAACTAATTCTTCTATTGCGGCCCTGATATACAATCTTAGAATATTATCTATGTTAGTTTAAAATAACTAGTTGTTTATTGGATTTATTTTCTAAAAGACAATACAATATTTGTGTCCAAGGACCACATTTTATTCATCCATTTAGTGTCATCAAGTAGTGGTCGATTGTGCTGTGAAACGAAAATAAATCTTGGAGATCCCAAAATCACTAAGCTAAAGGGAAAAGTCAAGCTGGGAATTGCTTAGGGCAAACCTGCCTCCTATTCTATTGGAAGTCATCCCTCTGCTCACTGAGATAAACGCATACGTTATTGCCTTCTTTGGAGAGGCTAATCAGAAACTCAAAAGAACGCAACCATTTGTCTCTTACCTACCTATACCTGGAAGCCCCTTCCCTGCTTGGAGTTGGCCCGCTTTTCTGGACCAATCAATGTTAATCTTACATATGTTGACTGATGTCTCATATCTGTCTAAAATGTATAAAACCAAGCTGTGCTCTGGTGCATGTGTCATCAGGACCTCCTGAGGCTATGTCATGGGTACAGACCCTTAACCTTGGCAAAATAAACTTTCTAAATTAACTGAGACCTGTCTTAGATATTTGAAGTTCACAATACTCTAAAGAATTTAAGCAACAAGAAATCAACAAGTAAAACCAAATAACTCCATTAAAAAGTGAGCAAAGGACATGAAGAGACACTTCAAAAGACATACAAGTGGCCAACCAACATATGAAAAAATGCTTATCACCACCAATCATCGGAGAAATGCAAATCAAAACCACAATGAGATGTCATCTCACATCAGTTAGAATGCCTATTATTAAAAAGTCAAAAAATTACAGATGTTGGTGGGGCTGTGGAGAAAAGAGAATGCTTATATACTGTTGGTGGAAATGTAAATTAGTTTAGCCACTCTAGAAAGCAGTTTGGAAATTTCTCAAAAAACTACAAAGATAATTCCTGTTTGACCCAGAAATCCCACTACTGGGTATATCCCCAAAGAAAAACAAATCATTTTACCAAAAAGACATGCATGTGTATGTTCACTGCAGCATTATTCACAATAAAAAAAAAGACATGGAATCAACTTAGGGTCCCATCAATGGTGTATTGAATAAAGAAAATGTAGTACATATACATTATGGAATACTATGCGGACATTAAGAATGAAATCATTTCTTTTGCAGCAACATGGTTGTAGCTGGAGACAATTATCCTAAACAAATTAATGCAGAAACAGAATACTAAATACTGAATATTCACAGTTATAAGTGAGAGCTGAACATTGAGTACACGTGGACACAAGAGACCAGTAGATGCTGAGGACTACTGGAGGAGAAAGTGAGGGATGGGGAATAGGGCTTGAAAAACTACCTACTGGGTACTATGTTCACTACCTGGGTGACAGGTTTAATCACACCTCAAGACTCAGCATCATGCAATATACCCTTGTAACAAACAAGCATGTGTATCCCATGAGTCTAAAAGTTAAAAAATGGTGTAGATTCTGTATCACTATAAATACATAATAAATCTTGTTGAGTATACCATATTTTCTCATACCTCCATGACCTTGTACTGCTAAAGTCTCCCCCCATGGCATAATATTCCCATCCTTCCTTTACCTGTGAAACTCTGGCTTATACTCCAGCACCCAGCTCAGTCAATCTTTTTACACTCAGATTTTCTCGATGCTCTTTCAGAGTACCTACCACATTAACAGCATATGTTAATTTTAATTATGTCCCCTACCTCTAGCACCAGAGTGCAAGCTACCGACAATAGTAGACAATAGTAGAAGGCAAGCAGGTTAGAGCGGTTGAAAGACCATTAGTTTCAGTTGTAGATGTACTGGGATTTAAATGGACTGGGCTTGTACTTAGTAGTTCTGAAATCTTTAGCAAGTTTATTAAATTTTCTGAAACGAAAAGGTACAATCCCTGACATAAAATTGGTACTCTATAAATGGGAGTTGTTATTGTGTGGTATTAGAAATTTATTGCTACAAAGTAGTCACAAAATATTTAGTGAATGAATGAGTGAGTACATGAGTAAGTGAAAAAAAATTTTTTTTTTTTCATATAAAATAGAGGCTGAGAAGTTTAAGGTCTAGTGTCTGCATCTGGTGAGAGCCTTCTTGCTGGTAGGGACTCTGAAGAGTCTCAAGTTAGCATAGGGCATCACATGGTGAGGGGGGCTGAGCATGCTAATTGTTAGCTCAGTTCTTTCTTACTCTTTTTATAAAGCCACCAGTTCCACTCTCATGATAACCCATTAATCCTGTATTTCATTAATCTATTAATCCATGAATAGATTAACCCATTCATGAGGGCAGAGCCTTAATAACCCAATAACCTCTCAAAAATCTGGCCCCATCCCTCAATACTGTCACATAGGGGATTAATATTTAACATGAGTTTTGAAGGGGACAAATATGCAAATCATAGCATCTTGTGATAATGCTCTACCTACTTAAGAACATTTACTTCTAGTATAACACGTCCTAAAATTCTGCTAAAAGGTTGCAAATATCAGATATCTAAGAATTTTTTTCATGTGCTATCATAACCCTTTAGGTAATAAATCCAACCCATTAGTGATAATAAATGCTCATTAAATATTTATACAGTACATTTATATGTATTACATAATAAAGTTCACTAGGTATAGAAAATATTTTCTAGCTAATAGAACATACATATCATAATTTAAGGCCTGTAATTCTAAAGTTCATAAAAATCCAGACTGAATAATTTTCTGAAGTGCTGCAGATATTTTATTTTCCATAGTAAAAGCATATTATTGACTACGTTATCGGGCCCTTTAAAGAATCCTGTGCCTTTTTATATTTGTTGTAGACCGAATAATACTATATATGACACTTCAAGATAAAATGAATTTGCATTTCACAGTTAAAGTCAAGTTATCCCTTTTTTGCTGTGATAAAATATTCTTTAAAATGGGTAAGACATTCTGACACAGCTACACATTTCTGAAACATAAACAAAATGAAAAATTTGAGAGCCCACAAATCAATTTTCCATTGTAGAGATTCATCATCTGTAATCTTGCTTGACTGAACAGCTCTATGACTGAACAAGAATTGAAGCTCATTCATTTTTTTTTTCTCTTCTTGTAGCACATTCATGAAACAAAGTGCCAGAACAAAATAGGCACACTACCAACTGTGTGCATTTTTCTTTTAGATGTCAGGATGCTGCCAGCCCAAACATGCTTTGTTTCTTTATCCCCATCCTCTCTGCTTGATTGTTGTCTCCTTCATTTGCAATTTGCTGAACTTAAACTTATTTTTATAAGCAAACACATGTAACTTATTTTTTTTTTGCGAGTGAATATGTTTAGTATTTTGAAAATCACGTAAGAGTTTTTTTTTTTTTCTTTTTTAATTTCTCCAAATGCTGCTGATTCAGCAGGACATTTTTCCTTTTGAAAGGCAAAGCCATTTCAAGTGAAAGTTCTCCTAAAGATGATTTGTTTTTTCTTAGCCTTATAAGTTTTGTCGTCGTCTGCGTTTCTCTCAGCATAAAAGGCTCTCTCTTGCCTTTCTCTCTTATTTATTGACTACTGTACTAACAATAGTTTTCCTGGAAGCAGAAAAATTTCTTACCCACTGACTTCTTGCTGGTCAACTCAACTCTCTACTTTGACATGTTACGTTTGGGAATGAAATATTAATATCTGAGACCAGGCAATCTTTCAAGGAAGATAAAGTAAGGAAATAATCCATTCTGATCATTTTTTTCATGACATGAAAAAGAAAAAAGTGTGTTTTTGTGCATGTGCATATGTTGGAATGGGATAGAAATAAAATTTTATTTATTTATTTATTTGTTTTGAGACAGAGTCTCGCTCTGTCACCCAGGCTAGAGTGCAGTGGCGCGATCTCGGCTCACTGCAAGCTCCTCTTCCCTGGTTCAGGCCATTCTCCTGCCTCAGCCTCCCGAGTAGCTGGAACTACAGGCGCCCGCACCACGCCCAGCTAATTTTTTTGTATTTTTTTTAGTAGAGATGGGGTTTCACCGTGTTAACCAGGATGGTCTCAATCTCCTGACCTTGTGATCTGCCCGCCTCGGCCTCCCAAAGTGCTGGGATTACAGGCATGAGCCACCGCCCCCGGACAAATTTTATTTATTTTTAAAAGAACATCATGAGCCATCCATACAGCATGTGTGAGGTGACTAGTGAACATTTACAAACTCAGGGTGGGGTTTTTAATTCAAACAAAACTTAGCAAGTCAGTTGATGGCTATAAGAAAAACCCAGAAAAATGCAAAGAAAATGCAGTCGGGGGAGACAAATGAGATGTAGGAGAAAACATTTTGTAGAAAGGAGTCAAGTTTTTTTTTTTTTTTTTTTTTTTTTTTTTTTTCCACCAAGAACTTCTTCTTTATGACTAATATCTTAGCAAGTCTTAAGGTGAGTAGTTGAGTTCTTTATGTTTATAAATTAAATACTCAAGGTTTCAATAATAAAAAAAGGGGAAAAAGTGAGCAATGCCATGCTTTCCATGTCAGCCAAGAGCATTGGGCATTACTCCCTGGTCTTTCTTTTACAATAACAATAACCAGATATGACATTGTGGCAATATTTTATTTAATATAATACCTGTGAAAAGCAAAAACACATATAGCAGCATGTTTTAAAGGAGACACAAATGGTCTCTGCTTTTCACAGGACTTAAATAAAATATGCCTGAAGTAATTTTTCCCTATCTCTGTCTTCCTCACATTTTTGCTCTTAGGAAGAAAAGGGCAAGAAAAATTTCAGAAGTAACTGTTCAATTCAAATGTTCATTAACAAAACTTTAAAGACACTAGGGCATCATTATCATCAAGTCTAGTTTAGAAGTTTATTTTTATTCTATCTATTACATACTCTCATTCATAAACCATAAACATTTATCACATGCCAAAGCATTCATGCTTAGTTTTAACAAAATAAACCAATAAAAAATGAAGTGCTGCTACTTAAAAATAAGCTCAATCTGGGTAAAAAAAAATTACCAATTTTTAGTGCTAATTTCTCCTTACTAGTGCTCAATCTAATGCCAGCAGCCTTCTGCCTCATGTCTTGTTGCTACACATGGCTACAGGAGCTACCTTCTGTGCCATTCTATGTGCCACTCAAGTGTGTTTCAAGGTCAATGTTACCCATTGGGGTTGCACAGCATAGAAATCCTGATTCTCTCAATCACCCAGGCTTACAACTATGCAAAGAGATTTCCATTGTCATTCATTTACACATTCAACAACAGAACCCAGGTAGGAGTAGCTGACGCAGAGCCAGGGAAATGTATCCTGCAACAGTCAGCTCCACTGTAAGACTGTAGGGCAGATGAAGACTAAAGATGGTTATGAGGGCAAACAAATATACAATCAGCATAACTTAGATCTATTCAGGAACTGTAGTTTTGCATGGATTAGACTGAGCACTAGTAAGGAGAAATTTTCCCAGGGAGAAGCCCAAGGGGGAAGGGAATCCCTTTTCCTAGCCAGGGGAACTGAGACACACAACACCTGGAAAATCGGGTAACTCCCACCCCAATACTGCGTTTTAAGCAAACAGGCACACCAGGAGATCACATCCCACACCTGGCAGGGAGGGTCCCACACCCACGGAGCCTCCCTCATTGCTAGCACAGCAGTCTGTGATCTACCGGCAAGGCAGCAGCGAGGCTGGGGGAGGGGCGCCCGCCATTGCTGAGGCTTAAGTAGGTAAACAAAGCCGCTGGGAAGCTCGAACTGGGTGGAGCTCACAGCAGCTCAAGGAAACCTGCCTGTCTCTGTAGACTCCACCTCTGGGGACAGGACACAATAAACAATACAAATGCAGCAGAAAACTCTGCAGACGCAAAGAGCTCTGTCTGACAGCATTGAAGAGAGCAGTGGATCTCCCAACACGGAGGCTGAGATCTGAGAAGGGACAGACTCCCTCCTCAAGTGGGTCTCTGACCCCTGAGCAGCCTAACTGGGAGACATCCCCCACTAGGGGCAGTCTGACACCCCACACCTCACAGGGTGGAGTATACCCCTGAGAGGAAGCTTCCAAAGCAAGAATCAGACAGGTACACTCTCTGTTCAGAAATATTCTATCTTCTGCAGCCTCTGCTGCTGATACCCGGGCAAACAGGGTCTGGAGTGGACCTCAAGCAATCTCCAACAGATCTACAGCTGAAGGTCCTGACTGTTAGAAGGAAAACTATGAAACAGGAAGGACACCTACACCAAAACCCCATCAGTACATCACCATCATCAAAGACCAGAGGCAGATAAAACCACAAAGATGGGGAAAAAGCAGGGCAGAAAAGCTGGAAATTCAAAAAATAAGAGCGCATCTCCCCCGGCAAAGGAGCGCAGCTCATCGCCAGCAACGGATCAAAGCTGGACGGAGAATGACTTTGACGAGATGAGAGAAGAAGGCTTCAGTCCATCAAATTTCTCAGAGCTAAAGGAGGAATTACGTACCCAGCGCAAAGAAACTAAAAATCTTGAAAAAAAAGTGGAAGAATTGATGGCTAGAGTAATTAATGCAGAGAAGGTCCTAAACGAAATGAAAGAGATGAAAACCATGACACGAGAAATACGTGACAAATGCACAAGCTTCAGTAACTGACTCGATCAACTGGAAGAAAGAGTATCAGCGATTGAGGATCCAATGAATGAAATGAAGCGAGAAGAGAAACCAAAAGAAAAAAGAAGAAAAAGAAATGAACAAAGCCTGCAAGAAGTATGGGATTATGTAAAAAGACCAAATCTACGTCTGATTGGGGTGCCTGAAAGTGAGGGGGAAAATGGAACCAAGTTGGAAAACACTCTTCCGGATATCATCCAGGAGAACTTCCCCAACCTAGTAGGGCAGGCCAACATTCAAATCCAGGAAATACAGAGAACGCCACAAAGATACTCCTCGAGAAGAGCAATTCCAAGACACATAATTGCCAGATTCACCAAAGTTGAAATGAAGGAAAAAATCTTAAGGGCAGCCAGAGAGAAAGGTCGGGTTACCAACAAAGGGAAGCCCATCAGACTAACAGCAGATCTCTCGGCAGAAACTCTCCAAGCCAGAAGAGAGTGGGGGCCAATATTCAACATTCTTAAAGAAAAGAATTTTCAACCCAGAATTTCATATCCAGCCAAACTAAGTTTCATAAGTGAAGGAGAAATAAAATCCTTTACAGATAAGCAAATGCTTAGAGATTTTGTCACCACGAGGCCTGCCTTACAAGAGACCCTGAAGGAAGCACTCAACATGGAAAGGAACAACCGGTACCAGCCATTGCAAAAACATGCCAAAATGTAAAGACCATCGAGGCTAGGAAGAAACTGCATCAACTAACGAGCAAAATAACCAGTTAATATCATAATGGCAGGATCAAGTTCACACATAACAATATTTAACCTTAAATGTAAATGGACTAAATGCTCCAATTAAAAGACACAGACTGGCAAACTGGATAAAGAGTCAAGACCCATCAGTCTGCTGTATTCAGGAGACCCATCTCACATGCAGAGACATACATAGGCTCAAAATAAAGGGATGGAGGAAGATTTACCAAGCAAATGGAGAACAAAAAAAAGCAGGGGTTGCAATACTAGTCTCTGATAAAACAGACTTTAAACCATCAAAGATCAAAAGAGACAAAGAAGGCCATTACATAATGGTAAAGGGATCAATTCAACAGGAAGAGCTAACTATCCTAAATATATATGCACCCAATACAGGAGCACCCAGATTCATAAAGCAAGTCCTTAGAGACTTACAAAGAGACTTAGACTCCCATACAATAATAATGGGAGACTTCAACACTCCACTGTCAACATTAGACAGATCAACGAGACAGAAAGTTAACAAGGATATCCAGGAATTGAACTCAGCTCTGCAGCAAGCAGACCTAATAGACATCTATAGAACTCTCCACCACAAATCAACAGAATATACATTCTTCTCAGCACCACATCGTACTTACTCCAAAATTGACCACGTAATTGGAAGTAAAGCACTCCTCAGCAAATGTACAAGAACAGAAATTATAACAAACTGTCTCTCAGACCACAGTGCAATCAAACTAGAACTCAGGACTAAGAAACTCAATCAAAACCGCTCAACTACATGGAAACTGAACAACCTGCTCCTGAATGACTACTGGGTACATAACGAAATGAAGGCTGAAATAAAGATGTTCTTTGAAACCAATGAGAACAAAGATACAACATACCAGAATCTCTGGGACACATTTAAAGCAGTGTGTAGAGGGAAATTTATAACACTAAATGCCCACAAGAGAAAGCAGGAAAGATCTAAAATTGACACTCTAACATCGCAATTAAAAGAACTAGAGAAGCAAGAGCAAACACATTCGAAAGCTAGCAGAAGGCAAGAAATAACTAAGATCAGAGCAGAACTGAAGGAGATAGAAACACAAAAAACCCTCCAAAAAATCAATGAATCCAGGAGTTGGTCTTTTGAAAAGATCAACAAAATTGACAGACCATTAGCAAGACTAATAAAGAAGAAAAGAGAGAAGAATCAAATCGACGCATTTAAAAATGATAAAGGGGATATCACCACCGACCCCACAGAAATACAAACTACCATCAGAGATACTATAAACACCTCTATGCAAATAAACTGGAAAATCTAGAAGAAATGGATAATTTCCTGGACACTTACACTCTTCCAAGACTAAACCAGGAAGAAGTTGAATCCCTGAATAGACCAATAGCAGGCTCTGAAATTGAGGCAATAATTAATAGCCTACCAACCAAAAAAAGTCCAGGACCAGATGGATTCACAGCTGAATTCTACCAGAGGTACAAGGAGGAGCTGGTACCATTCCTTCTGAAACTATTCCAATCAATAGAAAAAGAGGGAATCCTCCCTAACTCATTTTATGAGGCCAACATCATCCTGATACCAAAGCCTGGCAGAGACACAACAAAAAAAGAGAATTTTAGACCAATATCCCTGATGAACATCGATGCAAAAATCCTCAATAAAGTACTGGCAAACCGGATTCAGCAACACATCAAAAAGCTTATCCACCATGATCAAGTGGGCTTCATCCCTGGGATGCAAGGCTGGTTCAACATTCGCAAATCAATAAACATAATCCAGCATATAAACAGAACCAAAGACAAGAACCACATGATTATCTCAATAGATGCAGAAAAGGCTTTTGACAAAATTCAACAGCCCTTCATGCTAAAAACGCTCAATAAATTCGGTATTGATGGAACGTACCTCAAAATAATAAGAGCTATCTATGACAAACCCACAGCCAATATCATACTGAATGGGCAAAAACTGGAAAAATTCCCTTTGAAAACTGGCACAAGACAGGGATGCCCTCTCTCACCACTCCTATTCAACATAGTGTTGGAAGATCTGGCTAGGGCAATTAGGCAAGAGAAAGAAATAACGGGTATTCAGTTAGGAAAAGAAGAAGTCAAATTGTCCCTGTTTGCAGATGACATGATTGTATATTTAGAAAACCCCATTGTCTCAGCCCAAAATCTCCTTAAGCTGATAAGCAACTTCAGCAAAGTCTCAGGATAGAAAATTAATGTGCAAAAATCACAACATTCTTATACACCAGTAACAGACAAACAGAGAGCCAAATCATGAATGAACTTCCATTCACAATTGCTTCAAAGAGAATCAAATACCTAGGAATCCAACTTACAAGGGATGTAAAGGACCTCTTCAAGGAGAACTACAAACCACTGCTCAGTGAAATCAAAGAGGACACAATCAAATGGAAGAACATACCATGCTCATGGATAGGAAGAATCAATTTTGTGAAAATGGCCATACTGCCCAAGGTAATTTATAGATTCAATGCCATCCCCATCAAGCTACCAACGAGTTTCTTCACAGAATTGGAAAAAAAAAAACTGCTTTAAAGTTCATATGGAACCAAAAGAGAGCCCGCATCTCCAAGACAATCCTAAGTCAAAAGAACAAAGCTGGAGGCATCATGTTACCTGACTTCAAACTATACTACAAGGCTACAGTAACCAAAACAGCATGGTACTGGTACCAAAACAGAGATATAGACCAATGGAACAGAACAGAGTCCTCAGAAATAATACCACACATCTACAGCCATCTGATCTTTGACAAACCTGAGAGAAACAAGAAATGGGGAAAGGATTCCCTATTTAATAAATGGTACTGGGAAAATTGGCTAGCCATAAGTAGAAAGCTGAAACTGGATCCTTTCCTTACTCCTTATACGAAAATTAATTCAAGATGGATTAGAGACTTAAATGTTAGACCTAATACCATAAAAATCCTAGAGGAAAACCTAGGTAGTACCATTCAGGACATAGGCATGGGCAAAGACTTCATGTCTAAAACACCAAAAGCAATGGCAGCAAAAGCCAAAATTGACAAATGGGATCTCATTAAACTAAAGAGCTTCTGCATAGCAAAAGAAACTACCATCAGAGTGAACAGGCAACCTACAGAATGGGAGAAAATTTTTGCAATCTACTCATCTGACAAAGGGCTAATATCCAGAACCTACAAAGAACTCAAACATATTTACAAGAAAAAAACAAACCACCCCATCAAAAAGTGGGCAAAGGATATGAACAGACAGTTCTCAAAAGAAGACATTCATACAGCCAACAGACACATGAAAAAATGCTCATCATCACTGGCCATCAGAGAAATGCAAATCAAAACCACAATGAGATACCATCTCACACCAGTTAGAATGGCGATCATTCAAAAGTCAGGAAACAACAGGTGCTGGAGAGGATGTGGAGAAATAGGAACACTTTTACACTGTTGGTGGGATTGTAAACTAGTTCAACCATTATGGAAAACAGTATGGCGATTCCTCAAGGATCTAGAACTAGATGTACCATATGACCCAGCCATCCCATTACTGGGTATATACCCAAAGGATTATAAATCATGCTGCTATAAAGACACATGCACACGTATGTTTATTGCGGCACTATTCACAATAGCAAAGACTTGGAATCAACCCAAATGTCCATCAGTGACAGATTGGATTAAGAAAATGTGGCACATATACACCATGGAATACTATGCAGCCATAAAAAAGGATGAGTTTGTGTCCTTTGTAGGGACATGGATGCAGCTGGAAACCATCATTCTTAGCAAACTATCACAAGAACAGAAAACCAAACACCACATGTTCTCACTCATAGGTGGGAACTGAACAATGAGATCACTTGGACTCAGGAAGGGGAACATCACACACCGGGGCCTATCATGGGGAGGAGGGAGGGGTTAGGGGGGAGGGATTGCATTGGGAGTTATACCTGATGTAAATGACGAGTTGATGGGTGCAGCACAGCAACATGGGACAAGTATACATATGTAACAAACCTGCACGTTATGCAGATGTACCCTACAACTTAAAGTATAATAATAATAGATAAATTTAAAAAAAAAAAAAAAAAAAGAACATTTCCCAGGGAAACAATGAATTCCACAATCATGCCATGACAATGGTCTTCTTCCTCAAGTGATTTTTGAGTAAGGTACAATGGAGGCAAAACGAAACACAGAAATACTTTCACCGAGGTTTGTACCCAAGCCTTAGACTCCAGGAAGCTAGCGGGAGAAGGTTCCATATATGTCATGTAGAAGGTTCCTTATATTCCAGGTAAGCCAGTTCCTCAAATCAAAGTGGGCTACATGGCTTTCTCTCTTAATTCCCTATTCTTGCATTAGCTCTTCCAAATTTGCAATTTATGATATGCATAGAAAAAAAGGCAAAATAAACTAGAGTTGAAGGGAACCCTCAGGCTTCAATCCATATGTACAGTTTTTTGTGGGTGGTACTTTTGATAGTGACTTGGAAGTGAGAATGCATCACTAGAAACAAGGTTATTGTGATTTTCAAAACATGTCAAAGTATTTTTATTATGTGCACTCTTGTGAACCTCATCACAACCTGACGAGTTTAGAAATCACTATTACTGATATTTTATAAATGAATGCTAAGAATCTGTCCATTGTTTACTTCACTGCTGCATGAGGAGTTAGGATTCCACTTCAGATGTCAGAATTATTTTCTCTATAATTTTTCCATGGTACTAGGCTGCTTTTCTAACTCTGGCACTCATACTTGTTATTGTACACCCAGTAAAAGAGCATTCACTCCCTCATTTCTGCATAAAAAGACCAGTATTGCAAGTAAAACCAGTGAGTACCAAAACTGATAACTGTTACTTATAAAACTTGAAATCAAAGCATGGGATATTCAAGAACATTATTTCCTTCTAAAAAATAACTGTAGTCGTTATTAAAAAGCCAAAGAAAGCATCCATCTAGTTTGATCTATAAATCCCCATACTATTTTTTTCCATGTCAATCTTGGCCTTCATTCTTCTAGTGGCATAAATAACTGGAGCATTTCTGAGAGGGTTAGGGAACGAGCTTTAGAAAGTAAAAGAGAAAAGGTTAGGTCTCCTCTCAGAGGATAAGTGTATTAGAGTTAATTGGGATACTTGAACCAGAGGTTGGTTTTAATATGACTTTATTTCCTTCCACGGCTCTCAAGACAGAACTAACTCACGGCTCACAAGACAGAGCTAACTCACTCATCTACTTTGTCTTTTCATCAGGGTGGTGCTTCCGTATATGATCATTGGACCATTGCAAGTGTTCCTGAAATGTACAGATTCTTGAGGTCCACCTCGGATCGACTAAATCAGAATTTCCACGATTGGGCCCTTGATATTTATGAACCCTCAAGTCAGAAATGCTGCTAGAGAGAGATTAACCTGATTTTGCCTGCAGGAATAAACCTTTTATTTTGGAACTAATCTCTCTAGCATATGTCAAGTTTTTGGCAACTTTCTGTAGCATCTATTAGAATGGATCAACATTAATGAAAACTTGCTTCTTTGGGATGTATAACCTTTTGTCTCAGAGGATTTGGAATATTAGATTCTTACCTCTCTTCCCAATGGCAGGGAAAAAAAAAAAACGAATTTGAGAGATGAAAGGACAGAACAGCATTTTTTATCAAGTCAATTGTTATTTTCTACTTAACCTCTCCAATCTGCATATTTTGGGGGAAAATAAGCAACTGCATTCTTTGTCAAGATTATTAAATCCTAAATTGTATCCACATGCATGTGGCTTCTTCTTGATACAATCAAAAAGAAAATAACACCTAAACCAACAATCTCCAACAATTTCCAGTGGGGATAAAACATTTTTGAAGTCTTCAAATAGCAAATGCTGCTTAGCCATTAGCTATGTAAAGATTGAGGAAAAAATTAAAAAAAAAAAAACCACTGAAAAACCCTTTGAAATGTTAAGTTATAGTACAACTCCACCCAATGGATTTCTGCTGAATTTCACTTGTGTTGAGAAACACTGTATATACTAAATGCCATCTGAATTTATACTTAATTAATGATAGTTATGTAAAAAGTAAAGTATTAGTTATATAAATAGAGAAACGACTGGAAAAGAATACATCCAGATATAAACAGATTTTGGTATGTGTGGAAAATCTGGATAAAATATATATTCTACTTTTAAAATATTTTCTACATTTTCATTTATCTATCTATATCTATTTTACATCCATTTAAACTTAGTGAAAAAGTTCAATAAACATCATTGTAAAAGAAACATTTTATAAATGTAAAATGCGAAAAATGTGGAAGGGCAATTTTTAGGCTATCTTCACCATAAAAAGGTTATGTAGCTTTAGCTCTTGTATCATATTTTTAATTAGTTGTGACTTGTAATCTTATAGTTCAATAAAAATAGAAGTGAGATAATTGCATTTTATTTCCACCTTTTCCATTGACTTTCCATTTGCTATTATGGGCAAATAATTTAATATCTCTAGTTTCTTCTTCAGTGAAACACAAACAACTACATTAACTTTTATCTTCACTCTAGTATCAAGAACTAATTGAGGCAATGACTGGAAAGAATCACAAGTACATGAAGAAAATATTTATTAACATTCTGCAAGATAATATGATTACTTTATTTCTTGGAGCAGTTTATAAATACTAGCAACTTAACACTACTTGAAAAATAAGCCCAAATAAGCAATTTTTGTAAAAAAGCAAGATTGTGATAAAACCAATAAAAATGAATAAAATATGTAGCAATGGAAATTGGTTACTTGAGCATAAGAAATTATTTGATATGCCCCATGAATTGGTTAAGATGCTAAAAAGGGCTTAAGCTGCTAAACAAAATCTAAATATAGTGGCTTAAATAACATAGAAGTTAATTTTTCCTTTTACATAGGGTTTCTCTGAAGATGAGCATCCAGACTGACAGGGAGACTATGTCATTCAAATTTCACTGGTAAGAATTTATTCATATAGCTAAACTTTGTTGCAAGGGAGGCTGAAAAATGTAATCCCTAAGTGGTCTACTCTATTGCCCAGGGGAAAAGGGACAAAAAGGGTTTTTGTTTTGTTTTGCTTTAGGCGAACTAACATTCTTCTAATTATACTTATATCTTGGTCTCTGAAAATAGGTCATGAAATCATTGCATCATTGGATGGAAACAATATCCTACATTTACTCCTCATTCCATCCCATGGCTTTAAATTCCTTTCATATGATGATTATTTCCAAATTTATATTTCCAGCTTTAATATCTGCCTCGAACTTCATATTGGTACACTAAACAGTTTACTTATCCATTCACTTGGATGTCTAACATGTCAAATTTAACATGTCAAATCAGTTAATGGCATTAACGTCCACCTAAAATCTAGGAGCCATTTTTAATTCCTCTGCTTCAAATGAAGTTAATTGCTGATACTTTCTTTTTGTCTTTCTTTCTGTGTAATAGAAAACATGAGTTTTAGATAAGCATCTGGCATCTCAGCTACAGATCATATCTCTAGCTTCTTTTGCAGGAGGCAGATGGAGATCAATGACTAATCTCTTGTCAATGGGATGTAGGCTGAAGTCATCATGCAACTTTCAACTCATGCTTATTAAAAAAGTAGAGCAGCAACGAGAACTTTATACATTGCTGGTGGAAATGCTTTTGAAAACAGTTTGACAATTTCTTATGAAGTTAAATATAAACTTACCATACTACTCAGCAATTCTGTTACTAGATGTTTACTCAAGAGAAATTAACAATTCATCCAAAAGAAATGACAATGTTTCCACACAAAGGCTTGCACATAAATGTTTGCAGCATATTTATTAACAATAGACACAAACTGGATACAATTAAATGTTCATTAAAGAGTAATTATATAAATAAATTATGTTATATTTATCCAATGGAAAAGTCCTCTGTAATGACAGGGGACAAACCGGTCATACCCACATTAACGTGGGTAAATCTCAAAAGCATTATGCTGAATTAAAGAAGACTTACATGGAAGAGTACAAATTGTGTGATTCCATTTATAATGAATTCTGAAACAGGAAAAATTATTCTGTACTGGCAAAAAGCAGATCAGTGGTTTCTTGGAGCTTCAGGTAGGGGAACGTATTGATTGCAAGTGCACAGGGTAGGCAGAAACATTTTGGGAATTTTATATATAAATAAATATATGTATATTTGTCTTGGAGCTTCACATAGGTGAGAGTATTGATTGCAAGTGAATGGGATAGGCAGAAACTTTATAGGATTTTATACATAGATAGATCTTGATTTATATATATATTTATACACTTGATTTACCTATATATAAAATTTTAATATATTTTCATTCTAGTAGTAGCTACACAGATATACAGTATATATTTGTCAAATTCATTGAAATATAAAATTTAAGATATTTGTGATTATTGTATATGAAGTATATATATCTGAATAAATTTGATTAAAAGAACAATGACTTTCTTTACAGTAGAGACCAAAGGTAACAATTAAAAATCAATCATGTTCCAAAAAGGCAATTCTCAGCCTACCAACCAAAAAGAAAACCTAGGACTAAAGGGATTCACAGCCAAATTCTACCAGAGGTACAAAGAGGAGCTGGTACCATTCCTTCTGAAACTATTGCAAACAACAGTAAAAGAGGGACTCCTCCCCAACTTATTTTATGAGACCAGCATCACCCTGATACCAAAATCTGGCAGAGGCACAACAAAAAAAGAAAATTTCAGGCCAATATTTCTGATGAACATTGATGAAAGAAACCCTCAATAAAATACTGGGAAACCAAATCCAGCAGCACATCAAACAGTTTATCCACCACGATCAAGTTGGCTTCATCTCTGGGATGCAAGCCTGGTTCAACATATGCAAATCAATAAACGTGATCCACCACATAAACAAAACCAATGACAAAAACTGCATGATTATCTCAATAGATGTAGAAAAGGCCTTCCATAAAATTCAACACCGCTTTATGATAAAAACTCTCAATAAACTAGGTATTGATGGAATGTTTCTCAAAATAATAAAAGCTATTTATGATAAACCCACAGCCATATCATAATGAATGGACAAAGGCTGGAAGCATTCCCTTTGAAATCTGGCACAAGACAAGAATGCCCTCTCTCACCACTCCTATTCAACATAGTATTCGAAGTTCTGGCCAGGGCAATCAGGCAAGAGAAAGAAATAAAGGGTATTCAAATAGGAAGAGAGGAAGTCACATGTTTGTATATTTAGAAAACCCCATCATCTCAGCCTCAAAACTGCTTAAGCTGTCAAGCAACTTCAACAAAGTCTCAGGATGCAAAATCAGTGTGCAAAAATCACAAGCATTCCTGTACACCAATAATAGAGAGAGAGCCATATCATGAGTGAACTCTCATTCACAGTTGCTACAAAGAGAATAAAATACCTAGGAATACAACTTACAAGGGACGTGAAGGAGCTCTTCAATGAGAACTACAAACCACTGCTCAAGGAAATAAGAAAGGACATAACAATGGAAAAACATTCCATGCTCATGGATAGGAAGAATCAATATCATGAAAATGGCCATACCACCCAAATAAATTTATAGATTCAATGCTATTCCCATCAAGCTACCACTGACTTTCTTCACAGAATTAGAAAAAAACAAAAAAACAAAAACTACTTTAAATTTCATATGGAACCAAAAAAGGGCCCGTATAGCCAAGACAAGCCTAGCAAAAAGAACAAAACTGGAGGCATCAGGCTACCTGACTTCAAACTATACTACAAGGCTGTGGTAACCAAAACAGCATGGCACAGGTACCAAAACAGATTTATATACCAATGGAATAGAACAGAAGCCTCAGAAATAATGCCACACATGTACAACCATATGATCTTCAACAAACCTGACAAAAATAAGCAATGGGGAAAGAATTCCCTACTTAATTAATGGTGCTGGGAAAACTGGCTAGCCATATGTAGAAGCTGAAACTGGACTCCTTCCTTACATGTTATATAAAAATTAACTCAAGATGGATTAAAGACTTAAACATAAGACCCCAAACCATAAAAACCCTTGATGAAACCTAGGGAATACCATTCAGGACATAAGCATGGACAAAGACTTCATGACTGAAACACCAAAAGGAATAGCAACAAAAGCCAAAATTGACTAGTGGGATCTAATTAAACTAAAGAACTTCTGCAAAACAAAAGAAACTATCATCAGAGTGAACAGGCAACCTACAGAATGTGAGAAAATTTTTGCAATCTACCCATCTGACAAAGGTCTAATATCCAGTATCTACAAGGAATTTAAATAAATTTACAAGAAAAAAAGAAACCATCAAAAAGTGAGTGAACAGACAATTCTCAACAGAAGATATTTGTGTGGCCAACAAACATATGAAAAAAAGCTCATCATCACTGGTCATTAGAGAAATGGAAATCAAAACCACAATGAGATACCATCTCTCACCAATTAGAATGACAATCATTAAAAAGGCAGGAAATGACAGGTGCTGCCAAGGCTGTGGGGAAACAGGAACACTTTGACACTGTTCATGGAAGTATAAATTAGTTCAACCATTGTGGAAGATAGTGTGGGGATTCCTCAAGGATCTAGAACCAGAAATACCATTTGAACCAGCAATCCCATTACTGGGTATATACCCAAAAGATTATGAATCATTCTACTATAAAGACACATGCACACGTATGCTTATTGCAGCACAATTTACAATAGCAAAAACTTGGAATCCACCCAAATGCCAGTCAATGATAGACTGAATAAAGAAAATGTGGCACATATGCACCATGGAGTACTATGCAGCCATAATAAAGAATGAGTTCATGTCCTTTTCAGGGACATGGAAGAAGCTGGAAACCATCATTTTCAGCAAAGTGACATAGGAACAGAAAACCACACACCGCATGTTCTTACTCGTAAATGGGAGTTGAACGATGAGAATACATGGGCACAGGGAGGGGAACATCACACACCGAGGGCTGCCAAGTGGTCGGGGGCAAGGGGAGGGAGAGCATTAGGACCAATACCTAATGTATGTGGGGCTTAAAACCTTGATGATGGGTTGAAAGGTGCAGCAAACTACCATGGTACATGTATACCTATGTAACAAACTTGCACGTTCTGCACATGTATTCAAGTACATAAAGTAAAATAAAAAAAAAAGAAAAGAAAAGAAGCAATTCTCAAAAGTAGATATACAAATGATCATTAGAAAATGTTAAAGCTTATTATAAAGTAAATGCAAATTTAAGACATGATTTTCACATATCAATTATTAAATAAACAAACAAGCGTGTGCCTTTACTGTCTTTCCTGTTTGAGTCTCATTGGCTTAACACTAGCTTGATGGCAGGAGCTGGGTAATTTATCTTAGACCAGTAAGTGCAAAGTGACATGCTGAGAAAGGCAGAGCAGCACAATGGAAGGAGCCTGGGTCCCTTTTACCCTCTGGACACAACTAAATTCTGGATTGTGTTCACTTACATGGTTAGTGAGAGAGAGGTCAATGTTTATTTTGCTTAACCTATTGCTATGTTGTATCTTGTCATAGTAGCCATCCTGCATTCTAATGCAGTGATTGATCCTTAATATCATAACTTAGTGATTGTCTTTTCTGGAAGATTGCATTAGCATTCTCACTGGTCTGTCTGTCTTTTGACTCTCTATAGTCAATCTCCTCTGGTTGCCGATGTTCTTATAAATATATGATTCAGTTGTCACTCCTCTGTTTAAAGCCTGTTCATGACTCCCTATATTAGTTGGCATAGGACACAAACCCCTTATTTTGGCCTTCATCTCCTATCTTACTGCCTATCTCTCCATGTAGTCTTATCTCCTAACATTTTCACCACATTTAAACCACACTCTCATTCTTTCCACCCTGGGATATTGCTGTTCTTCTTCTAGAAACATTCCAGACTTTCCTATGGCTAGCTCCTCGTTTAACATGGCTTTTTGCAAATGTCGCTTCCTCAGAGAGGTTTTCTCTGACTATTCTACCTCAAATAGGATCCCATCCTAGAAAGGTGTCTGTTGATCTGTTTTATTCTCTTAATGAAATAAACTAAAACTGGTGTATATTTTTCTTTCCTATAAAATAGAAACTTAATGAAAACAAATAGGTTGTTACTTGTGTTCAAGGTGTCAGCCTCCAGAACAATACCTGGCATATGGTAGGTATCCAATGGCATGTTTAATTTAATAAATGAATGTTCCTTCATTCAGTGTAGTTTGAATCATTTTAAATTGTATCTTCAGACCCATAAATACTAGTGGGTCATCCTTCACTCCTCAGCCTCTCATCTGGTTAATTCCAAGTCCATTGATAAGTTATTGATAACTAATAGCTCCTCTCCCTCTCCTTCAGCTTTGCTTCCTCTGCTTTGGCCTAGTCCATTAGTATCTCCTACACAACAGCGATGACCTCTTAATTAATCTCCCCTTTGCGGAATTGTATGACTTCCTTCTACCTCTTCTCTCTTTCTCCACTTCTCTTGAGTCCCTTGTATGTTTCAGTAATGTTAGAAATTTTTAGATTCTCCATGCTTATATGCTAACTCACTGCAGGGAAATTTGTATATGCTTTTTTCTTTCTATCCAGAACACTAATTTCACCCACGTGAAATTTCACCCACTAATTTCACCCATACAAGTATGATGTTCCTATGCAACAGACTAGGCCAACATTGAACATCATTGTGACTGAAAATGATTATGCTACATTGAACATCATTATAAATTATGCTAACAAGTCTTTCTTGAGCACTAACGATTGAGCAAGTATCCTTTCTCTGATAATATTCTCACAGTTTTAGCATTTATTATTCTGAATTCCTGTCTGTGTCCCTCATCTAGCCTATATTTTTCACAAGTACAGAATACAAATAGTTCTTGTTCATAGTTATACCCATTATCTGAAAGAATGCCTAAAGCATAGTAGGTCCTCAATAAGTGTTTGGTGAATGTCTGAATAAGCATCACCCTCACCAAAGCTAGCCATGATAGGTGTATTATAATTTTCTGAATTAATGTGAAAATGGGTACATGGGTAATATTAACTCACAATGGGCATAAGAATGACACCTTTCTTATGGACAAAGTTGTGACAAATCTTTTGGAATATTGTGGGAGTAACTTTCACAAAGGTAAGGCAGTTATTATAAAATATTTCACAAAATCCAATGAAAAATCTGCCCTTGGGAATTGGAACTGGAAGAGAATAAAATTGATGAAAGAAAATTACTGTTAGGCATCTCATGTCAAACAAACCTTGTAACTCTTGTTTTGTGCCTCCCAGCTTGAGTGCATAAGAGAAAAATGCAAATTTTCCAAATGAAGTACAGCAAACAGTGCATAAATCTCAAGAAGACAGTATTATACACTTATTGGAACATAGCAAGGACCAGAAATAAATGACTTTTTCTTTGAAATGCCTGCTTTTTTCTTTTTAAGATTAGCTTTTCCCTAAAGCTATATCAATTATAAATAATTGTTTGCTAGCAAAACTGGCACAGCCAAACTTAAAGCGAATAAACTAAGAAACTTAACTGATTAAAAAATAAGAGATTTTTAGCTTTGTTTGAGATGACTTCAAAAGCATGCTAGAACAACTCCCCTATATATGCCTATGTGAGAATATTAATTTGCAATTATGGGAGTTACAGATCAATGCTCTACTACTGTTTAAAAGAATCCTCTGGGAATCTATACTTCGAAGTTGACTTATAAAGAAAGTTACTTTAGTTTTACTTTATGATTCTGCTGGTAGTCATTTAAATCAAGGTTTTCTGTTCTGCACAACGAAAACAATCCATCCTAGTTTAAGTAATTAAGGGAATTGTATTTTAAAGATACAGGAGTGTATCATTTTGAATGTAGCTAGTCCACAGGAAGGGGAAAATTTCCAGAAAATCTGAAATCTGCCTCTCATCTTGGCTTCCTTCTCTCCCTGCCTCTCCTTCCCTCCTTTTTTTTTTTTTTTTTTTTTTGCCTTTTATTCTCTCTCTTTCTTTCTTTCTTTCTCTTTCTTTCTTTCTTTCTTTCTTTCTTTCTTTCTTTCTTTCTTTCTTTCTTTCTTTCTTTCTCTTTCTCTCTTTTTTTTTTTTTTTTCTTTTTCTTTCTTTCTTTCTTTTCTTTCTTTCTTTTTCTTTCTTTCTTTCTCTTTCTTTCTTTCTTTCTTTCTTTCTTTCTTTCTTTCTTTCTTTCTTTCTTTCTTTCTCTCTTATTTCCTTTTTTTCTTTCTTCTTTCTTCTTTTTCCCTTCCCTTCCCTTCCATTCCTTCCTTTCTCCTGTCCAAATGTCAGAATATTGTTGCCCCATGATTTTCTCTCTCAATCTCAATCTCTTATTCTCACAGGAGAGTATCTGAGTGGTTCAGTTTGAACTCCTGTCCAATAAGCCATTACAAGGATAGCTTGAATCACATAATGAAACACAGCTGCCAAGACTGACAGATTGTTGCCAGGCATAGGCAGGAGGAAGAGTGGCAGATTATTGTTGTCCACCATAGCTGCTTATTGATCCTTGGGTGTAACTAGGAAATACTAACCTGACACAGTTATGCACCAAGTAAGTTTCAGTCAATGATAGACGACATACACAATGGTAGCCCCATCTGATTATAATGGAGCTGAAAAATTCCTTATCACTTGGGGATGTCTTGATGATCCTGACTCTGTGTAGGACTTGGGTAAATATGTGTTTGTGTCTTAGTTTTTAACAAAACCAGTTTTAAAATTAAAAGGAATAAATAGAAAAAGGCTTATAGATAAGGATATAATGAAAAAAATTTGTGTACATCTGTACAATGTCTTTGTTTTGAATAGTCATTACAAAAGGGTCAAAAATTTTTAAAAAATACAAGTTTATAAAGTAAAAATGTTACAGGAAGGTAAGGTTAATTTATATTAAAAAAAAGAAAATGCTCTAAAAAAAAAATTAGTGTAGCCTAAGTTTACAGTGTTTATAAAGTCTATAGTACCTACTCATTCACCCAAAGCAACTTCCAGTTCTGCCAGCTCCAATCATGGTAAGTGCCCTATATAGGTATTCTGTTTTTTGTCTTTTATACCACATTTTGACAGTCGTTTTTCTGTGTTTACATATGTTTAGATACACAAATACTGACCATTGTGTTATAATTGTGTATAGTATTCAGTACAGTGGCATGCTGTAGGGGCTTATAGTCTAGAAGCAATAGGCTGTACCAAATAACCTAGGTGTATAACATCCAGGTTTGTGTCATTTCACTCTTTGATGTTTGCACAATGACAAAATCACCTAATCACGCATTTCTTAGAACATATCCTCATCATTAAGGGACATATGATTGTATTAAATTGAGGTTATAGTGAAAACAATGTTATTTATTTTCAAATAAAGTGTTCTGTTTCTTGAAATTGACTTTCTAAAGACTCCATCATGTGAATTGTATCTTCACCTTCTCTGGACCCATATATACATAAACAATTTAAGAAGTTTTGTATTAATAATGTTGATATTGGCAATGCAAGCTTCAATGAACAGTGCCAGCTCTTCTTTTTTTACCAGCTGATGTAGTGCATTCTTGTCTGCAGTAAATGCATGAGAACACTGAGAAGAATTGATTACAGTAATAAATTCATTCAGGTTCCCAACGTCATTTGCAGAGACCCTGCAGTAAACACTGCTGGATATAGAAGGTCATGTATGGGTTTTATATTGGTCTATTTTAGAAATGCTGAATGAATTCCTCTCTCAATACCATGTCTTCTGTAGTTTCTCTGAGGACTCCTTGGACAATTTAAACTTTTCCTTTAGCTCTGGTTACTATCTGATTACATGCTGATGGTAACCTAATGTATATGGTTATCTCCTAAATAACTAAGCTACATTATATTTTGGTATTCCTCCCTACTGCTATTGTAAAAGTGAAAACTCAATCTGCCCTGCCTTGTTGACCCCACTCTCTGTGAGCTTATCTATTCTCTTGCTCTTCCAGGGCTGGTTGTCAGTATCATCTACTTACTTAACCAAGCTATCAAATGTAGGGACCAGCAGCTCTGTTTCATATTCCTAGCTAACCACATATCCGTGGTTTCCAAGTCCTATTGGGAGTTTACAAAATCCTTGGAATCTGTTTCACTTGGCCTCTGCCCTCTGCCTTGATTTATTCAAGACTTATTATTTCTATCTTGGACTAATATAACCACATTTTAAATGTGTCTCTTGTCTTCCTCTTCTCCATTTGCTCTATTTTTACATTGCCACCAGAATTACTCTTGAAGGATGCTGCTATACACATACCGAGATGCTTAAAAATCTGCTTAAAACTTATTTGAGGGTATCAAGAGAAGGAGAGAAGAAAAGAAAATTTCACAGTTTCCACTGTGAAAGGGTAACATTCAAAGTGCTTTTTAATGTGCTCCTAACACAACTTTTCATTCTTATCTTTTTGCCACCTATACTATGTTTGAACCAACCAGAAATTCTGGCCATGACACAAACTTGTAATGCTCCCATTCTTTTTGAACATAGTACTTAATACATTGCATATTAATTATTTGTAAACTCTCACTTGAATTACTCAAGGACAGAGATGGTGTCTTTGTTCACCTTTGTACCCATCTCAGGGCCATACCTGGAATAGAACAGGTGTTGAGTAAATGTTGATTAAATTTAACTATGCTCATTCAACAAGGCTATATATTTATTTTTCAATTTGGAAGACGCTGCATATTGCAGGAATCGAAAATTTATCATAGGCCCTGATGATTCTCCTCCACTTGTGAAGCATCAGTAATAATTGTCTTGTGTTATGAAAATGTATTTGCTGAGAAATTCTGTGTCATGGATGATAGGCAGAAATTACAAAGCTGAGAAAAATTATAAAAGGCCAATGTCACCTCTTAACTCTAAGTTTCTTTTTTTCTTCCTTAAGTTTAGCCATTTGGATGTATTTAAATATATTTATATCATACTAATTTAGGTTTTGTCTAAGGCTTTTTTGTAATTTAATGTTGCCTCTAAAGCTCAGTTTTTCTTGACAAGTTGAAAAACCCCATACATATGTAATAGGATGTTATATTTAGTATCTACCAAGGCAAAAGAAAGTAGATGCTTCATGTAAAAGTAAGACCACATTTCAGGGCTTGTAAAAAAGGAGATGGTAAGAATTTGGTTTTGCTACCTTGAAATGCCCACAAACTTTTGCCTATAAAAGAATCTGAAGGGCCAAGGAGCAAATGGAAATTGAGAGAATACTTCTGGAAAGTTGCAGATATTGATATATGTTCCATTTTCTTCCAAAGGTTTGGTATTATTAAAATATAATTACAATACGCAAAAACAAGATATTCTTTAAGTAGAGAATGTACATGTGACACAGTTTAATTCATTAAGGAAGGAATTATTAGAATGGTAAAGCTGGTTCAAAGAAAATTTGGTAGCTGACTGTATACAGGAATTGAGAGGAAATATTAGTACGAGATTTCTAGGTTAGATACAAAACTGGTTAGAGTTGTATAGTGCAATAAAACCATTAGCTTTGAAAGTATTTTATTTAAAGAAAAGACACTATTTACATATCTAGATACAAATGATATGAAAAATGCAGGTGAAAAAATCTTCAAATAAACGTATAACATTACACACAGACTTTATCAACAGTTAATGATAAGAAAAGCAACACTTTTTAAAGAAAATCATGTAATGCTCAGATTATCGTAAACAGTATTCTAGTGTGGCATTGAAAAGACTTGCCATTTTTGGCTTTACCTTATTTCTAAGTTTTGGATAATACTTGTTTACAGGCTCTGACCCTCATTTCAAGCTTGGTAAAATGATCATGTAAATCCATGCTCTTAATTTCTGCATTGCTGGTAATTTTTATCTCTTTAAATTGAATATCTCCAGTTCAGAAAACTTGTATTCAAACCTTGTCTTCACAGTGGCACAATGAAGCATGAGTTTGGAAAAACCCTCAGGAATACTGTGCTCTTGATACAGTTGTGGTAAACTGTGTGCAACATTGCTGGTGTGCCACTTAAATGCATTTTACTTCAGTGGAGAGAATGTCATCTTCCTAGAGCTGTAATTGTTTTGACATGTTTCATTTCATTTTGTCACTAATCATCATTCTGAAAGACAAGCACTTCATACTTTTTATTTTACTACGTGACTTAGCATAGGCTTAGTTTTTGTCTCTGTTTTGCCTTTTCATAACTGTGCATAAGCTATTTTTCTAAATATAAAATAATGTTCTTTTAATGCTTTCAAAAAGTGCAAGAATATTTTATACATTATTTTTATAAGTTTAATTTTACTATGATGTAAGTAAATGCATTGTAAGAATAATTTTTTGAAGTAAAAGTCCTCTGTAGAAGTGATGAGAGGTTATTTGCAAAATAATCTTTACTGGGGCATAATTGATGTGTGTTTACTGTTCTCTCTGGAATGTTTCTTGCTCTAATGGCCCATGTCTTTCTCTTTCCTTGCATTCAGATACTTCCCTGGCCATCTACCCTAAAATAGAACTCAATTATTTTCTATTTCTTTATTTGGCTTTAGTTTTCTTCATAGCAGCCGACATGTATTTATACTTGTTTAATGCCTTTCTGTTCCCGTTAAAATATATTTGAAAACAGGAGGAGCTTTGACGATTTCTTCACTGCAGTAATTTTGAGATCTACAAAATGGACTTTCAATAAATGCTTGTGGAATAAATAAGCGAATAGATCAGTGAATGAATGAAAGCTGAAAATATCTTTGGTAAGTTGAAGAGCACACCTGTATGGGAAATAGTCTGCGTAAGAAAATCAGTAGTATCGCATATCCACTTGAAACTTGTTCTTGTATTAAAGGAAGGACTTGGTAAAGTTATACCATGAACATGATAACAGCAACCACCATAGCCATACCAGCACCACTGTTTCTTACTGTTTATTAAGCACTCAATATGGGCCTGACTTAGAGCTAAATACTTAATATTTATTGTTTCATTTATTCTTCCATACTACTTTACGTATGGACTAAGTGTACTGTTATCTCATTTAAGCAGTTAGACTCAGCTTTGTTACTTGCTCATGGTCACACAGCAAGTAAGTTGTGGCAGTACCGGCACTCAATCTCGAATCTGCCAGACTCCAAAACCCAGACTCATAACCAGAAGACTACCATTGTCTTCTCTTGTCCATAGTGGTTATAATCTTATATAATTGAATACACCAAGTGAAATCATTAATTTTTTTAAATGGGTTTTGGCGGACATAGTAATGTCAAAAGTAATGGTGCAAAGATTAGTACATAACTGTAATAGTTAGGATTGTTAGTCTGGTACCAAGATAGATGCAATGTGGTTAAGCATAGAAGCATATACAGTGCAGTACCATCCATGCATCCTAATTGCAATATTTAAAATGGGAGAAAAAACCCAGCATATTTAGGAAGCCAAAGATAAATTCACTACAGGTGCAGCTTTGCTCAGAACAGAATAGTTGTGTTGAGAATTGTGGGTTAATTATGTGTGTGTGTGTGTGCGTGCACGCGTGCACACATGTATTTGCTTTTGCTTTTTGTTTTATATATATTAGACTCCATGGGTCATGTATTTGGTACAAAGAAAAGAGAGTTCTGGACTTTTGAAGAGACCTGGATTCTCTATTGACTTTGCTTATGGTAGCCTTTGATAAATCATTTAAACACAGCATATATGTGGGAGTTCTGAAACTAAACTCCTTGAATTAATTTGTGGGTCTGCCATTTGTTAGCTTTGTAATTTTGGATTAAGATAGTCACATTTTTTGTGCCTTAATTTTTTTAGATTTAAAGTAGCTTGCTATGAGGAAGAATCAAATATGACATATAAGTCTCTCACTCGTGGTTGGAATATGACACGTGCTCAGGTTTAGCACATACCTAATCTCCAAGATCATCTCTGGCAGGCTTCCAGAGCCTGCTGAGTTTTTCCGCCCTTTCCTTCCTGTGATCGCCCCTTCCTCTCTCGTTTCTCAGGCTCCTTTTCGCCCTCTGCCGGCGGACAGTGGCAGAACCCAGCTTTCTGGTTGCTATGGGTACCGAGGTAACGCGGTACCTAAGGAGACCAAGACGGAAACTCCCTGCAGCTATCCGCGGCCCGCCGGCGGTGGTGATGCGAGAGGCTGGGGTCTCCAGGTGGGTTGTCTGGCTGAGGGTGGATGAGGGAGAGGAGCGTCTCTGAGTCCGCCTAGTGGGCCGCAAGCCGGGGCTAGTTGGTGCGGTGAGCAAAGCGGGCAGCGCGGCTGGAAAGCGGAGGTGTTTCCTGAGCCCCTGCCATATGCTGACATAGTGCCAGGCCTGCAGGCAGCAGGACGGGGCCCTGGCCTCAGGAGTTGAAAGCCTTTGGTATACACCAAAGACTTCCCAGCCCAAGATGCTAATGGATAAATGAATCAAGAGTGAACCCCAGACAGGGGGACTTCATCAGTTGTACCCCTTCTGCAGCCCGACACTTTCAAATACTAGCCCCTTTTATCCTTTGAAGTCATTTGCACCTTATGAAAAATTTGGCACCCTGAGAAACCATGTTTCATCCCCTTTTGTAGCCTTTAGTCTGCCTGCGCGTTCACATGCACCCACGTCCTTGAAGTTTACTCACAAGTAGACCAGGTGCGAGATGCCCAATTCCTGAGACATCTGAAGTTGTGGATGTTTATTTTTTTCTTCCCAAAATCAGCAGTAGAGACACTCAGGTATATAAGGTTCAGTTATATATATTTTATAGCTTGACTTAAAATCTAAAGTTAGCAAAGCTCATTTTAAAAAATAGTTAAGTTGAAGCTACACAGGATTAAAGTTATACAAACTGTATGTTTATGCGAACGTAACGACTCCCTCTGCCTTTCTCCAATTTAGCTTATCTTATAGTCTACACAGAGACCTGCCCTGACCTTCCATAATTTTACCAATTGTATTACAAATAAATTGTTTGAAAGTAGTTCCTTCATGTCTTTCAAGACACTTAATAATTCTTGCAATTAGTTTATTTGCTTTTTCATTTTTACCTACTTCCCTCACCAGAGTGTAAGTTCAGTGAAGACTGATATTATACCTGTCTGGTTGACCTTGTTCCTCAGTGCTTAACCTGACTCCCAGCAGGAAGAGAGTTCAGTGTATATTTGTTGATTGCTCATCAAGATCGGTAGGAAACATTGAAAAAATAAAACAGAAAGGTTAGTTGAAGTGGGAAAGAGGGTGTGTTTAATCTTTTTCCATAGGGTAGGTTGTGCAAAAAACTAAAAGCAGTAGAAAAAAATTACTTGCTTAGCACATTATTATTGGCACTACATTATGTGTAGGGACTGTACTGATTGTTGGGGTTTCAAAGGTCAATGGTAGGACTACCCTCAAATATTTGGGCTACTTAGAGAAACAAAATCTATATAAACAAAGATGCAAAAAATAACACAAGGTAACATACAATAGCAAATGAATTTAATAGACATGGTCTTTGTATACGAGGAGAAGCTTGGTTTCGATGGAGGGAAACTTCATGATACAGGTGGCCTTCGAGTTGAGCATTGAATAGAATAAAACTTGGTGAGCAGAGAGGTAAACACTAAGGCTCATTAAGTAAAAAAGATGAAATCAGAGATGCTAAGGGTAAAGTAGAACCTTGATGCTCCATTTTCTTTTCTAGGTAGTTTCTAAGGCTGTTCCTTCTCTAGGTAGTTTCTAAGGCTGCCCCTTTCCCTGAACCATGAGCTCTCTGGAGGTCTTATAGGAGCCCACAGCTAGACAAGTCAGGTCACAAATCAGACACCTTTTGTTTAATATCCTGCAAATTAGAGGGGGAGAGGGTCCTTACCATTTTCTACTTGGATCAGCTGAAGTTCAGAGAATTTCTGTCGTGCAAAGGTCTTCTGACTTTAAATCCAGTGAATTTAGGATACCTAGGTTTTCTGACCTTAAATTCAACACCTTTTAATATTGCTTATTATTTTTAATTGAAAGTATTTTAAAATGGTATCTTGTCCCTTGATATCTAAAGGTAAAGTTTCTCGGTTGTTCTCAAGAGAACCTGCCTATAGAGGGTAAAAAATGGGCGACTTGGGTACCATTTAGTGCCTTGAAGCAGTATTTTATTATCAGATATCTTGTTTGGCTGAAAGATTGAATGCAACCTGAAGTCAATACCTATATTAGTCCGTTCTCACACTGCTATGACGACATACCCAAGACTGGGTAATTTACAAAGGAAAGAGGTTTAATTGACTCACAGTTCTGCAGGGCTAGGGAGGCCTCAGGAAACTTACACTCATGGCAGAAGGGAAAGCAAACACATCCTTCACATGGTGGCAGGAAAGAGAAGGATGACAGCTAAGTGAAGGGGGTTCTCGTGAGAACTTACTAAAAGAGCATGAGGGAAACTGTCCCCATGATTCAGTTATCTCCCACCAGGGCCCTCCCACCGCATGTGGGAATTATGGGGATTACACTTCAAGATGAGATTTGGGTGGGGACACAGCCAAAGGATATCAATACCTGCTTTACTTTTAGAATTTTTGCCATGAGAATGTGGCACACATTTATTTAGTAGGACACTCCAGCACAAGATACTATTCTAGGAATCATGTATTATCAGTTCTTGCCTTATAATTTTTTAAATATTTTAAAATATATATACTTAAAATAACGATAATTAGATAGAGGAAATGTTAAAATTAAAATTCTTTTAATTATTAAAAGCAACTATTTTAAATTCTTATTTAACATTTCTTTCTTGGGTCTGTGATTTCTAAGTACTATGGTACTAAATGCCTAAACATGTTAGTTCACCCAAAGTTGCTTGCTAATTACACCCTTTCAAAATATTGCTTCAGTAAGGAAAAATCCCTACTTATGGTATGGTTTTTAAGTTTTGAGCCTAACATGATCTGAGTCATTAGAAGAATTTTTTTTTTTTTTTTTTTTTTTAATTGAGACGGAGTCTCGCTCTGTCGCCCAGGCAGGAGTGCAGTGGCGCGATCTCGGCTCACTGCAAGCTCCGCCTCCCGGGTTCACGCCATTCTCCTGCCTCAGCCTCCCGAGTAGCTGGGACTACAGGCGCCCACAACCGCGCCCGGCTAATTTTTTGTATTTTTAGTAGAGACGGGGTTTCACCGTGGTCTCGATCTCCTGACCTTGTGATCCGCCCGCCTCGGCCTCCCAAAGTGCTGGGATTACAGGCGTGAGCCACCGCGCCCGGCGTCATTAGAAGAATTAACTAACCTTAAATAAGTTTCCAATTACAAAAAGTGGCCCTTCTTGTAAACAGCGGTTTCCTAAACCTCCCTTTCTGCCAATGGTGTTCTCCTGCACCTCTAGCGGAATGCTCTGAGTTTCTAGCTGTATAGAGCGTTGTAAATTCCTTGTTTCCATTCTATGGCAGTAGGTTTTGATGTGGGGGTTGCTTTCTCAAAATAGGAACACGTGTAGAAGGATCATCAAACCATCCCGGACAATTTTGGGTTATATTGGGTATTATGTGTGAGGAAAAAGGGGGTTGTTGACAGAAAAATAATGTAGTCTAATCAGGAACTAGAAATTTTTCCAAATCACTACTAAATTTTTGGTATTTAGTTATAAAAAAATTGACCAAAAGACATAAGGAAGTATAAGTTTTGCATAATAAGGAGTTTATCTGTATTCCTCTGGTTTTATTAGGTGCTTAAAATTTTGTGCTTTACTATTCTTGCTGCTGACATTGTTATATCCTTGCTATCCCAAGAAAGGTGACTAAATTCTCTGTTGGCTTTACAAAAGGAAACAGGCAGAATAATATGACTCAGAATGATAATTTCCCCTTTTTCTTCATACAAGGAAATTGGCTTATGTAGGTGACTTGATAAAATACATAATTGAGAAGAAGGCTTACTAATTGCATACAGTGAAGTGAAATTCCCCTTGAATAAGACCATTTATTGGTTAAATAACATTATAAGCAGAGCTACAAATCTCAGTCATCTTATTGTAATGAGATTTACAGATGTTCATTTTTTGTATCGGTAAAGTCAATCATATATCAGTTTAGCTTTATATATATACATACACATAAAATTATATTGTATATCTCAATGTGTAAGCAAAATTATAGCAATTTATTTTAATAATCAGACAGATTGACTTTGGGGATTATTTTATCTCTTTAATGATAATAATAGCATTATGGAAGTTTTTGTGACAAAGTTATCGATTGTAGGCAAGAGGCCAGTATTTGGATTCCCTGAATATGATCAGAAAGCAATACAGATTCCATGTTATGGATCAGGATTATTCCTGGAGGTTTTTGAAAGGTACCTTTGCTAGCCGCTATTTGATAAAAATGGGACAAAAATACTACCTACAAAAATGAGGGAGAAAAAGGGAATTACACTTGAAAATGCTATCACCTCCCTCCCTAAAAGCAAACCAAATCTTAGTTTTCCATTCCTATGGTATCTTTATTTCTCTTTGACACTTAATTTAGCTTTGAGAGACAGGACTTGGTGGGTGAAAATTGAGTCTGAGTGAGATGCCTCCTATAGATTCTTCTATCAAAATGCCCTATGATATTGTGGTTGCTTGTGTGGATTTCCCCTTGATTGTGAGGGTCTCAAGGGAAGACACCATGGCTTATTTGCCACCGTGACTTCAATACCTGGGACCACTAATAGGGATCACAAAGGAACAGTTAAGTACATGTTTGTGGATTGAACGTACAAATATAATTAGTCCCATGATGCAACCACTACCTTATTTAAAATGTAGTAATTATTTTGTGTAATTCCATTTTGCAATTATCTTCAGAGAGTAAATTCCTAGAGAACTTCCTCCAAAATGGTGAAGATCTACCCTTTTAGGTTAGATTTAATTTTTGGAGATAGTCCAAGTAATTTGGAGGTAGGTTTGAGTGAAAAAAATAGTTGCTCTTGTTGCACAATCATTTTTAATTTCAAATGAGCCACAACAAAATGGATTTGTGTGTTTGTTGGTGATAATAGATTCTTTTTTTTTTTTTTTTTTTTTTTTTTTTTTTTTTTGGAGACAGGGTCTCACTCTGCCACCCAGGCTGAAGAGTGCAGTGGTGTGCAATCTTGGCTCACTGTAACCTCGACCTCTCAGGTTCAAGTGATTCTCATGCCTCAGACTCCTGAGTAGCTGGGATTACAAGCATACACCACCACACCTGACTAATTTTTGTATTTTTAGTAGAGATGGGGTTTTGCCATGTTAGTTAGGCTGGTCCTGAACTCCTGACCTCAAGTCATCTGCCCACCTCAGCCTCCCAAAGTTCTGGGATTACAGGCATAAGCCACCGCGCCCAGATGTAAAATGGATTCTGTAGACAGTTTCAAAAGAGGCGTCGCAAAAATGTTTTTAATCAGTGGTTGCATCGTTGAAATATAAGATAGTCTCCCAAAGGAACAACAATGAAGAATCACTCATTTGGTTATGCAGACTTTGATGTCGCAATAGCCTTTCATTAGGTAACTCCAATTTTGGTGCTTTCCTTCCTTAAGTCTTAGAGCAAAGCTTCTAGACTTATGTTTTCCCTGCTAAATCCCTATTAGACTCTTATTAGCTACAGAATAAATTCAAAATGCTATAAACTTGACATTTAAAGCCACTTATTATTGGGCCTCAGCCACTATATCTAAATTCATGTTTTTTTTTTCTTCCATGTAACCTGCACACCAAGCAAGTGTAACTATTCATTAGTTCCTTATTCAAGAGCTATTCTTTCCAACAGTATGGAATATTCATCTAATCCATATTTTTATCTTTAAGCCTCCTTTCTCCTTCAAAGCTTTACTTAAAAGCTAACCAGCTGAATTCTCTCTTTTCTTTCACTTCCTATATTATCACATGTATAAATTTTATAGCCCTTATATTTTTTACCTTGTTTTATGGCTTTTATATTTAGGGTCGTATATGCCCTATTTTACTCTAAACCATTTGAGCTCAGAAAACAAACCTCCTTGGGCCTTGACTCCTCTCCATACCTCTCAGCACACTGCCTTGTATATAGCAGAAGCTTAATGCGTTTATTGTGGTTATGAGGACACACATAGGAACAAATAAATAAATGACAACATCAAATGGTGTGGGCATTTAAGTCTATGGTCACTATAATATTGATTCATATTCCTTTAAAAGCTCTTAGAACTTGGACATTTTTATTCCTATAAAAATCTAATAGTTGTTCATGTGACTTAGTAATTCAGCATTACAGAGTAAATTATTATAGAACCATGAATAATTGGGATACTTGGGAAACAGGGTGTTCTGAATAATGTAATTTTCTGGTTAACTCAAGTTAAGCAGAAAGTCCTTTTTGTTTCATTTCTTGTTGAAATATTCTTTCTAAAATATGCTAATTTCTGATCTTAGCCAAAGAGTATCATTAAAATTTTCTTTGATAAATGAGGATATTAGAATGCCTTTGGGTAATTATTACATACCTTAATTTTCATTTTATATTGCCATATATATATATAAAAAGATTATTGGGTTTAGATTGTATCTCAAAGATTCATTTCTCTCTGCATGGCCTTGGATATTATTTTTAGATAGAACAAATACTTGGTATACTTTTATAGCCTTAGCGATAGAAAGAGCCAGAATACGTGCTTTAGGTTGTTTTAATGAATGTATCCTCCACTTTTAGTTGAATATTTCCGTAGTCTTTTGTTATACAGTTGACCCTTGAACAACATAGGTTTGAACTGCACAGATCCACTTATAAATAATTTAAAAAAAATAATAGTTACACTCGTGTGCTTGTCCCTCTTGCTTCCCCTTCCATGTCCTCTACCTCTTCCATCTCTGCTACTTCTGAGACAAGACCAACTCCTCTTCTTCTTCGTCTTCCTCAGCCTACTCAGTGTGAAGCCCCTTATCATGATTCACTTCCACTTAATAAATAGTAAATACATCTTCTCTTCTTTATGATTTTCTCAATAACATTTTCTGTTATCTAACTTACTTTTTAAAAGAATATAGTATATACATACATATAACATACATAATGTATTCATTGATTATGCTATCAGTAAGGCTTCTGATGAACAATAGGCTAATACTAAAATTTTGGGGAAATTAGAAGTTATGCACAGATTTTTGGGGGATTGATGCCCCTAACCTTTATAAGTTGAAGGGTCAGCTGTACATAAATATTGGTGAAATTTTAATTCCATCAGACATAATACATGTCTAACTTTATTAATACATAAATACTTACATAACTTATATTTAAAATACAGTAATTTCTAGGTTTCCACAGGAGACTGGTTCCAGTAACACCCTCACACCTTGCAAACACCAAAATCTAAGAATGGTCAGGTTCCTTATATAAAATGGCATAGTATTTTCATATAGCCTACACATAACCTACTGTATACTTTAAATCAGTTCTTGCTTACTTATAATACTTAATAAAATGTAAATAGTTGTACATTTTTTGTATTTTTTTATTCTAATATTTTTGATTCTCTGGTTGATACGTGGCTGCAGGGGAAAAAGGGCTAACAGTGTATAATTTTTGCTGTTTAAACTTTGATTCAGCCTCTTCCCTCATAAAGTTTTAAAAACATTGCTGAACTATATGGAGTTTTGAATTTGTAACTTATACTGCTTCAACTCTGCCATAATTCTTTTGTCTTTGTTACTTTTACAGAAGTGTTTACAAATCAGAATAACTTTTAGACAACATTAAGGTGGTAATCATGAACACAAAAGATTTTGTAGTTCTTCCATGGGGAAAACCTGGAAATTCTGTAAAGCTAAAATATAGGTGAGTTAATATATATTTATTTCTTAATAGGAATAGTTGCAAAGCTTCTGTATATTGTAATTTTGACTATTTTGTGAATTCTTATCTTCATTATTCACATTCTTGTATTTTTATCTATAAGAATATAGCTTTGAAATACTATACATCTATAATAGTTTAAAAATGAGGATTAAAAATATTTATTCCACAAGAACCAATGTGACAAGTTATAAAAGTTTGGTTCATTACCTATTAAAGTAATGCAATAGAATGTTAAACATATTTTTTATGGCCCTTATTCAAAGTTAAGTAAGGATTATCCTGAAATTTAGGGAGACTATTGGGGTGAGAGACCCCTAACCAGGAAATAGAAAGCACTACATACTTTAGCCCTTTACATAAAGGACATTATGTTGAATTGACCTTTTCTAGGAGAGGTCTGTCCTAGATGACAGGGAGATGCATTCAGCCAGAGCCAAACAATTACTGGCATCCTGGGAATTTTATGACATTGCAGGGGTGTGGGAGAGTATAGCTCCCTGTTTGTCTATGATGTCACCTACAGTCACTGGAAATACTTAGGGCTTTCCTCTTAAATATCAGTAAGAGGCAGCCAGCATGGGATGAGGGCAGACTTTTTTTATTTTTTTTTAGATGAAGTCTTGCTCCCTTGCCTAGGCTGGAGTGCACTGGCACGGTCTCGGCTCACTGCAACCTCCGCCTCCCGGGCTCAGACGATTCTCCTGCCTCAGCCGCCCAAGTAGCTGGGATTACAGGCGCATGCTACCACACCTGGCTAATGTTTGTATTTTTAATAGAGACAGTGCTTGGCCATGTTGGCCAGGTTGGTTTACTCCTGACCTTAAGTAATCCTCCCACCTCTACCTCCCAAAGTGCTGGGATTACAAGTGTGAGCCACTGCACCCGGGCCTGACTACCATTCTTAATTTGAGTTTCTGAGTTTTTTGATCCAGATCAATAGCTTTGTGGTTATTTGATATCTTCAAAGCTATTCTAATGCTCTCTTCACCTTTGAGATACTGGGTATAAAAGCATTGTGTAAACTGGAAATGTTATAAAAATATATGGCATTATCATTATTACTATACCATATTTTTGGGGGGAGAGGTGCTATCTAATTGCTAGGACTACAAATTTTGTTAATAGAAAAAGTAAAAAGGGCATGCATTATTTGATTTCAGTGACATATTTCAGGCCATATGTCTATACCTATAAACATTCAGCCAACAAACATTTATTAAGTGTGCATTTTCTATATACTGTGCTAGGGAATGATGGCTACAAAAGCAAGAAGTGATAGTCCTGGCACTCCAAAAGCTTACAGAGAATACGAATGAGTACAGTTACATTGACAATACAGAATGAAGCATGGTGTGATGTGTACAGGCAAGGGACTAGGAGAGAACATGGCTCAAACTGCTAGAGCAGGAGCGAGGAAGTACCCAAGTTCTGAGTGAGAGATGCAGTTAGTTGGGTAGTTATTGGGTGAAACTTATGCAAAGGCACAGAGACCACATGATTTTGGGGACTTCTCAGACATATCCAATTGTCTAAGAAGAAAGGTGGAGAAAAAAGCAGGGTCTAGATGATAACTAACTTGTATGTCATAGTAAAGAGTTTGGAAATAAGTTGGAATCACTATTCCCTGGTCTGTCCGTCTCCCTGATCCACAAACCATTAAAAGCCAGCACAGGAACACCCACTCATGGTAATTACCATAGAGTTCCCTTTCTCACTTTTTCCTTGTTCCAAGCCTGTTCTTGCTGGACATTGACTTTATGTTGTCTGACGTTCTGGTGTTCTTCCAGTCCTCTCGACCTCTTTCCCAGCCCCTAAACCATTTCAGTCCTCTTTCTAGTCCTTGGGTTTGTTCTGTTGATTAGAAACTATTTTCTAGTTTTCACACCATCTGTATTGACTCTAATATATTCAAATAGTTTGATGCATAATATTTAAAACAACAATTTTTTTTTCTATATAGGCAACATACATATTTTTGCTGAACTGATCATTTTGGAAATCTTAAAGAAATCTCTTAAACAATAAATTAAATAAATAAAGCTGAGGATCAACGTTAGCTTCCCTCAGTGGCCTTGCTTTCCCTTTATAACTCTGTGTATAACATTATCTCCATGTGGAATCCTCTGTTTTGTGTGAGATCCATACAATCCAATCTTGACCATAAACTTGACCACTTGGTCAGTAGGCCAGTCTTTTTCTTCAGCCTTACCCTTTTCCTCTACCACAGTGGGACTTCAAAAACATCAGAAGTCTTCTAAGCAAATGAGTGACACAATCATATTTGTTCTTTCAACTCTTCTCCTGTAAGCAGTTTGTGAAGTATGGTAGGCTGTCAAGACTTTAGGCAGGGAGATAAACTGTGAGACTCATCCTGAACTGTACCTGCAGCCCATTTCAGAATGGTCTGTTTCAGGAAAAGACACTATTGTTCTCCTGACAGCTCAAATAAGAAACATGGAATTATTTTAGATTTCTTCCTTTTTCCCTCTCTAATCAGTCACCTACTTCTGGTCAGTTTCCAACTTGTTAATTCTATTTTCTTACATTTCTCAAAAGCTCAATTTTTCTCTCCATTGCGCCTGCTCAGTCAGACTAGCCCAAATTCTCTATTAGTTGGATTACTGGAATAGTCTACTAATTGGTTGTCTTGCTTCCAGCGTTGTACCCTCTAATTGACTTCCTTTGATACAGCTTGAGTGATCTTTCTAAATGCAAGTCTGATCAATTCTCTTAAAACCCTTTAATGATCCTCATTGTTCATGCAATATAAATCCCAATTTCTCATCATGGCTTACAAGGCTCTTCATGATCCTGTCCACTTCAGCAGTTTGATTTTTTGCTACTTTTTGTATTCTGCACTTAATATCTGGTCACAGAGAACTTCCAGTTCCTTGACCCACCCATTACTCTTTCCTACCTGTGTCCACACTCCTTTCTTTCTGGAACACTACACTCATCACTGCCCTTTGACTGGCTAAGTCCTTTCATCCTTTAGGTCTCAGCTTATCCTTTACCTTCTCCAGGAACTGTTTCTGCATTCAGAGGACTGGGGTATGTGCTCTTTTTTTGTGCCCAGGTAGCCCCCTGTACTTCCCCAATGACAGCCCTATTCCACTATATTTCAATTACTTTCATGCTTCTCTATTCCTCTCAATACTTGAAGCTCCATTGTATTTCACATTCTATTACCTAGCAGTGTTTATTTGCCGTAGAAGCTGCATTACTCATTGTGGAGTAGATACAATGAAAATAAACGCCTCTCTTTCTATATCTCAGCCAGTTTCTCTGAACCCTCTGGACAGCCCTTCCTATCACTTTCTGTATATCTTCCTGGATTGTGTCTGCTTGGGACATATCCTTGGCCCACTTGCTTTTTGGTAATTGCTTGCTACCTCTAGAAAGATTTCTCCTTTCTGAGCTTCATTATGCCTTGATTTTGTTCCATGCCATAGCATGCATGGGTGCCCACACTGCTTGATAGTAGTAAAACACTAATGTAATATTGAAGGAAGAGATTTGGACTTATAATAGTAAAAGCTAGAGAATTAGTTTGCTTAGATCTATGAAAGAAAGAGTCGGTGGTTAATACTGATAAGCAGACTTCGTAAAATGAAGAAAATGTCTTTTGTCAGAAGCTTAGTGAGTTTCAGATATTATAAAAATCTCTTGTACAGAAATTCCTGTACCAAAACCATTAATCGGGGCTTTCTTCTTAATAGGTCTCAAACAGGTACTACCTTTTCCCCCTCATCATACATATATGACATAAAGGTAGAGGTTTAAAACTTCGGAGATGACCAGCTCAGCAAAAATGTATGTTTTGTCTATTGTTTTAAATACTATGCTTCAAACTACTTGATTACATTGGAGGCAAAACAATATGAAAATTAGAAAATATTTTTATTTTGTTTTCTGTTTGTATGTCATAGATATTTGTGTATATATAAAAACATGCCTTATATATGAAGTTAATTATAATTTTGAACCCCTAGCAATGTAATAATTAAAACAAAAGTCTAAGATTTGAAGAGATAATTTGCTTCAGGATTTTGATGGAAGGCAAATGCTAACTTTAAAAACCAGATTTCAGAGTAGTAAAAAAGAAATAGGTAAAATATTTTACTTATTATTCATGATTCTAATTTAACAGGAAAAGATTGTATAAAATTATTTTGGCTTTGCTTGTTTTTCTGCTTACTCCATTTAAATCTTACGTCTTCAGAAATGCTCAAGAACTGCGAATGGAGAAAGTACAGTTAGAGTTTGAGAACCAAGAGATGGAGAAGAAACTGCAAGAATTCCGATCCACAAGAAGCAAAGAAAAGGAAGAAAGAGAGTGGGTGAAACTCTTAGAGAATTTTAGATGAATCAACTAAATTATTTAAAGAACGATTTTATATACTGTTGTCATTCCAATAAAAGCATTTAATGGATGGATAATTTCTGACTTTAACTAATGAACGAGCAATAGCAAAGGCCTTCTATTTTTTTGTTTTTGTGCCACTTAGATGAGGCATGTTGCTTTTTAAAATTACCATTATTTTGTTTCTTCTGAACATTATTGGGTCTTATCCTTTCTTTTTTTTTTTGACTGAATTAATTTTATTTATTTATTTATTTATTTTTTATTATTATTATACTTTAAGTTCTAGGGTACATGTGCATAACGTGCAGGTTTGTTACATATATATACTTGTGCCATGTTGCTGTGCTGCACCCATCAACTCGTCAGCACCCAACTACTCGTCATTTACATCAGGTATAACTCCCAATGCAATCCCTCCCCCCCTCCCCCCTCCCCATAATAGGCCCCAGTGTGTGATGTCCCCCTTCCCGAGTCCAAGTGATCTCATTGTTCAGTTCCCACCTATGAGTGAGAACATGCGGTGTTTGGTTTTCCGTTCTTGTGATAGTTTGCTAAAAATGATGGTTTCCAGCTGCATCCATGTCCCTACAAAGGACACAAACTCATCCTTTTTTATGGCTGCATAGTATTCCATGGTGTATATGTGCCACATTTTCTTAATCCAGTCTGTCACTGATGGACATTTGGGTTGATTCCAAGTCTTTGCTATTGTGAATAGTGCCGCAATGAACATACGTGTGCATGTGTCTTTATAGCAGCATGATTTATAATCCTTTGGGTATGTCCCCAGTAATGGGATGGCTGGGTCATATGGTACATCTAGTTCTAGATCCTTGAGGAATCGCCATACTGTTTTCCATAATGGTTGAACTAGTTTACAATCCCACCAACAGTGTAAAAGTGTTCCTATTTCTCCACATCCTCTCCAGCACCTGTTGTTTCCTGACTTTTTAATGATTGCCATTCTAACTGGTGTGAGATGGTATCTCATTGTGGTTTTGATTTGCATTTCTCTGATGGCCAGTGATGATGAGCATTTTTTCATGTGTCTGTTGGCTGTATGAATGTCTTCTTTTGAGAAATGTCTGTTCATATCCTTTGCCCACTTTTTGATGGTGTTGTTTGTTTTTTTCTTGTAAATTTGTTTGAGTTCTTTGTAGGTTCTGGATATTAGCCCTTTGTCAGATGAGTAGATTGCAAAAATTTTCTCCCATTCTGTAGGTTGCCTGTTCACTCTGATGGTAGTTTCTTTTGTTGTGCAGAAGCTTTTTAGTTTAATTAGATCACATTTGTCAATTTTGGTTTTTGCTGCCATTACTTTTGGTGTTTTAGACATGAAGTCTTTGCCCATGCCTATGTCCTGAATGGTACTGCCTAGGTTTTCCTCTAGGGTTTTTATGGTATTAGGTCTAACATTTAAGTCTCTAATCCATCTTGAATTAATTTTCATATAAGGAGTAAGGAAAGGATCCAGTTTCAGCTTTCTACTTATGGCTAGCCAATTTTCCCAGCACCATTTATTAAATAGGGAATCCTTTCCCCATTTCTTGTTTCTCTCAGGTTTGTCAAAGATCAGATGGCTGTAGATGTGTGGTATTATTTCTGAGGACTCTGTTCTGTTCCATTGGTCTATATCTCTGTTTTGGTACCAGTACCATGCTGTTTTGGTTACTGTAGCCTTGTAGTATAGTTTGAAGTCAGGTAGTGTGATACCTCCAGCTTTGTTCTTTTGACGTAGGATTGTCTTGGAGATGCGGGCTCTTTTTTGGTTCCATATGAACTTTAAAGCAGTTCTTTCCAATTCTGTGAAGAAACTCATTGGTAGCTTGATGGGGATGGCACTGAATCTATAAATAACCTTGGGCAGTATGGCCATTTTCACAATATTGATTCTTCTTATCCATGAGCATGGTATGTTCTTCCATTTGTTTGTGTCCTCTTTTATTTCACTGAGCAGTGGTTTGTAGTTCTCCTTGAAGAGGTCCTTTACATCCCTTGTAAGTTGGATTCCTAGGTATTTTATTCTCTTTGAAGCAATTGTGAATGGAATTTCATTCCTGATTTGGCTCTGTGTTTGTCTGTTACTGGTGTATAAGAATGCTTGTGATTTTTGCACATTAATTTTGTATCCTGAGACTTTGCTGAAGTTGCTTATCAGCTTAAGGAGATTTTGGGCTGAGACAATGGGGTTTTCTAAATATACAATCATGTCATCTGCAAACAGGGACAATTTGACTTCTTCTTTTCCTAACTGAATACCCGTTATTTCTTTCTCTTGCCTGATCGCCCTAGCCAGAACTTCAAACACTATGTTGAATAGCAGTGGTGAGAGAGGGCATCCCTGTCTTGTGCCAGTTTTCAAAGGGAATTTTTCCAGTTTTTGCCAATTCACTATGATATTGGCTGTGGGTTTGTCATAAATAGCTCTTATTATTTTGAGGTACGGTCCATCAATACCGAATTTATTGAGCGTTTTTAGCATGAAGGGCTGTTGAATTTTGTCAAAAGCCTTTTCTGCATCTATTGAGATAATCATGTGGTTCTTGTCTTTGGTTCTGTTTATATGCTGGATTATGTTTATTGATTTGCGAATGTTGAACCAGCCTTGCATCCCAGGGATGAAGCCCACTTGATCATGGTGGATAAGCTTTTTGATGTGCTGCTGAATCCGGTTTGCCAGTATTTTATTGAGGATTTTTGCATCGATGTTCATCAGGGATATTGGTCTAAAATTCTCTTTTTTTGTTGTGTCTCTGCCAGGCTTTGGTATCAGGATGATGTTGGCCTCATAAAATGAGTTAGGGAGGATTCCCTCTTTTTCTATTGATTGGAATAGTTTCAGAAGGAATGGTACCAGCTCCTCCTTGTACCTCTGGTAGAATTCAGCTGTGAATCCATCTGGTCCTGGACTTTTTTTGGTTGGTAGGCTATTAATTATTGCCTCAATTTCAGAGCCTGCTATTGGTCTATTCAGGGATTCAACTTCTTCCTGGTTTAGTCTTGGAAGAGTGTAAGTGTCCAGGAAATTATCCATTTCTTCTAGTTTTTCCAGTTTATTTGCGTAGAGGTGTTTATAGTATTCTCTGATGGTAGTTTGTATTTCTGTGTGGTCGGTGGTGATATCCCCTTTATCATTTTTTATTGCATCTATTTGATTCTTCTCTCTTTTCTTATTAGTCTTTCTAGCAGTCTGTCAATTTTGTTGATCTTTTCAAAAAACCAACTCCTGGATTCATTGATTTTTTGGAGGGTTTTTTGTGTCTCTATCTCCTTCAGTTCTGCTCTGATCTTAGTTATTTCTTGCCTTCTGCTAGCTTTCGAATGTGTTTGCTCTTGCTTCTCTAGTGCTTTTAATTGTGATGTTAGAGTGTCAATTTTAGATCTTTCCTGCTTTCTCTTGTGGGCATTTAGTGCTATAAATTTCCCTCTACACACTGCTTTAAATGTGTCCCAGAGATTCTGGTATGTTGTATCTTTGTTCTCATTGGTTTCAAAGAACATCTTTATTTCTGCCTTCATTTTGTTATGTACCCAGTAGTCATTCAGGAGCAGGTTGTTCAGTTTCCATGTAGTTGAGCGGTTTTGATTGAGTTTCTTAGTCCTGAGTTCTAGTTTGATTGCACTGTGGTCTGAGAGACAGTTTGTTATAATTTCTGTTCTTGTACATTTGCTGAGGAGTGCTTTACTTCCAATTATGTGGTCAATTTTGGAATAAGTGTGATGTGGTGCTGAGAAGAATGTATATTCTGTTGATTTGGGGTGGAGAGTTCTATAGATGTCTATTAGGTCTGCTTGCTGCAGAGATGAGTTCAATTCCTGGATATCCTTGTTAACTTTCTGTCTCGTTGATCTGTCTAATGTTGACAGTGGAGTGTTGAAGTCTCCCATTATTATTGTATGGGAGTCTAAGTCTCTTTGTAAGTCTCTAAGGACTTGCTTTATGAATCTGGGTGCTCCTGTATTGGGTGCATATATATTTAGGATAGTTAGTTCTTCCTGTTGAATTGATCCCTTTACCATTTGTAATGGCCTTCTTTGTCTCTTTTGATCTTTGATGGTTTAAAGTCTATTTTATCAGAGACTAGTATTGCAACCCCTGCTTTCTGTTGTTCTCCATTTGCTTGGTAAATCTTCCTCCATCCCTTTATTTTGAGCCTATGTATGTCTCTGCATGTGAGATGTGTCTCCTGAATACAGCAGACTGATGGGTCTTGACTCTTTATCCAGTTTGCCAGTCTATGTCTTTTAATTGGAGCATTTAGTCCATTTACATTTAAGGTTAAGATTGTTATGTGTGAACTTGATCCTGCCATTATGATATTAACTGGTTATTTTGCTCGTTAGTTGATGCAGTTTCTTCCTAGCCTCGATGGTCTTTACATTTTGGCATGTTTTTGCAATGGCTGGTACCGGTTGTTCCTTTCCATGTTGAGTGCTTCCTTCAGGGTCTCTTGTAAGGCAGGCCTCGTGGTGACAAAATCTCTAAGCATTTGCTTATCTGTAAAGGATTTTATTTCTCCTTCAGTTATGAAACTTAGTTTGGCTGGATATGAAATTCTGGGTTGAAAATTCTTTTCTTTAAGAATGTTGAATATTGGCCCCCACTCTCTTCTGGCTTGGAGAGTTTCTGCCGAGAGATTTGCTGTTAGTCTGATGGGCTTCCCTTTGTGGGTAACCCGACCTTTCTCTCTGGCTGCCCTTAAGATTTTTTTCCTTCATTTCAACTTTGGTGAATCTGGCAATTATGTGTCTTGGAGTTGCTCTTCTCGAGGAGTATCTTTATGGCATTCTGTGTATTTCCTGGATTTGAATGTTGGCCTGCCCTACTAGGTTGGGGAAGTTCTCCTGGATGATATCCTGAAGAGTGTTTTCCAACTTGGTTCCATTTTCCCCCTCACTTTCAGGCACCCCAATCAGACGTAGATTTGGTCTTTTTACATAATCCCATACTTCTTGCAGGCTTTGTTCATTTCTTTTTCTTCTTTTTTCTTTTGGTTTCTCTTCTCACTTCATTTCATTCATTGGATCCTCAATCACTGATACTCTTTCTTCCAGTTGATCGAGTCAGTTACTGAAGCTTGTGCATTTGTCACGTATTTCTCGTGTCATGGTTTTCATCTCTTTCATTTCGTTTATGACCTTCTCTGCATTAATTACTCTAGCCATCAATTCTTCCACTTTTTTTTCAAGATTTTTAGTTTCTTTGCACTGGGTACGTAATTCCTCCTTTAGCTCTGAGAAGTTTGATGGACTGAAGCCTTCTTCTCTCATCTCGTCAAAGTCATTCTCTGTCAAGCTTTGATCCGTTGCTGGCGATGAGCTGCGCTCCTTTGCCGGGGGAGATGCGCTGTTATTTTTTGAATTTCCAGCTTTTCTGCCCTGCTTTTTCCCCATCTTTGTGGTTTTATCTGCCTCTGGTCTTTGACGATGGTGACGTACTGATGGGGTTTTGGTGTAGGTGTCCTTCCTGTTTGATAGTTTTCCTTCTAACAGTCAGGACCCTCAGCTGTAGGTCTGTTGGAGATTGCTTGAGGTCCACTCCAGACCCTGTTTGCCTGGGTATCAGCAGCAGAGGCTGCAGAAGATAGAATATTTCTGAACAGCGAGTGTACCTGTCTGATTCTTGCTTTGGAGGCTTCCTCTCAGTGGTGTACTCCACCCTGTGAGGTGTGGGGTGTCAGACTGCCCCTAGTGGGGGATGTCTCCCAGTTAGGCTACTCAGGGGTCAGGGACCCACTTGAGCAGGCAGTCTGTCCCTTCTCAGCTCTCAACCTCTGTGTTGAGAGATCCACTGCTCTCTTCAATGCTTTCAGACAGAGTCCTTTGCGTCTGCAGAGGTTTCTGCTTCTTTTATTGTTATCTGTGCCCTGTCCCCAGAGGTGGAGTCTACAGAGACAGGCAGGTTTCCTTGAGCTGCTGTGAGCTCCACCCAGTTCGAGCTTCCCAGCGGCTTTGTTTACCTAGTTAAGCCTCAGCAATGGCGAGCGCCCCTCCCCCAGCCTTGCTGCTGCCTTGCGGTTAGATGGCAGACTGCTGTGCTAGCAATGAGGGAGGCTCCATGGGCGTGAGACCCTCCCAGCCAAGTGTGGGATATTATCTCCAGGTGTGCCTGTTTGCTTAAAGCGCAGTATTGGGGTGGGAGTTACCCGATTTTCCAGGTGGTGTGTGTCTCAGTTCCCCTGGCTAGGTAAAGGGATTCCCTTTCCCCTTGCACTTCCCAGGTGAGGCAATGCCTCGCCCTGCTTCAGCTCTCGCTGGTTGGGCTGCAGCAGCGGACCAGCACCGATTGTCCGGCACTCCCTAGTGAGATGAACCCAGTACCTCAGTTGAAAATGCAGAAATCACCGGTCTTCTGTGTCGCTTGCGCTGGGAGTTGGAGACTGGATCTGTTCCTATTCGGCCATCTTGCTTCGCCTCTCATCCAGTCTCGACTGCGGGTCTTATCCTTTCTTATTTCCTTTTTATTTAACTTTTTGCTTTTCATTGTTTTATGGTCTGGAATGTTTACTACAGCAGTGCACACTTTACCTTTTGCTCTCAGAAAATTGCCATCAATAGCAAATAAACACCAGTTTATGTTTAGAGTCATTTTTATTTATTCAAAGGCTTTTGGGAGCAAGAGTTCACATATATATACATAATGAAGATCTGAAAAATAAATGCTATGACATATATATATATATATATATATATATATAAAATCAGAATTGCTCAAACCCTTAAGTATATTTAAAATATTTTTAGCAAATGCTAGTTAGCTGAAATTTTATTAATGAAAACTTTCTAATATTGTGCTTATATATGTGTACTAATTTTACTGAATTTATTGTTTTCTTATAAAATAATATAAATGATAACAAACAGAACTAATAATTATGTGATGGAAATTCTCTCTTCTTAGTTCTAGGCTAACTCCCAGCCCATTTTCTAGCACCCGTTTTAATGACTAAAAATCTCCACAAATGTCTTATCTTTGTATAAGCCTACATATATACATGTATATGAATGTATTTTGTTTTCAGTGAGTATATCTGTTGAATATATTGTGTCTTTTACTTTTTTTTTTACAGATGAGTTCATCTAAAAATATGGAAATTAATTCATATCCTACTATTTTACTTAATATATCTTAGTGCTCTTATCACATGAGAATGCCTTGATGTGATAAGAAAATTAGCCTAATTTTCTTAGTGGCTACATAGTATTTTTTGTGTGGATATAATAGCATTTATTTTTCAGATCTTTATTATGTTTTTAGTGTCTTATGATTATAAATGCTTCCGTGAACATGCTTCTTCATGTATTTTCACTTACATATGCAAAGCTATTTGTGGGATAAATTCCTACCTCTGTAATTTTAGGTCAATATGTTATTTGCATTTTACATTGTGATAGATATTGAGAAATTGTCTTCCAAATAGGTGTCAAAACTTTATAATCTTTCCCTACAGTGTATGAGAGTGCATGTTTCATGTCCGTTTGCTGGTACTAAATATCACCAAACTGTTTGTATATTAAATTAACTTTTGTTTAGTCCTCAAAGTGATGACCGTCAAATACCTAGAAATACTTTCTTAACCTTTAATGACAATTCAAATGTGCTCATTATACTTTCAGTAGTATTTATCTTTAGAGTCCAATTATTTGAAAAATATGCATAACTCATATACATAGCCCCTCTAATAATTAGAGCATTGGTTTAATCAGAGCATCTCATGTTGTATGTCATCCAGGATGACAAAGTTTATTATGTGTCTTGCTGCTTTTAATGATCTAGTGGCCAATTCTTTAACCTTCACTGATTCGAACTTTGTTTGGACTCCTAAATGGATCATGATACTCATCTGAGAATCAGAGTTGCTGAAATCAACCCTAATGAGTGAGTTTTTCTTAGCTGTGGAAGCTTTTCTAGATGATTCTTAACATTTTAAAGCATGACTGAGTTTTTACATTGTTTTCTGAGGTCACACAGATATTAAATGTCATAGCCAGAGTGAGAACCTGCCACTCACTAGCCAGGAAGATAGTAGTGCTCCAATCTTAATTATTTATTCTGTGTGATGTTGAGCAACTGTTTTTCTTATTATTATTTTTAATGATAATTGGACTCTCTGGCTTGATAACTTCAAAAATATTTTGTTATGCTCAAGTAAATGTGCTTCAAAAACTGTACAGCTGAAGTATGCCTTCTTTGTAATCTCTGTTATGTTTCAATGTGGGAGATCATTAGAGGTTTTAACAAGGAATTCATCACTTACTAGATCCACTGAATATTTTGGGGTACTGGTTTGCTTGCTTTTCTTCTTTACATTTGTGGACATTTAGCTTTTAAAATTGCATAAAGACCTGTAAAGTTTCCTATAAATTAAGAAAGCTATCTTTAGTCATTGTGAATATCAAGGAAATAGAATTCTTCATTTGAGTTTGTCTATTTCATTTTATTCATTTCTCCACAAAAGTCACAAATATGATAAAGCTATATTTTAAAATTACTGAGGATATTTTGACATTATTGATATTTCATTTTCATTTTTTGCTTTTTTTTTTTTTTTGCATGTTAACAACTGAATTTCCATTTCCTGAAACAGGAAAACTATATTTCTTTTCATTAAAGGGAGAAATGTATTTAGTAATTATATTTTGTCTTATTTATATATATTAAAGGTCAAGCGAATATTACTGGAAATCTGGAAAAGTGGGCAAATTGGGTAATCAATCATATATGATGTCAAAAAATAAAGGAAATGTTATTAAGGTAAGAAGATACTATTTGATTCTTATGCATTCTGCTAAGCAAGAAGATATTCTGTTTTAGGTCTTGCATTTTCTTCTATACTCAGAATATGGTCTCCTTATTTTAACAACTTTGTATATTATTCAATTTTTGATTTATTTTGTAGGGTAATATGCAACTTTCATTATTCAATTATGTTTTTGTTTTTCAGCTACAAACTGATTTCAAAATTTTACCTTGCAGTGAATTTGTCCATATTCCAAACTGAATTTTTCCATTCAGTGTGGATCTGGTTTAAAGTATATAAAATAGAACTCAATACTTCTAACCTAAGGTGAAAGCTAATGTTGTTTAATATAACAAATGAGAGACTTTATTCCTACTTTTATATCAAATTTGTTTAGTGTTTTATATTCTGCTTCAATACTAATTTATTATTCATATACTGTTGATTCCATGTGTAAATATACCCAAGGAAAAAAATGCTTTTCAGTTTCCCAGCTATAGAATTGCTGTTCCTTTACTGTATACTATAAAATATAATATTATATTGAAGATGAAAATCAGATAAGTGTTTTTACATAAAGAAAACAGTTTTGCTTCTGGATTCTTTAGTGCAAGATTCATGACTTGGTAAATATTAACTTACACAGCTTTTGTTTTTTATGTACCTATCATTAAACTTTCATTGGGTCAGTTGGAATCTACAAAGATCTTACTTGGCACTTCTAAAGTTTTTGGCTTTGAGAAAGCATTTTATTCTCTAGTGTCATCTATCTTAGGGAAAAATCAATTATAAAAGTTTTAACCCCCAAAATTAAAAAAAACTTATCTCACTAGAAACAGGCTATTTGTAAGACTATTAAAAGAATCTATAGGTCAGATGAAAGGAGGCTGAATTAAAAGGGTAGAAAAACATATATAAAGAAAAATGTGGAACCATGAAAGAGTAAGAAAGGAGAAGAGGAAGTCAAACATATAATTGTTATTACAGGCTGGATTGACTAAGAGACAGCATAAAGAAGGGACTCAGAAAAGTACAGGGTATACATTTAGGGTTTTGTTTGAATTTTCAAGAAAGTTGAAGTTAAAGGACTAAATGTACTCCCTAGGGATTTGTAAAAAGTAGAGAGGTATAAAGAATAAAGCTTAAAGAAAGCCAGTGTGTAAACTATATTGGCAAAGAGAACTGTAATATTCACTCAATAAGCTCAATAAGTGTTAATACCAGTCAACGGTTTAACTTCTTTTCCTTTCTTATCTCATTAAGTGCTTATATCACTCCTAAGAGGATGTTGTTATTATTCCAGTTTCACAGATGAAATAATTTAACATCAAAAAAATTAAATAACTCACTCAAGGTCAAAAGTCAGGGCCAAGATTTAACATATAAGCTCTCAGGCTTGTCTAAGATAATTTGCCAGCTCCCTAGTGAAGAGAGATTGAGAAGAAAAAGAATAGCAGAGGTAAAATCGAAGTAGTTCAATGTTATAAGGACAAAAGTAAAGGAGAACATTTCTAGAAAATATGAAGTCAATAATGTCCAATATATTGTGTAGTGAAAAACGTTTTGAGTATCTATTTAGACCAGTGTTTCTCAAGGGGACAATTTTGCTTCTCAGGAGATATTTGACAATGTCTGGAGACATTTTCAGTTGTTAACATTGAGAGATACACTTTGTTGTTGTTGTTGTTTTTATGTGTGTTTTTTCCTAAAGATATATAGTGAATAAGGGCTAGGGGTGCTGCTAAACATCCTACAATGCACTTGACAACCCCCACAACAAAGAATTATTTGGCCCCAAATGTCAGTGATGCTGAGGTCTGGAAATTCTGCATTAGATTATATAGATTAACATTCACTTAATCTTTCCAAGCCTCTATTACCATATTTGTAAACTTGCATAATAATACCTACTACTTCAAAGAGCTTTTGAGCAATGTCAAAAACTCTTTGAAATATGTGAAACCACTTTGTAATGATACCTAAACATTACATTAAAATGTCTATTCCTGGATAATGAAAATATTTAAAAGCCCTAAATGTGATGAGTGCGTCAATATTAAATAAGAAAGTAGATTTCAATTGGTTGAAAAGAAAAGGATGGGAAGCAGTGAGTAAAGACTATTGTTGCAACCAGCATGAAAGTAGAGGGTGACCTTTCAAGGGTTTAATAGAATCAAGGAAAGACTTTATTAAATTCTTTTCTAGAATTGGCAAGATGATGTGAGCCAGTTTGTAGAATGAAAGATGGACATCTGAGTAGAGGAAAGAGTAAAAATGTGGATGAAAGAGGTGCCAGTTGCAGGGTGTGTGGTCTTTGAAGTGATGGTTCGTTAAAGAGGCCTTCACCAAGGAAGGAAGACATATTTTTTTGTGTGTGAGACAAGAAAGGTGGGAGAAAAAACAGGTGGCAATGAAAATAAATTTTAGAGATTTTTTTGACAAGTGGTGAGGTAGGACACTGAAACATTTTAAAAGGAAGACCTCAACTTTCTTAGGACAGTTGAAGACAATATCATCTTCTCAGGTGAATGAATGGAAATGGGATGAATTTGAGTTCTTGGGAATGAAGAGATTTGGAGTAGCCGCTGTGGGAGTTGTGGTTGGGGATTAGTAGCAAATGAGTAAATGGATTGCCAAAGAACCATAGAGCCTACTGAGGTTGTTCAGCATGGATTTGTAGGAGACTCTATAGTATTATTTTTATCACAGTGGTACATAGATATTGGAGGTATCAGAGGGAAGAGATAAGGTGATTGATGTTGGCACTGAAAAAGTTTTCAGTCTGAGATTTTGAAAGTGTGGCTATTCAGAATGCTGCTTACGTGCCAGATTTGGTCATAATGGTGAGGTGGCTGAAGAGGCATTTAGATGTTCACAGTAGCCAGCATGTTGGAGGGTCTTCAAACCAGGATGTCAGGTGAACACGTACATTGAAGTCTCTAAGACTGTCAAGCAGAAATGTGATGGAGAGAAATACTGAGCAGGTTGCTGAAGTTCAGGTGGAAGAGATCCTAGATATTGACACAGGCAATAAGTGGATGGTGGGGACCTACAGTAGAGGCAACTTTGCTGAATCATAATAGCAGAATCATATTCTGGAAGCAGCACTGAAGAGCAAATCGAAAAATTTTCTCTCTCCTGGTGTGTGAAAGGAAGTGGAAAGGAGCTAGGTCCTATGGGAAGTGCTTTGGTGAAGACTGTGTCTAAGTAAAGGTGGCTTTCAGTTGATGTAAACTTTTGAGTGAAACATTTTTGGGAATGGTTTAAAGCATAAGATACATAAATGACTATTTAATAGAAGCTCCATGGAATGGCAGTAGGGGTTTGGAAGGAACGACAATTAGTACAGAATTGCAAAGTTTCAGTAGCTAATTGGGTTGACAGTGAGAACGTCTGAAAGATGACTTGTGGGAGAAGTTTGGGCTCAGTGTGGCAGATGAAGGCATTGGTGGGAGTTCAGAGGTATTTGTGAATGCCAGGGAGGCTGATAATGACAACATAGTCTGACCCCAGTGGCTTAGATAATATGTCTGTGTGGTAAATCCACTAAGATTTCCTGCCCCCTGATAGCGCCCCTTCAATACCTACTGGTGGGGGAGTCAGCACATTAATAAGTCATAGGCTTTAGTATATTAAGTTCCTGACATTTGTATATACAAACATATACAGATATCCATCTTTCTATCTATATGTATATATAGATATGCATGTATTATATATGTGTATGTACATGTGTGTATATGTGTATATGTGTGTTTGCGTAAGTATGTGTATCCTTGGTTCAACCCTACCTCCAACCCTTTCCCAAATGGATAAAAATCAGACCTATGAGGAAATTCTATTTGTCTAAAAATAGCAGCTAGCAGTTTGTTCACTGAAATATTTTTATGCAATTTGAATTACTTGAAATAAATATGGCTGTGTTCATAGAGCAGAACAATATTAATCATAATAATAAAAACAAATTATACAATTTCCCGAATAATGGGTTCATTTTGCTTGGGCATATCTATCCATTCCATCTAGGGTAGCCTATAACCACACTAATCATATTTCAATTCAGATGTATCATTAAAGTAATCATACTGGATAATTTGGTTATGAAAAATGAGATTAGATTATCTGTAACTTGTATAACATTAGCAGTTTAAAAATAAAAGTGTGGTTCATAGAAAAATTGATTATTTCAATCTTGTTTTCTTTTCTGCTATGTTTGGTACATAGCATCTGGGCAGTTACTTTGAAGAATGTGAAAAATAACTGCCCCTTTGAAGCAAAACCACTAGATTCACTGAGAATAATTAGGCCTACATTTTCAGATGACTGCAGTTGGTACAGCCATAGATATAGAGGAAGCCATTGTTCTCATATTCTCACGTACAAATTGAGCAATTGAGCATGCAAATTGCAAATTGAAAACTAGGCCTGAATTGACAGTCTCTATATAAATGCATACCATCCTTCATTCTCGTTTGTGTACTTTAAATGTTGGTTTTAATAAGATCAAGGCAAGCATGTTCAATTGGCAAGTGTATTTTATTTCCTAAAATATTAAAATCCCCAAATTTTAAGTGAAGATTTATTTGAAATATCTAGCAGTGAATCTTATTTATTCAATTTTTTTTGACTAATATTTAGGAAAGTCAGGGATCACTAATAACACTTTTGAAGGATAAGTCTGTGATGCCTACACATGTAGTTGTCTAAATTGGGCAAGTAAAATAATATGGTTTCTATAGTAATGTAAGCAGAATAGATTAGTCACAATTCAGTTTAGATTCAGCTTACACAAATATTAGACTGTGTGCCTCAGAAAGAGCAGAAATAGAAAAGATGTATTAAACCTTTACAATATTTGAACACTAGCACTTTCCTAAAATCATTACATGATGACATATAATGATTTTTGTTTAAAAGACAATTTATGTTTTCAAAAATTGGTTTACGTATATTTTTAAAATTTATTTTCTTTTTTATGATTTCTATTAGATTAATTAAAAGGTACACATATGCTTTAATGATGATCTCCTATTAATTTTATATTATTCTTTAAAAATAAATTTTTGTTCAAAATGCACCAAAGCTACAGCTTTCTAATGTTTTTGTTAGTAACTTAAACTTTCACTGAATAAGATAATATACACCTGACAAATAGTGTCTATTTTATTAATACAGTTTTCTGCTGGAAAAGTGAAATTAAAATTACTGAAGGAACAGATTCAAGGTAAATAGTTTATCACCATGTTATTAAATGCTAAAGATATTCCTTTCTTTTACATTTGAATTACAAATAAAGTTAAAGTTTTAGAATTGTTCGTGCAGTATAAAGATTCTAAACCCGCAAATCATGACACGTTGATTTTCAACATAAATTTTATTCGAGTATTTTGGGGAGCTTTTGTGTCAAAAAAGTAAACTTAATACATGATTATAATAATAGTATTTTTCAAAAGTGAGGACTTTTACAGCACTGTTCCTTAAATTTTATTGATGTAATGTTTTAATAAGGAAGATAATTTAGCAGTGTAAATTATAAATTAAAATTTCACTCTAGAAAAGTTTTAAAAATAGAAAAATTGCTTTATATCTTAATAGATTGTTTAATAATAGCAAAACCAAAAATGTAATTTGAATTTATAATAATTCTCAAGGAAATAAGATGTTTTTCTGGAGGATAGTAAACACATTTAATGTTGCATGATTAATATAATTTGGTAGAAAAAATTTAGAAATATATATAATATATATTTATATACATATATGTATTATGAATATGTATAATTATAAATGTTTAGAATTTGTTCTATGTGGGCTTCAGTTAGATCCAGAGATGGGAAGTGTGCATAGTTTCATTAATTTATCAATTGGAAAGCTTAACATTATATTTTTAAACGATTGGAGTAACATTGTTTTTTTTCTTGCAGAGCCAGTGAAACCAAGAGTTAATTATAAAATGGCAAATCCTTCAGAATGTGGAAAACCCAAGATAAATGGGAAAGTTTGTGGACAGTGTGAAAACAAAGCTGCTCTACTAGTATGTACACTATATGGTATTTATATACATATACTGTGCAGTAGGTATATTAAGCAGTTAGAATTTTCACATGGCCTCATATACCGCTCCCGACTTAACTTGCTTGGTAGCCATATACTTTTTCTTCATTACTGTTATTGTGGGTTGAGCATGCATGCTGCTGGGGACAGCCAACACCTGTACTTATTCTCTGAATTTCATCCTCTCATTCTCGTTTAAAGACATCACCTTAGACTTTGTCCCAGCTCCTCTGAATCATACCTATTAGCACACAAACATGCTGCAGTATCTCCCATCCAAAAGCAAAGCCAAACCAAAATTTTAAATTTTAAATTTAAAAAATCCAAACCAAAAAAATTCTTTATGACCTCCAAGTCTGCACCCCATTATTGTAAAACTCTTCTGAAGAGTTGTCTGTACTTGCTGTCATCATATAGTATCCTCCCATTGTCTATTTTTTTTAATATTGAGGCATAATTTACTATGAAATGGATGGGCTTCAATGTACAGTCAGATACCTTTTTATTAATGTACGTAGAAGATTACCTTTATCCTGGAAAGTTCTCATGTGCCTTTTCCAATCAATCCCCAACACCAAGGCCACTACTGTCCTGATTTTTAACACTATAGATTTGGTGATATCTGTTCTTGAACTTTATGTAAATTGAATGATATAGTATATATTTTTGGCTTCTTTTGCTCCACATGGTGATTCATCCATGTTAAATTTATCGGTAATGTGTTCATTTGTATTATGGAGCAGTATTCCATTGTACAGTTATAACACAGTTTGTTTATCCATGCGTATATTGAATGACATTTGGGTTGTTTCAGTATTTTTGCTATTATGTTTAAGGCTGCTATGTATGTCTTTTTTTCTTTTCTCACAAGTGACATATATTCTTCTCTCTCTCTCTCTCTCCCTTTTTTTTTTTTTTTTTTTTTTTTTTTTTTGAGAGAGAGTCTGGCTCTGTCGCCCAGGCTTGAGTGTAGTGGCGCAATCTCGGCTCAATGCAAGCTCCGCCTCCCGAGTTCAAGCAATTCTCCTCCCTCAGCCTCCCAAGTAGCTGGAATTACAGGCATGCACCACCACGCCCAGCTAATTTTTTGTGTTTTTAGTAGAAATGGGGTTTCACCGTGTTAGTCAGGATGGTCTCAATCTCCTGACCTCATGGGACCCACCCTGGCCTCCCAAAGTGCTGGGATTACAGGTGTGAGCCACCGGCTCCCGGCCTATATTCTTCTCTTAAAAGCTATAAAGTGAAGGCTGGGCATGGTGGCTCACGCCTTTAATCCCAGCACTTTGGGAGGCCGAGGTGGGCGGATCACGAGGTCAGGAGATCAGGACCGTCCTGGCTAACACGGTGAAACTCTGTCTCTATTAAAAACACAAAAAATTAGCCAGGCATGCTGGCGGGCCCCTGTAGTCCCAGCTACTCAGGATGCTGAGACAGGAGAATGGAGTGAACCCGGGAGGCAGAGCTTGTGGTGAGCCGAGATCTCGCCACTGCACTCCAGCTTGGGGGACAGAGTGAGACTCTGTCTCAAAAAAAGAAAAAAAAAAAAAAAAAAAAAAAAAAAAGCTATACAGTGAAAGTGAAATGAAAAAGTTACAGAAAATTATGACTTCTGACTGCTCTTTAACTTCTCATTGGTACCAATTTCATGAACATTTACAAAATTATGGTGATATACATATAAAATAAAATGTATCAACTTAGCTATTTTAAGTATACAGTTTAGTAGCGTTAAGTACATTAACATTGTTATGCTACCATCACCAGCGTTCATTCACATAACTGTTTTCATTTTGTAAAACTGAAACTCTATATCCATTAAACAATCACTTCCCCATCCCTATTCCCCCCAGTCCCTAGTAAATAGTATTTTACTTTCTGTCTCTGAGATTTTGACTACTCTACCTGTTATAAGTAAAATCATACACTATTTGCCTTTTAGTTATTGGCTTATTTCACTTAGCATAATATCCTCAAGGCTTATTCATATTGTGGAATGACAGGATTTCTTTGTTTTGTAAGGCTGAATAATATTCCTTTGTATGGATGTGCCACATTTTGCTTAATTGTTCATCCATTGGTGGACACTTGGGTTGCTTCCCCCTTTTGGCTATTATGAGTCATACTGCTATGAACATAAGTGTACAAATACCTCTTTAAGACCTTGCTTTCAGTTCTTTTGGGTATACACTCAGAACTGGAATTACTGGGTTCCCATTCTCTCTTGAATTCTCTCCATTCAGTTTTGGGTCACCACTACTATCCAGGAACTGTTTGTCAAGGTCAACCAGTGACTTCCACATTCTCATATACAATGGTCAATTCTCAGTTCTTAATGTATTAGGAATATTTTATAGTACAGTATCCCTCTCCTTATCGATGATTTTCTTCAGTTGGCTCGCTCTGGGACACTATGATTTCTTGATTTCATTTGACATTGATATCTGTTTCTTCTCTGTCTTCTTTGCCGGTTTTCTGTTTTGAACTCTTAATGTTGGAATGCCACAGGGCTCTAATCTTGTCCATCTATACTTACTCTTTAGCAGTATCAACCACTCTCTTGGCTTTAAAGACCCTATCTATATTGATCATCCCCAAATTTACACATTCACCTTATACCTCTCCCCTGAAATTTTGGCTCAGTCTACCTACTCAACACCTTTATATGAATGTCTAATAGGCATCACTATTTTAACGTGTTCAAAATTGAGCCTTTAATTTTTTTCCAATAGTCTTCCCTCACAGTTTCCTCATATCAATAAATATCAACTCAAATATTACCTACTCTGATAGCCCTTTATAAAATAGTAAAAGCTAATTTGCACTCTCCAGTTTTGTGAAGCTATTTCTTTTGTCTATGTAATATTGATCATCATTTAATATATATTTGTTTATTTTCTACTTATCTGCAATGTAAACTTCATGAGGGTAGAAGTTTAGTTTTGTTCAATGCTGTGTGCCTACCACCTAGAATTATGCCTGCAGTATGGTAGGCACTCAACAAATATTTAATGAGTGAATTATTTATTTGAAACTATTTCATAATATAGACATTCTCTTAATTTAGACATATTTTCATTTCAGTTATCATCGAAGGTACTGCAGCATCATTTGCAATTTTAAATATAACACATAGGTAAAAAGCAGTTTCCTCTTCGAAGAATTTAATGATTATATATACTAATATTTGTATATTATGTTATAGTTTTAGAGAACTTAGCCATAATCATTTCTGACTTAAATCTATATTGTTAGGTTTATTTAATGGCAGTTTTAACTGGACTCTGAGTTAGAATGCTGCACATCTAATAAAGAGCTAATAATAATATTAAATGTAAAACCCTAGCTCTTGGTAGTATAATATTCTTCTTATTATATTATTTTATTATTTGATATGATGTTCGACAATAAGGAATCTTAAACAATTATTACTGTCCAGAAATTTGTAAAAATTATAAACAAATGTCTTAAGTTAAAAGTATGAAAGCTAAAAGGTGCTTACAGGTTGAATTAAATTGTTGGGATCTGCTCCTAATGATCTGAAAAGGAATTATACAGGAGCTATGAGTCAGTATTTTTTGTGACTCCTACTCTGTGGTAAGCACTTGAGCCATGGAACTTGAAAGGTATGACACAAGTAGATAGAGCTTGACCTGAAAATAAAGGATCTGTTTTTCAAGAAGGAAGGAAAAGTAAGAAGAAGGATGTCCCAGACAAGATAAGCAGCATGTGCCTTGGCTGGAAAGCACATGAGAGTGACATTGTATGCAGTGATTAAACAGCTGATTTACCTGAGAAACATTGTGTAGACAAGCCAGAATTTAGAATAAAGAATTTAAACAGTCTTTTAAAAGATTTTAAGAAATAATGTTCTTTTATTTGAATAAAAATAATATCCCGTATTAGTTGTCAACACATAATAATAAGCTATTTAAAAATTCAAGTTAGGCAGATTTAATGAAGTAGACCATGGTACTGTTAAACTCTGATGTTATCTTTTGTTCTTAGCATCTGTCATTGCATATGGTTATGCTGACTGGATAATTAGAGTGAATATATATATTTGAAGGCCACATACATGTATATGTGGATATATATAAAGGAGATATATATATGTGTGTGTGTGTATATATATATATATTTCCCTGGCCTTCACCAGGGAAAATTGTGTATGGGAGATAAGAGTTAAGGGCTTGTGTTTTGGGAGTTTGAAACTCAACTTTACCTGTTATTAGCTATGTGACCTTCAGCAAATGACTTAATCTCTCTTTTTCTCTGTTTCCTCATTTGTGAAATAGGTTACTAGGGATAATAGTAACCTGTACCTCAAAGTTATTACATGTAATGAGTTAATACATGTAAAATATTTAGCATTGTGTCCAGCACATAGATGGAAGATAATAAACAGTGTGCTTTTGTTGTTGGCAAAATTTTTAATGACCTATCCATTTACATATATTGATGGCAAAGACAAAGCCCAAAAGTTCCAATTTTCTTATATATTAATTTGGCAAATGTGAATAACTTAATTAAACTCAAATGGATTCTGATGCTTAGCACAACTGATCTGGCATTCATCAGATTAACAAGATATTTGTTAAAACTGCAGTTGGATATTCCATCATCGAGGAAACATCTGTGGTGGAAAGGAGTCCTTATTTATATTTTTAGCATGTTTCTGCCAGTTGTCCAAACTGCCTAAAAAGATTTTCCAGTTGGAGGTCATTTTAGCTCAATTTGAATCCAAATATCCTTGTATAACAAAATATATAAGCTTACTCTGCAAGTCCAGCATTGATCTTCCAGTCTACAAATATTCGTTTGGCTACTTTTACTGAAAGTATGTTGTTAACAGATACTTGGCTTACAATTATATGCTGAAACTCATTTTCAGTTTTCTGCATTTTAGTGTAAAAACAGTGCCAAATGTTTAGGGGAAATTCACTTAAAATTAGCAAGTTTTAGTAAATAAAAATTATGCAGAGTATATTTTGAAATACATATTAATATAATGATATAACCATGTATTTATATAAAATTATCATTTTAAAGTTTATTTTACACTTAGAATATGGATTTAGGATAATGCTTTTATCATTTCTCCAGAAGAATGTAGCTCATGAAACAAGAATGGAAAGAGGGGACTAGTTTCTATGCTAGGGATAGTGTTTATTTTTCTTCAGATTAAGTAAAAAGTCCATCCTGTTTTAGCTAATCACACTTGAAAAATATACATTTGGATTTTGGTACATACTAGACCATGCATTCATTTTAAATGCTGAATTTTATTTTACTGTGGATTTTATCAAGGTTTTTCAATACAAATGGTCCTTGACTTACCATTTTTGACTTACAATTTTTTGACTTTAAGATGTGTAAAAACAGTATGTATTCAGTAGGAACCATACTTCAAAGTTCAAATTTTGATATTTTCCCAGGCTAGTGATATGTGGTAAAATACGATGCTAGGAAGTTCATAGTCAGCCATGTGATCATGAAGGTTAAAGAAAAACACAAGATATTCAACAATTTATTATAAAATAGGTTTGTGTTAGATGATTTTGCCCAAACGTAAGCTAATGTAAGTGTTTTGAGCACATTTAAGGTTAGCTAGGCTAAGCTATGATGCTTAGTAGGTTAGTTGTACTAAATACGTTTTCAACTTATAATGTTTTCAATTTATGATGGGTTTATTGGGCAGTAGCCACATTGTAAGTTGAAGAGTATCTGTAACTGATTACTATTTTAGCTTATTGTAAATGATTAATTTAATGATTAGTAATGTGTGTTGTGGTTAAGAGCTTAAGCTTTGAGCCACATGGTAGGATTGAATTCCTGTCCCCACTGTTAGCTTTTATGACTCTGGACAAATTCTTCATCATTATGTTCCTTTGTTATTCCTCTTCATTATGGAGACACGATAATGATTGTAAATGTATAGAGTTGTTGAGAGGATTAAATTAGATAAAACATATATCACTGCTTTGTTAAAATTTATTATTATTATTTTTATTTTTATAGATTTAATTGGTACAAGTGAAGTTTTGTTACCTGGAGGTATTGCGTAGTGATGGTGTCTGGGCTTTTAGTACCCACCATCTGAATGGGAACATTGTAGCCACTATGTAATTTTTCAGTCCTTACCCCTCTCCCACCCTTGCAATATATGGAGTCTCGGATGTCTATTTTTCTACTCTGTATGTCCATGTGTTTAGTTAACACCTGTTGTTTAGCTCTCCCACTTACAAGTAAGATCATGCAGTATTTGACTTCCTGTTTATGAGTGATTTCACTTAGGATAATGGCCTCCATCTCGTTCCTTTCATGTTGCTGCAAAAGACATAAAATCATTCTTTTTCGTAGTGGAGTAGTATTCCATGGTACGTATCTTACAGCATTTTCTTTATCCAGTCAATTGATGAGTCTTCAGAGAAGCCGTTAGGGTTTTCTACTCATAAGATAACATCATTAGCAAACAGAAATAATTGAAATAATTTGACTTCCTTTTTTTCCAATTGAGATTTTTTTTTTTTTGAATCGGAGTCTCGCTCTGTCGCCCAGGTTGGAGTGCAGTGGCATGATCTCGGCTCACTGCAACATCCTGAGTAGCTGGAACCACAGGAGTCTGCCAACACACCCGGCTAATTGTTGTTGTTGTTTTTTGTTTGTTTGTTTGTTTTTTAGTAGAGACGGGAGTTTCACCATGTTAGCCAGGATGGTCTCGATCTGCTGACCTCGTGATATACGCGCCTCAGCCTCCCAAAGTGCTGGAATTACAGACCTGAGTCACCGCGCCCGGCCTGAATGCCTTTTATTTCTTTCTTTTGCCTGATTGTTCTGGCTAGGAATTCCAATACTATGTTGAATAGAAGTGGTAAAAGTAGGCATCCTTGACTTTTTGTAGTTGTTAGGGGGAATGTTTTAGACATTTCCCAGTTCAGTAAGATGTTGGCTGGGGTTTGTTGTCTTATGACCTTTATTATTTTGTGAATGTTTCTTCTGTGCCTAGTTCGTTGAGGGTTTTTATCATGGAGTGATGCTGAATGTCATCAGATGCTTTTTCTGCATCTACTGAGATATCATACAGTTTTGGTTGTAATTCTGTTTATGTGGTGAATCACATTTATTGGTTTGCATATGTTGAGACATCCCCTATCCCCTGGATAAGACCCACTTGATTATGGAGTAGTATCTTTCTGATGTGTTGTTGGATTCAATTTGCTAGTATTTGTTTTGAGAACTTTTGTATCTATGTTTATTAATGTTATTGACCTCTAAACTTTATTGTGTCCTTGCCTAGCTTTGGTATCAGTGTTACACTGGCTTCTTAGAATGAGTAGGTAGTATTTCCTCCTCGATTTTTTTGAAATAGTTTCAGTATATTAGTATCAATTTTTCTTTTTATGACTGGTAGAATTTGCTGTGAATCTGTCTGATCTTGGCTTTTTTTGTTGCTGTCGTTCTTGGGAAAATTTTTATTACTGATACAACTTCACTACTCATATTGGTCTGTTCAGAATTTCTGTTTTTTTCCTGTTTCAGTCTTGAGAGGCTATGCATTTCCAGGAATTTATCCATTTTCTATATGTTTTCTAGTTCGTGTGTGGAGATGCTCATAGTGGTCTCTGATGATCTTTTGTATTTCTATGGTATCACTTGTAATGCCACCTTTATCATGTCTTATCGTGCGTATTTGAATCCTTTCTCATTTTTCTTAATTTAGCTAGTGGTCCACCAATTTTATTAATTTTTTCAAAGACCCAATTTTTCGTTTTGTTGAGTTTTAAAATTTTTTGGCTCAATTTTATTTATTTCTTCTCTGAGCTTTGTTATTTCTCTTTTTCTGCTAGCTTTGGGTTTGGTTTGCTCTTGTTCTGTTGTTGTTGTTGATGTTGTTGTTTTTGTTGTTGTTGTTCCTTGGGGTGTAATGTTAGGTTGTTGACTTGAGATCTATCTTTTTGATGTAGGCATTTGATGCTATATAGCCCGCTGCCCGTTAGTTGGCTGTGATAAAGGGGCTGGACTGATCCCGGGTCCCCAGCTGAACACTGGTGGGTCAGCGATGGCTATGTTGTGGGCCAGCCACCAGGAAGGGCAGAACATTCTCTAATGGAAAGGCCAGTAGACAGTTTTGGGAGAGACTGACAGGCATGGGGTGCTTGATCTGAATGCACCAGGTCATGCATTAGCAGTGGCAGAGCATGAGAACACCCAGCCTCCCCTCTTGCTCCCCGGCCCTGCAGACAGGAAGGGCACCAGTGGTCTCTGGGCAGGACTCAGACCCTTGGGGTATGGGCTCCAAGAATGGCACCTTAGTGCAGCTGCTCAGCACTTGGAAGCCTATGGGATGTCACATGAGTTCTAGCCATTCCTCTGTGTGATATCCAGACACCTCCCTACGCTAGTGTGGAGGCCTATGGGGCTCCCAGATCTCTCCATACTTAGGATTGCATAGGTCCATGGTAGGAATGTGAAAGCATTGGAAATCCTTCACTTACTCCTTCCCTGGGTCCAGATCCCAGTGACCCCAAGCAGGAAGACCTATTTCTCTTTTCTTCACCCTTAGTGTCTCCCATCATCTCTCTGCTGAATTCCGGTGTTCTCTCGCAGGCAGTCTGTTTGAAATGTGAATATCTACTTGATACTTTGGCTCCTGTCTATAGAAAGACACACCCAAGGTACATTTAATCAACCATCTTGAACCTGTCATCCAATTTCCGTTTCCTTTTCTCTTTCAGTTTTGCTTGGCACCATCATAGGTACAAAGTTTTACATTATTTAACTTGTCCAACAATTTTAAAATTACATTTTTAAACATCGTAATTTGGAAGTTAAATATAAACCTGCCCATAATCATTTTATCAGTTATTAACATCACAGACATGGTAACATAGTTCCATCCAGTATATTTTTCTTATACAGTATTTTTCAGTATTTTTTTTTCCTTTGGAGATGCTTGTAAGAAAAATTTTAAAGCCATATTTTGAGAACCACCAGTAAAGGAGTACCTTCCAGGGAAGTGTATAGGGATTTTGGAGGGCAAAGAGTATGCATATCATTTGAAAGTAATTATGTCATGTAAATCCATACGGAAAGATAAAATAACTCATAAAAATGAAGGATTATTCACCCAGAGATAATACTGTTTAGTTTTTACCAGGTCAAGAAGTTTGACCTGAGGCTACTGGTTGTTTTATAATTTATTCAGAAACTATGCATACATCCATGCATCTAAAATATACATCTAAAACCTACATTAAAACTACTACATTTATTTTGTTATAAGAATAATTAGTGTTTTCAAATTAGTTTTCCTCAAAGAGTTAAGTCTTAACTGGGACAACTAGTCCCTTAACTAGTCCTAAGCCTGGGATAGGCTTCTCAAATCTGATGATATAGGTATTTAATTAGAGAAATAAATATTTAAAACATGACATCTTTATGCAAACACTTTCTAAAAATCATACTCTTTTATAAGATTACGTAATTTTTTAAAAAAATATCTTTTTAGGTATGCCTTGAATGTGGAGAAGATTATTGTTCAGGATGCTTTGCTAAAATTCACCAGAAAGGGGCACTAAAGCTCCACAGAACAACTCTTTTGCAGGTATGGCTTTCTAAAATGATTTACATGTAGTGTGTTTATAAAATGTTTTCACATAAAGACATTTAAAATGTGTTTAGTTATGTAGACCTCAGGATGATTTACACTAATTTCTAAAATTCTATTATATACAGACAATCCTGAGGTATATCTTAAAATTGTTTTATTGAACACTAATCTAGACTCTATTTTACTATTTAAACTGTTTTAATGTAGTTGCAGAAACAGCTTAGAGTCTTCAGATTATGTATTCTGACTGTGAACTTGACACTTAAAAATTAGACAATATTTTAATCGTGTTTTTAAATGAACGCATAGGTTATTTTAAGTATTATTTCTACGGTTTTTAGATATAAATCTCTTATGTTTTCAAGTTTATTTAAAAATTAGTTCTTATTTACCTTGCCCATTATTATTTAGGAAAGCTTATCTCTCAGGTTTCTATTTTTCCTTCTGTACATATAAGGACCTTTTATTTATCCTTATATGATCACTGATTTTGGAAATGCCTAAACTCAAACTCTGTCAAGTGGCTTTAAGATTCTAATACTTAAACTACAAATACGGTTAGATATAGACATGGCATTACACTAATTACAGTTAATGATGCATTGCTTTGTCATAGATCTTATTCATTTTATAGTAATTTATTCAACAAATATTTATTGAGTACTTCCTAGAAGGCAGGGTGTGTGCTAGGCAGTGACCTTACAGAGATGAGTAATGGTAGGATCCTACTCTTAATTAGTTAAGGGTTTTAATATTATCTGTAGGCAAAGGAATGGAGATAATCAGATCTGTGTTTAGAAAGATTACTGGTGAATTTCAATTTTTACATTTACCTCAACATACTGATAAATATCAGTAGCCATCAAGGGTGCTGATGACCCAAGGGTGCTGATGACCACAGAACATAAAACATACCTAACTAATATTCACCAAAGTCAGTGACTTTTGAGTGACCACCCAATGTTTAGAGCTTCTGGGCAGAAAGGATGAAGGGAAAAAAAAACAAAAGCCAACCTGATACTTGCCTCTCTCATGGTATTACAATCAGATAGTCACAAGAAATGAAAATTAATTGATATAGAAGTGAGTCTAATTGTTAATATATGAATAATATCGAATTTAACTAAAAACATTCTCTACTTTGAAGATAAATACTGTAATATCATTACCACAGACGAGTTCATATTAGGAATTTTTCATTCAATGATTTATTCAGCACATTTTCTGAGTTATCACTCAGTGACTTTAAGCCCTATGCTAGCTGATATAAGAGATACAAAGAAGAATGAGACATGGCTCCTTTCCTTCAGTGTCTGAGCTTCAAGATTTATCCAAGTTTGATTTTCTTCTTCTTGCTCTCTCTCCCTCCCTGTCTTCTCCTCTCCCTCCCACATAATTTCAAAGGATAGACTTTGCCATAATATGGCTTATTGTGATCCAGATGCAGATATGACACCAGTTGAAATCATAATTACTAAAAGCAACATGACATACAATGTGCTTTCTAAACATTGAGTATTATTTTGTTTTATGCTAATGTTTTTAAAGTGTATGTATCCTGTATCTTAACAGAAGAAAGTGATCATTGCAGGTTGGAAATTTATCAAATTCCAAAGGTAGACTGGATTAAATTAGTGAGAAAATATCTACCAAATATACACTTCATTTTATATATATACATATATAATGTATATATAATATATACAATGTATGTATAATGTATCTATATATAATATATACAATTATATATAATGTTTACTTTTTTTGTACAAATTCCTTCAGTTTACATAGTTCTTTTGCACAGAACATTTATGGCAATCTACATACTTCTTCTGCTCCCTTTCCATCTTTATTGAGCCATAATTGACAAGAAAAAAATGTGTACAATTAAGGTGCATAATTTGATATTTTGACATATATATATATACACATTTTGAAATAATCTCCAAATTCAACATAATGAATGTTTCTGTCACTTCACATTACATCACCATTTTTCTTTCTTTCTTTCTTTTTCTTTCTTTCTTTCTTTCTTTCTTTTTCTTTTCTTTTTCTTTCTTCTTTTCTCTTTCTTTCTTTCTTTCTTTCTTTCTTTCTTTCTTTCTTTCTTTCTTTCTTTCCTTCTTTCTTTCTCTCTGTCTCTCTTTTTCTTTTTCTCTCTTTCTCTTTTTCTCTCTCTATTTCTCTTTCCTTTGTTTGCTCTCTCTCTTTCCTTCTTTTTCTCTCTTTCTCTCTTTTCTTCTTTCATGGTAAGAACATTTAAGATACTGCCAGCATTACATTCTTTGGTTTTGATTGCAGAGGAGGGGAGGTTGCTAAGCCACAAATAGTAAAATGATATTTAAGTTCCTGATAAATAAAATAATGTTAAGTTCCTAATAAATGATATTTAAGTTCCTAAAAAATAAAAGGTATTTTTAAAAAAATTATATAATCTTATAAAAGAGTATGATTTTTAGAAAGTGTCTGCATAAAGATATCATGTTTTAAATATTTATTTCTCTAATTATATACCTATATCATCATTTATTAAGCTGTAATAAATGAGTTTAGAATACTTATTTATCTCTAAAAGTTAGCATACATGGATTCCATAATATGTACACAAATCAAAGAGCTTGGCAAGGAACCATGAATCTTTGCAAGGTTTCTTCAAATATTGCGATTCTTTTATGTATATAAATTTAAAGTTAAATACAATAAAGAACCATGTCTCTTCCTTGTTTATGTTACTACTTTATGTTTCCACACCATCTGTGGAGAGCAAAGTTGCTACTTGGTGCTTTTGTTGGGGAGAGTCCTGGAAAGTGTATTGTCTACCAGGGAAGTGGAATTGTGAGGTTGGCACTTAGCAAAGAGCATACACAGACCTCCTGTGCTGGGAGCTAAACCTATAATGATGTTATTCTCTTTTTTATAACATTATTTCACCTAACGGAATTGCTAAGGAGTAAAGTACTTTGAAGGAGACAGCTTTTTGGTTCAGCTAATTCTTAAAGCAAATTTGTCCGTTTATTCATAAAACAAAAATTTTAAATTAAAACGTTTTTTTTTTAATTTAGATTTTGCATGTATGTGATTTCATATAATATTTTTCTTTCTGTGTCTGGCTTATTTCATTTACCGTAATGTCCTCCAGGTTTATCTATGTTGTCAAAAATAACAATATCTTCTTTTTAAAAGGTGAATAATATTCCATTTTTTGTATATAGGTGGAAGCAACTGTGTGAGGTAGTGGATATGTTAATATGCTCGATGGTAGTTATCATTTTACATGTATACTTATGTCATGTGCATGTACATGCATATCAAAACATCATGTTGCACATTTTTGTGTACTTTAAATATACACAATAATAAATAAATTAGATGATTTTTGAAAGAAACAATTTCAAATTGTACTACATACTCTCTCCTATAAATAGAATACAGTGAACAGTTTCACTATATGTGAGTGTCTCATGCCCATTATAATAGCCACCTTTATTATAAGAAATAAAATAAGAAAGAGGTCTCAAATAGCTGATATAGTGTTTATGATGATATATTCCCCATCAGAAATTCACTGTTCTGCTTAGTACTTAATTTTTCTCCTTTATTCTGGTCTTGCCCATTCTCTGTCATCATTTCTTGACTTTAATCAATTGTCTTGTAGCTATCTGCTATTTTCTTTCTATCTCGATTCTCTGTTTAATCTTTCACTTCTTTTTTCAGTCAACATGCTTTTTTCTCTTGTTGTTTTTATCATTTTCCTATGCATTTAGTTTTTGTTGTTGTTATTGTTGTGCTTTGGCTTTGATGGCCATTTGGTCAAATAATCTCTTTTTGTTTAGCTCTCATTAACCAATCATGTAGTAGTTTTAGTTTTTTATTGTTTTGTTAACCATTAAAGTCATGAGGCTTTGTTGACTGCTGAATTCATTCCTAATTTGAGAAGTTAGGGAAGACATCTGATAAGATGAATATTAAGCATTGCTATATAAGAAGCAAGTATTCTAAGCTAACAGTGATTACACTTTATATTCTTTAACCTATGCTGTCATTTGTGCTTAATATAAAGTGTAGTCAAATTTGATAGTTGTAAACTATTTCAGCCTTTATCCAACAGCTCAGTAGGTCCTGTGAGTTTAGTCAGTAGGGATCATTTTGTACCACCATGTCTTGTTTTACTTAAGATTCCTGAAAAATTGAAGGCAAATATTTACATGTTGACTAGTATTGTAATTTCAAAGGGCCTTTCCTTTGATTTATGATTGATTTGTACTTGGCAGTGATTCAAAACACTTCAAGTTTCTTTGCCTTTTCCAACCTCTGTTAAATATTTAATTAACTGAAAAATGAAGCATAAATGCATGAGAGGGAATTACTAAGAATTTAAATTTTACTTCTACATGTAGAAAGATTGTTAACACTAAGGGTTGAAACAAAAGTTATTTTCAAATGAGAAATGAGGTCTTAATACATCAGGCATTCCTATTTCCTTTTAACAATTTAAGATCAGACAGAAGAGACAATGTTAATCAGAGAAAATAGAAGATGAGGGAACACAAACAAAAGGCATTCTATTTGTGAAGTATGACATGCACAAGGGGAGTTAGATTAAGTAAATCATTAATAGATTATGGTAATTATGTTTTCTTAATTGGAATGAAAAGTTTCTTAACTGAAAAGGAGAAACCTTGGGAAGGTGGGTAGTATTAATGAAAGAAAAAATAATTAAGGTAGAATTTCCATGCAGTTTTGGTTACTGTAACCTTGTAGTGCAGCTTGAAGTCAGATAGCATGATGCCTCCAGCTTTGTTCTTTTTGCTTAGGATTGTCTTGGCTATATGGGCTCTTTCTTGCTTCCACATGAAATTTAAAGTAGTTTTTTCTAGTTCTGGTTAGAAAGTCAATGGTAGCTTGATGGGAGACCACAGAAGGGGCAGAGTTGAGAACACACAGTTCCTTCTCTCAGAGTTACCAATAAGATTGAAATATGTGGATGACAAGTAAATGTTCTCTCAAAAAGGAATTATCATAAAGTCACATGGTTTTTGAGTCCAGGTATGTGAATATTTTGAAAAAAAGCATGAATTTTCTATTTGTATTAGTTAATGTTATACTTAAGAAAAATAAAATATTTTAAATGTATGTGAGCAATTGAGTATTGTCATATTTTTAACTTATTTCTTAAATATGAATAATGCATATTCCTTATACTACAAGTGTGTGTTCATTGCCCTTCAGTGATTGTTATCACCTGGCATTTCTTCTATCAAAAGTTTTAAAAAACTATGTTGCTATCGACAATCATATCTTCTGATAAATTTTAGGACCTGTGAGAAGGACTCTTTTTTGTCTTGTTCATCACAGTATCCTCAGTGCTTAACATTGTACCTGTCCTGTATAAATCAATTTTTTAAGGAATAGAAATGTGAATGAGTCCTTAGTGGTTCGATTCAGCTTCCAAAACAACTTAAAACTGTATTTTAGGGCAAAATTTATTTTTCTTTGAATTTTGAAAGCAAGGGCATTTTTTAACCAAGGATTGGAAAATTAAAAGGATTTATGCTATGTTAAGTTGTTAAATTAGTGAAGGGTTAACAAAAACTTTTCCTCCCAAATGTGAGAATTTGACCTTTAATTAACTTTCTTGCCCTTTCCTTGGGAAACAGATAAAGGTAGTCATGTCAACTACGTTCCTAGGCAATATACTTATGGTAAGTGTAACCTCTACTTAACCTCTACTTGGCAAATTACATCTAAACAAGGAGAACTATACATACTCGAAGGAAGATATAGCTCCCTTTGTAATGGGCTTTGTAACTGAAACATCCACTATGGAACTAGCTCTGGAGCTGAGGTGGGGATTGGCTCTGGTGGAAAGTAAGGTTTCTAAATCAGGTGTGTTCCTTATCTACCTGAGCTGTACTTCTGCTTGAACTCTTCCAAGACTACCACCAAAAAGGAACAACTGATGCTGTCCTGCTGGCAAACTATTATTCCTGTCCTCATCCTTCTGAATAGACTGATGCCAAGAGTGATTTGATGGTAGTCTTGAGATTTTAAAGGTTTAGTTAACACAGACAGACTCTGTGGTGAGTATGGCATTTAAGTCCTTGATGAGTCAGAGTTTCAAACATAGAATGGTAGGATAGCCAAAAGACAAATGAAAAACACTTGTCCAGGAATCACTGACAAAAAGTTTTTAAGAACAGCTTTATTGCTATATAATTCATATACCACACAATTCATTCATTTGCAGTGCACAATTCAATGAATTTTAGTATATTTACAGCTAAGTGCAACTATTAGCATAATTGATTTTAGAACATTTTTGTCACCTCAAAATGAAACCCCACACTCTTTTGCTCCATCTTCTTCCTATTCCCCTATATTCTGGAGACCAATACTACTTTCTGTCTCTCTAAATTAGCCTATTCTGGACATTTCATATAAATGGAATCTTGTCATATGTGGCCTTTTATGACTGGCTTCTTTTACTTGCATAGTGTTCTCAATGTTCATCCATGTTGTACCATCTCTCAGCATTCCATTTATTTTTATGGCTGAAAAACATTTCATTGTTTGAAATAGCACATTTTATTTATTCATTCATCATTTGATGGATATTTGGGTTGTTTCCACCTTTTGGCTATTACAAATAATGCTGCCATGAACATTTGTGTACAAGTTTTTGTGTGGACATATGTTTTTATTTCTCTTGGCTAGATACCCAGTGGTGGAATTGCTGGGTCATATGGTAACTCCATTCTTAATTGTTTGAGGAAATGCCAGACTGTTTTTCAAAGTGGCTGCAGCATATTGCATTCCAATCAGCCATGTACAAGAGTTCTGATTTCTCTACTTCCAAGCCACCACTTGTTATTATCTGACTTTTTGGTCTAGCATCCTAGTAATGTGAAGCAGTAGCACATCGTGGTTTGGTTTGCATTTTGATGGCTAACGATGTTGAACATCTTTTCATGTACTTGGTGGCCATTTGTATATCTTCCTGGGATAAATTTTGACAAGAATTTTTAGAAAACCTAGATGTGGGATAGTTCAGTAGCCTGCACTTTAATGAAGTTATATCTGTGGTAATTACTTTTAGATGCCAGTTCTAAGAAAAGCTAGGGAAGGGGAAATAAAGATAATTGAAAGAGGTAGGGAGAATGGAAAGTAGAGTTAATGAAGAGTTGGGAGAATGTAAGTGGCTTAGTGAGTATATTACAGCAGCAAATGACAGAGCAACCGACACAGTAGAGAGGGTAGCCACAGTACAGGGTCTTAAACCAGAGATGGCATGAATCAACCTTAAAGGGAGAGGTGGGTGTTTCTGTGATGTTTATGCTGAAGAAATTTTGAAAGATCATATTTATATATGCAAGTTCAGAAGCTTGCAGGGCTACTATGAAAATCACATTAAATGCCAACAATTATAAAAGTATTCTGCTCATAGAAGGTGCTCCATACATTAGGTTTTATCAGTCAGGATACAGTATTAGTAGGAATTCAACCCCATTCCTATACTATCTACATTTAAAGCCCAGAAAAGAATGTAATATTAATGATGAGTCCAAAGGATTCACGAAAAGATTAATTTTGTGTTGAGGGCTGTTTTCTTTTTTTATTACAGCTCTATTAAGGTATAATTAATAGACAAAAACTGCACATCTTTAATGTACACAATTTGATGGGTTTGGACATGTGCATATACTCATTATATCACCAGAATAATGGTGATACATACATCCATCACCTCCAAAAGTTTCCTGTGTCCCTTGCTGTTTTTTTTTTTTTTGGTAAAAACACTTACCATGGACCAGGAAGGTATTACGATAATTGAAATAAGGAAGTTACAGAAGGACAAATATTACATAACTCTGCTTATATGAGGTATTTTAAACAGTCAAATTTATAGAAGCAGAAATTAGAATAGTGGTAGTTAGTGGATAGGGGAAATAGATATTGTTCAATGGGTACAAGGTTAAAGTTAGCAATATAAATGAGTTCTAGGTACGTGTTGTACAACATAGTACCTATAGTTAATAATACAGATGTATGCATGTAGGGGTGTTTTTAAAAGCATTATAGTTATACATATTTTGGATATGTGTAGGCTTTTGTATTTAAAAACCCCATGCAGTAAAAGTTTTAGAGCTCAATGTATCAGAGTATATATAAAAATACAGTCTTCCAATTTATTCACACATAGAAGATAATAGACTCTCAATTTTGGAGGGGACCATAAACATCACTAGTCTAACCCACTGTCTGAACCTTTAGTCAATCATATTAATGCAGAATATTTGAGGGGCTTTTATAATTGGCAGGTGCTACCTACGTTATCGCATGAATTTTTTCATGGAACCTGACAAATTTTTACAGTAGTTTATTGGCTATATGTTATGTTCATGGGTCTTTATGGGATACCAGTTATCTAATTGTCATATAACAGCAATACTATGTTTAAAAACCAAATATAACAAATTATTGATTGCTACTTGTTAGTAAGTTTATTCTGCTATACCTAAAAATGTTATTCATTTCATTGCATATGAAATTTCTTCCTTATGTAGTTCAAATAAGCTCATGATTTTTTCATGGAATCCGACAAATTTTACAGTAATTTTGCTTGCTATAATATACGTTATGTTCATTGGTCTTTATGGGATACTAATTATCTAATTGTGATATAACAGCAATACTGTATTTAAAAACCAAATATAACAAATTATTTATTGCTATTTTTTAGTAAATTTATTCTGTCATGCCTAAAAATGTTATTCATTTCATTGCATATACAATTTCTTCCTTATGTAGCTCAAATATGAATAATTGCTGAAAGCAGTTAACTCATCTGGATGCAATATACTTGTAATATTAATTGAAAACAATTGCCAGTACTTTCTAAGATAATTAATATAGTGCATAATTATATGGCATCAAAACTGCAAATAGAAAGCAAAATTACAGGTGTGAGTTTCTTATGTTATTTTCTTGTTGCTATTCTGTCTCACTTCTGAGATTGCTTTCTAAGTAGAATTTTGTAATATAATAAAAATTGAAAGGTACAGTTACTTAAATCAAAATCCAATGTTGTTATGTTTCCTGAGACCAGGTGCTTTAAACTTTTTTGACAATATGTTACTTTTTCAGCTATTACATTTATATGTTGTCTTATTTTAAAATATTTTAACTGGATTAGATATGTTTTATTTCATTATTTTTGTGTTATTTTATAAAGTACTAAATAAGAGTCCAGATTGAATCCAGATTTCATGTTATTTTATAAAGTACTAGATATTGAGTCCAGTTTTATTTAATCTATCTTTTAAATAATAAGGTGCATTCATAAACAGGAGCATGTGTCCAGGTCCTTGTTTTTTTTGCCAATCTGTGGGTCAGGGAGGAGTAATAATACATAAATCTTTAATTAATAAAACCAGATAGAAATCAGACCTTTAGAGGAAAGGTTAATCTAAGAGTCTTTTAAGTACTAAAGTAATACTTACATGATGTTGGAATAAGCAATAAATTTCAGCCACATGAATTTCACATTTGCAGGATTTGATTTCTGTCTAGCTTGTAATAAGTAGTTTTTTATACCCTTGATATTTCTGTACCACTACTCATGCAAATACCATATCTGTTTTTAGAAATATGATGAGCAGAACTGGATTTAAGAACATGATTCTGCTGTTAGTTCTTCCATTGCAATTTTATTTCATCTAGTAAATATTTATTTTCCTCTTGTTTCTCTATGTGTTTAGATGGGGGCTTTTCCTCAATTCCTGTTTTTCTTTTCCAGTTGTCTTCTATATAGAAATTTCTTCCTTTTGCTTCTCTACCTTTTCCAGTTGGCCCGAAATTTACTGCCCTGCACCCCCAACACTTTCTTTTGGTTCTAGCAGTAGATGAAAACTTTGATTCAATCATTTAGAGATAGCTTCCTTCAATTTTCAGAGAGAATTCAGACTTGACTATGATAAAGCCTATTTTTAGGCAATAAATTTGTTCTAAGACTATAAAGATGGATTCATAAGAAAAGCAAAGTAATAGTTTGCTTTAAGAATAGAAAACATATTTTAATAATGTAAAAAATTGAGAGATAATGCTCATCTTTTTCATTCTTGTTTAATGGATTAAGATGTTCAAAATTATGTATTTTTATAAGAAATTACTTTTATTTTGCAAAGATATTTTTACTAAGTGGAAATTTGATGGTTTTATTGCATCCTGCCATAGGTCCATGATACTTTGAGGAATTTATTTGCTTGGTGTAGCTAGTACCTGCTTGGTGTAGTTAGGTCTATGATAATATGAGTAATTTATCTACTTGGTGTAGTAATTTCCTTATAGCTCCCAACTTCTCTGATTTAGTCTATTTTGTTATTATTGATTTTAGATCATAGGATCCTCATACTCATAGTGCAATGTATTCCATGTAATGTGTAAATAGAAATATCCTGGCAAAATAATCTGTACAGGTTTCTTTGGATAAATAAACCTTAGCAAATGTTTTGATGACTTCTAATAACAGAGTTGTTTTACTACAAATTAAAGCATAATTTTTTAGTATACATGTGTTGCTGCCACAACACGATATATGATTCCTGATGGATGAAGCTGGAAGCCATCATTCTCAGCAAACTAACACAGGAACAGAAAACCAATCAACTCTCACTCATAAGTGGGAGTTGAACAATGAGAATACGTGGACACGGTGAGGGAAACAACACACACCAGAGCCTTTCGACCCATGAGAGGCGAGGGGAGGACAAACATTAGGACAAGTACCTAATGCATGCAGGGCTTAAAACCTAGATAATGGATTGATAGGTGCAGCAAACCACCATGGCACACGTACACCAATGTAACAAACCTGCACATTCTGCACATGTATCCCGAAACTTAAAAACAAAACAAAACAAAACAAAACAAACATTTCTCATTTGGAAAATTGCCCACCTAATTAACAGGGCTTGAGGGAAGATTAGGGCTAGGAGAAGGCCATTCAAATCCTATGGTGCTTTGTAACCAAAACCCAAACAAAAGCAGTTAACAAATCCTAGTTAAAATACTAATGCATACTTCTTGAGGGTTTGTTCTTCCTTCTTGGTGTTGTAGTTCCTAGTAGTAATTCACTTCTAAGAGAGATTATTTTTACCAAAATGGAGAATCTAAATCAAGATACAGCCTCCTTTATTTATCTGATGCTTTAAAGTCAGAGGTGTCTTTACAGCTTCTTTGTGCTCATAGTTTTTCTAGATGGCTTAACTTAGTTAAATGCAGGGTTGTTGAAGTCCCTAAAACAGTCAGATCTTACATGAAAGGGAGGCACTTTTATATATTTTTCAGGTTTTTTTCTTAACAGTTTTCATATATTGTTAAGATTTTGGCTTTAGTTGTAAGAAAGCTTGCCCCTGATTGCTTCAAAACAATAATAAGTTGGGGAGAAAACCCTTAAGAATCAATAACACTCTGGAGTTATACTGGCATCATTGCCCTATTTACCAACTACATATAAGGTAATTCACATCAAAGAAATCAGAACAAATTGTATTTGGGAAAATATTCTTGATATGAAAAGGAAGTGTTTTCTCAAAAGCCAGGCCAAAAAAAGATTTATATAACATATATAACAATTTTAAAATTCCCATTAGTCCATAACTTGATCATCCTGAAATAATTTTGTAAATAAAGCCTTCCAAGTTCCAATCATATTGAACAATCACTGCAACCAATGAGTTTATGTTACTTGAGTGCTGCTATAACACAATTTTTTCTCTCTGTGTCTATATGTGTGTTTCTGTCTCTACCTGTATATCACTTTGTCTAACAAACTCAGATGAAATAACAGAACTCTTCTGCAGAGTTTAGAGTTTTCAGTTTTTAATTCAAGGCTGTGGTTACAATAAATCTCTTCTAAAATTTTGTGACTGGAAAATCAATGCAAGTTAACAATAGGAAAGGAGACATCCTCACTCTTTTCCCCCTCAAACTTGCAAAGTAATATAGGTCTAAACTGTGTGTAACCTTTTTTTTTTTTTTTGATCTGGAACTTCTGGATCACTTAAGGAGACAGGGCTATGTCAACATGATTATTAATATTTATTGCTGGACAGCCAGAGTTTTGGATGATGATGGTAGTTAGAGTTTTGAAGCACTGACTCTACATAAAGTATATCATTTTTCTAACTAAACTAAAACTTTTATTCTTGGACTTTAACTTCCACAAGGTGCCATCCATTCCAAAATGCTATAAAATATCAACCCTCTTTACTTTGATTAATGATACATTGTCAGAGTGATGAATTCTTCTACAGTGTAATTTGAAAGATAATATCATTCTAGGTGGGAAAAAAGTTTAGGTGAGAATTTAGAACAGTTACCAGATGAAATCCTACCATCATACAGTGTAGTGAAGGATGTGGGGGAATCTGGAAATGCTAGCAGTAAATCACATCTTTTGTCTCTAGTTTAGCTTCTATCCTATAGTGAGATACATGATTTACTCTGTGCCTTGAAGGTTGTTTTGGTTTGATTTTAAAACATTTTTAGCATGTAGAGCAGTTGCACAGGTAATTTTATACATTTTCAATTTCTTCCTCCTCTTATTGTTACCTATTAGTACTTCACATTTAAATTTTTATACGTAGAAAATGGAAAGAAAACTATCTGTGGTTTGAGTTTTAACATTCGAAAATATTTTATTAATATATGGTACAGTGTTATGATACTTAATATGTATAGTTGTCTATGACAAATATTTTCTAAAAATAACCTTCATATTCTTATTCATTGGTTGTTACTCAAAATGATTATTGTTATATTATTATGTGAAAGGTAGTGTGCTTTCTGTTCTAAATCTAGATATGTTCTTTTAAGAAAAAACAAAGTTTACAGGATATGTCCATTTAAGAAAAGACAAAGGTTATAGGATAAAAACTGTTAACAGTAGTCACTCTGGGGAGTAGTATTTTGCTATAAACCAGATTTGTATCAAATTCTGGCAGGTATTTAGATTGACTCGTGATCTGAGTCTGACAATGTCCTAGATAAACTCTTTTTTTCTGAGATGGAGTCTCACTCTGTCACCGAGGATGGAGTGCGGTGGCACAATCTCGGCTCACTGCAACCTCCGCCTCCCCAGTTCAAGCGACTCTTCTGCCTCAGCCTCCTGAATAGATGAGACTACAGGCATGTAGCACCATGTTCAGCTAATTTTTTGTATTTTTAGTAGGGATGGGGGTTTCACCATTTTAGCCAGGCTGGTCTTGAACACCTAACCTCAAGTGATCCTCCCACCTCGGCCTCACAAAGTGTTGGGATTACAGGCATGAGCTACTATGCCCAGCCTAGATAAGCTTTTATCAGCTCATGTCAATATAATTAAACTATAGTTATATTGATTCTTTAGCAATAAATGAACTTCAAATTTTAATCTGTGTTCTAATCCTCATTCTTTTAGATACCTCTCACATTTTCCCTGCAGTTCAAAAACTCTGACTTAGCCCAAGTCACCCAGCTTGTTATGTGGTGGCCAAGTCTGGGTTGAAATTAAGTCTGTTGAGTTCCAAACTCACAAACCCATGCTCATAGATATAAAATAAAATGTACTCTATGTTAGTGGGACCTATTTTCAGCAGACAAAGTATGCTTGAAAATAGGAGGAACCTCCATTTCTTAAATTTTTTATATGGTATGACTATGATTTATTTCTATATACTTGATCAAATATAAAAATAGGCAAAAATAAGTTAAAAACAAAGAAACAAACAAAACTAAATCCCTTAATCCTTGCATATGCAATTGAATACAGAATTAGAGTTTTGTGAATTTTTAAAGCAAGGAACAATGTTCAAATCTGTTAGAGACAAAATTTAATATTTTCAGTTTCAGGAAATCAAAGGTAAAACACATTTTCTGTATCACAAAGACTAACATAAATCTAGTAGGGAAAAGGCTTAATTAAGCTAGAATAGATAATTTGACACTATTTCAAGTTATGACATTTTGTAGCTGTTGGACTTTGGCCTAAGCTTTCTGAACTTGAAATTCCTTGTCTATGTAAGGGGATCATAATATCTGTTCTCTTTCCTTGTATGAATGTTCTAAGATTAAGAAAAGTAAGGTATATATACACAGCCTTACAATGGAGAAAAGTAATGTTTAAGTGTATGATGTTCTAGAAAAGAAAGTTTCCATTTATTTGCTTTGTATTGATTTCAGTTATATACTAAATTAGCAGAACTTTAAGATATTCAGATATAGAATTCTATTTTATCAGTTACCTGTGATGTTTATCTTATTTTTTAGCATAAAAAATTTGGGTTTTTTCACTGTTTCTGATTCTCTTAATATGTTACCTAAAAATGTTGTAACAATTATTGTAATATTGATAGCAGGATACATTTTAGGACAGAAATAATCTTTGTTTTGTGTTATTTAAACACATATTTGAATTATAATTCTATATAAAATTAATCCTATAGTTTTTGATATTTTAAAAACATAAAATGAAAACCATTTTTCAGAGGCAGTTAGTTACATGTAAACTGCCTCTGAAATGTACAGAGCTTTATTCTAGGACATTTAAAATCAGGCTTAGGTTGGATTATTCTGTTTTAAAAATGTTGGTAAAACTACAGATGTTTCTGAAAGAGTGAAGCATTACCATCGGCTTGAATTTCTTTTAAAAATAAAAGTAGTATATAGGCCTGTGTAGGTTTTCTGAGAATCATTGGGAAAATTTGGAGCAGATTCCTCAGGTTTGCATACAGACAGCAATAAATATGCATAGGTCACATTCGTCATTTTTCATAGATATTTTATGAATTCACTATGAAATAACACTAGTTAATTTGATGTTCACTGATATATTCCAGAATCAGACTGCAATGAATCTTAATAGATTTACAAAAGGTCGTAACTGAAAAAGTTTCAATGTAATGTTAGCTATCTAAATTGGCAACTAGATGAAAATTTAAAAATAGAAGCATTTTCATGGCAGAGTACAAAATAATTATATCTGATCCCTGCTAAATTTTTCTTGTTTGGAGGATATTTGCTAAGAAATAAGAGCTACTTACTGTCTTCCTCATGCCAAGTTCTCATAGAGCATCTGACGATTTTGAATCTTCCCCTTGGAGTTTAATTCAAACTCAGATGGGATCCTAAATCCTGTAGTCCCTAGGCAGACTCTGGTGGTTTCTGATAGAAAACCCTTCAGAGAATGGAGCCTTTCCCAAATTTGCCAGTTCTTTGTCAGTCACTCTGACAGCACGTGGAAAGTTTTTCTTTAAATCCCTTTTCTATATTACTTATTTCAATTCTGTAGCTCTTCTCCCTCCCTGACACCTTATTTTTACCATATGCTATTTTTCCAGGAACTGTAGTGGCCATAAAATCATTAAAATATACATGCTTTTTCCTTTTGTGAGCTTATGTGGTATGATGAAATGTGAGATCAATATAGTTAGGACTGGTAGAGATCTATGCAGGGTATGAAGAGGGTAAACAGGGTAAATAGCGTGTACAGTTGGTGGGGTGGGGGGGTGGAGCGGTGTACAGGGAAGGGTTCCTAGACTTGTAGGAGTAATGGTGTGAATACAGAAGGAGAAGCAAAAGCCTGCCAGGTAAAGATGATGGTAGAAGAGAGATAGCCTTTCTAGTAAGTGAACCTCCTGAGCAAGGCACAAAATGACAAATGACTTGGAGTTTATTAAGAACTACAGAGAGAAGTGCTTCCTGATGTGTCCTTTTGGATAGCGAATGCTTTCTAAAGACGTTTTATCATCAAGGAGTACTCATTACTGCTTATTCACTTTGCTACTAGATTAGCTATATTTAGTTCTTTAGTTATGATGTGCACGAAATATTACATCTATTTATTAGGGGTGTGCATAGTGGAAAGTTTATGAGTCTTATACACACCTGAGGTCACTTCCTACTTCTGCCACCCACTCACCACTGTGACCAAGGGCAAGTTATTTAAACTCTCTGAGCTTTAGTTTCTTTCTTTCTTTCCTTCTTTCTTCTTTCTTCTTTCTTTCTCTCTTTCTTTCTTTCTTTCTTTCTTTCTTTCTTTCTTTCTTTCTTTCTTTCTTTCTTTCTTTCTTTCTTTCTTTCTCTTTCTTTTCTTTCTTTCTTTCTTTCTCTCTCTCTCCTTCCTTCCTTCCTTCCTTCTTTCCTTTCCTTCCTCCCTCCCTCCCTCCCTCCCTCCCTTCCTTCCTTCCTTCCTTCCTTCCTTCCTTCCTTCCTTCCTTCCTTCCTTCCTTCCTTCCTTCCTTCCTTCCTTCCTTCCTTCCTTCTCTTCCTTCTTTTTTTTTTTTTTTTTTTTTGAGATGGAGTGTCATTCTGTTGCCAAGGCTGGAGCACAGTGGCGTGATCTCAGCTCACTGCAACCTCTGCCTCCCGGGTTCAAGCGATTCTCCTGTCTCAGCCTCTCGAGTAGCAGAGAGTACAGGCACACACCACCATGCCTGGCTAATTACTATGTTTTTAGTAGAGATGTGGTTTCACCATGTTGTTCAGGCTGTCCTGGAACTCCTGACCTCCAAATGATCCACCCGCCTCAACCTCCCGAAGTGCTGGGGTTACAGGAGCGAGCTACCACGCCCGGCCTGAGCTTAATTCCTAAAACAGTTTTCTTAATTCCTAAAACAGATAAAAATAGTTATGTTTTAGAATTGCCTTGATGGTTAAGTGATATATTGTTTTCAAGATGGTTTGAATTGTATGAGCCCAAACTAGTTCCCTCAGTAGATGGCAGCTGTCACTGTTATACTGGTTGATACAAATGCCAATTTGTCTTTTTAAAGATTAAATTGAATTTATTTAATTCTGGGAGTCATAGAATAACACAAATATGAGTTAATGTATATAAATTATTTAGTTTAACGTATGAGGCTCTTTATTTATATTTTGTTACTTTTTTAATAGGCAAAATCTCAAATAGTATTCAGTGTATTGGATGTTGCCCATCAGTTTATAAAGGATGTTAATCCAGATGAACCCAAAGAGGAGAATAATTCTACAAAGGAAACCAGTAAAATTCAGCATAAACCCAAATCTTTATTTCTCCAGAGGAGCAGCTCTGAGGTAAACTGAGGAAAATATAGTAGACATTTTCTGGTATACGTAATTATGGCAAGTGCCATTCATGTACTTAAGCTACAGAATTTTGCTGATAATTTCATCACATTATTATTTCATATGGATTTGTTCTTTATTAACCAAATACATCTTGACTATAAAAATCTTTTCAAGAAGATTGTTTTGATTCCACTGAATACTAGTCTTTTTGATGAATGATATTTTGACCATATGTCTTTCTGGACATTTTCATCTATGTCAGGAATTGGATGAGTATTTGTGGAAAACGTTTTTTAAAAAACCACAATGCAATCTAACAATTTTATATTAGTCAGGACTTCATTCAGAGAAGCTAAAAATATAAAACCTTGCCAAGAGTTTTAAGTGACAGGCAATTTCACAGTTATTTAAAACTAGATTTATACCAAATTCTGGCAGTTATTTAGATTGACTACTGATCTGACAATGTGCTAGATAAACTTTTATCAACTCATGCCTATATATTTATAATAGGCATATTGATTCTTTAGCAAGAAATGAACTTCAAATTTTGATCTGTGTTATAATCCTCATTCTTTTAGATGCCAGTCACTTTTTCCCTGCAGTTCAAAAATTGTAACTTAGCTGAAGTCATGCTGCTTGTTATGTGTTGACCAAGTCTGGGTTGAAGTTAAATCTGTTGTGTTCCAAACCCATGCTCATAGACGTAAAAGAAAATGTGTTCTATGCTAGTAGGACCTATTTTCAACAGAGGAAGTGTGCTTGAATTTTTCAGGAGTGTCAGCGTATTTGTGTGGATTTCACTTTCTAATAGACCTGTCAAGGATGTTTTGTGAAGAATCACTGCCTCCTAATTATAACAATAATGTACTGAAGACCAGACACTGCCATAAATATTTTACACATTTTCTCCTTTTGTTTTTTCTTAATTATTCCACTTTTTCAAATGAGAGAATAGTGGCAAGGAATAGTTTTTATAAATTGCCAAAGGTAGAATTGATAATGGAACTTAGATTTCAGCCCAGACCTTCTGACTCCAAATTTCCTGCGTTTAACCATTATCCAGAGACTGTGGCTTTAAAAGTTTCTTCTTCATGCCTGCCTGCCTTTTCATCTAATTTATCCTATCAAAAATAAATCAGTAGCTAACTTTCATTGAACACCTTATGCTAGGCATTGTACTTAATGCTTTACTTGCCTTAAGCAATAATCACAATAACCATGTAAGGTTTGTGCTATTACCCCAATTTAACAGATGAGAGAGAGGTTAAGTAACTAGCCTTACTGGAAAGTGATAGTGTAGCCTCCTTTGTGTTATTTATTAATCTTTACACTAGATGTTTTTCTTGTCTTCATAGGTGACTATGTATGCTGTATACATTGTCTGCCTCATTGTCTTAACTTAAAAACCATTAATTCAATTATTTTATCCAGGAGTGTATATTAAAATCAACTGGAGAAACAGTAAAGAAATACATATGATTAAGTTCAGCATCTCCGTGGGTGGGGTTCAGACGTCTGTGTGTGTGTGTGTGTGCGCGCGTGTGTGTTTAACAACTCCTCAGTGATCCTGGTGAGTGTTCTTGTTGGGAGTCACTGTTATAGATGACAGAGTACACAGTGAAGAGATAACCCCTTCATAGACTTAGTGTTCCTCTGTGCCAAAGAACAATGCTTCTCAAACTTTAATAAGCATCGTAAGAATTGGAGATTGTTAAAAACTTGCATTCCTGGGTCTGTCACCAAATTTGGATTTTTTTTTTAGATATTTACCTCTGGGTTAGGGCTCAGGAGTCTGATTTTTAATTTAATGGCTAGAAGAATCAAATGGTACCAACGCCTGATGCCTCTCTTATGGGCTTCTTAATGGATCAAAGCCAATGGCACATCCTTGGAAAGAGGTACAGTTCACGAAAGAGCTTACATCTTATGAGCTGAAACCTGGGTTTAAAATAATGATGCTGTTTTTCTTATAGCATTCTAACATTGGGCAAGTTCCTTACCTCTTTTGATCTTCTGTTTTCTGTTTTGGAAAGTGGGGATATTAAAACACATCATCGTACAGGGATACCATGTACTTAGAGGGTAATGAACGTACAGCATTGAATTTCTATGTGCATCTTCAAATGTCTTTTAGAATTGGGCAAGGTCATATTGGACTCTGAGTGGACATGATATATGACAGTTTTGAGCTGAAACGTTTAAGAGCTAATGTACAACCCTCCAGCTTTTTCTACCCTGCCACAGCTATGTGGAAGCTGATATTCCAGTGGCATAACTCCAAGATGCAAATGTCTGACATCTCTGATTCATTGCTTGGAAGGAAGCTTCCCTGGAGAGCTGCTGAAATTGCTGCATATTGAAATAATTTTATATTAAGTCACTGAGTTTTCAGTGCTTGTTCATTAGTGTAGCATATATACATAGACACACTGACATATTGCTTACTGGATACCAATAAGTACCTTCTCACAAATACTCCTAAGAGTCTATCTTCAAACTAAATTTATCCCCTCTTCCAAAACCTATCAATGTTATTGTTGAAGGTGCCCTACCTAGCTTTCCAAGCCAATGAAGGCAGTTATTTTCTGTTGTGTTTTCACTTCCTCCTCTGCACATCCAATTGGTTACTGTATTAGTCTTCTCAGGCTGCCATAACAAAATACCTCCAACTGAGCGGTTTAAACAAGAGAAATTTATTTTCTACAGTTCTGTAGTCTAGAAGTCCCAGATAAAGGTGCTGGCAATATTGGCAATATTGATTTCTGGTGAGGTTTTACTTCCTGGCTTGTAGGTGGCTGCCTTCTTGCTGTGTTCTTATATGGCTTTTCTTCTGTATGCACATGCATACAGAAAGGAGAGAGAGAGAGAGAGAGAGAGAGAGAGAGAGAGAGAGAGAAAGAAGAGATATATGATGCCTCTTCATATTTATTTATTTATTTATTTGAGACAGGGTCTTGCTCTGTTGCCCAGGCTAGAGTGCAGCGGTGTCAATTCAGCTCACTGCAACCTCCTCCCATGCTCAAATATTCCTCCCACCTCAGCCTCCTGTGTAGCTGGGACCACAAGTGCACACCACCACGTCCAACTATCTCCCTCTTCTGAACAGGATACCCAGTCCTATTAGATTAAGGCTTCAACTTCATGATCTCATTTGACCTCAATTACCTCCTTATAGGCCCTATCTCAAAATGTAGTCACATTGAGGGTTTGGGCTTCAACATATGAATTTGCGGAGGGAGATGCAATTCAGTCCATAATAGTTACCATGTCCCATATAGGCTACCAGCTAAAAACTCTTGAATGTTTGGTCATTTATTCTATCCTTATTGCTTTTTCGGATACTGCAATTTTTTTCTTTATAAAAGGATTATAAATGGAAAGTACATTTCATTCTCTTCCCTTCTAGGAGTCAGGCAATCCTTCTGGTTTTGTATGTATGTATTTTTTACACAAATGTTAATATGTTTGCTCTGCAAACATGCTTTTTTTTTTTCACTTAACAATGTAGTTTTTATATCCATGTAAGTACAATATAGAACCTTCTCATTCTATGTAGTGACTGTAAGTACTCCATTTACTAGATGTGAAAAGACTTTTAAAAATCTATCTTTCACCGATCAGCATTTACGCTGTTTCAATCTTTTCCTAGTATATGCTAAAATATAAAGTATAATTTTGAATAATGTGGTTTTTCATAGATATATCAGTATGATAAAATCCTGAAACTCCTACATAAAAAATTATGCATTTGTAATGTTGGAATGTTGGTCAATGTGGGTAAATGTCTGTACCATTTTGATTGGTTTCCTTGCAGCCAAACACTATTTCCTAATTTCCCTCTCTTTGCCACATTGGTATATGGGACTTTACAATGATTTTACATGTCCAATGGGTTTAAGCTCCTCTGTGCAGCAGGCAGAGCCCTTTATATTCTTTCCCCACTTCCCTTTCTACCCTTTATATTTTCTCATTCTTTACTTTCTGCTATATAAATGCAAACTGCTTATAGTTCCATGCCACCAATGCTGTTTGACTCCCATGTCCTAGCATACATATCATTTCCTTTCTCTGGAATGCTGCCCTTGGCACTTTTTGCTTATGGAATTCTTGTTTTACCTTTCAAAATCCGATTCAGACATCATTTCCCCTGAGTTTTACCTGCTTCTTACACCGTTTTCTGTTGTGGACTTATTAACCTGTGTTTCTGTGGCCAACAGTTAGCATAGTGTCTAGTGTCTGACAGGTCCTCAGATACTTTTTGCTCAAATTTGAAATTTTTATATACATCTTTAGCAAAATACCCTGAATTGTACTCTAACAAACTGCCTGTTTATTTTTCAATTGTGGGCTGAATATAGAGATTTATACTCTCATGTCTTAAAAGATACACATGAATATTTAGCAATTTGATCAGTGTAGGTAATCCACATTTGATAATTCAGCCACTGGTGTGGGTTTTATTTTGCTTGGGTTTCCTAATGTGGCTGTTCTCTTTGATTCAGTGTATAGCTTCCAAATACTACCTTTATTTTCTTGTGTACTTGGACTGGATTTATATTTTGTACTGAATTCATCTCTCCACAGTCATCGTTAATCTGAGGAGCATGCATTGTATTACATGCATCGATGAACTTCTTCATTCATTCCACTAACTTTTAATGAGCACCTACTTTGTGCCAGGCACTGCTCTTGGCACTAAGAAAAAAGACAAAATCCCCAACTTCATTATATACTAATGGGTAAAGACAGGCAATAAATAAACATAGAACAAAGTCACATGGGAGTAAGTAATGGGAAGAAAAATAAAACAGTTAAGGAATTATTAAATGGTGGAAAGGGGGCCTATTAATTTTAGAATTGTTAGTGAAGAACTTTCTAAGTAGGTGATATTTGAGCATTTCACTGAGTCAACGAAATGAGGGAATGGCTATGTAAAGATATGGAGAAGGTTCATTCCAGGCATTGGGTATAGCTAGTACAAGGCCCTGAAGAGGAAATGTGCTTGATGGGTTCTCAGAACTGCCAGAGTGTGAGACTAACTGGTGCAGGGTGAATGAAAGGAGAATGGAAGGAGGTAAAGTAAAAGGCAAGGAAGTGCAAGGTTGTGTAGGGCAGTATAGGTCCTGGTAGAAACTTAGGGTTCCTGTTTTTTTTTTTTTTTTAATCTGAGAAGGTTGTGAGGAGTAGGAGATTGGGGACATAAGGAGAATGTATACAAGACAATTGCACCTTTACAGAGAGAACACTGGTGAACAGCATAAAGTCATCTGTTCTGTAGGCTCTCATCTTCATAATTTCTGAAGAGACCATTTATAATTGCCAATAGAGTTTTAAAGAACAGAGTAAAGCATATAAATAAGCACAACTTAAAAATATTCTAAGTTTGAAAAGTCTGATTTGTAATGACTAATAATTAGTTCTACCTGTATTTTAAAACGCAGAAGTTTTTTATTAAAATAATTTTTGTGGGTGAATGCAGAAAATTTAATAAAGCATGCCTATATATGCTTTTGATTAGGTAGAAATTACAACGACAAAAAGAGCAGAATGTACAAAACCAAGAGAGAGTCTATTGTGTGAAGGGTCATTCAATGAAGAAGCTTCTGCACAGTCCTTTCAGGAAGTGTTAAGTCAATGGAGAACCAGAAATCATGATGACAAGAAACAGAATTTACACGCAGCAGAAAAAGGTATGGCTTTTCTTTTCTTTTCTTTTTTTTTTTTTTTTGAGACAGAGTCTCACTTTGTTGCCCAGGCTGGAGCGCAGTGGCGTGATCTTGGCTTACTGCAACCTCCGCCTTCCAGGTTCAAACAATTCTCCTGCCTCAGCCTTCTGAGTAGCTGGGATTACAGGTGTGTGGCACCATGCCGGGCATTTTTGCATTTTTAGTAGAGACGGGGTTTTGCCACGTTGGGCAGGCTGGTCTCGAGTTCCTGACCTCCTGACCCGCCTGCCTAGGCCTCCAAAAGTGCTGGGATTACAGACATGAGCCACTGGGCCCAGCCGGTATGGATATTTTTATAACACAAATGTTTTAAAATGAAGCTGACTTTAGTTTATTTACCTCCATTCTCTGTGAATATAAATGTGATGTTCCAAATCTATAAACACTGGGAAAGCAGTTTGCTGTAACTCCTCAAAGGAGCATCACTGTGTGATCATTGGTGAGTGGTTTAATATTCATCGGCCCTGAACTGGGCACTAGGGGGATTTGCATTTGTTTTCTATGTAAATTCAGACTGTCAAATGAATGGATAATTGGATTCTTTCAGTTCTTCTTCTAGTAGAAATTTTTGCCAGGACAACTATCGCTTTTTTTGAGCAGTAATTGTAACACATAAAACGGGAGAGTCTGTGAGATAAAGAAGAAATTTTTTTTTTTAGAATATTTGACTTAAAAATGCAATTTCAAGGACCACTGTGAACTTCAGGGGGAGAATTGATTTGTGTTCTCATTGTTTTTGTTTCTTTTTGAACTGCTTTTTGTTCTTTAATTTTTTTAAAACAGTTTCACTCCTACATTCTAGACATTGATGATCTGGATGACTGAACAGTATCTTTAAGTTTCCCAGTATGTCTTGAGGAAAACCACAAGTTTTTAAAGTATTCAATTTATTATTTTTATTACTCAGAATCTTGTAGTGTCTTCCATTTGCTTTTTATTTAATATAAAATGTTAGATAATAAATTTCAATCATGTATCTTACTTGCCAATTTTTCTATTTTTATTTCATTCTTTTTTTTTTTTTTTTTTTTTTTTTTGAGACGGAGTATCGCTCTGTCACCCAGGCTGGAGTGCAGTGGTCGGATCTCAGCTCACTGCAAGCTCTGCCTCCCGGGTTTACGCCATTCTCCTGCCTCAGCCTCCCAAGTAGCTGGGACTACAGGCGCCCGCCACTTCGCCCGGCTAATATTTTGTATTTTTTAGTAGAGACGGGGTTTCACCGTGTTAGGCAGGATGGTCTCGATCTCCTGACCTCGTGATCGGCCCGTCTCGGCCTCCCAAAGTGCTGGGATTACAGGCTTGAGCCACCGCGCCCGGCTTTTATTTCATTCTTTTCCAGCAGAGAAACTCTGCTGATTATTACTCTTTTATTACACCGTGTAATTTCTAATCTCAAAGTATCACACTTCATCTTCTAATTATAATTGAACTTTTAAATAAATTTTATTCAAGTATTTTTCTACATTTCTTTATTACACATCAATTTCACTGATATTTTTAAGACATTATTTGTATGGTCTCTTCTTAGTAGTTTATATCTCAGTATACACCTCATTTTTCATTGACTGTGTTATTTTATGTGCTTTATACTTACTACTTCACGCATTTTTTTACTTGTCAACCCTGAAAAGTACTAATTATTCTATAGGAATACCTCTTTGTCTACTTTGAAAGCCATAGTATTTAAAATAATACTGTACCGAGTTGAAAAGTCACCAGATCAGAAGTGCAACTCTTTTAAAATTTGTTCTCCATAATGGAAATAACCGTATGATAAAATAATGAATGCTTATTTTAAAAGACTTGCTTATAACAGAAAGTTACCAAGAAGAAAATGAAAACAGCTCAGTCTCATCATATAAAGAAAATCCATGTTAACATTTTGGTACGTGTTTTTCAATAAACATAGTTGTGTACACACACATGCTCACACAAAAACTGAGGTAACACTAAATACTATTAGTTAACTTGCATTTTCACTGAGATTCTGTAATGGGCAACTGGCCATCTAATAGAGATATACACAATCATTTGTAACTCTTGTAGAGTATTCCATATGGCATGATTTAATCAGACATTTATTGATGAATATTTTATTTCTAATTCCCAGTATTATAAAAGATACTATGATAGGCATCTTAGCTATTTGTGCACTTACAGCGTTACCTTAAAATAAATTTCTAAATATAGAAATGTTGTCTCAGTGACTTGTTTTATAAAATTTTAATGAATATTGTCAAACTGTCCTCCAAAAAGATTACTGTGTTGGTTGTACTCTCACTGGTAGGGTGTGACATGACTATTTTCCCATATTTTCTAGTTCTTTAACTTTAGCCAGTTTGGTTGACAATAAATTATTATCATTATCGCTGGCTTTTTACCATTATTTGTGAAATAGACACTATTGACTATTTTTTGTCACTACCTTTTGAGCTAATATTTTAAATACACCATATAGCTAAAGAGTCTCCTCCCAGCAAATATTATTAATTCATTTGCCTGTAGGTCTAGTTATCAACTTATTCACAAGCAAAGTAATCCAGGTCACCTCCCATCTTTATTTCTCGGGAATGTGCCATTGGTAAGGGAGAAAAGTGAATCACGGGCCAACTGCTTTATCTTCTTCCTCCTCCATCATCCTTCTATGTTTAGAGTTTATATCTCAAACACAGTAGCTCTTCTCTAACATCTAGACAGAAAAAACAAAGAATTATTTTTTCTTTTTTTTCCCTTTTAGCTCTGCTCTCAAGAAGTCTTGTTTCAAAATGAAAAGGGGAACTAATAATGGAGGCATTTCTTTTCTCTCATGACTTGCTCATGTCCTTAAGTGCTCTTTCAGTTCAAGGGATTCTAATCAGTGTTTTTCCAAACTTTTTCCAATTGCTTTCCTCAACACTGCTCTACTCTTTGGGAAGAATAGAAGTGGGATTTCTTACTTTATTTTTGTTTTAATTTGTTTCCGTTGCTGGCCTGTGGCTGTTTCTGGAAGTTAATCATTAAAGTCTACAGTATGAGGCCGGGACATCCTGTAGTCTTAGTTTATAAAAAAATGTTTTTCCCATCTCTATTTCCCTTGATTCTCCTACTTTTTTTTCCCCTTGTGATGTTCAGTTTGGAGACAGGAGGGATATGTGGGAGGGTGGAGAGACTAGTGATCCTGGATTTACACTGCTTTATTTCCCAGATATCTTCATCAGTTTTAAATATCTCTGAATAGTAATTTTAATTTAGTAGTGCTTCAGAAATATCTTAAACATCTGGAAGTAAATTACCACATAGATATAAATTTGTGAAGAAAATTGTCTCCTCCAGATGTCATTATGAGTTATTTATTTCCCATTTCTCATAATGTGTAAATATTATTTTCAGTGGCTATAATACTTTATATATCTGTGTGTTATACCTTTATATATGTGTTTATATAATGTACAATGAATGTTTGTATTTATAATTTTTATTTAAAAGAATGAGTTGCTTTAACAAACCTTCTGAATCATAAGATCCCTTCATTTCAAGAGATTGTTGAAGAAAACTATGTATCCAGTCACTTAATAAACTACCGATATTTAATACTTGTACATTATTTAAACCTTAATCTATTGATTGTATAGGTAAATATTAAAGCATATATGCCTCACAGATGATGAGTTCTACATCTTGAGAGAAGATATGGTAATTTGTAAACTTGCTTGTATTAATTATGCACATTGTGTTTATTTTTACAGACTCACTGGAAGAATGTGAAGTGCAGACTAATCTGAAAATTTGGAGAGAACCACTTAATATTGAAATTAAAGAAGATATTCTATCCTATATGGAAAAATTATGGCTTAAAAAACACAGGAGGTATTTTCTGGAATTGTAATACTATTAGGAAATATGAAAGTTATTTATGTTTCTTTCTTCTATGACATGCCTTCCTATAGCAATTTTATATGTATATTTCATCTTTGCATACATAATTTTAAAGCAAGATTAAATCCCTGTGAAGTTGCTGTTCCAATAAGAATTTTAATTCTATTTATGTATATGATGCATCATTAATTTAGATTTTTCCTTGATAAATGGAAATATGTATATGAGGAAAAGGCACAAATGCAGAAAATAATTTAAGAATAATAACAAAAATAATGTGATAAATGAAAGATTACTTAGAGAAGACACCAGTTTTTTCCATTAGCATTAACATTTGAGACTATAATTTTCAGAATCTAGTTTTAAATTAATTAAACCTTTTTCTAATTGTATTAATAATAATTAAATATACTTTATTCAAAGAGATGTCACCAGATACAATCATCTAGAAATTTTGGCAAAATACGGGTTATTTTTTCGTAGATCTGAAGTGAGGCCTGAGATTCTGTATTTCTGAATTTCTAATAGTTCCCAGGTGATAATGGTTGGATGAGGGTGGTCTTTTTTTGAGGTGCAAGGTGGTGGAGGAGCTCTCTAGAATTTGCTTGATAAGTGGTCATCACACCCTTCCTTCACCTTCAGTTATGCAAAACCATCTCCTGAGGTGGCCCATTCCATCTGTGAAAGAGATATTCATTGAACTGTAATCTGTTTCCAGCTCATTTCTAAACTTGGCTCTAATTCTACCTATTAAGCCCACACAGGTAAAATCTAATTTCTCTTCTCCATGGTGTCTCTTCAGATTTTTTAAATCAACCCTCATGTTTTCCGTAAAGCGTCTGCTAGATAGGTTAATACCTGCACCACCACTCACCTTCAACTGTTTTCAATGTGCTAGATTTTTTTATTTTGGATAATTTTGAAAAGAAGATATACAGATGGGTTTCAAAATAACACAAAGAATTCCTAAATAACATTCACTCAGCATTCTCTAATGGTAACATCTTACATAAACATAGTGCATATCAAAACCAGAAAATTGACATAGGGACAATATTATTGACAACTGTACATTTTACTTTAAATTTTATCATCAGTGTTTTCACTATTATCCTTACCACATTCCAGGATCAAGTCCAGGATTACACATTTTTTTTTTTTTGTCATATCGCCTTATCCATTACAGTTCTTCAGTCTTTCCCTGCCTTTCATGACCTTAACACTTTTGAAGAGTACTTGCCAGTGTTTCATAGAATGTACTAAATTTGGGCCTGTCTGATGTTTTTTCATAATTAGATTGAGGTTATACACTGTGAGGAAAAATACTATGGAGAATATGTGTCCTTCTCAGTGCGTGACCTTCTGGGATCATGATGTCAATATATCTTATTACAGATGATGTTAACCTTGATCACATAGTTAAGGTGGTGCTAAGTTTCTCCACTGTAAAATCACTACTTTACCTTTATAATTGATAAATATTTTACAGGAGATATATTTAGATGATACATCAACGCTGTTTTCCCTTAAACTTTCACTTCCTAATTTTAGAATTTGTGAGTGAATTTTGCCTGCAGCAGTTAGTACTGTCCTGCTCTATTGCTGATATTCTATTTCATTTTTTCCTTCTAAATTTATTAGTTGGAATTCTTAAAAGAAGTGTTCCTTCACCCACTTTTATTTATTTATTCTTTATTTATGTGAACTCATGAATATTTATTTTATTTTGGGGATTGATTTCTAATATTATTGTTATTTATCTTGCAACTCAAATTATTTCTGTTTTGGCCATTGTGGACTCTCTCGGGTTGACTCTTACATCCTTTTGACTTGTTGTCATTTTTTTTTTAGTTAGTTTGCTTTGAACATCTCTTTTTTTCCGGAACTCAAGATGTATTTTCTCTTCCCCAGCCAAGGAATTGTTTTTCCAAAAAATACTGATTCCCTTTATTGGGGAATTGTGTTCAGAAACAAAGATCTGGACTCCAGGTGTGGTCATTACTATTCTGGTACTTCTAGGCCTTCTCAGAGGAAGAAACAAGGAAGTACACACACACACACATATACACACACAAATCCACATACACACATATAAATTTTTTTCTGTATCTATCCATCTGGATATCTATTAAAGTAACATGCATTCACACTCAGGCATTCCGAATCCAAACCAGCATCACATGGTTCATTTCCATTCTCCCTTTGCTTATTTGACAAATTTCTTTCACCTACAGTGAGAAACTTGGCTTTCATTATCTATAATATATTTATTAATTAACCCTAAATATATATATATATATATATATATGTATTCATACTTACAGTAGTTTCAGAATCACTAATATCACTGAGAGAAATGAGGGACAATTAGTTTCAAAATTATTAATAATATCACTGAAATAAATGAATTTTCCACCTAGACTAGAGTCTTTTTGTGTCATGCTTTCTGTCTGTAGCCTATGGTATCTAGGCCAAACTATGTTTTGCTCATCACTTTGGCCACAGTGCTCATTTATTTCTCACCTCCTTTAAGGTTGGTATGACTTTCATTGGGTTCTGCCCGTATCCTCACTGATTTTTAAAATTTAAATAAACTTGTGGTGTACAGTTCTATGGGTTTTTACCACTGCATAAAGTAATGTGTCTACCGTAGTACCCCCGCCCCCGCAAAAACCAAAACCAGTTTCACAACCACAAAAATTACCTTGAGCTTCCTCTTTCTCCTCTTCCCTTTCTTAGTCCATAACGGCTTTCATCTGTTGTCCACCCTTACAAATATGCCTTTTTTTGAAGGTCATATAAATGAAATCATACAGTGTCTGTCCTTTCATGTCCTTCACTTAGCAGAATGCATTTAAGATTCATTCATGTTCTTGTATGAATCAATATTTCTTCTGGCTGGTTTCCAGTTTTTGGCAATTATCGCTAGGTCCTTTAAAATATTTTTGTAACAGGTTTTTCTTGAATATAGGTTATTAATTCTCTGGGTAAATACCTGGGACTGTGATAGGTGGGCTATATAGTAAGTGCATGTTTATTTTTATAAGAAACTGCCAAACTCTTTTCTAAATTGACTGTCCATTTTGCATTTGCTCCAGCAGTGTATGAGAGTTCCGGTTGCTCCAAATCCTTGTCAACACTTGGTATTTTCAGTTTTTTTTTTCTTTTGGTTGACATTTTAATAAGGTGTGTAGTTGTATCTCATTGTAGTAGCTTACATGGCAGAAGTTTAAGCTAATTCATTTATAACTAATGTCCAGGCTGTATGTATTTTTTAAAAGTATGATGCCCATCATAGATCTTCAGGCTATTTTTCTTTGCAGGGATACTGTGGTAGACATATGACTTTATGCATTGGTAAAAATCCACAGAACTTTACACCACAAATTTATTCAAATTTTCAAAGTCAATAAGGATATGTGTAATAGTAGTGTGTATCTGTTAATTGCCTTTTTCTAATTTAGCAATTAGTATATAAATGTAATTCCAGAGTCACTTGTCATTTCTGGTGGCTACCTTTCAATGTTGGGTCATTTTGGGTTTCTTATATAGTAAAAGAAGCACAATTTTGTTATTAAGTGACAACTGTCATTTGAGCTTGAACACATACAAGAAAGTTTCATCACAGTCACATCAAGGTCCTGAGCTGTGCTCAATGCTGCGTCTTGGCCAGTTTCCTTAGCAGAAAAGAATACTTAGTGAATATTTTCATGTTCACTAGGGTCTTATTTACATGGTTATTTTTAATGGTAATCTTTTTTTTTGAGCTAATACTTTATGTCTTGATTATAAATGTCAATGTAGGGCAATCTATTTGCAATTCACAGGTTTCTAATGCATTTCTGATGTTTTGCTTCAGAAAAGTTTCTCATGTAAATAACCATGATCATGATTTTGACTTTACTTTTGCCTATTGCTGTGTTTTATATAGTAGGCTTATAAATATATGTTCTATTGCTTTTTTAATATTTTACTGATTTGGACAGCAAAAGTTTTTAAAAATTTTACCTGCAATCAATACAGAAGTATTGATAGACCTTTTATCCCCTAGCTTTATTGAGGTATAAATAACAAATAAAAATCATATATATTTAAGGTTTACAATGCAATATTTTGATATATGCATACATTGCACAATAATACCTTAATTAAGCTAATATATTCATAATTTCAGTTTTTTGTGTGTGACACTTAAGACCTACTATTAGCTATAGTTATTATGCTGTACATTAGATATCCAGACTTCATTCATCCTGTGTAACTGGAACTTTATAACTTTTGCCCAACATGTTTCCATTTCTCCCAACCTCCAGCCCCTGGCAACCACCATTCTACTCTCTACTTTTGAGTTTAACTTTTATATCAGTGAGATCATGCAATATTTGTCTTTCTGTGTCTGGCCTATTTTACATAACATAATGTTCTCTAAGATATGGCAACAACCTAAATATTCATCAATGGATGGATAGATTAAAAATATCATATATGTATAATGGAATATTATTGGGTCTTAAAAAGAAGAAAATCCTACCATTTGTAACAATGTAAAAGTGTTGATAGATCTTAGTAGCAACACCTAGAGTGGATCTTTTAGATATGGGAAAGCTTAAGAAGGAGTGCAGAAGTTTTGGATTAAGAATATTTTAAAGACAGATGTTAGCAACTAGCTGATATTCTGATTCCAGTTCCCTTACTCTTTTCATTGTGTGTACTTCTCAAGTCTAGCTAATCATCAGTAGCAGCTGGGGGAAGCTTTTACACTACTGATTCCTGGATACCAGAATGAACTAAAAATTAGTGTCTCTAAGAATAGGTGTGAGACCTAGCATAAAAAAAAAAAGTATTCCTTGGTGATTTGGATGGAAACAGCCTAACACTGATTCATATAATAGATTTAGAACCACTCATCACACATTTAACCAACTGAAAGGGTCAATGCTCAAAAAATATTTGCTAAATTCTAAAAGAGGAAACTATGGTGAAGTAAATGCTATCTGAAATGTATTTTATCATTTATTTATGTGACATCATCTTTAAAAAAAAAAAAAAAAAGCACTGGTGCCAGGGTTTGAATATCCAGAATCCAGGATTAGTTCTCTGGCTAACTAGTTGTTTATTTCTGGGAAAATATCACTTCAATTCTTGTGGCCCAAGTTTTCTCATTTGCAAAATATCGAGTTTAGAACAAACAATTTATATGACCCTGTAAACTCCAATAATTCATTATCTAGTTTCTATAAGTCTTTGGTTCAGGGATTTTATGAAGCAAAAAACTTCATAAAGAAAGAATATCTAAATAACAGTATATTTATGTATATGTATGATGAATTTTAGTTTGGTAGATACATGTCAAATTGGAAAGAGGTTTCTTGTAGATGGATGCTAGTTTGTCTTTGACATAACTCAATATTTTCATCTGTCACCAAATTAAATTATGGATGTAGGGTGCCATACTCATCAAATTTGTTAAGACACAAAGTTAAATAATATATAAATATTGTATAGTCATCTGCCAAGACCAGCTCAGTTGAGGAGACCCTAACCCAGCAGCGCTAGAGGAATTAAAGACACACACACACAGAAATATAGAGGTGTGAAGTGGGGAATCAGGGGTCTCACAGCCTTCAGAGCTGAGAGCCCCGAACAGAGATTTACCCACATGTTTATTAACAGCAGACCAGTCATTAGCATCGTTTCTATAGATATTAAGTTAACTAAAAGTATCCCTTATGGGAAATGAAGGAATGGGCCGAATTAATTGCAGCAGGAACACACCCTTAAGACACAGATCGCTCATGCTTTTGTTTGCGGCTTAAGAATGCCTTTAAGTGGTTTTCCGCCCTGGGCGGGGCAGTTGTTCCTTGCCTTCATTCCCGTAAACCCACAACCTTCCAACTTGGGCGTTAGGGCCATTAAGAACATGTCATAGTGCTGCAGAGATTTCGTTTATGGCCAGTTTGGGGGGCTTGCTCCCAAAAGTCATCTTATATATACGTTACCTATATTGGGAAAACACAGATAACCACAGACTACCAGAAGATTATCAAAATTTTAATGCCTTTAAAGTTGCAGAAGAGGCATTATAAAGGAAGTACGTGGTTAAGAACATGGTCTTTGGGAAGCAGATTACTTGAGTTCATATTCCTCCTCTGCATTCACTACCTTAATGACTCAACAAGTTGGTACACCACTTTGTGTCTCCGTTTCATCCTCCATAAAATTAAGATTATATTAGTGCCTGTTTAATATCTAATAAAATTTAATGTACCAAAATTTGTTAGAATGAAGCCTGGTATATTTAACATTTTGTATCCCATATTAACTACAAATATCATTAAGAAGGCTCTGCTTTTTACATGAGGACTTCATGAATTTGCGTGGTATGGAAGGGCTGTGCAACTACTCATATTCTTGGCTAAAAAGTGACCCTTCTCTCCAGTAATGTGGTTATATACTATGAAACCAAATATACACTCTTGACCTCTGTGAATTCCTGGGCTTCATTGCCTTCCATATGAAATGGGCTGCATCAGTCTTCACTGTTAATTAAGTAATAGATAACACAGCCTGAACACCTTACATTTTTATTGTAAGAGCCTGTTATCACCCTGCTGTTATGATGGAAGTTTAGACAAATGCCTTCAGGTTCCCTTAGAACTCATCAACACAATGCCAAGACTGTGAACTAAAACTCATATTTATAAATTAGGTTTTTAAGTAGCATGGTGTTTTTAATGGACTCCATGTGGCTTTTGAGAGAACACTGACTTGTAGCATAACTTTGATTTTTAGCTTAAACAAAACTCAGTAGGATATGCAATTTAAAAATCTTCTGTGATGTCAAGTTGATTTACACAGGTTTTTCTAGTACATTAAGATTCTGTTATACAACTGTACTTCTCTTTGAATTAAAGGTACAGTTATGGTTTCATCATTAATTTTGTATACTCACGCATTTGATAAATAAATCAAGAGCTTGTCTGGGAAAGTTTCAGGTAATATATTTCAGTCTCTTAATTGCTTTTTCTTATTTTGTAGAACACCACAAGAACAACTTTTTAATCTGCTACCAGATACATTCCCACATCCATGTGAAACCACTGGTGATGTACAGTGTTCTCAAAATGAAAATGATGAAGATAGTGAAGGTTAGTTCATACTTGATTAGATATTTTTAAAATGTATTATTTCAAATTATATACAATAAGCATTAATCAGAATCTGCTTTTGGTTTTCTTTAATATATTATTCTCAGTTGTACCATGTAATCTTTTATCTTTAGATTAAAATCATGTAGACTCACTTCTTTCCCTTTCCCTGGATATACTTTGCCTTGATTTAGATGGTTTCATTTAAAAATGGAATGCTAATAAATGTGTATTTCACTTGAACTGGGAAAATTGGCAGTATCTGTATTTTTGTGTAGATATACATGAGAACACTCTTCTTTTTTGGTGGCTATCTTATTTGAAGAAATTGTAAAGTAAGATATATTCTTTGATGATATTATTTGTGAATCTTATTTCCTAGGTGAGGAGACCAAAGTACAACACACAGCTCTTTTATTGCCAGTAGAAACATTAAACATAGGGAGACCTGAACCATCTCTAAAAATAGTTGAACTGGATGATGTAAGTGCATAAGTGCATAATGACCATTCATGCTTTTTAGCAGGGAATTCATAATGTATAGTTACATCTGCATATTATTTTCAATAAGATTTCTCAAATAACTAATATAGCTTAATAGGAAATTTACAGGTGTTTGAGTTCAAATGTGCTTATGAGAATAAAACAATATTCTGAATGTAAAGAGTAAATTTGTGAGCTAAACTGGTGTTGTCACTTTTTTTGAATGAATGTAGTATGGGAGTTAAGAAGACATTACACTATTTTAACTTATATAAATGTAGTGTGATATTTTGTTAGTTTAGTTCTATATGTTATCGGGTTTTTTAAACAAATATCAGTCTCATTACATGGTACCTATTAAAATTTAAGTGTAAATTTAGTTTCTTGAATGTCATTTAATATTATTTTCTGTTTATAGGTAGAAATAGTGTTTAAGACTTAAGAAGTTCAGTAAAATAACTTGAACATGACTTGACCATATATATAGAAGACACCAATAGAATCAACTAGAGCTAGGACCCAGTCAGAGTTAGAGCTCTGGACTGAAGGTTTAGGGTATGATACACTCAGTGCATTTCTGACTTTCTAGTAATATAGTAGTTGAATGTGCCACTTGTCCTAGATATTTCTCTTACTGTGGTTGTTACAGAAAAAGACTAGAACAGAGAACTTACCTCTTTTAAATACTGCTTTCTTCCTTTCTTAGGTTGAAAGCTTCTGCTATTTTTGTTCTTTGTGTTTTTTGGCTAGCAACATTTTTATTTCTCCTCTGGATAAATTTGAGAGACTGGACAAAAACACACACACTACATACATGTGGGCATGCCATTCATTACATTGTTGATACACAGAGTAAGTTTATGATGAGCCAGTCAGAGAACTGAAAACCTCCTAGTCACTAATCCACTTGGCAGATAATAGTTACATATTTAAATAGAAGTTATTATTGTTGGGTTGGGGTATTACAATAGTGATAAAGTAATTGACATATCAACCAAATGTTAGTTGAATTTGTTTAGTTCTCCTGGAACTTACGTGTTATAAAATATAATTAGAGCTCTCATAACATCATTTGTTGGAAAAACGTACTCTCAATATCACCCATAAGTAAGTTGGTTAATGTGTAATAAATTTTTGTGAACTTACTAATATTATATAACTTTAATTTAATAAGACTTATGAAGAGGAATTTGAAGAACCAGAAAATATTGTGCCTTACAAAGTTGAATTAGCTGATGCAGACAATCAACCAAGGTAAAGTCTTTCTAATTAACTTTGTGTGCATATTGAGCCCCTTCCTGACACACACACAAAATCAACTGTCTTTTTAAATGTGAAATTTGTGGTGCCAAAAAACATGTGACATTAATGTTAGAGTATATTTTACTTAACCCATGCTTAAATTTGTATATAATATTGCTAATATTTAATAACATTCAGCAATTAGAAAACTGTCTAAGTGATAGGTTTGTACTCTTAATATTTGGATTATTAAATAAATTCTTCTGAAGTTAAGGGTTGTTATCCTCTGAAATGGTTGATTAACTTTGTTATATTTCATATGAGCTTTGTTCTTTTCTCCAAAGATACTCTGGTTTTTCTTCAGTTTTCTATGAACCCTAAATAAAATGTTTTATAAATGATTAGACTGAGGGACTAAAAGAGCTCCTGTACTATAAATTACTTCGTAGGCAGATTTTAATGTATAATTAAGTAAATGAAGTGTAATGGTTCACTTTGTAATTGTGTTGGAGAATTTTCTCATTTCCAAATGAAAAATAGTATCTAACTGTATCTGTTAGTGATATTAAAACAGTCCTTTTTTGTTGTCGAAACTGTAGGATTTGTAAACGGTGGAATGAAATTCCTGTCAAGTAACCCCTCTACTGATTCTTTATTCAGATCAACTTAGGCCCCTGTCAGTATTTTGCAATAGCTATGGGCCTGAGTGATTCCCCTGAACAGAAAAAGCCAGTGTTTAGACACACAGTACCAGCGATCCAGCAGCAAATCTGCTTTTGGAAGTAGAGTTTTTGCAGGAGAAAACTTTCTGTTCAGCATATAAGAGGTTTATATCCCCCACTCAATCTCCAAGGAAATGAATGGCATTTCTGTTCTCTAATTTGATTCTTTCATATATCTTATCACATGTTTTGCTTTGACTCCTGTGTAAGGTGTTAGAGAAGGCAGAGAAAGTTACTCATCATGGTTTGGCAGTAGTTTTACAGCTTTGGTTTGGAGGTGCCCACAGAACTACATTAATTTTATCTCTCTCCTGGGGATCATGAGTGACACAAGAGGGCCTTTTTGGTTGAGTATAATCCATAAGTTTTATGATGCTGTTCTGTAGAGCTTATATAAATATTAGATATTATTAAATATATTATTCAGTTCATAAGGAATGTTATTTAAATTGTAACTATGCATATAGATAGTAATCATTATTCAAATTTGAAACCTAAATATCACATGCTGCTTTTAAACTCATATCTCATTGATGAACAAATAATATGTTTATCTAGTAGTAAAGCCTTGATTTCATCAGATTTTAATGAGCTTGAAAGATAACACTCCCTTTTTAGAAGAAAATGTAAGAAATCAAACTTATTTCGAGATATTTTGGAAAACAAACTTTCAACTGAAATTTTGCAGTTAAATCAGATTTGGTCCAGTTGCCTATCCCTCTTAAATCCATAATGTTATTAGTTACTTACAGTTGAGAATGTATTCACAGTAAGGTTAAAATAAATATTAAATTAATGTAAATAACCCTGTTCTATTAAGGTTTTACTATATTTGTTTTAATGACCTGGGACTTTAAAAATTTTCTTTTTGAAACATTTTTTCAATTCTATTATTTTGTTTGTCCCTACATGTGAAAGTTGTGCTTTTCATGATTATCAGAAGAATAGCTTTCTATATGAAAATGACGTCCATCAACATCATGTTTTCCATAAGGGAAAGAGACACTTCTTAAATCTTTGTCTGAGAAACAGCTCTACTTATTACAAAGATAATTCAAAAGGTAACATTTTTCTTGTTGCTAAATATTATTAACAGTGCATGTTGGTAATTTACTACTGCAGTCTATAAAAGCTTTGGTATGCTGCTCATTTTGAAGCCAAAAAAAGCTCAGTACTAAAATGAAAATTGGTTGAAAATATAATTTTCTAGTAAATATGCAATTTAGTCAATGGACAACAGTGTTTGTATGTGTAAGAAAAATCAGCCAGTATAGGGTACTCTAAAAGTTATTATAGACTCAGCTAGCATTTAAAAGATTACATAGAAGGCCTTTTAGTGACAAAAGTCTGACTGGCACCCTCTTACCCTCACTTGCACTAAATATTTTCCGAAAATGGGCCGGGCGCGGTGGCTTATGCCTATAATCCCAGCACTTTGGGAGGCCGAGGCAGGTGGATCACAAGGTCAGGAGATCGAGACCATCCTGGCTAACACGGTGAAACCCCATCTCTACTAAAAGTACAAAAAATTAGCCAGGTGTGGCGGACGCCTGTAGTCCCGGCTACTCGGGAGGCTGAGGCAGGAGAGTGGCGTGAACCCAGGGAGGCAGAGCTTGCAGTGAGCCGAGATTGAACCACTGCACTCCAGCCTGGGCAACAGAGGGAGACTCCTTCTCAAAAAAAAAAATGTGTGTGTATATATATATATATATATTATTTTTTTCTAAAAATATTCAGATCTGATATAAAGTTTCACAAGAGATAAATGAAAATAAAAGAAATCACTAGCTGGGTGTGGTGACTCACGCCTGTAATCCCAACATTTTGGGAGGCTGAGGCAGGTGGATCACCTGAAGTCAGGAGTTCGAGACCAGCCTGGCCAACATGGCAAAACCCCATCTCTACTAAAAAAAAAAAAAAAAAAAAAAAAAAAAAAATTAGCTGGGCATGGTGGCAGGCGCCTGTAATCTCAGCTACTCAAAAGCCTGAGGCAGGAGAATCACTTGAGCCCAGGAGGCAGAGATTGCAGTGAGCCAAGATCACATCACTGCACTCCAGCCTAGGCGAGAAGAGCAAAACTCCGTCTGAAACAAAATAAAACAAAACAAATAATCGTGCTTATATATCTATGATACTGTTACTAGTAGTTCCCTAGGTACCTATAGATTAGAATGATGTGTGCATATGTGTGGTTTCAATTTCCAGATTGTGAGATCATTTAAAGAGAGTCACAGCAAAGTATCCTGGCCTAGGAGTCAGATTTTGTTTCCATTTTTGCCTTTAAATTACTGTCTGACCTTGAACGTGTCACTTACTTGCTTAGGCTTCATTTTCCTAAGCAAAAATGTAGGAACTAGATAATTTTCAAACCTCCTTTTAACTATTAGATCTGATCTACCTAGAATTTTAAGGAAAATTAATAAATATATCATATGTGAAGATAAGATTTTTGAGAGATATCAGAGGGCATATCTGAAATAAATAGTTGTAAAACTGATGATTACTTTCTGATTGGGCAGCAGAAGATAGAAAGCAGTGGTAGATGTGTGGTAATCCTGCTGGTCTTGACATTTTCAAATACTAAACCACTAAATTATTATGGCCAAATATGAACTCCAACCACATGGGAATTTAGGACTTTACAGTACTCCAATCTTTTACTGAAGATGAGTATAGTTTGATCAAGCTAGTGCATGGTGTTTCTGTTGCCTCTGAGAAAATGATGCACATAAATGCCCATGTAATTGTCATTTTAAAGACACATTTTTGAAATGTTTACTTTTTAGAGCAGTTTTAGGTTCACAGCAAAATTGAGCAGAAAGTACCGAGAGTTCCTGTATACCCTTTGCTCCATGCACATACATAGCCTCCCCCATTATCAACTTCTGCAACCAGACCGGTACATTTGCTACAATGGATGAATCTACTTTGATACATTATTGTCACTCAATGTCCATAGTTTACATTAGAGTTCACTCTTGGTATTGTACATGCTATGAGTTTGGACAAATGTATAATGTGATATGTATTTACCACTTATAGTATCATACAGAATACCTTCTTGTCCTAAGAATTATCTGTGCCCTACCTGTTTATCCCTCTCTCTGACCAACTCCTGACAACCAGTGAGTTTTTTTACTGTCCTCATAGTTTTGCTTTTTTAGAATGTCATATAGTTAGAATCATACAGTACATATCTTTAATAATTGGATTCTTTATCTTAGTAATATGCATTTGAGGTTTCGCCATGTCTTTTTGTGACTTGATCTCTAATTTCTTTTAGTGCTAAATAATATTCAATTGTATGGATGTATAATAGTTTATTTATCCATTCACCTATTGAAGAACATTTTGGTTGTTCCAAGCTTTAGCAATTATGAACAAAACTACTATAAATATTCATGTATGGGTTTTGATTGGGACTTAAGTTTTCAATTTATTTGGGTAAATACCAAGGAGCATAACTATGGGATCATATGGTATAGATATGTTTAGTTTTGTTTTAATAATTGCCAAACTATCTTACCAAAGTGGCTGTACTATTTTACATTCCCACCAGCAATTAATGAAAGTTACTGTTGCTCCATATCCTCACCATCATCTGGTGTCAGTATTTCAGATTTTTTCCATTCTAGCAATTGTGTAGTGTTATTTCATTGTTCTTTTTTTAAATTTGCAATTATCTGTTGACATATGATATCGAGAATCTTTTAACATGCTTATTTGCCAACTGTGTAACTTTGTTAAAATATCTGTTCAGGTTTTTAGCTAATGTTTTGATTGGGTTGTTTATTTTGTTATTGTTGAGGCTTAAGAGTTTTTTGTATCTTTTGCATAACACTCTTTTATCACGTATCTTTTCCAAATATTTTCTTTCAATGTATGGATTGCCCTTTTATTCTCTGGACTATTTTTCACAGAGTATAAGTTTTTATTTTAATAAAGTTTAGCTTATCAATTTTTTCTTTGATGTTGTATCTAGAAAGTTATTGTCATATCCAATGTCATCTATGTTTTATCCTATCCTATCTTTTGAGAGATTCATAGTTTTGCATTTTTATATTCAAGTGTGCAATCTATTTTGAGTTAATTTTTGTGATGGTGCAAGGTCTGTGTCTGTAAGTATTGTTTCACATGTGGATATCTAGTTGTTCCAGAATCATTTGCTTAACAGATTATATTTTCTTTGTTGTATTGCCTTTTTTCCTCTGGCAAAGATCAGTTGACAATATTTATATAGGTCTACTCAGGACTCTCTGTTCTGTTTCATTTACCTATTTGTCTACATGTATTCCAATACCACACACTCTCTTGATTGTTATAGATTTATAGTGATATTGATGTGAGGTAGTATCAAGTCTTCTGACTTAGCTCTTCTTCGATATTGTGTTCACTATCCTGGGTCATTTGATTCTCTATAAAAAGTCAGGAATTTTGATTGGGTTTGCAATGAATCTATAGATCAAGTTTGGAAATTATACCTTGACAATATTAAATCTTCCCATTCATGAACATGGAATATTTCTCTATTTATTTAGAATTTTGATTTCTTTAATCAGAATTTATAGAATTCCTCATATAGATCTTGTACATAATTTTTATATTTATATCTATGACATGGCTTGGCTCTGTGCTCCCAACCAAATCTCATCTCAAATTGTAATCCCCATGTGTCGAGGGAGGGACCTGGTGGGAGGTGATTGGATCATAGGAGTGATTTCCCCCATGTTGTTCTCATGATAGTGAGTGAGTTCTCATGAGCTCTGATGATTTAAAAGTGTGTGACAGATCCTCAGCCCTTGCCAACATGTAAGACATGCCTTGCTTCCCTTTCACCTTCTACCATGATTATAAGGCTCCTACGACCTCCCAGCCATGTGGAACTGTGAGTCAATTAAGCCTCTCTTCTTAATAAACTACCCAGTCTTAGGTAGTTCTTTATAGCAGTTCTAAAATGTACTAATACAGAAAATTGGTAACAGAAAAGTGAAGTACTGCTGTAAAGATACCTGAAAATGTGGAACTGACTTTAGAACTTAGTAACAGGCAGAGGTTGGAACATTTTGGAGGGCTCAAAAGAAGAAAAGAAGATGTGGGGAAGCTTGGGACTTCCTAGAGACTTGTTGAATTGCTTTGACCGAAATACTGATAGTGATAATGGACAATGAAGTCTAGGTTGAGATGGTTATGGATGGAAATAAGGAACTTATTAGGAGCTGAAGTAACAGTCACTTTTAATATGCTTTAGCAAAGAGACTGGCAGCATTTTGCCTCCCTCTTCCACCTAGACATCTGTGGAATTTGAACTTCAGAGTGATGATTTACAGCATCTGGCAGAAGAAATTTCTAAGCAGCAAAAAAAAAAGCATTCAAGAAGTGACCTGGCTGTTTCAAAAAGCATATAGTCGTATGCATTCACAAAAAAATGGTATGAAATTGGAACTTATGTTTAAAAGGGAAACAGAGCACAAAAGTTTGGAAAATTTGAAGCCTGACCATGTGGTAGAAAAGAAACACCCATTCTCTGGGGAGAAATTTGAGCCACAAGCTGCAGAAATTTACATAAATGAAGAGGAACCAAATATTGATTGCTAAGACAATGGGGAAAATGTCTCTAGGGCATTCCTGAGATCCGCACAGCATTCACTCCCATTACAGGCCTGTATACCTGGAAAGGAAAAATGGTTTCATGGGCCAGGCCTAGGGCCCCACTGCTCTGTTCACCCATGTCCCAGTGGCTCCAAGTGCAGTCAGTGTTAAAACGGGCCAAGATACAGCTTGGGCCTTGGATTCAGAGGGTGCAAGCCCCAAGCCTTGGTGGCTTCCACATGGTGTTGGGCCTGCGAGTCACAGAAAATAAGACTTGAGGTTTGGAAACCTCTGTCTAGATATCAGAGAATGCACAGAAATGCCTAAATGTCCAGGTAGACGTCTGTTGCAGAGGCAGAGCACTCATGGAGAACCTCCACTAGAGCAGTGCAAAGGGGAAATGTGTGGTAGGAACCTGCACACAGAGTAACCACTGGCGCACTGCCTAGTGCAGCTGTGAGAAGAGGGCCACCATCCTCCAGACCACAGAATGGTAGATCCACTGACGGCTTGCACCATGCAAGCCAGTGATGTTAGACAGCAAGTTTTATTAAAGTAGCAGTGTATAGCAGCAGCAAAGGCAGTGTTCCTTTTGGAACAGGTTTACCCCATAAGCACTGTACCCAGAGTAGCATCTCAGAGGTGGCTCTGCAGTAATATTTTTAGCTACTTTTAATTACATGCAGTTTAAAAGATGAGTTATTAGGAAATTTCTAGAAAAGGAGTGGCAACTTCTGGGTCATCAGGTTGTTGCTGGGGAAACAGGTGGTAACTTGCAGATGTTGCCATAGCAGTGGTAAGCTGACATGTCACTGGTAGGCATGCCTTTTTTTTTAACATTTAAGTTCAGAGTGTGTAGGTTTGTTGTGTAGTTAAACTTGTGTCACAAGGATTTGTTGTAGATGTTATTTCATCATCCATTTATTAAGCCTTGTACCCATTATTTTTCCTGCTCCTCTCCCACCTATCACCCTCCACCCTTCAATAGGCCCCAGTGTGTGTTGTTCCCTCTAAAGTGTCCATGCGTTCTCACCATTTAGCTTCCTCTTATAAATCATAAACTAGTGCTTAGTTTTCTGTTCTTTTGTTAGTTTGCTAAGGATAATGGCCTCCAGCTCTATCCATGTCCATGCAAAGTACATGATTTTGTTTTTCTTCATAGTATTCCATGGTATATATGTACCACATTTTCTTTATCCAGTCTGTCATTAATGAGCAGTTGGACTGATTCCATATCTGTGCTATTGTAAATAGTACTGCATTGAACATACATGTATGTGTATCTTTATAATAGAATGATTTATATTCCTTTGGGTATATACCCAGTAATGAGATTGCTGGGTTGAATGCTATTTCTGTCTTTACGTCTTTGAGAAATCACTGCACTGTCTTCCACAATGGTTGAACTAATTTACACTCCCACCAACAGTGTATAAGTGTTCCTTTCTCTCCACAACCTCACCAGCATCTGTTATTTTATTTTTTACTTTTTAATAATATCCATTCTGACTGGTGTGAGATGGTGTCTCACTGTGGTTTTGATTTGCATTTCTCTAATGATCAGTGATGTTGAGCTTTTTCTCATAGGATTGTTGGCCACATGTATGTCCCTTTTACAAAAGTGTCTGCTCATGTCTTTGCCCACTTTTTATTGAGGTTGATTTTTTCTTGTAAATTTCTTTAAGTTCCTTATAGAAGCTGGCTCTTAAACCTTTGTTAAATTCATAGTTTGCAAAAGTTTTCCCCCATTCTGTAGTTTGTCTGTTTACTCTCTTGATAGTTTCTTTCACTGTACAGAAGCTCTTTAGTTTAATTGGATCCTATTTGTCAATTTTTGCTTTGCTGCTGTTGCTTTTGGCATCTTTGTCATGAAATCTTTGCCTGTGCCTATGTCCTGAATGGTTTTGCCTAGATTGTCTTCCAGGGTTTTCATAGTTTTGAGATTTGCATTTACGTATTTAATCTATCTTGAGTTAATTTTTGTATATGGTGTAAGGAAGGGGTCCAGCTTCTATCTTCAGCATATGGCTAGCCAGTTATCCCACCATCATTTTTTGAATAGAAAATCCTTTCCCCATTGCTTGTTTTTCTCGGGTTTGTTGAAGATCAGATAGTTTTAGGTGTGTGGTCTATTTTCTGGGTTTTCTATTCTGTTCCATTGCTCTACGTGTCTGTTTTTGTACCAGTACCATGCTATTTTGGTAACTGTAACTCTTCAGTATAGTTTGAAGTTGGGTAGCATGATGCCTCCAGTTTTGCTCTTTTTGCTTAGGATTGCCTTAGCTATTGGAGCTCTTTTGGCTTGACTGTCTTTGGTGTATAGGAATGTTAGTGAGTTTTGCACATTGATTTTGTATTCTGAGACTTTGCCAAAGTTATCAGCTTAAGAAGCTTCTGGGCTCAAATTATCGGGTTTTCTGGATTTAGCATCATGTAGCCTGCAAACAGTGATACTTCCTCTCCTACTATTTGGATTCCCTTTATTTCTTTCTCTTTCCTGGTTACCCTTGCTAGGACTTCCAGTATTATGTTGAATAGGAGTTGTGAGAGATGGCATCCTCATTTGTGCAGGTTTTCAAGGGGGAATACTTTTGTCCTTTCAGTATGATGTTGTCTCTGGGTTTGTTATATATGGTTCTTATTATCTTTAAGTATGTTCCTTCAATACCTAGTTTATTGAGAGATTTTAACATGAATGAATGTTGAATTTTGTCAAAAGCCTTTTCTGCACCTATGTGGGCATGTCTTATGGAGAGAGGTACTTTTGACTTCCCTGTTTCCACTAGTCTTCAATCTGGTCTGGAGCCCAGACCCTGCCTCTGTGGTCAAGTCCTGCCTTTTACTTCAGTTGTAGACATTTTAATATAGGAAATGGCATTTTTTTCTCCCCCTAAATTGGATAATTTCCATTCAGGTTTAAGAGGGAAGAACAACATTATTGTGGGAGTTTTATTGTATTGAATAGATTTTATAAAGGTTTTCTTCAAAGATGTTTCTCTGAAACAGAGATTATTTTATTTCTCCCAATATATATGCTATCAAAGAGGTAGCAGAAGTTGAAAGAAGTTCAAAATACTATCTGAAATTGTCGAGTTATATAAACATTTGATTGCAACAAGCAAGTCCTTTGTAAAGCTGTAAAGCATTTACATCACTGGAGACAGTTTTATTCAAAGTTTCTACTATTTTACATAGTCTACTTATAGAGACATTTGTTTTTGGAACAGAGTAAGGGATAACCAGAATAAGCTATATTCAATCTGGATAATGGTGTACATTTATTTAAAATGAAAGCAGTGTGGTGTAAACATTCAAAGAATTTTTATTTTTCAGAAAATCTGGATCAGTGTTTTGCTACTGTGCTACACACTGTAATTACCTGGACAACTTAGCAAGGGGAAGTTCAAAAGACCAATGCCTGAGTTCCACTCTCAGGATCTGATTAATTGGTTTGGGGTCAGGCCCATACACTGACAATTTTAAAGAGTGCCTTCAGATGATTCTACTGTGCAACCAGGTTAAAAACCAGTGATGTAAACCAAATGATTTATTTAAAGCAGACATAATGAGGTGGATGACTAATACAATCTTGTTCATTTTGTAGCTTTCTAGAGGCAGGTGTCCCTGCTACACATTTTCTGGGCCCCCAGCTGCTGCTCTTCTTTCATCTGACACATTTCCCTGTGCCCTCTCTTTATTGCTAGGCATGCTAGGGAAAAATGGCAAAATGAAAAAATCTTCCCTCTGTGTTACTTCTCATGAATTATTGTTGTAAAATTTGAGTGAGAGGAGGAGGTGGGAAAGTGAGAATTGAACCACAGGCTGAAATAAAAATTTGCATAAATTTTAAGATTTCATTACAAAATAAAATATTACCTTCTTTTACTAGTCTAGCTCATTAATATTTGGCTGTATAAGGAATTATGATTACCACTTATGAATATAAGCATAGTAAAAGTATTATAACACTAAAACATCAGTAAAGGAATTTGTGAAATAGTGTTTATTGATAAAGTTTTTTTTTTTTTTTAACCACAGAACTTTTGGTTTATTAACAGTTTTTTTATTTGTTTAAATTTGTTTATGTACCTTTTGTAACTGTGTGTTTTTAACAGCAGAAACTTCAAACACAGATTTTGACAACATCGTGGATCCTGATGTGTATTCTCCTGACATTGAAAAAATTGGGGAAAGCACCTCCTTTGAAAGAAATTTAAAAGAGAAAAGTATAGGTTTAGAAAGTAATCAAAAGTCTGATGATTCCTGCATATCACTTGAAAGCAAGGATACTTTGCTAAGTATAGATTTAGAAAAACCTCCCATTGAGGAGAAATTATCTCAAGACATCAAAGAATCCTTGGAATTCAGCAATCTGCATAAGACGCCAAGCTTTGAAGATTCAAAAACTACAAAGTCATCACTGGTAAATCTCTATTATGTTTATTATATTAGAATTTTATAAGAAATCTTATAAGAAAATGTCTTAGTGACACAATACATTCTCAAGTTACTCCCTATTAAAGTTAAATTGTGCTGCCTTACATTATTATGAGATAGTTGAAGAGTGACTCATATGGAAGAGAACATTAATGACTTCTAGGACAAATTCTAATATGAGGAATGCCATTTTAATAAATGGCTTGCTGTGATAAATAATACTTTAAGGCCCACCTTATGCAACATAGTAAGAGCACTGTTACTTTTCCAAATGAAATTCATTATGAATAATACAGTATAATAAATCCTTTCTAGTTTTTTACGATAGTATAGTCAATGGTCAAAGTGAAATAAATGCAGATATCTAGATAGAACCAGTTACTGTGGTTTAATGTAAGTATAAGATGAAGAAGGTAATTATTTCAGGAAGATGGCTAATAAAGAAACGGAGTTATAGTTTTTGTTTCTTCTCACAGGAAAGGTAAAGGTAAAGTTGCTCATTTTTTCATTGTTACCAAGTTATAAAACTATATTTGAATTTCATTCTATATACTAGAAATCTTTACTAATGGTAAATATTAATAATACATTCTTTGGAAATTTAAGTGAGGCAAACATTTTTAATAATGCTCAAAAGTCATTTAAAATGAATTCCTATGGTTCCTGAACTGAAGAGGGAAGCAAAAAAGCAGAAGGATGAATACTTGAGTTGCTTCTACTTCTGCTTGGACGGTTGGTTTTCTGTGCCCACTTTGTTACAGATGTTGTGCCTTTGTGAGATACGAAATTGAAACTGAGGCCTCTGCAAAAACTTAGACCCCTAAATGTCTGATCAGTCATGTAAGGAATGCACTAGGAACATGCATATAGGTGCAACAAGATGAAAGGAAACTGATTTCTGCAAGTGATGTTGGCTAGGTCAATAAAACATTTCACCTGGAAAATGGATGTCTTGGGCTTTCATTTAGCATAGATTTGGATATACCTACTCAAATATACATTTGCGTATATATTTCTTGCTTGTCAAGCCAAGACATTAACATTATTGTTAATCCATGCCTATTAATACCCTGATGTATCTGACAGAAGTAAATCCTAATACTTTATAAATGGACATCCTTACAACTTATCCCATAATAGATTCCACAAAATAAAGCTCCACTTCAGATGGGCTTATCTTCTCGTTACCCCAGTGAAGAAAACAATTGATCATAGCATGAATTTCAGCAGAGAAAACAAGAACTTCAATTTCCACATTTCCAAAGGGCAACATGAAGAGTACCAGGTGACATCTATATATACAGTGAGCTGTGTGATAAGTGAGGAATCCTGACCTTAAGAAACCCGATCTTTTACACTGGGCAGTAAGCCTGCCAGACCTTTGTCCTAGAGGAAGACTATCCTTATTACACTAGACAGTAAACAAACCTGCTCTTTGCTCTAGAGAGAGACTCAATCTCTATCCTCTGAGATTATATTTAAAATGTTTAAAAATAGGAAGAAATAAAAAGAACTTAAGAATAAGATAGTATGAACTGCTCCATTTATGAAGGCTAATAAAAAGTTCTAACATTCAAAATATATTTATTCAAATTATAATTAAATGGATACTAAACAGCATATTAAATACAAATAAGGAGAGAAATATTACCCTGGAAGGTAAGTTTTAAAAATTGCTTCTATTGCAGCAAAGGCGTGTGAAGAGTTAGTAATATGACAGATTGTAAAATAACCAAGTACAATTCCAGAACATTATAAATAAAAACAAATCCACATTATGACTTTTATTTGAGATACCTCATAGACAATCTTAAAAGCAATAAAAGACAATAGAAAATTATCTCCAAAAGCAATTACTAGATTGCCAGTAAAATTCTCATGCACAGCAACAGGGAGCCTCAACAATGTAACACAGTGGAACATTATCTTTAAACTTCTAATAGAACTGAATAACAATCTAGAATTCCAAGGCTTGCAAAACTGTCATTCAAGACCAAGAATAAAATAATGGCAAGTTTAAACAAAAGTTCAGGTAATTTAGTTATTTCCCCTCTTAAATGAACATCTGAATGATATACTTCAAAAAAGAAATTAAACCTGGAAGGAAGAAGTAGGATGCAAGAAATAATGGTGTGAGGGAAAAATGAAAAATATATTAGATGTATTACAAAATAATTATTATAATGCCCAATTTGAGAATTATAAAAGAAGAAATTTGAATGAGAATAATATGTGCCATAACTTGTAAGACTGTTAGATATGTATGATTACAGTTAAAAGTACTAAGATTCTGTATTATAAAGAAAGTAGAGACCATTGTAGGAATTGTTGTTGATTTAGTGTTTTAGTTATACATGTTAAATACTTTGAGTAACAATTAAAATGTTACAGACACAATGTATATCATCCAAAACACTAAAGGAAAAGGGGAATATAGAAAACTCAATTAACTAAAACAGTCAGGAAATAAATGCATCAAAGGAAAAATAGTATGGTTAAGCATTGGGTATACAATTCCTCTTGGGTCGCTCATGTTTTTTTGCACATCTTTTGAGCAAAACCACCGACTCTATTTGTTCCAAAGTATATTTTCAAGAATGCTTGTATAGATAACAGCTTTGAACGATAGAGATTATGTCCCTCTTCAGAGCAAAGAATAGGTTCGTTTATTGTCTGGTATAATATAAATAATGTTTTCCTCTGGCAAAGGTCAGGCAGGGTTACTGCCCAGTATAAAACGGATTTCCTAAGGTCAGGATTTCTCTCCTGCACCACAGCTCAGGGTACGTGCAGATGTCACGTGGCTCTTTTCATGATGTCCTATGAAAATTGGGTTCTGGGAATTGGTGCAAATGATGATACTCTGGCAACTGCTATTGTTGTGAGTGAGAAAATCCTTTGTCTCTGACCAAGGAAACTTGTATCTTCTTCCAGCATACATGAAACTGTAACAGGTTTGCAAGTAGGGTAAAATCTCAGACCCTTCACAGTTCTTGACAGCAAGTAGAAAGACTAAAGCAAGCTGACAGGAATAAATTCAATCATATAAGTAATTAGAATAAATGTGGACAGTGTGTGTGTGTGTGTAGAGTTATTTTACCAGACACCTGCTTAAAACATGGGGTGGCAGGGAGGAATTTCAGAGTAAAGGCAAGCACTAATTAAAAAAATAAATAAAAATTTAAGGTAATAAAACATTATTGGGGTAAAGGGGACCATTGTGTAGATGTTAAAATCAACTATTTAATAGGAAGATTAAAGAAAATCTGAATTTGTGTGTACCTGTCAATATAGCCTCAGATATATTGTAGCAAAAATGGACAAAATCACATGGTATTATTGACAGATCCATCAATCTACTATGATTTTCTATTAATAAAGATAGAGAAGATTTGATCAATACAAATAAGCTTAAAGAACATATTTAGAACCACATGCTCAATAATTAGAGAATGTGTGTTCTTTGCAAGAACAAATGGAACATTTGCAAAATACATGTTACAAAATATTACAAAAATAAATCCACAAAGGAAGTTTCAACAAATGCTAAAGAAATCATATTACACACTGTGTTTTCCAATCATAATACAATAAATTATAAATTGATAGCAAAATGCTAACAAAATTAATACAATTCAAATATGTCTAGGTTTTTATTTATTTATTTTAATTTTATTTATTTATTTTTTTGAGACAGAGTCTCACTCTGTGGCCCAGGCTGGAGTGCAGTGGCGCGATCTCGGCTCACTGCAAGCTCCGCCTCCCGGGTTCACTCCATTCTCCTGCCTCAGCCTCCTGAGTAGCTGGGACTACAGGCGCCCACCACTACGTCCGGCTAATTTTTTGTATTTTTAGTAGAGACCGGGTTTCGCCGTGTTAGTCAGGGTGGTCTCCATCTCCTGACCTTGTGATGCGCCCGCATCGGCCTCCCAAAGTGCTGGGATCATAGGTGTGAGCCACTGCGCCGGGCCAAATATGTCTAGGTTAATGAAAAAAATTAAAATAGAATGTAGAAATATTTAGAACTGAATGTAAGCAAAAACATCACAGATAAATAATGTATAGGATGAAACTCAAATAGTACTTACTGAGAAATTTATAATCCCAAATGCAAGAAAAAAGTAAAAATTAATGAACTATGAATCTAACTCAAAAGTAATAAAGCAATCATAAACTCAAAGGAATTCACTGGAAAAACTCTTTCCTGTCATTCTCTTCAATTCAGCAGGAGAGGATAAGGAAATATGTATTGCCCTCAGGCCCTGCCTATTTATCCAATCCAGGGAAACTTTCATTTAGTTAGATAGTCTGATGATTTGCATCCCATCGACTTTCTGGTCTGCTCTCAACTGATCAGAGTCTGTCAGGATAGCTGTGACCTACATAACACCAATAATTTACAGAAGGGTTCCTTTACTTCTTTTATGTGTTAATACATGCTACCCTATTCAATTAATGTAACAGGTGTGTCATTAGGTTTAGCTGTTTCTTAAAAGGAAGGTATGTGACATGGACATACAGAGGGGAACAGCATACATTGGGGCTTATCAGAGGGTGATGAGTGGGAGGAGAGAATTAGAAAAAATAACTAGTGGGTACTAGGCTTAATGCCTGGGTGATGAAATAATCTGTACAACAAATCTCCATGACACAAATTTACCTATGTAACAGACCTGCACAAGTACCCCTGAACTTAGAAATTGTTGGGTTTTGTTTGTTTGTTTGTTTTGTTTTGTTTTATTTTGTTTTGTTTTTTAAAAAGAAGGTTGGGCACAGTGGCTCACCCCTGTAATCCCAGCACTTTGGGAGGCCGAGGTGGGTGGATCACAAGGTCAGGAGTTTGAGACCAGACTGGCCAACGTGATAAAATCCCGTCTCTATTAAAAATACAAAAATTAGCTGGGCGTGGTGGCAGGCACCTGTAATCCCAACTACTCAGGAGGCTGAGGCAGGAGAATCGTTTGAACCTGGGAGGTGGATGTTGTAGTGAGCTGAGATTGTGCCATTGCACTCCAGCCTGGGTGACAGGGTGAGACTCCATCGAAAAAAAAAAAAATGAGAATGTGTGTGTGGCTGGGATACGTTCTTGTTTTATTCAATTTAAGACTATCCATTGCTCAGTATAAAATATTGCTCAGTATAAAATATGTTCTGACAGAGCTAGTTCAGGAAACAATCTGAATGAGTATTTAAGTGCATAGGATCCATAAAGTTCTCAGCAGCTCAAACCTGCTGACATAATCAAAAGCCAGTGACTGTTGTAAAATGGCTTACATGGTTATTGTTTTTTTCAATTAGGTGAGACTAAATGTAGTCCTGGACAGTAATAAAATAGTGTTATGTAAAGATTGCCTTTTCCTCATGGGGGATATTGGATTGAGAGGTTTGAAGTTTTTCAGGAATAATCTGTGATAGGATTTTAGAAGTATTCTCAACAAACTAATGGGTTTCTAACTCCAGGATTGCCCCTTATATAAATAAAATAAAGAATGTTTTAATCCATTCCTAGGTAATTATATCTGATGAATAAAAAAGTGTAAATAGTTTCACAGACATTGTCTACCACTGGTAAGACAGGACTTAAGCTGAGCGCCAAAGGTTCTCCTGAGCATCTTATTACGGGAGATGGCCAATCTCTGTAAAGAATTAAGTTGTTGGATCACAAGAGAATTTGAAGAGTTGCAAAACAAAAGGTGAAAAGCAGATGGAAGAGAGCTGTAAAATAGAGCTTTCTGAAGTGGCCATCAGAATTGGTGCTTCACAGTTTGCAGACTGAGTTCCTGCTTCTGAATAAAGTGGTTGAATCTACTTTCTTTTCATTCCTAAGAACTAAACCTGAACCTATTTTACTCTTTTTCTGTCCTAGTAGAAGTCATTCCATCAGAAGAAACTACTTATAAATCTATTGTGCTCCATCCAAATTGAGTATAAAATTGTTTCTTTTGTACTTCAGTTTTTAGAAAATGATTTCTGTGTAAGGTGGAACTTCCTACAGAATTAAGTACTAATTTGTAGGGCAGTAGCTAGGAAAACAATGGACTAGTCAGGGGTCCTTTGTTCTGGCTCTAAAACTATCAATAGTTAACTTTGTAAGTTTGTGCTAAAAGTAATAAAACATAACTATTTTAGGATTTTTATCTGTAAACCAAGACATTCAAAACTCTTCCAGATTTGCAATTGCATAATTCAAATACAAGCTTCACTAGAGTGGAAAGAATTCTATAATTATTTATCAGTGTCTGGGAGAGCCAGGGAATATGTGCTGAGAATTTTGGATTTCGATTTTTCTTTTAATGACATGCTTTATTGGTCACTAGCTTTGTTCTTTAATATTATCTCATTTATATAATTTATAAATTTATATTAAAGTAATTTGGTTTACATTGATTTATTGCAACAGACTATATTTGGGCATTAATTAGATTAGATTCATTAGGGAATTGTTAAAAACTGATAGCTACTCTGATTATACTATAACCTCATCTAGAGCTATTACTAATGAATTCCTAATCTGTTTCTACTGGATTCACATTTTTTAAAATCCCAGTTATATTCAATTCTAGAATAAGAACATGTAAAAATGACTTAATAGGGTGGCAGGATAAGTCTACGTTTCAAATCAGTCAGACCTATATTCAAAGCCTAGGTCTGCTAGTTTCTAGCTATATAAACTTCGTAAATTACTTATCTTCCTCTTGCCTCAGTTTCCTACTTGTATATTTGCTTCATGATGAGTGTTTTGTTACCTTACATTTTTTTTCCATGACCATTGTCAGGTCAGATATTTCCCATTGGTATTTTACCTTCAATTTTGAAATTATTTTATATATAGACAAAGACACTAGTTCACAGCCACTGCATGTGGAAGTAACTCTGAATTCCAGGATAATTTATGTGCAAGGACACTGAGGGATGAAAATAAAGGAAGAAAGAGAAAAAAAATTATTTTATTTCATGAATTTCTGTCCTTTTTGGATTAATATCAACTTTCAGAGAATCACTATAACGGTAGTTAGAACTTACTATATACAAAAATGTTGTGTTACTATTTGTCTCCACTGTTAGAAACTAAACTTGATGAGGGAAGAATTTGTGCCAAGTATATAGTAGGTATCTGATAAATGAATATGCTTGTTTGTGTTAATGAGTTAGAAAATGAACTTTATAATGTTGAATATTTTGTTTCTTAGTTGTTACAAGAAATAGCCTGCAGAAGGAAGCCTGTAACAAAACAATATCAAGGACTTGAGAGATTCTTTATTTTTGATACAAATGAAAGACTCAACTTACTTCCTTCTCATCATTTAGAATGCAACAGTTCCAGTACTAGGATTACACTTGCAGGTAAAGTTCTAGCTCATTTTTCTAAAACAGTCTGGTCTCATCTTAGGAAACACTGGGCAGTTCTGTTCAATGGATAAAATCATTTTCTTCTTGCCTAAAATTATTGACCTTGTATTAGTTGCTATATATTTACATTTAAGGTTACTATCAGAATGTGAGAAACTATGACTTATAATGAAACTAGGAAAGATTATTTTTAGCATTTAGAAGTGTGGTTATTTTAGACATTTTAGTGTTGCTATAAAGGAATAACCAAGGCTAGATAATTTATAAATAAAAGAAGTTTATTTGGCTCAGAGTTCTGCAAGGCGTGTAAGTAGTATGTGCCACCATCTGGTTGGTGTTTTACATTACAGCCAATAGTGCACAAAAGTTCCGATTGTTACTCATTCTTGACAATACTTGTTCTTTTCTTTTTTTGGCAGGGGCAGGGGAGAGTAGTCATCCTCATGGGTCTGAGGTGGTATAATATTGTAGCTTAGATTTGCATTTTCCTCATGATTAGTAGTGTTGAGTATCTTTTCATGTGCTTATTAAGTCATTTGTATATACTCTTTGGAGAAAAGTCTATTCAGTTACTTAGCTCATATTTTAATTGGGTTATTTGTTTTTTCATTGTTGAGTTATAGGAGTTCCTTATTATATTCTGGATACTACTTCTTCATAAGATATATTATTTGTAACTATTTCCTCCCATTCTGTGGATTGCCTTTTCACTCTGTTGATAGTGTCTTTTGATGTAATTTTTTCCAATTTTTATAAAGTCCAATTTGTCTATTTTTGTGGGTGCTCTTGCCTGTTCCTTCAATGTCATATTTAATAATTCATTTCCAAAGCCAATGTCATGGGTCTATACTTCTAAGGTATTTGTAGTTTCAGGTTTTATATTTAGGTCTTTGATCGATTTGAGTTTATTTTTGTACCTGGTATTAAAAGTCCAGATTCATTATTTTGCATATGGATATCAAGTTTTCCAGCACCATTTGTTGAAAAGACCTTTCTTTCCCCCATTGAATGGTCTAGGCACCCTTGTCAAAAATTATTTGGCTAAGAGAGTAGATTTTAAGTTTTCTCACACACAAAAAAATTATTGGTGAGTTGAGATATATGTTAACTAACTTGATTTAGCAATTCCACAATATGTACATATTTCAAAATATGTTTTATACCATAAGTATAACATTTTTCAAATAATTGTAATTTGATCATATGTGTGAGGATATATTTCTGGGTTGTTTACCGCATTTCATTGGTCTATATGTCTGTCTTTGTACCAGTATCACACTGTTTTGATTACAGTATCTTTGTAATAAGTTTTGAAATCAGCAAGTGGGAGTCTTCCAGCTTTGCTCTTGTTTTTAATATTGTTTTGGCTATTCAGGGTCCCTGTTGATTGCATGTGAATTTTATGATTTTTTTTTTAATTTCTATGAAAAACGTCATTGAGTTTTTGATAGGGATTATATTGAATATGTAGATCACTTTGGGTAACATTGGCACCTTAGCACTATTGACTCCTCCAGTTCATGAACATAAGATATGTTTCCCTTTATGTGTGTCTTCTTTAGTTTCTTTCAGCAATGTTTTATAGTTTTCATTGCATAAGTCTTTCACCTCCTTGGTTATGTTGATTTCTAAGTTTGTTTCTTTTTGATGCTATTGTGAATGGAATTGTTCCTTTAATTTCCTTTTCAGATTTTTCATTGTTAGCATATAGAAATACAATTGGTATTTGCCTATTGACTTTGTATCTACTACTTTGTTGATTTCGTTAATTTTAACATACTTTTGTGTAATCTTTAGTGTCTTCTACATATAAGATCACATCATCTATGAACAAAGATAATTTTACTTCCTCTTTCTAATTCAAATGTCTTTTATTTCTTTTTCTTACCTGTTCTGGCTACTTATATTGAATAGAAGTAGCAAAAGCAATCATCCTTGCCTTGCTCTAGATCTTAGGAATTGTTCTTTTTTTCCATCATTGAGTTTCATGTTTGCTGTGGTTTATTAATATATTACTTTCATTATGTAGAGGTATTTCCCTTTTATTCCTAGTTTGTTAGGTGTTCTTATCATAAAAGTGTGTTGGATTTTGTCAAATGCTTTTTCTGCATAAATTAGGATGATTATGTGTTTTTTTTTTCTTTCACTCTATAAATGTGGTATATTACATTGATGGATTTTCATATGCTGAACCATCCTTACATTTCAGAAATAAATGTTATTTGATCATGATGTATAACCCTTTTTAATATGCTGCTGAATTTGGTTTGTTAGTACTTTGAAGATTTTTACATCACTGATTATAAATGATATTGTTCTGATGTTTTTTTTACTTGTAGTGTCTTTGTTTGGCTTTAGTATCAGTGTAGGTGTAGACTCACAGTTTGAGTTGGTGTCCCTCCTCTTCAATCTTTTGGAAAAGTTTGAAGACTGGCGTTATTTCTTCAAATGTGTGATAGAACTCACCAGTGATGCAATTAGGTCCAGGACTTTTATTTATTGGCAAATTTTTTCTTACAGATTTAATCTCCTTACTAGTTATATATATTCCAATTTTTTGTTTCTTCATTTTTTTTTTTTTTAATTTTACTTTAAGTTCTGGGGTACGTGTGCAGAACATGCAGGTTTGTTACATAGGTATACATGTGCCATGGTGGTTTGCTGCACCCATCAACCCATCACTATATTAGGTATTTCTCCTAATGCTATCCCTCCCTTATCCCACCACACCCTGACAGGCCCCAGTGTGATGTGTCCGTGTGTTCTCATTGTTCAATCCCACTTATGAGTGAGAACATGTGGTGTTTGGTTTTCTGTTCTTGTGATATTTGCTGAGAATGATGGTTTCCAGTGTCATCCACGTCTCTGCAAAGGACATGAACTCATCCTTTTTTATGGCTGCATAGTATTCCATGGTGTATATGTACCACATTTTCTTTATCCAGTCTATCATTGATGGGCATTTGGGTTGGTTCCAAGTCTGCTATTGTGAACAGTGCTGCAACAAACATATGTATGTATGTGTCTTTATAATAGAATGATTTATAATCCTTTGGGTATATACCCAGTAATGGAATTGCTGGGTCAAATGGTATTTCTAGTTCTAGATCCTTGAGGAATTACCACACTGTTCTCCACAATAGTTGAACTAATTTACACTCCCACCAACAGTGTAAAAGAACTCCTATTTCTCCACATCCTCTCCAACATCTGTTTCCTGAATTTTTAATGATCACCATTCTAACTGGTGTAAGATGGTATCTCACTGTGGTTTTGATTGGTATTTCTCTAATGACCGGTGATGATAAACTTTTTGTTTGTTTGTTTGTTTGTTGGCTGCATAAATGTCTTCTTTTGAGAAATGTCTGTTCATATCCTTTGCCCACTTTTTGATGGGGTTGTTTATTTCTTGTAAATTTGTTTAAGTTCCTTTTAGATTCTGAATATTAGCCATTTGTCCAATGGATGGATGGCAAAAATTTTCTCTCATTCTGTAGGTTGCTTGTTCACTCTGATGATACCTTCTTTGCTGTGCAGAAGCTCTTTAGCTTAATTAGATCCCATTTGTCTATTTTGTCTTTTGTTGTCATTGGTTTTGGTGTTTTAGTCATGAAGCCTTTGCCCATACCTATGTCCTGAATGGTATTGCCAGGTTTTCTTCTAGGGTTTTTACGGCTTTTGCTCTTACATTTAAGTCTTTAATCTATCTTGAGTTAATTTTTGTATAAGGTGTAAGGAAGGAATCCAGTTTCAATTTTATGCCTATTGCTAGCCAGTTTTCCCAACACCATTTGTTAAATAGGGAATCCTTTTCTTTTACTTGTTTTTGCCAGGTTTGTCAAAATCAGATGGTTGTAGATGTATGGTATAATTTCTGAGGCCTCTGTTCTATTCCATTGGTCTATGTATCTGTTTTGGTACCAGTACAATGCTGTTTTGGGTTACTGTGGCCTTGTATTATAGTTTGAAGTGAGGTAGTGTGATGCCTCCAGCTTTGTTCTTTTTGCTTAGGATTGTCTTGGCCATGTGGGCTCTTTTTTGGTTCCATATGATATTTAAAGTAGTTTTTTTTCCAATTCTGTGAAGAAGTCAATGGTAGCTTGATGGGGACAGGATTGAAAATAAAAATTACTTTCAGCAGTATGGCCATTTTCATGATATTGATTCTTCCTATCCATGAGCATGATGTTTTTCCATTTGTTTGTGTCCTCTCTTGTTTCCTTGAGCAGTGGTTTGTAGTTCTCCTTGAAGAGGTTCTTCACTTCCCTTGTAAATTGTATTCCTTGGTATTTTATTCTCTTTGTAGTAATTGTGAATGAGAGTTCACTCATTATTTGGCTCTCTGTTTGTCTGTTAGGGGTGTATAGGAAAGCTTGTGATTTTTGCACAATGATTTTGTATCCTGAGACTTTGCTGAAGTTGCTCATCAGCTTAAGGAGGTTTGGGCTGAGACAATGGGGTTTTCAAAATATATAATCATGTCATCTGCAAACAGAGACAATTTGACTTCCTCTTTTCCTAACTGAATACTCTTTATTTCTTTCTCTTGCCTGATCGCCCTGGCCAGAACTTCCAATACTGTGTTGAATAAGAGTGGTGAGGAGGGCATCCTTGTCTTGTGCCAATTTTCAAAGGGAATGCTTCCAGGTATTGCCCATTCTGTATGATATTGGCTGTGGGTTTGTCATAAATATCTCTTATTATTTTGAGATATGTTCCATCAATATCAAGTTTTATTGAGAGTTTTTAGCATGAATTGCTGTTGAATTTTGTTGAAGGCCTTTTCTGCATCTATCGAAATAATCATATGGTTTTTGTCATTGGTTCTCTTTATGTGATGGATTACATTTATTGATTTGTATATGTTGAACCAGCCTTGCATCCCAGGGATGAAGCCGAGTTGATTGTGATGGATAAACTTTTTGATGTGCTGCTGGATTGGCATGCCAGTATTTTATTGAGGATTTTCACATAGATGTTCTTCAGGGATATTGGCCTGAAATTTTATTTTTTTGTTGTGTCTCTGTCAGGTTCTGGTATCAGGATGATGCTGGCCTCATAAAAATAGATCAGGGAGAAGTCTTTTTCTATTTTTTGGAATCATTTCAGAAGGAATGGTACCAGCTCCTCTTTGTACCTCTGGTAGAATTCTGCTGTAAATACATCTGGTCCTGGACTTTTTTCAGTTGGTAGGCTATTAATTGCTGCCTCAATTTCAGAACTTGTTTTTGGTCTATTCAGGGATTCAACTTCTTCCTGGTTTAATCTTGGGAGGGTGTATGTGTCCAGGAATTTATCCATTTCTTCTAGATTTTCTAGTTTATTTGCATAGAGGTGTTTATAGTATTCTCTGATGGCAGTTTGTATTTCTGTGGGATCGGTGGTGATATCCCCTTTATCATTTTTTATTGCATCTATATGATCTTTCTCTCTTTTTTCTTTATTATTCTGGCTAGTGGTCTATCTACTTTGTTGATCTTTTCAAATAAACAGCTCCCAGATTCATTGGTTTTTTGAAGGGTTTTTCATGTCTCTATCTCCTTCAGTTCTGCTCTGATCTTAGTTATTTCTTGTCTTCTGCTAGCTTTTGAATTTGTTTGCTCTTGCTTTTCTAGTTCTTTTAATTGTGATGTTAGCGTGTCCATTTTAGATCTTTCTAGTTTTCTCTTGTGGGCATTTGGTGCTATATATTTCCCTCTACACACTGCTTTAAATGTGTCCCAGAGATTCTGGTACATTGTGTCTTTGTTCTCATTGGTTTCAAAGAACATCTTCATTTCTGCCTTCATTTTGTTATTTACCCAGTAGTTATTCAGGATCAGGTTGTTCAGTTTTCATGTAGTTGTGCAGTCTTGAGTGAATTTCTTAATACCGAGTTCTAACTTGATTGCACTATGGTCTGAGAGACTGTTTGTTATGCTTTTCATTATTTTGCATTTGCTGAGGAGTGTTTTATTTCCAATTATGTGGTCAATTTTAGAATAAGTGTGATGTGGTGTTGAGAATAATGTATATCCCGTTGATTTGGGGTGGAGAGTTCTGTAGATGTCTATTAGGTCCACTTGGTTCAGAGCTGAGTTCAAGTCCTGAATATCCTTGTTAATTTTCTGTCTCATTGATCTGTCTAAAATTGACAGTGGGGTATTAAAATCTCCCACTATTACTGTGTAGCAGTCTGCATCTCTTTGTAGTCTCCATGAACTTGCTTTATGAATCTGGGTGCGCTTGTATTGGGTGCATATATATTTAGGATAGTTAGCTCTTCTTGTTGCATTGATCCCTTTACCATTATGTAATGGTGTTCTTTGTCTCTTTTGATCTTTGTTGGTTTAAAGTCTGTTTTATCAGAGACTAGGATTGCAACCCCTGCTTATTTTCTGCTTTCCATTTGGTTGGTAAAATTTCCTCCATTCTTTTATTTTGAGCCTATGTGTGTCTTTGCATATGAAATAGAGTTCCTGAATATAACACACTGATGGGTCTTGACTCTTTATCCAGTTTGTAAGTCTGTCTTTTAATTGGAGCATTTAGCCCATTTACATTTAAGGTTAATATTGTCATGTGTGAATTTGATCCTGCTGTTATTATGCTAGCTGTTTATTTTGCCCATTCGTTGATGCAGTTTCTTCATAGCATTAAAGGTCTTTACAATTTGGTAGGTTTTTGCAGTGGCTGGTACTGTTTGTTTCTTTCCATGTTTAGTGCTTCCCTCAGAAGCTCTTGTAAGGCGGGCCTGGTGGCAAATCTCTCAGCATTTGCTTGTCTGTAAATTGTTTTATTTCTCTTTTGCTTATGAAGCTTAGTTTGGCTGGATGTGAAATTCTGGGTTGAAAATTCTTTTCTTTAAGAGTGTTGAATATTGATCCCCACTCTCTTCTGGGTTGTAGGGTTTCTGCCAAGAGATCTGCAATTAGTCTGATGGGCCTCCCTTTGTGGGTAACCCAACCTTTCTCTCTGGCTGCCCTTAACATTGTTTCCTTCATTTAAACCTTGGTGAATCTGATGATTATGTGTCATGGGGTTGCTCTTTTCGAGGAATATCTTTGTGGTGTTCTCTGTATTTGCTGAATTTGAATGTTGGCCTGTCTTGTTAGGTTGGGGAAGTTCTCCTGCATAATATCCTGAAGAGCGTTTCTCAACTTGGTTCTATTCTCCCCGTCACTTTCAGGTACACCAATCAAATGTAGATTTGGTCTTTTCACATAGTCCCATATTTCTTGGAGGCTTTGTTCATTTCTTTTCACTCTTTTCTCTAACCTTGTCTTCTTGCTTTATTTCATTGAGTTGATCTTTAACCTCTGATATCCTTTCTTCCACTTGATCTATTCGGCTACTGTGTATGCTTCATGAAGTTCTTGTGCTGTATTTTTCAGCTCCAGCAGGTTATTTATGTTCTTCTCTATTTATTCTAGTTAGCAATTCGACTAACTTTTTTTTCAGAGTTCTTAGCTTCCTTGCATTGGGTTAGAACATGCTCCTTTAGCTGGGAGGAGTTTGTTATTACCCACTTTCTGAAACCTACATCTGTTAATTAATCAAACTCATTCTCCATCCAGTTTTGTTCCCTTGGTGGTGAGGCGTTGTGATCGTTTGGAGGAGAGGAGACATTCAGGTTTTGGAATTTTCAGCCCTTTTGCACTTGTTTCTCCCCATCTTCGTGGATTTATCTACCTTTGGTCTTTGAAGTCGGTGACCCTCAGATGGGGTCTCTGAGTGGATGTTCTTTTTGTTGATGTTGATACTATTCCTTTCTGTTTGTTAGTTTTCCTTCTAACAGTTCAGCCCCTCTGCTGCAGGTCTGTTGGAGTTTGCTGGAGGTCCACTCCAGACCCTGTTTGCCTGGGTATCACCAGTGGAGGCTGCAGAACAGCAAAGATTGCTGCCTGTTCCTTTCTCTGGAAGCTTCATCCCAGAGGGGCACCCACCAGATGCCAGCCAGAGCTCTCCTGTAAGAGATGTCTGTCATCCTCTACTGGGAGTTGTCTCCCAGTCAGGATACAGTTGAGGAGCAGTCTGTCTCTTATCAGAGCTCAAACACTATGCTGGGAGATCTGCTGCTCTCTTCAGAGCTGCCAGGCAGGGATGTTTAAGTCTGCTGAAGCTGTGCCTACAACCGCCCCTCCCCCCAGGTGCTCTATCCCAGGGAGATGGAGGTTTTTATCTATAAGTCTCTGACTGGGGCTGCTGCCTTTTTTTCAGAGAGGGAAACTTGAGAAGGCAATCTGGCCATAGTGGCCTTGCTGAGCTGCCATGGGCTCCACCCAGTTGGAACTTCCCAGTGGCTTTGTTTACACTGTGAGGGTAAAATCGCCTACTCAAGCCTCAGCAATGGCAGACACCTCTCCCCTCACCACGCTCGAGCATCCCAGGTCATGCTCAGACTGCTGTGCTGGCCATGAGACTTTCTAGCCAGTGGATCTTAGCTTGCTGGGCTCCATGGGGGTAGGATCTGATGAGCCAGACCACTTGGCTCCCTGGCTTCAGCCCCCTTTCCAGAGGAGTGAATGGTTCTGTCTCGCTGGTGTTCCAGGTGTCACTGGGGTATGAGAAATAAACTCCTGTGGCTAAGTTGGTGTCTGCTCAAGTGGCCGCCCAGTTTTGTTCTGGGAACCCAGGTCCCTAGTGGCATAGACACTGGAAGGGATCTCCTGGTCTGAGAGTTGCGATGACCATGGGAAAAGTGCAGTATCAGAGCCAGAGTGCACAGTACAGTCCCTAATTTCTTCCCTTGACTAGGAGAGGGAGTTCCCCAACCCCTTGCCTTCCCAGATGAGGTGACACCACACCCTGTTTCAGCTTGCCCTCCTTGGGCTGCACCCACTGTCCAACCAGACCCAAGGAGATAAACCAGTCCCAGTGAGAGGTACCTCAGTTGGAAATGCAGAAAACTCGCCTTCTGTGTCAATATCACTGGGAGCTACAGACTGGAGCTATTCCTATTTGACTACCTTCTCTTCATGATTTTTTGGTTTTCATTTTGAAAACTAGATCTTGGTGACATCTATATTCTTAGGCATCTTATGTATTCAAATGTGTTTATTCATGTAGAAACAATAATACTTTATGTTGCATTGTTATATACTTTTTTAATTTTTTTTTTTTTTTTTTTTTTTTTGAGATGGAGTTTCACTCTCTTGTTGCCCAGTCTGGAGTTCAATGGCATGATCTCGGCTCACTGCATCCTCCGCCTGCTGGGTTCAAGTGATTCTCCTGCCTCAGCCTCCCAAGTAGCTGGGACTACAGGCACACACCACCATGCCTGGTTAATTTTTGTATCTTTAGTAGAGACAAGGTTTCACCATGTTGTCCAGGCTGCTCTGAAACTCCTGACCTCAGGTGATCCACCCGCTTCGGCCTCCCAAAGTGCTGGGATCACGGGCGTAAGCCACCACACCCAGTCTATACTTTTTAAATTTTTAAAATTAAAATATTTTAATTTAATGATTTTTATTTTGTAATAAGATTTTGTATTTCATAATATATATCACTGTTATAAATATTCTTTATTCAGTTAAATATTGTCCAGTAAGACATAAATACAAAACTAATAAAATTGATTTTCTTCTTTTTAAACTTTATATTATCTTATTATTTTTCAATTTCAGAAGACAGAGAATGGATTCCAGACCATAGCTTAAGTGAACATGCTGATAATGCAATTGTCTTGGGTGTTCTGCAGGGTGCTCAGAGTCCATCATCAAGTAGAAAACAGCAAAAGATGGGTAACATTGACTCAAAGGCAGCGGTGCCATGTTGGCAGCTTACTTTCTTTAGTAGTTAGCTTTATTAGCAGTTTAGTAGGCACCTGAAATTTAGTTTTTGAAGTTCTGTAATTTAAAATCATTCATTTTAACTAAATGTCCTCGACTTTTCTTCCAAAACCAAAGCACAAAAATAAGTGTACTCATTTTTCCAAAGGCATGAATTATCATCTTATTTTCTATAGCAATGTATTAGGAAATAACATTTGCAAAGTGTAGTTAAGAGTATGGCATATTTTGAACAATCCTTATGAAATACGTACTCAGTTTCATTACTCACTCAGGAAGCAGTATGTTTATACCAGATTTTGCCTACTCTTTACCTATATTATGATCAGACAGAACCATATGTGAAATGATTGACTTAGCTTAAGATGCTTATTGCCGGGATTCAGAAAGCTTAGTTCTAAATATAATTCTGTATGTACTGACCCTGGAATCTTCATTTCAGTTCATTAACTCTATTCTCTAAACAAAGTAATTATAAGATTTTCCATAGAATAATTCTTTTGACATACTGAATGTCTATTTTAATACTTTCCTAATGAGTTTATACAGAGTATATGACATCATTAAAATCACTAGTATTATTAGAACATTACTGTTATCCCATTATACCAGCTATAATGGGTTTGCTTTATGCCAAAGTAGAAAGTTGTAGTATATAACTAATGAATTCAGGTAATTCAGTATATATATTGAGGATATTAGCACTTGGCTTGGCCCTGAGGATAAAAGAGATACATAAGTAATATTCCCTGATCTTATTAAGCTCACAGTTTAGGAGGAATACTTGAGAAAGTGGGCTATTTGCGTTGGTTTAAAGGCTATCTTCAAGGCAGAAATTTAATTGCATATGATTCGTCTCTCCATATAAGATTTATTATGTCTCTCTTGCCCTAAAATCTATGATTAAACCTCTCTGGCTAGCTTAGATCCTTTCCATATGCATTTATGTTGAGAATCTGTCAGATATAAAACTTTTTAGGGAGAAAACAATGTATTTATGGGTTTTTTTGGCTCTATAATTAGATGCCTATTTTTACATCAAAGTCTATGTCAACTTCAAAAATTCGGGTTGCTTCCCTCTGAGGCAATCAGAACAAACTGTTATAAGTCACTGTATATTGATGAAAACAAATTCATATACATGCTATGAGAAATTTATTAAAAAGACAAATCTACAAATCAGTAGTCAAATGCTTTTAAGTATCAGTTTGGACAGATCAGTCAAAATCAATAATTTGCTATAAAAAACATTTGTTGGCTGGGCATGGTGGCTCACACCTGTAATCCCTGCACTTTGAGAGGCTGAAGCAGGTGGATTATGAGGTCAGGAGATCGAGACCATCCTGGCTAACACAGTGAAACCCCATTTCTACTAAAAAATACAAAAAATTAGCTGGACGTGATGGCGGGTGCCTGTGGTCCCAGCTACTCGGGAGGCTGAGGCGGGAGAATTGCTTGAACCTGGGAGGCGGAGCTTGCAGCAAGCCAAGATCATGCCACTGCACTCCAGCCTGGGAGACAGAGCAAGACTTCATCTCAAAAAAAAATGTTGTTGAAGCACTACTGCCAGACACTGGTTATACAAAACAAACTCTTATCTCTATTGCTCAAGAGCTTAGAGTCCGGTATAAAGTTTCTCAAAAGTCAGTATGAGTGTAATCACCTGGGAAACCTCTTGTAATGCAGATTTCTGGATCTGACTCTTAGGGACTCTGATTAATTAAGGCTGAGATAATGCCTAGGAAATTGCATTTATTTCTTGAACAACAACAGCTCCTTTTTATACTAATATAGACAGTCTGAATACCTTATTTTGAGAAAACTGTTATAAATTTTCTGATATATGTAAAATGTGTGTGTGAATATATAAACTATATCACATATAAGTTTTATAAAAAGAGCTATGAGTAATTTACTTTTGGACATTAATAGGTAATTAATGATAATATGTCCTATTAGCTATAATAATTAGATATATAAGCGGGGTATTTTTTAGAAATAGGGATGATAAAATAATGACCTTGCTATTGAAAAATGTAGATTGGCAAGATATTAGAGACTAGGTAACATTCAGTTAAGTCTTTAAAGTTACAATATTTACCAGTCAGAGAAGTTAGGAAATGGCTTTCTAAACAGGGATAGTGGCCTAAACTAAACTAAAAATTGCCTGGCTCTGTCACAAATTACAGAAATCTTGTATGCCAGCATATAATGGAATTCCCATTTCCACAAAAATTAAAAACCCGTGAATGTAAAGACATCATAGCTATGTGTGTTTAGCAGCAAGTTCATTCATTCTTCCCATCCCTGCCACAACTTAATCCTCCCCCACCCCATCTTCCTGCCTCTGGAAATGGCAACTCTATCCAAACATTGATTAAGTCTGAAATCTGGGAGTCATCTTGCCTCTCACTCAGTGCATCCTATTTATCTTTAGATTCTGCTGATTTCAGCTCTAAAATCGACCCCAATTCTAACCACTTTTACCTTCACTATTCAAGATTAGCCCAAGTCATTTGTCTGTAATCTCTCATTTGTCTCCTATTTTCACTTTTACTTCTCCCAAAACTATGTTGCTATAATTCATTTCCATTATATTCTACTATTTATAGTCAGTGAGTTGAGTTGTTTATACTCATAACAGTATTGATATTTATAGCTTATATATTAATATTTATAGCTTATAGGAAGTGAATCATACTTTCCATAAATATAAACCATATATTGTATCATGCCATTCTATTGCCTAAAGCATTCCATGGATTCCTATAGAAAGTAGAAAAAAGTATGCCTTACCATGTATCACACAGCAACACCTTGGTTGGCTACCCATGTCTCCTAACTGCATCTTCTCCTACACTGTAGCCACATTTGCTTTCTTTCTGTTCTTAAGCTACTCTCTTACTCAGTTCTTAGCCTTAGAATTAGATCTTGTCTCTTATCCAGGATGCTCTGAAATTTCCCTGTCCATTCTCTCACTCTTCATATGATTGGTTCTTTTCCATTATTCAGCCTCAGTCCAGATGCTACCTCCATAGAGAGGCCTTCTGACACCACCCTATCTAGTGCTGGTCTTTTGAGTCCCTCTATCACATTTACCTTCTTTTATCTTTCTTGTAAAAGCTATCACTATTTAACATCATCTTATTAGCTTTATTCCTGCTCTCTCTTACCCTTGGTTGGAAAGAAATCAAGAACTAGCCTGTCCTGTTTGTTGGTGTATCTTCAGTAATAGAACAGGGCCTGGCCTATTGTAAGTGCTCAGTAAGTGCTTTCCAATGAGCAGAGTAGGCTAGTAGAACTGTGTGTTAGTTTGGAGTGCAACTTGAGGGTAGAGGCAATGTCTTACTCACTTTTGAATACCCCAATCCTGACACAGTGCCTGGCAGTTTTAGGAGGTGATAAATAATTTTATAATTGAATTTGATTGAGTATTAATTCACAAATTCTCAGAGTTGGAATAAATTTAAGATATTGTACTATCCAGTTCCTGAATTTTGTATTTCACAGGTCATAAGCTGATTTCTAATTCTATAGGATAACACAATAGCATTCTTAGCTACCTAGTTTAGTATTCTTTCCACTTAACCGTGCTGTGAAATCAAATTTCTATATGTTTTGAGAAATGTATTTTCTAAGAATTCTTTTTATGTATAAATTCTCAGCAGTTGATATAATGGAATAAGAATGTCAATAGACAATAGTGTTTTGCAAACTTTATTTAAGATCAAAATACTGGGTCTTTTGATAAGAATATTATTTGTTATTAAAACACTACCTAAAATCATGTTGCTATAGTTACATTTTATTTAATTCTAACTTTGTATTTAGAATAGCAATAACGGTTATCATCATATTAAATAGTATTCAGTGAATTACTCCTATTTTTTATATCCTTACCAGTAATACTGTACCCATTCATATAATTTGAAGGCACTATTGAATTTTGTCTTCCCAATAGTTGGCTTAGTTTATTAGTAATCATAGAGCATATATTCTTTAGTTAACACCAAGGAAATTTAATTTTGTTACATTTAGAATATAACTGATCAGTGCTAATCAATAATTTCTTACGATTGCATTGACAGTGATGGTGCACGTTACTCCAGAAGTAACTTCTTATGCTTTTAATCTACAAACTGAGATTTTTTTAAAATTATGGAATGATCCCCTCAATCATGGCATTTTTAATTAGTGCCAGTATTAATGTTGTCTTATATCTTAAACTTAACAGCAACATTATACCCTTATATATTAAGCATTAGATATTAAGTCATTATATTGACTTAAAAGAACAATAACAGAATCAGTAATCAAATTGGGGCCTCTTCTATCTCTTTCTGTCTTTTAATTACTTTGAATTACACTTTGAGCATATTTCCAGTAAGAAAGATGGTCTGTTTCTTTGCTGTGTGCTAAGCATAAGTCTGACCTGTTCTTTGTGTCCTTTTTCTCAATGGGGATCAATTACCTTTAAATACTGTGACAATCAAATGTTCTCGTCAGTGTTTGTACTCTTCTAGATTTTCTGAAGGGCATCTACATTATATTAAATATTTCTTTCTTCATTTCTGTGAATTGGCAGAAGTCCAGTCCTTACTCATAGCATTTTCTTTTGGTTTGTTTTTTTTAAAGTAAGAGTTGTAAATTCCTTTAAATTTTACCTTGACTGAGACATACCATTGTACAGATACTAAAATGTGGTTTACCCCATAGAGTAGAACTTTTGGTTTATATTGTGAATTATTGTTACACTCACTGACTTGTGCGGCTACTGTTAGCGCCCCTACTATTGCTTCCTTATGTAGACGTGGAGAGTTTGGTTCTTGATTGCCATAAATATGGTTCTTTACATATTATAGATAAAAGAGGAAATCATTTCTAACTTATAGTCATAAAAATTTAAAAAATAACTCCCAGGGATAATTATATATATATGTTTTTAACACTTAGGCATATTTTAGCCTGTTATTTTTCTCTGAGCACAAATAGACACAAAGGATCAGTCTTATTTTAACTTATTCATAATTTTATTTCAATAAAAACTATTTTAAAAATTGATTTCTGAAATTTTCATTACAGTTGGTACCCTTTGAAACTTACCTTGGTCAATTTTAATTGCTTAAATAATTACATACTGTATTCAGAGTCTTCTGAAGTATTAGACACATTTGAAGTAGATTTTTTTTTTGAGTTAAAAAAGACAAACTCCACTTTGGTAGGCTGAGGCAGGCAGATCATGAGGTCTGGAGATCAAGACCATCCTGGCTAACATAGTGAAACCCTGTCTTTACAAAAAATGCAAAAATTAGCTGGGTGTGGTGGCACGTGCTTGTAATCCCAGCTTGGGAGGCTGAGGCAGGAGAATTGCTTGAACCTGGGAGGCAAAGTTTGCAGTGAGCCGAGATCGCGCCACTGCACTAGTGACAGAGCAAGACTGCGTCTCAACCAAACAACAACAACAACAACAACAACATCAACTCAGTGGTCATTCAATACTTAATACATGATGACCGCCTGTAGTCACTTTTTTGAATTTTATATTTTTCATTGAGTCGCTAGAATGAAAACAATGTTCTATGGCATAGGTTCCATCAAATTAGAGTTTTTATGATAATGACAATTGCACATTAACTCACCTAATAGTTTTACAAAGCCAGTTTGTGTTAAGGGAGTGCAAAGTTATCTTATAATATAATTATGTTTACTATAAACATATTTACCTAAATCAGAACAATAATTTATTACATTAAAGCATTTACCTGCCCTACAAATTTTTAAATATGTACCTTGAAAACTCTCTTGGCCTTATTAAGTAATATTTTGTGAGAAGTACCAAATTAGAAATTAGTTATGTTGTGTTAGTGTAAGATTTGAAGAGATTTTTTTTTTTCCTACTGTGAAAGAAGCAAACATGCTGAAGAAACCAGCTAAGTTGACTTTCAAAATAGATCAAGACAAAGTAGTGACTGTCCTAGTGGAACAATGTAATAACCTGACAGAGATGGGTGCTTCTGGAACTTTTCCAGAAGAGAGTGAGCTCATCCTTCGGAAAATTAGAGATGTGATCTCAATTTCTTTAAAGCCTGTGTTTTTCCAAATATTCATGTAGATTTTGTAAATTAGTCTGTTTTGTTGCCATATTTTTAAATGTAAGAATAAATTACAGATCATCAAGTAAAATTGGTTCACTAGGAAGTGGCACCATGCTTTTTCTAAGGGTTTTTTTCTTGCAAGGTATAGTGTGGTATTGTCCTGGAATTTAAGACACATGTCGTGGTGCTTGGCTTTGGAACACATTATAAAATTGTGTGTTGTTTCTTTATGAAGTTGACTTAGTTTATAGATATTTTCCTTTGTGAATATTAAAATTAGTTTGTTTTTCTCTGAATGTAGGAAAATTAGGGAAAAAATACACAGAAGTGTTCTTTATGACATTGGAAAAGTAATTTGAGATTAAGAAAATGTGGTTAGCTAGAAAGGGTGATAGTCAAAGTTAATTTTGCATAAACTCTGTTACATGAACTTAACTTCTCTGTGTGCAGGGACCTGGTAACTTGTATCTTTAACTACTCATTCAAATTTTTAGAAGTTGATTTAAAATCTTTTTACTTTTAATTTTAGATTGGAAATCACAGAGACCTTCAACATCAAATTTTCCACTTTCCAACTCTGTTAAAGAAAGCTCCAGCTGCCTTTCATCCTCTACTTGTCGATCAAGAAGTGCAGCTGCTCAATCATTGTCTAGAGCTGCTTCTGAAATTTCAGAAATTGAATATATTGATATTACTGACCAGAATGAGCTTTCCTTATATGACACTACTGATCAATGTACCTTAGACAGTTTGGAAAAAGAATTACAAGTGCTGACAACTCTTGCAGGTAATGCTATTTTTTTCACTTTCAATAATGCTAATTAACTCTACCCTCAGCCTGATTCTTCATGTCTTGCGCTAACAAAACAAGCCAGCAAACAAGAAAGCTTTCCCTTTTCTTCTTTCACCATCAACCATTGTGTCTGTTTTCCTGGAAATCCTCTGACATCACTCTGAATATGTTTAAAAATGTGTAGATGCCCAGCCACACCAAAGATGGTCCCCATAGTCTATAAAACACAGCTAAATTGTGGAATGAATAATTTCATGTGCACAGAAAAAAATATTTTTTTCTCTTTTCTACAAACCCACTATAGGATTAATCTCTATAGCTTTATGTAAGCCACTGTTCAACATCCTTATTGGAAAACTGAGCCGTTAGATCTTTTAAAGCAGTGCTTTTCAAACTTAAATGTTTATACAGATCTTTCAGGGGATCTTGTTACAATGTAAATTCCGATTGAGTATGTCAGGTAAGGTGAGATTCTGTATATCTAACAGGTACCCAGGTGATGCCAGTGCTGCTAGTTGACAAACCATATCTTGAAAAATTATACCTGTGCATTTTATTTCCAACTTCAGTGGACCTAGTCTAGCAATATAGTGACCATATTCTTGAACATGTAAAGTTCTAGCTCAGTAGCAAAACATCAGGGGAATTAATCTTGTATTTGCATCATAAAGGCACTCACACAGTTTAAAAGAAGCCAGCTGCAGATCTAAGAGACAGGCTAGAAAATTATTTGGTCCCATATATTCCATACTTGCTTTTCCGTTGTTCTCCTGTTAGTGGTCTCCTCCTTTATTGATCTTAGAATAATGACTGCTATTTCTCTATAAATTATACATCTTTGTTTTGAAAAAATTAAAGCAATACAAAAATACAAAAAAAATAAAAATAAAAACCACAAATTCTAACTACTCTTAAAATAACCATTATTAACATTTAGTGAGAATCATTTTAAACATCACTGTTAATATAAGTATACATATAAGAATATAAACTTAGTAGAATGAACAGATTGAAGGAACGTGATAAAAATTTTACAAAAATAGGTCTATGCACTCCATAATATATTTTAAGTATACATTTAACCAACTTAATAAAAGGAAAAGTAAAAATAAAATTAAAATTAATCATACATTTCAGATAAATGTTTTTCCACCACAAAAATATTAAGTTGAACTTGTTATAAATGAATTTCTGATGCCGCAAAAGAAACAGCACTTGAATATAAATTTAGTTCCCTCAGCAAGGCAATTTACTTTTGCAAAAGGGTGCCACTCCTATCAATCAAGATCACAAGTGCACAACAAACAAAGGATACCATGGGGTTTTTATATCCCTAACACGATCCCTATTTCTGTGTTCTTCCCCCATGGGCTGGGGTCAGACCACACAATCTGAGCTGATCTGATTGGCAACTTGTAAATATTTTTCTAAATATGGATGGGAGGCGGACGTGAGGTACAGTGATGGAGCGTGTGAGATATGCGGTTTCAAGGAAACAATGGGTACAGGTAACCAAGGAACAGATGTGAGTTATTGATTAGAACTGATGGGAAGGAGGTAGGCTGTTTACAGTAACTGTTGGCAAGGAAAAACAAGAAAGTTGAGTTGGAGAACAAAGGGTAAGGAAGTTAACAGGCTAAACCTTTTGAAGAGAAACTCAGAAAGATTCATTGTCTCTTACAATTCCTCCCTTTAAAATTTTTATAATCCCTTCTCTTCAAACCTTTTTAACATGTCCTGGCTTTGCTGTTCAACTTGGTCTTCTAAAAGGAAAGGCTTATCTGAATAGGGTGGAGGAACATGAAGGGAAGTTTTAGTGAGTGTTGTCTTTATAAGCCTTTGTACCAGCCCACGGATGCATGGTATGATGCAACACCCAACAAGAATAAGCACACCTATCATGACTGCAAGAGAAATGAAGATTGGGGCCATGACTCCTTTCCATTTACCAAACCATCTTTCTAGCCATCCTGAAAGAAGGCTATCAATTCCAGAATTTTTAGCTAGTTCATTGGACAAAGCAGTCAGTCTCTGTAAGGCCTTTCTTATGCTTCTGTCAGAGGCAGTATTGTTTGGGATAAAGGTGCAATATTGAGTTTTGATCATAATACAAACTCCACCTTTTTCAGCTAACATCATGTCTAGGGCTATTCTATTTTCCCAAACCATTTGGCTAGTAGGTCCTAATTGCTCAACTATTCCTTTGACAGCATCTCTAGTGTAATTAATAAATCGTTGCTGGTTATAGTAGATATAATTAATCCAATCTACATTTTTATTAATAGTTACCCATGGAAATAATGGTTCAAATCCTGCAGCTATTTGATCTCGGGCTTTGAACCTATCAGGTACCCCCCGTGGGACTCCAATTGCGTCTAAATAAACTTCAGAGTCAAAAGACCCATAAGGGGCTTCTCTTATTTTATGGCTTTGTGTTTTTTCTTTTCCTGGTTGATGAAATGCCAGGGTGAGAGGGATAGCCAATTGGACAAAAGCGCAAGTACTGCTCCAGTTACCTGACAGAGTGTCCAGTAAGGGTCCAGGACAACACCTCCACACATTTGCTTGAGGATGACTAAGGGGAGACTGAAGAGTAAGCTCCTGGAAAGGCTTAAGATCACTGTATCCCACTAAGCTTCCAAGGAACACTAAATTCTCCCTCTGTTATGAGAGACACAAGGTGAAATTGACATCAGAAGACAGAAGCTGAATGGCCCTCGGGGGCTGACCCACAGGGTGTTAGATTTTGGGATATAGCAGAGAGAGAGGTTGCCATGATTTGTTGCCCCAAGCCATGGAATCTTGGAAGAGAGCTACCATGCAGCCCATGCCCAGTCAACTGGGAAACCATCCAAGTGGAAAGGGGATGATCTGGGCCTCTGGCCGGCCGAGTGCACAAGCATAACAATTGCTTTTATTTAATGTGAGACAGAATATTTGATCCATTCCAACCAGGCATTTACATCTTGATATCCTGTTTCAATTGCTGAAGTTTGCCTACATCATCTTCTGCTACAATATCTACTTTAGTATTATCATTAGGTACAGAAGAGATGGCAGTCTGATTAGAAGAAAGCTCAGAAGGAGAAGAGAAGGAAGGGGGTGAAGAGAATGGAGGATTAATAAAACGCATTTCAAAAGACTCTCTGAGCTCTGTGCAGCCAAGTTGGCTCCTGTGCCATAGAAGCGACTTAAAGTAGGTTTAGGATCAGTAGATGTGGGAATGAGAATAGAAATTTATATGGGATTACATTGGTTATACTGGCAATTAGGGGAGGTGCTCTCCTTAGTGAAATGAATGTATGGTTTTAAGGATAAACCATACATTCACCATACAACCACCCGCTGATGAGGTCCAGCCTTGATATTCGGTTATCAACAGGACATCATTCCAGCTATGACAGACTTGTTTTTCTATATTTGTTAAGGAACAAGTGTCTTGATAGGGGGAGCTTTTCACTTTAAAGGGGCGGACATACTTTTCTGAGGCTGAGAGTTGCCTCTGACTTTGGAGATCTCTACAGGGTATGACTAGACAAGCATCAAACGTAATAACTTGGGGTGTGTTTGATTTAGCTACATTAATGACAAGGTGGTCAGCATTGGAAGGAGAAAAGAAGAAAGAGTAATAAAATAGGTGGAAGATAGTTAAATTTTTCTTAACTTTAGTTTGAGGGGGTTTTCCCCTGGAATAATGGCACATGACTTTGGGGGGTGACGGTGCTTTCTTGACTTGAGTGTAATGGGTCCATCCTTTCTCTGCTGTCTGGACTGCAGTTTCAATGGTCAGGAGCACTAGGTAGGGTCCCTCCCAGGCCAGCTCAAGGTTTCCTTCTTTCCAGCTTTTGAGGAGGATGTGATCCCTGGGCTGGTGCTAATGGACCAGAAACTCTAGGGGTGGCGTCTGTACCATGAGACCTTTGGCTTTAAGAGAAGAGAAGGTAAAGGAGAGACCAAATATGCAATTACTGAGGAATTGATCTTTTGTCTCAAATGTAGGGATACAGGTAGTGGAGTGTACATAGGGCAGTCCATAGAGCATTTCATAAGGAGAAAGGCCTATATCCTTTTGAGGTGTAGTTTGGATTCTTAACAGGACAATAGGAAGACATTTGGTCCATGGTAACTGAGTCTCTACAACTAATTTGGTTAAGTGATTTTTTAAAGTTTAATTCATCCTTTCTACTCTCCATGATGAAGATGGATGCCCAGGTGTATGATATTCCCATTTAATGTCTAGGTCTTGGGACAACTTTTTAATGACGTGTGCTGTGAAATGGGTTCCATTGTCTGAGTCAATGTTCTCTGTTAGTCCGAATCTATGCACTATATTTTCATTTAGTGCTTTTACTACATTATTGGCCATTGCATTTGAAAAGGGAATAGCTTCAACCCAGTGAGCGAGGTGATCTACTATTAATAACAGATACTTTAGATGAGCTATTAGGGGCATTTCAGTGTAGTCACTCTGAATTCTTTGGAATGGTCTTAGCACTGGATTCCTCCCTACCAAGGGAGATTTCTTTATAACTTGTTTGTTGTTGTTGTTGTTTTTTTACATATTAAGCAACTCTCCGTGACTTGTTTGGCCAAGGTATAAATTCCTATACATCCGTGAACTCTGCGAACTGTGTCACACATGGCTTTGGGTCCCCAATGGGTCTTTTGATGGAAGTGAGACAGGATTTCTCTCAGGAGGTGTTTGGATAGCATTTCCCTTTGGTCTGGTAATACCCATTTTCCTTCTGAGTTTTCTTTGGCCCCTATTTTTATTAATTTTTCTTTCTCCATGGCTGAGAAAACAGGGACTGCAGTAGGGGAAGACAAGGGGTTAAGTGAAAGACAGGTGTTCCAGATGAAAAGGCAGTCTGCTTGGCTATCTGATCTGCTAAGTTGTTTCCCTAGCTTTCAAAAGAAAGGTTTTTCTGTTGTCCGGGAACATGAACAATAGCTACTTCTTTGGGCAACTGAAGGTTATCTGATACTTGGGTGATTAACTCCTTGTGAACAAGGTCTTGGCTTTTTCTATTAATAAGACCTTGTTTAGTCCAAATTTTTCCAAATGTGTGGGCCATCCCAAAGGCATATTTAGAATCAATATAGATGGTTCCTTCCTGCAATCACTTTAAAGCTTGGATGAGTGCAAACAACTCACAAGTTTGGGCAGAGCAGTTATTAGGCAATTTGCCTAACTCTGTTTCTTCAAGAGTTTCTCCATCAATTGCTGAATACCCATTGTGTCTTTTTCCCTCAATCACTCAGGAGGAACCATCTATGAATAAGTGTCATCCTATTTTGAAGGTGGTATCCCCTAGGTCTGGTCTAACCTTTGTTTGGTAGTCAATTAAATTGAGACATAGGTGCTCCCTGTTTAGATTTGGATCTCCTGTTAAGAAACCTGCTGGGTTGAGTGAATTATCAGCAGTTAATGTTAAATCACCTTTTTCTAGCAAAGTGGTTTCATATTTCAGGATTCTGGAGTGGTAAGCCATCTCCCGGCTTCTTTAGTTAGTATTGCTCTAACTTCTTGGGGTGTACTTGCAGTCAACTTTCCCCCAAAAGTTAACTTTCTGCTTTCTTCAACTAATATTGCTGTAGCAGCAACAGATTGGATGCATTGAGGTCATCCACAAGTGACTGGGTCTAAAACCTTTGATAAGAAGGCTACAGGCTGCCGGCAGCAACCGTGCTCTTGGGTAAGCACTCCTACAGCCACTCCATTATTTACATTGATGAAAAGGTGAAAGGACTTTTCTAGATAAGGCGAAGTTAAAACTAGGGCAGTCATAAGTCTTTCTTTTAATTCCTCAATTTGGTTGACTTCCTAAGAAGTCCACAGGAAATAGTCAGGTTTTTCTTGAGTAGGCTTCTGGTATAGCAGCTTACTGTGTAAGGCATATGAGTCAATCCAAAAGCGGCAGTATCCAACTAATCCTAGAAATTTTCTGAGCTCATGCTTAGTTTGAGGCAAGGGTAAATACACAATGCCTTCATCTTGCTCTGGCTCTATTCTCCACTTGCCTGCACTTATTAAATGGCCTAAATATTTGACCTCAGGTTCTACAAACTGAAGCTTTTTCTTTGAGACTCATAACCCCTCGGAATGTAGATGATCAAGGATATGTATGGAAAAACTGGTTAGTTTTTCTACATCCTCTCCTGATAGGAGGATATCATCAACATACTGGAGCATGCAAATGTGCTTTGGAACAGAAACCTTTTCTAGCACTTGTTCTAAAATCTGACTAAAGAGGTTGGGTGAGTCTGCGAACCCTTGGGACAAAACTATCCACCAATACTGTTGTTTTTACCCTGACTGGGTGTCTTCCCACTTAAAAGCGAATGTGCCTCAGCTGTGTTCAGCTAGGGGACATGCCCAAAAAGCACCCTTTGAGTCTGTTACAGTAAACCATTGATGATGACATGGAATTTTACTGAGAATACTGTAAGGGTTAGGGACAATGGGGAGAATAGTTTGGACTATTTGGTTGATAGCTCTAAGATTTTGTACTAACTGGTATGACCCATCTGATTTCTTGATGGGCAGTATTGGGGTATTATAAGGAGACATACAAGGCTCAAGAAGCCCATCTTTCACGAGACTTTCATTTATGAGCTTTAATCCTATCTGTCCTTCTAAAGGGATAGGGAATTGCTTCCTCTTCACCACTTCCTCGGGGGTTTTTAGCTTGACATGGATTGTGGGAATCTGAAGTTTTCCTTGGTTTCTTTCACATTGAATAAATACATTTTTCATCTGTGGTGGTGAGTAAATTTAATGAGGCAGGGAAACCTTTTGGGCTAACTTGTAAGACTATGCCTAACTTCAACATTAAGTCTCTTTCTAATAAGTTAGTTCCTGCCTCAGGGATCAATAAAAATTGGATATGAGTCAATCAATCTTAGAATTTAACTTCTGTACTTTCTAAGACTTTTTCTTTAAATGGTTCCTCCCTTATCCCAGAGACTAAAAGGTCTTCTGAAGAGCAGGCAATGTCAGATGGAGGGATACCAAGGAGGGAGCGACCCCTGAATTGACTAGAAAGGTGATAAGCTCATGATGGGGTCCAACTTCCAAATTTATCAAGGACTCCTGGTGGGACTTGAAGTAAAAGAGACAGAGCTCCTGAGCCCCCTATTCCTCCTCAGAGGTCATGAGGGAAAGGGCTTGTCTCTCCTTTTCTAATTCGGGATTAGACCATTAAGTGGTCTAATTCGAAGACCACTAAGAGGTTGGTCTTCCCAATTTTCTAATTTTTGTAACTTCTTTGAAATAAACTGGCCAACTCTTAGTGACAGAGTGGAGTTTTAACATTCCTTGTCCAAGGCGGTCTTCTAAGTTTAGGCCTGAATATTGTCTCATTTGGTCCTTCAATCTGTCTAGAAATTTCAGAGGCCCCTCATCTTTTTCCTGTTGTATATCAAGTGCTTTAGAGAGGTTGTGGGTTCAGGGTACTGATTCCCTAATTCCCTTTATTATCATCTCCCTTAGGTCTTTTATATTTTCCCGGTGAGCTGGGTTATTATTGTCCCACTGGGGGCCTTGGCCAGGGAACTTTTGATCTGTGGTAGGAACATTTTGACCCAGAGGGTGTTCACGCTCCCAAATTGCCATAGCAGCCCTACGGATCATCCCTCTCTCTTCCTCTGAGAAGAGAATGCCTAAAATGGACATTAACTCAACCCAGGTGTGTAACTGAGGTCCCAGAGATTGATCAACTTGATCTGCTACACCATAAGGGTCATCTAATAATGGTTTAAGTTCCTTCTTTAAATTCCAGACTTGTTAACTAGTTAAGGAAGCACTTACAAAGCCGATAGCACCCCTCCTTGTGGTACCTCTCTCAAGGGGAAGAGAGTCAGAGTTGACTCCACAGATGTGGAGGGAAATGGGAAATTTTGGATATCTCTTTTACATTGTTCTACTTCACGTTGGAGTCCCTTCAGGGAGGGGCACTTAGGCTGAGAGGGAACAGGTTCATGGGATGATGATTCCCAAGAATCAGAATTGTAAGGAGGAGGAATAACGTGAGCAGGGGAAGGATCTGGGGCAAGATCTGGGGCAGCAGCGACTGCCTGCGGGGAAGGATTGGGGCAATGAGTGGTGGAAAATGTTCTAGGGGATCCCATGCTCTGGAGTCCTTAGTCATGGGAACCAGCTTTTCTGAGTCTTCATTGTGCAGTGCTAGATTGGGTTTTTCCGCAGTTGTTTTTAAGGGATAGAGGAGAACAGGTCCCTGTCTCTAACAAAGAGTATAGTCCAGTTTCTCTTGAGAACACTGAACTTTTATCATTTACATGTTGAATTAGGAGTTGACACATTACATCCTCATTTGACCCAAACTTTGGTGAGAAGATTGAGAGTTTGAGGAGAGGACTCTGGGTCCAAATAAAACAGCAATATTTTATCATTTGTTGCTTTATCGTATTGGAAATTTCTTGCCTATCCTTCCCTGGAGGCTTATTAAGGATCAATTCCCTTGTATGAGGAATATCTTGCCTGTCCTTTAGCCCCGCCTGTTGGAGGTTCCTTGCACCCTTCTTTTGCTTCCTCCACTGTGACCACTTCCCTTGCAGGAGTATTTCAGATCCCTCTTAGCATGGATGGTGGGTCAGTATAAGCCCTGACAGGACCCCCAAAGGGCCACCATAAGCCATATGAGGTGACCATGGAACCGCAGATTGGACTCACTCACTCCGCAGAGCAGTAGTGCTTGTTACCACTCACACACTTTCAACCTCCAGAATCCCGACCACCAAGGAAATACTTTGTCGCCCCTGCGACTTTTCTTACCTTGGTCTGTGCACAGAGTTTAACTGGCCGCCGTGGTATATGAGTCCCCTTTTCCCAAGCTGCTGGCGTCTTCCTTTCCCAAGTTGCTGAGTCTGGGTTTATTCATCACACTGGGTGGGTCTTGATTCGTCACCCTGAGGCCACCACAATGAGGCAACGGGGTGCGCCATCTCATGAGAAAGGACGGGAGATCCCTCCCCAGAGGAGAATGGGCTCCCCCTGCAGGCCACCAAATTGTGATAAATGAATTTACAATGCCTCAAGAGAAACAGCACTCGAATATAAATTCAGTTTCCTCAGCAAGGCAATTTACTTTTGCAAGAGGGTGCCACTCGCGTCAATCAAGTTCGCAAGTGCACACCAAACAAAGGAGACCAGGGCGTTTTTATATCCTTAACGCTAGCCCTATTTCTGTGTTCTTCCCCCATGGGCTGGGGTCAGACTGCAAAATCTGAGCTGATCTGACTGGCTACTTGTAAATATTTTTCTAAATATGGAAGGGAGGGGAATGTGAGATACAGTGATGCAGCGTGTGAGACGTGCGGTTTCAAGGAAACAATGGGTACAGGTAGCCAAGTGAACAGATGCCATTTATTGATTAGAACTGATGGGAAGAGGGTAGGCTGTTTACAGCAACTATTGGCAAGGAGAAACAAGACAGTTGAGTTGGAGAACAAAGGGTAAGGAAGTTAACAGGCTAAACCTTTTGAAGAGAAACTCAGAAGGATTCATTGTGTCTGAAAAACTGTACAAAATTACCCTTTTGTAGACCAAAAACAGTGGAATATTGGCAACTTTATATGGTTTAATCCATTATTTTTACAAATATACCTTTAAAAGTTGAGAGAGAAGGGGAGGAGAAACATGGCAGAATAGAAGCCTGCATCATTCATTTCCCCATCCTCCCCCATGCTGAAACACCAAATTTTAACAACTATCTACACACAGGAAAGCACTGTGGCAGGAACCAAAACTCAGGTGAATAATCACAGTACCTGGTTTTAACTTCATGTTGTGGAAAGAGGTATTGAAAAGGGCAAGAGAGACATATTGAATTACCAATGCCACCCCTCCCCCACCTCCTGGCCGCAACCCTGTAGTGTGGAGAGACAATCTGTGCTCTATGGGGAGGGAAAGCACAGCAACTAGAAGACTTCACATTCACCTCAGTACTACCTGGTCACAGCAGAGAATAAAGCTGTGCTGGACTCAGCCAGTGCCTATGCATGGAGGAAGCATTTGAACCAGTCATATCCCAGAGGGGAATCATCCATTCCAGCAGTTAGAACTTGACTTCCTTGGCAACCTATGCCACATTGAGCTGAAGTGCCTGGGGATCCTAGGTAAACTCAAAAGGCAGTGTAGGACACAAGGACTGCAATTCTTAGGCAGTGGCTAGTGCTAGGCTGGGCTTGTGCCCAGTGAACTAGGGTGTCACGTGACCTAGGGTGTCACATGACTGGGCTTGTGCCCAGTGAACTAGTCAGTGAACTAGGGTGGCACATGACCTAGAGAGACACCACCTGGCACAGCTAAGGGAGAGCTTGCACCATCCCTCCCCCAACCCCAGGCAATGCAGCTCATAGCAACAAAAGTGACTCCTTCCTTCTGCATAATGAAAGGAGAGTGAAGAGTAAGGAGGGTTTTGTGTTGCATCTTGGCTACCAGCTCAGCCACAGTAGGATAGGGCACTGAACAGAGTCGCGAGCCCCCCATTTCAGGTCCTAGCTCCTAGATGATAGTTCTTGACACAACCTGAGCCCAAAGGGACTCTGCTGCCTTGAAGGGACAAGAACCCAGTCCTGGCAGGATTCATCACCTGCTAACTGAAGAGCCCTCAGACCCTGAATAATCTCCAGTGATACTAAGGTAGTATACCACAGGCCTTGGGCTCTAAGATGCACTGGCTTCAAGGGCGACCCAGCACATTCTCAGCTGTGGTGACTACAATGAAAATGATGAAAAATTGCATTTTACAAAAGCAGAGGGAAGAATGAAGGGGACTTTGTCTTTTACCCTGGCTACCAGCTTGACTATAGTGGAATAGAGCAACAAGCAGGTTCTTGGGGACCTCAAGTCCAGGCCTAGATTCTTGAACAGTATTTCTGGACTCGGCGTGGCCTGGGCCAGATGGGAGCCCACTATCCTGAAGGATGATTCCCAGGCCTGGCAGCATTCATCGTAAGCTGATGGAAGAGCCCTTGGGCTTTAAGCAAACATTGGTGGTGGGCTAGCAGAAATCCCCATGGACTAGGGGTGGCCGTGGCCACAGAGACCTCTGCCTATAGAAAGGGGAGGGAAGAGTGGGAAGGATTTTGTATTGTGGTCTGAGTGCCAACTTAACTGCAGTAGAGTAGAACCTCAGGTTAACTGCTGAGATTGTTGACTGTGAAAGTATAATGCTCACTGGCATAAACACAGAAAAAAGCACAGAATAGTATAACACTGTAATGGTGGTGGGTAAACTTCTCCTGACCTAAGTAGAAAGACTAAATGATGAATCAACCAAAAATATTAACTATAACAACTTTTCAAGACACAGACAGTATAGTAAGACATAAAAACAACAAAAAGTTAAAAAGCAGGTGCATAGTTTAGAGTTTTTATTCATTTTCATGTTGTGTGTTTCTTTATTTATGCAATCAGTGTTAACTTGCCATCAGTTTAAAATGATAGGTTATAACATATTACTTGCAAGTCTCATGGGAATCAAACTGAAAAACATTCAAGAGATATACAAAAAATAAAAGGCAGTAAATTAAAGCATACCAGCAGAGAAAATTACCTTCACTTAAAGGAAGACAGGAAGGAAGGAAAGACAGAAGAGAAGACTACAAAACAAACAGAAAACAAATAATGAAATGGCAGGACTAAGTCCTTTCAATAATAACATTGAATGTGAATGGATTAAACTCTTCAATCAAAAGACAGAATGGCTGAATGGATAGAAAAACAAAGTCCAGTGATGTATTGCCTGTAACAAACTTACTTTACTTAAAATATACACATGAACTGAAAATAAAGGAATGGAAAAAGATATTCCATGACAATGGAAACCAAAAAAGAGCAGGAGTAGCTACACTTTATCTGACACAACAGATTTCAAGACAAAAATTACAAGAAGAAGATCATTATATAATGATAAAGGGGTCAATTAAGCAGAGGGTATAATGGTGATAAATATATATGCACCAACACTGGAGTACCCAGATATATAAAGCAAATGTTATTAGAACTAAAGAGAGAGGTAGACCTCAATACAATAATAGCTGGAGACTTCAACACTCCACTTTCTGCATTGACAGATCTCCAAGATAGAAAATCAACGAAGAAACATCAGACTTAATCTGCACTATAGAACAACTGGACCTAATAGATATTTACAGAACATTTCATCCAACAGCTACAGAATATGCATTCTTCTCCTGAGCACATGGATTATTTGCAAAGATAGACCATATGTTAGGTTACAAAACAAGTCATAAAACATCCCAAAACTGGAAATAATATCAAGGATATTCTCTGACCACAGTGAAATAAAACTATGAATCAGTAACAAGAGAAATTTTGGAAAACACATGTAAATTAAGCAATATGCTCCCAAATAACCAGCGTATCAATGTATAAATTAAGAATTGAAAATTTCTTGAAACAAATGATAATGGAAACACCATATACCAAAACCTATAAGATACAGTGAAAAGAATAAGAAGGAAATTGTAGCAATATGTGCCTACATCAAATAAAACAAAAACAAAAACAAAGCAACTTCAAATAAATAAAATCTGTATCTTAAAGAACCAGAGGCCAGGCATGATAGCTCATGCCTGTAATCCCAGCACTTTGGGAGGCTGAGACGAGTGGATCACCTGAGGTCAGGAGTTCAAGACCAGCCTGGGCAACATGGTGAAACGCTGTCTCAACTAAAGTACAAAAATTAGTTGGGTGTGGTGGCATGTGCCTGTAATCCCAGCTACTCAGGAGGCTGAGGCAGGAGAATTGCTTGAGCCCGGGAGGTGAAGGTTGCAGTGACCTGAGATTGCATCATTGCACTCCAGCCTGGGCAACACAGTGAGACTCTGTCTCAAAAAAAAAAAAAAAAAAAAAAAAAAAAAAAAAAAAAAAAACTAGAAAAGCAAGCACAAACCAAATCCCAAATTAGTGGAAGAAAAGAAAAAAGTCTGATCCCAAACTAATGATCAGAACAGAAATAAATGAATTTGAATGGAAGAAAACAATACAATAGATCAATGAAACAAAAAAGTTGGTTTCTTGAAAAGATAAACAAAATTGACAAAGCTTTAGCCAGACTAAGGAAAAATGAGAGAAGAGCCAAATAAATAAAATCAATGATGAGAAAGAAGAAGACCTTACAACTGATACTGCAGAAATTCAGAGGATCATTAGTGGTTACTATGAGTAATTATATGCCAATAAGTTGGTAAATCTAGAAGAAATGAATAAATGCTTAGGCACACACAACCTGCCAAGATTGAACCATGAAGAAGTCCAAAACCCAAACATACCAAGTAATGAGATTGAAGCCATAATAAAAGTGTTTCCCAGACAGAGGTTGCAGTGACCTGAAACCTTTCCTTTGTACTCCAGTTCGGGCAACAAGAGTGAAACTCCATCTCAAAACAAACAAACGAGCAAACAAACAAACAAACCAAAATTGTCTCCCAATATAGAAAAGCCCAGCCCCTGATGGTTTCACTGATGAATTCTACTAAACATTTAAAGAAGAACTTATACCAATCCTATTCGAAGTGTTCCAACAAAAAGAGTTAGAGAATGCGGGAGATCATGGCAGACTGGAGGCAGGACTAGATTGCAGCTCCGGAAAGAGCAACGGGCAGGGGCTGGCTGCATTGTGAATTTTAGCTCCAGATGGACTGCAAGAGCAAATCAGAAATCCTGAGAGGACCCACAGACCCTATGAAGGAAGCAGACTGCTCCTGCAGGGCCTCGGAGACCCCCCAAAAAAACTGAGTGCCCCAACTGTGAAAGTGGGAAAGAGAGACCCGCTCCCCCAAACGTACATCCCCACTAGAGAAGCTGAAGGTCTGTTTGTGGGAGAAGTTTCTGACTTTACCTAGAGCTGAGTCAATTTGGAGAGCCGAGCAAAATACAGGGGTAGAGGAAGCAGCAGAAAGGCCCTGGGAGCTTGTTGGCTTCTCTAGCAGACCATTTCTGCCTGGCACCAAAGAGATCCAAAAGGAGCAAGGCATAAAACTACACAGGGATAAGCAAATCTCTAGCTGAACTTTGTAACAATTTGAATGGGGTGAGAAGCCTCCTGACCAGAATTTGGGGGAGGATGCAAATCCGGTGTGCAGACTCCACAGGCAGAGAAGAACCAAGCCTTTCGTTTTTGCAGCTGGGAGGCAAGTTTTCAACCCCTATGGCTCCACACGTGGAAATGATCTGGGTCTGAGGGCCACTGGGTGGGGTGTCATGGTAGGAGTGAAAAAGGCCCTTCAGCTTGTGTGGGAGCTGGATGAGGCTTGTGACTGCTAGCTTTCTCTCACTTCCCTGACAACCTGCATGACTCAGCAGAGGCAGGCATAATCCTTCTTGGTACACAACTCCAGTGAACTGAGACCCTCACCCCCATTCCCCACAGCAGCTGCAGCAAGACCTGCCCAAGGAGAGTCTGAGCTCAGACATGCCTAGTCCCACCCCCACCTGATGGTCCTTTCCTACCCACTCTAGTAGTGGAAGACAAAGGGCATATAATCTTGGGAGTTCTAGCGCCCCGACCACTGCCAGTTCCTCCCCATATTACCAACCTGATGCTCTCTAAAAAGCACCACCTCCTGGCAGGAGGCCCACCGGTACAAAAATAGAGCATTAAACCACCAAAGCTAAGAACCTCACGGACTCCATCACACCCCTCCACCACCTCCGCTGGAACAGGTGCTGGTATCCATGGCTGAGAGACCCATAGATGGCTGACATCACAGGACTCTGGGCAGACATTACCCAGTACCAGCCCAGAGCCAGGTAGACTCACTGCGTGGCTAGACCTGAAAGAGAGACAACAATCACTGCAGTTCAGCTCAGAGGAATCCACATCCATAGGAAAAGGAGGAGAGTACTACATCAAGGGAACACCCTGTGGGACAAAAGAATCTGAACAACAGCCTTTAGCCCTAGACTTTCCCTCTGACAGAGCCTACCCAAATGGGAAGGAACCAGAAAACCTTCCCTGGTGATATGACAAAACAAGACTCTTCAACAACCCCCAGAAAACATGTATGCTCACCAGCAATTGATCCAAGCCAAAAAGAAATCCCTGATTTACCTGAAAAATAATTCAGGAGGTCGGTTATTAAGCTAATCAGGGAGGAACCAGAGAAATACGAAGCCTAATGCAAGGAAATTCAAAATATGATACAAGAAATGAAGGGAGAAATATTCAAGGACATAGATAGCTTAAAGACAAAAGAAAAAATTCAGAAAGCTTGGGCCACACTTTTAGAAACGCAAAATGCTCTGGAAAGTCTCAGCAATAGAATTGAGCAAGTAGAAGAAAGAAATTTGAAGCTCAAAGACAAGGTCTTTGAATTAACCCAATACAATAAAGACAAAGAAAAAAGAATAAGAAAATATGAACAAAGCCTCCAACAAGTCTGGGATTATGTTAAACTACTAAACTTAAAAATAACTGGTGTTCCTGAAGAAGAAGAGAATTCTAAGAGCTTGGAAAACATATTTTGGGGAATAATCGATGAAAACTTCCCGGCCTTGCTAGAGACCTAGACATCCAAATACAAGAAGCAGAAAGAACACCTGGGAAATTCACTGCAAAAAGATCTTCACCTAGGTACATTGTCATGAGGTTATCCAAAGTTAAGACAAAGGGAAGAATCTTAAGAGCTGTGAGACAGAAGCACCAGGTAACCTATAAAGGAAAACCTATCAGATTAACAGCAGATTTCTCAGCAAAAACCCTATAAACTAGAAGGGATTGGGGCCCTATCTTCAGCCTTCTCAACCAAAACAATTATCAGACAAGAATTTTGTATCCAGTGAAACTAAGCATCATATATGAAGGAAAGATACAGTCTTTTTCAGACAAACAAATGCTGAGAGAATTCACCAATATCAAGCCACCACTATAAAAACTGCTAAAAAGAGCTCTAAATCTTGAAACAAATCCTAGAAAAACATCAAAACAGAATATCTTTAAAGCTTAATTCACACAGGACCTATAAAACAAAAATGTAAGTTTAAAAGCAAAATAGGCTGTAAAATGAGCCTCAATACATTTTTTTAAAAATTGAAATTATATCAAGTACTCTCTCAAACCACAGTGAAATAAAACTGGAAATCAACTCCAAAAGCAACCTTCAAAACCGTACAAATGCATGAAATTAAATAACCTGCTCCTGAATGAGCATTGGGTTAAAAATGAAATTAAGATGGAAATTTAAAAATTCTTCAAACTGAATGACAATAATGATACAACCTATCAAAACCTCTGGGGTACGAGAAAGGCAGTTCTAAGAGGGAAGTTCATAGCCCTAAATGTCTGCATCAAAAAGACTGAAATAGCACAAACTGACGTTCTAAGGTCACACCTCAAGGAACTAAAGAAACAAAAACAAACCAAACCCAAACCCAGCAGAAAAAAGGAAATAACCGAGATCAGAGCTAAATGAAATAGAAACAAACAAAATACAAAAGATACATGAAAGAAAAAGCTGGTTCTTTGTAAAGATAAATAAAACTGATAGACCATTGACAAGATTAACCAAGAAAAGAAGACAGAAAATCCAAATAACCTCACTAAGAAATGAAACAGGAGATATTACAACTGACACCAGTGAAATACAAAAGATCATTCAAGGCTACAATGAACACCTTTACCCACATAAACTAGAAAACCTGGGATAGATGGATAAATTCCTGGAAAAATTTAACCCTCCTAGCTTAAATCAGAAAGAATTAGATACCCTGAACAGACCAATAACAAGCAGTAAGATTGAAATAGTAATTTAAAAATTACCAAAAAAAAAAAAAAGGGTCCATGACCAGATGGATTCACAGCAGAATTCTACCAGACATTCGAAGAAGAATTGGTACCAATTCTTTTGCCACTTTTCAACAAGATAGAGAAAGAAGGAACCCTCTCTAGTTCATTCTATGAAGCCAGCATCACCCTAATTCCAAAATCAAGAAAGGACATAACCAAAAAAGAAAACTACAGACTGATATCCTTGATGAACATAGATGATAAAATCCTTAACAGAATACTAGCTCTTCGAATCCAACAATATATCAAAAAGATAATCCACCATGATCAAATAGATTTTATACCAGGGACAGAGGGATGATTTACCATAATCAAGTCAATAAATGTGGTACACTACATAAACAGAATTAAAACAAAAATCACATGATCATTTCAATAGATGCAGAAAAAGCATTCAACAAAATCCAGCATCCCTTTATGATTAAAACTGTCGGCAAAATCAGCAAACAAGGGACATAACGTAATGTAATAAAAGTCATCTATGATAAACCCACAGCCAACATAATACTGAATGGGGAAAAGTTGAAAGCATTTCCTCTGAGAAATGGAACAAGACAAGGATGTCCACTCTTACCACTCTTCTTCAACATAGTACTGAAGTCCTAGCCAGAGTAATAAGACAAGAGAAAGAAATAAAGGGCATCCAAAACAGTAAAGAGGAAAGCAAACTATCACTGTCACCCTTTTCAACAAATGGTTCTGGGATAATTGACTAGCCACATTTTGGAGAACGAAACTGGATCCTCATTTCTCACCTTATACCAAAATCAAATCAAAATGCATTAAGGACTTAAATCTAAGATGTGAAACTATAAAAACCCTAGAAGACTGATATCCAGTAATGGGATTTCTGAATCAAATGGTAGTTATACTTTTAGTTCTTTAAGGAATCTTCACACTGTTTTCCATAGTGGCTGTGCTAGTTTACATTCCCACCAGCAGTGTAGAAGTGTTCCCTGTTCAACACATCCATGCTGACATCTACTGTTTTTTGATTATAGCCATAATCAAAACCCACTGGGGCCATTGGAAAAACCCTTCTAGACACTGGCTTGGGCAAGGATTTCATGACCAAGAATTCAAAAGCAAATGCAATAAAAACAAAGATAAATAGCTGGGACCTAATTAAACTAAAGAGCTTTTGCACAGCAGAAGGAACAGTCAACAGAGAAAACAGACACCCCACGGAGTGGGAGAAAATCTTCACAATCTATGCATGTGACAAAGGACTAATATTCAGAATTTACAACGAACATTTTTGTTTTGTAAGAAAAAAACAAACAATCCCATAAAAAAGTGGGCTAAGGACATGAATAGACAATGCTCAAAAGAAGATACACAAATGGCCAACAAACATATGAACAAATGCTCAATATCACTAATGATCAGGTAAATGCAAATCAAAACCACAATGTGATACCATCTCCTGAAAGAGTGGCCATAATCAATGTGACACATCATATCAACAGAATAAAGGACAATAACCATATGATCATTTCAATTGATGCTGAAAAACCATTTGATAAAGTTAACATCCCTGCATGATGAAAACTTTAAAAAAACTAGGTATAGAAGGCCTTAATAAAATAAAAGCCATCTATGACAGACCCACAGCTAGTATTAAACTGAACAGGGAGAACCTAAAAGCTTGTCCTCTTAAACCTGGAACATGACAAGGATGTCCACTTTCACCACTGTTAATCAACATGGTACTGTATATTTTAGAACAATTAGAAAAGATAAAGAAGAAGTAAAGGGCATCCAAATTGGAAAGGAAGAAATTAAATTATCCTTGTTTGTGGATAAATGATGTTAAATTTAGACAAACCTGAAGACCACCAAAATACTATTAGAACTGACAAACAAATTCAGTAAGTTGCAGGATACAAAGTCAACATACAAAAATCACTAGCATTGCTATATGCCAACAGTGAACATTCTGAAAAAGGAATAAAAAATTCCATTTATAATAGCCACGAATAAAATTTTTATCCAAAAGAAAGTCAATAAAGCCTGCTGGCAAGGATGTGGAGAAAAGGAAACCCTTGTACACTTTTGGTGGGAACGTGAGTGAGTTCAAACACTATGGAGAACAGTTTGGAGGTTCCTTAAAAAATTAAAAACAGAGCTACAATACAACCCATTAATCCCACTGCTGGGTGTACATCCAAAAGAAAGGAAATCAGTATATTGAAGAGATATCTGCCTGCTATGTTTATTGCAGTACTGTTTGCAATAGCTAAGATTTAGAAGCAACCTAAGGGTCCATCAACAGATGAATGGAAAATAAAATGTGATACATATACACAATGGAGTACCATTCAGCCATAAAAGGGAACGAGATCCAGTCATTTGCAGCAACTTGGATGGAGCTGGAGATCATTACATTAAGTTAAATAAGCTAGGCACAGAAAGACAATTGTAGCATGTTCTTGCTTATTTGTGGGATCTAAAAATCAAAACAATTGAACTCACTGAGATAGAAAATAGAAGGATAATTACCGGAGGCTTGAAAGGGTAGTGGGGTGGGGTGGGGTGGGGTGGGGTGGAGGTGGGATGGTTAATGGCTCTAAAAAATAATTAGAATTAATAAATAAGACCTACTATTTGACAGCGCAACAGGGTTACTATAGTCAATAACAACTTTAATTGTACACGTTAAAATAACTTAAAGAATGTTATTGGATTATTTATAACTCAAATAATAAATGCTTGAAGGGATGGATACTCCATTCTCCATGATGTGCTTATTTCACATTGCATGTCTATATCAAAACATTTCATGTATCCCATAAATATATACACCTACTATGTGCCTACAAAAACTAAAAAAAAAGAAAAAGAAATCAGTATATCCAAGAAATATCTGTCCTCTTATGTTTGTTACAGCACTGTTCACAATAGCCAAGATTTCGATGTAACCTAAGTACTCATTAACAGATGAATGGATAAAGAACATGTGTTACATATACACAATGAAATACTATTCAGCCGTAACAAAGGATAAGATTTTGTCATTTGCAACAACATGGATGGAACTGGAGATTGTTTTATCAAGTGAAATAAGCCAGGCACAGCAAGATGAACTTTGCATGTTCTCACTTATTTGTGAGATCTAAAAATCAAAACAATTAAACTCATGGAGTGAGAAAGTAGAAGAATGGTTACCAGAGGCTGGGAAGGATGGTGGGGGGTGTGGGTGGAATGGTGGGAATGGTTAATGGGTACTGAAAATAGAAAGAATGAATAAGACCTAGTATTGGATAGAACATCCTGGACACTATAGTCAATTGCAATTTACTTGTCCATTTAAAAATAACTAGAGAATATAATTGGATTGTTTGAAACACAAAGGCGTAATTCCTGGGGAGATGTATTCCCAATTTTTCATGATGTAGTTATCACACATTGCATGCCTGTATCAAAATATCTCATGTACCCCATAAATATATATACCCACTTTGTACCCACAAAAATTAAAAATAAATTTAAAAATTGAGAGAAAAGGTAAAAATAAGGAGTAATGAAGGCCATTTCTAACTATATGCTTTAGTTTCAGATAGTAACAATTCCCTATAATAAAAGATGAGAGCTCATTTGTTTATTTTTTAAAACCACATGCTAATCTAGATTGTACCGAATACATCTCTTGTTGTAGTTATAGTTTCTTATTTTTTAAAGTTTTTCTTTTTAATTTTTTCTTAGTGAAAATCAATATGGATTAAATGTTTAGTACCAGCATTTTCTTCTACGACTTCCCAATCCTGAGCTGTTTAGCTTGATTTCATCTCTTGACGGTTTTATTATAGCATTCTCGATAATGTCTGTTTTTTGTCTTATTGCCGAATGGCACATTAGACGTATTTAGTAGGTCACAATTTCCTTTCCTCTGCATTGTAGTAGGCATTTTCCTGTTATCTTCTGACCCTCAATATGGTGCTAGTTAGCCCTTTATCACAGTTTTTTTTCATTAAACTTTTGTTTAGTTCAGTTTAATTATCAAATAATTTTTCCCTGCAGGTAGAATTTATAGAAGTTTTATTACCTGAGTTTTCTTTATATTTGAGAATACCTGCTACACTTCTATTTAGATGGCAAATCAGCTGAGGATAATATCATTTGGTCACCTTTGTCTTAAACCTTGTGTGTACTGATTTGCCATTTTCTGGCTCCGAATGCTGTGAAGTAATGTGAAGCCTCCTAGATTCTCTCTCTCTCTCTGTCTCTCTGTCTCTCTGTCTCTGTCTCTCTCTCTCTCTCTCTCTCTCTCTCTCTCTCTCTCTCTGACACATGTGACAAGCTTCTTTCCTGACTGAATGCTTGGAGAAATTTTTCTTAATCCTTGAAAGTCAGTAACTGGTCCAGGATTTTGTTTCAGTGTCAATAATTCAGCTTTTTTTTTTTTTTTTTTTAAACGCAGGATTCTCTCTCTGTCTGTAGAGTACGTTACCCGTTATTTTCAAAGAAATTTTCTGTTTTTGTATCTTTGAATTGCTTTTCTGTTCCATTGGGCTTCCTCCTGCTGAGAAACCTATTTTCTTTATGTTGTCGCCTCTTTAAAAAGGTATTACTTACATATCTTCAATTGTTTTAGCTAGTTTTTAATTTCCCTTTGCATTTGCTATCATTATCTCAAGCATGTCTATATGTCAGGATTTTAATTTTCACCTAGTTATAATGCACTCTTTATCACTTGACTTTTAAAAAAGTAGTTCTCTAAAGGTGTTGTAACTTTTTCTTTGACATTTTTTGGTAGTTTTCTATTTTGATATAAGTTAAAACAAAATTTGCAAAATATAAGTATAGTATAAAGAACTCTTCCCCCAAATATACTCTGCCTGGTTCACTAGCTATCTTTTGTCTTATTTGCATACACACACGGGTGCATACACGTGCACATACACACCTCCTTTTGTACCTCCCTTTGTTCTGAACAGTGTGAGAGGAAGTTATAAACATTGTAACACTTTACAAAAAAATATGTCAGTGTGCATGTCCCAGAAAAGACTGCTTTCTCTTATATAACCATAGTACAATGATCTGAATCAGGAAGCTCACATTACAAGATACAATGTGATTTTCTAATCCACAGAGCATATTTAATTTTTTAAAATTACCCCATTGATATTTGCTACAGCTTGTTTTTTTTTTGTTGTTGTTGTTGTTTTCTGGTATAAGATCCAATCCAGGAACAGGTGACCATTTACTTAGCTTTCCTTTGATGCCTGACATGTTGTTGCTTGATCTTTGACATTGATTTTGCTCTTTTCAAAAAGTTTGCTTTCATTACTTCTTTTGTAGCCAAAGGACTTGTGGAAAATCTTATGGTCCTGATCTATGTTTTCTACTAAATTTTATTTTTTTATTTTTTTCACCCTTTACACGCTAAAGATTCTAGTTTGTTTGCATATCTAGTTGTGTCATCTCTTTGGATCTCACTTGCCTATGCTTATTGTGAGTGGCTTTATTCCTATCTTCCATCTTTTCTCATATAGTGAAACTAAATTCTTCCTGAAATTCTCTTCATTCATACTGAGTTCTATCAGTCTTTTCCATGGAGCTACTGTTTGTGGGTTCTGTATTGTACTCTTTTCTGTATCCTGCTATCTCAAAGGCATGGGGAAGAGGATAGGACTGGGGAGCTCAGCATTTTTTGGCGAAAGATCTGGGCTTGCTTGTTTTTTCTGGATTTTACTAAATGCCAAACTTCTATTGGCCTGGTTTCCTGTGTTCTGTCTCTGTGGGGAAACCTTCAGATTTGCAATTTTCTTGTCTCTGCTAAGATTTTGAGGTAGGTGATTAGCGGCTTTACTAAGGATTTCAGATGTCTTCTCTTTACTTCTTTTCACCTACTTTTCTCCCTATTGACATGGTATTGGTGAGACTTGCCTGTTCTTTTTATGACTCTCCCTTTCCTATTCTTCATTTGGTGTCTGTGTGTTGGGCACACACCGTGTGTTGGAATAGCACCCAGACGCACCTCAATAAATTTTATTTCTTTGGTTGACTCTTCTCAAAGTTATTATGTCAATTGTATCCCTTTGTTTAGCTCCTTTTATGGTTATATTTTTATTATTCTGCTTTTTCTATTTATGTAATAGGGTTTAGAGAAGAAAAGTCAATAATCCATATTTACCCATCATTCATTTACCTTGCTTGAATTATTAAAACTCAAACATAAATCTTCTAAGAGATAATTCTTACATGACAGGCCAATGTGGAAATAAAGTATGTGAGGTCTGAACTGGATCTAAAAGGATAACCATACAGTTTTTAATTTTAAAAAGAGCTTTGTAATTTTAAAAATCGAAACATTTTGTCATTTACAAATGAAATGCAATAGTGTACAAACACTTGTCTTTTTTCCAACCATTCCAGCTTTTCAATTTTTAAAAATTATTTTTGTTTCTATGTGCTTCAGTTTTTTCCTGTGTCACTTATTTTCTCAAACACTAACGTCAGTATTTTCACTAGAACACATAACTTTCATATACAAAAGCAAGCAGACACTGGGTAGCCTGTGAACTGCCAGGGCTTTGCTGATGGTCCAGCAGCAGAAGGCAATCACTTTCACACTTAACCCAGACATGCCTTTTTATTTTATTTTATTTTTTATGTTGGGAAGATTGGCTTTGGATGAGTGCACAGTTTGTGAAGAGGCTCACTCTGAGAAAGGAAGAGGATGACACATCAGGCTAATCAACCCGACAGTCAGTGAAGTGACAAGTGCTAAAGTGACATAAGGCCTCATTGTAGAAAATTCACTGATTCTGCACAAGGCCTTTTTACCCTGTTTTGCATCAATGGGCAGAAAATTTCCATTCACCTTTCACTACTCATGGTGCAGTCTGGAAAAACTTCATGAGATTTGCTCTCAGACATACACCTCCATACCACTGGATGCTTATACAAATGAAATATGTTCAAATCTCTGTGAAAGCTGCATTATTGTGAACAGCAACCTCTCTAACTTGTTTTCTGCTATTGCTAGGATGCATCCACTTCTTCTTTCTAAGTTCTATGAAAAACTTCCATGTTAAGGAACTGGGAGAATAAGACACAAAATAACTACATAAAGTAAACAGTTTCTTCTTCGATTCAAATTGCTGTGGCTAATATCAGACTGCCATTCCAGAAGTACCTGAGGAGGACAGAGGTGTTTAAGGAAACAGTTTCTCCTTGGATTCTGATTTCTGTGGCTGATATCAGAGTGCCATTCTAGAAGTACCTAGAATGGACAGAAGTGTGTGTGTGGGCCGGGTGCGGTGGCTCAAGCCTGTAATCCCAGCACTTTGGGAGGCCGAGACGGGCGGATCACGAGGTCAGGAGATCGAAACCATCCTGGCTAACACGGTGAAAACCCGTCTCTACTAAAAAAAAAATACAAAAAAACTAGCCAGGCGAGGTGGCGGGTGACTGTAGTCCCAGTTACTCGGGAGGCTGAGGCAGGAGAATGGTGTAAACCCGGGAGGCGGAGGTTGCAGTGAGCTGAGATCCGGCTGCACTCCAGCCTGGGCGACAGAGTGAGACTCCATCTCAAAAAAAAAAAAAAAAAAAAAAAAAGAATTGTGTGTGTGTTGCAGGCACAACATCGTGATGAATCAAGAGACCAGAGACAGAAAGCAGGATAGTTGATAACCAGGTTCCCCTGCCAGGGCGTGTGTTTTGAAACGATACCAACACTTACTAGCTTCATAATATTGGGCACGTTACTTCCTTAATCTCTCATCGAATCAGATTCTGTATATGAAAGATGAGTATAATAATAGAACCTATCTAATAATATTATTTGATCATTATTTAAAATTATATATGTGAGATGTTATATTTCTGAAAATTTATCTCTATCTCCACACACACAATTAACAGTGCCTAGCATATAGTAAGTCCTCAAAAAAATGTTAAGTTATATAAGAAACAGCAGGTAGTGGTTTTGAAACTGGAAAGGTTCGCTTGTCCCCCTCAGAGGGCATACGATGGGGGTGTGGCTCACTTCTTCAGTGCCCCACTGCTCAAACCGCTAGGGAGCATGCAGACAGGCAGGCTATGGGGCTCCGACTCCCCGAGAGTGTCTAGGGGTGAATGTTTACAGCTGCTAAGGCCCCAGTGGGTGTGTGTTACAGGGTGCCCTTTTGGTTTGTCATCTATAGGTGGCTTGTGTTAACCTGCTCAATTAGACCCTCTACGTTGTTGCAAGGAAGGGCTTTCTGTATCCCAGGTTCTTGCCTTGGTATACCAGAAGAATCGGATCACACGTGGTCTTAGAGAATGAGTGCACAGTTTTATTGAATGGAAGTAGCTCTCCACCACTGGGGAAGCCAGAAGGGAGAGGGTCTTCCCCTGGAGTTGGGCCACTCAACAGCCCCAGCTCTCCTCCAACTACTCTGGCCAAACTCCACCCCATCCTGCTGGTGAGTGGCCTGCTGGTGTGCTGGTTTCTGTTCATGTGCTCTTCTGCCAGCGTGCTGCCTCAACATCCTCTTGCCATCCAGCCACTTGTGTTTTTTCCTGCTAATATGCTCGTCTCCACATCTGGCTGCCTGTATGTCTGCCCACTCAGGTCTCAGGTTTATAGGCCCAGAAGTGGAGCGTGGTGGGCCAGAGTGGTCTCGGAAAATGCAGCATTTGGGCATGAAAGCAGGAGCACCTGTCCTCACCTAGGTCCAAGGGGGTGGAACCCTAGCCAGAGACCTGCCCTTCTCTACCCAGCACTGCTTGATCCCTCCCGTATCATTCCGCCCTCTGAAGAGGTACATCTAACTGCCCTTAGTTAGAATATGGATGATGACTGGTCTTAGCTTCTTCCTGCTGACAGGGGGCATTGTTCTGGGGAAAATGGCAGTCAGACTCCTCCTAGAGGTCTGTCTAAGTGTTCCTAGAGAACGGGAGTCATCTTCTGAGGCTGCAGTTGACCATTTGGATTTTGATGGTTTCTAGGCTTGAGAGTAAAAAAAAAAAAGTTTTATAAGGTTAAGTGTGCATGGGTTAAACATGTGTATTATACAAGGAAATAATTTAGTGCCAAAGATTACAGAGATAAGAAGTGAAATATACTAACAGCAACATTCTACCCCGAACTGTTTCAGCCTGGTGAAAGAAATTAAACCTTGTATGGGAACAATTAAATTTTAGAAGAGAAATAACTGTACTTGTCATGTCTTTTAGAAATTAACAGGTGCACCCTGGGCATTTTCGGGTTTGTGGGCTTACATGGTGGTCATCAAAGCTTTTGCCTCTTTTCTGCATCTCCTCTCACTTTTCTGGGACTCGCTGTCTCTATTATAAAAGACCGAGGTGGCCATTTTCAGGAGGTCCATTAATATACTATCTGGTCCCAGGGCCCATTTTTGCAACTTCCTCCTGATGTCAAGAGCTACCTGGGTAATACCTTTATCCTTTAGGATTAGCTGTTCTCGACTGAATCAGGAGCTAGAGGTGTACTTTATCAAGGCCGCTCTTAGCCTTTCCAGGAAGGCAGTGGGATTTTCATCAAATCCTTAGTCAATCATAGACAAGTTAATATAATTGAAAGGCTTGGTCTTAGTCCTACATAATTCCTCCATTATGCACACCTGAAAGTGTCTCCTTTTCCAGTCTTCCATCTCGTCATTAGGATCCCATTTAGGGTTATTTACTGGTATTGCTTCTCTTTCAGTTGGATAATATTCACCCCCTTCTCTGACGCTATATATGAAAGAAAGCTCATCCCCAAATCTCTGTGCTACTGACAGAGCAGCCTGCTTCTCCGTGTCCCTCGGGGTTTGATTCAAAAGTAACATAATGTCTCTCCAGGAGAGTTCAAATATTTGGGTGTAATTCCAGAAAGCCTCTATTTATCTATCAGGGTAATCTGAAAACTCGCCAAGATCCCTCTGAATTTGCTTTAAGTCCTGTAGGGAGGAGGGGACCTGGACCTTACTGGGCCCAAATTTACTGGGCATTTGTTGGAGGGTTAAGAGTGAGACTGGGGTTTGTCTAGAGCAAAGATTTTTAGGAGGGGCCAAGTGAGAAGCCGAAGCTGCATAGGGTGGTCCGGGTGGACCCCGAGGAACAGTGCTGGAGGCAACTGGATCCTCTGCTGGGGATGCCCCTGGAACTCGTATCTTTAATTACCTGGGCTCGCCTCTTTTGACCTTCCCTGAGATGGCAAACAGGAGGGCAGTCCTACACTGTGAGCAAAGGTCTGGATTGCCTTGCAAGGTATAGAGAGCCTACACATATGAGGCCTCAGATCATCTGTCCTCATGTCTACAGAAAAGTTCCAATTGCCAGATGGTATTGAAATGAATGTTTCCTTCCTGAGGCCAAGCCAGCCTTTCCTGTAAATCATAATTTGGCCAAACCTTTTTGCAGAGGGCTAGGAGGCACTTTTCCTCCAGATTCTGAGGCTCAAAGCAGTGCCAGTGGTTCAGAATACACTCCAGAGGAGTATTAGCTGGGGGTGGTGAAAAGAACTGGTTGACAATTCTGAAAGACAGTGAATAGAGGCGTCCCTCATTTCCTTTCCTCTTTCAGCAAAGACTCAGAAAGCAAGCATTCTTCTTTCACTTTTCACCGCTTATCCCTGAGCCCCGGTGACCTTGGCAGGTGCCGGCCATGGGTACTGATGCAGTGTGTATGCACGAATCAAGGAAAACCTGGAGAATGGGAATTAACCGCCCTCATCTATGTCCCCCATTTCTCCCTGCTGTCGACAAACCTTGAGTTTCCTGAGCCTGTTTATGCCATGAAGCATGGCCTCTTTCTGTGAGGTGGGGGGTTTAGTTGACAGGAATCGGTCCTGCCCATTTACATCATGCCTGTTGCCTGGCTTTGAATCCCTCAGACTTGGTTTTCTTTCTAGGGCCTCAGCCTGAAATTTGGGGTCTAGTTTGGGACTGAAAAGTTATTTTAGAGACTGTTTATATCTCTTTAGAATGTCTCAAATGTGCCCTGTTGAATTTGCAGTTATCAGCCAGCAGGGGCCATTACTCCATTAACCTTCCTGTCAGAAAGAGAGTTGGTGGGGGAGCCCTCTCACTTTGAAAAGGAAAAAGAAAAAAAAAAAGAAAAGCTGTTTAAAAGGAAAAAGGGGAATATCCTGGGGGAAGAACCCCTCGCTTAGTGCAACTGGACTCCTGTAATCCTTATATCTTTCCCCCATTTCAGACCAGGTTGAATTCCTTGGCCAGGGAAAGGTTCCATCATCAAGGTGGGTGAGAAGCACCTATCTGTTGACCCCGTGGGGTCATGTCTACGGTTGTCCCAGCTTTGTCCTGCACCCACTCGTGGCTGTTGGGCTTGGTCTTTGCCTGCTGTGGGCAGGCCTAGGCACCCAAGCTGCGAGGGGAGAGGGTAAGGAGAGGTGCTCCGAGCTGTGTGTGCCTGCAGCCATTAAGGTGGAGGCATACATGGCACCTCTAGGAAAATTGATGTGATTTGCACCTTTGGCAGCTGAACCTAATGCTCATTTTACTTAGTAACATTGCCATAGTCTGTAGCAAAACTCTGAACATTATAAAGAAAGAGGTAAGAGCCATTTCAAACCGTGTGAGAGAGAAAAGAGACGAAGTCTGGGGATTTTGACTGACTGGTAAGGGCAGAGTTTTGTTTGTTTGTTTTATTTTTATTTATTTATTTTTATTATTATACTTTATGTTCTAGGGTACATGTGCACAACGTGAAGGTTTGTTACATATGTATACATGTGCCATGTTGGTGTGCTCCACCCATTAACTCGTCATTTACATTAGGTATATCTCCTAATGCTATCCCTCCCCCCTCCCCCCCTCCCCCCTCCCCACAATAGGACCCGGTGTGTGATGTTCCCCTTCCTGTGTCCAAGTGATCTCATTGTCCAGTTCCCACCTATGAGTGAGAACATGCAGTGTTTGGTTTTCTGTTCTTGCAATCGTTTGCTGAGAATGATGGTTTCCAGTTGCATCCATGTCCCTACCAAGGACATGAACTCATCCTTTTTTATGGCTGCATACTATTCCATGGTGTATATGTGCCACATTTTCTTAATCCAGTCTGTCACTGATGGACATTTGGATTGATTCCAAGTCTTTGCTATTGTGAATAGTGCTGCAATAAACATACATGTGCATGTGTCTTTATAGTGGTATGATTTATAATCCTTTGGGTATATACCCAGTAATGGGATGACTGGGTCAAATGGTATTTCTAGTTTTAGATCCTTGAGGAATCACCACACTGTTTTCCACAATGGTTGAACTAGTTTACAGTCCTACCAACAGTGTAAAAGTGTTCCTATTTCTCCGCATCCTCTCCAGCACCTGTTGTTTCCTGACTTTTTAATGATTGCCATTCTAACTGGTGTGAGATGGTATCTCATTGTGGTTTAGATTTGCATTTCTCTGATGGCAAGTGATGATGAGCATTTTTTCATGTGTCTGTTGGCTGTAAGTATGTCTTCTTTTGAGAATTGTCTGTTCATATCCTTAAGGGCAGAGTTTTGAAGGGAAATAGAGTCTCTTACCCGCAGGAAAGAGAGAGAAGTGGGAGGGTTTTGGAAGAGAGGCAGACCCGACAGTTTCACATTTATTCACACTCGTCTCCCAGGATCCTAGCAGAGCTTCCATTTGAAATGGGAAAGGGTCCCTAGTCCCCCTTGCAGGGTATGCAATGAGGATGTGGCTTGCTTCTTCAGTGCCCCACTGCTCTAACCTCTAGGGGAGCATACTGATAGACAGACTGTGGGGCTCCAATCTTACGGCAGTGTCTAGGGGTGAATGTTTACAGCTCTTGAAGCCCCAGTGGGCATGTGTTACAGGGTGATGTTTTAGTTTGCCCTCTGTAGGTGGCTTGTGTTAACCAGCTCAATTAGACCCTCTAGATTGTCACAAGGATGGAGGACTTTCTGGAGCCCAGGTTCTTTCCTTGGTGTACCAGAAGAATTGGATCACCTGTGGTCTTGGAGAATGAGTGCAAAGTTTCATTGAGTGGAAGTAGCTCTCCACTGATGGGGAAGCGAGAAGGGAGACTACCCTAGCCAAACTCCGCCTCAACCTGCTGGTTGATGGGCTGCCAGTGTGCCAGAGTCTGTCAGTGTGCTCTTTTGCCAGCGTGACCTCTTGACGTCCTCTTGCCATCCAGCCACTTGTGTCTTCTTCCGCTGATGTGCTCCTCTCAGCCTCTGGCCACTTGTGTGTCTGCCTGCTAGCGTCTCAGGTTTTCATAGGCCCAGGATGGGGGTGTGGTAGGCCAGGGTGGTCTTGGAAAATGCAACATTTGTGCACAAAAGCAGGAGTGCCTGTCCTCACCTCAGTCTGTGGTGTAGAGCCTTAGCCAGGAACCTGCCTTTCTCTACCCAGCACTTCCCTGCCCCACTTCCGTATCACTTCCTACGTACTGTAAGGTACGATGTCCTTGGTAAACCCAATTTTTAATAAACTCTAAAAGCTGTTTCCATTCTAAAACTAGTTATCATCTGTACTGCTTTGAGGAGTATAGTTAGTTGTAGTTCATGCCACTTATTATTCCTTTCACAAATAGTTTTATATAAACATTATAACCACTTCCTTAATGAACTTAACATATCGGTATAACTTACTTATAAAGACACTTTGTCAGTTTCTGGATGTTACTGCAGCCTGAAGAAATTTAGGAAATATGCATTGTGAAAAAGTATTAGGGATAATGCACTTTAAAGCATTTACTTCTTCAATAGTTAAAAACGATTTATTTGTTTCAAGCTCAATCTTATTTGTGGTTTAAGAATCTTTGTAGTCCTTAAGTTCCCACAACAATCTTGTGTTTGTATGATTTCACAGGTAATTAACTGAGCAAGTAATTAAACAGATGAAAGCACTTTTTCTTATATAAGAAATAATAAAAATATACCAGATACTAGACCATAGGCCAGACTGTCAGTGAAATAAAACAATGAGGCAGTGGCTTTCTGAGTAACTGGAGCCTCTGTTCATAGGTTGACCATTAAGTAATGTATTAAACTGTAAAAGTGCTAATCTAGTCAGGATTTATTGTTCACAAATTAACTAGATAACCCTCGAAAAGGCAGCCAAATTACAAAGAGATAGAATGACAGTCTTTTTGCTTTAGTGTGTCTTTAAATTTCTGAAAACAAATTGGGTGCACATAGAAGTGAAAACATATTTAAAAGTTAATAAAAGGAATATGACACCATTTAATCAGTAATAATAATTACTGGTTGCTTTTATATGTGATGTTGCTCCATTCGATCTTAACAGCTATTTGGTAAAGTAGATGGGGCAGATGCTACTTTTAATTTCCTTTCTTCATATTCAATAACTGAGGCTCTGGGCAATGCAGTAATCGCTCATGGTCTCCCCTGGATGTATAGCAGAGGCAAGGCACAACCCCAAGCAAAGCTACCCCCACATTTCTTTGTCTTGCCACAGTATAACAATGCCACATAAATAATTTGAAACCTTTACTTCAAATCAATTTTGTGATCACTTGTAATAGTCAATTCTCACACTGCCATTGGAAATACCTGAGATTGGGTAATTTATATATTTAAATAAGAGGTTTAATTGCAGGGTGTACAGGAAGCATGGCTGAGGAGGTCTCAGGAAACTTATAATCTTGGCAGAAGGAGAAGCAGGTACATCTTCACATGGCCAGAGCAGGAGGAAGGGGTGGGTGAGAGGTGCTACACACTTAAACAACCAGGTTTCATGAGAACGCTCTATTACGAGAACAGCAAGGGGGAAATCTTCTCCCATGATAATGTCAACATTCATCAGACCCTTCTTCCAACATTAGGGTTTACAATTGGACATGAGATTTGGGTGGGAACACAAATCCAAACCATATCACCACTTAAGAAGGGGAGGGTGTGGGCAGAGTGAAGGTAAAGGAATGCAAGCATGAGAGAATAGGAAAAGGAGAAATAAGCAAGACATAGTGCAGAGGGGAGAGGAGATGGAAAGAATGAAAAATAAGGAGGCTGCGGTGTTAGGAATAGGGCTCACAGGTTACAAAGTGGATGTCACACTGTCTTTAATATTAGGATGTAGATATGTAGCTATTCTAGATAGTCCTTTAGAGTTGTTGTTTTTCCTTGCTGGGAAATAGCCTCTCTGATTGGTTCTCATTCTTTGAAGTTTTTATATTTCTTTCTTTAGTGTTTTCTTTCATTTATTTAAATAAGTGCTTATTTCTCTATGGAATATAGTTAGTTTTATGCATGTGTTTTAAATGACTTCGGTTTTAGAAATGTACCTTAGAACTCTATATTTTAACCATTTTTTCTCCTTAGTCTAATTGTTTATTATTGTTTTTAAAGAGATTCCTCCATGATCAAAGAAGGTACTCTTACTTCAGGGATAAAAAAGGTTTAACTATAATTCATTTCTCAACAACTGACTTGCCAGTTGTAAATTTTTTAATACAAATGTTAATCCTGTCTTATCAGGTCCTGTATTAGAAAAATCAGGTGACAGATTTTTGTAGAATTGAACTTTTGGGTTTAACACTAAACTACAATGGGGTTGTTATGAGTAGTTTTATTTTTCTCTGCCTTCATTTTCTGTTACCTAAAATCAAGTGGTATTACCTTTGTTCCTGTTAACTTTACAGGTATTCTGAAATATAATTTTGAGAATAAATAGTTCTAGAAAAATAGACTCATTCTATTTGCACAATTTGAATTAGCTTTATGTTCATTCAATTAGCTCAAATGAGTTGTAAGAATTTGGATATCTTACCTGGTGGTATTCTTTAGATCAAAGCATTACTACTGGGTTTTAGTTCTATAATTCTACCAATTCCAAATCCTGAATTTACTGCTTTCTTGTGGGAGCATTTCCTTTCGTTAGGGCATGTAAAGGTGCCTTGGGTCTTCTTTTACCTTATGGAAAAATAGAAGAGAAGATAATAGCTTAAAGCTAAAGAATTAGATTCTGGAACAGAGTGATTTACAATATTGGTGAGCTGCCAGAGATCAGTTCTAGTTTCAGCCCTTCCACTATATGGCCGTGTAACTTTCAGCAAGTTATCAGTTCTCCATGGGCCCCCAATTCCCTGATCTCTAAGTGAAGATGGAAGTAATTAGGAGGTTTAAAAAATTTTAACTAAAAAATCTTCTGTCTTTTTCAAAATTAATCTTATATAGAACCCCTAAATTTAGATCAGGTAAAGTCCTGATTGTTGAGGATATGGTGAGAGCAGGAACCAAATCCTAAGCTTATTGAATGTACCCATACATCATGATTTCAAAGTCACTGGGCTAAACAATTTTAGGGACACTTCCATGTGTAAATTCATTGAGGTCTGTTTTTCAGAGGGAATAATCTGATTTACTTTCAGTAGGGAAATCTCTATTTGCTCAAAAATGTCAAGTTGATACTAATCACCAAAAAAAAAAAAAAGTCCACTGTAGAACACATGTGTGTTGATGTTTGGTTCTTGTGACCAGGAGGATGTTTATTTGTCCTCTCATAAAAGTAAAGGGCTTTGAGAGGCGGAGGTGGGCGGATCATGAGGTCAGGAGTTCAAGAGCCGCCTTACTAACATGGAGAAACCCTGTCTCTACTAAAAATACAAAATTAGCTGGCTGTGGTGGCACATGCCTGTAATCCCAGCTACTTGGGAGGCTGAGGCAGGAGAATCGTTTGAACCTGAGAAGCAGAGGTTGCGGTGAGCCAGGATCACGCCATTGCACTCCAGTCTGGGCAACAAGAGTGAAATTCCGTCTCAAAAATAAATAAATAAATAAATAAAAAGAAAGAAAAAAGAAAAAAAGGAAGGGAAGAATAGCAACCAGTAATTTTGACAGTTTTAATAGTCATCATAGTATAACTTTATGTATAAGTTAGATGGCTCATTACAATTTCAGCAGTGAAAAAGAAAGCATTATAGCCCTTCTAATATACTATGATATTTAGTTACATACTTGAATTTTTGGTGGTTTATATGAAGATATATTTGCCCAAAGATTTTGTTTATTTAACTTGCAGTATTTGTCCTTAGCTAGGCTAAATCATAAGCCAGCTTCATGAAAAGAAAAATTTAAGGCTTCTCTGCTTTCAAATATGAACAGTTATTATCTACTCACACAAAGGAAGGAAGTCCAAAAAGAAAGAGCAACTTTGCCATGGCTAATCTTTCCCTTAGACTGTGTGGGAGTAAAGCTTTTATTTCTTATAAGAAAAAAGATAATAAAATGTCCAACAGGTTGACGAGTTGCAAAATATTCTAGGGGGTCACTTTTTTTTTTTTTAATTTTATGAGGTATCAGGACATTTGACACAGTTGTAAATGTAATGTGTATTTTAAAATCAATATGATAAAAATGACTTGCTACCCATGCCCCAATTTGGAATTTCAAATTAAACTTATCCCACAAACATCAGAAAATTGAGGAATAATTAAAAATCTATGCTGACCCTCTTTTTATTGCCTGTAATTTACTCCGTGTAAACATACAGCACCGTATGCTGTATATTTGTTTCTTGAATTTATGTTTTGACAATGCATGAAATAAAATGTTTCAGATACTTCAGAAAAGCTTTATAGCTTAACCTCAGAAGAGTTCCCAGATTTCAGCAGCCAATTACTGAATATAAGTCAGACTTCCACAGATTTCCTTAAGACCTCACATGTGAGGGGTCCCTGTGGAGTTGAGGAATTGAGGTAAGTTAAGCCTGCAGTTTATATATTAATATAGTATGTAGTAAAATTTTGACAAGTTCCAACTAGTTATCTTTATTATATATAGAAAGACTGTCCTCGTGTGTGTACTTTATATGACCATTCTTTATAGAATGTTTGGGTTCTTTGCTGATCTATTATCAAGATTTAGTAAAAGGCTTATAAAGTTGTCACTTTAATGTGAAGAGATCGTTCTCTACTGCACAATATGTATCATAAAAATGAAAAGATATTTGGAATATAATAATCCTTCAGCATTTCTTATTATATTGAAAAACAATTGCCTTACTTGAATTAATTAACCTAATACATTTCAATACTTTGTATTAATAGAATCCTACCCAATGTGAATAAGGTTTTTAGAATCAAATAGTAAGTTTCTTTCTTGAAATCAAATCTAGATAATTAACAATAACATTTTAATTTGTATCATATCATTCTTTCCTCACATAAAATACATTTAGGGACTTTAGGGATGGTTGGATCGGCTTATAAGGAATGTACGTTACACTAGTAAATGTTTCAAAACAGTAGTCTATTGTTTCAGTCTATTATTGACACTGCAATTCCTTGAAAAAGGAGCAGGATTTCTTTTAGAAAGACTAAAACAAGCATAAAATAAGTTATTTGTATTGTAAATTTATTTGATTGAAATTTAATTGAAATCTGAAATTGTAGTAAAAAGGGAATCAAGGGTTTCTTATTCTTTCTGGAGGAGGAAATCATTGAGCTATTTTTCTTGGTTTTTGCATTTCTTTCTCTTCTAAAACATTTTTTTTAAGACAGGGTCTCAACATGTTGCCTAGGTAGGTTTCAAACTCCTGGGTTCAGACTATCCTCCTGCTTCAGCCACTTAAATAGCTGGGACCACTCAGGCCACCGCACTGAGCCTGGATTTTTGCATTTCTATTATCATTTATATATTTTTTAAAGGATCAATATAAGATTGATATTTTCTTCCCTTAGATAAATCATTAAAAACAAACTAAACCTACAAGTATTCTCATCACTTATAAAATAAATGACATTCAATACTAAAAATATAAGGGGACCTTACTAACAGAATAAAGCACATTTCTTTTTTGTTTTTGTTTTTGATTAAAAAAAATTTTTTTTTCTTTTTTATTGTACTTTAAGTTCTAGGGTACATGTGCACAACGTGCAGGTTTGTTACATATGTATACATGTGCCATGTTGGTGTGCTGCACCCATTAACTCATCATTTACATTAGGTATATCCCCTAATGCTATCCATCCAGCTTGCCCCCACCCCACAACATGCCCCGGTGTGTGATGTTCCCCTTCCTGTGTCCAAGTGTTCCCATTGTTCAGTTCGCACCTATGAGTGAGAACATGCAGTGTTTGGTTTTCTGTTGTTGCAGTAGTTTGCTGAGAATGATAGTTTCCAGCTTCATCCATGTCCCTACAAAGGACATGAACTCATCTAAAGCACATTTCTTTAAAATTAAAAACCTCATGAAACAGTCACTAGCTCTTTTTTCTTGGACCAGTGAAAATTGTAATCACAATGAGATTTTCATTGTTCCACAGACTGTGGTTTATAAGCTGCTCATTTAGCATGTGCTGAGTGTAAAAAGTAATCCAATGAACAGTTATATCCATCACAGAGTGAAGTATTTTATATTATTTAGCAGCATATATAGGTTGAGAATCTAGATTATTTAGGACAAAAAAATCCTAACTGTGTACACTTTTATCTGCTCCCCACCCTACCTTTGTTCCCAAACCTTAGATACTCAGGTGTTACAGCTTCCATCAGTGCCCCCTGCTGCCACCAATAAAATGCAACAAAATAAAATAACAAACAAATGCTGTCATTAATTTTTGCTTTGGCGTATCTTGACTGGCTATCTACATAGTCCTAATTCATAGTACACAAAAGAGGTGATTTACCTGGCAGTCTATTCACCCTGATTCTTTTAAACAGCCAATGTGATGATGAATGTTCTTAATGATGACCCTGATGCTCTGCAGGTTTCTAAAGTGCCTCTGAATCATCAACAAAGACACAATCAGAGACCATAAACTCTCTCCTTCCTTCCACTGTGGCTTTATTTCTTGGGAGAGGGAGAATGATGAGAATTTCTCATTAAAAGGAGGCTTGCTGTATTGGGCACACTGAAAATTGTGGTCCCAGTCTGATACAGCCCCCTCACATCTGCTTGCCTCCAGCAACTCCAACATATGTAGTATTGATCAGAAGATAAATGAAGAGTTGAAACCTGGTTCTGTATATTGTGTATTGATCTTGTTATGTATTTTCAGCTGTTCTGGAAGAGATACCGAAATTCAGTCTTTGCTGTCACTTTCTGAGAGCAGTACAGATGATGAGGAGGAAGATTTTCTCAACAAGCAACATGTCATTACACTACCATGGTCAAAGAGTACTTAATGATTATTTGTTGATTACTTTTTCCATTTGGTACCCAGAGTAAAGCAAACAACTGAGAAAAGTAACCAAGTGATTACCTGTCCAAGTGCTGGAGATTTTGATTATTAATGTCTCTGAAGTTTCAAGGCTACAAACTAATAAAAGTAAAATTATAAGTTCAAGGGCTTATTCTTCCAATGATATATTATATGTCAACTACTAATCTATTTCGTAGATTATATTAGTAAAATATGGTGAATTTGAAGAAATAACTGTTATAACTGTGTCTATAAAACCTACTATAGGGCAGAACATGATTATACTTAAAGTAATATTTCATTGTCCAAATATATTTTAAATAATTATGTTATCGACAAGAGTGTGCATTTGACAGCCAAGTCACACTAGTCAGTATCATCAATTGAACCTATAACTACACTGTTTATTTTCTGGTTTTTGATATTTATAGAAGTTCTGGTATCTTCAAAAGTTTGCAATAAAAGAAAAAAAGAGGACCAAAAATAAAATGGATGTGAAACTTTTCATACTCTGCTCCAGCAAAACACAGTAAAGACCCCTAAGCATCTTTTTTATCTTTTTTTTTTCTTTTTTTTTTTTTTAAGAAGGTCAATGTAGTGATTAGCTTTATGTGAAAATGTGACTGGTCTACAATACCTGAATGATATAGGTTGACTGTGTCCCCACCCAGGTCTCATCTTGAATTGTAGTTTCTATAATCTCCAGGTGTCCAGGCAGGGACCTGGTGGGAAGTAATTGAATCATGGGGCAGTTACCCCTATGCTGCTGTTCTCGTGGTAATGAGTTCTCATCTGATCTGATGGTTTTATAAGGGACTTTCCCCCCTTTTGCTCAGAACTTCTCTTTGCTGCTGCCACGTGAAGAAGAATGTGTTTACTTCCCCTTTCACCATGATTTCCTGAGGCCTCCCCTGCCATGCTGAACTGTGAGTCAGTTAAACCTCTGTCGTTTATAAATTACCCAGTCTTGAATATGTCTTTGTTAGCAATGTGAGAACAGACTAATACACCAGATACTTTGTCAGACCTTATAATTGATTCATGAATAACACAGCGACTTGGGACACCATCCCTTTGCACAGCCAAATATCTGTGTATTACTTTTTACTCCCGCAAAACGTAACTAATAGCCTATGGTTGACTGGAAGCCTTACCTATAGTATAAATAGTCAACTAACACATATTTTGTATGTTACATGTATTATATACTGTATTCTTACAATAAAGTAAGTCAGAGAAAAGAAAACATAACCAAGAAAATCATAAGAGAAAATGTATTTAATATTCATTAAATAGAAATGGATTATTATAAAATCTTCACCCTTGTCTTCATATTGAGCAGGCTGAGAAGGGGAAGAAAAAAGAGGATATGAGTTTTGTGTCTCAGGAGTGATAGAGGCAGAAGAAAGTCCATGTATAAGTGGGCCCTCACAGTTCAAACCTATGTTTTTCAAGGGTCAACTATATTCTAGATGTTTCTGTGGGAGTATTTTTTAGATTAGATTAACATTTAAATAAGTAGACATTGAGTAAAGCAAATTAGTTTACATAAGGTGGGTGGGCCTCGTCCAATCAGTTTAAAGGCCTTAAGAAAAATAAAATAGTTGAGATCCTCCAAGGTAGAGGGAATTCTTTCTTGAGACTGACTTCAGGCTTGAACTGCAGTATCATATCTTGCCTGGGTCTCCAGCCTTCAGGCCAGCCCTGTGGATTTTGGACTTGCTATTCCCACAATTGCATGAGGCAATTCTTGAAAATCTCTCTTTTTCTATAGATAGATCAATTGGTAGATAGATAGATAGATAGATAGATAGATAGATAGATAGATATAGATACGTATAAACACACACATCTTATTTGTTCTATTTCTCTGGAAAACCCAATACAGCCAGTTTGAAGGACTGTTGGGATAGTCAAAAGAAAGAAGACAAGGGGAATTATTTTGCTGGTGTTGAGAAGTTGTAGATTTTGATACTGGTGGGAGTCCAAAGTTTATAATCTTATAACTCAAGGCTTAAGAAAGAGAAGAAAACATGGGATGATAATTTTGTGGTCATCACTTTGTGACATTTTAGGGCAGTTTCCCTTTATGGAGTTTGTTGACTTAACAGAAAAATACCCCTGAAAGTTGGCCAGGCTCTGGCAACAACGTAGCCATGACTCCAGACTCAAACTCTTTTGTCTTCCCTGTGAGTCTGGGTAGTAACTTCTTATACAAGACTGATGGTTGTTTAGTACACATTTACCTTTGATACTTTTTCGTGTCATTGATAAACTGTACTGAATTCACACACATCATCTACTGATAGGATAGAAAATTATGATGAAGAGACCTATAGCCATTTCCATGTCCTTTAATATAAAATTACATTCTATTGAAACTGATTAACAAACGTGGACAATAAGCAATCAAGAAAGCAAGGAATATTATCAGAAGAAAATATTGCAAAAGACATATCGTTTAAAAGAGTGTGACTCCTCTGCAATTTTTACTGCCCTCTTAACACGTCCTCTGTCACAATCCCATAGACAGACAACAGTGAGTCACCAATGAATCTTCATCATTTGTGTCCAAAGCTCTTTTGGCCTCTTGTCCTGACACTGCTGGCTTTCTGAATTTTAGTATCTATAGTTAAAATGAGGATTACTGTTCATCTTTTAACTTAAAAAATATATATACATATTTTAGCATATGTGCTCAGGTTTAATGTTTCATGACTCTTTTTCCTTTGCTCTAAGACATCTTCCTTTTCCCTTCTGATGAAGAAACAAATTGTTCCTCTGGGTGTGATTTATACTAGTGCTTCTCTCAGATAAGACGAAAGTGGTATTGTCCTATTCTTGTTAGGGAAGGATTGGAGCACAACTATTTTCTCTTGTGTATTCAGACATAGCTTGAGTCTTTTTTGAACTAGCTCAGAAGATCATTTTATATGATGCTACTACCTTTTACAATATCAGCATTTTGAAATAAATATTAAGCTGATAATTAATTATCATCAGTACATCTCTGGCCAAATCTGAGATAAAAAAATTGTCATTTGACTTCCAATATGACATTGAAATTAAACATGAGGGTACTCTGTGGCAGCGTAGACCAGACCCCCTTCTGCCTTTATTTGCTTCCAATAACCACACATGTAGAAAGTTCTTTAATTCCATTGCCATTAGTCTAATGAGGAAATAAAAACTAAGTAAAATTAGAGCCTTTGCCTGAAGCAGCTTCAATGTGTTCTCTCATTTTAAAGCTCATACTTAAAATTGCTTCTACAGGCCGTGGTTCTAACTGTGGAACTGAGAGAGTTGTAGATATTCCACAAGAACCTCAGCCATATTACTAATAGTGGAGTCAGTACAGTGCGCCTTTAACAACTATCGGATAAATGACCACCTGATTTTACATGTTTGTTGAAATTTGTAGTTTATACCCAGACTTGTCTAGTGCTGTAATAGTCATATGAAATTCTGTAATTTTACAGCTCTGGACATGCACATGCTGGAGACAAATTAACATTGCATTTTTTTAAATAGTTTTAGTATGTTTTATATCCATTGAAGTAATTCATATGTAGTGCATGCTGAGTATGTCACACAACACATGCCAGTGGTGTCTGCTACCTTTAAGATCACTTAATGCTGGGCATTTTATGTGAGGTGCACAGAAAATATTTCTTGAAAAAAATAAATGTTATGAAATGGCTTATCAGCTATTTTAAATAATATATCGATTCAGAAAAAAGCAATTCTCTCTGTCCCTTTATTCAGTTTTTGAAAAGATCTTGAGCAATGCTCATCTTATCCTTGTTTTGGCACATGCTATTTCTCATCTCAAGTCTCAAAATGTATCTTCTCAAAGAGAATTTATCTAATCTCTATCCAAATTAATTCCATTTGTCCCTTTTTTCTTTATTCTTTCTCATTGCATCCTGCTTTCTGCTTCATAACACTTATAATTATTAATATACAAATGTGATTTTGGAAGGTATGCCTCTTAACTAGACTATACTTTTTTTTTTTTTTTTTTTTTTTTTTTGAGACAGAGTTTCGCTCTTGTTGCCCAGGCTGGAGTGCAGTGGCGCGATCTCGGCTCACCACAACCTCCATCTCCCGGGTTGAAGCGATTCTCCTGCCTCAGCCTCCCGAGTAGCTGGGCTGCAGGCATGCACCACCATGCGGGGCTAATTTTGTATTTTTAGTAGAGACGAGGTGTCTCCATGTTGGTCAGGCTGGTCTCAAACTCCCGACCTCAGGTGATCCACCTGCCTCTGCCTCCCAAAGTGCTGGGGTTACAGGCGTGAGCCACCACGCCCGGCGACTATACATTTCAGCAGAGTATCTGTCCTGTTCACGTTGACTGTCACATAACTCAACCTCCATCAGATGCCTAGCTCAGAATGGGAGGTCGTTAGTAGGTGAATGACTGAATAAGTGAACTTGCAGGATCCAGTTTAGAAGCCCTGTCAGTCCCTACATTTTCCCAAAGGAAGATGATATATATAGTGAGAAAAACAGGGTGTATATCCACGTTATCAGATTATACTACTTACTAACTGGAAAATCACTAATATGAATGTATTCTTAATTATAAAATGGAGAAAAAGACACTGACTTTCCTTAGCTCAAAGGAATGTTGTGAAAATCAAATGAAGTCATGAATGCAAAAACACTTTTGCAAATGGAAAGTGCTTTGCTATGCTTATTATCATCACTTTTTGTGAGCTTATGCTATAATCTTTGAATATATAGACAAACTAATGTTGGATAAATAAGTGAATTTAGGTGCAGGTTGACATAAGTGACCCACAAAAATCATTCAATATCAAAAGTAGAGAATGCTTGCAGTGAGATGGATAATTAGATTGAATGATGTAAAAAGCTGGTGTTTATGTTAAAAGCTAGATATATAAATTAATTTATTAAAAATCTTTCTGAAATGTTGTCTCATCTGTTTATAGCTTTCTTCTATTCTGTGTAAATTCAAAGCTCTTTTAAATATTAAAATTTTACCAGCATTTTATGAACACCTTGTGCATCATTCTTTCAGATAGGAGAAATTTTAAAAACGTATATACTATTTATGCCTCCTTACATACATTTTTGCAGGATATTCTGTTTCATCATAATTTTCACCCCTGGTTATTTATTACTAACCATATTTGCATGAAAACAATGTTTATTTCCTCAGAGATCATCTCTGCCTGTAGTTTATACCCTACCTAAAGTCATAATTCTTTGTTAGTGACACAATGATTGTTTGTTGGGTAAATGATTATGATGTTGCAAACAAGATTATGAGTTTAGCTGGGGAATAACCAGCAGGCATAGATGAATTCTGAGGAAATAAAGATCCTACTATTTTAATGCAAATGTCTACTATAGTTAAGCAAAAGAAGATGATATTTTTAATGTTCTCCATAAGGTGACACTTATGTTTAAAATGAAAAGAATTTATTGATTGATGAGGATTATTTTTTCAAATGTATAGTAACAGTTATGAGAATATAGTTCTGAAAAGACTATCTACATGCTGTTACTTCTGCCAGAAGGAATCAATATGTGTACTGCTTTCTATCCAGAAGAATGTATATATATATTCACATTTTTATCTAGAAAAAAATTATATATCTACACATTCTAATTACAAATTCTTTTAAAGATTTCCAGGGGGAAAATAGACTTCATCTATATTTTATAATTATTTAAAATTATATACTTAACATAAATGTTATATACTTAACATAAGTATGAGATAAATCTTTTAGAGTAAACTGTTATATAATTTCACTTTTTTTTACATAGTCAAGTTTTTCTAGGATTTATAGGATTTTTATAACATTTTGTTGTTATTCATTCTAATGATGAGTATTCTTAAGCAGTTTCTGGAGGTGCAGGCAGGAAATGAGCAGATGCACATTTTATTTAAAAAATATTTATCCCATTTACTTTCTCCTCTGACCTTCCATGTCATAGCCCTATAAGAATACCTTATAGGTTAGGCTACTGGATAAGTTAGGATTTGTTTTGTTTTAATTTTATATTCCAAGAAACACTAACTAGCAGTGAAATTTAAAAAGTATATTTCTTTGGTAAGGAAATTAAGTCTGGTGGCAGACAGTCAAGAACTACTACAGCAACTACATCTTACTATGTTATTTCAGCCTTCAAGATCACCTCACTGTAAATTTGTTTTGTTTGTAATTTTTTAGCCATTACAATGAGTTCCAGGCATCAAGAAGGAGGAAGTGGGAAGAGTAAAATGGGCATCTCCTAACTGAGGTAGCTTTCTTTAAACAATACTTCTTGCATCTTATTGGCTTGGACTTAGCCATGTGTAGATGCAAGGGAATTTGAAAATGTGGTCGATTAAGTGGGCACATTGGTTCTTAGAATAAAATTGGGGTTGTATTCCTAGAGAAGATGAGGAAAGTGGATACTGAAAGCAACTGGCATCTTTGTCACAGTCTCTACTGTTAGCCTTATTACTGATCAATAGCTACTTGTTTCCAGTATACAAGAATTTTACAGTTAATGTGGTTTGAATTATGTGGTAAAACCAATTCTTTTGAGATTTAAATAAGTCGCATTTAGGAGACACTATTGTACTTAAATCACCCAGTTTCTTATATAATCAATTCCTCTTTTTTAGTCTTTTTATGTCTTTACAAAGGCATCTTTTAGTTATACAAACAGAGACCTCATCATTATTCAGCTTCAAGTTTTCACCTTAGAACTTCTCAAAACACATTGCACATTTCTTTAAAGTTCAGTATTTGGGCTAATGGCCAAATCCAATCTGCTTTTGCAAAGACTTTCAATGCACTGTGTAAAAAAATGGTATGATGCAACACATTTGTTTCAAATTAGTGTTCCAATATTAGGGTATTTTGAAACCTGTGATGGAAATTTTCACAAAAATACATGGAGAACAAATATAAAATAATACATTTTTAGAGGAATGTTAAATATTAGTACAGTAGAGTCAGGAATTACAGATGGTCTTGGAGATAAAGCCTCACTATTTTGTTCCCATAAAGCAGTATTTAAATCTTTTAAACTCCATGTGTAAAATGAGAGATTAATTGCTTTCCAACTGAATTCTAGGGATACTTAGGATTTCCTGATTAGGGAAAGGAGTATAAAGAAAGACTGAATTGCTGAACAAAAAGCGTGAATGCCTGGATATATTTCATGTAAAGGGATTCTTTATAAGACAGAAGAATGAATTCTACCATAACAGTTTGAGATCTGTGGCCTAAAGCCCTAGGAAGTCTCTGGCCCCCCTTCTCAGGCTGCTTTTCTGGAATTTCTGTTGTCACAGGATTGTTGAGATATGTGATTGGATATACATCCTTTTGCTATAAAACGAGACTCCAGAGAGTCACACAGAGAAGATAACCTCTTCACAATTCATTGAAACTGTTCCAAGAAATAACCCAAATTTAGATAGCTGTCTATAATTCTAACTGACTTCTATTTAGATATTTGTTTCTTCAAGTACAGATACCCACTCAAGATACTTAAAGGGGGGTTATTATAGTGAGATGTAAAAGTGTATGGGAATGTCAGAAGAGGAACCATGGAAGAGCTCGCCTCAAGGGTAAATAAGGGTTTCTGGGACCTGGGGCAGCTTTTCTTAAGGATGGACATTGATGATCATGGGTGCTTTTCTTGGCTCACTGGCTCTATTTCTTTTTCTACTGGCTGGCTTCTTATGATCATTTCTACCTTTTGCTCACTCCTGAGCCATTCGTCTGGATTCATTCAGGTCTTTCACTCTATCTCAGAGCCTTCCTCTCAGCTTTACTCTGACAGATATTTAAGTCCCCTGAGTTTGTTTCTTAATTCTACATCTAAATTCTAGAAGCTGGATCGTTTTATGTTTCTGAGCCAGGCAACATGATAGCCTAAGGAGGGCCCAGAGTTGGTTCAGTTCCAAACAATTGTTGCCAGGCCATGGTGAGGGAAGGGGAAGAAAGAAGGATGGGTAATTTGTGTTATTGAAACATGGCCTCAACAGGCCCAGAGTTATGACTTAAGGCAGTTTTTTAAAATTGCAACGGGCCTGGTATGCCATAGTCTCCCCTCAAGGATTCTCAGGGAAGGGACACAAAGGGAGGTTTACAGGGCAGAATGCTAAGTGTTAAGGCGGGTGTGAGGAAAGGAACATTAAGGAAAAAGAGTATTACAGGCTTTCATTTTATAAAAGGGGAAAGATGACAATTCAGAACCACTCTGGCTCTATGGTAACCATTCAGGTCATACCTCTAGTCCCAAACCAATGTCAACAAAACAGCATAGTGTTCTCACTAGACCTCTTCAAGGCCATTCTTTCACATGTAATTTGGGTGTAATTCTCACTTTATCCTCAAAGAGCCATTGGTGGACATGAATAGCCTGGAGCTTTATTCTGATTTTGTTCTCCAAGTTATCATCATAGTCACCTCTTGATTTCCAAGGACTGGTCTATTTAACAAGCTCTGAAGTGAAATTTTACACCTACTTCCCCTCTAGGCAAAGCATTCCATGAGAGTCCTAAGAGACTTCCAGAAGTGGCATTGCAGATGTAGCAGGTGCTTTTTCTCAACTCGTCTGACATCCAGGGCCAGATGATTCTGATGGCAGCTCAAGTCTGTCTCACACAAATTCCCCTTTATTGGCTCTTGAAATGAGCCATTTTCTTCTTTATGGAGGAGGAACTAAATCCAACAGATGCTTGTGATTAAAATAAGTGATAATGATAATAGAACTTTTACCAAGGATGTGCCTCTTCCTGCTATCAGATACATGCCAAGGTGAAAACGAGCCATTTATCTGCAAATAAACATTGCAATAGGAGTAAATGGTTTATTTTCCAAGTTGGAAACGATTTTTCTTTGACAGCATCGCTCTCCTTTTAAGATTTTAGGTTTATTATAACATCATTAAAAACACATTTACTTGGTATTAGTGAAACACAGTTCAGTGTGCTGTTTTGTAAAAGACAATTTTGACAAAGTTAATTAAAAAGCAGTCTCAATTTAATTTTTCATATTTCTAAAAAGTATATCCCATCTTTTCGTGAATTAAAGTATCTGACTCACTGAGACTTCTTTGAGTAAATGGAATTTTATTTTCTTTTTCTACAAACAAGAATGATAGACTACAATCATATCAAATGGCCAATTTTTCATTGTATGGTATTTTCTTCTCTGGAATGTAGAAGTAAAAATGCTTCAGTTTCTGATTAGATTTAAAGAAATTATTCTATTTCGTTGTATACCAGTCAATATAAATGCTACCTCAGAAGAATAAAAATGTATTTCCATTTTCTTTATGGAATCCCAACTGTACGAAGTTTAAGTTCAGGTTAAACATCTGATTTCTTGGAATGAACACCTTTTAAAATACCTACCACAGATTTGGGAAAACTTGTTTAAAAAGGAGGCAGAATTCCAATCTCATGCTTAATCCAAAAAGTCTCTCTTAGTAAGGGGATGGCATGCTGTCATGTCTTCCACTGCAAAATAGATTTCTCTGAATAATATCTTTAGCTTTTCCTCTCACAATTATTTCTGCTCCCCTCATTAGTAAAATTTCTCAAAAGAAAGTGTATACACACTTTGATTTTTTTTCACTGGCTGTGTTCTATTTGACCCGTTCAAATTAGGCTCTTGTTCCCACTCTTTGATTGCAATGATCTTGTCAACAATGACCTTCGTTTTTCTCAGAGGTCATCTTAGTCAGGGTCTCAGCATTATTTAAAGTGGTTCACCAGTCTGTTGTCCTTAAAATTGTGCTTCACATATTCTTAAGGACACCACAGTCTCATGATTTTGTTTTTATTTCACCAACTGCTCCTTTACAGTGTTGTCTGAAATATCTTCTCCTTTTTTTTACAGCCTCTGACTGTTGCTATGCTAAGGGAACAGTCTTTGTCCTCTTGGAGACTGACAATCTCTCTAGCTGATTCTGTCAAACCCCTAATGCATAATTTCACCTTACACGTCATCACTTAATGCTTAACTCCAGATTAGTGTACTGACATACCCAAAAGAGAACCGTAAATTTTCATTGGCAAACTGGCTTTTCCTTTGGTCTTCTCGATTTTATAATTGACAACACTATTTACCTAATTGCTCATGCGAAAGACTCTAGTAGTTTTCTTTGAATCCTCTTTTTCTTCACAGGCTCATATACATTTTGCAGTGAGTCTCCTTAACTCTATTTTAAAATACATGCAAAATATTGACTTTTCTAACTGCCTCTATCACTCTCACCTGACCTGATTCATTCTTCTCACACTGATCCAAAATCTCCACTTCATAAAACAAAGTTATCTTTTAAAAATGTAGATAAGATCATATTCCACCATGGTGCAAACTCCTCCACTGGCCTTGCATTATAATTAGAACTAATGCTTACTTTTCCCCAATCACTACCAAAGCTCACTTGATCAGGTCACTGCCTCATAACTTGCTCCTCTTTCTTGAGCTCACCCTGCTCGCATTCTTCCTCTAGATTCTTGAATGAATGTCCCTTTATATTATTCTTGTCTCACCTTAAATATTTCTCAAAGAAGTCTTTACTGGTCACTGTATATAAAGGAGACATTCACTGTTTCACTCTCTCCTCTTACATCTTTTTTTTACAATATTACTACAGAAAGTATTTCTTCACCTTTTTACTAGTGCCTTCCATTATTGGAATATGTTTCCTGATGGCATATGTTGTCTCATTAATAACTATGTCACTAGTGGGTGTTTGGCACAGAGAAGGTATTTATTGAGTATCAACTTAATAAAGAAATGCTGTTTTTCTTGGCAAAGATTTAGAAAGGGCAGCTGCTAGACAAGGTTTTCTATAGTAACTTCATATCATATGTTGAGCACTTACAATATGTTGTAAGCATTTCTCATGTGCCTCACAATAATTTTATATGGCAGATACTGTTTATTAGTCCTCATTTTGCATATGAGAAAACTGAGGCATCAAACGCTTAAATAATATGCCCAAGGTTAGTGAGCAGTAAGTGGGGATGCTGCATTACAAATATAGGCATTCGAATTCCAGATTTTATGCTTGCTAACATAAGCAATAATTTCCGCTTCAATGAATTTTTAAAAGATAGCTTACTATTGATTTATAGAGCAGATATAAAGTTTAGGTGCTTGAACTGAACTTAGGGTTTTCTTAGTAAAATTTCTGAATATGGCCTTATTACAGCTGAGTCATGGTTTAATTCTTTAAAATATGTTTCCTTGAAAAACATTGTTTAAATACATCTCCTGAATTGTCCCCAGCCTAGTACATCTTCAGTAAGTCTTGATTGAATAAAATATCAAAAACAAAACCTAAGCATGTGGTAATTTTATACTCTTATTATTACGGTGGTCATTTTTCTTCCAGAGGTAGAAGATGTAATTTTGTTGATGGATGGGAGGTGGCGGTGAGAAAGCTAAAGCCAGCATGTGGCCTTTCTGTCCTTGACTGTAGGCTCAGGTAGCACTTGGATCATCATATTTCCGAAGTATGCCTACTCACAAAATAATTCTATGATGTATTTTATTTAATCAACAGTCAGGGTCATCCACCTAATACACATTTTCGACAATTCATTATGTGTTAGGCCCCGAGGCAGACTTTGGGGCTTAAGTGAATAAAATATGAATTCTGCCTCAAGCAATTTATGGTCTGATAGAGACATTAGAGACAAAAATAATTGCATTAATGAATGCAGATTGACCTCATCTCTGTGAGGTTTGTATCAAGGAAAGCTTCACAGAATAAGTGATGTTTAATTCAGGTTTTAAGAATGAGTTAAGGCCGGGCGCGGTGGCTCAAGCCTGTAATCCCAGCACTTTGGGAGGCCGAGATGGGCGGATCACGAGGTCAGGAGATCGAGACCATCCTGGCTAACCCGGTGAAACCCCGTCTCTACTAAAAATACAAGAAAATTAGCCGGGTGAGGTGGCGGGCGCCTGTAGTCCCAGCTACTTGGGAGGCTGAGGCAGGAGAATGGCGTGAAACCGGCGGGGCGGAGCTTGCAGTGAGCCGAGATAGCGCCACTGCACTCCAGCCTGGGGCACAGCAAGACTCCGTCTCAAAAAAAAAAAAAAAAAAAAAAAAAGAATGAGTTAAATTTTGTCCTCTCAATTTGGATAGATGGGTGGGTAATGAAAATCACTCCTGACAAAACGTATGTAGCAGAAATAGCTCAAATGAAGAGGGCATCAATTCTCTTTGGGGACTTCTCATTAATAAGTTCATTAATGATCATTTAGTTTTATAATTAGGCAATTTGTAAACTGAAGACGAAAGATATTGAATTCATGCACAATTCCACCTGCTAAGTTTATCTTAAGGTTTGCCATCAGGGATTAGCAGATCCTTCTAACTTCTAGGGATCTGCCATTCTGTTCTATAGGAGCAGGAAGCAACATAGTCTGTTTTTTCAAGTTATACATTAGATAGTGGTAACAGGGTGGAAAAAGAGCAAGCGAGAGTTCCACTGATTCATGGGAGCAAGCTAAAGCCAGCCCTATGTTGTTCAACCAATGATGAACTTCTTCACCTTCTCAAGTTCCTGGAAAAACAATCACCAGGAACTCACAGCAAAATGAATGATGGGGTCATGGGCTGTCTTTCTTTTTGATATTTTGGAAGATAGGAAGGATTATCTAAACTGTTTCAGAAATATTTAACTACTGTATTGTCAAATGCAACTTAGAATTCAACACAGATAAAGACTTTATGTCAATGGTTTTCAAACTACACAAAGGATTAGTGGTTCCAAGAAGCCCCCTAGAAGTGGAGGGCATCATGGAATGCAAACGCATTGTGGGACAAAACCTATTCAAGTTTTGGTCACAGAAACTACTTCTATCTCTTCCCTGTCATTCTTTTGTGTGAGATTTTGTCCACCAAAGATATTTTATCTGAAATGTTTAAGTAGCACTGTTCTAAGTCCACTATAATGAGAAATGAGTCTTTCTTGAGACTGCTTGTTTAATTGAGTGGACTACTACCATGCACATGTCTAGTGCAACATAATCCACAAATACAGAAAATGGACTGCAGAGCACTTTGTGGTGGAAAAACTCAGCTTGACTCAGAAGCTGACTCATTGTTCTGATGATGCACTTTTATCAATTTAAGAAGCACTTTAACTCTTTGGCCTCTGCTGAAAAGAAGTTTAAGAGGAAACACTTTAATATATGAAGTGACTCTACAACCTCTTTTTATCTACTCATAGTTATAGGAAGCTGAACAAATAAAAGAATTTTTAAGTCTTTTCATTTAAAAATACTCAGTATCAGAGGATTCTTTCTAGTTTTAGAGAGCATGTTTGAAGATATTTTTGGCGTGAAACTGTAGAGATCAAGAGGGCCCACACCTAAGATATATTCCCTTGAGTGGGACTGGCACTGGGGCTCAGGGAAGGAGTCATTATCCAGCTACAGACAAGGAAATAGTTTTAGCCCTACAGGCAACACAATGAAAATGATGGTGAGGAGCAGTTAGCTGAGCCCCTGCCATGTTCCTAATATTCAGGACAGCAAATAAAGTAAGATCAAGGCAGGACTACAGCAAGACAAGATCAGGGGTATGTAGTCATCAAAATAGGACTCAGAAATAATGGGATACATGTAGGCTTGGTCAGAGAACTGGGTGGAAGTCCATTTCTTAGCTTGAGGTCTTTGGAATATTGGGAAAAGGGGTCCCTGAAGAACTTTCAGGGGGTTTGTGAATCCTGTAAAATTGTAAACTTATGTAATTTTGTACTGTGGAAAGAGGCCATACCTTTCTTCAGAGTTTTAAAGGTGACCACCTATGCAAATGTTTCAAAATTTTTAAATGAAACTAAAGGTTAGATTTGTGTAAGACCAAGATGGACTTGATGCTGAGATATCTGAATAGCAAATTTGCTTCCCAAGGAAGGATAAGAGAGACCCTGAATGTATGCAGGAGTCAGTCTACCAGTAGGGTTAGCTGGCTCCTACTTTGGGGAGAGGTAGAGGAAATCAGGTAAAATGTAATGCTTTGTCTCTCCTAAAGGCTTCTCTTCTTATTCAGAATTAGAGAAATTTGCAAGAAGTTTTACTCCCAGACTTACTAATGGGGTATCTGGATGCTTCCTTTCCACTAAACACCATCTATAATAGTCTAGGACATGGATTCATTCCTATATTCATCAAATGCTTATTTAGCACCTACAATGTACTAGACTCTGCATAGGAATATGGTACTTTCTAGCTCTTATGAAACATACATTCTAGTAAAATTTTCTGACTATAAAGAAGATAATAAGTATTTATAGATTATAGTTAGAGATACTAAAGGAATAAACTGGCTTCTGAGATGCATTAGTTAGGACATACTGAGTTATGTTAAAATTGGAAACATTTTACTAAAATTTGTGGATAGATACAACTCATATCATATATCCATTGTCACCTGATTGGGGCTTCCACCTTGGCATCACACAAAGATACAGGCTGATGAAATCTCTTCCACCTGTAACATTATTGATTATTATGTATAGGGAAAGAGAATAAGGCAAGTACATACTCTCTAAACTTCTGGCAAGAAGTGGCATGCCATCCATTCATATTTCTTTGGTTAAGTAAAGATAAATGATGGTTGGGGAGCTACTAAAGTAGTCATTAGGGAGTAAAGAAAGTTTTCTCTAAAGATGTGGCATTTCAGTTGAGATCTGAAGCATGAGAAAAGACTATACGAAAAAGATAATCATGTGAGGAGGAAAAAAGCATCTAGTCAGAGATAACATTCATGGCCAACATTGAGCTTGGAATTCTCTAGGAACGCAAGAAGATTGATGTCACCTAAAATCTGTTCCCATCAGATTTTCTAATAATTTGATAGAAAATTTGTGTGGTAAATGCTAGTTCTACCACAATATTCTTCACCAGAAAGCTGTAACAATGTTCCATTCCAGGTTTCCTTGGGTTATATGGGTCTTGGGTTATATGGTTATACTTTCTCACAACTCTACAGATTACTCTTTGCTTAATAATAAGGGGAGGACAACATGTCATCACTCATTTGTTTCTAAAAGTCTAGAAAAATGCTGTCTTGGCATTTTACGTGCCCATATAATAAAATGGTATTTATGTGGGGGTTACAAAAGACCTATAAATATATGTTAACTGTATGTCTGATTCAAACATGCCCAGTCATACTGGTCTTGCAGAAAGGAATTACACATTGGAAATTTGGGAAGTCTGAAAATTTGGCTCCAACTCTTATTATTGTTGTTGATGTTATTAATTTTATCATTATTATCTAACAAGGCTTGGCTTCTCTGAGCTGGGTTTTTTTTTTATCACAGTCACTGGCAGGGCTACTATTTATAGTTGTGCAGTTTGTGCTGGACCGAGGGAATGAGTATGGGCTAAAATTCACCATATACTCTGAAAAACTACATGCCCTCATGAGGGATCTATATCCATCGGAATAGCCTTTTATAACTGAAAGGAACCCAGTGGATAACTAGAATCCTGTGCACCTGAATTCAGGCAACAAGAAGAGCAACTGATCTTGTAAAAAAGCACCTGAAAAACTGTACTGTTCCGTGAAATCTCCAGTGTGCTCTCTGGATCCTCAACCATCAGAGGAGGATCCCAGTTGATGGAGTACTATGGTAGTATCGAAAGTTACTCAATTTGCATGAGTTTAAGACTTGCAGAGCACCCTGTTTCCTGGTAAACTGACTGAGGCAGTAGTTTGAGTAGGAAGATGCATAGTATACAGAGAAAAGAAAGACAATCCGAGCCCCCGATAGTCAAATCAGTCTTGGTGACCAGTGGGATGATTATGATCCAAGTCAGATTACTCTTCTATCTATTTAGCACATAATGAGGGCTTAGTCACTGTGTTTTCAATGATCACAAAACAAGTCAGAGCCCATCAGCAAGGGGCGTTGGGGTCTGGGTTTGAGCTGGAAGTAGGGAATGTGTTGGAGCCATCTTATCCTCTGTTAAACTATTTATCCCATGTATAATTTAGGAACCTAGTTGTTATTCCTACCATTTGTGATGATGGTGAAGATAAGAGACACTGTTTTCTTAGTGTTTTGTGAAGTGTTCAATACATAGTAGGTATTTAAAAAATTAAGAAATAAGGGTAGGAGCAGTGCAGAGGAAAATAACTCACGGCAACAGCAGTGAACACATATTAACTGGAAACTCAATTGTGAACCGGGGCTGCCTTTCTTTCTTATACTTGGCTAAACTTGACTTAAACTCCATTCTCACCTTTACGAGATTCCACAGTTTCTCTAACTTGCTGGAATTTACTGCCTTTGTCCTTTCTTTGTGTCTATTCCATATCAATACATACTGCTTCAGTTCCTCCTGCTAAGTTGCAATTGTGGAATAACCAAAAAAAAAAGGGTCCTCCTGCAACAAGAAACATTGTGAAGGGTGGCATTTTGTTGAAGTTATTTTTGTGGGGAGGTGATAAAATGTAAATTCTGTGGAGGATATTGTTATCTCTGGTGGTAAAAAGAAGGGGATACTAGGCTGGACTGGGAAGAGATTGAATATGGTAGATGAGAGAGAGAACAGTGGAAAATGACACTGAAGTTTTAAGTAAAATTGTGAGATAGTACTGCCATTTGCAAGATATTTTATAACAAGGGACAAATTTCAAAACAAATATTACACATGACTATATATTTAATTTATGCCATACTATTTTCCAAATATATTTTTACCAGAGTTAAAACTATCCACTCTCACCATTTTAATGATGATGATTTTAACTTATTTTGCTATTAACTATGGCATTTTTTTCCAAACGTATTTACTTATTTATTGACAGATAAAATTGTACGTATTTATTATCTACCATAAAATGTATTGAATACCTTGTAGAATGACTAAATTTGGCTAATTAACCTGTTTATTACCTCATATAGTTGTCATATTGTTTTGAGAACACTTAACATCCATTCTCTTAGCATTTTTCAAGAATATATCATTATTAGCTATAGTCACCATGTTGTGCAAGAGATTTCTTAAACTTATTCCTCTTATCTAACTGTAATTTTGTATCCCTTGATCAGCATCTCTGTAATGATATATATCATGTTTATAGAAAAATAAAGCCTTTAGTATGGCAGTTTATTAAAAAAACATGGAATTAAGCACATATAAATCAATTTATTTATGAGAAGTCTGAAAATAATACAGTAAAATGTCTTTAACTGATATGCATGAGAATGTGATGGCTGGTTAATTCAGAGGCTTATTGGGAAACCAATCTAGCCCTGATATGGGAATAATGGACTATGAATTGGCATGCAATTGAGCCTGTTAATATCTTGTTTCCCACCCGCTATGTCCCCTCCTGTTGGCATGTCTGCCAAGCAGATCGACCTGAGCTGTTGGATAAGGTTAAAGTGCTTCAGGCATTAAAATCTCCAGTCATTTCACTCTCATCTACTGCTAATTTCTTTTTAACATTTCAAAAAAGAAAAGTAGGAACAATTAACTACAGTAGAGATATCATTCTGTTTTAATGCCACACAGTTTATATGTGGAGCAATAAGGACATAAAAATTGAATCTTGGGGCTCACTAAGAACACCTTTAATAAGAGTACAACAAAAAAGCTATGAATTCTTAAGGACTAAAAATATTTGAACCCGGACCAAGAAAAACATAAAATAATGATTTTAAGGCAAAATTTAATCTGAATTACCAAGTTGACTAATCATTTGTAAGGGGTTCTTGTTCATTAATCATACTTCTGACAGCAGAGAAAGAGTGTTAGTAGAAAGTTAAAAGCTAGAATTGACATGAAAGATCAATTTAACCCAACTCAATGATTTTATAAAGGAAACCTGAGGTCCAGGAAGGTTAAGTGATTTGCCCAAAGTTATAGAGCTCGAGGCAGAGCTAAAACTAAATTTCAACCCTTAAGACTCTGACACAAAATCCCTCCCAGGATGTTTGACTTATAGTTTTCCAGAAGATCTATCCCAAGAAAAGTCTATTTGGCTTTTTATTCCTTTATTGAAAGAAACAAAAACATTTTCTTGAAGACTTACTGTGTTTGCAGCACTATGCAGAGAATTTTAAATTTAAGAAGAAATAAGACCTTCACTTCAAGGAGCTTAGATAAAAGATGGGTGGGTATTACAATGATTAACTCAAGCAAAAGGCCAGAAATTGGTATGGGGTGAGGACTCTGAGGGGAAGGCCTGACTGGTGGGTGGGCAGGGAAGTCAAGTGGAGTCTCTAATGATAACTAAGTGACTGACAGATCAGGAAGACAGAAATCAGGACCTACTGCTGGGCTATGAGACTTTTTTAATTGATACGAATATTTGTACACATTTATGGGGTACATATGACATTATGTGACGTGCATAGAGCACGTAATGATCAAGTCAGTGTATTTGGGTGTCCATCACCTCAACTATTTACCATTTCTCTGTGTTGGCAACATTCTAAGTCTTGTAGCTATTTTTAAATATATGGCACATTGTTATTAAATATTGTCACCCTACCGTGCTATAAAACATTAGACTTTATTCTAACTATATGTTGGTACACATCACCAATCTCTCTCTATCCCACTACCCCAACAAAAACACACCCTTGTCAGCCTCTGGTGTCTATCATTCCTTTTCTAAAATTTTTTATGTTTCATTTTTATTATGTAAAAAATTTTAAATTTCTGTGGGTATATAGTAGGTGTATATATTTATGAGGTACATGAGATATTTTGATACAGGTATACAATGCATAATACATTAGGGTAAATGTATTCATCACGTCAATCATTTCTTCTTCCTCAATGTTACAAATAATATAATTATATGCTTTTAGTATTTTAAAATGTACAATAAATTGTTATTGACATAGTTACCCTGTTGTGCTATCAAATACTAAATCTTACTCATTGTATTTCAACGAATTATTTTTTTGTCTACATTAACCATCTTCCCCCACCCCACCTCCTACCCTCCACTAACTTTCCTGGCTTCTGGTAACCATTGTTCTACTCTCTATCTCCTTAAGTTCAATTGTTTAAATTTTTAGATCTCATAAATCAGTGTGAACATATGAAGTTTGCCTTTCTGTGCCTGGCTTATTCCACTTAACATGATGACCTCCAGTTCCATCAATGTTGTTGTAAATGACAGAATCTCTCTCTTTTTTTTTTTTTTTTTTTTGCCAAATAGTACTGTATATGTATTTTGCCAAATGGTATTTTGCCAAATACCATTATGTATATGTGCCACATTTTCTTAGTCTATTCATCTGTTGATGGGCACTTTAGATTGCTTTCAAATCTTGTTTATTGTGAATGGTGCTTCAATTAACATAGGAATGCAGCTATCTCTTGAATATACTGATTTCCTTTCTTTTAGGTATATACCCAGCAGTGAATTGCTGGCTCATATGGTAGCTCTATTTTTGGTTTTATGAGGAACCTCCAAACTGTTCTCCTTAGTGGTTGTACTAATTTACATTCTCACCAACAATGTATGAAGGTTCCCTTTTCTCCACATCCCCACTAGCATTTGTTACTGCCTGTCATTTGGATAAAAACCATTGTAATTGGGGTAAGATGATATTTCATTGTAGTTTTGATTTGCATTTCTCTGATAATTAGTCATTTTGACATCTTTTTATAGAACTTTTTTCCATATGTATGCCTTCTTTTGAAAAATGTCTATTCAGATCTTTTGCCCATTTTTAATTTTGAGTTGTCTTTTTACTTTATCGATTGTTTCCTCTTCTGTGTGAAGCTTTTTAACTTGACGTGATCCCATTTGTCCATTTTTCCTTTCATTGCTGGTGCTTATGGGGTGTTACTCAAGGAATCTTTGCCAGTACAATGTCCTAGAGAGTTTTCGTAATCTCTAATTGTGGTAATTTCGTATTTTGAGGTCTTAGATTTAAGTCTTCATTTTGATTTGATTTTCATAGTCAACAAGAGATAGAAGTCTAATTTCATTCTTCTGCATATGGATATTCAGTTTGCCCAGCACCATTTATTGAAGAGACTGCCCTTTCCCCAGTGTATGTTCTTGATGCCTTTGTCAAAAAATGAGTTCATTCTAGATGTAGAGATTTGTTTCTGAGTTCTCTTTTCCATTCCATTGGTCTATGTGTCTGTTTCCATGCCAGTACCATGCTGTTTTGGTTACTATAGCTCTGTAGTGTAACTTGAAATCAAGTAATGTGATTCCTCCAGTTTTGTTCTTTTAACAATTTTAGGACCATTTTTCTATTTCTGTGAAAAATGTCATTGGTATTTTGATAAGAATTGTATTTAATCTGTAGATTGCTTGAATGAACATATTAGCAATATTGATTCTTTTAATCCATGAACATGCAATACCTTTCTATTTTTTTGTATTCTTTTTTATTTCTTTCATCAATATTTTACAGTTTTCATTGTGGAAACATTTCACTTCTTTGGTTAAGTTAATTCCTAGGTATTTTGTTCATAGCTATTGTAAATAGAATTACTTTCTTAATTTCCTTGTCAGATCGTTCATTGTTGGCATACAGAAATGCTACCGATTTTTGTATGTTGACTTTGTATTCTAAATATGTTTATCAGTTCTAATAGTTTTTTTTTTTTGGTACTCTTTAGGTTTTTCCAAATTTAAGATGATATTATATGAAAACAAGGGCAATTTGACTTCCTCCTTTGCAATTTGAATGCCCTTTTTTTCTTTATCTTTTCTAATTGCTCTAGCTAAGACTTCTAGTACTATGTTTACTAACAGTGGTGAAAGTGGGCGTTTTTGTTATGTTCCATATCTTAGAGGAAAGGTTTTCCTCATTCAGTAGAGATACCAGCTGTGAGTCTGTCATAGATGGCTTTTATTGTGTTGAGGTATGCTCCCTCTATACCTAATTTTTGAGGATTTTTATTATAAAGGCTGTTGAATTTTATCCAATGTTTTTTCAGCATCAGTTGATCATATTGTTTTTATCCTTCATTCTGTTGATATGATGTATCACATTGATGAATTTGTGTATGTTTAACCATTGTTGCATTACTGCAGTACATCCCACTTAGTCTTGAAAATGATCTTTTTAATCTGTTTTTAAGTTTAGTTTGTTGGTATTTTGTTGAGGATTTTCACACTAATATTCATCAGACATACTGGCCTGTAGCTTTTTTTTTTTTTTTTTTTTTTTTTTTTTTTTGATGTATCATCATCTGATTTTGGCATTATGGTAAAACTGGCCTCATAGAATAAGTGTGAAAGTGTTCCTTCTCTATTTTACAGAATAGTTTAAGCAGAATTGATATTCATTCTTATTTAAATATTTGATAAAATTCAGCAGTGAAGTCATTGTGTCCTGAGCTCTTCTTTTTATTACAACTTCGAACTCATTACTTGTTATTGGTCTGTTCAGGTTTTAGATTTTTTCATGGCTCAATCTTGGTAGGTTGAATGTGTCTAGAAATTTATCCATTTCTTCTGTGTTTTTCAATTTATTGGCACATTGTTCCTCATAGTAACCTCTAATAATTGTTTGAATTTCTGCAATATCAGCTGTAATGTTACTTTTTCATTTCTGATTTCATTTATTTGGGTCTTTCCTTTAGTTAGTCTGGATAAAGGATATTGATTTTGTTTACCTTTTAATAAATAATTTTCATTCATTGATCTTTTGTATTTTTTTAATCCAGTTTCATTTATTTCCTCTCTAATCATTTTTTTAAATTTTCTTCTACTAATTATGTGTTTAGTTTTTGCTTGCTTTTCTAGTTCTTTAAGATGCATCATTATGTTGTTTTTACTTTTATGATGTAGGCACTTATAGCTATAAACTTTCCTCTGAGTACTGCCTTTGCTGTACCTAATATGTTTTGGTATGTTTTCTTTCTATTTTAATTTGTTTCAAGATATTTTAAAATTTCTTTATTTCTTCATTGACCTACTAGTAATTAAGGAACTTGCTGTTTAATTTCCATGTGTGTGTGTAGTTTCCAAATTTCCTCTTGTTATTGATTTCTAGTTTTATTCCATCATGGTTAGAGAAGATACTTGATATAATTTCAATTTTTTTGAGCTCTTAAAGACTTGTTCTGTGGCCTAACTTATGATCTACCCTTGAAAATAATTTATGTGGTAGAAGAATCTGTTTTCTGTAACCTTTGGATGAAATGTTCTGTAAATATCTATTAGGTCCATTTAGTGTATAATGCAGATTAAGTCCATTTTTTTTTTTTTATGGATTTCCTGTCTAGTTAATCTGTGCAATGATGAAAGTGGGGTGTTGAAGTCGCCAGGTATTACTGTATTGGGGTCTATTTCTGTCTTTAGCTCTAATATTTGTTTTATATATCTGGGTGCTCCAGTGTTGTGAGCATATTAAACTTGTTATATCCTCTTGCTATATCGACCCCTTCATTATTATATAATGACCACCTCTATCTCTGTCTCTCTTTTACAGTTTTTTGTTTTGAAATCTTTTTTTTTTTTTGATACAAGTATAGCTACTCCTTCTCTTTCCAGTTTCTATTTGTATGTAATATATTTATCCATACATTGATTTTCAGTCTATGTGTGTCTTTATAGAGCAAGTGTATTTCTTGGAGGCAAAAGATTGTTCAGTTTTGTTTTTATATTCATTCAGCTATTCTATGTCTTTTGATTGGAGAGCTTAGTCCATTTATATGCAATCTTATTAGTGATAATTGAGAATTTAATCTTGCCATTTAGTTATTTGTGTTCTGGTTGTTTTGTGGTCTTCTTTTTATTCTTTTCTCTCACCCTCTCTTTTTTTTAGTGAAGACGATTTCCTCTGGTGGTATGCTTTAATTTCTTGCTTTTTATTTTTTTGTGTATCTGTTGTACTTTATATTTGAGGTTACCAAGAGGCTTGCAAATAATATCTTATAACCCATTATTTTAAACTGATGGTGACTTAAAAATGATTGCATAAGCAAACAAGCAGAAAGAAAATAGTAAAAACTTTACACTTTAACTCAATTCCCTCACATTTTAACTTATTTTTGTTTATATTAATACCTTTATTGTGCTATGTCTTGAAAGGTTGTATTTATTATTTTTTATTAGTTGATTTTTTAATCTTTCTACTGAAGATGAGATTATACAACCCAATTACAGTTTTATAATATTCTGTGTTTTTCTGTGTACTTACTCTTACCAGTGACTTTTACTTTCAGATGCTATTTTAAAGTATTATTTTATGTTTAGGGGTTCATGTGAAGGTTTGTTACATAGATAAACGCATGTCATGGTGGTTTGTTGTATCTATTATTACTTCTCCCAGGTACTAAGCTCAGCACTTAATAGTTATCTTTTCTGCTCCTTTCCCTCCTCTCACCCTCCCGCTTCAAGAAAACATCTTGACGGGCGGATCACGAGGTCAGGAGTTCGAGACCATCCTGGCTAACACGGTGAAACCCCGTCTCTACTAAAAAATACAAAAAACTAGCCGGGCGAGGTGGCGGGCGCCTGTAGTCCCGGCTACTCGGGAGGCTGAGGCAGGAGAATGGCGTAAAAACCCGGGAGGCAGAGCTTGCAGTGAGCTGAGATCCGACCACTGCACTCCAGCCTGGGCGACACAGCGAGACTCCGTCTCAAAAAAAGAAAAAAAAAAAAAAAAAAAAAAAAGAAAACATCTTTGTGTTCATAAGTTCTTATCATTTAGCTCCCACTTAAAAGTGAGAAAGAGGCTGGGCTCAGTGGCTCATGCCTGTAATCCCAGCTTTTTGGGAGGCCAAAGTGGGTGGATCACAAGGTCAGGAGATCGAGACCATCCTGGCTAACACGGTGAAACCCTGTCTCTACTAAAAAAATACAAAAAATTAGACAGGCGTGGTGGCGGGCACCTGTAGTCCCAGCTACTTGGGAGACTGAGGCAGGAGGATGGCGTGAACCCAGGAGGCAGAGCTTGCAGTGAGCCAAGATCATGCCATGGCACTCCAGCCTGGGCAACAGAGTGAGACTCCATCTCAAAAAAAAAGAAAAAAAAAAAAAAAGAAAAGAAAAGTGAGAACATGCAATATTTGGTTTTCTTTTCCTGCATTAGTTTGTTGAAGATGTTAGCCTCCAGCTCCATCCATGTTCTCACCAAAGACATGATCTTGTTCTTGTTCTTGTTCTTTTCATTGCTACGTAATATTCCATGGTGCACATGTACTACATTTTCAAAATCCACTGTGACATTGATGGGCATTTAGGTTGATTTTATGTCTTGCTATTGTGAATAGTGCTGCAATGAACATTCACATGCATGTATCTTTTTTTTTTTTTTTTACATGTGTCTTTATGGTATAATGCTTTATATTCCTCTAGGTATATGTCCAGTAATGGGATTGCTGGGTTGAATGGTAGTTCTGCTTTTTGCTCTTAGAGGAATCACCGTATTACTTTTCACAAAGATTGAACTAATGTACACTCTTACTGTAAGTGTTCTCTTTTCTCTGTAACCTTGCCAGCATCTGTTATTTTTTAACTTTTTAGTAATAGAAATTCTGACTGATGTGAGGTGGTATCTCATTGTGGTTTTGATTTGCATTTCTCTAATGATCAGTGATATTGAACTTTTTTTCGTATGCTTGTTGGCTTTCATGTATGTTTTCCTTTGAGAAGTGTCTGTTCATGTTCTTTACCCAGTTTTTAATGGGGTTGTTTTACTCTTGTAAATTTGTTTAAGTTCCTTATAGATGCTGAATATTGACCTCTATCAGATGCATAGTTTTCAAAATTTTTCTCTTATTCTATAAGTTGTCTATTTACTCTGTTGATAGCTTATTTTGTTGTGCAGAAGTTCTTAGGTTTAATTAGATCCCACTTGTCAATTTTTGCTTTTGTTGCAATGCTTTTGGCATCTTCATCATGAAACCTTTGCCCATTCTTAGGTCCAGGATTGTGTTACCAAGTTTGTCTTTTAGGATTTTTATAGGTTTTGGTTTTACATTTAAGTCTTTAATACATTTTGAGTTGATTTTTGTACATGATATAAAGAAGGAGTCCAGCTTCAATCTTCTGCATATGGCTAACCAGTTATTCGAGCACCATTTATTGAATAGGGAATCTTTTTCCCATTGCTCGTTTTTGTTAGCTTTGTCAAAGATCAGATGATCATAGATGTGTGGCCTTATTTCTGGGTGCTTTATTCTGTTCCATTGGTCTCTATCCCTGTTTCTGTACCAGTACCATGCTATTTTGGTCACTGTAGCCTTGTAGTATAGCTTGAAGTCAGGTAACATGACTCCTCTAACTGTTCATTTTGCTTAGGTTTGCCTTGTCTATTAAGGCTCTTTTTTTTGTTCCACATACATTTTAAAAGAATTTTTTCTAGTTCTGTGAAGAATATTATTGGTAGCTTGAGAGGAATAGCATTGCATCTGTAAAATGCTTTGGCAGGATAGCCATTTTAGTAACATTGATTCTTCCTATCCATGAGCATGGTGGCTTTTCCATTTGTGTGTGTCTTCTCTGATTTCTTTGGGTAGTGTTTTGTAATTCTCATTGTAAAGATCTCTCACATCCCTGGCTAGCTGTATTCTAGATATATTATTTTTGTGGTAATTGTGAATGGGATTGCCTCTTTAATTTGATTTTCAGTTTGGTTGTTGGTGGTGTATAGGAATGCTAGTGATTTTTGTACATTGATTTTGTATTTTGCAACTTAGCTGAAGTTGTTTATCAGGTGAAGGAGCTTTTAGACGAAGACTATGGGGTTTTCTAGATATAGAATCATGTCATACGCAAACAGAGATAGTTTGACTTCCTCTCTTTTTGTTTGGATGCCCTTTTCTTTCTCTTGCCTGATTGCTCTGGCAGTCAGAGCTTCCAGTATTATGTTGAATAAAAGTGATGAAAGAGGGCCTCCTTGTCTTGTACCAGTTTTCGAGGGAAATGCTTCTAGCTTTTCGCCACTCAGTATAATGTTGGCTGCGGGTTTGTCATAGATGACAGATTATTTTGAGATGTGTTTTTTCAATACCTAGTTTATTGAGAGTTTTTAACATGAATCAATGTTGAATTTTGTCAAAACCCTTCTCTGCATGTACTGATATAATCGTATGTTTTTTTCCCGTTAGTTCTGTTTATGCGATGAATCGCACTTACTGATTTTTGTATGTTGAAACAACATTGCATCCCAGGGATGAAGCCTACTTGATCATGGTAAATTAACTTTGTGATGTGCTGCTGGATTCAGTTTGCAAGTATTTTGTTGAGGTTGAGGATTTTTGCATCGATGTTCACAGAGAATATTGGCCTGAAGTTTTCTTTTTGTCTTGGATCTCTGCCAGGGTGTGGTATCAAGATGATGTTGGCCTCACAGAAAGAGTTGGGGAGAAGTCTCTCCAACTCAATTAATTGGAATACTTTCAGTAGGAATGGCACCAGTTCTTCTTTGTACATGTGGTAGAATTTGGGTGTGAATCCATCAGGTCCTGGGATTTTTTTGGTTGTTAGGCTGTTTGTTACTGATTCAGTTTTGGAGCTCATTATTGATGTGTTCAGGAAATTAATTTCTCCCTGGCTCAGTCTTGGGAGGGTGTATGTGCCAGGAATATATCCATATCTTCTATGTTTTCTAGTTTGTGTGCATAGAGGTGTTCATAGTAGTTTCTGATTATTGTTTTTATTTCTATGGGGTCAGTAGTAATACACCCTTTGTCATTTCTAATTGTGTTTATTTGAATCTTCTCTCTTTTATTTTTAACTAATCTAGCTAGTGGCCTATCTATTTTACTAACCTTTAAAAAAAACAGTCCCTGAATTTGTTGATCTTTTGAATTGCTTTTCATGTCTCAGTTTCCCTCAGTTCTCTGATTTTTGTTATTTCTTGTCTTCTGCTAGCTTTGGGATTGGTTTGGTTTTGCATCTCTAATTTTTTTCCATTGTGAAATTAGGTTGTTAAATTGAGATCTTTCTAAGTTTTTTATGTGGGCATTTAATGTTATGAATTTTCCTCTTAACACTGCCTTAACTATGTCCCAGAGATTTTGAAATGTATTTTTGTTCTCATTATTTTTGAAAAACATTTTTATTTCTGCTTTAATTTTGTTGTTTACTCAAAAGTAATTCAGGAAAATGTTGTTTTAGTTTCCACCTAATTGCATGATTTTGAGTGATTTTCTTAGTCTTGACTTCTATTTTTATTGCACTGTAGTCTAAGATTGTGTTTGCTATGATTTTGGTCCTTTTACATTTGCTGAGGATTTTTTTATGTCCAAGTGCATGTTTGATTTTAGAGTATGTGCCATGTGATGATGAGAAGAATGTTCATTCTGTTGTTTTGTGTAGAGAGTTCTGCAGAGGTCTATCAGATCCATTTGGTCTAATGTTGAGTTCAGGTCCTGAACATCTTTGTTAATTTTCTGCCTTGATAATCTGTCTAATACTGTCAGTGAAATATTGAAGTCTCACACTATTATTTATTTGGGAGACTATTTCTCTTTATGGGTCTCTAAGAATTTGCTTAATGAATCTGGGTGCTCCTGTATTGAGAGCATATATATTTAAATTAGTTAGGTCTTGTTGAATTGAGACCTTTACCAATACGTGATGTCCTTTGTTTTTTTTTATCTTTGCTGGTTTGAAGTCTGTTTTGTCTCAAATTAGGATAGCAATCCCTGCTTTTTTTCCGTTTTCCATTTGCTTGGTTGATTTTTCTCCATCACTTTATTTTTAGCCTATGGGTGTCATCATGTGTGAGATTGGTCTCTACAAGACAGCGTACCGTTGGGTGCTGCTTTTTTTATTCAGTTCGCCACTCTGTGTCTTTTAAGCAGGGCATTTAGTGCATTTCCATTAAAAGTTAATATTAATATGTCATTGTGCCATTAGCTGGTTATTATATTGGCTTATTTGTGTGGTTGCTTTACAGTGATACTAGTCTGTGTGTTGAAGTGTGGTTTTGCATTAGCTGGTAACTATCTTTTCTTTCTATATTTAGTGCTCCTTTCAAGATCTCTTGTGAAACAGGTCTTCTGGTAATGAAGTCCCTCAAAATTTGCTTATCTGAGAAGGATCTTATTTCTCCTTCACTTAGGAAACTTAGTTTGGCTGGATATAAGATTCTTGGTTGAAGATTTTTTTTTCTTTAAGAATATTGATTTTAGGCCCCCAGTCTCTTCTGGCGTGTAAGGTTCAGCTGAGAGGTCTGCTATTAGCCTGATGGGGATGCCTTTGTAGGTGACCTGCTTTTTCTTTCTAGCTGCCTTTATAACCTTCTTTCGTTTCGACCTTGGAAAATCTGATTATGTGTCTTGGGATGATCTGCTTGTGTAGAATCTTGCAGGAGTTCACTGTACTTCCTGAATTCGACTGTTAACCTCTCTAGCAAAGTTGGGGAAGTTTTCATGGATGATATCCTGAAATATGTTTTTCAGGTTGTTTGTTTTCTCCCCCTCCCTGTCAGGGCTGCCAGTGATTCATAAATATGGTCTCTTTATGTAACCACATAATTGTTGGAGGTTTTGTTCATTGCTTTTTGTTATTTTTTCTTTATTTTTCCGACTGCCTTATTTCAGAGAACCAGTCTTCAAGTTCTGAGATTCTTTCCTCAGCTTGGTTTATTCTGCTGTTAGTACTTGTGATTGCATTGTGAAATTCTTGTATTCTGTTATTCATCTCTGTCACACCCCCATTAGGTTCTTTTTCTAGGGGCTGTTTCCTTCTTCAGCCCCTGTATCTCTTTATTGTGATTCTTATTTTCCTCGGATTGGGTTTTGCCATCTTGCTGAATTTTGGTGATATTTGTTCCTATCCATATTCTGAATTCTATTTCTGTCATTCCAGTCCCCTTGGCCTGGTTAAGAACTCTTGTTGAAAAACTTGTGTGATCATTTGAAGGATATATGGCACTCTGACCATTTGAGTTACTGGAGTTCTTGCACTGGTTCTTTCTCATCCCCGTGTGTGGGTTTTCCTTTAACTGCAGTGTAGGTTGGGTGTGGGTTTTCCTTTAACTGCAGTGTAGGTTGAGCACAGTCACTAGACATATAATCTTGATGTGTTCACCTGGCTGAGGCTTTGTGTAAGGTCTTTATTTGAAGCTGACTTCCTGTCTCTGGTTCCAGAGGGGTGGTATGTTGGTGAGATAGTTTCGGTGTTGAAGCTTTGGGGTGTGATCCAGCAGGCGACACTTAGGCTTATTGGTCAGTTGATAGAATCTTGCTCAGTTCTATGACTCCTCTATATTTCCCCACAATTGTTGTCATGGTCCCTGTCAGTGCTCTAAAATTGTGGGTTCCTTTTCCCTTTGAGTGCTGGCTGTAGTTCACGACTTGGCACTTCTGGATTGCCAACTGCAGCTCTAGAGTAATCTCAGTGTTTATGCTCCTGCCCCAGCTTAGAGGCAGCAGAGGAAGAGATCTTAGTAGTGGTTGTAGCCAAAGGTCATTTGCTTGACTCCTGGGAGCTCCACCCCAGAGAGATGTAGATCAGCAATTTCTCAGTGCAGTGAGCCTAAGATGAAGGGTTTGTGCTGTGGGCCCAACCCAGGGATTCCTTGTCTGGTAACAAGCTATTTGGAGGGGGGGAGGGTATGTGGGTCCCATGGGAGATGGACTTGCCTCTTCTCCTTGGGTCAACTGCAGCTTGTTGGAGCTGTGGATAAGGCTTAGGGTCTTTGTTCCTTCATTAGTCCCAGGATGGCAAGGGCAGTTCCACTGCAGAGGCAGTGGCAGAGAGGCTTTCAGTTGCTCCTGCAGTCTTTGTCCAGGGAGGTGCTGAGTTGGTACTGGCTCAAAGGCTCTGGTGGGAGGTGGCTGGAGGCCCAGGCCTGGGGGAGCAGCCCAGTGAGAAGATACGGGAATGGACACTCAGGTAACAGTCCAGCAACTTTTCTGTAGAACTGCTGTGGTATGCTTAGGGCCACCTCCAGTCCTTAGTCACATCAGATTTTCCAGAACTTGAAGGTGTAACCAGGGAAGGCTGCAAAACAGCAAAGATGACAGCCTATTTCTTCCCCTGGGAGCTTTGTCCCAGGGAGGTATAGACCTGTTGTTGGCCCAAAGGCACGTGTAGGAAGTGGCTGGTTACCCTGGTTTGTAGATCCCACCCAGTGAGGAGGAATGGGATCAGAATCCACTTAAAAAAGCAGTCTGACTACATTTTTATAGTGTAGCTGTGCTGTGCTAGGGGATCCCTTCCACCTCCAGTTGGCTCAGAATCTCCAAAGCCCAAAGGCTGGAATGGCCAACTCACCCATACAACAAAGATGGTGGCCCACTCCTCCCTCTGGGAGAGCCATCCCAGGAGGAATTCAGATCTCTGTTGGCTGGAGAGTTTGGGTGAGGGTGGCTGGAGGTCCTGGTTTGGAGGTCCTGCCCAGTGAGGAGGAATAGATCAGGCACCTGCTTAAAGCAGCACTCTGGCCATGTTTTTGTAGAGCAACTGTGCTGTGCTGGGGGATTCGTTCTGCCCTGGGTCAGTTCAGACTCTCCAAAGCCTGAAGGCTGGAATGGTTCAGGTACCCAAACAGCAAAGATGGCAGCCTGCCCCTCCCCCTGGGAACTCCTTTTTAAGCAGGTACAATGCTGCTACTGTTAGCTGGCTGGAATTCCAAGCCAGTGGGTCTTATCTTGTGAGGAGCTATGGAAGTGGGGCCTGCAGGCTATTACTGCTCAGCCCCCTGGATTCAGCCTTTTGCCTAGGGGTATATACAGGAGTCTAACCTCCCACTTTGCAGAGCTGCAGCTACTTTTGCCAGAAAGCCCAAGTATCTGTCTCCAGAATCTCCACACAAGCCTGAGTGGCTGCTCTGCGAACTCCATGTAGCTCTGTCTGTCAGGCTGAATGAAGACTGAAGGCCCTGGCGAGTGGGTTCATAAGGAGATCTCCTGACCAGAGAGTTGCAATGATCTGTGAGAGCGGTGTGGTTTCCTGGAGCCACTCATTCTCTTACCACTTTCCTGGGCTGGGGAAGATCTCCTGACTCAGTTATGCCTCTAGATGGGCCATTGTCTTGTCTTGTGGGTCAAGTTGTTTCCTTGATTAATTCCAATGGGTATACCTGGATGTTTCTGTTGAAGGTGTTCTGTTTACTCACTGCTTCTGTTCCTTTCTGTGAGAATAACACACACTAGCTGCTTCTATTTGGCCATCTTGGCTACTCCCCCTAGATGATTTGTTATTGCTTGTTAGTCTCTTTTTCTTTCACACTGATGACTCCCTTTAGTGTTTCTTGCAGGACAGAGCTGGAGTTGATGAAATCTGTCAGCTTTTGTTTGAGTGAGAAAGTCTTTATTTCTCCTTCATATTTGAAGGTTATTTTTATTGAATATACTATTCTAGCTTTAGGTTTTTTTTTCCTTCAGCATTTTAAATATGTCATTTCATTCTCTCTTGGCCTATAAGGTTTACACTGAAAAGTCTTTTGCCAGACGTATTGGAGCTCCTTTGTATTTTTTTTTTCTCTTGCTGCATTTAACATCCTTTCTTTAATCTTGACCTTTGGGAGTTCGATTATTAAATGTTTTGAGGTAGCCTTCCTTGGATTAAATATGCTTGGTGTTCTATAGCTTTCTTGTACTTGAACATTGATATCTTTCTCTAGCTTTGGAAAGTTCTGTGTTATTATCCTTTCAAATAAGTTTTCTACCCCTATTCCTTTCTCTAGCTGCTCTGTAAGTCAAATAATTCTTAGATTTGCCCTTTTAAGAGTGTTTTCTAGGTTGTACAGGAATGCTTTACTCTTTTTTATTCTTTTTTTCTTATGTCTACTCTGATGGTGTCTTTTTGAATCGTCTGTTTTCAAGTTCACTAATTTTTTCTTCTTCTTGATCAATTCTGGTAAGGGATGCATTCTTTAGCATGTCAATTGCATTTTTCAACTCCATTTCTGCTTAATTCTTTTTAATTATTTCAATCTCTTTGGTAAATTTATCTGATAGTATTCTGAACTCCTTCTCTGTGTTATCTTGAATTCCATTATGTTTTCTCAAAACAGCTAATTTTATTTTATTTTATTTTAAGACAAGTTTTGCTCTGTCACCTAGGCTGGAGTTCAGTGGCATGATCTTGGCTCACTGCAACCTCCACCTCCCAGGTTCAAGCAATTCTCATGCCTCAGCCTCCTGAATAGTTAGGACTACAGGCACATGCCACCATGCATAGCTGAGTTTTGTATTTTTAATAGAGATGGGTTTTCACTATGTTGGTCAGACTGGTCTTGAACTCCTGAGTTCAAGTGGTCCACCCGCCTTGTCCTCCCAAAATGCTGGTATTACAGGTGTGAGCCACCACTCCCAGCCAGCTATTTTGAATTCTGTGTCTGGAAGATCATACATCTTTTGTTTTTCCACGATTGTTCCCTGGTACCTTATTTAGTTTGTTGATATCTTGATTTCCTGGGTGGTCTTGAGGCTTGTGGATGTTCATTGGTATCTGGACATTAAAGAGTTAAGTATTTATTGTAGTCTTTGCTATCTGGGCTTGTTTGTACCTATCCTTCTTGGGAAGGCTTTCTAGGTATTCAAAAGGACTTGGGTCTTATAATCTAAGTTTTTAGTCATTTCTACTGTATCTGCATTAGTAACGCTCGCTATTTCTTGCAGACTCATAGAGGTACTGCCTTAGTGGTCTTGGATAAGATCCAGAAGAATTTTCTGGATTACCAGACAGAGCCTCTTGTTTTCTTCCCTAACTTTCTCTCAAAGAAATGGAGTCTCTCTGTGCTGAGCTTTCTGGAACTGGGGGAGGGGGTGACACAAGTACCCCTGTGGCCACCACTGTTGGGACTGTGCTGGATCAGGCCAGAAGCCAGCACGGCACTGCATCTCACCCAAGACCCATGATAACTAATGCCTGGCTAACACCTCAGTTTACTCAAGGCTGTAGGGCTCTACAGTCACCAGGTGGCAATGTCAGCAAGGCTTGTGTCCTTCCCTTCAGAGTGGTAAGTTCTTCTATCCCTGGTTGAGCCCAGAGATGGTGTCTGAGAGCCAAGGCCTGAAGTCGGAAACCTTAGGAATCTACTTGGTGCTCTATTCTTCTAAGGCTGAACTGGCCCAAGTCAAAAGACAAAGTTCTTCCCACTCTTCCCTTCTCTTTCTACGAGCAGAGGATTCTGCCCCATAGCTACTACCATCCCAGGCTCATGGCAAGTACTGTTTGGCTACTACCTATGTTCACTCAAAACCCAAGAACTCTTCAGCCAGCTTGTGGTGAATGCTATCAGGCCTGGGATTCTCCCTTTAATGCAATGGACTCCCTGCTGGCCCAGGGCAGGTCCAGAAATGTTGTCCAAGAGCCAAGGCCTGGAATCAGGGATCTCAAGTACCTGCTTGCTGCTTTTTCCCACTATGGCCCAACTGGCACCTAAGTTACAAGACAAAGTCCCATTTACTCTTCCCTATCCTTTTATCAGTCAGAAGGAGACTCTCCTCACAGCTATCACAGCTGGGTATGCACTGGGTCACATATGAAGTCAGTATGTCTCTGATTCTCATCTAAGGCTATGGGAAGTAATCCACGGCTATGACTGCGGATCACTGACAGCTCAAGGGCTCTTTAGTCAGCAGGTGATGCTGCCAGGACTCATTCCTTCCTTTTAAGTCTGTGTATTCACTTCTATCTCAGGATGTGTCTAGAAATGTTATCCAGGAGCTAAGGCCTGGAATGAGGACCTGCAGACCCAGCCTGGTACTCTCTCCTTCTGTAGCTGAGCTGGGATCCTACTTGCAAAACAAAGCCCTCTATACCCTCCTCTCTCTTTTCTTCAAGCAGAGGGAAAGAGTCTCTTCTGGAACTTTGAGCTGCACCGCCATTTGTTGGAGGAGAAGGAGCACAAGAACTTCCTTAGCCACCTCAGCTGGTTTCTCGCTGGGTCACATGTCCCCAAGTCCACTGGCTGTGAGCTCAACACAGCACCAGAAGTGGCCCAGGATTTCCAGTCCTTGTGGCCTAGACTGACTTTCAAGTTTCTTTAGTACCCCAGAGCACTTTAACCCGCAGTGACTTGGCTTGATAGAACTTAGGTTCCAACCACTGGGATGTGTGACTCCCCTGTGCTTAGGACTGGTATAATGCTTCCTTTATGGGCACTGGCTGAGTTCTGTCTGGTGTTGCTTCCCACTGTGACAGGGAAGCACTGAGTTCCAATGCTAGGAATCACAATCACTGTACTTTCCCTCCCCCAAATGCACAGATTCTTACTACCATGAGGCCACTTTTGGGGATGTTAGAGGGGTGGTGTAGGCAATTCAAGAGTGGCTTTCCTACCCACTTCTGTCCCTCTTTCAGTGATATAAAGTTTAATCCAGGTACTGTGATTGCTCAACTGATTTTTGGTTCTTATGAACGTGCTTTTTTGTGTGGATTGTTGTTCAAGTTGCTGCTCTGTGGGGAGGATGACTGGTGAAGACCTCTGTTTGGCTTCCTTGCTCCCCCAACTCTACCCTGGTTTCTATTATTCTATTCTCTTCATCTATGAGATTAAATTTATAGCTCCTACTTATGTGTGAGAACATGTGAAAATTGTGTTTCTGTGCCTGGCTTATTTCATTTAACAAGGACTTCCAGTTCCATCCATGTTGCTGTAAATGACATGATTTCATTCATTTTGGTGGATGAACAGAATTCCATTATGTATATATACACCACATTTTTTTAAAGTGTGATATTTTTGGGTATATAGTCACACAGATCTATGGCTTGGATAATAGAGGCAGCATTGGATTTCAGTCTGAATCACTACCTGGGATAGAATAAGCTGAAGGACATTTTAAGTGAAGGGGACCACACTAGGAAAAATATATGATCTTACATTTGTGAATTATTATTAATTTAAGAAAGGTAGAAAAATGTCTGCTCAGGACCTTGAATCATTTTTAAATCAGGTTATTTGTTTCTTTGCTATTGAGTTGTGTGAATTCCTTACATATTTTGAATATTAGACCCTTATCAGACATGTGATTTGCAAATATTCGCAAATAGGCTGCCTTTACATTTCAGTGATTGTTTCCTTTGCTGTACAGATACTTTGACATAGTCCTACTTTATATCTGTTGTTGTTGCATGAACTTTTAGTGTGATATCCAAAACATTATTGCCAATGCAAATATCAGAAAGCTTTTTTTCCTATGTTTCTTCTATAAGCATTGTTGGTTTAAGTGTTATGTTTAGGCCTTTAATCCATTTTATGTTGATTTTTCTATGGGGTATGATCCATTTCATTCTTTTGTATGTGGATGTCCAGTTTTCTCAAAACTGTTTATTGAAGAGGCTGTCCTTTCTCCATTGCATTTTCTTGGTGACCTTGTTGAAAATTAGTTAACTATATATGTTTGGATTTATTTATGAGCTCTCTATTCTGTTCCATTTGTCTATGTGTTTGATTTTATGCCAGTACCATAATATTTTACTATTGCATTGTGTTATAATATGAAATCAGAAAAATGTGATGCCTCCAACTTTTTTTTTTCTCTGGACTGTTTTTGCTATTTGGGGTCTTTTATAATTCAATGCAAATTTTAGAATTTTTTAACTGTGAAAAATGCCATTAAAATTTTAATAAGGATTACATTCAGTCTGTATATTGCTTTGCATAATGTGGGCATTTTAACAGTATTAATACTTCCAATCCAAATTATTCTATTTTTTCCATTTATTTTTGTCTTCTTCAATTTTCTTAGGAAATGAAATCAACATTTTGTAGAGGTATCTGTTCATCCATGCTCATTGTAGCATTATTCACAATGGCCACAATATGAAAAACTCAGCATCTATCAACAGATGAATGAATACAGAAATTATAGTATGCTTGTGTGTATGTATATATTGATATAATTCTGCCTTTAAAAAGGAGATACTGCCATTTGTGATAATATGGGTGAAACTGGAGGATATTTTGCTAAGTGATATAATCCAGACACAGAAAGAAAAATACTACATGATCTAACTTATGTTTAAAATCTAAAAAAGTCAAATACATAGAAACGGATAAGAGAATGGTGGTCACCGGAGGGAAGAGTAAGAAATGGGGAGAAGTAGGTCAAAGAGAACAAATTTGCAGTTAAATAAGATAAATATGTTTAAAAGTCTGATAAACCGAATAAGAACTAGAAATAATAATATAGTACTATATACTGGAAATTTCCTAAGAGAGCAGATTTTAGGTGTTCTGAACAAACACATACACACAAAGATACAGAAGATTGATTGTTAAGTATTCATTTTGCTATATATATAGCAAAAAAAAAAAAAAAAAGAGAGAGAGAGAGGGGGGGTGGAACAATTACTACATATTTTTCTCTGACTGTAACTGCCCAATCTGTCTAACTGCCAGAAAGTAATACTTTACATTTGCTTACAAGACAGCTTAATTAACATAAATTACTATTTTATTCTGAGATGTAATAGTGGAGCTATTACAGGTTTTGAATACTGGCTCCACCAATTACTTATTAGGTTTCTGAAAAAGGGCAAGTTATTTCTCTGTGGCTTCATTTCTTCTCCTGTAAAATGCAGACAAAATATGCAATAGGAATGTCATGATATTCTTGTGAGGCATGAAAGAGTAAAACTATCTAAAGTGCTTCCAAAAATACTTGGCATATAGTAAGTCCTGCATAAATGTTAGCTGTTATTATCTCCTTTGATTGATTCAGTAATTCTATAAAGTCAGCAGTAGTACATAATTACCCCATTTAACACATGACCCAGATATCACTTGAGATCATAAAACTACTTAAGATCTTTACATGATTGATCATGGATAACGGAAGACTAAAGCTCTTCTTAAGGGTTTTTTTTGTTTGTTTTCAAATTCTTCATGGCTTACATTCTCATGGTGGCCTTAGTTACTTCACCCCAATCCTGAGAACTTACTGTTTCCCATTGAGTAATTCCTCCTCCCTCCTCATAGTATCATTCCTTCTCCCTCTGCAACTCCCACTATTTACCATCAACCATCGTTATAAAGCTCTTCAGTGTAATAGAACTTCTATGGAAAAGTTGATGGCTTTGATGAGAGGTCAAATTTCACCCTACATAACAAACAACTTAAAATTGTATTTTAGATCTTTTTCTTGCCCTGCCACAGAAATTTCTAATGCCTGGTTTATCTCATGTTGTGCCCCCATACTGTCACCATGTCTTCTCTCTCTGTCTCCTCCTATTTCTTCATTATTTTTTCCTTCTCTTCTCATCTGCTCCATCAATAGTAAGAACCAAATTTATCTCATTTTCTCATGCAAGAAAACTAAGCCTTTCTTTTTTTTTGGTCTGAGCTCCTGTCCTCAATATCTTATCTTCTGTCTCAAGTACTTATCGCAGACCTTTTCTAAACAAAGACATTCTCTCCCTGAATCTGGATCAACTGTTAAGAAAATTGATTTTTCTTCTGCATTATAAACTTACAAGTAAACCAAGGCACTTAAGAGAATTTCTGTGGATGACTGGAATTTTTCTATGTGATATTCAACAGAACAAGAACTTCAACTGAATTCCTTGAACTAAATTCAGTACATTGTCTGTTGTCTTCTTATTTAAGGAACAGCTATGAGATACTTTAGTGTCTTAACTTTTGACATATTTATTATGTGTTCAGTTGACAGCATTATGCTAGAGATGAAAGTTTCAAAGATGAATAAGACTTAGTCTGTGTTCTCAGAGTACTCAAAAATTTATTGTGGGCAACTGAATGCTTTACGGGTTACAAGGAGAATAACCTTGCATCAACTAGAGTAGTTCTGCTCTTGCCAATATTACATTTGGGCTACGGTCTAAGATTTTTATTAAATACTTTCTAATTTTAACAAAATAAAATAAAAGAACAAAATAAATACAACAGGAAGATAATTGCTTATAAGGATAGGTTATTGTAGAATTTCTTTGGCTCACCATTATATGCTTCCTTAAGCAGCCCTGATATTTTATGGCTAGTAATTTTATTCATTTCTTTTTAAACAAACATATGTTGTCTTAAAATTAAGAATATAAGGAGAAAATAATTTCACTTAACCCTACTTATGTGTTTGTTAACTTTTCTGTATATATCCTTTAATTTTTGTCTTAGCATACATACACACACAGCCAGATAAATTTTTTTCTGCATATAATTGGTGTTATGGTCTACATTATGTCCCCTCAAAATTCATATGTTTAAATCCCAACATCCAGTACATTGAAATGTAAGCATATTTGAGGATAAGGTCTTTCAAATGGTGATAAAATTAAAACGCTTATGTTAGGGTGGGGCCCTCTCTTAATATGACTGGTGTTGCTATAAACAGAAGAAGAGACATTAAGGGTGAATGCACACAGAGGAGAGGTCATATAAGGATACATTGAGAAAGTGGCCATGTGCAAACCAAAGACAAAGGCCTCAGGAGAAACAAGGCTTGCCAGCACTTTAATCTTGAATGTCTAGCCTCCAAAATTATGAGAAATTTTTGTTAAGTCACCTAGTTTGTGGTATTTTGCTATTATAGTTCAAGTAAACTAATGTAATTGGCATCATGCTTTTCCCACATTTTATATTAGATCATGATCATTTTGCCGTGTCAATAAAAATTCTTCATGAAGTAATATGACACTGTGGGGAAACAACATACTTTAATAAACTATTCCCTATTGTAAGACATTCAGTTTTTGTTCCTGTTTTTTAACAGAACCTTCAAAGTTGAGAATTAATGAAATGATGGGTCCCTCAGGTGGTCTGAATAGGAAGCTATTGGGTTGATAATCTGGGGGTGTAATTATGCTGACAGTTTATTTCTACCAAGAGTGGTAAAACAGGTTTTACCTTTTCCACTGAAACATGCTGCTTATTGCAGTGGTACCTCATAACTGCTATGACGGCATGTCCATTATGAACTTCCATTTTCAGGGTTTTAAAACACAGCTATTAAGACTTGATTTGGAACAAAACTGCAGAATCAATTTTCAAGTTTTCTTTTTTAAAGCTTTTATTCTTGAACTTGTGACTGGGTTTGCATTTCATTCAAACAATAAGGGAGATTACTAGCAGAAACTTACTAGTTTCAGATATTGTCTTTAGATTCTTTAAATCTAATAGCTTTGCTTTAAAATAGAATTTCATAGACCATTACTTGATCATATTGATTAGTTCAGTTTACTAAATTATTTTAAAACAAAATCACAGAGATATTAAACTCTAATGAAGGTTGCATATCTCCAATAGCTGTTTCTCAGCGATTTAATACACATTCTGATAATGCTTCTCACAAATATGAGGCAAAGAGAATGATGGCTCAGTACTGTGCTCTTGTATGTTATTTAATAAAACTAAACTTTTCCTGAAACAATGGAACTTTATGCCATTATATGAAGACCACTGGATATTTAATCAAGAACCTCAGGTTCAAGCCTTTTCCCACTAAGAGTCTGTGTGATCATGGATATCTCCAGTAACATTATTATGCCTCAGATTGACTGCTGACATGGTAAATGTAATGCCACCTGTAGCCCCTACTCTATCCATCCACAACTCATAGGGACCAAATGAAACAGAGCAGGAACATGCACTTTCTAAACTGCAAGTGGTAGAAATTATTGTTACTTAGCATGTAGGTGAGAACTATGTTGATCATTTAAAACAGGTAATGCGTATATTTGTGGTTTGTTTAGATGAAGATGGTGTATGACATGAAACTGTTGTGAGGTTTTTCTAAAATAAAGACAACAAGAAATTTCGTAAAGAACATTTTCCATCTTGTCAGAGAATGTATCTGTATATGTTCACATTTCTATTTTGACTGTTTTGAGAAATAGCTTTTTCTTTAAGATTATTTAAAATGCAGAGACACAACAAGCAGCAATCTGAATTTCCTGGAGTTTGATGCACCCTGTTATTTTTAGTTATTTGAACTATTATTTCTAGAAATTGGTGATTTACATGAAAACGTTAGCCAGTTCTATGTTAGTGCAATTTACCTCATGAGTTTCTGATTTGTTTATATCAGTGTAACCTAAAATAGATAACCAATTAGTGGAGATTAGTTCAGCATTATTCATTTTAGGTGACTAATGGAAGCCATCAATAATGGGGCATTTACATATTAGTTTGAACAAGGGAATTAGTCTTTGACTTTTTAACTGTTCAATGAGGAATAAGTAACAGGAAAAACATTTTAGTATTGTGGAAAGAAGGATAGAAGGGTCTTGTGTTAAAAATACCTCTTGGCGATAAAATTTTCAAATCACTGAATAGTTTTAAAATAATATATGTTACAGAAATACCAGATAGATTTCTGTTCTCAATCTACTCCTACCTAACTGAACCCTAGTCTAACACGTTAACCTTGGACTGCTATATGAACAAAATATAAATTTTGACTATCTTTCAGTTACTGTGCATTTGCATCTATATTTTGCTTTGTAATACCTGGGAAACTTTTCCAAATTGTGAACTATCTTGGGCCTATCGAATCAGCACTCTTTGGGATGAACTATAGGAATTCAACATACAGGGGATTTTGAAGCACAAAGAAGTTTGAAAACAACTGAATTGGGTGCTTAATTCATCATTACTCAGGCTCATGATGCCTATCATTGGTCAAGTTATTCTCTCTACTTGGGAAATTCTTTACCAGCAATTTCATCTTTCCATCTTATCCATCTTGTAAGGCCCAATTCCAAAGCTACTTCTCCATGAAATCTGACCTGAGCCTTCCAAATGGGTAGGACATCAATTAGTTGAGATTTCTTCTGGTTTTGTGGCATACTTTGTTGGCACATACTTTGTCTACTTCACAGTAATTATTTGGGAAATGTCATCCTCATCACTAGAACTAACCTGTAGACTCTTTGAGGAAACAGAGCATATTTACTTCTCTTTCTTTACCACATAAGTGCCTGTACTCATTATTCACACATATTCTTATATATTGTGAATAACTGAATAAATATTTATCAAGTGGAATTCAAATAATGGCTTCAGACTCCATGAGGAAATGGGATAAAGAAGAAAGAAATTGATCCAGATGCTTATGTAGTTACTTAGAGAAAGTAGACTGGAATTCAAGCCTCAGGACACTCTGGGAGTCTTTGACACTTTTCTTTAATTTCAGGTTCCAGTTTCAAAACCTGAGCCTCTTCAAAAAGCATGTATAAATGAGATGATGCTGAAGACTAAATGCCCTCTAGCAGTAAGCTTTACAGATAAAAATACCTGACACCTAGTTAAATTTTAATTTCAAATAAAAACATTTAATATAATTATGTCTCATATAACATTTGGGGCAATATTCATTGTTTATCTGATATTCAAATTTAACTAGGTCTACTGGGTTGAATTGTGCTCCCTTCTCCTCTGCCAAATTCATGCCACCTAGACCCTGAGAATGTGACCCTTATTTGGAAATGCATCTTTGCAGATGTAATCAAGTTAAAATGAGGTTATGCTGGGTAAGAGTAGGCCTTAAATTTCATAACTGATGTCTTGATGTCTTTACAAGAAGAGACATAGACAGACAGATACACAGGATCATATGAAGACAGAGGCAGAGATTAAATTGATATGTCTGTAAACCAAGGTACACAAAGGATTGCTTGCAACCACTAGAAGCTAGAAAAATCAAGGAAGGATCCTTCTGTAGAAACTTTGGAGAGAGCACAGCCCTCCTGACACATTGATTTCAAATTTTAAATCTCCAGAACTGTGAGAAAATGAATTCGTGTTATTTTAAGCACTCCATTTGTGGAAGGTTTTAATGGCAACCCTTGAAAATGTACATACTCGGTGTCCTGTATTTTTATTTGCCAAATCTGTTAACCCTATGGAGGATATCTTCAGTCTCCCTAAAATACATATTTAGCCATATTACTAGACATCTAATGGTCGTAGAATGTATTGTGACTATAATCTCAATAGACATTTGAATTGATTGTGGCTTTTCGAGAGAATCCAACATTAAACAAAAATCCACTGGTCTCTTGCATTACCATGTGCATGTAACAAGACTTTTAAAAAATTTCCCTGCTAGTATTTCTCTACTTACTGTGAGAATCATGATGAAAGAATAAGTTTTCACGTGTGATTTCCTGAGTCATGTGCATACAATTCCACGTATGTATGTGAATTTCTATGGACCTGCATATAATTCTCAGGAGGGAGGTCTCCTGCCCACAATTCCCATATGGCTTGATAATTCCTTGCCTGAGAGTCTCACTGCCTGAAATATTCTCCAGATGCTGCAGCTGATATACTTGATAAAATACGGCCAGATGAACTGGAAAGTTCATGCCTTTGCAGTGACCCTCAACCAACAAAAGACGAGAGCTGGTGAATTCATCAGCTCTCAGTGGTACAATTCAATTACGAGGCATATTTCACAATCTCTCAGATGTCCCCAGTAGGATTGAGTCCCAGTTGCCCACAAAGCTGACCTGTTCATCAACTCACGCTTTAATGCCTTCCCCCGTTTCTCTATCTCACTTCCCCATTCTCTTATGTGTTTCCTGAAGTCACCTACCCAACAATTTTTTGTCTAAAACTTCATTTCAGTGATTTGTTTTTCTTTCTCTCCTGTTACTTTTGGGAGAACACAAACAAGAACAAAGTGAATTTTTAAACTTTAAAAAATTTTTTTTTAACATTTTAAAAACTATGTTTTAAAATAAATACCATTGAATTGCGTTCCAGAAAGGTTAACTTCACGTGCACTCTTACCAAATGACCTTTACTTTCATTTTTAAACTGAATTAAAGACCTACCCAAACTTCTGAATACTCTGTGACAAAGATAACCCTTGGATGCCTGATAGTTACAAAGCACTTCTGAAGGTAGGTTTGTTATTAACAAATCCATTGGCTTTACTTGTAATGAGTTGTTCAAAATGCCTAACTCAAAAAACAGCTATGTATTTACTCAGTGGTTTTAAAGCTTTGTGTTTCCATTCATATCTGATAAGTATTTTCTTCTCTTTTATTTGACTGGAAATCTGGCACAATTTAAAATGGGGACATTTAGATAAGACTCTTCCACAATCACTATTATATAGCTTAAACTTAATTTTTTTTTCCATTTGAAATAGCCACAGGATCTATATTAATACATTTTTAATTGACTTTTAAAAGAGATGTACCATCCAGAAATTTAATAGGTGAGAGTACTGTTGATTTTCTTGTCTCTGCCACACTATGTTTCAAGAATTTTACAAATAATATTTTTACCTTATCATATCAAGATATCCATGTGTCTGTGACAATAAAACAGTCAAGGAAAAGGAGGGCTCCTTAGTTTTTAAAAAGTCCTTATAACAATTCTACTCAAATTCATTTAAGCATATAAAAATACTGTAAACAAAAAAGGAAAGCATAGGTATGATTCTGAGAAGCTGTTTCTGTCACACTAGATATAACATTATCAGAACATACCTCTTCAAGTAACCAAGATGCTTGGAGAAGGGTTATTATAGTTCCATCTATTTTGGGTACTTGCTAATTCTCAAATGATAATTTAAAAAATCAATGACAATTTTCTAAAAGAGATCCTACAAATAAGCTGATTTTTGTTAAGGAATGAATCCTGGAAATAATTTCTTCATTGTTGATCAATAGATTTTTGTAAAATAGCCTGTAAGCACATTGATATGGTATTTACAGCTCAGACAGTAAGATCTGTATCATAGATAGATTCCTACCTTGGTTCAACTCCAATAGTCCTAGAGAACTAGAAAAGATGAACTCTTGTGGTACAAATGATTATGACAAGGAAGTAAAGACAGAAACATCTAATATATATCTTCCAAAGCCAACTCAGCCTGGGTAAAGATTACTGAGACAAATACTGAGGAATTACTCCATTACTAATTCAGTAGGACTGATTGAAGTGCTCAAACAAATAACGACATGTTAAGATATAAGAAATTGATAATTCTTGATTACTTATTTTATCCCCCAAAATGTGACTTGCCTTTGTAGACGGCCTTAGGCAAATAAGGCTTGATGGTGATAGGCCAGGTAAGATTTCTTACTATAAACGTCTTTATTTTAATTGTGGTAAAAACAGTTCTATTAAAAATAATATTATGTGTAAAACTATAGAATATTTACAAAACTCAGAAAATTTATTCGATAATAGGTCTCCTAAATCACCAAAGGAAATAGGTAAGAAGACCAAGGCTTCTTATCTATTTCCAATGATAAGACAGGGACTGTATAACTTGTTGGATCAAATATCTGGATACATACTCTAGTTTTCATATGTCATTATTATTTCATACAATTTTTGTGCAAACATTAGAAAGTAATATAATTTTCTATACAGCATAGCAAGAATAGCAAGATTTGATGACCATTATCTTTAATAACAACTTAATTTTTTAAATAAAATAATCAACTTTTGGAATATGATTCATTCTGACAGCGTGTCAATAGCACAGTATTTTTTGGAATTTTTCTTATTGTATATGCTCTCAAAGATATATGTCAATCTAGATATTCATGCAGCTAACTATGTAATTTAATATGCTGAAGTGACAAGTTACATTTTAAATTCTTAACTCCTCAATGAGAAGAGATCTAGTAGTTTTTTGTAAAATTCTATTCTGTGGATATTATCATTTTTTGAGTGGTTTGCAACTGGTCCACCATTGAATGGCTTTTGATTGAATGACTGTTTGTCACCAAATGGAAGGCATCACTGGTAAGAAATAGTGCACTGCAATCATTTCCATATACCAGCAGTTTCTGCTCATATATTGTATGTCAATATCTGCTTTATGTTTTGACATTTTCTCCCTTTGCTATCATTGTCCTCAAAGGAAGAAAATTATGGTAGAAATTTTATAACCTTTAGAATGGGATGCTTGGAGTGGCTGCTCTCATTTTGGTACTATTTCACCAGAGATTCTTTTTGTTGAATTAATTCGATAATATCTATGTGTTAGCATAGGAAAGTGATACTTTTTTTTTAAACTTAGGTACCCAAACACAACTTCTTTATACTTTAAATAAGTTTTAAATATGTTTTCCTTTATTAAGCCAATGATTAAAATATTTTAGTAAAAGCCTGAAATCTTAATACCCTAGGAGCTTCTATTGTCAATAGTATTAGCAAATGAATGATGCCAAAATTGAAGTATTACTGAATAAATGAGAGTCATTTTACCATCCAGAATATTGCTACCTTAGTAATTATTAACTGTTGATAAGTCTGGGCTACAGATAAAGGTCCACTTAAGTTATGTATTTACTTCAGAATCATCTGCTTACATAAAAATCATATGGGATATAAATCCCACACATTGATTTTATTGATTGTTTTATAGATGATTTTAAATATAGCTGGGATGGACTCATGTCTAACCAGCTTTTCTAATGCCAATATAGTGATTGGTATGTTTTACTATTTAAGTAGTAAAAAACTTTTTGTAAGGTGATTAGACTTATTTTAAATTTTCCTCTTGCTCCATAAATTGCATTTATTTCTTTCACAATCAGTGTGATATTTGAATGTTGATGAAATAGAATTGGTTTCACATGATAATATCCAGATTCTTATCAAGACTCTTCACGAACCAGTCCTCAGTTTGTTCTAAAGGGCTGTTCTCCTGATCATACCACAGACACTGATACATCAGTATCAAAGGGGCCTTTGTAATAGCTAAAGAAATGGGTTGTGGGGAGGCAAAACTCATCATTAGAGTTTTCAGTGATATCACTATGTGATATATGTCATGCAGAAGAATGTATATTGGCCATAATAATTTTAACAATTAATGGGATGAGAAGATACCTGGGAATAGCTTCACTGATTTCAGATATACCCCAAATATTGCTGTGTGTATATATTGTTTTACTATTGAATTCATTGTGAAATCCCAAAGTGATTTAACACAGAGAAGATGAAACTCCTGAACTTCAACTTTAGGTGAAGACTTGAGTTTGTGTGATGCCAGATGGTGTAAACTCTTGTGACAGTTTTTGATTAGTTTATGCTAGGAAACACTGCTATAGGTTCTGGCAGGTAGAGATGGCTTGGGGCTTTCTTTAGGCCATTATAAACATCAGATTTGATGCATTTAAAGGCTGCTGTAGGCTTTAATTTTAACAGCATATACAATGATTTTATAAACATGTTTGCCCTTGAAGAAATCCCCAAAATGTTAATGTTAGAGCAGATGGTGTGACTCTGCAATATAAGAATTACTGTGCCTATCAAGAAGAAAAATGGTTTCATTTAATTTCAGTCTGATAAAGACTAATGCTGACTAAATGTAAGTTCAACACAGCCACACATCTTGAATTTCTATGTAAAAGATTGTTTGGAAAAGGGTTAGTTTGGTATATGTTTTGTTTCCAGGTTCTAAAGTGTATTTCATGTTGATTTTTGGGATACTTTATATTATTTTATTCTATAATAAGAAAGCCTTCCTGTTACAGTTACTCAAAAGTTACACTAATCTCTTATTTCCAGCATAAGAGTAAATTTGAATGGTTAAGCTGAGTTAGTGATAAATTAACTCTGAGAGAAAACCCTCAGAAAATTGTAGGACTTTAGTGTTCCTTGGGATGACCTTTGATACTTCATCTGCTCCATCTCAGCCAGGTCTTTGCTGTCACTGACTATTATCCTCCCAAGACTACCTTCTCCCCACCTTGGACCATTATTTAAGGAGGAAGTTGCATCTAATACAAATTTTTCTCTTTGGGGGTAAAACATGGAATCTGGTTGCTAAGAGAGATATGATGGTACTGGTTGTTTCTGAGGACTGTGTAGAAGATAGTGCTGGAAACTTTCTTACCTTTCTCATGGCCTGAAACCTTAAAGGATAATTTCTAGGAAGGCAGGAGCACTCACTGCTTCTGGTGCTTGTCAAGGGTCATTGCTTCCTCCTGGTGCTCCAGAAAGAGAATACACCAAGCCTTTGGAAATTCCTATACAAGGGAAGGGCCTGAAGCTGGAGCTTCATTAGCTTCTTGGTGAACCAGCCTCTAGTTGTGTAGGTCAGACTACAGTTCCTTAAATTCTTTCTACCTAAGGTAAGAATAAGTCCTGGTGGCTCTAAGGAGCCCAAGCTAGCAGTTGGGAGAGTCAAAAACGTCCACTTGAGGAAAATGAGGACTAGTGGTGACAGTGGAAACCAAATAAGTCTAATAAAAAAGTCATTGTTTATCTTCTGCTTTAGCCTCCAGAATTTTGTCATTGACAGCTCTCTGGCTGATCATTGCCATATTTTTTATATTTACTCAGTTTTACATACTTCTCATTTCCAAATTCTGAAATACACACAGGAGTCCCAGATCAAAACACCACTTTCACTCTGTGAAATAGTTTGGGGAGTTAACCTTGGGCTTGAAATTGAAATACATCCTGCTTCCTTTGCCATGAATTCATTCATTCACCCAGTCATAGACATGGATGCTAGATAATGCAGATCTTCCCTCCTAACCCTGCATAGGTTACTTATAGTGTGGAGGACAGAATTCCAAGGAGAGATGCAAGTAAACTGAGCTTTTACAGTTTTGTGCTCTATGAATCAGTTTTAAAAATTGAGATATATATATATACACACACACACACACACAATATATTACACATATATTTAGTATATATTTATGGGACATGTGATATTTTTAATAAAATAATTAAATCGGGGTATTTGGGATAACCATTACCTCAAACATTCACCATTTCTTTGTATTGTGAACATTTTGAATCTTCTCATCTAGCTATTTTGAAATATACAGTAAATTATTACAAAATCTAGTCACCCTACCATGTTATTATACAGTAAAACTTATTCTTTCTATCTAACTTTATGTTTGTACCCATTACCAACCTCTCTTCATCTTCCCCCAATCTTTCTAGCTTCTAGTAACCATTAATCTACTCTCTACTTCCATGAGATCAACCATTTTACCTCTCACATATGAGTGAGAAAATGCAATGTTTGTGTTTCTGTGTCTGGTTTATTTCGTTTAACATAATAACCTGCAGTTTCACCCATGTTGCTGCAAATGACCGGATTTCATTCATTTTTATGGCTGAATAGTTTTCCACTGATTATATAGGTCACATTTCCTTTATCAATTCATTTGTTGATGCATACTTCGGTTAATTCCTTATTTTGGGTATTGTGAATAGTGCTGCAATAAACATGAGACATTTTGGAGTTCTCCCATGGGAGAACATGGGAGAACCACCAAAATGGTGGTGGAGAAGCAAGCTGACTTTATTATTTACCACAGAAAACCAAAAACAAACATGCATTGCCAGGGAATTTATGGAACTACAAGATTGTAGGGAACTACAATTGGTCCTGTCTCAATCTCAATAGAAGCAGGAAGAGTACATAGATGGAGAAATGTCACTAAGGATAGCCAGAGACAAAGAGGGGAGGCAGGATGAACATCTCTAACCCTGAAATCTCTCCTCTGTAACTCTGTCAAAAAGACGAAAAATCAGAGTGGCTGTTCAGCAACAGAATGTGTTGAAAGGTTTGTTTCACAGATTTCCTGGGCACAAGCTACTAGACAGTCTTCCCACACTACCAGGTCAGCCCCTTTGGAACCACCCCCATTCAGGACATGTGATACTTTGCTTACTAGAACTGAGGCAAATCTGGGTTTAAGGTGCCATCTAATGCCAAAATTAGGCAATAACCTAGTGGGGAAAAAAGAAACACAACCAACAGGCAAATTACAGAGAATCTCTGAGCAAACCTAAGCAATAAAAGCCAAAACAAGCCAGGCAGAGAAGACAGGAATAAACAATAAATACTTTAGTGAAATGACGTATGTGTACATCCACAAAAACGAACAGCAAGCAGGAAACCATGACCTCCTCAAAGGGTCAGAGCAAGGATTCAGTGAGTGACTCTAAAAAAATGGTGACATGTGAATTCTCTGACCAATAATCTAAAAAAGCAGTTTAAAGTAAATTCTGTGACCCCTGAGATAACACAGAAAAGTAATTCAAACATTTTCCAGAGAAATATAACAAAGAGATTAAAATAATTTTAAAAATCAAAGAGAAATCTTAAAGCTGAGAAATACATTTGCTGAACTAAAAAATTTGATAGTGACTCTTAACAGCAGAATAGATCAGGCAGAGAAAAGAATCAGCGATCTTGAAAACAGGCTATTTGAAAATGCATAGTCAGAGAGAAAAGGAAAAAAGAATGAAAAGGAATGAATATTACCTATAAGATATAGAAAATAACCTCAAAAGTGCAAATCTAAAAATTATTGGTGTCCAAAAAGGAGCTGAACAAGAGAAAGGGATATGATTAAAGAGAACATCCTAAAAGCAATAAGAGAAAACAAGCAAATGACATACACATGAGCTCAAATTCATACAGACTTTTCAACAGAAACTACACAGGCCAGGAGGGATTAGAAGGACATTTTCAAAGTCCTGAAAGAGAAAAATTCTTTTATTCAAGAATACTATACCCAGCAAAAGCCTCATTGAAACATGAAAAAGAGAAATAAAGTCTTTCCTAGATCAAACAATAGTTGAAAGAATTTACTACCACCAGATGTCTTATAAGAAATGCTCAAGGGGGGCTTTTCAATCTGAAAGAAGTAAATAACAATGTGAAAACAAATAATGTGAAATTAAAACATTTGAAAATATAAAACTCACTGGGAAAATTAAGTTACACAGATAAACTCAGAACATTCTAGTACTGTAAATATATGCAATCCACTCATAACTGAAAGTATGAAGCCCAAAAGATAAAACTATCAAAAACAATAATACCTACAGTAATCTGTCAGGAGACAAGCAACATAAAAATATGTAAGTTGATAAAAGATAAAACCAAACTATGTGGAGATCAAGATAAAATGAAGAGATTTTTATTTTTTTTTGTTTCTATTTTTTGTTAGATAAGCTGATATTTGATTAAAATAACTTGCTATATATATGACTTTTGTAAACTTCATGATAATCACACTGCAAAAACCAGTAATACATTCACTAAAATGAAAAGGAACAAGTAAAGTGTACTGCTAGAGGAAATCACTCTTGAGGAGAGAAAAATGAGGACCTTCACAACAAGATCACAAGATCTCTTACTAATACTTCTGTATTAGTCTGTTTTCACACTGCTGATAAAGACATACCAGAGACTAGGTAGAAGAAAGAGATTGAATTGGACTCATAGTTCCACATGGCTGGGGAGGCTTCACAATCATGGTGGAAGCCAAGGAGGAGCAAGTCACATCTTATGTGGATGGGGGCAGGCAAAGATAGAGCTTGTGCAGAGAAACTCCCATTTTTAAAACCATCAGATCTCGTGAGACTCATTCACTATCAGGAGAACAGGAGAACGGCACCAGAAAGAAATACTCTCATAATTCAGTCACCTCCAACTGGGTTCCTCCTACAACATGTGGTAATTGTAGGAGTTACAATTCAAGATGAGATTTGGGTGGGGACACAGCCAAACCATATCATTTCCTGAGATTGTGGAAGATCCAGAAATGTGGCAATGGAGAAAGATGATTCCATCCAGAATGGTGAAGCTCATGGAGGCTCTTAATTTATAAATTTGCTGTTGCCTCCACAGTTAGCCATACACATTGCCTGTGCCCTGGTCAGCAGAGACAGATTGTTTCTCTTGATTCTTCAGAGACTGGATGTGACAAAACCTGTTTGGGGTTTCACCAATTCTTACTTCTAGGGTGGATGCTCCTAGATGTCTAGAATGGGGTTTCTACTTTAGTAACTTGGTTGAAATAGAAAAAGGTTGGTAGGTCTCTACAAGTCTCTTGCCCTTTCAGGATGGAACCAGCAGGGTCTATATTCCGCTTGGTGGTCACTGCCTCCAGGACAATGCTGGGAGCTGTCCTAAAGCTTTCAGGCCAGGACTGAGCCATGCCTTAATGAAGATAAGCATAGATCCTAATTTCTGTACCTGGTTTAGGAGCCCCAGTAGTCTTTTTGTGCCAAGATGTTCCAAAGTTCACCTCAAAGACTGTTCAACTCACTGGCATCCTCTTAATAGCACTCTGTGCCCCAACCTCAACTCCTTTTGGTGTGAATTTTGGTGAATGGTCCTGCATCAGAGGAGTGATAACAGCTGACTGAGTTAATAATCTCATTTCCACAGAAAATTTCTAGTAATAAAAACATATACATAAGTTTTAGTTCCTAAGAGAAATGTTGTATTTTATCTTATTTCATCTTCACAATTCCATAAGAGATTATTTTATTGATGATGAAATTATGGTTTCACTTTGTCAAAGTTTTTAAAATTGCAAATGATATAACTGTAGTTGAACAAAACTTATTTTATGATTCCAAAGACCATAATCTTTCCTCTGTACTATCTAGACATTATGCATATAATGTCCAAAACTTATACATGTACATGACATGACAGTATTTATGAATAAGGATGTAATTTCAGCATTATTATAAAAAGGAAAATAGAAAACTAAATGTCTATCAATAACACATTTCTAAATAAAATACATATGTCCATGTGATTCTATGACATTATGAAAAAGTAGGGTAGCTCTACCTGGACCCTAACAGAAGAGTGTTTAGTGAAAAAGGAAGTTTCAAATAACTAAGTAAAATATGAAAAATCTGTTAAAATTGTCTATCTGCTGCAATGGTGGATATGTCATTATATATTTATCCAAAAACCCATTGAGTGTAAAGCATTAAGAGTGAACATAGTGTAAACTATGGATTTTGGGTGATAATAATACATCAGTGCAGTTTCACGGCTCATAATAAATGTATCACTCTGGTGTGGGATGTTGCTTGTGGCATAGGCTATTCCATTGGGGTGGGGATATATGGAAAGTCTGTATGTTCCTCTAAATTTTGCTGTGAACACAAATCTGTTCTAAAATAAAAGTCTATTTAAAAAAATGTATACGTCTGTATGAAGTAGACAATATTCTGAAAAAAAATTGTACCAAACTATTGATAGTTATTACTCTGGGATGTGGAATTCATGAGACTCAGGGGTGTGTGTGTGTGTGTGTGTGTGTGTGTGTGTGTGTGTACGCATGATTGTGTGTGTGTGTAGCATTCACTTAAGCATTCTTCAAATTATTTTTGAAACTTCTGAGAAGCACCACACACTTGTCCTGGGCTTGCTGACATCCATCACAACTTGAAACACACATATTGTCATATTACCTGGAGCGAGTATAAGAAAGAGTCTCCAGATGCCAATATGAAGAGAGATTTTCTAAAGAGCATATATTGTATTCAGATAACAGGGAACTGTTTTCTTCTCTAATATCTGAAGGCTTTGTATGACTTTCAGTCTTCTAGAGTCATTTAATCTGAGGATATAGAGGGCAGGGACTTTGCCCTGTTATGTTAAATTTTTGGCAATTTAACATAATTTGCATTTCAGGTGATACTCTAGACCAAACTTATTTCTGAGAAAGAGGCATTCTCAAGTATTTTATGAATTCCCAAATTGTAGGAATTTTCCAAGTTCACTCCCACGTCTATACATCTCTCAATCCCGAAATGCAACAACTCACCTTCACAAGATAGACAAAGTATGAAAATCTCCTGTAGCTTTTGTCCAGAAGATTCTTATCGTGTCTTAAAATCTCAGGGTTTTCCCAATAACTTCTTTTAAGGCTTTTTGCCAAAAAGCCCCAGCTTTGTTGTAATATGCCAGATCAGAAGAAACCTACACCCTTTACCTTTTCCACCACAGCTTTGTTTACATGGGACACTCTCACCTAGGACAAGGTCAAGAATCAGACTTGCTTATTCAGGTATATTAACTAAAACAACTGGCGGTAAGTGAATAAAGGAAAGTTACTACGTAAGCAAATGACAAATCAAAGTCATCAGGTCTTCAGAGTCAGCAAAAGAAAAAGGAAATAAGTTTGTTTGTGATCTTAATACCTCTTATCATAAATATTAGATGTGTGTCTCTCTCAGTATCATGGTGATAAATACTTTAAATTACATTGTAGATTTTTTTCTTAGGCTGATCACAAACTGATCACATTTATAATATTTATTTATCCTTTAAGATTTACTTTAGACATCATAGCCTATCAGAAAATTTCAATTCCCCTTTTAAAGTGTTGTAAATGTTTCCCTTGTACATAATTACATTACAGAATTTTCACATCATTTTACACAATCGGAGTGTCATCTTCTCCCACTGATTGGTGAGATTCTTTAAAAATACATATTTTGTATCTATCTTTTATCTGAAGATATTACTAAAGGATCAGAAGCAGTAGATACTCAATGAATGTTTTGATAATTGAAACTATGAATGAATTAATAAACAAAATCTTCCCTGAACACCAATACTATGTTAAAAAATTACTTGGTTTCTTTCCCCACGTTTTCCTTCCAAATAATTGTTTTTATGGTAATTCCACTGATCACACAGAGTTTAATTACATTGGCTTTAATCTGAGTAAGATTTTTTCTCTATTGTGATTTATTTCTTATAATCCCAAGTTATCCTGTTCATCTTTAATGTAGACTTTGGAAAATACGTAATTCTGGAAATTCTTAGGATTCCAGAGTTTGCTATTTCAAGCTATTGTACCAATTAATATAATAACAGAATGCATTGTAAATATTAATTTGTTTTCTCTGGTAAATTTCTTCTTTTTTCTTTTTTTTTTTTTTTTTGAGACGGAGTCTCGCTCTGTCGCCCAGGCTGGAGTGCAGTGGCCGGATCTCAGCTCCCTGCAAGCTCCGCCTCCCGGGTTTACGCCATTCTCCTGCCTCAGCCTCCCGAGTAGCTGGGACTACAGGCGCCCGCCACCTCGCCCGGCTAGTTTTTTGTATTTTTTTTAGTAGAGACGGGGTTTCACCGTGTTAGCCAGGATGGTCTCGATCTCCTGACCTCGTGATCCACCCGTCTCGGCCTCCCAAAGTGCTGGGATTACAGGCTTGAGCCACCGCGCCCGGCCTCTCTGGTAAATTTCTGTTGTGTGATTCAATTCAAAAAATGAAAATCGTAAACCATTTGTAAATGTTCATAAATATTGATTAATCAAAAGGTGGGCAGTTTTATGTCTAACACCAACATTCATTTTGTATCCCGTGCCACCTTGGATAGTAATATACTTAAGTGTATGTTTTCCACGAGTAGTCTGCTTCAGACATGTTATTTGTTGGGTTCATTTCAATTTATTATTCAAATGCTAATTGGAGCTGCCGCATTTTGCATGACTTACAGCTAATGTTCCAAATAATGTTTGCTTTCATTTTACTAAGCTACAGCACAAGGGAATTTAGTATGACAATGGAAGGTGCTGTCACTCCTAGTAATAAGAAATATGTTGTTTGATTCCAGCTTCACTGAAAACCTTCAATGTCAGTCACAAATTACCACTTCTCTACTTGCCAGGATTATTCCAGCTTTGCTCTGATGCACAGGCTATTATCTAGCATTAGCAGAATTGGCTCTGAGCACTCCAGATGGGCCACCAATATCCCATGAGCTACTCTTTCTGGGGTAGGGTGAAGGGAGAAGATTTTGCATAGTAAAATTCTCACATAGAACCACCAGTCTGTGATTTTGCTACTTCTTGTCAAAGATGGATTTCTCACTATTACCGCTATTCTGCTAGATGTGTACTTGTTACTTTTGCCATTTCACTTGGCAAACAAGAATTCTTCATTTTAATAAAGCTGGTATCTTATATAGTATAATGATAGGAGAGGGGAAATTAAACAAAACCAAACAAAATAAAGCTGATCAGCTTGGGTCTATAGTAGCAAACCTCCCCTATTTTAGAATTCTTTACTCTGCAAAATAAACGGTAAAAGCCCCCAAAGCCAAATACTTCAGAGTTGTCACTTTTTGCTGTATAGAAATGTAGTATTCTTGTTACAGGTGATACTTCATCCTCATCTTGGAAATAAAAGTACATTTTAAAGTTGAATAGTAAAATTTAAAATGAGAAAAATATGACATACATTTTAATACCTGCAACAAAAATCAGCAAAATATGACAAGCTACAGAAGCTTTGTGACTATAGCAACCTATTCAAAGTGACTTCAACCCTCTATCTGTATCAGCAACATATCTGAACATGAGTATTTCTTTTTAACTCTTCAGCTCAAACTTCTCTGCTCATTTATTGATTTTGTTGGTTGCAGAAACCCTTTATGTATATATTTGACTGTTATAATGTAAATTTACTGAGGTCTGCCATTTATTTTGAGTCTGTGCTTCTCTTTGTAATGTCGTTCTGAAGCAAAGGAATTAAGCAATGTAGTTGCAGCTACTTAATAGAAGTATTATGAGAGTAGAACCAAGGGGATCCAAAATGAAATAAGGAGCACAAAAGTTAAGCATTATCTCAGAAAGACTTCTTTCAGATCTGCCTCTTAAAATTATTACTCCTTGTTTATAACTGTTTTTTCCATGAGAAATTAGCTTTTTCCCTCCCTCCCTTCCTTCCTTCCTTCCTTCCTTCCTTCCTTCCTTCCTTCCTTCCTTCCTTCCTTCCTTCCTTCCTTCCTTCCTTCCTTCCTTCCTTCCCTCCCTCCCTTCCCACAAATATTTGAGTTCATAGCACTATGGCAGCCAGTATGTTAGCTGCTTACGAGCAACTCATGGTCCCTAGTTGCATTTTGTTTAGTTGTCTATGTACAAAGGGCATGGATAGACCATGCTTCAAATGGATATAAAATTGGAAACCCCCTTTGGAAATAATCAGTAATATGCAAGAAAAATTGAAATTAAAACAAAATATTCTATTACTCGTATATTAAGTTAGCTGAGATCCGGCCACTGCACTCCAGCCTGGGCGACAGAGTGAGACTCCGTCTCAAAAAAAAAAAAAAAAAAAAAAAAAAAAAAAATTGTATATACCATTTTTATCTACCAGTAAATATAAGATATAAAAAATTGTTAAAATTTCAATTGTGAGCAGAAACGTAAGCAAAAATCTTTCTGGAAGAACATGAATAGTATTTATGAAGGAAAATAAAGTATTTATCCACTTTGCTATAATGCTGCATATTGAAATTTACCTCAAGAGAAAAAAACAATTTTGACTGAGCATTAAGATGTTCAATGGAGTTTTGTTTATAATGCTAACAAAATTAATATAGCCCAAATGTCTACCAGTGAGGAAAGGTTAAGCCAATTATATCTTAACTACCTACGTTAATGTACAGATGGAAAATGGTCATTATGAATATGTTTCTATTGAAAATACTTACTTGTAGGTGGGAAAACAGTGTGTGTTGAATTCAGTCATAGAATTATTACATATATAGGCAGTACATGGAAAAATGAAAAAATGTAACATTCTGAAATGGCAAGGTTGTGAATGATATTAAATGCTAGAACTGCAGTTTCAATGTTTTTATATGCTATCAAAAAGCTGAAAAATAGTATACTTTTTATGATAATAATGGGACTTAAGTATTCAGCAAGCAAAGTAATATAACCTCTTTTCTATTTTTCTTTTTATTTAAGGTAAATTTACCTATAGAAAAATCCACAATTTTTATTTTATAATTATAAAAGTGTTGAAAAAGTGTAAATTTATGTAACTGGAACCACAATCAAGATATAGAACGAAATATCACAAAAGTTGCATTCCTATTCCTCCAAATTTTACTGTGCCTCTAATAATCAATCACTGCCCCCATCCTCAGCTTTGGTATTGATCTATAGCTTTACTTTTGAAAGGATGTTATGTAAGTGGAATTATATACATAGCTTCTTGGGTCTGGCTTCTTTCACTCAGCATAATATATTTCAGATTTTAAAATGCTGTTGCATATATTAGTATTTTTTTCTCTTTATTGCTAATTGTTTTTTCATTGTATAGATGTACCACATTGTTTTAATTCATTCTACAGTGGAGAAACATTTAGGTTTGCTCCAGTTTAGAACAATTACAACCCACGTTTCTATGTATACATTAATGTATAGGGTATTTGTTTTGCATTTTAATTGAGATAAATTTAGATTCACATACATTTGTAAGAAATAATACAGAGAGATCATGTATACAATTTACCTAGTGTCCCCTAATCGTAACATTTTATGAAACTACAGTATAATACCACAAACAGCATTGTTGACAATAATGTTGACGATATTGACAATAATTTGGGTTCTTATATCAATTCTTTATTTTGGCGGGCAGTCAGCCTGTTTAGGTGTAGCATGCACATTCTGGCCTACTTTTGTGGGCTGTATTACCAAATTTAAATTGCCTGGTTATTCTATTCTGCTTGGTTTACCTGTTGACACTGTGGCTCCCACTGGTTCCTGCTGATACTGCTTTTGGAGGTGGAAGGACTTTCCCAGGCTAGGACACTGGGTGTCTCTAGGGAGCAGAGAAAGATCTCAGGCCTGTTGGAATTATGAGGACTCCTGGACCTGGCTGCTTAATGTAACTGGTTTCCTGTTGACTAGTCCTTCAGCCCATCCATTATATATAGGTTTTTGTGTGAAAATAGGTTTTCATTTCACTTGGGTAAATACCAAAGAGTAAGACTTTTGGGTCATAGGATGAGGGCATATTTAACATTATAAAAAATTGCCAAGGCCGAGCAGGGTGGCTTGGGCAGATTGCTTGAAGTTAGGAGTTCGACACCAGCCTGGCCAACATGGTGCAACCCTGTATCTACTAAAAATACAAAAATTAGCTGGGTGTGGTGGTGGCCGCCTGTAATCCCAACTATTCAGGAGGCTGAGGCAGGAGAATTCCTTGAACCCAGGAAGCGGAGACTGCGGTGAGCAAAATGCCTGGCCTGGGCAATAGAAGGAGACCCTGTCTCAATAAAAAGAACTACCAAAATGTTTTGCAAAATGGTGTACAGTTTTATATTCCTTCCAGAATTATATGAGCATTCTATTGACTGCGTTCTCACCAGCACTTCATATCCAGTTTAGTCTCACCATTAAAATAAAAGTGTAGTGCTATTTCACTTTGGATTTAATTGCATTTTCTTACTTACTAATTATATTGAGCATCATTTAAGTGTTTGCATTCTTACATATTCTTTGGTAAATTATCTATTAAAATATATATTTTTTATTATTGGCTTGGGAGTTTTTAATATATTTTGGATACAAGTTTTTTTGTAGGTTATGTAGTTTGAAATGTTTTCTTTATTCTATGGCTTCTCTTTTTATTGTTTATCCTTGTCTTTTAAAGAGCCAGTGTCTTAAATGTTGATGATGTCCAGTTTATCAATCAGTTTTTTAATGCATCATGTCTATAATCCATTTTTATTTAATTTTGGTATAAGGTAAAGTGTGTCAATTTAAAATGATCAAAAGGCTCAGAATCCAGTTAAAACAGTTTATTTAAGTGCAAAGTATGAAGGTGGCCATCAGGTATCAGAGCTACACCAAAGAATGGTGATAGGTGCTCGCGGTGTGGGAAAAGATGAAAACAATTTGCATGGTCAAAAATGGAAGTGCTGATTAGAATTACATTTCCCATACAAAGGCTAACATGCATACATAGGATTTGATTGACTACTACCGATTATACTTTAAGGAGTTGTTTAGCTTATAAAGAGGTAACCATCACAAGGGTCTATATCTCTACCATTTGACCTGGGTTTGAATAAAGAATAGGGAGCCTGTATAGTGCATAACATCTCAACACAAAGGTCAAGAAGCAACAGTCATGCACCGAAGGAAAACGGCCATGTTATGTGAATCAGTTTTCAAGGCTTAACTTTTTCTCTTGGCATAATAAATTTGAAAAATTCTGAAATTTTATTTTCTTTTTACAAATGCATAATTAAAAGTTATTTATGTTTCTCCTGTGGGTATTCAATTTGTTTTTAGTACCATTTGTTGAAAAGACAATCCCTTTTCAATGAATTTCTTCACGTGTTTATTGATAATCAATTAAACATATTTGTGTAGGTCTATTTCTGAAATTGTCATTCATTTTCATTGGTCTATAGATGGATCCTTTTTACAACACAGAATTGTCTTTACTGTAGATTAAAAATAAGTCTAAGAATCAGTTTGCATGATTCCTCAGACTTTTCCTTTTTTGTTGGGAACAGATCCCTAAATCTGGCCATAAACGGGCCCCCAAATCTGGTCATAAAAAAAATCTCTGCAGCACTGTGACATAGTCACGATGACTATGATGCCCATGCTGAAGGTTGTTGGTTTACCAGAATGAGGGCAGGGAACATCTGGCCCACCCAGGGCGGAAAAACAGTTAAGGCATTCCTGAACCACAAACAATAGCATGAGTGATCTGTGCCTTAAGGACATGTTCCTGCTGCAGATGACAAGTCAGAGCCCACCCCTTGGTTTCCCATTTTAGTTAAATTATAATCTATAGAAACCATGCTTACCACTGGCTTGCTGTCAGTAAATATGTGGGTAAAACTCTGTACGTGACTCTCAGCTCTGAAGGCTGTCAGCCCCCTGATTCCCACTCCTCACTCTATATTTCTCTGTGTGTGTCTTTAATTCCTCTAGCACTGCTGGGTTAGGGTCTTCATGTCTGAGCTGGTTTCAGCAAGTGGTGCCCATACGTGGGGCTCAAACCCAGGTTGAAGGGTCACCAGAGCAATGGTTGGAGAAGGTGGAACTATGCTGGAGGACACCTGAGTACTCTTAAGAAATCCCCACGGTGAGTAAGAAGGAGAGCCTGGAAACTTCAAGGTAACAGTGGGAAAAGTGTGGGCTCTGGTTGGTTCCACCTTGGAACATTTTCACACTGATATGAGGGGGAAGAAGAGTACAACAAAGTAATAGAAAAGGTGAGAGAGCAAGTTTGTTTGCCAGCTAAAACTGAAGCGGCAAAGGAGGGAGAGGTTTATCCCTACCCTTCTGCACTCCATCATTATTTTGAAGAAAAAAGTGACTTACCCTCCAGATCTTTCTTTTCCAGAGAACATTGGGTGAAAAGTAGTGGCCCCAGTGACTGTTCAGGCAAGGCCTAGAGTGACTGCCTTCAGTTCTATTCAGGCGGGAAATCAGCAAGCTAGATGAAAGGGTGATATAGAGGCTTGGCAGTTCCCTGTTAGGATACACCCCCCAGATCAACAGGGAAATAATATAGCTACATTTGAGCCTTTTCCTTTTAAATTACTCAAAGAATTTAAACAAGGTATTAATCAATATGGACCAGGTTCTCCTTTTGTAACGGGACTGTTAAAAAATGTTGCTGTTTCCAGCTGGATGATTCCTAGTGACTGGGATGCTCTTACTCAAGCTTGCCTGACTCCTGCTCACTTCTAACAATTTAAAATTTGGTGGGCAGATGAAGCTTCCATTCAGGCTGCTTGCAATGCCCAGGCCCAACCTCAAATTAATATAACTGCAGACCAACTTTTGGGTATTGGCAGCTGGGCTGATTTAGATGCAAAAGTGGTCATGCAGAGTGATGCCATAGAACAGCTTAGAGGAGTGTGCATTAGAGCTTAGGACAAAATCGCTTCAGGAGGAGAGCAATACCCTTCCTTTAGTACTGTAAAGCAGGGGCCAAAGGAACCGTATGCAGATTTTATAGCTTGGTTACAGGAGTCTCTTAAAAAGGTGATTGCAGACTCGGCTGCTCAGGATACGGTGTTGCAGTTACTAGCTTTTGACAATGCTAATCCCGAGTGCCAGATTGCTCTGCCACTTTTTAGGGGGAAAGTGCATTTAGTTGATTATTTCAAGGCCTGTGATGGTATTGGAGGTAATCTGCATAATGCTACTTTGTTGGCACAAGCCATGGCAGGACTGAAAGTGGGTAAAGGAAATACTCCGTTTCCAGGAGCTTGTTTTAACTGTGGGAAGCATGGTCATACTAAAAAAGAATGTAAAAAAAATCAGCAAGTCAGGCTGTCAGGTGTTGGGGGAAAGAAAACTACTGAGCCTGGAATATGTCCAAAATGCAAAAAAGGAAAACATTGAGCTAATCAGTGTCACTGTAAGTTTGATAAAGATGGGAACCTAATTTCGGGAAATGCCATGAGGGACCCATCCCGGGCTTGTCTCCTGCCACAGCCCGTAGTGCCACAGTAGATTTATGCTGCACAAAAGCTGTGAGCCTTCTGCCTGGGGAACCCCCACAAAAAGTGCCAACAGGAGTCTGTAGACCCTTTCCAGCAGGGACAGTAGGATTAATTCTAGGTAGGTCTAGTTTAAATTTAAAAGGAGTGCAAGTACATACAGGAGTCATTGATTCAGATTACAATGAGGAAATTCAAATTGTTATATCTACTTCTGTCCCCTGGAAAGCAGAGCCAGGAGAGCATATAGCCCAGCTTCTGATTGTGCTGTATGTGGAAATGGGAAAAAGTGAAACTGAACAGGAGGATTTGGAAGCACAAATAAGGCAAAGCAGCTTATTGGGTGAATCAAATTACTGATAAACGTCCTACCTGTGAAATAACTATTCAGGGAAAGAAATTTAAAGGTTTGGAAGATACAGGAGCAAACATTTCAATCATTTCTCTACAGCACTGGCCATCTGCATGGTCAATTCAACCTACTCAACTTAACATAGTTGGAGTTGGTAAAGCCCCTGAAGTATATCAAAGTAGTTATATTTTGCATTGTGAAGGGCCCAATGGACAACCTGGGACTATTCAACAAATTGTAACTTCTGCACCTATAAATTTATGGGGGAGAGATTTATTACAAAAATGGAGAGCACAAGTTCTAATTCCAGAGCAATTATACAGCCCTCAAAGTCAACATATGATGCCTGAAATGGGGTATGTCCCTGGTTCGGGACTAGAAAAAAATTTGCAAGATTTGAAGGAAGCGCTTCAAGCGGAAAGACAAAGTTCCTGCCAAGGTTTAGGATATCATTTTTGAAGGTGACCATTGTTAAGCCTCCAGAACCTATACCTTTAAAATGCTTAACAGATAAGCCAATTTGGATGGAAAAATAGCCACTAAGTAAAGAGAAACTGGAGGCTTTAGAGGACTTAGTTACCAAACCATTAGAAAAAGGACACATAGCTCCAACATATTCCCCCTGGAATTCTCCAGTCTTTGTTATTAAGAAAAAATCAGGTAAATGGAGAATGTTGACAGATCTTACAACCATTAATTCAGTTATACAATGGATGGGGGCATTTCAGCCAGGATTGCCTCCTTCTGCTATGATTCCAAAAAATTGGCCTTTAATAGTCATAGATTTAAAAGACTGTTTCTTTACTATCCCCTTAGCTGAGCAAGACTGTGAAGCGTTTTCATTTACAATTCCCGCAGTAAACAACCTACAACCTGCTAAGCGTTTTCATTGGTAAGTGTTGCCACAAGGCATGTTAAACCATCCAACAATTTGCCAGACCTATGTAGGGCAAGCAATTGAACCTGCTTGTAAAAAATTTTCTTACATTATTCATTATATGGAAGATATACTTTGTGCTGCCCTCACTCGAGAAATATTACTCCAATGTTATGATCACTTGCAAAATTTGATTTCTTGCACCAGTTTAATTATACCTCCTGACAAAATTCAGACTATTACTCCTTTCTTCTATTAGGGACTTTAGTAAAAGACACTACAATAGTGCCACAGAAAGTAATCATACGTAGGGATCAACTGAAAACATTAGATGACTTTCAAAAATTACTAGGGGACATTAATTGGATACAACCTGCTCTAGGCATTCCTACTTATGCCACGAGTGATCTATTTTCTTTCCTTAGAGGAGATCCTAGTCTCACTAGCCCTCAGCAATTAACAAAGGATACTGAGGCAGAGTTACAACTAATTGAGAAACAAGTACATTAGGCTCAAATAAATAGAATGGATCCAGAGAGGACTCTAGATTTGCTCATTTCTTCAACTCAGCATTCACCTACTGGTGTTATTCTTCAAGAGCAAGATCTTGCAGAGCGGCTTTTCCTTCCACATACTAATTCACAGACTTTCAGTCCTTATTTGAATCAAATTGCTACTGTGACAGGAAATGGGAAAACTCAGATTGTTAAATTACATGGATATGATCCTGGAAAAATTATTGTCCCTCTCACGAAGGCAAAAATACAGTAAGCCTTTATAAATAGTCTTACTTGGCAAACCCATTTAGCTGCCTTTGTGGGTATTCTTGATAATCATTTTCCTAAAATGAAACTGTTTCAATTTTTGAAATTAACTAGTTGGATTCTCCCTAAAATAACTAAATTTAAACTAATTGAAGGTGCTGAAAATGTCTTCACAGATGGGTCTAGTAATGGTAAAGCCCCGTTCTTATTCTGACTCAAAAGGTAAAGTTTTCCAGATGCCCTATACTTCAGCTCAAAAAGCGGAGCTTGTAGCTGTAATTGAAGTGTTGACTGCTTCTGATATGCCTATTAATGTGATTTCTGATTCTTCATATGTGGTTCATTCCACACAATTAATTGAAATACTCAGTTAAAATTTCATACAGATGAATGACTGATGACTTTATTTACCCAATTGCAAACAGCAGTTAGGAATAGAATGCACCCTTTTTATATCACTCACGTTAGGGCTCATACACCTCTTCCAGGACCTTTGACTGCAGGGAATTAAATGGCTGATCGATCGTCTAGTTGCTACTGCAATATCTAATGCTAGACACTTTTACAGTTTAACCTGTGTTAACGCCTCTGGTCTCAAACGCAAATACAGCATTACCTGAAAAGAAGTTGAAGTTGTTATCCAGTGATGCTCAACTTGCCAAATGGTGTATTCCTCATCTTTTAGAGGAGGAGTTAATCCTCGAGGATTGGAGCCTAATTCTCTTTGGCAAATGGATGTCACCCATGTTCCCTCATTTGGCAGACTAGCTTATGTACATGTATGTGTGGACACCTTTCTCACTTTGTCTGGGCTACATGCCAATCAGGACAGTTACTTCTGCCTGTTAAATTTCACCTTTTGCAGCATTTTGTGGTGATGGGCATTCCAGCTTCTATTAAAACGGACAGTGCCCCAGGCTGTACTAACTAAGCTGTAGCTACATTTTTCTCTATATGGAATATTAAACACATTACTGATATCCCATAAAATTCTCAAGGACAAGCCTTAGTGGAAAAATAAATCTCTCCCTGGAACAGCAGTTGCAAAAGCAAAAGGGGGGAAATGGGGACTAAGGAACGCCACATATGCAATTGAATCTAGCATTATTGACTTTAAATTTTTTGAGCCTGCCTAAAGACCAGATGCTATCATCAGTTGAACAGCATCTACAGAAACCAGCTGCAAAGAAAGAAACAGAACAACTGATTTGGTGGGGATATCCGATAACAAAAAATTGGGAAATAGGTAAAATAATAACTTGGGGTAGAGGTTATGCTTGTGTTTCTCCAGGACCTCATCAGCAGCCAATCTGGGTGCCATTGAGACACCTGAAACCTTATCATGAGCCAGATGCTGAAGAAGATATTCTGGGAGGAACCTGAGTACCTGCTGGTTGCAGCCATGTCAAGACTGATGCTGAGGAGGACCCCAATTGTCACGAGCAACAGCCGTCGAACACAGCCACCTACCTGCAGATAGATCAAGAAGCTGTCAGAGATGGCAGAAGAAAACCTGAGGAAACCAGGACAACCATTCACAATGAGTAATTTAATGATAGCTATGATAGCGGTGATCACCATTGCCATGAGTATTCCTTCAGCAAGGGCTGACACAGAGAACAATTATACTTGTTGGGCATATTTACCTTTTCCACCACTTTTACGGCCTGTAACTTGGCTGGAACCCCCAGTGGAGGTATACACTAATTATAGCTTTTGAATGCTCGGTCCTACAGATGATAGAGGTCCATCTCACCCACATAAAGAAGGAACTGTTATGACTATTTCTTTAGGATTTGAGCATCCACCTATCTGTTTAGGAAAGAACACTAGTTGCCTACCACCTTATTATCAATCTTGACCGGCAATAGTGCCTGGATGTAATCACTCTATGACACAGTTACACATGCTTTCTGGTCTCAGTATTTACCATAATGAATCTCCTCCTCTAATTGAGGCATACCACCCTCAAAAACCTATTTGTAAGCAGGATTGGACCTAGTCAGAATAAATGAACATACTTATTTGGGAAGATTGCATTGCAGAACAGGCAGAGGTGCTGTGCAATGATTCCTATGGAATCATTATTGATTGGTCCCCTAAGGGGATGTTTAGCTTGAATTGCACCTCTCAGTCTGCATGCCATGGCCACACTATGTTCAACTGGTCTGAGTAAAATGGTCAGATGGTAGAAATGGTAAGAAGTATGGCAAGCGTTCCTAGTATCTGGAAACATGGCAGTATAGTGGCACCTCATCCTCAAATGATATGGCCCGCTCTAGGAGCTAAACATAAGGATTTGTGGAAACTATTAATGGCTCTTAATAAGATCAAAATTTGGGAAAGAATAAAAAAGCATCTAGAAGAACACTCTACAAAGTTGTCTTTGGATATTGCAAAATTAAAAGAACAAATATTTAAAGTATCCCAGGCACACCTGACCTTAATGCCAGGAACCAGAGTGCTAGAAGGAGCTGCAGATGGATTAGCAGCTATTAACCCATTAAAATGGATAAAAACAGTTGGAGGCTCTGTGATTTCTATGATGGTTGTGCTATTAATCTGTGTTGTTTGTCTTTGTATAGTCTGCAGTCGCAGATCCCAACTCCTGCGAGAAGTAGTTTACAGTGATAAAGCCACTTTTGCTTTTATTGTCTTGAAAAACAAAAAGGGGGGCATGTTAGGAACAGGCCCCCAAATCTGGCCATAAACAGCTCCCCAAATCTGGCCATAAACAAAATCTCTGCAGCACTGTGGCATGCTTGTGATGGCTACGATGCCTACCCTGAAGGTTATTGGTTTACCAGAATGAGGGCAAGGAACACCTGGCCCACCCAGGGTGGAAAACTTCTTAAGGCATTCCTGAACAACAAACAATAGCATGAGCGATCTGTGTCTTAAGTACATGTTCCTGCTGCAGATTACAAGCCAGAGCCCATCCCTTTGTTTCCCGTTTTAGTTAATTTATAATCTATAGCAACAATGCTTATCACTGACTTGCTGTCAGTAAATATGTGGGTAAAACTCTGTTCATGGATCTCAGCTCTGAAGACTGTCAGCTCCCTGATTTTACCTGTTTCAAAACAAACATATTGGTACATACTAGGTATATCCACACTCTATATTTCTGTGTGTGTGTGTCTCTAATTCCTCTAGCACTACTGGATTAGGGTCTCCACAACTGAGCTGGTCTTTGCACTTTTTCAAAATTGTTTTTGACTAATTTAGTCCATTTGTCTTTACAAATAAATTTTAAAGTCATCTTGCCAATTTGTACAAGAAAAAAGCCTGTTGAGATATCTGATGTATGACCCAATGACATAGCCCCAGAAATAGAGAATTAATTTTTTAATATCCTTTCCTTATCTGCAATGGTTATTCATCCATACCTTGAAGGCAACAAGATTTTGTCACCCTAACTGTAGCCACTAAACACTATCTTGCCCTAAGTCTTCCATTGGGTAGATGAGTTAGAAGAGTTCAGGGAGAACTTTGTGTCTTTTCTACTTTGCTGTTTTCCTTCTGAGCACTTACACTATGGTGGAAGCTTTTTCAGACTATGAGTTATCCCTATCCGGTGTTTCTTGTGAGCATCATTTAGGTCTTTGGAGGAGAGTACTTGTGTTGGTGTGAATTCACCTAGTATATGTGGCTTCCAGAAATTCTATATTCTCATTCTTGCCCACACCTGGACTTTAGGAATGGGTTACTAATTGTACCTGAATTCTTCTCTTCATATTCTTTGGCTTCAGGTAGATTGTCTCCACAGTAAGCAAGTGTTCTTATCTTTCTTCTCCTTGGATTTGTCTCCTTAGATTTTCAGATTAGTTTTTTGCTCTGACCTGAACTCTATGTTGGGTCCCAGAAAAGTGGTGAATTTACTGTTGTTGAACAGTAGAAGTAATGTTTTTAAAGCCTTCTGCATCTTAAGCAAAAGTCACGAGTCTCTCTGGTCTCTTCTAGAATATGAAAAAATGTAAGGACAATTTTAACTTTCACTTGAATGTGATTTTTAGATTAACCCATTTAGCCAAACTGATCTGAATCATGAACAAAATCATAGTCCCACACAATGTATCCATATTCCTAAAACACTCATAAGAGCAAGTCATCTTTAGTGTTTGAAGTTGCTTTGATCATTTGTGCATAAATATACGGTTGAAGTAAAACTATCTATAGGCAGTTAGTGTTAAAGGATACTACAACAGACAGTTATCATGTTAGAAACTACTATTTACATAATCTCCTGTCAAAAATTGTATGTACATTATCTATAATTTTTACAACACTACTTTCAAGTAGGGGTTTTGGTTCCATGCTCTACAGATGAGACAACTCAATTCAAAAAAGATTAAATTATATCCCAGGTAATAGAGGTAATAAAAAGCAGAATCATAATTTGACTCCAAGTTTAATTAGCTCCAGGACAAGTCCTTTTTTCTTTACAACTTCAAAATTTGTGTCACCTCAGATTTTTCTTTCTTTTTTTGGGGGGGGACAGAGTCTCACTCTGTTGCATAGGCTGGAGTGCAGTGGTATGATCTTGGCTCACTGCAAACTCCACTTCCCGGATTCAAATGATTGTCCTGCCTCAGCCTCCTGAGTAGCAACAGGTGCATACCACCACGCCTGGCTAATTTTTGTATTTTTTAGTAGAGATGGGGTTTCATCGTATTGGCCAGGCTGGTCTCAAACTCTTGACCTTGTGATCCACCCACCTTGGCCTCCCAAAATACTGGGATTACAGGTGTGAGCCACCACACCCAGCCTACCTCAGATTTTACAGTATGATTATAGACTTACTGACACTTGGAAGGACTAGTGGATTTTAATTCCCTTGACTAGATTTAAAACGAAACAACAACAAAAATGAAAAATTGCTATTTAGTCTTCCCTTACCGAAGGATTTGAAAGGAGGAGATGATAGTTGGAGATTTTTGGTTCATAACAAAGTTTTCTTTTTCAACATGGCCTCTGTCAGCCCTTAGCATATTTTTCATCTTAGAAGTGGTTATAATTCTTAATTTCCTATCTGTTGAAACATGATAGAAGATTTAATATATTAATAGTTCAGTGATTTTACCTGTTTCAAAACAAACATAATAGGTATGCTTTTAATGGGTGGTCAGAGTAAGTTTACCATAAAGCTAAAGAATATAGTTTTAGGGACTCTCATTGACCCCTTCCTTGGCCTAATTATGTATTTGTTATATCGTATTTTCTTAGAACTCCACCTCTCACAGATCGTATAATTTTTAGGGTCCACAAAACTGGTCCCTTCACCCTGGGCACAATTTTTAATCTTCTAGAATTTTAGATATTTTCTGCCAGTTTAGCTATGAAGTTTTGAAATATGGTCTTATTTAACTTAAGCTTATCATGAACTCTCACAGAAATCAGACTGCTCTTTAATTAAAAGAGAATAGTATTCCAATGGGCTATCATTTGTAACAACAAAGCACCTCTGAAAAATGACTTTGGCAAGCAAATGCAGTGATATCTTTTAGATAGTTACCTATCTTTGTTCACCACTGAAAGTTTTGTGTTGTAAAATTTAAATAAAACATCAGGAAATATTCAGATGTATTGCTTTAGAGCAACATAGGAAATGAGGTCAAGAAAACCATCTGGATATAGATGAATGAAAAACATAAATGAATTATTTTTCCATATTTCTGAGTAAATATGAATGCAACTATTTTTAGGTTTAATCTTTGCTGAAGGCTTTTCTTTATGACTGATAATTTTGAAGAAAATGCTATAAACTAATTAAAACCTAATATAAAAGTAATTGTTGCATGTTACATTAATTCTCAAGAAGTATATTTTTGATCATTTAAAAGACAGTTACAATTTGCAAGAGTTGAATATACAATGGTGTTTGCAAGTGAAATTCACTTTTGAATATGGATTAAAATTATCCTGTGTTAGATAAGAATCACCAACTTAAATTTCATATGCTAACTGAAATGTGTCTCTTTGGAAAGTCGTAATTCCCTTTAGCCACTGTGTATTTTGAATGATGAGTTTTTCCCTCCTGAAAGATATTTGGTTCTATAATTTCAGTTATGTTGACCATATTTACATAATTTTTCTTCCTTTAGCAAAATTGTATAATTTATTAAGGAACCACCATATTCTATTAATTAGTATGTACAAATTGCCATACAATTCACTTTGGGATGAGAAAGCAAAAAAAAAAAAAGTGAAATAGAGAGTTAATGAAGTAAAAATATTTCTAAATTTAATATATTCTTATTCTCATTATATGCCACCAACAAGTCTGTTTGTAGTAGATGAAAGTCATTATCCTAAAAGGAGAGTGTGGAGGATCACTTCAGCTTGGGATTTGGCCCAAACATAAATGACTATTAAAAATGGATTTACTTAAAGAATTCAATAAATGAAATGGCCTTAGGCATCTAAATTGGTAATGACTGGCAAATACAAAGCATAACTTAAAGACCTATATTAATGCATTTCCATTTGCCTGACAAAGGGGTGTGTGTGTGTGTGTGTGAATCATGTGTCTCATAGTCACTCAGATAAGAGTCTTTATCTTGCTGACTTTTTCAAAAGTTGGGTTTCAGTTTTCAAGAAAAATTATGCAGATTTGTGAGTTATTTCTCTTAAAGTGACTGTATTTCAATAGAAAAGTCATCTTAATATGCCCTTCTTCACTCTTAATACTTTTTATAGGTTGTCTAATAATAGAGTTGTATAAACCTTAAAGTATTTTGGTTTATTTCAAAATATGAATATTCAATGAAACAGCAAATAAATTATTTGATGCCTTTTCGTTTTTCCTATCCCTGTAATTATAGAGAATAACACTCTTGTTAGTTCACCCAGCTAAGCTATTAAGAGCATTTGTCTAAATAAGCTCATCTCCATGGCTTTCATTATACAGATCATAAAATTATTGATAGCTCTCTCCAAATTATAGGGTGTACTTTTGGGGAACAATATGTTGCATGAAAAACCATAGCTCTATAATGTTTCTGAAAAAACAAAGACAAATATATTTTTTATAAACTATATATTTTGTATTTGATCAGTTTTTGTAGTTATTTGATGGTGTTTTGAGAGGACTATTTTGTCAGGAGAAAGGGGCTATTGTGTCTAGGATAGGCATGTTTCAAATGTTTACATAAAGCCAGAAGAAAATACTTTGAACAAAAATCAAAAGTAAAAAAAGAAGGTAGAAGTGTGTTCCATAATCAGGATTAAAACATAGTCTATTGTTACAGTAAGGAAAACCTGCATGGTTTATCAAAACATAAGTCCTGAGAAGAGCTAGGTTTAACTAAGTCAGTAGAAAGGAACTCTTTGCAGGTGTATGTATGCTGGGCTAATATTTTGTCCTGCTCTGCTGCTTTTCCAGCTAATGAATGCATGTTATACACAAACCTCCTTTATTTTTACCCTCTTCTTTCAACTTGCAAACATAATGGATATGTTGCCTGATATGTGCAGCAAGTCAATACACTGAGACACCAAGTTGCAGCAGGAAAAGAGGTTTAGTCATAGAGCCGCTGAACAAAGACACAAGAGGAAATCTCAACTCCATCTCCCTGAAGAGTATGGGGCTAGTGTTTTTAAGGGTTTTGAAGTGGGTAAAAGTATAAAGTTATTGACTGGCCAAAGATTACAGGGTGAAGTCATGAGACAGGGAAATAAACTATTCTCATGCTGATTTGGTTCTTCTGGTGTCAACTGTTTTGCTAAAATCTGGGATCTGAAAAACATCTTAAGCAATTCTTACACAAAAGCCTGAATATTCTAATGTTAGATAATCTCTCTATAGGAACAATGGGGATACAAATAAATTCTTAAACAAAATTCTTATGACCCTAACATCAGAAATTCTATCTGTAGGAACAATGGGAAAGTAAATGATCAGCATCTGGTTCTATGTGACTTTCAGCAACAAGGAAGTGGGTTAAAATGCAGCCTGATGATGCTTAAGTATAACTATATTTCTGTCCAGAATTTTTGTTAACCCTGTGAGGATGACTTGAAACTGAGCTATTGACTATTGGGAAATGGGTAACAGAAGAAAAACTGATGTGTGTTGAACATTAAGTCTATTTTATTATATTTAGTGTACTATGAGGACACTTTCTTCTGTGAGTCTAAGAAATTTTGGATTTCATGTAAAATAGAGAAATAGGTGCATAGCAAAATTTCTACATATGTATTCAATTCTTTGCCCTTTCTTGTCAAGAGTTTGGCTGGACTTTGTCTCTGGTTTCTGAAAAGTAACCTCCAAACCCTCGTAATAAAAAATTTTGTTGGATTTTGTTCCCAGTTGAGTAGTAATTTCTAGATTCTTAGAATTTCCTTAGTGTCTTTGTTATTCATGGTGTGCTTTCTGAACAATACCTAATAGTTTAGGCAATTAGATGATTCAGGGTAGACTCCTAGATAGTTTATTCTATTGAGATGAAGTCAGATAAGAACTGTCCATACTAGAAAGCCTAACCACGTGATTAGGGAGTTGAGACTTTGAGCCACATGCTACCATCTTAACATCTGGGGCAAGTTAGGGCGATAGGGGTTGAGTTCAACAAGGTGACCAATGATTCAATCAGTTATGCTTATGTAATAAAATCCCAATAAAAATCTGAAAACTAAACTCAGGTGAACTTCCTTCGATGGCAATACTCTGCATATTGTCACACTTCCATGTGCCAAATGGGTAATGCATCTCTGGAGACAATAAAAGCTTTTTGTTTAAACCCTTAAAACCTCACTCTCTGCATATCTCCCTGTACTTTGTTCTGATTTCTATCCTTTTGCAATAGTGTAACCTTAACCATTAAGCATAGTGTTTTATTGAGTTCTCTGTGTTGTTCTAGTGAATTATTGAAACTAAGGAGGTAGTGGGAACCCCTGAATTTGTAGCTGCAGATTATAAGTGAAAATGGCTTGGGGACCCCAAAACTTGCATCTGGTGTCTGAAGTAAGGGCAATGTTCTGAAGTAAGGGCAATTGTTCTCTTAACCTGTAGAGTTTGACCTGATTCTGGGTGGTTGGTATCAGAAATTATTGCACGCCATGAACCCAATCTTCACTTCATAATGAAAACTCAAGAATAAGAATATATTCAATAATATAGCAATTTGGATAAAGGCTGTAAAATGGAATAAAATCCATTTAATTTTAAAATATAATTAAAATTATAATATGAAGCATACTTTGTTAGCAGGCTTTAAATTAAGTATAGAAGAAATGGTTTTCATTCCGACGTATTCTCCTCCATATATCACTCAGACACTTCATTTAAGTCAAGCCAATTGTCATAGGCTAGTTGTTGATTACTTTTAATGTCTGAGGGACAAATGTATTTTTTTTTAATAAATCAGAAAGCTGGTCACTTCATAAAGAATGTGCTAGAAAGTGTATGTTAATTTACAGGTGATAGATAATGCATACATCAACATTCCTATTCAACATAATATTGGAAATTCTGGTCAGAGCAATCAGGCAAGAGAAAGAAACAAAGTGCATCCAGATACGAAGAGAGGAAGTCAAACAATCCCTGTTTCAAGATGACAGGATCCTACATATTAAAATAAATAAACACAGCATTTTACATTTAAGAAGTGGTAATAGTGCAGCATAAATCTAATGATTGGATTTAAAATTAATAAGCAAATAATGAAGAAATTGATTAGATAGTCTTGGGAGTCTGGTATGGTGAAGGACGGTGAGTCAATGTAATGACCAATACTTATTGCTTAGTAAATAAACTAGATGGTGAGGTGTAATAAATAGATGCCTCCATCTGCCTTTTTATTGTTATTAAGGCTGAAGCCTTGTGAAACATCCCTGCAGGTTTAATAATAGTGAGTAATGTAAAACTCAGTGGGCTGGTCACTAGCACATGCAAAATGGACGAATTCTAAGAAGACCTTTATAAATTACTCTGGTATAATCACTAGCTGGCTCCTAAATCCATCTTCTCAGTGGATATGAATTGAAAATAATGAAGTGCTCCATATAGTGAGGCAACTTAGTAGATGATGATGGCAGAAAGGAATTGACTGAGCACATAGAGAAACAACAGAATTTGAGAAAATGGTACTGAATGTTAAAGATTAGAATTTAAAATAATAGCAAGATGAATTTGTTCTTGCAATCTGCTGTACAGCATTGTAACAATAGTTAGCAATACTGCATTATACATTTACCATTTTTTTAGGTAAGTATTCTTACAAAACGCACAGAATTTTTTTTTCCCATGAGGACATGTTTTATATCTTGGGTTATAATAACAGTACATTTAGATTGGCATATCAAAAAACTTACATGGAAAGTCTTTAGCAATTTTCCTTTTTCTAAGTGACATTTGCAACCACATGGAATGATTAATGTTTTCTCTACCTTGAATAGAACACCACTGGTAATACAGGTGGCTTAGTAAATAGGTATAATATTTAGATTCCATGACTGTACACAACCTGTACACAACCTGCTTTTTTTTTTTTCTTTTAAACCAGCTAGATAACCTGACTTTAAGTTTTGGACTTTATTTATTTATTTTTAAAATTTGGTTGTACTCTGGTTCTCTAACAGCGCTGGATGGTTGCTTCATATGTGGATTAGGTTCATTTGTGGAGACACCGTTAGAGTTGGAATGGCTTTTAGAGGTTATTAGTTCATATGGTGTCGCCGTGTGGCCATTTTCTCTCCACAGAGACTGACAAGTAGGCAGGTGGAAGTTGTGCTTGATGACACCTAACCAGTGATGCAGGATAAATGATGTTTCCCACCCTTCATCTCATCCTTTGGTATTTCCATGAAAGCAGATGATTCTCAAGGTCATTTTGGAATTATGAGAAGAAATATAAGATAATCATAGAGAGCTGGCTGAGTTACCCTGAAAGTGCTTACCATGGGCTATCTTGTTATATTACATTTTTTTTTTTAAGCAAGCATTCTGCTGCTTTCAAGCTAACATCTTCCTAAATGACATATTCTTTTCTGGTTCATTGTGAATATTCTCAGTGTTTAAAGTGCTTAATATCACATGGATTCTATACCCTGATTATGCTCCAGAGCCACAGTCGTCATTAATTTCTCTCATTAAACATGATACCCTAAATTGAAGATTATACCCTGTTCAGGACTCTGACCAGCACTGCTTGAGAATACCTTTCTATTTTTGACAGTGATTTTAAAAATTACATTAGCATTCTAACAGACTCCTCAAGCTGTTTGCTCTGATGTGGTTATGAAGCTAAAGATAAACATAAATAGTAACACATCAGGTCACCGTTATGCGATCCACTATGAGATCAATATTTGCCATTCTATATGTTGTTTAAAATAAGTGCATAGCACGTGAAAGCATTCTCTCTGAAAAAATTAAACAATATATTGGTAAAGTGAGTAAAAAGAAAGAGTTATTTCATCCCATCACTCAAATACACATCCTTCTCAAGAAGTAACAATTTATAGAAAATGATTCTAGACTTTTTTCAATGCATTTGTTTCTATTATGTGTTGTTTCACACACTGTATATATTTTTGGAAATTCGCTATTTTTCACTTACAACATATATTGACAAACTTTCAATGTCATTGACTGATGTAGACACATAGACTTTCAATGTCACTGATAGATATAGACATATTTTTTATTGTTGCATAGTACTACCTCATTATTGATGGACATTTCAATGTTATCTTGTTTTTCCTATTACAATGAAACATTGATTAATGTATTCATTTTCTTCATGTATGTGGGTTAATATTGTTTATAATAGATACAAGGAATACAAGAAGAAGAAACATAATAGGGTCAAAGAACACGTGCTTTAAATTTGCATATTGTATCAGCCATTGCTCAATTAGGAAAACGAAGCCACCACAAGCATTATGGTAAAAGGCAGTTTAACATACCCTATTCGAATGATTTTATAGACAATCAGCATTTGTTTTCCAGGGAGATGAATTTTGTTGGCAGAGTATAAAGTTGATTTTATGGAGACTATATATTGGAATAATTTAAGGTTTTTGAAAAACACACCTAGGAGTTATTTGTTAAAAATGGTAGAATCATTAAGATAAGTCAGATATATCACAACGGCTAGTAGTACTTAGTGAATTCTTATAATTTTATGATACCTCAGTATCCACTTTGAATGTGAGTTTACCTTTCTCACACCAGATATAGGGCTCAGTCACCCTTGACACAGCTTCTAGTTCTGTACCACAAGCAAATGGCTCATGCAAATGGTCAGAGATAAAACCTCAGAGGCATCACTGTTGCCTGGCAGACTAGGCTTCTGGCCTTCTCACTGCTTCCTTTAAATGGACCATTCAGCATTTGCCTGTTTGTGAACTAGAAGTGACCCACACCATATTTCCTTACATGTACTACTAGTTGCCACATGCTCATCTCTCTTTCTCTGCCTGACTATTCATTCTGACTTCACGTGACCCAGGGATAAAGAACTGCACTCATTTCACCCTTCCTGCCCAGATCTACAGGTAAAAATCTTTGAACTTGTTTACTATTGTGGTACTATATGACATTTGTGCCTTCCATCTCAGCGAGTAGGGGTTGCCCCAGGCCAAGATGTTCACTCAGGATGCCAGAGAGAACAGCAGATTGGGCTTGCAATGCCAGAGAAATGGTCAGGCATGTGTAAACTGGACATGGGTCAGATAGGAGCTTCAAGGGCATCTGACAGTATAATCAAGTTTTCCGTATGAGGGGCCCTGGATCACAGGTCAGACAACTAATCAGGCATTAGGCTATCTGCCAGGTGAATGGAGTATCTATCCAGTGAAAGGCACACCAAAAACACCCACATCTAGCTCCCCTTCATTTTTGGATTGCTAGCTGCTCTGGTACTAGAACCACAAATTATCTGGAGTCTCTCAAAAAATAATGGCTAGAACATTGATTTTGAATAATGGATTAGGTAAAAATATATCAGGAGGATAGATCATGAACAAAGGCACAGAGCCTGGAATTCATGGGCCTAACCGGGAAGTAAAAAGTGTTTTAGTTTGGATGGAACACTGGCCGTATTAAAGGAAATAATGAAAAATAAAGCTGAAAATGAGATCCTATTATGAGGAATGAGGTAGAAAGTTAGTTCCATTCTTAGGCATTAATAATAGAACTGGGGAAAGGATAGTAGTAATGAAAATGAAATGGCTCTAGCTAATTTAAGATGGCAAAGATACAGTCTACAAAGTTCAACATGTGAAAAGAGTTAGAGAGTGAAGGAGGAGTCACAAGTTCTGCTCCTGATGTAAATTTGCCATAGCCAATAGTGGGTTAGCCCCTAAGTGAACATCTTAAAACCTTATAAACTATCGCCTTCTGTTTGTAAGTCTGCAGGCACTATTAAAATAGTTGAGTGGAAATCAAATGAGAAATAATGGTTGAGAACTTTATCTGTTGTCCAGACATCTGTACCCTCAGCAAGCTGTCAAAAGAAATGCTGCCTTGGAAGCCAAAGTCACCCAGGGGGCTAATCAGCTTAAACACATGACAAAAGTCAGACAATTCCAAAGTGCTAACAATGTTAACTAACAGTGCCTCCTGCCAAGGAGCTGCATATCACTGCCAAAGTAAAAAGAATGGTTCCCTCTGCCGAGCTTTTGCTTTTTTTTTTTTTTTCCTTTTTCAACTATACTTGGAGAAGATAGTATTAGAGGGGAACTTGAGAACACTCCATCTGGTGAGAGAGCTGAGTTCACAAAGTTTGGCTAGTTGGGATGCCAAGGAAAGATAGTTCAAAAGCAAATCTATGAGTGTTTGGGAAAATGAAGCTTCTTCAAAAATCTTTTCTCAACCCCAGGTCATTTTTTTGCTTGCCTTCCTTTCCAGATCTGACACTGTGAGGAATTAATGACTGTTCAAAATTCTTTAAGAATCACTCTCTTCTTTCTGACTTGATTTCTCTGATGTTCATGTTAAAAGCTCCTAAAGGTCTTGTGTGGCTTCACTTTACTGCCTCATCTTTCTCCATCGGGTTTTAATGTAAAACTGGTAAAAAGCAAAGATGAATTAAAATGTGCATGAGTCATTACTGTGGAGCTATTATGCCTCTGTCTTCTTGTCACTCTGTTCATTGGTGTCACCGGTTACATTTGACTTCATTTCCTACACTTCTCAGTTGACAGGAACAATGAAGCCACGACATTGTAATCTTGATTTTTCTGAATATGACATTTTGTGTTAGTAACTTTATTAGTTACTCTTTTAGCAGCACTTCATATTAGAGGTATCTGTGTGGCTCATCTTATATCTTTATTCTTCTATAAACTTTCAATTTGCCCTGTTAATAATTAAAAATGTGGGTTTGTGAGATCTTCCTGTCCTTTTTATTTAAAATTACTTTGAGCTTAGTCTCTGTTCATTTTTGCATAGATTTATAGATCAAGTTTCCAATTTGCATTTCAAATGTATATTGGTTTCTCAGGTTGCTAATAGAATACAGTCAGTAGTGGTATCATGGTGTGCATTTTGGCCTTATTAGCACTATTCGCTCACCTTTTCTCCTCTATGTCTTAAAGTATTTATGTAACACCTACTATGTGCCACTGTTCAAGGCACTACAGATTTAATAGCAAACAAAATACACAAAATCTTTTCTCTCACGGATCTCGGTTATTGTGGAGAGAGATACATAATAAGTGAAATCCAATATGTCAGATAGTTTTAAGGACTTTGGAAAGGGTACAGTGAGTGCCAAGAAAAGTCATAGGTGGGTTATAATTTAAACAGAGGGTCAGAGAAGGTCTCATGGAGAAAGTCATATTTAAGCAAAAGCCTCAAAAAGTTGAAACATCAAATCATGTGATCATAAGGAGGGAGCAGCAAATTCAACCTGAGGAGGGACAGTGTTCTCTGGACAACAAAGAGGCTACTATTCCTCTGTGGAGTGAAGGAGAGGGGAGGTAGAAGATGAGATTAGACAGTGTAGGAGGTGTCTGCAGCCTGCACAAAGCTTTGTATGACATTGTAAGGACTTTGGTTTTTACTCTGAAGAAGAAGTAAGAGTAATTGAACCAAAGGAGTGACATGATCAGACTTATGTGTGAAGGGATCATTCTGGCTTCTGGTTGCCAATAACCACACATGTGCAACAGCGAAGGCAGGAGGTCAATTAGGAGGTCTCTAGTCTCTTTCTAACATGTGATCTCAGTTCACAAAATTAGTCTGGCTCTAATATTTTTGGAAATGTCATGAAATTTAAGTGTATATTTTATTTGTAAAGGGGTATTGCACAACAGCTTAGTACTACAGAATGGAATCTGAGAGCCAGTGATTGGATCATATTTCTATCCATGAGCTGTAATTTTTTGTTTTGGGCAAGTTATCTAACTTCCCTCAGCTTGGACTCCTCTGTCTGAAAAACTGGGCTAGTAAGGTTGCCTATCTTAAGAATACATTATGAAGATTAAATGAGATAATATATGTAAAGTCCTTTGTATGGTTCCTGGCAAACTATAAACACTCATTAAATATTGGCCATTATTATTGCTTGTTGCTTTTATTATTACATTTTTATATCATTTATGAAAGAATGTTACATTGGAATTGTCAGTATAATATTACACTTTTGCTAAAATGCTAAACATTGAAAAGGAAGTCATGGCTTCAAAATTTAGTCAGTTATGTAAGCAGCATTTTTACCTTAAAGAATATTGAAGAACACAAATGATCTCTTTAGCTGGAAGTTTTAAGGGCAGGATAAATTCTTACCTGCCAGTTGGTGGCCATTGAATATTTTTACTGTTCTGATTCTGCTTAAAAACAGACTAACATACCAGATTAGCCCTACAAGACAACTTTACTTTCTTACTGAGGGTGAATAATAACCCTCAAGTGCCACAATAGGTCAGTTTTACTCATTTAGCCCTCTGCCTAGCCACAACAGGAATACATGAGAAAAAAAAAATACGGTTAGCAAGGAAATGTGTTTGTATTTATTAACACAGCTGTCTTAGTCCATTTGGGCTCCTATAACAAAATACCAAAAACTGGGTAGCTTATAAATAACAGAAATTTATTTCTCACAGCTCTGGAGGCTGGGAACTCCAAGATCAAGGCCCTGGCAGATTCTACTTTCTGCCATGTGAGGACGAAGAATTTCAAAGCAGTATCTTGGAAGCAGAGAACAGCCCTCAGCAGTTGCCAGCACCTTGATCTTGGACTTCTCAGCCTTCAGAACTATGAGAAATAAATTCCTGTTCTTTATAAATGACATAGTTTGTGGTATGTGAGGTTACAGTAGCACAGAAAGACTAAGACATGGGCTTGCTTAGGTTAGAGTCTTGACAGAAAGATCAGGCATGGAAATTTTAATCTTGGAATATTTTGGAGAATGATAATTTTATATACTTTACTACATTGTTTTAGAACATGTAGCTTAAGTTTAAGTGTGAAAAATGTATTTAGGTTAGGTAGAATTGCTGATTCAATGCAGAGGTTGGGTCAGAAAGGAGCATGCATGGGTGGAGGTGATGTTTGGGCCTGCATGTTGCAGTGGTGACCATACAGAATGGGATTAAGAACATTGATTTTACTGTCAAGCACATTTGGCTCAGGGTGCTGCTCAGCCTTTACCAGCAGTTTGACCTTGAGCAATTTTCTTCATTTTTTCTAAGCCGGAGATAAAGGGGAGTAAACAATGTTACTTCATATATTTAGTAGGGATTAAATGAAATAACACATTTTATAGTCTTAGAACAATGTCTGGCACATGGTAGGTGCTGAATAAACGTCAGGTTGTGGTGCCATTATCACTATTACTATCGGTGAGTAAAAATTTGTAAATCCTACAGGAGCAATACAATTTTATTGGGAGATTCATCTGAGAGGAAAAGAAATCTGAATACTTTATACGAAGTCCACTAAATACTGGGGCACTTCAATAGGAAATTTCAGGGAACAAAACTTATTTTGAGCCTTCCTAGTTTCTCAGGTAGCTTTTACTTTTTCCATGGATTGATCTAACAACACAGGTTGCTATTTTCAAATTTAGTTAAAAGTACATTCTGATGTTTGAACTTGATATGTAATTTCCAAAATATCCAAGTTATAATACTCTATATATTGCATTGATTAGATAAACAGTATTTTATGAAATATGCTTTTTTTTTTTTTCCTGGGAATACAAAGAGGAGTTAGGCCCTCTGATTACAAGGGGTTTAGTATCCAGATGAAAGGAAGATATAAACAAAGATCTACCTCAGTGATATTAGGTGTTAAGAGGCATATAAGGTTAAGAGATATAAGGTGGAAGTCCATAGGCCATGGACTTCCGGACTATGGAGAGGATACAACAACTAACTTTTCTTGGGCAAATCAGAAACAGAATTACAAAATAATTACTTTGTATTGTAAATTTGCATTTCATTATTTAGGCAAGCACAGCCAAGAGAAGCGTTTTCTGAAAGATAACAAAAATGCTGTGTGCGTTTTAAAAACTATTTAAAATAACCATAGTGACAATATCGTGGGGAGAGAGGAATTCTAACAAACATATTATTAGAAAAAAGTAAAAAAGAAAGTGACGCTAGTTTTAAACTCACATCCTGAATATGCATTTTGCTATAACTTAATTTATTACCTGGGAATAAATTACCTCATCTCTATGAATTTAGTCTCTTAGCTGTATTTTGGAATAGTTTTCTGCCTAATTTAAAGATCCTGGCTATAAGTTTCAAATTGAATACATGTTATATTAGTCATGATGACAACGTAACTCTAACATCTCTGTGCTATGTATCTGGCGCAGGTGAGTGGAGGCTCTGCTTCACATAGTCATTCAGGAATCAAACTGACAGTGGTTATTTCATCTTTCAGACAAACTTTTTGGTGGATGTTGCAGGCAGCTTCTAAGGTAGTACACTAGAAAATTCATTGCCTGGGCTGGGTGCAGTGGCTCACGCCTGTAATCCCAGCACTTTGGGAGGCCGAGGTGGGCGGATCACGAGGTCAGGAGATAGAGATCATCCTGGCTAACACGGTGAAATCCCGGTGAAACCCCATCTCTACTAAAAGTACAAAAAATTAGCCGGACATGGTGGTGGGCGCCTGTAGTCCCAGCTACTCGGGAAGCTGAGGCAGGAGAATGGTGTGAACCCGGGAGGCGAAGCTTGTAGTGAGCCGAGATCGCGCCACTGCACTCCAGCCTGGGCCAAAGTGCGAGACTCCGTCTCAAAAAAAAAAAAAAAAAAAAAAAAAAAAAAAAAAAATTCATTGCCTGGTACTCATGGCCTTAGCAATTCCCTTCCCGCAATTAACTTGCCTTTAACCTATAGACTACAACATTGAAGGCCATGTTTGTTCTTGGGTTACAAAATGCTGTGACTTCAGTCTTATTGACCGACTTCCTCCCTTATTGGCTTTGGTGAAGGAAGCCGTTATGTTGATTGATGTGACAAGAAACTGACGGTGGCCTCTAGCTAATGGCGGACAAAGATCTGAAACTCTCTGTGCAACAACCCTGAAGAAGCTGAAACTAGCCAACAACAATGTAAGTTTATAAGAAGTAAATCCATCACCAGTTAAACTTTTAGATGAGATGCCAGCCCCATGGGACACCTTTATTGCAGCCTTTTGAAAGGCTCTGAAGTAGAGGACCCAGTTTCAGGGGGATTAATCCCCTACAGAACCTGGGTGATAATGCGTGTTATTTTAAGTTGCTAAATTTTGGGGTAATTTTTAATGTAAAAATAGGTAACCAGTATAGAAAGGGAAAACATTCCTGAAACATTAAGTTCCAGATCTTAAATGCTTCCATCTGGAAATGTCAAAGGCTATGTCGGCTGAAAGCCCTTTTTTCAGAACTGATCTCAAAGGCCCATCTAAATGCAAGAAGACTAGGACATGCAGGAAAACCTGTATACTGTCTGGTGTTCAATGTTTCCTCTGACACAGATGCATAAAGAAAGCACCATATACATTGAATTTTTAATGCATGTATTCTTGGCCTAATACTAACTCCACATGTAACCATCCAGGTAACAACTTGTTGCAATCACTGGCCAAAGATTTTTTATCTAATCTATTTTCAGCAACATCATAAAGTTAATCCAGTCTAATGAATGTCGTTATCTGCACATGATATTTAAAATATTTTCATATTAACACACTACCATCTAAATTTTATTCTCCCATAACTACTTTATTTATGCAGTATTTATGTAGTATTATTTTTACTGATTTTATCAACGTCGAACAAGCCTGGAGGGGTTCAAGCGTCTGCTCAGATCACAGAGCAAGATAGTGGCAACATTAGGTCTTAAGTTTAAGCCATCTTTCTCAAAATCCTGTGTTTTTTTATTTGTGAAGAATACATTTTGCTGGTCACTCTATTTTAGTGTTAGATTACATAGCAAGTTCTTCCAAACAGTATGTACGCTAACCAAAGAAAGCCATGCTGCTGAATATTAAAACTGCTAACTTGGATGTGTGGTGTAACAGATGCTCTAAAATGATGGCTATTATGACTGCAATCTTTAGTCAAATGTACAGCTGTAACAGTAGCAGGATTGCAGTCATCTATGCCTTAAAATCAGAATTAATAAAATAATATTTCTATATAAAGAAGACTTATGTCTACAGTGCTTGTAAGGAGAACTCTTGGACTTTGTTCCTAGACCAGAATCTACCTTGCTGTGAGACCTTTGGCTCCACACTTGATTGACTTGTACCTCAGTCAATCCAGATGGAAAAATGGGGAAAAAGCCAGAACTCACTGAAAACCAGATGCTGCATCTGAGCTGTGATTTCCTAAGTAAATGAATTACAAAACATTGTTCAAGAGTGTATGCATTTGAAATATTCTGGTAAGATAATTTTTTCTCACATAAAAACATATACAACTTGTAAATTATACATGCTCATGTTTTGTTCTTAAGGACAATTGTAACTCATAGAAATATAATAAATTTTTTTGTTGGACTCTCTAGTGACATGAACATTGTTTAACATTCACTTTTTGGGGGGAGAAGATGGGGGTAATTTTGTACTGCTAGAATCTGCTTTGTGGGTATATTTGGCATGTGTTAATATAGATATAAATATATACATAAATACATAATGATACTTAACTAATACATTGTGTGCTATAAATTATTAAAACATATATTTTTGAACAAGGAAAATAAGCAAATAAAGCTCATAGAAAAGGGTAACCTATTATTTTCCATGGTACCACTTTAAGAAAATTTTGCACTTACATATCACACAGATGACAAAAACAAACACAGTTCCCAGGAAGAAAAGTCTACGATCAGTGTGGGACAGTAAAAATTAATTGTTCTTTTTTTTTTTCATACCTACACTGGAAACATTGGAATGCCAAGTAAATGGAAGTAGAGAAAAATAATTGATGACACTGGAAATCCAAATCACAGGCATTACAAGATGGTTTTTGCCTAAGAGTCAACCAACATGCAGACTTTCCGAGTGGCACATTGAGGGACCTTTTATTCGATATGATTATTCTTTTATATATAAGGGTCAGCATTCCCATGGGGACACCATGGATCTCTGTCTGTCTAAGGTGACAGAACCAGATAGGGATACAGAGTGAGGATTAAAGTTGGAAACTTGCAGTTATTTCAGGGCTAAGAAGCTCCACAAATAAAGTTCTGCTAGTTTTAACAAATAATGCAACTCAACTATCTCCTTCTTTTTTATATTTTCCAGTAACAGCTTAAGAAGAACATTTGGGTTGAGCAACATTTTTAAGGTTGTGTATTCCTAAGTTACCGATTAACCTTGTAAGACAACTGGTTGGGCTAAACAGTGACTTTTAGACATTTAAAATTTAGAGAAAAACATTAAAATGCTGTAATAGGGGACTGATGAAGTGTTGACTATGTTTTATTTTGCTATAAAAAAATATTTTAAAGCTTCCCACAGCAAAGCAACTGCTACTTTTATCACTTTACTTATTTTTTTAAATTATTTTATTTTATTTATTTATTTTTTTTTTTGAGACAGAATCTAGCTCTGTCGCCAGGCTGGAGTGAAGTGACGCAATCTCAGCTCACTGCAACATCTGCCTCCCAGGTTCAAGTGATTCTCCTGCCTCAGACTCCCAAGTAGTTGTAATTACAGACACACACCACCATGCCCAGCTAATTTTTGTATTTTTATTAGAGACGGGGTTTCACCATTTTGGCCGGGAAGGTCTCAAACTCCTCACCTCGTGATCCACCCACCTCGGCCTCCCAAAGTGCTGGGATTATAGGCTTGAGCCACCATGCCTAGCCTATCACTTCACTTCTATCACCTTATCTGTTATGCTTATTTTTCTCATTTTTCTTTTGACTGGTTAGAACTTTTAAATGAATGTATATTAGTATGTATAGCAGTACGTATTTGGAAATTAGTAATAAACAGATTTGGTGATTGTTTACAGCACATTTCCATACCTTTTAATATAAGAATGATTTAATTTCAGTTCATTTGAAGAATTAAGGACACTTAGTAGAAAAGGTCTGACAGTAAAATTACGAAGTGGACAAAAACAGTTACAGAATCTCCAGCTTGAATTACATGATTTTAGCTGAGATTGTTTAAGGGGAACAGCAGGAGAAAAATTTCTGCTCTAAGCAGCCAGCTATTTGGGCTGAGAGTTCCAATGTATGCAGATACAGATGGGAATCTGGTGGTGGCTCAGAAAAATTTCAAGAATTCCTAAAAGTTCACAGTTTACTAGTTGAGAGTAATATGATACAGAAATTTTTAAGTCACCAGAATACAATTTCATTAAAGTTTCCATTCTTCCATCATGGGAAGAACCATACTACTCCAAGCCACAGTTGTTCATTTTGCATCTATTCTGTTCTACATGTAATTTGTAGTCTACATGGAGATAAGTTTTGAAAGTGAAAATCTGATCATTTACTTGCTTCTCGTAGGGTAAATTCATTCTGTTAACATGGCTTACAAAACAGTTTGGTCTCCTACTATCTTCTCCATTCTCATCTGTGAGTAAATTCACCTTGCCTCTTTTCTTTTCAACCTTTCTGACTTCTCCATCTTTCATAATTTCCCTTAGCTTTCCCTTCTTAGGGTGTCTGTACTGGATGTTTTCTTCTACCAGAAATATTTCATCCTCTTCTTGTACAAGCTGAAGATTTCTCCTTGCCTCATTGAGAAAGTCAATCTCTTTTCTCAAAATCTTTCATTTTAATGCTTCGAAATGCTTGCCATAGATGTAATTTGACATGTATTTGCATGATTACTTAATTCATTTGATATCTCTAGACAGAATTCTCTTTGAAATCCTACTCTAGATTCTAAACTCTGTGAGAACTGTGTCTCTACTGCCTATTGAATGCCCTTCTACTATATTGGTTGAAAAATGAATGAATGAATAGAAGTATCTTTGAAAAAATGGAAATGAGATCATAGAATAGTCATTATATAGGTGAGTCAGTAAGCATGAGATTTAGGAAGAACCTCATTAAAATAACTAACTTTTGGCTGGGTAAGGTGGTTCACACTTGTAATCCCAGCACTTTGGGAGGCTGAGGCTGGCAGATCATGAGGTCAGCAGTTAAAGACCAGCCTGGCCAACATGGTGAAATCCTGTCTCTACTAAAAGTACAAAAATTAGCTGGGCATGGTGGTGCATGCCTGTAATCACAGCTACTTGGGAGGCTGAGGCAGGATAATTGCTTGAACTGGGAGTCAGGAGGCAGAGGTTGCAGTGAGCCGAGATCATGCCACTGCACTTCAGACTGAGCTACAGAGCAAGACTCCATCTCCAAAATAAATAAATAAATAAATAGCTAGTTTTCAGTTGATATGTAGTTAATTAGGTAGCACAGAAGAGAGGAAAGTAAATTGTTTACTTATCAGTTAAATCTACAGTGTTAGGGCGCATCACCTGCTTTAAGAAAGATAAAAAACACTTTCTCTCCCTTCAAGTGCTTCATGTAGGTGTAATGACAATTTTACAGTCCATTTTCATCTTTACAGAATGTGCCATATAGTTGAAACAGAAAATGCTTCATGTTTGGTGTTCTGTCTTGTGGAAATTGTATTTCCTATTTTATGATTACATCTAAAGCACAAATGATGATTCAGACATGTCATTGTGCAATACATATAAGATACATTTTTCTCAATGAAAAGCATATTTTGTTGCTTGAATAAATACACCCCTCCCTTTCTAGGTCAAGTGAGATATTGTTTTCTTTTGTTACAGAGATCAGAGGCACTGATTTTCTTCCTATCTTTGCCTTATATCATGAAGCAAAAATAATCTCACTACAAAAAATAATAATTTTGTAGGTGATAGATATATTTAGCTTGATTTAGTCTTTCAACAATGTATACACACTTCAAAACATTATACCCCCAAAATATTGTCTTATTTTTTTGTCATAAGCAAATGCAACAGCCTGAATAAATTATAAAGCAAAGAGTTTTATTTGGCACATGATTCTGGAGATGGGAAGTTCAAGATCTCGGAGCTACATCTGGTGAGGGACTTTATTTCCCGTATCATAACATGGTGGAAAACATCACAGGATGAGGAAGGGCGACAGAGGGTGAGAGTGTGTGAAACACAAACAAAATTTGTGCTAAACTTATTCTGTTCATAACTAAATCAATTGCAATACCTAACTTACTCCCACAATAATGGCCTTAATCCATTTATGGGGGGCAATGTCCCCATGACTTAATCCCTTCTTAAAGTTCCCACCTTTCTATACAATGGCAGTTAAATTTCAAAATGAGTTTTGGAGGGGACATTCAAACCATAGCATATATATACAATTATTACTTGTCAACTAAAACTAAAACTAAAATTAAAAATAATGTTGTCAGTTTTAACCAGAGTCCTGTTTCCCATAGAGAGAGGGGAGTTGTTTGGAGGAATCATTTACCTTGACTTATGTTCTCCTGAATTCCTGTGGCAAACCTAGTCTGAAATATGCATGAATATTAGATTTACTGAATAAATATTCAGTCCTGAATAATGATTTTTTTTTCTTGTCTTTTCAATAAGAATATATTTCTTGGAAAGTCTCCTGGGATTCTCATAGCCATAGTGCAGCTCAGTTTTATGTTTCAGAGGATGCATTTTATTTGTCTCAGAACATTTCTGTTTGGTATTGCTAACTGCAGAACAAAATAGCCAGCTCTCCTGCCCCAAGGAGTCTCCCTCATGAATAAGCCCCATACTTATGGACTTCTACTTTGTACTTGAAATTCACACAAGTAGCCATTAAATAAATTCCTAGGTGCTGAGTCTGTTCTGCAGACTCTGGCTGAGTGACAGATGAAATAAGCATGCTGACACAGGTATTTTGCCTGACAGTGCAGCTATGGGACCACACGGCTCTGCACTACCATTGAGAGTCTGGCAACCGCTGAGAGAGTGCAGCCCTCATAAGCTGGCAATGCTAGCATTTATTTAGTACAGATTTAGTGACAAAGGCTTAGAGCGAACACAATTTGTGGGTAATAAACATTGTTGATCCCCTGAGTAGAGAGCAGTACTCTGCGTGAATGATCATAGGTTGGTTTCTGGAGACAGGAGTAAACAAATTAATCTAGATGAGTTCCTTTACATTCCCTTGTCAGCTAACCCTTGCTCTTAAGATAATTTAACTGCCTTTAGCTAAATCCTCTTTTGAAGCGTTTGCAAAACCTTTTGGCCTTCTAAGAAGGTTTGCATCTTTCCCTATAATTTTTATAACTTTTCCCACCACTCTGATCCATCTCCGACATCTAGGTCTTGTAGGTAGTCCAACTCTACTAATACTCAGTGAACATTTCATGATGGTTAATGATGGAGAGAGAAACATGGTGTGCTGGTAAGAATGCCAAATGGGCTCTTGGAAAACATGGATTATAGTTTTGGGTTGAGAAAGATACTCAGATAACATACTTATCACTGTTCTAAACACAAAGTAAGCAATAAAATATCATTACTGTTATAATTGGGTCACTTGTCTGCAAAATGATGTATTTTTTCTCACTAACTAAAATGCTGTAAGTCTTTTCAGTAAATCTAGAAGCCTGTGGGAAATAAGTGGACAGGGTTAAATACTGATAACTAGAGAACACATAACTTATTATAACATGATAAACAAGGTGAAACATTCTTCAGTCACTTCAAGGTGATTTTGAAAATCAATACCATAATGAGAAAATAAATTATTTTGCTCATAGACAAGTTTTTAGGTGATATGAGTTGACCTATATATAACTAAATTTTAGAATAGGAGTGATATGAAAAACATTTAGTAACTCTATACAGACAATCACAAGTTATACACAGTGATTCTTTGATCACACAATCATTTTTGAAGCCATCTCAACTGGGAATATGTAGTTACCATGAGACACTCTCGTTGCCTTTGGTGTTCGAGTCACAGTGGTCTTCTTTAAGTTCCTCAAAGGCCTATTGTTCCTTCAATGCCTTCGTACAGGCTAATATCCCCTGCCAGGAAAATCACTTGTCTACAATCATTCTCCCTACCTAATTAAATCTTGCTCACCTTTCAAATCTTAGCAAAAGTGTCACTTCCCTTAGAAAGCCTTTGTAGGTTATCTCAGACAAGATCAGGTCCACTTATTCTAGGCTTATAGCTTCTTTTAATTTTCCTTCATGATGATTATCTTTAAGTTATTCATCTGATGTTCATTTTATCACAGCCAGTTTTCCACTCTTCAGTGAGAGAAAGCAAGCTCCAGGAAGGCAGTGTCCCTGACTGTTGGGCTCACCTGCTTATCCCAGATGCCTAGCATACAGTTCCTGGCAGATCATCAGCATTGATTACTGTTTGTTGGATAACTGTATAAATGAATTTCAGAATCCAAGCTATGGTATCTGAATGCCTTAATATGCTATTGTTTTGTTATAACTGTACTCCGTCACATTGTACTTATGTATTTTAATTGACTAACTGAAGAATAACTAAGTGAAGTCAAAGGCCATGACTATTCCACAAACCTAGTAGAAACTCTGTAGGACTTCAACAGTGGCTTTCTATGTGATGTCTATTGTTGCCAACTCATGTTTACTTTTGTGTTTTTTCAAAGCCTTCTCTTATGCTTAGAATATGTATGAAATATAGTAAAATTGATTTTTGGGGGTTACAAGTGAGGCTCTGTTATTCACAGAGGTTTGCTGACCTTGCCAGATAAATTAACAAGGTGCAGGAACAGATGTAGGAAGACGATTCAGATCTCCAGTATTAGTTCACATTTCTGATTTATGCAGTGCTCAGGAAAGAGAAAACCACTTGTCAGAGCCCTACCAGTGTGTTCTTGGCCAGGACTGGAGCAAGTCCAAAATGCAACGTCTTATATCAGAGAAATGAAAGAGGAGGCAATTCAGAGAAGGAGGTCCCAGGGGCTCCCCATATGGAAGTGCCAATCTAAATATGAAGCAAAGATCCAGGTTAAGATCATAAACTAGAAATGAAATAGCAAGTTCAAGGGCCAGAAGGCTTGATTAACCGGGGTGCCAACTTGGCAGGTCAGGCAAGAAGAGACAGAAGTGAGGAAATAAGGGCTCTACGTACAGCCAATAGGGAAAAGGCAGGCATGGGTAGGTTTTGGAAAGGTTTTAAGTTTAAATTTTGATTTTGTTTATTTCCTGTGGGGTCATAGCTATTGAATTATCCTAGTTCTAGACCTTCCTCACGCCTATGCTCCCAGCTATGTGCTAGAGCCCATTTTCTATGTTATGTTGGATAGTCATTGGAAAAGAAGTTCAATCACACAGATAATTCCTAATTTCTACAGGATTTACCAGTTCCTTTTTTCAGGCGTGAACTGGATATAGAATTACAGTTTGGATTTATTACCTAGTGATCTTAGAAAAAGAAATGGTACAAGTTAATTATAAACATGTTTTAAATTTTGTAGTGAATATTGAAGTAGATCAATTATCATAGAATCAGAATCTTAGTCATCTTTGTGAAGTTAACATTCCTCTAGACATTTTAAGTGTCTAATGTATGCTATCGTTTAATGGATCCCTCATGTATTCATCCTCAGCTTCAATACTTATCCACATTCTGTCATTCTTGCTTTGTTTAATAGTTTCATTAGTACTGTCTTTCAAACATTGGGATGTTTGCTGTGCCAATGCTAAATGTGCAGTGGTGAGGCCATGTCAAAGTGGGACTTCTTTGTATATTGTTCAGAATACTCCAGAAGGGTTTACTGAAATGAGCACATTACCTCTTAGATGAAAGCAGAATTAAAGGATTTTCTTCAAAAGAAAGAGCCTCTGACATATTGAATCTTGCCCTTTTAAAATGTGTGATGCCAGGGACAGAAAACCAAGGACGTTACTTTGGTGAAGCAATATCTTTCTAAGAAATACCACTTCTATACATTTATTTATTTATTTATTTATTTATTGAGACTGAGTCTCGCTCTGTCACCCAGGCTGGAGTGTGGAGCGCAGTGGCACCATCTTGACTCACTGCAAGCTCTGCCTCCCAGGTTCATGCCATTCTCCTGCCTCAGCCTCCCAAGTAGCTGGGACTACAGGCATGTGCCACCAAGCCCGGCTAATTTTTTTTTGTATTTTTAGTAGAGACAGGGTTTCACCATGTTAGCCAGGATGGTCTCGATCTCCTGACCTCGTGATCCGCCTTCCTCGGCCTCCCAAAGTGCTGGGATTACAGGTGTGAGCCACCGCACCCGGCCCACGTCTATACATTTAAAATAATAAAACAATATGAAGCATACCTGTTCCTAAGAATTAGGAAAGCTAAATACAAAATACAAAGCACAAACAAAAATGCTTTTTTGTGTGTATGGAGGATAAATGTTCTCTCTTTCTCTCTCTCTTTAGGACGAATCTGCACTGAGTCCTCTAGGTCATCACAATGTGTTAGAATAATTTTTATGTCTTTTAATGTTTAATGTCACCTTTTTCTTTTTCCTTTGTACCTCTGCCAGTAAACCCAGGTACATAGCAGGTGTTTTGTAAGTGTCAGTTGAATTAATTTAATTTGTTTCCTTGAACTAATTTTTTTCTTTCTCAATTGATTATCCCAAAGTTACCAGCCTCCTCACTATCCTATTCTGTTTTAGAATAATAGCCACTGCCATAACGTGCAGTTACATTCCCTGCCATATATAACATGATGATGCTGCTGGTGATGCTGATGATGATAATGGCATCATTCCTTGCCCCTTGATTTGGTTTTTAAATGAAATACAGTCAATGAGAAAGTATCCCTGGCATTGTCTTTGAATAATTCCTTTCCATGCATATAAAAACTCTGTCATGCTGCTTTGTATAACTTTACTACCTTTTAGAAGTCATGTTGAGATCTGTCATTGTGGAACACGTTGAAGCCCTGTGGGAAAGGGAGATGTTTTAATAGTTTCTACTAAAAATGACATTTTTCTCTTAAAAGTCTCCATTGTGATTATGACTCTGACAAAAGAGGAGGATTATTTCTATTCTTGTTCTCTTTAATGAGTTGCAGGTAGAATAACTTATGGACACTGGAACATGGGAATTAAGTTCTTTTTTCTTTCAAATCAATCTGTTGTCAGAGAAGAGATGGATATTTGGTGAATTTGAAATAAAACGTCTCATTTATAATTGATCTGATACAACTCTCAGCATGCTTAGTGTGAAACTCATATTATCTTCCACTTCCAAGGACAAAGACTCACTTGTTAAAATTATATTATTGGTAGAAAAATTTTAAAACACCTATAGTAATGTACAGCAATGGGTGGCAAAATGTATGATGGAGCATTTTAAAAGATGCTAGAAAGATAAATGAGTATTTATAGGTAACTACAAGTGCTGATTCTCTAACTACAAGTATTCACTGAACTTCATGAAGGCAATAATTACTTCTTTTTGGAATTATAATTACAAAATATATTTGTAAAGTTGTTATTACCTAGATCTCCAGGAAGTACAAGTTATAAACTTCTATAAATTAGGCCTTCTGAGATTTTAAAGATATTTATAAAAGATTCTGTATAAGAAACATTGAACCTTTTTCTGAAAGCCGGGAGTTTTAGTGCACTTTATGTTAGAGTATTCTTAAAAAAAAAAGCAAGAAAGATTTCTCCTCTCACTTTTTCTTCATTTCGTTCTGTAGATGTCACTGTAGCATAGGGAAAAGGAAGAGGACTTCTTTTCTTTTGAAAATATATGACTTCTACATGCAAATGAAAGAAAGAGGTGATTTGATTTATTATGCCAGGGTTGTCATATCAACAATACAGTTTCCAAGCAACTAGAAGAAGAAATTATTTTATAAATTTATTTGCTTAGACTCATAAAATGGACCAAATGGAAGACACTTTTTTCACCCGTGATTATGTGGTAATTAAAAAAAGTCATTACACAGAAATTATGCATTAAATTCGCATTACTAAGAAGAGTTCAAAATGAATCATGTGAATGTAATCAATGCCAAAAGACTTAATGAAGATTTCCTGCTTCCAAGAAAGCATTGTTGTTTCATGTTTATATATTTTCGATAATTGCTTTCCAGGGTCTATACCAATGATTTGAGTAAAATGGTTCCAATTTCCTTCTTCCAAGAAGCTAACATATGCAATTTTCACTATTATGCCCTTTAAACACTCTTCAGAATAAACTCCTTATAGAACCCTGATGCTCATTCTGTTAGACGTACTGCTTAGAATCCTCTACTTATGCAAATGACCTGTACCAGTTCTTAAAAAGACTTCCAAAAAGTTACTAAACTTATTAGAAAATGAAGTATTGATTTTTTAAGCAATTGCCCTGGGGATGTTAGAGGCTTGTTAGACATTCACAGTCCATATTCCCAAAACATCTCTTATGTAGTTTAAACATTTTCATTGCTATTTTTGAGGTGCTGCTTATGTCTCTACTTGGGAAAAGCCTGACCTACATGTAGCAGAGCTAGTCTTTTGTACTTTCCTTTTATTAGAACTTTCTCCAAGGTTTTTTATTTGCTCAGATTGCTGAGATATATATATCTCACGCATAACAAACTTCTTAGACAAAGGAAGCAAAAATCTGCATGCAATCCTGGGACAAGATATTTTGTATCCATCTATCACAAGCATATTTGTTGACAGAGAAAATTAATACTGCCTATAGAAAGCATCCCTTTCCTTTGCTTTGGCAAGGATGCTTTTTTCTTTCATTTTGGTTGCTTTTGGAAATATTCTTTTTTCAGAGGCCCATAGGCTGTACATACCTAAAGAATTAAGAAAAAAACACTTATATTAAAGAATTACTAACCAAACCACAGCATTCTACTAAATTTTTCTATTCAAAATATTGACAAAAAGATAGCTATAATTTTCCAAGCTACATGTAGTGGGACATTTTCTCTGACCAATTCAGATGCATCTCTCCATTGTTAACAACATCTTTTGTAACCCTATAGACACTTAAGAGAGTTAGCAAGTGGAAGAAAAATATTTCTTCCTTCAAAGGACATTGTCCTTATATTATTATGCTTGCAACACAATTGCCAAGTAGTGATGTTTCTGGTACTTAGTCCAACTTAGACTGTGGATATTTTCTTCCTTTTTATTTGTTTGTTTATCTTCTCAAGTCACTACTGCCTCAGAAGAAAGGACAATCAATTTTGAGATTCTTGCCAGTGCTGCATATTCCCGGGCTTTACAATAAACATTCTTGCTATACTATGCTTGTTTTCCTGTTACCTGTCAATGCTCTGCTTCATTACTTCTGTATCTTCTCAATATTGTGCTCTTAGGCACATTTTTCTTATTATCTTTCTGGGGAAGTCAATCTATTTGTATCTTCTCCTGTCTCAAAAAAGCAAGTGCACAAATTTTGTCCTCTGTACTGTTTTACATCAAATTTTTTTTGTAAAACTGTTTCTTTGATTTCTTAATGGAACTCATAAGCTATCACATGTGCCTTCCTGTAAGTAGACAATGAAGTTTGTAATTACTTCAGAAAATTAGGTGGGAGATTTAAAAATGAAGAGGACGGGTTTCCTTTTTTTTTTTTCCAGTATGAATTCCCTTAAGTCTTGGTGAAACTATCTTGACTAGTGCTTGTCAAACTTGAATGTACATTAAAATCACCTGTGGATCCAGTATTAAGGTCTATTCTGAATCTGCAAGTCTTGGAAGGGTCTGGGCCTGAAATCTCAGCACTCAGGTTATGCCTATGGTATGAATCTGCACACTACTCATTGAGTGGGAGGATCCTAGAATATTTCCACCTTGCAGATGGAGAAGCTGAAACATAGAGTGCTGAATGGACATATCAAATGTCTTTTTCTGATTATTACTCAATCTATCTAGAACTTAAGTGTACCAAAACAAAAGTGGACATATATTTTTTTCTGTGCAGTTTACATAAAGAGATGGTTGATGCCAATTTTCCTCTTCTTGAAACCAGTTCCAGTTTCACTTCTCTGTATAAGTGAATTAAGATTCTTTTCTCCTCATTAAAATTCCCATGTTTATTTATCAATAAAATTAACATAGAAGGCAATTGAAGCATAATATTTTAAAAACTCAAACCTATCATCTTCCTTTAATCTGAGAGGCAGAGATTTGGAGAAATTAAGAAAATTAATCTTAGAGTAATGACAAACTATTTCATAGCAAACACAAGAATATTTTAACACCAGGAGATCTTCATTATGTCTTAATACAAGCTTTTTTTTTTTTTAAATGTGAACTTTCCAATAATAAAATAAGTGCAGTAAAATAGATGGGATTAGACATTGATGGTGCAGCAATTAATTTTCTTTCGTGATTCATTTTTCTGACAGGGAAAAAGCAGTAATATAAGGACATGAATGTTTTTCTCAGTGACTTCAAGAAAACCCTGCCATTTTGAGAAAAAAAATTCTGAAATGAGAAGAATCTATGGCTGATTGTTTCTCCCGTTTCTAATGTTTTCTACTATAGTTGGGACCCTTGTTATTCAATATATATTCCTTTCAGAACATTAAGGGTGGTCATTGATACTTCAAAGGTAAATGATTTATTTGTTATAGTTAATAAGAAGTTATGCACCTGGGTCGTGTGGTATCATAAGTAAAGATGGAAGGAAGAAAGGATTTTGGCGAGTGAGAACAGAGACATACAGCCTTAAAGTAATGCTAAAGAAGGGCTTTCCAGGGAGGAACAGGGAAGGAAAACAGAAAATTTTCAAAATAAGACCAAGTCAGCCTCAGACAGAAACACATTGAGCCACATATATTTGGCAATTACAAATGATTGGCTTTCCAAAGGAGTAAGGAAGAAGCTTAACCTGAGCTTCAGAGATATTAGAATATACTTCCAAATTGTAGCAAAACTTGGGTATGTAAGTGCATTTTGCTATGAAGAAAATCTAAAATTTTCAATAGATTCTTAAATGGACTTATGACTACAACAAAATAAGGCCCAAAGACTTACAATAAGATTCAGTAACTTACAGGGAGTTGATGAAAAAATTCTCCCTGGTCCCGCATGTATTTTGAGTCAAGATTACTCTTCTGTGCAAAGAAATGCAGAAATCAACATGTCTTGCTCTTTTATAGAGATGGAGTTTACTTTATGTCTAATATCTTGGGCTTTTTTATATTAAACTTAAAATAAAAAAGATACGTTCTTAAGAAACTTTGTATAAAAGTTTTTTTTTTCTGTGAGAATTGTGCAAGTGTGATTTTAGAAATATGGAGAGGATTAATGTACCCATAAATTTGCTGAAGTCAAGAGGCAGAGCTTTTATTTATATAGTACTGATAAAGAAAAATTAAAATAGGAAAGAAAATATAGTTTGGAGTAGATGTAGACTTTTCCGCCTAATTAAAATTAATTAGCTCAGTTTGATTGAATCATAATAACAAAATGTATAGCTTTTTCTCATTTTTAATAGCTCTTCTTCCACCGAATCTATTCTGGTATTTTGTATTTAATTTTGGCCTAGCTCAACCCAGTGCAGTCCATTTACTAATTAATTTATTCAATGAAATTTCTTCAATGCCAACTACAAACTTAGCATTATTTTAAACTCTAGTGTTTTGAGAGAGCAATATTCCAGTAAATAAAATTCATTGCTTCTAACCTGAAGCAGCTTACAGTTTCTGAAGAAATATGTTAAGTAACAATATGTGGCAGAAAGTGTATGATTGTCATGTTGGTTCTACAGAAAGCAAATATAATGGGATTTCATGCAGTGTTGGAACTCTAAAGTTTCCATGAATTAGGAGGAATGATGCTAGTGTTTGGAGAATGAATAGCATTTTATCACTGTAAAATGTGTTCTTTATTTCTCTATTGTTTATTGATTATGTTCCCTTCATATATTACTACTTTCAAATTTATATTTCTGAATCTGCAAAAAAGAAACCAAACTCTTTCCTCTTTTTGAGGTTCTTAGTGATGATCAGGGAGGTGACTGCATAGTAGATCCTTAATGGAAATGGTACTGAGAAGGTGACCATTTTCACCAGCATGAACTACAATGAACCATACTAGGCTTTTGTATTTTAATTTCCTCATCTACAAAGTGAAGGTGTGATTTATAATTAGATACACACATGCACACACATTTATGTCTAGTTTAGCTTTGTAATAGAATGCATATTACTAAAACATCAATTTAGCCATACTCCATGGATGCATTTGTCTTCTTGTTTATTCATAAGTGATTAAGCCAGACATATCTGCTCTCACTGATCTTAGCTTTTAAATAGAAAAGACAGGAGAAAAGGTCTTTCTGCTGTGGTGGAAGAAAATAGAATACTCTGTTACAGAATTGAGGGTGGGAATTGAGTTGGGAAAGTGGTATAATTACTTTTCAAAAAGAGAAAATCTTTTTTGTATACTGGTAAAACTATGTGAATCTAAAATATATTTAATTTTGTAAAGATAACCTACAGAATGAGAAGACAAGTCTTGCAAACTATGCATCTGACAAAGGCGTAATATCCAGCATTTACAAGGAACTGAAACAAATTTAAAAGGAAAAAAAAATAAATAAATAAAATGCGGGAAAATGGCATGAAAAAGACACTTTTCTAAAGAAGATATACATCCGGCCAACAATCATATGAGAAAAAGCTCAACATCACAGATCATTAGAGCAATAAAAGCAAATCAAAATCAAAATGAGACACCATCACACAATAGTTAGAATGGATGATATTAAAAAGTCAAAAAATAATAGATGCTGGTGAAGTTATGGAGAAAGAGGAACACTTTCAACCGATTGGTAGGAGTGTAAATTAGTTCAACCAATGTGGAAGATAATGTGGTGATTCCACAAAGTCCCAACGACAGAATTATCATTTGACCCAGCAATCACATTACTGGGTATATACCCAAAAGAACATAAATTATTCTTTTATCAAGATACATGCATGCATTGTAAATTGCAGCACCATTCAAAATAGCAAAGACATGAGATCAACCTACATGCTTATCAATGATAGACTGAATAAAGAAATTGTGGTACATATATACCATGGAATACTCTATAGCCATTGCAAAGAATGAGATCATGTCCTTTGCAGGAACTTGAGTAGAGCTGGAGGCCATTATTCTTAGCAAACTAACACAGAAATAGAAAACCAAATACCACATGTTCTCACTTATAAATGGGCGCTAAATGATAATAACACATAGATACATAGAGGGGAACAACACACACTGGGGCCTATCAGAAGTTGGAGGGTGAGAGGAGGGAGAGGATCAAGAAAAATAATTAATGGATACTAGGCTTAATATCTGGGTGATGAAACATGTACAACAAGCCCCCATGATATGAGTTTACCTATGTAACAAACCTGCACATGGACCCCTGGACTTAAAAAAATAAAGTAAAAAAAATCTATTTACTCATTTGAAAAGATAGTTAAGTTGATTATTTTTAAGTTTGAGATGATTTTGCAATCCAAGCTTTTTGTAGGCTCAGAATACAGTTGTCATGCGGCAGGCATGTTTGCTTAATAATTCAACTACGTTGTTGTTGTTTCATTGCAGTGGACCTCACAGTGAATATCACAAATTACATCAGGCATAATAGAGCAGATATCTTCAAAGCAATTTAGGAGCTATTTCCCCTTTTTCACTATATCAAAAGATTTTCTGTTGTTGAACTTGACAGAAACAGACAAGGCTCTGCTTTTCAGGCAAATATTGAGATCTTTGTGGCATTTACATTTGCACAGAAAAATAAAGACAAAATGTCTGCTGGATTACCCAACATTTGATGGACAATAGTATATCTAGGGGATTAAGAAGTAAGTGCCATTTGTATTTTAAAAAATTGACCACACATTAGGTACTGAATTTGTGCACGACTATCTTGGCTCAACAAAATTTATGAGAAACAGTGATCCAAGGAACTTGATTTTTTCTATTTCTTGAAAGCAACAGAGCAATTAGTGGCTATGCATGATTATTTTATCTCTGGTCATCTCATAAGGCATTAAATACTAGCCAGGTTAGAGTCATTTATCAGAAATATGAGTATATCTTGGAAAAATTGAACGAGCTATCATTCCTAGTATTTTACAGCACATTAACACATTTAGCGTTTGTATTAAATACTTTTTTTTCAATATGACAGAATAAAATACTGTAATTACTAATAGCTTCCAGGAAATATATGAAAAAGTATTGGATACAATGGTATGATATTAGTTTGAAAGATTACCTGCCTGTATTGGATAGATGTCAGTGATATGTATCTGTTCTCATAGATACCAATGCATGGGATTTAAACTGTTTACAAAGACAACTGAAAAGATGCCTTTAGGATATTTTTAGTCAGATATAACAATAGATCATATATTTCAAATATGAATCTCTATTGAATGGTCAAATATAGCCATGGAAACGAGTTTAATTTGATCACTTCTGTGACGCAGTTTTTTATTTTAGAGGTGAGGAGAATTAAATATCTTTGTCTGAACATGTTTTCAGGACAAATAGGGGTTTTCATTGCTCTATGAATTATCTCTAGATTAGCACATCACACCAAATTCTGCCATATAGCAGAGTGCCTCTGATTTGTTATTTAAGCCCTCTGGGATTCAGGCTTTTTCTCTACATTAAAATGAGAAGGCTAAAACAGCATGATCTCCAAGGTTCTGTGCTGTCCAAAATGCTATAAAATCTACATATAGCAACTGAAAATATTTGCTAAATATGTTTGTGTGTTTTTTGGCAGAATAGTGATTTTTAGAAAAGTTGCCAGGGAAAAATTCTTAGTCGATATTTTAAAAATGCATGTATATTCCACAAAAATTAAAAATTAAAATGCATATCTCTCCTATATAATTTCGCTGAAAGAAGCACAAAAATAAACATTAAGAGAAATTGTCGTATTTTAATAAAAGGAAGAGGTTTCCTAAATAGAAAGCATTTTCCATGGATCTTCACATAATTATGATGTCTATTTTCAGTTATTCCTACAATAATTGTTTGTATGATTTTGACTTATTAAAAAGTTCAGTTTTAATTTTTGGTGATACACAGCATTGTGGCTGTTTAAACTAAAAGTGTTCCTGACAAATCATCTGCATCTGCAATAGTTCTAACAGAAATTGATGTACTAATTTTTCCAATAGGCAACTGAATATCAAAGCAGTTAAAGGGCTGTCCATGGTCACTTAATAAATTGATTAGAGGAAATGTGGAATTTTGGCTGCCTGATGTGATATTCTTTCCGTTACTCAGAATGTCTCTTAGAATGAATAATTTATTCCCATTGATGGGCAAGAGTAGTTGGTATAAAAGTTGAGAATAGAGACTGAAGGGTCCAATAACATTCTTAATTCAAATATTTAAGGTACATATATTGGATAGGAGCATAATATTTTTATCGAGTAGTAGCTCTGATTGAGGAAGGAAGTACTCATAATGATTGAAGAAGAGTGCAACTACAAATAGGAAATTATTTTTTGCAACTGAATATATAGTCTCAGAACATATGGTCATATAAAGAAACAGGCAATAGCCCAGATAAACAAATCAACCCTAGAGAATATAGATGCAGATTTACATAGATATAACTAAGAAAGTCTTTTTAAAATTGAGGCATAATTGACATACATTATAGTGTTCATGTTTAAATTATGCAATTTAATGTTTTGACATATGTATACATCCATGAAACCATCACCACAATAGAGAGTAAACATATTGATCACCACTAAAGGTTTCATTATGCTCCTTATAATCCCTTCTTTCTCCTCCCTCCCCAACTAGGCAATTGCATATCTGTTTTCTATTATTATAAATGTTTGCATCTTCTAGAATATCATATAAATGGCATACTAGAGTATGCATTCTTCTTGTTTGCATTTTTTTCAACTTAGCAACTCTATCTTGTAGTATGTAATTAGTATTTTGTTACTTTTTATCATTGAGCTATATTCCATGATGTGAATATACTAGAGTTTGCTTATCCTTTTACCTGTTTTGGACTTTTTTTTTTTTTTTTTTTTTTTTTTTTGCAGTTTGTAGAGCTGCTATAAACAGCAGCTGTTGTCTGTTGTCACATGACATTCCTCCAATATGTCTTCTCTTCTGCTTATAAAGATACCAATCATATAGGATTAAGGGTATACTCTATTTTAATATGATCTCATCTTATCTTAAATAATTAAATCTTCAATAATCAAATTTTCAAATAAGGTCATAATCTGAGGTTCCAGAAAGGACATGGAACTTTTAAAGAATCTATTCTATCCAGCACAAGAACTTTGTAATAGTATACTTCCATTTCTCCCCTATAGATCTTGTGATATTTTTCTCATACATTTACTTTCAAATGTTATAGTCCAATCCCATTATACTGTTATTTTACTTGGACAATTTTATTAAACATAATATTTTAAATTGATATCTAAGTGATATATTAGCTTCCTAGGACTGTCATAATAAACTACCACAAACTATTGCTTAAAACAATCAGAATTGGCTGGGTGCGGTGGCTCACGCCTGTAATCCTAGCACTTTGGGAGGCCGAGGTGAGTGGCCTCAAGTGAGGAGTACGAGACCAGACTGGCCAATATGGTGAAATTCCATCTCTACTAAAAACACAAAAAATTAGTGGGGCGTGGTAGCGGGCTCCCATAACCCCAGCTACTCAGGAGGCTGAGGCAAGAGAATCACTTGAAACCAGGAGACGGAGGTTGCATTGAGCTGAGATCACACCATTGTACTCCAGCCTGGGCAACAGGAGTGAAACTTCATCTGAAAAAACAAATGAATAAAAACAAAAACAAAAAAACAACAGAATTTACGCTTTCACAATTTTGGATGCCAGATGTTCATAATGAATTGTGAACAGGTTTGATTCCTCTGTAGGTTCTGAGGGAGAATCTGTTTCCTGACTCCCTCCTAGCTTCTCCTGACTGCTGAACATTCCTTGCCATTTGTTGGCTTATTGCACCATAACTCTAGTCTCTGCCTCCATCTTCATATGGCCTTCTACCTTGGGCAGATGAGTGTCTCAAATCTTTCTTTCCTTTGTCATATAAAAACACCAGTCTTTGGATGCAGGGCACACTCTCAATTGAGAATGCTCTCATCATGAGATCCTTAACTTAGTTACATCTGCAAAGGCCTTATTTCCAAATAACATCATGTTCACAAATATCAGAGTTGGGACTTGGATATATCTTTTGGGGAGTCATTACCAACTCACTACAATTCGTATATCATAAAGGCTGCACTTTTAAAATGTACAATTCAATGGATTTTAGTATAGTCACAAAATGATATAACCATAAATGTTATCTATTCAGAATATTTTCTTCACTCCCTCAAAAAATTCCTTTGTCAATTTTGCCCTCTTTTCTGAAAGTTATTTTTACTCTTATATAACTCTAGCTTGAAAATTTTTTCTTTTGGTATTTTAAAGATATTGTTCCAGTATCTTTTTGCTTACATTGTTTCTAAGAAATAATACGCTACCATCCTTATCTTTGTTTTGCTGAATATGCATGTGTTTTAAAATAATTTTTTAAATTGTAAATTGATAAATTATAGTTGTGTGTATATATATATATATATATATATACACAAACACACACAAAGTAATGCTTTGATTTATAAATACAATGTTGAATAGTGAAATCAAACTAATTAACCAATTCATAACTCAAATATTTGCTATGTTTTTGTGGTGAGAAAAATTTGAAATGTTATCAATTTTGAAATGAAATGTGTGATATAGTATTGTGCTATATTTACCATGTTGTGCAATATACCTCAAAGAAAAAATAAAGCCTTATGCCTCCTGTCTAATGATCCCTTTTTACTGTCATCTCCCCATTTCCTCCCACCCCTAGCCTGTGTTAACCACAATTCTATTCTGCTTCTTTGAGTTCAAGTATTTTAAATTTTACCTATTTATCTGTTCTCGCATGTAGTATTTGTGTTTCTGTGCCTGACTTAATTCACTTAACATAATGTTCTCCAATTTCATCTATGTTTTTGCCAATTACAAAATTTGTTTAAAACTGAATAGTGTTCTGTTGTGTATACATATCACATTTTCTTTATTCATTCATCTGTTGATATATACTTAGGTTGATTCCACATCTTAGCTATTGTGAACAGTACTATAATCATAGGAGTGCTGACATCTCTTTGACATTACTGATTTCAAATCTTTTGGCTAAATATTAGGCAGCAAGATTGCTAAATTACGCGTCTTGTTTTTATGACTACTTTTTAGATATTCTCTTTATCATTGGTTTTGAACAATTTGAGTCTGATATGCCTTGCAGTTTTCTTCATATTTCTTGTGCTAAGGGATCATTGTGCTTCTTGCATCTGTGAGTTTGTAGGTTTTGTCAAAGTTGGAAAAATGTCAGTCTTTATTTCAATTCTTGCCCTTTTTGGGTACTCCAATTACACATATTTTATGAGTCTTGAAGTTGTCTTCCACAGGCCATTGATGCTCTTTATTTTTATCGTTCATTTTGTATAGTTTCTATTGCTATGTCTTCAAGTTCCTTAATACCTTCTTATCCCATGTCTAATATATCTTGATTCTATCCCATCCACTATATTTTCATCTCAGATATTGTCATTCTCATCTATTTAAGCACAATTTGAGTCTTTTCTATATATTTTATATCTCCACTGAACTGTTGAAACATGTTTTTATAGTAATAATTGTTATCATTAGTGTCCCTGTGTGCTAATTCTCACATGTGGATCAGTTCTGAATGGTTTCAATTGATTATATTCAGTTCTCCTCATTACGGGTTTCATTACTACTTCTTGGCATGCCTGACAATCTTTAATTGGATGCCAAACTTTAAAAATTTTACCTTGTTGGTTCCTGGGAATTGTATTATTATATTCCTAAATCTGTTTTTAGATTTGTTCTTGAATTATGTTAAGTTACTTAGAAACAGTTTGATTATTTTGAATCTTAATTTTAATACTTATTAGGCAGGACCAAAATTGCATTGTGAAGACAATCCTAAGCCAAAAGAACAAAGCTGGAGGCATCATGCTACCTGACTTCAAACTATACTACAAGACTACAGTAATCAAAACAGCATGGTACTGGTACCAAAACAGAGATACAGACCAATGGAACAGAACAGAGCCCTTAGAAATAGTATCACACATCTACAACCATCTGATCTTTGACAAACTTGCAAAAAAAAAATGGGGAAAGGATTCCCTTTTTAATAAATGGTGCTGGGAAAACTGGCTAGTCATATGCAGAAAGCTGAAACTGGATACCTTCCTTACACCTTGTATGAAAATTAATTCAAGATGGATTAGAAACTTAAATGTTAGACCTAAAACCATAAAAACCCTAGAAGAAAACCTAGGCAATACCATTCAGGACATACACATGGGCAAAGACTTCATGGCTAAAACACTAAAAACAAAGGCAACAAAAGCCAAAATTGACAAATGGGATCTAATTAAACTAAAGAGCTTCTGCACAGCAAAAGAAACTACCCTCAGAGTGAACAGGCAACCTACAGAAAGGGAGAAAATTTTTACAATCTACTCATCTGAAAAAGGACTAATATCCAGAACCTATAAAGAACTCACACAAATTTGCAAGAAAAAAAAAAAAACCTCATCAAAAATGAGCAAAGGATATAAATAGACACTTCTCAAAAGAAGACATGCTTACAGCCAACAGACACATGAAAAAGTGCTCATCATCACTCGCCTTCAGAGAAATGCAAATCAAAACCATGATGAGATACCATCTCACATCAGTTAGAATGGTGATCATTAAAAAGTCAGGAAATAACAGGTGCTGGAGAGGATGTGGAGAACTAGGAACACTTTTACATTGTTGGTGGGACTGTAAACTAGTTCAACCATTGTGGAAAACAGTGTGGCAATTTCTCAAGGGTCTAGAACTAGAAATACCATTTGACCCAGTCATCCCATTACTGGGGATATACCCAAAGGATTATAAGTCATGCTCCTATAAAGACACATTCACACGTATGTTTATTGAGGCACTATTCACAATAGCAAAGACTTGGAATCAACCCAAATGTCCATCAGTGACAGACAGGATTAAGAAAATGTGGCATATATACACCATGGAATACTATGCAGCCATTAAAAAAGGATGAATTCGTGTGCTTTGTAGGGATATGGATGCAGCTGGAAACCATCATTCTCAGCAAACTATCGCAAGAACAGAAAATCAAATACCGCATGTTCTCACTCATAGGTGGGAACTGAGCAATGAGAACGCTTGGACACAGGAAGGGGAACATCACACACTGGGGGGAGGGATAACATTAGGAGATATACCTAGTGTAAATGACGATTTAATGGGTGCAGCACACCAACATGGCACATGTATACATATGTAACAAACCTGCACATTGTGCACATGTACCCTAGAACTTAAAGTACAATAAAAACATTTAAAAAATTGCATTAACTTTAGGGATAACTATTCCTACTACTGAGGCAAGACTCTTGAACTCCGTGGCAATATCCCATGAATCATGAGAGTTTCCATTCTGATTGGTGCAAACAGGCACTATTCCCAGGGGCTTCTTGAACACCTTTGTTAACCCCAATCTTCTTCTTCTTTTTTTTATGAGACAGAGTCTCATTTTGTTGCCCAGGGTGTTGTCAGTGGTAGACAGGATCTCCACTCACCACAACCTCTTCCTCACAGGTTCATGCAATTCTCCTGCCTCAGCCTCCTGAGGAGCTGGGATTACAGGTGTGCACCACCATTCCGGGCTAATTTTTTTGTACTTTTAGTAGAGTCGGGATTTTGCCATGTTTTCCAGGTTGGTCTCGAACTCCTGACCTCAAGTGATCTGCCCACCTTGGCCTCTCAATGTTCTGGGATTACAGGTGTGAGCCACTATGCCCGACCCAACCCCAATCTTCACAGGTGGTTTTCTTTCTGGCCTTAGTGTCTTTGCAAACATGTTCTGTCACATACTCTGTTGAATACTATCGCATAATCCTTTACAGATATCTGTGGTTCTGTTTTGGTGTTGCTCTCACCTCTCTCTCCTCTCTGGTACTCTGGATATCAGTTATAGCCATTTTGGTTTCCCCGCACATTCAACTCTTCAACTCAGGGCATCTGCTGCATTCTCCTTTTTTGGAAGCTCTGTTCAGACAGTAAGTTGTGCCAATTGTAGGGCTCACCTTGTTTGCTCTCTTTCAGGGATCATGGTACTTCATTGCCTAATGTATGGTGACTTGAAAATTGTTATTTCACTTATTTTGTCTGTTTTTGTTCATTTCAAATGGAAGGGTAAATACTGTCCCTGTTGCCATATTTTGACCAGAGACGGAAAATTCAAAGGCTCTATTTTTTAAAAAATGAATTTTATTGTTGACATACATAACACAATAAAAAACATAAAATGTTAAATGTACAGTTCAATGAGTTATAATCACATACATGTAACCACTAATCAAGTAAAAATAAAGAACGTTACTGATACCTAACAACTTTCTTTCCCCCTTCTCCTTAAACAAAACAAAGCAAAACAAGGCAAAAGAGAATATACTCTGAGTTATAATACTATAATTTCATATAACTTTATGTAAATGAAATCTTTAGGTATGCATTTTATATCTAACTTTTTTGTTCAGCATTATGGTTGCTATATTTATCCATGTGGTTGCATACAACAGTTCATACATTTTCATTGTTGTATTTTACTGTATGAATATGGCATAATTTATTTTTCAGTTGGAGAACACTTGGATTGTTACACACATGAACACACAAACACACACACAATTTTGGATATTTAGTTTCGAATGGAATTTTTGGTCCCTGGGTTTGTGTATGTTAAATTTTAGTAAATATTACCAAACAATTTTATATAGTGGTTTTAAGAATTCAGTTTTCTCTTCCTCCTCTCACAAGCATTATATAACAGGGATAGCAACACTAACCTTTGAGTATCATTGTCTGCTTTAAATTTTAGCCATTTTGGTATAGATGTAGTCTGGTGTATACATAGTTGTGTTTTAAATTTGCATATTCATGATGAATAGTGATGTCAAATTTTCATATGTTGATTGGTCATTTGAATATCTTCTTTTGTGAAATGCCTGTTCAAGTCTCTCGTCCATTTTATTTTATTATCTGTCTTTTCTTATTGACTTGTAGAAGTTTTTTTTTTTTTTTTACAATATATATGCTAGATACAAGCCCTTTGTTGATTTCATGTGCTGCAAATATTTTCTTCCACTTTGTAGTTTGCATTTTCTGTAATAGTGGATTTACATGAAAAGTTCTGATTTAATATAGTATAATTTCAATTTTGTCCATTATGGTGATAATAAAGAGAGAGAATCGTGCCTGCTCCAGGTTCATGAAAGAGAATTATGCTTGCTCCCAGTTCATTTCATGAAAATATTCTTAATGCTAACTTAAGGAAGATTTAATGTTTCATCTATTATATTTAGAATGGCAGTCTACCTGGAATTAGTTTTTATGTGTGTTCAAAAGCAGGAGCCAATTTTATTTTTTATTACATGTGTATATACATTTGGCCCAATGCCATCTTTTGAAAAGGTCATTCTTTGCTATTGCGTAGTCAATCAAGTGTTGTCTTTATTATCGACCAAGTATCAAGTGTGAGTCTTTTTCTGAACCCTTTTTTTCTGTTCCATTGATCTACTTATCTATCTTTGCAGCAATACCTTATATATCACTTCAGCTTTATAATTAATCTTGATATCTAGTAAAGTTGTCTGTTTCTTCTTAATGTTTATGGCTTACAGCCTAGTCATTATTTTCCACAAAAGCATCTCATAGATCATATAGCACTTGTTACAGATAAACCATACATTTATACATATATTAAAATTTATTTAATTGCTTCTTCTTAAAATAATTTTCTAAACTTTAGAAGGTTAATCTTTATTTCCTTTCTCATCAAGAATATATCAGTAAGATAGTTGAGAATTAAAGACTGAAGAATCATCTATTTTTGTCTTATGTTGCTCATGGCATATAAGTAATTAATCTTCTCAATGATTTTTAGCTTTAACAATTGCTATTAGCATAATTTCTTATTAGAATATTCATAAGAAATATCTATTTATTCAAGTACTTTTTTGTGGGTTTAAAAATCCATTATTTTGCAACTAAATAGGCTCTAAAAGTTTAATCTTTGCAATAAGGTATGTATTAGAAAGATAATTAAATCTTTTAGATGACTTTGCCAATTATTGTAAGAATAATAATAATAGTGTACTCTACACCTCCATACAAATAAGGCCACACATCAATTTATATATTAGCATTAATATATGGAAGTGTCTTAGACACAATTCAGGGACTGTTCTCAGTCATCGATATTATCCAGTGAGTTCATAGAAAATACTAGGTATAAAGGAAAGGATATCTGTCAGATATTTGAAAGACAAACAGAGGTGATGCCAAGTCATGTGCCCTTAAAGATCTGCCTGACAAAAATCTCCCCTCACTGCCTTGTGGTTAAGTTATAGAGACATAGAAAATATGGAATGAAGGCACATCAGACAAGTTATGAAACAGTTGTTAAAAGATGACAAAACCTGGAATGAATGTTTAGTAGTAAATCAAGAATATTAACAATAAATTTAAAGATTTTGAGTATGTCCCTTTACAAACACAAAATTGGGCTTCTTTTTCCTGCCTTTTAAGACATATTCCTAAGCTATATATTACCCTGTGGTGACCATCTTCTTCTTTCAAAATTTCTTTTTGTTTGTTACTTTAACCTAAATCTACCTGTGTGTCTTTGGCCAGAGCCTCATAGTGTGACCTACCTCTATCTGTGGATGGTCCTGGCTTCATCACTTACCTAGAAATGGCTCTGACAGATTCCCAAATATTACACAGATTGTTACTAATCATTTTTCCAAATTGTTCAGCCAAATTATTTAAACATTATTCATCATTTAATGAATAAAAATAAACTAAATAAGAATTTATCTATAGGAGGACTGATAGATGTTGACAAAACTACAGTCATTAATGGTTTTATTATACTTAGAAAATATGGCTATTTTAATCTTATATTGCACATATGAACGTTTTAAGTAAGACTACATAATAAAGATAATTTTTACTCAAAGAAATGTATGCCTTATTTTGTAAATCATTACCTCAATAAATGTATATGTAACATGTTTGAAATGAAATATTTTATTTACATGGTATAGAAGTAAAGATAATTAATCACAAAGTAAACGGAATTACTTTGTTAACCACGTAACCTTAACATAGCTGAGCAGATGTTCATTTTTTGTTTCTTTATGAGTAAATAAGTATGATATTTATTGTTTTTAAAGGTACTGGTGAATGTATTTGCTTTGTTAAATCACATCTATTATATTAAGGCTATTTTAAGTTTGGAAAATCACTCATGGGGTAATTTGAATCCACCAAATGCTGTTAAGAAGTAGCTTATAGATGAGTGATTTTACATTTTTTTTAATATTGTAAGGTAGTGTGATTTTAATTAGTAATTGATCACATCTGATCACCTGCACAAAATTGCCAAGGATATGAAGTGAAAATAAAGGGAACACATAGGCATAGAAAGGGGAAAATAGAGTATAATTTATTCACAGTATAATTTCATTAAAAAATACTTTATTAAGAAAAATACAGAATAGAGATAATTTCAAATCACAGTTCTTTAATCCAACCATTACACATTTCACAAAATTTTGAAATTTATCATGTTTTCTTATTTGCCATAGATTGGTAAATAATTCTTTCTAGGTCAGCACTGGTCTGTAAATCAGCACTTGGGGAATCAATGCTATAAATATATATATTTTTTTTAATTTGGCAGCAGAATATGTACAAAACTTCACTTTTTCTAAAATGAGACTGCGTGCTAAACCAGTCATGTGTTCACAATGCTTAGGTATTCTAAACCTAAAGAAATATGATATATTCACTCAAAGTCAGTTCCGTAAAAGGTGGTAAAAATAAAGAGCAAAGTATGAATTCTGCTTATAAGGAATGTTACAGTTTAGTTGGGGATTTGTAGCCAATCCTGTCAATGTCCCACCAATATGCCCTTGTCACTACCATATCTATGCATGCAACCCCAACTTCCACCCAAAGTCACTGAAACCTATTCTCCAAGAAGGGTCTAATGAAAATGGTCAAGTTTTGTCTCCAACCTAACCTCCCTCACTAGGGGCATCAAACCAAGGAATGAAGAAAGTTAGTATATAAACACCCAAACTCCTTTGTCCCTGAGGTGGAGAAAGTCTTAAGTGGGTATTTCACACTCTTTTCCAATCCTCTCAAAAAATCCTCTCTAGTTTTCCACAGTAATAACTTGCTTGATATCACATCATTTATTTTCTTGTTTTCCTTCTCTGTCTCAGTTCCCTGAGACACTGCTGCTTTCTGGAATCTCCTTTCTAAGAAACTACATGTACCTGAGTCATTGCCCCGGAATTTGATTCTGAGGGAACACAAATAAGAAAGAGTTACAATAAATTATGTTGTAAATTTGAAAACAAAACAAAACAACTAAAATAAAACAATTCATTCAAGTGGTGGTTAGCCTGATTCAAATTAAATTGGATTAAAAAAATGTTGATAGGAGAGACCTGGGTTTGTGCTTCAGCATGTTACTTAATAGCTGTGTGACTTTGGGCAAGTCCATTTTTTTCCCCCTCTAATCAATCATTTCTTCTTCAATTGCACACAATAAAAACTTTCTTAAAAATTGTTAGGCATGAATAAAATAATTCATTGAAAGTATTTTTATAAACTCTAAGTAATTCACTAATATAAGCTATTAATATTATCAAAATCATGTTAGACTTCTCCTATAATGGATATTCATTTACTCAAAATATATTATGAAATAAAGTATTTAAAGAAATACCAAACAGTTTAAACGTGGGTAAATAAGAGTGATCCTACTCCCCCACTTTCGCATTCATACTTCCTCTCTCAAGTTTTCAGATGCAACTATTTTCGAGAATTTCTAAACTGAGTGCTTCTAGTGATTATCATTAATTTGATAATACACACGCACTTTGATCAACTTTGATCTCATCTATTGACTCTTCACCATGAAATATGAGAAATTTGGTATCTTTCTATTATATACCATACTCTTCTTGAGTACATGATGTTTTTATTTGTTTATTTATTTATTTTTAAATTATTCTTTAAGTTCTGGGATACATGTGCAGAATGTGCCGTTTTGTTACATAGGTATACACGTGTCATAGTGGTTGGATGCATCCATCAACCTATCATCTGCATTAGGTATTTCTCTTAATACTGTCCCTCCTATAGTCCCCCAACCCTGGCAAGCGCCAGTTTGTGATGTTCCTCTCCCTGTGTCCTTGTGTTCTCATTGTTCACATCCCACTTATGAGTGAGAACATGAGGTATTTGGTTTTCTGTTCCTGTGTTAGTTTGTGAGAATGATAGTTTCCTGTCCCATCTATGTCCCTGCAAAGAACATGAACTCATCCTTTTTGTGACTGCATACTATTCCGTGGGGTATACGTGCCACATTTTCTTTACCCAGTCTATCATTGATGGACATTTAGGTTGGTTCTAAGTCTTTGTTGTTGTGAATAGTGCTGCAATAAACATACCTATGGATGTGTCTTTATAGGAGAATGATTCATAATCCTTTGGGTATACACCCAGTAATGAGATTGCTGGGTCAAATGGTATTTCTGGTTCCAGATCCCTGAGGAATCACCACACTGTCTTCCACAATGGTTGAACTAATTTGCACTCTCACCAACAGTGTAAAAGCTTTCCCATTTCTCCACACCCTCTCCAGTATCTCTTGTTTCCTGACTTTTTAATGATTGCCATTCTAACTGGCGTGAGATGGTACCTCATTGTGGTTTTGATTTGAATTTCTCTAATGACCAATGATGGTGAGCTTTTTTTTTCATATGTTTGTTGGCTGCATAAATGTCTTCTTTTGAGAGGTGTCTCTTCACATTCCTCGCCCACTTTTTGATGGGGTTGTTTGTTTCTTTCCTGTAAATTTGTTTAAGTTCCTTGTAGATTCTGGAAATTAGCCCTATGTCAGATAGATTGCAAACATTTTCTCCCATTCTGAAGATTGCCTGTTCACTCTGATGATAGTTTCTTTTGCTGAGCAGAAACTCTTTAGTTTAATTAGATCCCATTTGTCAATTTTGGCTTTTGTTACCATTGCTTTTGGTGTTTTAGTCATGAAGAATATTGCCCATGACTATATCCTAAATGGTATTGCCTAGGTTTTCTTCTAGGGTTTTTATGGTTGTAGGTCTTATGTTTAAGTCTTTAATGCATCTTGAGTTAATTTTTGTATAAGGTGTAGGGAAGGGGTTCAGTTTCATTTTTCTGCATATGGCTAGCCTGTTTTCCCAACACATTTATTAAATAGAGAATCCTTTCTCCATTGTTTGTTTGTGTCAGGTTTGTCAAAGATCAGATGGTTGTAGATGTGTGGTGTTATTTCTGAGGCCTCTGTTTTGTTCCATTGGTCCATATATCTGTTTTGGTACCAGTCCCATGCTGTTTTGATTACTGTAGCCTTGTAGTATAGTTTGAAGTCAGGTAGGATGATGCCTCCAGCTTTGTTCTTTTTGCTTAGGATTTTCTTTGTTATACAGGCTATTTTTTGGTTTCATATGAAATTTAAAGTAGTTTTTTCTAATTCTGTGAAGAAAGTCAATGGTAGCTTGATGCGGATTGCATTGAATCTAAAAATTACTTTGGGGAGTATGACCATTTTCATGATATTGATTCTTCCTATCCATGAGCATGATTCTTGATGTATGTATTTTTAGTTTTAGTTATTTTGCGGTTGTTTACCAAACTTTTGTAAATCTTTATTTCCTGATTTGTCTAATTTAGATAGTCTTTATTGACTCTTATTTTGAAACGTAAAGTAACGAAGACATCTACCATTTTTTTTTTTTACCTCTTTTGCTTCCTATTCTAACTTTTGTCATATTATTATTTTTTAGTTGGTCAAAGCTGTAGACATGACATTCTGTTCTATAATTTGAATGAATTATTATGTCCTTCATGTGTAAAGAAATTCTGAAAGAACACTCCAACATATTACTTGTAATGTTATGATTATATAAATATTATTCACTCTAGTAGGATGATTAGATGGATAAAATATTATTGTGTTATTTTTCTTTAAAATAATAGTCTAAGTATTGTTCCAACAGAACCTGTTGATCAGAAAATAATCAAAGAAATAAAACTATATACATATCTTTGATGTCATATTGCCACTTATTTTTGTTTCTCACATCATGTCTATATATGGGTTTCTTGTTCTATATTCTGGAACATATATTTGAGCAATTTATTGTTACAGGAAATTTTATAATTACATTGCATGCCTGAAAATGCCCTCACATATGCCTGATAATTTTTTGAAGTAAGTTCTTAGTGACAAATTGATTTTATTTATCATTCTGAATGTTGTTGATGATATAGCCAGTAACTTATTAATTATTAAAATAACTTTTTATATTTTGAATTATAAACTATGAATCTTTACCAGAATATTTCCTTGTGTAATTTTTTCTAACCCTCCACTTACTATGTTTGGTAATGGATAGGTTTAATAGGTCTGAACACTTGTGTCTTTTTGGTTCTAAAATTTGTCCTTAAATTATTTAATTATATTCAATAAATATTTCCCATTATAGATTAAACTTTTTCCAGTTGCTGGAATTGGAGGTTATAGATGAGCGAAAAGGATGTTTAACAAAACATACCAGCAGGAGACTGCTATCCAGTAAGGGATTTAAGACACATTTATCAAATATTCAAAATTAGATAGAAAGGAATTATTGGGCAGGGCAGGGAGGTAAATGAGAAGGAGAAAATACTTCTTTCTCTGTTTTAATGAAATACTTTTGTTATATAACATTCTTTTTAAAAGTTTATGTTTTCATTAATAGACTATCTTCTGTAACATCTTTAAAATTATTAAACTAGAATTTATGAAAATTTCCTCTACTTCTAAATTTGCATTGTTTACTTCAGTGTCATGAATTTTGTTTGCTCATCCTGATCGTTTTCTAACATGATACTGAGCCTCTTCAAATGTCCAGTGCTCTATATTTGTTTATTATATTTATGATTATGATGACCTAGTTTGGTTACTATATGAGATTTTCCTCTACAGTGTGGTGATTTGTCCACTTATTGGTCCTTTCTACTGAATGTGAGGGTTACTGTGGGTTTGGTGAGAGTGAAGGAAATATATTCATGAAGGATGCCATGGTTGAGGAGTAGGTTGGTAGCTGATGTTCTTTCTCGGTTAACAAATGGATTAGAATTCTTCGGTCTAATTAATTCCTAGATAGATCATTTGTTTCCCCTTTATCATTTTTTTAACTACCAGCATTTCAGGTATGAAAGAAATTTCAATTCAATCTTCTTATTTTATATGTCAGAGAACTGAGTCTTAGATGAATATATTAGGTAAGCGTGGGGAATAAATGATGCCAAAATCGAGACTAAATAAAAAACCCCTGATTGTTAATCCCCATACTTTTAATAATCTCAAGCCTTCAACTCTATTTGGAAATTATATTATGTTCTCATTCGTATATACCCTCCTAGGGTAGCTTTACAATAGCAGAATTGTTGCTCTGATGGCATTTGCTATTATTAAAAGTTATTAAAGAGTAAAACCTTCTGCTCAAGATAGAGGGATATTAAGATGTATTTGATCAGGGATCTAAGAGGTTGAATATCAGTTTTGTTCTAAGTGAGTTGTTTTTCAACCAAGGAAGTTCCCAATGGAAACATGTAGACAGAGAGTAAGTGACCATTCAAAAATAAAATATTTGGCTATGATAGCAATCTTTTGAAAGGGATTGTAGGTTGGAGTCCTAAAAGCCTGAAAAAAGTTTGGAAGAGAGAATTCAGAAGCAACATCTGATATAAATTCTGAATAGATGGCAAGGGGATTTTTACACTCTTTTGTTAAATTCAGTTTCAACTTAATATCAAGTCATCCTATTTCAGGCAGGCTTATATAATCTTTACCTTGAAGAACTTTAAAAAGAACAGTTTAATGACCTTTCCACTGCTCATTCTGTCTTCTTGACTATAGGTGAGACTAATTTTCTATTTGGTATGCTGAAGTTAAAAAGAGTTTGGGGACTAGGAAAGCTTCGTCTGTTTGCATTTGAAAATGAAACTAATTCAGGGCACTTCTGCAAATTGTGAAATGATGCTCTTGGTAGACATTGTGAAAATGTCTGTAATACCAGGGGTGAATAAAATCAGCTATTCTTTCAGAAAATTTAATTCAGTTGTCAATTTAATTCTGTGAATAGGCTATATTTAACTTAAAAATAAATTAACTTAATTAAATTTAAATTAACTTTTAGCAAGCCTTTATAGTTAACTATTGTTAAACTTTAGTTACTGCTAATGGGATGTAGAGGAAAAAAGAAACCTTTGGTGGGCCACAGTAATTCTAAGAACTGGCTTCCAAATTTTCCAAAATTAGAAAATATGTTTTATTAAAATATTGTAGATATTATCACTTTTTGGATTATTTACACAACAGAAACATCTTAATGAGATAAGATGTATAAATCGATGGCAGATTATTAGATTGTAATGGGACATATATCTTGCAAGATTACCTATATTTGATATTTGCTACAGAAATCTCCTTTCTGTTGGACAGTATAATTAGCATCCCATGAATTTAGAGTGAACATGGAACAAATTTATATTTTTAAAAGAGATGTTTCTATTAAACTGCAATGACTGGAAAAATCATTCTTCAAGCTAGAGATATCAATAATTAAAAATGAATATTGGTTATTGAGAGTCAGCTTCCTTATGCAGCATGTAGGAGCTTCTGAAATGTTTACTGACTTCACTGAATTTAGAGAAAGAAATAAAGTACCTCAAATATTTAATTACCTTTTACTGACCTCTCGCCTCTTTGGCCATGTTTATCTTCAGGAATTTATGAGATTCTTGAGCAGAATAAAGCTTTATTTCTTCTAGTTATTTTCATTTATTTATTGTGGAGACTATGCCGTATGATCCGGAATCATCACATTGAACTTGAAATCAGAGTGCTTTCTTTCATTTCTTTGAAGTCAAATCTTCCTTTCATTTCTTGCTACATGCATGCTTCATTTTTCTCATTTGCAAAACAGAACTAAGATAAAGGAGTTTGCGGTGAAATGGGGCAACATATGTAAAAGTCACTAACATTCTTCTTGACACATAATGTTCATTCAGTAAAATGTTGGTTGAATCTGAGTTTATACTGATTACCTTGGCAGTATGTGGGATTACCTGTCATCCTTAAATGAATTTATGAAACCTCTCCTTGATAGATTCCCTATCTAAATGTAACACATTTTCATACCATCTTAATTCCTTAGACAGTGTTACATATGTAGATGTCTAAGCTCAACCAAGCACACATTGAATATTGTGTACTTCAATTACGCGGGGCAATATTTTCTGCCTCTGTCTGTAAATTATAAGCATGTCCTTTTCTTTTGGAGCTTACAGTGGTGTGCTGGAGATGGTATAGAGTGGTTCATGAGAACCAATTCTTTGTGGGTCGTCCCACTGCTCCATTTTGTAATTTTACACGAATAACTTGAGATCAGAAGTGTTGGGAGTATTTACACCACGGAAATCAGCAAATGCTACAAATCAGGTTTCTGTTCTGACGGAAGTTGTACTATCTTTTACCTGTACCATGGTACTTCAATAATGGCTGGTAAAGAGAATCTAGAAGGTTGTTCATGACTCCTCTATGTCTTGGCTTCTACTCATAGGCATTGTCCAGAAGTAATTGAACGGCTGAGCTTAAATGCAAGAGAACAAGGAAACAATGGGGAGCAGAAGGCGTGTTTGGTGAGCACCATAGTTTATGCCAGGGAGAGTGGTTAAATGTCAAATTTAATAACCCTTAATTTGTAGTCAGATTCTAACTGGCTTTGAGAAAACCATTCTTATAATAATGAGTCATAAATATTTGGATACAATGAAATTAACTGAGACCTAATTTACAGCTACCTCTTGGCTGAAGATGTGTGATCACATACTGTGAACTGATGGGATAGTTCCTCTGGGATGATGTTTTCTAAAGGACCTGGAAACTTCCTGAGAAATAACCCTAAGGGGAGAGGGAAAAAATCTACAAATCTGGCCAAATAAAGATACCTTGAACTTTAGAAGTAGGAGCTTCTTGGAGAAGGGCAAGGGTTTTTTTTTCTCAAATTTGACTGCCATCTAAGTGCTGCCTAAGCTAATATTTATGATTTGCAGGAAGGAGGGAAAATATATATAGAAACCAAAAAAGGCATTTTGTATCAATACCCTGTAAAATATTGGGGCACAAGATACAGTACTTTGGGTTTCTGCTAAGGGAGTATAATGAAGGCAGAAAAAGAAAATTTTATCCATTTTGCCACTATACTGTGCAATATTTCTTAACTTTTCATGAAATAAACCCTATCTTCAGAATGATATATGCGTAGATGTAATTTGACACAAATTCAACATATGAATTCTGGCACTTCATGTAGTCTCATGTAATATCCCACGGCTAATGTTCTAAGGGAGTCAGCAGTTCCAACACAGGGGCAGAGGTACCTGAGAGAGGTAACTGTCCTAGTGAAAGTAAATGTTCTCAGGAGAACTGTGTCTGCATGGGGTGTGGTGCATAGTTGGGGATGAGGGTAATACTGAGTACAGTTAGCCGAGTCTAATGGGAAATAGCTCTATTTTGGCCACAGAGGGATACCTTTCATTTTAAAAGTTGAGATAAAATTGTATGTATTTACCATGTACAGCATGATGTCTTACAGTATATATATACATTTTGCAATTACAAGATCTAGTTAATTAACATATGTATTGCCTCACATATTTATTTCTGTGGTGAGAATACTTTATATCCATTCTCTTAACATTTTTCGAGAATACAACATATCATTAACTATAAGACCACAGTGCAATCAAACTAGAATTCAGGACTAAGAAACTCAATCAAAACCGCTCAACTACATGGAAACTGAATAACCTGCTCCTGAATGACTACTGGGTACATAACAAAATGAAGGCAGAAATAAAGATGTTCTTTGAAACCAATGAGAACAACGATACAACATACCAGAATCTCTGGGACACATTTAAAGCAGTGTATAGAGGGAAATTTATAGCACTAAATGCCCACAAGAGAAAGCTGGAAAGATCTAAAATTGACACTCTAACATCGCAATTAAAAGAACTAGAGAAGCAAGAGCAAACACATTCGAAAGCTAGCAGAAGGCTAGAAATAACTAAGATCAGAGCAGAACTGAAGGAGATAGAGACACAAAAAACCCTCCAAAAAATCAATGAATCGAGGACTTGGTTTTTTGAAAAGATCAACAAAATTGATAGACCGCTAGCAAGACTAATAAAGAAGAAAAGAGAGAAGAATCAAATAGACACACACACAAAAAAAATGATAAAGGGGATATCACCACCGACCCCACAGAAATACAAACTACCATCAGAGAATACTATAAACACCTCTAAGCAAATAAACTAGAAAATCTAGAAGAAATGGATAATTTCCTGGACACTTACACTCTCCCAAGACGAAACCAGGAAGAAGCTGTTCCCTGAATAGACCAATAGCAGACTCTGAAATCGAAGCAATAGTTAATAGTCTACCAACCAAAAAAGTCCGGGACCAGATGGATTAACAGCTGAATTCTACCAGAGGTAGAAGGAGTTGGTACCATTCCTTCTGAAACTATTCCAATCAATAGAAAAAGAGGGAATCCTCCCTAACTCATTTTATGAGGCCAACATCATCCTGATACCAAAGCCTGGCAGAGACACAACAAAAAAAGAGAATTTTAGACCAATATCCCTGATGAACATCGATGCAAAAATCCTCAATAAAATACTGGCAAACCGGATTCAGCAGCACATCAAAAAGCTTATCCACCATGATCAAGTGGGCTTCATCCCTGGGGTGCAAGGCTGGTTCAACATACGCAAATCAATAAACGTAATCCAACATATAAACAGAACCAAAGACAAAAACCACATGATTACCTGAATAGATGCAGAAAAGGCCTTTGACAAAATTCAACAGCCCTTCACGTTAAAAACGCTCAATAAATTCGGTATTGATGGAACGTACCTCAAAATAATAAGAGCTATTTATAACAAACCCACAGCCAATATCATACTGAATGGGCAAAAACTGGAAAAATTCCCATTGAAAACTGGCACAAGACAGGGATGCCCTCTCTCACCACTCCTATTCAACATAGTGTTGGAAGTTCTGGCTAGGGCAATTAGGCAAGAGAAAGAAATCAAGGGTATTCAGTTAGGAAAAGAAGAAGTCAAATTGTCCCTCTTTGCAGATGACATGATTGTATATTTAGAAAACCCCATTGTCTCAGCCCAAAATCTCCTTAAGCTGATAAGCAACTTCAGCAAAGTCTCAGGATACAAAATTAATGTGCAAAAATCACAAGCATTCTTATACACCAGTAACAGACAAACACAGAGCCAAATCAGGAATGAACTTCCATTCACAATTGCTTCAAAGAGAATAAAATACCTAGGAATCCAACTTACAAGGGATGTAAAGGGCCTCTTCAAGGAGAACTACAAACCACTGCTCAGTGAAATAAAAGAGGGCACAAACAAATGGATAGGAAGAATCAATATCGTGAAAATGGCCATACTGCCCAAGGTAATTTATAGATTCAATGCCATCCCCATCAAGCTACCAATAAGTTTCTCCACAGAATTGGAAAAAACTGCTTTAAAGTTCATATGGAACCAAAAAAGAGCTCGCATCTCCAAGACAATCCTAAGTCAAAAGAACAAAGCTGGAGGCATCACGCTACCTGACTTCAAACTATACTACAAGGCTACAGTAACCAAAACAGCATGGTACTGTTACCAAAACAGAGATATAGACCAATGGAACAGAACAGAGTCCTCAGAAATAATGCCACACATCTACAGCCATCTGATCTTTGATAAACATGAGAAAAACAAGAAATGGGGAAAGGATTCCCCATTTAATAAATGGTGCTGGGAAAATTGGCTAGCCATAAGTAGAAAGCTGAAACTGGATCCTTTCCTTACTCCTTATACGAAAATTAATTCAAGATGGATTAGAGACTTAAATGTTAGATCTAAAACCATAGAAACCCTAGAAGAAAACCTAGGTAATACCATTCAGGACATAGGCATGGGCAAGGACTTCATGTCTAAAACACCAAAAGCAATGGCAACAAAAGCCAAAATTGACAAATGAGATCTAATTAAACTAAAGAGCTTCTGCACAGCAAAATAAACTACCATCAGAGTGAACAGGCAACCTACAGAATGGGAGAAAATTTTTGCAATCTACTCATCTGACAAAAGGCTAATATCCAGAACCTACAAAGAACTCAAACAAATTTACAAGAAAAAAACAAACAACCCCATCAAAAAGTGGGCAGAGGATATGAACAGACATTTCTCAAAAGAAGACATTCATACAGCCAACAGACACATGAAAAAATGCTCATCATCACTGGCCATCAGAGAAATGCAAATCAAAACCACAATGAGATACCATCTCACACCAGTTAGAATGGCGATCATTAAAAAGTCAGGAAACAACAGGTGCTGGAGAGGATGTGGAGAAATAAGAACACCTTTACACTGTTGGTGGGATTGTGAACCAGTTCAACCATTATGGAAAACAGTATGGTGATTCCTCAAGGATCTAGAACTAGAAGTACCATATGACCCAGCCTTCCCATTACTGGGTATATACCCAAAGGATTATAAATCATGCTGCTATAAAGACACATGCACACGTATGTTTATTGCGGCACTATTCACAATAGCAAAGACTTGGAATCAACCCAAATGTCCATCAGTGACAGACTGGATTAAGAAAATGTGGCACATATACACTATGGAATACTATGCAGCCATAAAAAAGGATGAGTTTGTGTCCTTTGTAGGGACATGGATGCAGCTGGAAACCATCTTTCTCGGCAAACTATCGCAAGAACAGAAAACCAAACACAGCATGTTCTCGCTCATAGGTGGGAACTGAACAATGAGATCACTTGGACTTGGGAAGGGGAACATCACACACCGGGGCCTATGATGGGGAGCGGGGAGGGGGGAGAGATTTCATTAGGAGTTATACCTGATATAAATGACGAGTTGATGGGTGCTGACGAGTTGATGGGTGCAGCACAGCAACATGGCACAAGTATACATATGTAACAAACCTGCACGTTATGCACATGTACCCTAGAACTTAAAGTATAATAATAAAAAAAAACAAACTATAATCACCCTGTTGTATAAAAGATATATTAAACTCATTCCTTCTAACTGAGATTTTATATTCTTTGCCCAGTATCCTCCCAACATCCCCACTCTCCCAACAATTTCTAGCCCTTGATAATTGCCATGCTCCTCTCTACTTCTAAGAAATGAACTTTTTTAGATTCCACATGTAAGTGAAATCATGTGGTATTTGTCTTTCTGTGCCTGGCTTATTTCACTTAACATGATATCCCCCAGGTTCATTCATGTTGTCACAAATGAGAGGATTTTCTTCTTTTATTATGATGGAATAGTATTCCATTGTGTGTATATGTACTGTTATTCATTAATCAGTTGATAGACACTTAGGTTGCTTTCATATTTGTCTATTGTGAATAATGTGGCAATAACTATGGGTTACTTTCATATTTATCTATTATGAATACTGTGACAATGGCCATGGGAGTGCTGGTCTCTCTATATACTGATTTCATTTCTTTGGATTCATAACCAGTTAGTTGGATTGCTGGATCATATGTTAGTTCTACTTTAAATTTTTTGAAAACCTCCATACTGCTTTCCATAATGGTTGTACTAATTTATATTCCCATTAACAATGTGCAAGGGTTTCCTTTTTTCCTCATCCTTGTCAATACTTGTTATCTTTTGGCTTGTTGAAAATGGTCATTTTAACAGGTGTAAGGTGATAAGCAATACTTGTAAAACTACAGAACTACTTGAAATCTTCACTGTAGGCATTGATTTTTGTGGTGAGATTGTGGAAGAAATAGCAGACCTTCTGTGGTGAGTTTTTAAATGTTTCTCAAAGAGTGAAATTTGAACAGGAAACTCTATAGATATCTATGGTGCCAAGTGAATGTGTTAATACCTGTAAAAAGATTAGATCAATGTCTGACACATACTTAATTCTATGTAAATATTAGTTGCTATCATATTAACATTATTATTGCTATATTTTTTAGTACTACCAACACTTTATTTCTATATACTTTAGAATTAAGTTAAACATTCTGTTTGTAAAAACGAAACAAAACAAAAAGGCAAAATGAATACGCTTTGGAGTTTTGGGCACTGTGGATGAACTTTAAAGAACATCAGTAATAAGATTAGTTCAGTGATACTGAAGTCATTTTTCTTCATGAAAGTACAAAGTAGAAAAAAAGGTATAAATTTTACATCTGAGTTCTTTAAATCTAACTTTGCAAATTATCTATATGATAGCTAGCTTTTCTATAAATAATTTAAGCTGTCATTAACTGAGTTATTAACTTTAGGAGAATTTAGATAATATAGACATTATGCTGCCCCACACGGATGAGGACAGGATTTAGTACATGGCATACACTATTAAGTGCTGAGCATGGTGGGGGGTTTATTTCAATCATCCTGAATTAATGATGTCATTAAAACTAGTGTGCACCTTGTATTCACAGAATTTTCTAACGATGGCAGTGGCGGGTAGGCACGGGCTGTGGTGGCAGGAGGGGCTGTGGGATTGGCAGTGGCAGCCGTGGATCCCCTGTGTGCCACGTCCCTGAGGTGGCCAACTGTGCAGCTGACCATCCTTCCGCAGCAGGCTGAAGTCTGCTCCCAGGCCTGGAGACTTCATCGCTGCGGACCCTGGCCCCACATCACTACTATCACCCACCACTGCTACAGGGAGGGTGCGGGGAGGGGAGGAGGCACAGCTGGGCCAGAGGCAGTGCTGTACTCCATGGAGCTGGCGGGAGCCAGGTACAAGCGGGAGTCCCTGGAGCCCTCCGCCCTGGGGGCCGCTGCCATGGGGCCCGGCAGAGCTGCCCACTAGCCAGGGAGTGTGGTGAGACAAAGAGAGGCCCAGGGCGCAGAGCTGGGTCTATGCTTTGAGAGCCCAGGGCAGGAAGTGGGAGTGGTGCCGGCTCTGGGGACCTGGCCAGTGGCAAGGCCACCGTGCTCACCCGAAAAAGGGCATTGGGTTCCTGTGCCTTGGGAGGAGACTCTGCGCAGGGCGCCTGGGACCGCGTTCCCGGGGTCCGAACTGCATCAGGCTGACATTCCTGACAGCCGGGCCACTACTGGCAGGGCCACGAGCTGGGCAAAGAGGAGCCCTGAGCAGTCCCTGCGCACGGAGGCCACGGAGGGAGCTTGCTCCTGTCCCAGAGACCCTACCCCAGGCTGCGAGGAAGCATGGCTGGGCCTCCCAGGGTCTCTGCACTTTGCCCTCTTGGAAGGCTGGGAAGGTTCCCTCTTTCCCCACAGGCTCAGGGATGTCTGCTCCCACTATCTGGCCTCTCCCTGCTCCGGATGCCCACTCTGATCTCCAAACGGGGTTAGGACTGAGCTAGGGGCTGACGCAGCCCGGCGGGGTTTGTGCAAACTCTGGGCAGTGCTGACACACTAGCCCTCTGCCACCTCAGCCCCCCCACCTCTGAATTCTGGACTCCAATAAGGATGGCGGGGAAGCCAATGGGCATAATGGCTGGCAGGTGCCCGTTGGTGCAAGCAGCCTGGGCGCCATGGAAGATGGAAGATGTAGGAGACAGACAGGCTCTTGGGTGGAAGGGGGCAGTCCTCATCTTTAGACCAGGGAGGGCCTAAAGGCAGGGGTCCGTGCTGACAGTCCCACAGACCCAGTGGAAACGCGGTGCCTTTTCCACCCTCCACGGCCACCCATGGACCAATTGGCAAGCACTTCCTCACTTATGAGACCTATAAAAGTCTCAGGCTCAGCCAGAGCAGAACAGACAACCAATGACCAGCTATAGATAGGAGCTTCCCTCTCCACTGATAGCTGAAGATTTCGAGAGGACAAACTGCAGAGAGGAGCCACCCTCTCTGCTGATAGCTGAACACTTGTCAGGACGACTTGTCTAGCAGAGAGGAGTTACCCTCTGTGGCCGGTGGTGCCTTTGCTTGAGTTTTGCTCCGAACCACTGGGTTCATTCTGCCCACTGGGCCCGACAGGTCGTGCTCAACTCACCTTCCCTACCTGGATCCCACGCCTCCAAGGGAGATTGAAAGTCAGGTTTTGAGTGGCAAGGGGTTGGTGAGCCTCATTCTTCCTGGTCGCAGGACAAGAACTTGGCCCCTGCCGCCAGACTAAGACAGCTGAAACACAAACAGGGCTGAAACATGCCCCTTGCTCACCACACTGCAAGTGAAGAGAAGGAGAAAAGAGCTGTGGTCCTTCGTGAAGCCTAAACCTGGGAGCTCCCCAGCCAGGGTTGTGACCCCCTCTTTGGGGCCTTGCAGTTCCTGGTATCTCCAAGTTACCAGGTGTCACTGCATTCCCGGCTTCCAGTCGAGGAAGTTGTTTGTGGTGGCTTGGTCCAGCTGCAGCCTTCCAGACAGCCAGCGCCCATGCTGGCACCTGGAGTTGCCTGCCACATATCAGCAGCCGGCTTGTCTCACTGCACAGTGGCCTGACCCCATGCTGGCTCACAACACCTTGCCGCTCAAAGCCTGACGTGCAATCTCCCTTGGAGGCGTGGGATCCAGGCAGATAATGTAAGTTGAACACAGCCTGCCAGGCCCAGCGGGCAGAATGAACCCAGTGGTTCAGAGCAAAACTCGAGCAAAGACACCACCCGCCACAGGTTTGAGGTCAGAAAGGTGACACCCCGAAGATCTCCTAACACTGGCACAAGTTAAATGTCAAGGAAATTTCAAAAGCAGTTGCACTTGATGAAGGTATTTCTGTTTCTTTGGAATACATTTCTAATATTAAATCATTAATTGTATATCATACGGCAGTTGCATTTTAACACACTTTGCATTGTCAAAGGTGGTATGACCATAAAAATAAAGGAAAGTATGATCAAGGTCTTTTTTTTTTTGTAATAAGCATGTTACTTCATTTCCAAAAAATAAAACCGGCTGTTGGCTGTACTTACTTATCTGCCACAGAATGCCATGGTTTATAAATTTTATAGTAATGAAGTCTGGCAAAAGAAACACGAAAACAGGAAATGAAAATAAAAAATTTAAACTGAGTAGAGATAATAAAATAAAAATAATTTGAAAGTGAAGTAGAAATTAAAAGAACACCAACATAACAGAAGTCTGGTAATATTATTACATTGAATGTTAACATGACATATATATTAATATTTTATATTTATAAATTCAGAGTAAAAATTAAACAGAGAGAAGTAACTACCCTGTCTTGTCTTCCCAATATTATTTTTTGGAACTTTATGAACATTATCATATATGTTAAATTATGAAATAAATGCTTAAATAATGCAAAATTATTTTTCTTTTGCATTTCAATATGATTAGAAATAAAAGTATTCATGTATTGACTTATTGAGTAAATTTATAACATATTATTTTGATGTTATTTGATCGTACATCTGAATTCCTAATTCCAGGGCAGCCCATCTGGTTGGAATTAGTTTACATGGAAGGGGTAAGGAATAGAGAGGTCTTTCATATGTAACCTGCGTTGTTTTTGTTTTTCTGAAAATAACTTAGTCTTTTGCACATAAATAGATGGCTAGATTACAGCAGCTGCTGGAAAAAGAATTTGTGGCGGGAGTCTTCCAGTGTCTGCTGAGTTCAGCTATTCTGGGTAATTGGAGGAAGTCGTGGCTTTCTTATCCTGACCCTTTAAAATCAGTGAACCAGCATAAATGCCAATACACTGCTTCCAGTGGTTAAGGAAATGATATGGCTGAGATTTCCTTTATGCATGCAGAGAGCAGATAGGAATGCAGGAGGCTAGGGTCTCTGAGCTCACTGACTTCTGGTTTATTACCTCTTATAGGGCTGAAAGGAAAGCATTCAGACTGTTGTCCTGAGAAATCTGGCACAGTTCAGACTGGCATCAACCCATTTAGGGAAATCCTAATGATTTCCAGAGGGGAAAAAATGTAGAGAAAATTAAGAAGTAGGTGAGCCGTCTTTGGTGACTTTCGTGTTTTTGTTTAAAATGCCCTCACTTGCTATTTTGTAGACTTTTCCTGACGAGTCCAGAACTCTTGTTTCATCCTTCTCTATATTACATTATATTATATTATATTATATTATATTATATTATATTATATTTTATTGAGACAGAGTCTTGCTCTGTCGCCAGGCTGGAGTGCAGTGGCACAATCTTGGCTCACTGAAACCTCCACTTCCCAGGTTCAACTGATTTTCCTGCCTCAGTCCCCCAAGTAGCTTGGACTACAGGCGTGTGCCACCATGCCTGGCTAATTTTTGTATTTTTAGCAGAGACGGGATTTTACCATGTTGGCCAGGATGGTCTTGATCTCTTGATCTCATGATCCGCCTACCTTAGCCTCCCAGAGTGCTGGGATTACAGGCATGAGCCACCTTGCACGGTCCCTTCTCTCTTTTCTTTCCTTCCCCTAAACATCCAACACATGTGACTGGTTCTACAGTAGAAAAAAGCAAAGCAGCTGCATGAATATGAGGAGGAAGAGGATGATGCTACCCAGAGCTTCAGCCTTTCCAAAAAATGGTGATAAAATTTATCTGAAAAGATTGCTGGAAATGTGCTGGTTTTACTTCTGGGTAATTAGTAGGTAAGGAGTTACAGGCCAAGAGAGCACCCTGTTCAAAGGTACAGAAACATATAGGTTGTTGTGGTTGGATCATATTACAGAGAATGTGTATAAAAGTGCTAAGAAATGAGACTGTCCAACCTCCTGCCTCTACTATAGAGGATAGGGTAGGCCTAACAGTAAAGTGTTTAGACAGAGAGATCCTGAGGATACGTGATGACCTGCTTGTAGGAGACAGTGCAACAGATGAAAAACAACAGTAATAAAATATCATGTTAGATCTAAATGTGCACCGGGCTAGGAGTGAGGAATAATAACCAGAAGTCCTAGGCCTAGGAAAACACGTAGGGGCAGACTCAGAGAAGAGGAGCAAGAATAAAGGGAGGGCATCCAGGATTTCCACAGCTCACTCTATCCACCTGCCATCCTCTTTCCCACTTCAGAATGGTGCACTGCTGTTGCTGCAGGCTGGAATATTCTTTCACCACCCTTCTCTACTAACTCCTATTCATGACCTTGTTTACTGCCAATGAGACATATTCTTTAAAATCCTTTCCAAAATGAGGTTTCATTATTGGGATGCTTAAAGCCTGAACCATGAAAGTGAGATACAGTATCGAAAGGTTTTTAGGTTAGTTTAGTAGGTAGAATGGACAGAATTAGTGGCCAATTTGATGTGAAAAATGCAAGGCAGAGAAGGCTACATAATTTTGGGGTCTATTATAAAATGAAAACACAGGACACATTGTTCATAAATTATTAAGTATTTAATGAAGTATGTGGTCCTTCAGCGAATGGAGTCTTGTGTGAGTGCGTAAGTTACACGCCCATGAAGCTGGCCCTGATGAAGGGAGAGAGAGGAGATGAAGGTTATTTTCAACCTGAGTGGTTAGATGGTGGCAGATGCCCTCAGTGAACAAAAAAGTGATCTGGAAAGAGGAGCAGAGTTAGGTAAACTTTGAAATGTTGATATTCTGGTATATGTGGGATATTGATCAGAAGAGTTCAGTGGGTAGTTGAATAGTTGCCTGTGAAGAATCTGTATGTGCCTGATCTCTAGTAGTTTTTATATTTTGGGATGGAACAAAATTTTAAGCCAAAAGAATAATTGAGTCTGCTTAAAAGTAATAGAGAGAAGGCTTTTGTCTCTACCAGTTTATAGGGTATGTTGTCCTGAACACTGAGAAGAGAAAAATCTGGCTGTCTATTTTAGTACACTGAAAACAGTAATGGATTACTCGAGCTGTAACCTGGAGGAGACTCGAGAGAGATAATAAATCTTCCAGAGGTGTCTTATTTATTGACCTTCCCACCTTAGGGAATGATATTCATTTTTACTTTATACTCCTTATCGTTGACTCCCTTTTAGTAAGCCATTTATTTAAAAAATTGTAATGGTGTTTATTTCTGAAATTACATGGAAGCTGATTATGAGTCCTACAGTATAAAACCATCCTACACAGCGCAGGTTCCCGTCCTGATTTCTGACATGGGCCTTTGTGAGGAAAAGGTGACTGGTGGTTAGCTATTGTGTGAAATCTATTGAAAGATGACACAGATGATGGTGCTGCCGAGTGCTCTCCCATGACTCACAGATGTAGTTGCCTAGTAACTAATCCAAAATAACATTGCTGAGGCACATCAAACCCGAGAGGCAGGGGATGCTGTGAATCAGGACGAAGGTGCTCCAGTCAGCAGCTAACTTTTCTTCTCATTCATGGTTTCAAATTGGAAATTTTGTGGCCTTTGGTCAGTGATCCATAGAGTGAATATGAACTTCTGGGTATATAACATCAAATTGAGTGCCTTTCTCTTTTTTCATCACTGACTGTGGTGCAGCTTTCTTTGAAAGTTTGATCTAATTGTGAAAGATGTGGAGGTCAAGCTCAAACTAAATAGAGTAATAAAACAGCTCAATCCTCACAGCAGAACATGAGGTTATAACGTTTTCCCCAGGGTTTAAAATCTGTTTGGGTTGCTTTTAAATTTTTTAAAGTACAAAAGTCAAACACGCTCATTACTCAAACATTACCTTTAGTTTAAAAGTTTTGTTGCTATATATCCTTTCAGAAACACATATTTTATGGGTGTATGGATGTGAATAAGTATGTTTATACATACATTCACAGTGTCGAATTCCCTAGAGACGTAAAATAAGATGAATATATAGAAAAGCTCATTGGTTTCACAAGTTAGGTTTTCACTGGTGGCTTTTGCGTGAATGGCTTTACTAAGTACGTGGAATGAGATCCTGATTGTAATAATGTAATGAGTGAATAGGAAGAGAACAAGCGAGTCTATCAATTGTGGACTACTCTTTTGAAGATCTTGGTTAAGAAGGGCACGTAGAGACACAAGAATAAGGAAGGCCTCTTTATCTGGGAAGGATTTTACAGTATTTATACTCTATGAGGAAGAAGTCAACAGAAAATTAAAGGGGTAATGGAAATATAGGCTAACGAGGGATGAACAAATGCAAGTTAAATATTGTGGTAAAAATGTATGTTTGACTGTGAGTGTTAGAATAGGTTGAAAATTTTTGAAGGTATTTTTTTGCCGTTATTTTAAAAAATTAGGGAATATCATGTCAGCTCTGATGACAGAGCTTTAGAAAATCTACACAAATTCTGCTTTCTGAAATTTCTTTGCTGCAGTTTTATAGCACTCATTTTCATTAGTAACTGTCATTAGTAATTCATTTTCATTAGTAAATCATTTCATTGGTAACTGTCTTCATATAGAGACTCTAAGCAGAGTCTTTACCTCCTATGTCACTTATAGTACTGGGGACTAACTATGTATTTCCTCTTTGTAAAACAGCATGGTGTGTGTGTGAGTGGGCTTCCCTCGTTCACGCTGTCTTTTCCACAATCATCTAGGGACAATTCTCTGCACTCTTTGTAAGTCTGCCTGGCTTAAGTTATATGAGTGGTAAATAAATCTACCTAAATTGTATTTGCGTTTACTTCAATGGGTATAATAATAATAATAATAATAATATTAATTATTATAATAGTTAATAGCTATCAATGTCATATTTATTTATAAATTTTCAGCCAATACTTCAGCACAGAAAATAAAAATTACCTTTAAAATATAGATCAATTTCTGAAATTTATTAATTTTAATAATAATTGTTATTATTTAATAATGAGAATATTATTAAATATTAGAGTTTTGCTCTGTTGCCCAGGCTGGAGTGTGGTGGCACAGTTACAGCTTACTGCAGCCTCGATGTTCTGGGTTCAAGTGATTCTCCCATTTCAACTTCCCGAGTAGTGAGGACCACAGGTGCATGCCATGACACCTGTCTGATTTTTGTTTCTTTTTTCTAGAGAAGAGGCCTCTCTGCATTGCCCAGGATAATTTCTGTAACTTACATGTAACATTAACTAAGTCAGAAAATATCTCGTGGAGCGCAATAATGGGCTTATGTGATAGGAATGAGATTAACCAAAGAATGAAGATGTTCCAATTTCTCAAGTACCTTTTGAAAGTCCAAGTTCTTTTTATTCTACATGTACAGAAATCCTACTAAAAGAGGAATTTAGGAAATAATTTACCTATTTAACAAGCTACATCCAGAGGTCAACACAGCTGAACATGAATATATTGTTTCTTCAATTTACACTTTTATTTTCTTGATGTTTATTTTGGAAATCGTTGTCAAGCTCTATAAAGCTTTAGGATAATCATCTTTATCATGTATCTTTATTTTTTAAATTTAGAATTTGGCTGTCATTAATGTCCTGTTAGTAATAAGTTTAAATAACAACAACTGCTGAAATAAAGACATTCTGGTAGAAAGTTGTAATCACTGGGACACTCCACCCAGGTGCCCCTTTGGGACCTAGGCACTCATTTTTAGCTGTTGGGAGTATCGGCAACTGATGACTTAAAGTTGAATTATTTTCCATGAATTTCCTTCATTGGAAGAAAACTGCTTTATCCAGGCCATAACTGTCCCCAGGGCAGCCAATATTCCAATGACTGGTCCATGTAGGAGGATCTAAACTTGACCTCTCACCTTTATTATGGAAATCTTTGAAGGACAAAACTCTCTGTAGGATTGGCCAAGGCTCTATTGCAATAGCATTATAATTCAACCTCTTCTCCTGCTAAGTTCATCCTTCATACATGTTGTTTCTCCATCCCTAGTACCTCCTGTATGAAAATCTGACAGTCTCAAAATCGCTTTCATACGACCTATGAAAGAGGGCTAAGATTCACATATATAGAATCAACTTTTCTTTACCATATATGTTTGCTATAAAGATAACCCAATTTACAATGATATTTTCCCTCAAGCAATGGAGCCTGTGGGGATAGCCAGAGCCCAGAAGATAATTCATGCCATATAAGACAATCTGTAATTTAGGGAGAGAGTTCTCTAATACTTCTACATTATTTTAAAGAAAGTAACAGAATATGATTTTAGAAAAATTATTCTTGAAACCAAGGGAAGGAGAGATTGCAGAGATACAGAGATACCTGTACAGGGGCTGTTGTTTTAGTCCAGGTGAGAAGTGGTAAGGGCTGAAAGACAGATAATGCAGTGGGGGCTGAAAGGAGAAATATGAAGAGCCATGTAGGAACTAGACGCACAGGACTTAGCTGGTGACTGAATGTTACATGTGAGGAAGAAAGAAAAGTCAAAGGGTAATTAGAAATTTCTAGATCCTTTTGTTGTCTGAGTCAATGGTTATATCCTTCACTGGGCTGTGATAACTGAAGAAGAAATAGACTATAGGAGAAAGATAAATCAGTTTATCTTGCTGAATTTCAACAAAAAAACTTAGGGAGAATGGAGTGATGTTGAAAAAGAGAGGAGAGTTTAATTTGACTGGTATACTAGAAACGTGAAGGCTTCTTGATTGTTTTATTTTCATAAAAAATAAATAGCATTATTCAGACTTTCTATAATAAAATACCCATTCCATCATTTTGTCCCATTATCCTCAACCTCTATGGTCTCTTCACTTGCTCTCTTCAAATCAGACAACTCAGATAGAAACTTTATTTCAACATGTGTATCAATTTTTTTCTTGCATTTCTGGTCTAAGATGGGTCCCCAGAAAAGTAGTAGGAAGACCTGATTATCTGGTTGTTGATATTTACATTCAATAGTAACTAATTTTATTTCCAAATAGGAACTGAGGCAACAGGAAAATCAGGGAATACAGAAAAAGGCTTGTTGAGAGATTGACCACATTGCCTCAGTGAAAACACCATTTAGGTGTGGCCTGAATTTTCTTTGATTTACCAAGAAAAGCGCTGAACAAGATTCAGTCTTTCTCTCTCTCTTTCTCTTTTTCTTTCTGCATATATGTGTGCGTTTACACACATATAACTTCACATCTATATAACTTTACTTGTATTAATTTGACAAATATGAGCAATGTGTATTTCTTCATCATTTTTCAACTTGGCATAAATTTAAAATGGATTGTGATAAAAACAATTTGGAGAAAATACCACACTTTAAGGATATATACAAGGAAAAAGGCTGTAGAAGGTAGATTACTACAGGGAAGACACTTGTGTATCTGCCCCAATAGTGCTCTGCTCAACTTCTTAAGTGTGGAGACACTTTCTTCCTCAATTTATAAAAGCAAGTCATACATGCTATCATAGCTAATTAAGTCAATTACTTTGATCTTTCTAAAATAATTTACAGCATGTGGATGTATTCCATCATACCTTTGGGGTAGGAAACTATGAAACCATGAACTTCTTCTCTTACCACTTTTCACTAAAAGAACCATATCAATAAACAAATTAGCTTGTTCTGAATGAAATGACTGGCACTATTAACACTATTAATTTATGCGAAAACAACAACTTAACCAAAACAATTACTTTTGTCATAGAAACAGTTATTGTAAAAGGGTCTAGACTAGTTTATCCAGAGTTTATATGTTTTTATCACCTCTGCTTCAATGTTCTGTCATTTCTGATATTTTGACTTTTTTTTCTTTCAGTAAGGGACTCTGCGAATGCTGGAAAAATAGTGAAGATCATGGAACAACAAGAGAATTATCTTTTTTCTTATGTGAAGTATATATGGTGAGTGTAATTATAAATGTGTGGCTCAAATGATCTTGCTTTTGGATGGATGCCACCTGCTCACCTGTGAGTTTTGGTTTCATGTCATGATGCCCACCTGCTGATGAATTCTAGGGTTGTATAACATGACACACTTCTACATGCACCTACGCCTCAACTGCCCTTCTTTCCCAGGAATATGTATTTATTCAAAATGAGGAGTAACTGGGAATAGCATCAAAAGAAGAGAATTCTGTTACTTGTAATTATTTATCATCTTAGCCTCTCTAGAGTTCATTTTTTAAGAGAAGCATTAAAAATCCCTGGATCATGTGTCAAAAAAGAATAAATATTTCTGCCTATGGAGCACAGAAGTATTGCTTCAGCTTCAGATGAAAAAAAAAAAAAAAACGAAATAATTCCATTCAAACTCTTTCAAAAGCTTTATAGATGACTTCTTTCAATTGTGACCTACTCCCAGGGCAAAACCCATATCCATTTTATTAAAAGTCATGAGGTTTATTTATTTATTTCTTTGGTGTAAAGCAAAACAAATGTCAAAGTACAATTAGAAGTGACTTTTCAAGAGTGGGTGCTGCGTACCATTCAAAGAAACTTCTATTAGATGGAGAATCATTTCATCTGAGTCTCAGACCCTAGCCCTGGACATCTAACCAAAGGCAATTAAGTTGTTTGTTGGATATATAAGGCTTAGAAGGGGATAGGTACTGGGCTGCAAATCCTAGAAAGTAAAGCTTTCTAATACACTTGGAATTTCACATCAAGTTCTAAAGTAGAGAACTGGTTCTTGAATTCAACCCATGGAAAATATCAAAGACTTCGCTTCCTCATATATAGTAGTAGGTGGTAAGGAGATGGATCTAGGTTGAAATGCCAGATCCCTCACTTAGTAGTTAGGTAAGTTTGCACATAAAAAATCTCCTCATGTCTTACTATTTTATTTGATGATGAGAATGATTCTATATACCTCGCATGGTAGATAGTAAAGCAAAATAACATAGAGAAAGCACCTGGTACGTGGTAAGTTGTACATAAATATTCATTAACCTTTGTATTTTAAAATCACAACTATTATTTGGAGAAATGTATTAATAAGTATGTAATTTTGTTGTTTTCTTCTTTTATTTACTCTGTTTTTGAGCTAATACAAAAGATTGTATCCTTAAATCTGACTAACATGAATCAAAATTCTTCCCTGTTATTAAACCTAACGGCAATTGGTTTGTTCAAGGAAAATAGGCAGTTGTCTGGGATATTGAAGGCAGTTCCCTATGTTCTTTTTCCTGCAGTGGACTTGCTCTTCCTGGCCAAGAGCTGACGTGTCTTCAAATGAGAGATTATTCCCTCACACAGCAGGAGAATTTTAGTTATCTCCATTTTATGCCACAACTTATGTAACATTGTCCATGGTGCAAAGCTTTATTTATGAAGCTAAGCTTCATAAATCTATAGATTCTAGTTTTATTGACTATAAGGAATCCTAAGCCTAGAATTGTCCTGTAGAGAACATTCCATAGATAAAGATCTTTCTGTTAGTCAATATTATTATTCTATTTACCTAGAACTCTGAAAAATTGTTGACAAGAACCATCCAGATAGATATGATGTGTTTTGAAGATTAAATAAAACAAAGATTTTGGAATATAAATACTTCTGGGTCATTTTGTATTTACAAAAATTTTGGTAAGTTATATATAAAAACTATTTTTTGAACAATAGAGATATCAAAGTATAATACACTGTGCACATATCAGCTCAGTTATCAGCTCACTTTGATTTCCAGAGTTTTGTGCTAAATAAAAATGTACTTATTCTACAACAAAAAGCATCATATATTTTTATGCATATAAACCATAATTGTTTCAATATATTTAAAGATTACAGGAATATATCAAACAAAGTACAAATTATTTCTTAATTTCATCCCCGGAGATAGACATAATTAAAATTTACAGTGCATTTTTCTAGATGACTTTTGTTTTTTTAAATAAAAAAAAAAATACTTTTATTTTTGTTACTTAGGCGAACTTGTGGCATGGGTTTTTTTTTTTTTTTTTTTTTTGGACAGATTACTTTGTCACGCAGGTAATAAGTCCTGTCCCCATTAGTAATTTTTCTTGATTCTCTCCCTCCTCTCATCCTCCACCCTCTAATAGGCCCTAGTGTGTGATGTTCGCCTCTACATATCTATGTGTTCTTATCATTTGGATCCTACTTATAAGCAAGAACATGTGGTATTTGGTTTTCTGTTCCTATGTTAGTTTGTTGAGGATAATGGCTTCTAGCTCCATCCATGTCCCTGCAAAGGACATAGTCTCATTCCTTTTTATAGTTAAATAGCGTTCCATGGTATGTTGCACATTTTCTTTACCCACTCTACCACTGATGGGCATTTGAGTTGATTCCATGTCTTTGCTATTGTGAATAGTGCTGCAGTGAACATGAGCATGCATGTATCTTTATAACAGAACAATTTATGCTCCTTTGGCTTTATGCATAGTAATGGGATTGCTGGATCAAATGGTGATTCTGTGTTTACATCTTTGAGGAATTGCCACACTGCCTTCCATAATGGTTGAACTAATTTACACTCCCACCAACAGTGTATAAGTGTTCCTTTTTCTCCACAACCTCACCAGCATCTGTTATTTTTGGCCTTTTTAATAATAACCATTCTGACTGCTGTGAGATATCTCATTGTGGTTTTGATTTGCATTTCTCTAATAATCAGTGATGTTGAGCTTTTTTTCATATGATTGTTGGCTGCATGTTTTGAAAAGTATCTAGACTATTTTCTACATATAGGTGCAGATATGTACAATCTCTCACTTCTTCTCTGTATACCTATATATTTATATAAATATCATATTATCATTGCAAATGTGCAACTTGCTTTTTTCCTCCTAAACAATACTTCATAATCATCTTTCTATATCAATATACATAATTTTAAAGGTCACCTATTTTAAGTTTATTTTTAATAGTAGACTTAAGAAGACAAAATGTCTTGACTAAATTTTTAGAGTTTAATATTTCTACCAATTTTCAATATATTAATAATTTATATTTAAAATTGCATTTTTACTATAGCAATGGTATGAGACATTTTCTACCATAACTTATCAATGGCAAGATTGTTGTGATGTTATACCCACTGTACATTTCATATACATGATAATAGTAGCTAATAGTTATCAAGAACAGCCTATGTTGTTTGCCAGACGATAATACAATCTTCATGCATATTGCCACATTTAATATCCACAAGATGATAACAAAATAAGTACTGTTAATTATTTCAATATACAAGAAAAGTTTAACATCTTATGCAAGGTCAAGCAAATTGTTAAAGATCTAAATGAATCCAAAGCCAAAATGTCAAGATTATGATAAATATCGTAAAAATCTGGGCACTTCCCGACTTTATTGTGACAGAAAGTTAAGTTTGAATTCCTCTCTTTACCAAAGTTTTCAAGCATATGGTAATGAGTACTTATAGCCCTGGTTCCTCTTGGGAGAGGGAGACTTTAGTCTCTCCCTTTGAATCATCTTTCTTGGGATAGAGCAGGAAAGAGGGAGAGGGGAGCTCTTGCTAGGAAGCAAGGCCCATTTCCATTCAATTTTAAGGAGTGCTGTAGCTGCTTATGTCTCAACCAAACAAATTGCAAACATTTTTTATTATTTTTACCTCTGTGTATAAATCTGCAAGGTCATTGTAACTTTGGGAAACATTTCACTGAACTTTGAGGACCCTTTGACTTAGCAGCCAGAGCCACACTGCTTCATAGCGAGGACTCCAGGGCTTGTACCTATTGGCTGACGTAGACTTCACTTGCACAGTGGTTATTTTTTGTTTTTTTTAAACACAATCTACTTTACCCTGGGGCCTTTTTTTCCCTATTGTTGTGAGAATATCTCTTAGATTATTGCCTGGTCTTAGTGTAAGGGCGAGGGAAGTTTTCCAGGGCAGTGGGACTGACAGCAAACATTTCTCTTGATTTCTTTGAGTTGGCTTCCTCATTCTCTAGTGACTTATTTTCATCCCTAGTTAAGCCAATCTGGGGCAATAAGAGTTCAAATGCTATTCAATGCCTAATCTTTGATTTACTGTGAGGGTTTTTCTCTTGTAAATCTGAGAGCCAAAACTTCCTTAGAATAGTGAATATCTATTGCAAAAGGCTCCACAAACTTTTACCGTCTTCTTCAAATGGATTGAAGTTAGCATGATAGATTGCATGAGTGACTGAACCCTAAAGTGGCCTAGCTGTTACCTTCTTTATTCAAAGACATTTTATTCTTCTCTCTCATCTCCCTGGAAAATCAATCAAAGTTCTCATAGTTCACCTGTTCAACCAATAATAGTCACAGATTTGCCTCCTTGCATACTAAGTGTAGGTGTGATTTTCTGTAACTGCAACTAACCAGAGTTAAGAACTTATGCCATGCAGTTACAAATCTTAAGGCCCCCTACCCTGTTGATGAGTACTGCCACCTGCGGGATAGTTAACCCATTTAGGACTCCAATTTGGCAGCTATCTCTCATTGAACCCATTTACTTGTACTTGACCTACAACTGTCTCTCCAATTCTTCCTCTTTAACAAGGAATAATTGGAAGATTATATTTGGCCTGGTGGGTCATACGGTTTGATCGACATATTCATTACCAGTTCTCGTGGGCTTACCTCAAATCCATTTATTGTCTTGAAGGACCCTTACTTTTTCTCTTCCAGATAGCCAAGTATTTGTCAGCTTCACATCCTTTTTAATACAACTGCTAAGAAATGTAAAGGATCTGAGATTTTCTTCTACTTCCAAGATAAATTAGCCTATTCGTGGATGCTGACAGAAAACATGAGACGCCTGTGTCAGACACAAAAATCTTTATTTCTCTCAACAATAACAATAGTCAACATATCAGCATTTTCTTGTTGCAGTCCCCTGGTGATATGAAGAGGAATAGATGATATCTGCTTACACAGTGGTTTGAGGCATAAGAGCTTAGGGAATCCAAATCATTTTTGAGCTTTGAGAACCAAAATCATTTATGGCAGCAAACCTGCCTGCCTTTTGCTCCATAGAAGACATTAACATTATTATCCTGGATAGTGAGTGTCTCTGACTCTTGCTCCAGAGGAAACACTATGTCTATTTTCTGAGGGTGTTAGTCAACAACGTGTTATACAAACGTTTGTCGAAAAGTAAAAATGTAGTCCAGGAAAAAAAAAGACAGTAAGTACCTCTACTCGCAAAACATTTCTCTACAGAAATGCAAGAGAAAGATGAAAAATGGTCTCTTAACAGGGTCAGGTTAGCTGAACAGTTTGCTCAGGTAGAAATTTTGGATTATTTTATCTACTTGCAGTGCTTTTTGAATTTAAAGTTTCATACAAATCAAATGAAGATCTTGTTTGAACGCCGATTCTGACAATATATTGAGTTTGAGGCCAAGGATTCTGCCTTTTCAAGAAGCTCTCAGGTGATCCTACTGGTTTATGGATAAAATTTTAAATTGAAAGATTATAATATGCACCAAAGTTCTGACATTTCAATCTCATAAACTATAGACTACCACTGAGCCAAGGCTTCAATTAGCTAACTTTGTAGACTTTTAACACATTAAATCCTGACCTCCAGGTAATCCCACTCTTATCAAGCTTTTTATTTTTTCTTGCTTTGGGCAGCTACCTCTTTTAGCATCCAATCCTACCCACATACATTGCATACTCCTGCCTATACAGATTCATGAAGTCTCACATCTTTTTCTTAACATAGGTTATCTCTTTCAGGGTCAAGCTTTGTATTTTTGTGGCTGGGCTATTTAGGAATCTGATTTCCATCATGGCTCTGGAGGCCTTGGGTTAATTATCTTAAATGCAAACATTGAGTGATTTTTATTTCAGAAAATGCTGACTTCATCACAAGGTGAGGGTAGTATATATATGTTCATTCACAAGGGAGCTTCAAGATGATTTAAAGATGATTTAAATTTAAAGTTGATTAAATTTCAAGATGATTTAAAATTTCCAACTTTAAATCTTATCTATGTCTGCCCACATGTTTGTATTCATGTCTTAGCATCTCATTTATTTCCTGCCAGTGCCCTTAGCTGGTTGAATTGAACATTTAATTGACATTGCAACTCTAACCATTATAAACAGGCATTGGACTTGGTTCTCAGCCATGTCAGCTTCCCAACTATAGGAAATAAAGGGCTCTTCAAGGCTCCTGAAGAAGCTTTCCAATTGTCTACTTTCATTCTCGTTTGGACAGTCAGACCTCTCGAGCTCTCTGTTACCTCATACATTTTCCAGGAGTTCAAAAGTTAGATCGTGACATCATCATTGGTATCTTTGTAATCAATATTTTGGTTATTGTTGTTGCAATAGCAACTCAGTGCCACAGATATTTGGTTTCATTACTTCTTGCATTCACTCTGCACTTCATTCCAAAAGTTATGGATTGAATGTGCTCCCCCACCACCCCTGTTTCATATATTGAAGTCCTAACTGTACTGGCAGATAGGGCCTGTGACTGTGCTTAGAGATAGATCCTGTGAGGCAGTGATTAAGGTTAAATGAGTCTACAAAGGCCCTAATCCATAGGTCTAATGTCCTTATAAGGAAAGGAAGAGAAACCAGAGTTCTCTCTTTTTCTGTGCATACCACCAAGGGAAGGTCATGAGAGCATGCAGTGAGAAGGTGGCTATCTGCAAACCAGGAAGAGAGCTTCACAAGAAACTGACCATGCTGGCATCTTGGTCTTCGACTTTCAAGTCTCAAGAACTGTAAGAAAATTAATTTCTGCTTTTTAAGCCACCCAGCTTGTGGTATTTTATCATGGAAGCCTAAGCAGACCAAGACATAAAGCCACAACTAGTGGTAATTTGAATTATTATCGTACCACCACCTGCCATGGATTATTCGTTACTTATTTCCTTCTCCCAGAAAGAATATCCCTTCACTCCTTGCACGTACAAGCAACTCAATCCCAGAATTGCATTTTGACACTCTTTCCTGAGGCCGGTGATGGTTCTAATTATTCTATCAGTTAGCACTGTAAAAGATAATCAGATGTTAAACTCAAATTAGGTAATTTGGGAAGAGTTTGATAAAAAGTCAATTTAGTGTCATCTTCACAGGGCATTTGAGAATTCACAAGAGATGGTTCATGTCTTCACTGGGACTGAAGAAATTAGAAAACAGAATGGTTATTGGAATCTGAAAACTGGGAGTTCCAAGTGGATAGAGCTGTGTAACAGGACCTGAGACCTTAGGCAAGTGACTCAGCCAGGCCATGCCAACTCTGTTGGGAGACTCAAGGTATTTCACATTTTTCCTTTCCTCAAATCTCATTATCGCTTGTTTGTAAATCTTTTTTATCTACTCAAAACAACTGGCTGCACAATGATTATATTGGAACCCTTCCTTTATTCCAGCGATGGACACATTTTTCAAATATGAAATTGCCTTTTTTGCTTATAGTTTTTGTTCCAATATAACCATTTATGAGCTTTCATATACCTTAACTTTCAGTTTGGATCTCAACTATGATAAATTACCTGATAGAACTTTAGTATGATCCCTGTGTTGTGGATATATGTTTTCTGGTGGAAGGACAAGAGTGGAAGCAAAAGGACAAAGAAGATCAACTGGGTAGAATAACTTTTTTTGATTCCCCCAGGCTGCCTTCCACCTTTCTCCCTCCTACTTTTTACTCTGATAGGCAGAATTATATGGAAAGAAGGGAGAGAGTATTATTGGGGTCTTTACACCCCTGACTTCCTTTCTGCTGGGTTGCTATAGCCTGACTTCCATTCTGGACAGAAGATGAGAGCTTTCCGTGAACCAATCCTTTTCACACAGAGCTCTCTGCTTCTGGGATTAGCTAACTGCCCCTTCATATCCAGGGTAGATAATCATACCCCAATTTTTATTAGTCCTGCATTACTCTTTCTTTTATGTTTTTCTATACCCTCGCCACACTTAGGTAAATAGTTCCTTTATCAAATTATCTCTGATTGTCCAATTTGAGTGTGCCATCTGTTTCCTGTTAGGGCTCTGAGGATACATCCTCTGTGCTGTATTGGCTTCCTGGTTCATTTGGTTCTCTCAGCAGCCCTGAGAAATATGTTATTATAACACTTTAAAGGTAAGGATACAAAGGTTTTAAAAGCTTGGCATGTTTTGTAGCAGCTTCTTCTGAATTATTATTTTAACAAGTTGAAATCACATAGCACAGATTACAATTTTAAATCTTATTTTTTCTTTGCTTATGTCCTGAAATTTTCTTTATAAATATAACTTCAAGGGCTACATAAAAATTCATTCTGGGGGAGAGACATACTTTACCAAACTGATTCTCTTATGCTAAAGATTTAGGTCATTTTATCTTTTTCACTATTCTGGTGATGAACATTTTTTGGAGGGTAGCATTATCTAAACTTATTTCCTTATTCATATATACATACATATATATATATTCAATTATGAATACTCAAAATCACAGTGTCTATAAATTCTATCGCAAAGGGAGTTTCTGACTTTTTTTTTGGCTCAAATGTTTCTTTTTAAACTCTGCTGAAAATATAGGAACAATATTACTGATTCCACACAATGAGTTTGTTTCTAGAATAAATTTCCTGGAGCTGACTCTTACTAGTTTATTTTGAGCAGATTAGCAACAGTGCTAATAATAATGTCTAATATTTAAACAGTGCTACAGAGCTTACAAAGCAAATCTTATATGGCCAACTAAACTGGCCTGTGTGCTATGCTAGACATAAGCATGCAAACAATAGCAAATACCCATGTGGGCCACATCTAATTCCAGAGTTTCCAATTTACTAATTCATGCTAGTTTCATTTCCCCATTTTACAGATGAGAACATTGTATCTTAAAGAAAATAAAAGGGCACAGCCATAGAATTAAGCTGATAACTTTGGTTTCTCAATTGTTGATGCAAAGATTCTTGCTCCTTTTTCTAAGTCAAGCTAATGGCATATCAATGGCCGTTGATGGAAATGTGCTTTTTCTTAAAGTATCTTAGTGCTTGTCAAGTCTCCAGAAGATCATTAAGAATAATATCTTGTTCATTAAAAATTATTTACAGACCATCCCAAGGGAAACACTTGGAACTAACACTTCCACAGGGAATGTACTCCAAAAATCCTAGCAGTACATTGCTGGCCTCCTAATTAGCAGGTTAGGACAGCTCTGTGCGTCTCTTGGGGGACTCATAAAAGATTACAATTAATTGGGAAAGTCAGTCCATAAAGTACATTCTATAAGGAGAGTTCAAACAGAATAGCTGTCTTTTTTATGCTTCTTTAGTTAATGCTAACTAAGTGCCATCGAAGTTAGAAAACTTTTTTATTGAACTTTAATTCCTTATACAGATTCTTGTTCAGTGTTCTCATTTTCAGGAGAGTGGAAGGGAAATCAAAGTTTCAGTGAATTGACAGATCCTGGATGACGTATGTCAAAAGATTTGGTGAATCCTCCCTTTTCCCTCAGAATCCCCAGTTTCACTTACTGTAAGTGGCAAAACCACAGGTAAAAGAAAGAGTCGTGATATGATGAATAAAGATGGAAAATGACAGTTATGATGAGTAATATTGTGAGCCTTATTTTATGCCCAGTATTCATTTCTTCATATCTCTGCTTCCTCACTTGTTTCTGCTCTTCTCACCTACATATATACTCATGTGTCCTTTTTTCCAGTAAAAAAAGAATCTTAAAATGCATTTCTTACTTAAATTATTATTTTTTTCCCATCTTGATATTGCCAAATTCTTGAAATAATAATATAATCCAATGTTTCTCAGATTTTGAAGTGCATTTGGATCATCAGGAGATCTTGTTAAAATGCAGATCCTGACTACATATGTAAAAGATGGATCTGAATTTTCACATTTTTATCAGGCTCCCGGGTGAATTGATGCTGCTGGTCCATGGTATAGTGCGCATAGAAAAATTTAAGTTATTATTGACAAAACTCTCACAATGTACTATGGGCTGAATGTGTACCTGTAAAACTCAAATTTTGAAGATTTAATACCCTATGTCATAGGATTTGGAAGTGAGGTCTTTAGCAGGTAATTAGGGTTAGGTTAGGTTATGAAAGTGGGACCCTCATGATGGAGTTAATGCCTTTATAAAGAGAAAAAGAAACATAAGATAGATCTCTCTTCTTCTTCATGTGAGAATACAGCAAGAAAGGGACTATCTGTAAACCAGGAAGAGGGCTTTCACCTTACGCGGAATCAATGGGCACCTTGAACTTAGACCTCCCAGCTTTTAGAATCGTAAGAAATAAATTGTTGTTTAAGCCTGCCCAATTCCCTCTTCCCCCATTCCAAGATACAGTGATTTTTTTTTTTTTTTTTTTTTTTTAATATATAGCGGTCCTAACTGACGAAATTACGGCCTAATCTTTCCCATTTTCTCTTCACTTTTCAGCTCTTTGCATCAGGTGTCCTCTTTACCAGTCTTTTGAACATAGCAATGACCTTTGCATTACCAGCTTTTCATGATCCTTAACCTAACTCCTTGATCACTCAGCTCATGATCCTGATTAGCATTCTTCTTGTCTTAAAACTATTTTCTGTGTTTACTTCTGTGCCTGTATATTATTCTAGTATACCTTTCTTTCCTTCTTTTCTGAAATTCTTCAGAGTCTCTCTTCTTCCTTCTACTGGCCCAATGAGTACAATTCCCAGACTATGTCATTCATTCTCTTTTCTTTGCTCATTGAACTTCTTTATTATCTCATTTATCCTTAATTCTTCTCTATCCTCAATATTTCAAATTCTATAACTCTAATATTTACTTCTGATTTAATTATTACTCCCAAATTGTGAATCTTATCCTGAAATTCTCATTTGAATATACTGATGATTCTTTAAGCAGAATATATTCCCAAGTAACCTAATCTTTGGATATTCAAAGAACATATCCCTCATATGCCCGTCTCCAGGTCTTTTGTCATGATTAGTCTGGGCTTAAGATAAACTATACCCAATTTTAAGATAAACTTTTAATTTTAGAATAGTCTTAAGTAGACATACAAAATTATTGCAAAGAGAGTACAAGAATTCTCATATACCACACAGTCACCTTCCCCTACCATTAATATCTTAGTAATATGGCGCATCTGTCACAAGTAATGAACAAATACTGAGGCAAAATCTTTAACTGAACTCTATACTATATTCAGATTTCCTCAGTTTTTCACAAATGTTCTTTTTCTATTTCAGGATACAATCCAGGTTATCACATTACGCTCCTTAGTCACGTCTCCTTAGGCTCATCTTGATTGTGACAGCTTGCCAGGCGTACTTTGTTTTTAATGACCTTGACAGTTTTGAGGGGTAATAGGTATTTTTCAGACTGTCCCTCACTTGGGAATTTTACAATGCTTTTTTCTCGTAGTTAGAGTGTATGTTTTTGAGAGAAAGACCACAAAGGGAAAGTGCCACTCTGATTCTGTCATGTCATGGGTACTGTTGATAAAAACGTTAATTACCTGGTAAAGAAAACTTACCAGTTTCTCTACTGTAAAGTTACTACATCCTTTTCCTTCTCAATACTGTCCTTTCTGGATGAAAGTCACTATGCGCAATCCAGACTTAAGAGTAGGGAGTTGTGTCCTCTACTTAAGGATGAAATATCTACATAAATTATTTGCCGTTTTTTCTCATGGGAGATTTAAAGTGCTTTTGTTGTGAATGAGAAGAGAGTAAGCTTCATCTATACCTGACTTACATTAGAGGCATAGCAACATTTAAGGATTATTTATCTCATATCATTAATGTTCTGCTATGACAGAAAAAGTGAAGAGTGAGCACTTAGATATCCTGCTGTGATTGTGACATGGATTATCTGAAGCAGCAGTATTTTTCAAAACTGCTGAAGGAAATTGAGATAAGGATAATTACTGAATTTTTGTGGGCACTCTATTTTACTCTCAGATCGTACTTTACACAACATGAAATTGTTTCTATTTAAGCAGCTATACTTTCGTGTTTACGAGGAGAAAAGGACCAATAAGACATTTGTGCAGTTTTCTTTAAATATTTACTTTCTAGCTATGGTTGAACATGTCTCTGGAGGAATACGTATCATATGGATCATAACATATGATGCCAATCACACTTCCTATTTCAAAAAAAGAGTGTGTAACAGAAGGCATGACTCTCCTTTGTGGCTCTGACTGGCTTTCTATGGAGTTACATCATTTGTATTGTACCAAAATGTCATATGGGTCATTTTAGGAAAAACTTGAGGAAACAATTCTGTATCTTAGATATAGGCACAGCATTTATTTATGTCTTTATTTTTGTCATATAAATGCCAATTTCATTTTTCTTTTATTTTTTTTTATTATACTTTAAGTTCTAGGGTACATGGGCACAACGTGCATGTTTGTTACATATGTATACATGTGCCATGTTGGTGTGCTGCACCCATTAACTCGTCATTTACATTAAGTATATCTCCTAATGCTATCCCTCCCCCCTCCCCCCCACAATAGGACCCAGTGTGTGATGTTCCCCTTCCTGTGTCCAAGTGATCTCATTTTTCAATTCCCACCTATGAGTGAGAACATGCGGTGTTTGGTTTTCTGTTCTTGCGATAGTTTGCTGAGAATGATGGTTTCCAGCTGCATCCATGTCCTTGCAAAGGACATGAACTCATCCTTTTTTATGGCTGCATAGTATTCCATGGTGTATATATGCCACATTTTCTTAATCCAGTCTGTCACTGATGGATATTTGGGTTGATTCCAAGTCTTTGCTATTGTGAATAGTGCTGCAATAAACATATGTGTGCATGTGTCTTTATAGCAGCTTGACTTATAATCCTTTGGGTATATCCCCAGTAATGGAATGGCTGGATCAAACGGTATTTCTAGTTCTAGATCCTTGAGGAATTGCCACACTGTTTTCCACAATGGTTGAACTAATTTACAGTCCTACCAACAGTCTAAAAGTGTTCTTATTTCTCCACATCCTCTCCAGCACCTGTTGTTTCCTGACTTTTTAATGATCACCATTCTAATTGATGTGAGATGGTATCTCATCGTGGTTTTGATTTGCATTTCTCTGATGGCCAGTGATGATGAGCATTTTTTCATGTTTCTGTTGGCTGTATGAATGTCTTCTTTTGAGAAGTGTTTGTTCATATCTTTTGCCCACTTTTTGATGGGGTTGTTTGTTTTTTTCTTGTGAATTTGTTTGAGTTCTTTGTAGGTTCTGGATATTAGCCCTTTGTCAGATGAGTAGATTGCAAAAATTTTCTCCCATTCTGTAGGTTGCCTTTTCACTCTGGTGGTAGTTTATTTTGCTGTGCAGAAGCTCTTTAGTTTAATTAGATCCCATTTGTCAATTTTGGCTTTTGTTGCTGTTGCTTTTGGTGTTTTAGACATGAAGTCCTTGCCCATGCCTATGTCCTGAATGGTATTCCCTAGGTTTTCTTCTAGGGTTTTTATGGTATTAGGTCTAACATTTAAGTTTCTAATCCATCTTGAATTAATTTTCGTATAAGGAGTAAGGAAAGGATCCAGTTTCAGCTTTCTACTTATGGCTAGCCAATTTTCCCAGCACCGTTCATTAAATAGGGAATCCTTTCCCCATTTCTTGCTTTTTCAAAGATCAGATGGCTGTAGATGTGTGGCATTATTTCTGAGGGCTCTGTTCTGTTCCACTGGTCTATATCTCTGTTTTGGTACCAGTACCATGGTGTTTTGGTTACTGTAGCCTTGTAGTATAGTTTGAAGTCAGGTAGCGTGATGCCTCCAGCTTCGTTCTTTTGGCTCAGGATTGTCTTGGCAATGCGGGCTCTTTTTTGGTTCCATATGAACTTTAAAGCAGTTTTTTCCAATTCTGTGGATAAACTCATTGGTAGCTTAATGGTGAGGGCATTGAATCTATAAATTACCTTGGGCAGTATGGCCATTTTCACAATATTGATTCCTATCCATGAGCATGGTATGTTCTTCCATTTGTTTGTGTCTTCTTTTATTTCACTGAGCAGTGGTTTGTAGTTCTCCTTGAAGAGGTCCTTTACATCCCTTATAAGTTGGATTCCTAGGTATTTTATTCTCTTTGAAGCTATTGTGAATGGGAGTTCGTTCATGATTTGGCTCTCTGTCTGTTACTGGTGTATAAGAATGTTCGTGATTTTTACATATTGAGTTTGTGTCTTGAGACTTTGCTGAAGTTGCTTATCAGCTTAAGGAGATTTTGGGCTGAGACAATGGGGTTTTCTAAATATACAATCATGTCGTTTTCAAACAGGGGCAATTTGACTTCCTCTTTTCCTAATTGAATACCCTTGATTTCTTTCTCTTGCCTGATTGCCCTAGCCAGAACTTCCAACACTATGTTGAATAGGAGTGGTGAGAGAGGGCATCCCTGTCTTGTGCCAGTTTTCAAAGGGAATGCTTCCCATTTTTGCCCATTCAGTATGATATTGGCTGTGGGTTTGTCATAAATAGCTCTTATGATTTTGAGATATGTTCCATCAACACTGAATTTGTTGAGGGTTTTTAGCATGAAGGGCTATTGAATTTTGTTGAAGGCCTTTTCTGCATCTATTGAGATAATCATGTGGTTTTTGTCTTTGGTTCTGTTTATATGCTGGATTATGTTTATTGATTTGCATATATTGAACCAACCTTGTATCCCAGGGATGGAGCCCACTTGATCATGGTGGATAAGCTTTTTGATGTGCTGCTGGATTCGGTTTGTCAGTATTTTATTGAGGATTTTTGCATCAATGTTCATCAGGGATATTGGTCCAAAATTCTCTCTTTTTGTTGTATCTCTGTCAGTCTTTGGTATCAGGATGATGTTGGCTTTGTAAAATGAGTTAGGGAGGATTCTCTCTTTTTCTATTGATTGGAATAGTTTCAGAAGGAATGGTACCAACTCCTCCTTGTACCTCCGGTAGAATTCAGGTGTGAATCCATCTGGTCCTGGACTTTTTTTGGCTGGTAGGCTATTAATTATTGCCTGAATTTCAGAGCCTGGTATTGGCCTATTCAGGGATTCCACTTCTTCCTGGTTTAGTCTTGGGAGAGTGTAAGTGTCCAGGAAATTATCCATTTCTTCTAGGTCTTCCAGTTTATTTCTGTAGAGGTGTTTATAGCATCCTCTGATGGTAGTTTGTATTTCTGTGGGGTCGGTGGTGATATGATCTTTATCACTTTTTATTGCATCTATTTTATTCTTCTCTCTTTTCTTCTTTATTAGTCTTGCTAGCGGTCTATCAATTTTGTTGATCTTTTCAAAAAACCAACTCCTGGATTCACTGATTTTTTGGAGGGTTTTTTGTGTCTCTATCTCCTTCAGTTCTGCTCTGATCTTAGTTATTTCTTGCCTTCTGTTAACTTTTGAATGTGTTTGCTCTTGCTTCTTTAGTTCTTTTAATTGTGATGCTAGGGTGTCAATTTTAGATCTTTCCTGCTTTCTCTTGTGGGCATTTAGTGTTATAAATTTCCCTCTACACACTGCTTTAAATGTGTCCCAGAGATTCTGATATGTTGTATCTTTGTTCTCATTGGTTTCAAAGAACATCTTTATTTCTGCCTTCATTTCGTTATGTACCCAGTAGTCATTCCAGAGCAGGTTTTTCTGTTTCCATGTAGTTGTGCGGTTTTGATTGAGTTTTTTTGTCCTGAGCTCTAGTTTGATTGCACTGTGTTCTGAGAGACAGTTTGTTATAATTTCTGTTCTTTTACATTTGCTGAGGAGTTCTTTACTTCCAACTATGTAGTCAATTTTGGAATAAGTGCAATGTGGTGCTGAGAAGAATGTATATTCTGTTGCTTAGTGGTGGAGAGTTCTCTAGATGTCTATTAGGTCCGCTTGGTGCAGATCTGAGTTCAATTCCTTGATATCCTTGTTAACTTTCTGTCTCGTTGACCTGTGTAATGTTGCCAGTGGGGTGTTAAAGTCTCCCATTTTTATTGTATGGGAGTCTAAGTCTCTTTGTAAGTCTCTAAGGACATGCTTTATGAAAGTGGGTGCTCCTGTTTTGGGTGCATATATATTTAGGACCGTTAGCTCTTCCTGATGACTTGATTCCTTTACCATTATGTAATGGCCTTCTTTGTCTCTTTTGATGTTTGATGGTTTAAACTCTGTTTTATCAGAGAGTAGGATTGCAACCTTTGCTTTTTTATTTATTTTCCATTTGCTTGGTAAATCATCCTCCATCCCTTTATTGTGAGCTTATGTGTGTCTCTGCATGAGGCAGAGCATTTATACAAAAAAAAAAAAAAAAAAAAAAAAAAAAAAAAAGCTTGTGGGTCAGTTGGTCAGTAGATGGAATGTAGGTACAGAAACTTTTACTCAACTATCTTAATTTCTATACAAGATAGTGCCTCACAGTCTCACAGAAATTCCCCCAATAAATATTTTTTGAAATGTTCCATTTTAAAGGGAGAATGGTGATTTCATTGCCATCACAAAATATAGAATTATAACATCTGCTTCACATTGTAGCTTATATCTTTTTTTTGACAGTTCTAAAACATCTCTAAATATAAATTATTTTTCCCCTTCAGATGCCACACTTGTGACTAAGTTCAGTAGAGACAAGATTTCATAAACTTTAAGAATAACTTTTTCTTCCTCTCTTCCTCTTTTCCTTCCTTCTCCATGAAAAGAATAAAGTCGAAAACAACAAGGCTTTTAGTCTCGTGATAAACTGAGCATTGCCAACAATCTTTTAAATCAGTCACTATTCTTGGTCTTTACAAAATATAATTGCTTTCCATAAAATATTCCAATAACTCCTCACCTTTTTTATCACAAATAATTATTTGGGGTGGGGTAAAAGTTCACTGACAGATATAAACGGGATAGAAACACTTTGCCATCTCCCAGGATTCTGAAGCACTTTTCACTTGAAATGCGTTTTGCCTTTTTGCACCTAGACAAAAACTATCTGCCTTTAAAATTGGTGTTTCCCCTTCCCCATGTAGCATTTTGTGGCTTTAATTCATATAACTAACATTTTCCTTTTTCTTTCTTTGCAGAGCCCACACAGTTAACCTCAGTCTTTTGTGACATTTATGTATTTATTCAATTCAAAATTGTTACTGAGTATTTACTATTTGTTGGGAATCACGTTAGGAAGTAGTGAACAAAAAGTCATAGTTTCTGCAGCTTATGTGAGCTTACGTGTCTGCTTGTGTATTACCTCCATTTATGTTGCACATTTCAAATGACAAGGGTCATGTTTTGCAGTTTTGCTGTATCCCTTTTAGTGCCTAAGCAGTACAGCTCCATAAAAATATTAAATGTTCCAAAGCTACGTTATAAAAATATTGAATGAATAGTTTTGGATTTTCCTTGAAACAAATATGTAAGACATAAATATGCTTAAATAATACATTCATATGTTTAAATAGAAATATCATAAATAATTCATAAACCAGTCTTTTATTATTCTTCAGCATTCCCAAATTATTTTAGTGCTAATAAAGAAAAAATGTTTTATGTATTGCACATTTTTATTAATTTTTTAAAATGGTTACTGCCATCTTGGATTAAAGGCCTAAGGAAAATGTTAAAGGTATAGGCACTGGAATGAATTAAAAGAGTTGTTGAACTGAACGTTTGTGTCCACCCAAAACTCATATTTTGAAGCCCTCATCCCCAATATGATGGTGTTTGGAGGTGGAACCTTTGGGAAGTGATTAGGTTTAGATGAGATTTTAAGGGTGGGGCCTAGTGATGAGATTAGTGTCCCTTATTAGAAAAGAGACACCAGAGTGTGTGTGTTTTTTTTCCTCTCTCTCAATTTCTCTCTTTGCATCTCTCTCTGTCTCTTCTTCTTTCACTGTCATGTGAGGACACAGTGAGAAGATGGCCATCTGTGTCAGAAAGAGAGCCCTCAGGAACTAAATCTGCCAGCATCTTGATCTTAGACTTCCCAGCCTCCAGAACTAAGAAATACATGTCTGCTGTTTAAACACACACACACACACAGACATACACATACACATACACATACACATACACATACACATACACATACACATACACATACTCATACACATGCGAGCTCTTGGTTCAGGAAGAGAGTGGTGGCGCTGAGTAGAAAAAAATCAAGGTAGAAAAAAATGACAGTTAAGTGATATACAATTACAAAACAGTAAAAATAAACTAAAAAAATGTTGTGATTAATTATTTATATCAATGTTATTAATTTCTTCTTAAACACTCAGTTGATAAACACATCCTTCAGAAAAATCCTGGATAGGAATACCTTGAAGAAATCTAAGATCTCAAAGTTTGAATGAGAACTGAAATTCTGATATTTTCTCAACAACAAAGATGAAAAAAAAAAATTGGCCAAAGTCATTTTTTTTAATTAAAAATGTTTAATTGGTACATAATATTAATGTTTGTACATCTTTATGAGGTACATATGACATTCTTAAAAATATAATGCTAACTAAATGTTCTTTAAAAATGTTGGACAATTCTCTTGAAGTTATTTTTCTTTTAAGCAGAAGTAGTGAGACAAATAATGAAGGAAATGTATTTAGATTTTATGGACGTCTTAACTTTTCCTTCATAATTAACACAAGCACAGATATATATCAAAGAATGATGGCAATAAAAGGGAACTTATAGCAGCAATCATAGCAAAAGACAAACGGAGATGGTGAATCACAGCTGGGTTATAAACCCATCTCAGTTTTTAAGTCCATTTCTAATTTCCTTGATAGGCTTCTAGAGAATATATTCCAGGAAACAGCTTCAGGTATGCTACCCCAAACCTCAGAACTGAAGTTTTGGAGCAGAATCACTGTTAGGAGCCATGGAAGTTGACTGACTTATCATCTTCCTGACAAGTACTATAAAGCCAGGCTAGGAATGTGTGAACAGAAGATAAGTAGAATCAGATATCATGGGTGAGGAGATTCAGTTTACAGAGCAATGAGGAGAGATGAGTTTTACTGTCCTTCCTGGAACATATGGCATATAATTACTCTCCAGTGATCCACAAAACAGTAGTGACAACACAACACCAATATTAATCATTTATTTTTTTCATCTGAGTAAAATATAAGGTGCTTTGATATAAATGCGAATACCATGTTTTTCCTGGATATAGGCAGAAATATATTTTTAAAGAAGAAAACTGGTATCCCTTATTATTGAAAGATTGCTTAAGGTCATTTAGCTAGTAAATGGCAAAGCTGAGACTTGAACCAAAGTTACCAGTCCTTCATCTAGTGTCTTATATGTTAATTGCCATCATGACCCAAGCCTGATCTATTTTTCAGACTTCACAAAATATAGACTCTATTTTATCATAATCATGGCCTCTCAAATTCAGTAAATTATTACAAAACAAATCAATCTTAAGCAAACATATGCATAAATTAATGATTTTTAACTTGTGATCTTATATTTTGAAGTTTTTAAAAAAGTCGACATTGCTTATGCATAATTTATACATTTGCTTTAAAGCCTCTAACTGCTGAATGGACGTGTCAAGTAGATATAAAGGATCATTATAACCTAAATTTTGTATCTCGAAAAACATATTTAAGTAAAAATAGGTTCTACATCCTTGTTTGCATAAGTAATATAAAATATTATATAATAAATAAGACTTTTAGATTTTTTAAGAATGAAGTTCTCATTTATGTCTGTGACTGTAGCTGTTTGTCCAATAAATGACAGATATTGCAATTACAATTATATAATGTAATGCAAACTTATACGATGTCCTTACACAAATGACAAGATTTTTTGCTGATCTAAATCAGTGAATACAGTCCATTTATCTTAAACTTGCTCCTAATTGTTCAAGCCCAAGACAGACAACTTCGTAGTGATATAGTATTATGTTAATATAAGTGAACCTGATGACCTATGGTTTGTGCATGAAATAAGCAACTTCGGCCATTACAAAAAAAGTTTACTGAAAGCTCCCCAAAGCAACTGGTATGTAAACCTTTAAAATGTTAGAAGAGTTCAGGAAACCAAAGTTGGTATTTTTATGGAATGTTTAATGCCAGACATAAATATTTTAGAACTGAGCTGCTCAGTCATCTGAAGTTTATGACTTAGTTCAAAACCATTTATCTAGTCAAAAGCTAGTCCTAAACTATAGTTTAATATTTCTGTTGTACAATTGCAGCAAAAGAATATTAGTGATTCTCAGTTTGAAGAATTCTGTATAGCTAAAATAGTTAAAGAATGTAAAAATTGTTAGAGATGATTAATAAAATCCATGTAAGCATGTGCATCTTACTAAAGAATAATCATTTACTTTTCAGTAATCTCAGAATTATATACTTTTAAGTATTTTTCCCATGACCAAAATAAGGACCTTTGCTGAAGCCTCATGAAACAAAGAAAGATGGTAATAAATATTAATAGAGCTGTTTACATGGTTCTGTAGCTGAATTTATGCTTGCAATAATACAGGTATACTCTCCAAATTGCTGGCAAGGGGAAGAAATGGGCTTTATTAATGTCTACAATTTCAAAGTGCTGCTCCAGATTTCACTCAGAAAATTATTGCTTAGAATCAGTGGAATGTGTAAGACTGTTTTCCTTTAGTTTCTGTTCTATCCCTTATTTCTATCACTCTTTCATTTTGAAAATTTCAAGGTTAAGCAACTAGCTCTTTTATTGTATAATACAATAAAATGAAATTACATTAAAAAGTAAAGTTTTGGCTAAGATATTGGATAATGCTAAGGTATCAATTAAATTACTGTGCTATCATAACACGGAAGAAATCTGTAAAATGAAGTTATCTTTTTCATGTACTAGAAGAGGATAAAATGTGTTCTTTGTTGGAATGAAGATGAGGACTTTGTATTATCCACTGCTGAATACCAAAGACCCCAAACAGTATCTGGTATAAAGTAGATGCTTAAGGAAATCTTTTGAATAAATTAACGAATACTTATAATAAACCCACTAGAATCTATGTTTACAGCAGGCAGAAGTAAAAGACTGTAATATTTGCTTTACATTTCCCCAAGAGAGTGTGCCAGTACACCAAACTCAAAATGTCTAAAATCAAACTTACTATTTTCTTCCACAATAGCTTCATTAATGTTACTTCCCTATTCTGATCAATACTACCATATATTTCCTGACACTCTGGATAAAATCTCAGTTATATTTTACTCCATATCATTATTTTAGCCTCTTTAAAGGGAAATGTGGGTCTATTTTCACTTTTCAATATTTTTTCATTTGCTACATACCTTCTAATTCCACTGCCACTGTTACAGTTTGCATATTTAGGTTATCTATTTATTTATTTAGGTATTTAGGTTAGATATTTCCAACGAGAGTAAGAGTCTCTTATCTGTTCTCCATGCCTTCAATTTCTGTCCTTTTAATATCACCCTGAGTAGGAGTAGTCAGTTGCATCAGTTCAGATTAGGATATGCTGAACGTGTAGGGACAAGGAAATGAGCATATAAAAGCATGCAAATATAAAAATAAAGGTTTTTTTTAAAAAAATTCTTGAACATATAAGGGATACAGAAGTAGGGTATACTGTGATGGTTTGGCAGTTTCATGCCTATGGAGAACTAGATTCCTTCCATTTTGTTGTTCTACTATCCCTCATGAGCAACCTGATGACCCAAGAGGCTGCTTGAACTATACCCAACATGTTTACATTAATGGTTAACAGTGTGTCATTTAACATGTTAGGAAAATGTAAGTGTACCTCTTGAAAGGATATTTTCCATAAATCATACACAGTATTTCTGCTTAACATCACTGGCCAGAACACAAGCATGTGGCCACACGTAGCTCCACAGAAAGCTGGGATATGTAGAATGCCCAGGAGGAAATGGCTACTATGATAAGTTACATTATCTGCCAAATGAAATGTTTTACAAATACTGTCATCTTTAACCCACACAAAACGCTCTCTAAAAATGATGCTAATACTCTCATATTTAGATGCTAAAACAAGCATCCTTGGAGAGGGTAAGCAATTCTCCCACTTCATTCTCTCCAGCCAACATTTGGTGCTTTTTACCACTCTATCTCTTTTTGCACTATCATGCTGCTCCTTTCTGGCAGGGACTGGCTCTTAAGCTTTTTAGATGCTCAACAAAAGCTTCATGTATGGATGCATCATTGGTCAAGATTGTAAGGTAAGAGTTTAATTGCATCTGAGAACTTCATAGTTCTAGCTAAGCATCAAGTTAATAACTAGCTGTCAGAATAATTAGCCTCTTCACTCACACATCATTATTAGGAAAGGAAAACCTTTAATATCACAAATTTCTTATGGCTAAATTAGAAACCAAAGATTTAGGATACAGGAGAATAAAAAGGAAGAAAGGGTTGGTAGTTTAAAACTAATTTTTATTTGTAAATGTCATAAAGTTAATTATTCAACCTATTTTCTTTGTGTTTGATAAACTTAATAAACTAAGCTTTTAAGAAAAGGGTAAATATTGCTAACAAAAATGTGTGAATAGGGCCAAAGTATTCAAAATCGAAGAAGAATTAACTGAGGAAGAATCACTGAACAAACTTTGTGGTTTTGATACATTAGTTACGGGGAGTAATACGAACACTGGCATTCCTGTTTGATCACTTAATTATAATATTGTTAAAAACTTGGAAGAAAGGATATTTAGTTGTTGCAAAAGTCATATGTATAAACTACATTTAGTTGAGAATTGTTTGGTTTCCTACACTGTCTACCCCCATCTCCAAGTATATATTAGCCTATATTTTTATTAATTTATAGAATTCACTAGTTCAAGAAACCTTTTACCTAACTTGTTAGATTTACTCTGTTTTATTTCTCAGTCCGTACTCTAGGTGCTGCAGAATGCCACTTTGCTCATCCAAAATGGAGATTTTTATCTTCGTCACTAATGAGCTACTCACTTTTCGTGTCCAGAAGGAGTAATGCATTACTGATTTACAGCCATATTTTTTCTATATAAAGAGGATAGATAATTGGTAACACTTAAGAACACAGGTAATTAAACAGCATGACTGAATACCTAAGTTTCTTAATTTACCAGCAATCATTAATGTATAGCACTGCTTTAATTGATATATTTTAAAATTATAAAATTATGACATTTAGAGTAATTGTTTCTGGGTTTTGGTGATTATTCATACTCCTTTGTATTTAACTTTATGTTTAATTGCCAGTAAAATAATTTGCTCTTCCTAATCAGATAATCAACTTATATTTGTGTATTTTATTAAATTAGTAATTTACTTTATTAATTTGCTCAATAACTATTGGTGAAGGAAAAGTTCTATCTTATTTTGGGCTTTTATTTCATTTATTTTTTTGGAGACAGAATCTGGTTCTGTCACCTAAGCTGGAGTGCAGTGGCATGACCACAGCTCACTGCAGCCTCCCCGCTCCCCAGCCCAAGCAATCCTCCCACCTCAGCCTTCTGAATAGCTGGGACCACAGGCACATGCCACCACACTCCCTAATTGTTATTTATTTTTTCTTAAAGATAGGGGTCTCTCTATGTTGCAGAGGCTTGTCTTGAATTTCTGAGCTCAAAGGATCCTCCTGCCTCAGTCTCCCAAAGTGCTAGTATTACAGGTGTGAGCCACTGCATCTGCCTTATTTTGCACCTATTTTAAGCCACCATTTTAAATGGTTTTAGAAAGTGAAAAAGACAAATTTCCTGCCCATAGCTGAGATGTTGGAAGAAGATATAGGAATAATTGAGTATGCACACAGAAGTAAGCAGAATAAGAGGTACTTAGATAACGTGCTAGGGAATCACAGAAGTGAGTCATTAACTTCTTTGATAGTTCCTAAAACTGTTTCATCAAACAGATAAAATTTGAATTGGTATTTAGAATAAGTAAATGTTTTTCAGATGGAGGATTTGGTAATAGCATCCTATTTAGAGAGTGCTTAAAGTGAGCCCATGATGCATCAGATACTTAGGGGCAAGGTCAAATACAGCCAGAGTACAGGATGTGTGACAGTATAACAGGTTTTATCTAGACTCTAAAATAACTCCTATTACATCACATCTTGTGAAGCACACTAGACTTTGGAATAACCAAATCCTTAAATGTCAAACACGCTGCCATCCAATGCTGTGACAATTTTGGAAAATGTTCTGATTCTTTTCCAATGGCCCTACAACGGCTTTTCCACAGCTATTATTCTTGATAACCATTGTCCTGTTTGGTTCTCCTACTATTGTCACCACAACTGATGCCCAATTTCTGTGTCCAAGTTTCAAGTCCCAGATCTCAGATTAGGAAATACATTCCTCTCTTGATTAATTCAGCTCTTTTGACCAAATAGTTGGATCTCTAAATAGTTGGAGAAATCCCCTAAAAATTTAATTAATTATTTCTAATGTAACATGAATGTATAACTTAAAGTGAATTTACCGGAGTAGCCAATATTAAAATCAAAATTACTTGTTCAAATTGACTCAAATAGGTGTCCCAAATAGGATACGTCCCTTTGATCTCAAGTGTTTTCCTTGCATTTTCAGAATTCTATTCTCCCAGTCTCCACTGGTACATTTTTTGCTTTTTCCAAATGTGTTATATATGCGTACTGTCGTAGAAGCAAAATCATTTATTTAAACCATTTAATTTAGGTGTAATTAGCATATAAAAAGCTGTGCATGTTTAATGTATACATCTCAGTGAGTTTGAGAAAATGTTTACACCTTTAAAACTATCACCACCATCAAGACCATAAACATATATCTCACCTTCCAAAGTCCCCTCCCTCATCCTTTATTATTATTCTGAAGCAAACCTTTTAAATTGACATTTATCTTCAGTCTTCCATCCTATTTAGCTATATGGTATTATTCACTAAGCACATTCATAGCCCTTCTGTCTATCCATCTAATGAGAGGTAGAGTGGCATAATTTGAAATCACATAATATAGGGCTTTCATATTCACTCTGCCACATACTTGCTTTGTGATTTTGTGCAAGTCACTTAACTCTCTAATCCTCAGTTTCTTCACCTATGAAGTGGAGATAATGATGGTACTTTGCAAGGGTTTTGTGAGGATTTAATAAATATCAAGTTCTTATTACAACACTGGACATCATAGACACTCAACAGTGTAGCTTATTTTTGAAATTATGATTATTGCTCTGAGCTTCCTGCTTTACTTTCAAAGTATATACATGATTTTGATATTTTCCATTAGTAATCTGTTTACAACCTTAATTAAACTAAAGTCTGTCCTTTTCTTTCTATCAGCCAAGGTTGTGACAGGAAAATAGAAACCACACTGGGAATTTCAACAAAGAACTTTTATAGAAGGAACTATAGAAGCATAGGTACGGAAAGCTGAAAGGGTGAAAAGAGAACATGAGGGTAATAATAGCAGGAAGCAACTGTCACCCCCAGGAAGCAGGCTGTAATTCTTAGAACCTAGTCTTAGAGGAAGATTCCAGTGGAGCTTGACCTCAGACCTTTGAGGAGGAGTACTGCTGGCTGATGGTGCTGTTAGAGATCATGCAGTGAGGCTGGTTCTGAGAATGGCAAAGAAGCTGAAGCCTGCAATCAATGGCTGCTATTAGCTTCATGTCTTCCTTCAATGCCTTCCATTTTCCTGACAGAAAGCCAGCAGTCCAAAGAGAAATACAGTTTGCAGAGTTCCAGCCCAAGCCTCACAAAGCACAGCCTAGATGGGTGGGTTTAAAGCGAGAGGCAATGGGGTTAATAGCAAGTACCTACAGTCAAATGTCTGGCTACTGAGCAGGCACACACATCCTTCTACAGATACCCGAACTTCAACATAACTGCAATTACAACACTATGCTCCCGACTAAAAAGATGTAAGTCTTCTGTGGCATATGAAGATGCTTTACTACGTCTCTATAAAAGGGAGACACAAAGTTCCAAAGGACATGGCATCCCCATGAGATTTACTAAAAGCTAATAAGTTGGATCTTGAATCATCATTAGCCCATATTCAGCCTGTATTACAGAAGCCTAGAAGTTCAGACCAGAAGAGATTTCTTTAAAGAGAATTTTTAGGAGTAGCGAGTGCTCTGGGAAATGGGATGAACTGAAAGTGAGTTCAAACAAAAAGTACTTTTCTTCTAAAACTCCAATTCAGACCTGCTTCTTGTTATTGTCAGTGCAGGACTAGAGAGTTTTGGCAGAACTTAGCATGGACACATGTTTGGAGTTCCTGTGCCTGTGTCATATAGGCTGGTGAAACAGCTTAAAATGGCAGCCTATAAAAAGAGGGCAGTGGTGGCAGAAGCTTAATTTCCAATGGTTGCAGTGGCAAAAATTGTGAATTTTCCTAAGGACTGAGTCAGTTTATGGAGACTACTCGGATTGAGCCTCCTTGAAACACTTTACTGAATAAATAAATAAGTACATAGTTAAAGAGAATAAAAGGGTATTACAGGGTGAAAACGGTAGCAATAATTTATATGCAATAAATAAAATATACTTTTCGGTGATAAGAAAATGAATACAGAGATTCTGTTTCAGGAAACTTAACATATCAAATAATATAGAAAAATAAACAAAAATGCTCTTTCTACAATATATATGAGAAGCCTGAAGAAAATTTCACTAATGTCTTTTAACTGCAGAGCTGACTTTATAGGAAATTAAAAAGAGACTGTAAATCTAACTGTATTAATTAAAATTCAAGCTACAGCTCCAATGAAGATGTGTCCTGATTCCAAGAACCTTGAGATGGAGTAATAATCAGGAAGAAGAATCCCGAGATTTGGCGATTGATACGGTTTGGCTATGTCTCCATCCAAATCTCACCTTGAATTGTAATAACCCCCACATGCCAAGGATGGGGCCAGGTGGAGATAATTGAATCATGGGGGTACTTTCCCTCATACTGTTCTCATGGTAGTGAATAAGCCTCATGAGATCTGATGGTTTTATAAATGAGAGTTCCCCTGCACACACTCTCTTGCCTGCCACCATGTAAGATGTGACTTTGCTCCTCATTCACCTTCAGCCATGACTGTGCGGCCTCTCCAGCCGTGTGGAACTGTGAGTCATTAAACCTCTTTCCTTTATAAATTACCCAGTTGTGGGTATGTCTTTATTAGCAACATGAGAACAGACTAATACAGTAATTAACTAGATATCAGGAGTAAAGAAGCCAAATGATTAAGGGGAGGTTGAATACAAGAGAAAAGTTTTCAACTTGAGAAAGTAGTGGGCAGTAATTTGGGAGGCAGAAATAGAAACAATTTCAATCCTAAGCAAAACCTGATAGCCTATTGGGACATCTTGGTGGTCTGGTGCCTGGGAGCACTGGGACTGATAAACAAAACTTAGAAGTCACCAGTAGACATAAAGATGATGACTGCTTCTGTGAGAAGTAGGTAAGATTGCTAAGGAAAGATGGACTGTAGAGAGGCTCTGGGATGAAAGTAACATGGAGAAACACCACTATTTAAGGGCTGGGTAGTAAAAGAGGGACCTACGGTGGGGTGTGTAAATGGATTTCTATGGATATAGAAGAACGTGGCTTAGACTTCACAAGAGGAGTGCTCTTAAGGGATAAAAAGGTTCATCAGTGGTCTGAGAGGCTGTCTAGAGCTTGAGGCCAGAAGTTTGAGACCAGCCTGAGCAATACAGTAAGAGCTCATGTCGGCAAAAAATAAACTAAAAAAGTTAGCCAGGCAGGTTGGCATGTGTCTGTAGTCTCAGCTACTTGGGAGGCTGAAGTGGGGTGATCATGTGAACCCAGAAGTTTGAGGCTGATGTGAAATTTGTGAAACTGCACTCTAGCCTGGATGACACAGCAAGACCCCTGTATCAAAAAAAAAAAAAAAAAAAAAAAAAGCTGCCTAGCGATCAGATTACAAGTGGAAGCAAGCCCTGGATTTAGTAACGGGGAGAATTTGGGAGAATTTAGGAGTCTTTATTGAGAGTAGGTTAGCTATTAATCTGTGAAAGCAGTATTTAATCTCCTGCTCCTTTCAAATTCCCACCTTCCTTTCAGAGGGTCCTTATTCATCCTTTTATTTTACAGATTAGAAAACAGGGGGCAGTGAGATTTACTTAGTTGACTAAGGCAGAGCCAGCCAACCGTGACTGTGGGCCAAATCCAGCTTACATTTGTAAATACATGGTTACATTTAAACAATTGTATAAGCATTTAACATAATATTGTTGATTTTCCCTTTCCGTTCTCAAAGTCTACTGACTTTACAGAAAAAGTTTGTTGACCTCTGCAGCCTGTCTGATAGTAAGTGAAAATGATAGGATAAAAGTCTTCTGTTCATTCCACTTCCAAAACAACTCAGCCAGTCAATAGAACAAACCTACCATTCTCTAACAAACAAAAATAACCTCCATGAATTAGCCACATATTAATGCAAAATATTATTAAATACTAAAGAATCAAAATATAAATGCAGCCTGATAGCAGAGATTTCAAAATCTTCTTAGAATGATCTTCTGGACTTGGTCTTCAATAGTTTTGTGTAGTTTAAGAATCAATAAAGCGTTTTCAATCAAATAAAATATCTAGAGGATGACAGTTTTTTGCTGAAACATTATCTTAAGTGAATCACATATGTAGGCTGGGGAAATAAAGATTGGCTTAATTTTGATAATTTAAATGCAAAATAGTTTTTATCTTCCAGAGAAGAGGAAAAGTGGAATTTCGACTTTATTTTATGTATGAAATACAATAGAATTTTAAAACTTTAAAAATGCATCTTATGGCCCTTCTAGTTCCTTAATTTGTAATATTGGTAGATTTTTAATAGATATCAAGAGTAATTAATTTATTCACTCTGGAGAAGTATTTGATATGCCGAGTCAATCGATAAAAGAACCCTATTCCTTCTCTTTTCCCACAGAATAACAAAGGGGCATGAGGGAGGGAATATTCTGTCTCAAGAGGATAAACATTAGTTTTTAACTCCTCTTTTAGAAGCTATATACCCATAAAATAAACTTTTTAGTATCCTTGATTTTGTGACATCAATTGTAAGTTGGAGAGTTGGGGGATGCAGAGGGAAGGGTTGGTCAAGTGAAGGGCTGGTTCACTCTATTATCAGTTCATTGTCAATATCAAATGAAGTAATCCAAGTGAAATTACTTAAAAAAGTGTACATAAATATAGAAGGCTAACTTTTTCTAAGAGAAATAAGAAAATACGTCCAATTAAAATTGTAAATTTTAAAAAACAGTGACATATCTGTCATGATAAATAGTAAAATAAAAAGATTTGTCTTAAAAAATTCTCATAACAAAACTAAAATATATTTTCCCTTGTACGGGTAGAGTATAAAAGAAATACAAAGAATTAGATTTCTCTCACTTTTCAAAGAAAGTACAATGGGAATTCTTTGAATAAAATTAAATTCAAACTATGAAAAGAAGCCAAAACCTAAACTTTAACTCTACTAAACGTAAATGACAATAAGAAAGATATTGTTATTTAGCATGAAGAGAATATGAAATTTGGGATCAGTAAAATGGTCAGGAGCATAATTTAACAACATCGTATATTGGCATGTGCTATGGTCTGAATGTGTCCCGCCAAAATTCATATATTGAAATCCTAGCTTTCAATGTGATGAAATTAAGTGGCGAGGTCTTTGGGAGTTGATTTGGTCATAAGGACAAAACCCTCATGATTAGGATTAGTGCCCTTATAAAAGAAATCTTGGAGAGCCAGTTTGCCTCTTGGGAGGACACAGCAGGAAGGTGCCATGTATCAACCAGAGAACAGGACCTCACAAGATACCAAATCTGCCTTGATTTTGTACTTCTCACCCTCCATAATAGTGAGAAATAAATTTCTGCTATCTATAAGTGACCAATTGTATGGCATCTGTTGTGACCGATTTTATGCCCTGACTGGACTAAGACAGCAAGAATATGTTCATGTAATATAACAATATTCATATAATGTGAATTACTTTGAAAAGTAGACTTACAGTTGGCACAAAACAGAATAAAATATTTAAGTCAAAAAAATGTTTGATTTAATACAAATTGTCTATCAGATAAAGTGACAATAAATTACTTAAAGCATACTTCATTTTTGAAATTTTAATAACGTTTTAATTTGAATATATATTACAAAGAAATAGAATCACTATTTACATGGAAGATCAAGAGCTTTAGGGAAGAAAATCAAGTATCTTCACGGTTACCATTATTTTACCATTATTAAGGATTACGCAGACATTAAATGAAGAAGACAGCAAATTATTCTTCATTTCTTTAATCATGTGGTAACAAAGATGCAGACCTATGAGTATAATTTGATATGAACTTTTAGACCATGGTGAGACAACATGCAGGGAGTTGCATGACCCTAAGAGAGTAGCAAATAAAAAGAGAAACAATTGAAATACAGATGTTCTGATGTGGCTTGTCTAAATTAAAAGAGAATGTAGAGTTTTTAAAAATTGCATAAGTATATATATCCACGTTTGTGTATTTGAGTAACTTATGGATTACTCTAGGCCTATTTCTTCTTCCACTGACGACTTTGTCATTCCAGTATAAATAAATCAAGATTTGCAATACCTGTGATTCACTGGAAACTAATTCTTAGGTAAGATTAGCGAACTCACATTTCTTAGAGGTATCAGGGAAGGTGGAGATACCTGGCATGGGAGAAAGTGACACTGAGAATCAGAATTCTTGACCAATCTTTTATCTAGCATTTTTGAAATCACATAAATTTTAACTTGACATTTTGATTATAACAAGCATTATTGTAAACCCTTACATATATAGGGAAAAAATGTCTCCCAAATTTCATATGGCCCACTTTGCTAGACGAAGAGACTTGTGCCAAGGAACATTGGATTTTAATTCTCAGTCGTTAATTTATGTTAAACAATTCTCTTTGACTGTAAGCCAATGACATTTGTTTCACTCTCCGGTTTTTTTTTTTTTTATGAGTGTTATCCAATTCTTTGTTCACGAAGAAAATGATTGTAAATCCATATTTCAATTTTAATTGTGTTTGAACAGAAGTATAATTTCATCAGCATTTATAAAAGTTCTATATATTTCTACTTGGGGAGAAATGGACACTGCTTTGTTACCCTACCCATCAATCCATCAGAAAAAAATTTTTCGAGCTTTGTGAATTTCACATAATTGTTTGCCTTCAATATTTAATACATTAGAGCAATATAGCCAGTAATCTTATGATTTATCAACATCTCAAATGATTTCAGAAATTTGATTCAATAATTTTACTTTGAATTACATAAGATCTTATTAAATATCTATTCAGAAAATGAGGCCACGAATCAATCCCACTGTTTCAAATTGCTTTGAAAGTGGGTTCCCCTTTTCTCCTATTACAATACTACTTCTGATAGTAGTTTAATGATACACTTTTGTGTGGTAGCGAAGATCTTCATATTATGATTTCTTTTCTAGACCAAACTTGAAAAAGTGGTTTATGTAAGCCCTGCTTTCAATAAAGTTGGATCCTTTCTGAGAAGTGTATAAATTTGATTCAGAAATGTTGGCAGACACTTTGGTACCAAAGCATGAAATCGAGAAATAATGAAGCATGAAGCTTCTTTTTTTACTAAACCAGAAAAACCGGATGTTATTACAAAGACCTGTCTACAGAATACTGAGATTTTTTCCTAGTCAAATGTGACTGCTAATACTAACACACCCACAAATGACAATTTCAACGACGTTGACAATCTCTGAAATTTCAAACAGGAGCCCTTAAAGTAGTCAGGCTTTTGTGACACCATCAGCAGCATATAATGCACTAAACTCAGGAAGTGAATGTGATGCAGGAGAATAGGGTCTGGAGGCAGGCAACATGAGGCTGATTCATGCTGACTTCCTAGAATGAAATCAAATGGAAACACTTCAGCAATGACAGAAATGTGAACGGCTTTGCAACTTCACTTCATCCTCTCCATTTACAAAGGACACACGCACCATGTTACATCCTTTCCATTTACATAGGCCACAGGCACCAAGCAACGTCCTCTCCATTTACATAGGGCACATACTGAGTAAATGATTTTGTAACTTGACTTCATTCTCTTCATTTACATAGGGCATACACCAAGTAACCAATGAGAAACCTCTAGAGAGTGTTGAAACTCCAGAAAATTCTGTAACCAGGACTCTTGAGCCCCTGTGCTCGGGCCCACTCCCACACTAGGGAGTGTACTTTCATTTTCAATAAATCTCTGCTTTTGTTGCTTCACTCTCCTGGCTTTTTGTGTGTGTGTGTGAGTGTTGTCCAATTCTTTGTTCAAGATGCCAAGAACCTTTCCACCTTCAACCAGTAAAGATGGACTGAGATAAATCAGTAGTTTCAAATTATTGTCCAATGTAGAAAAATGGCAGTTATCATCTTCCTTGGCAATTTTCTCTAGAGTTATAGAAGAAACTTAAGAGATATTACCATGGATGGCATTATACAGAGACATAGCTGCTTCTATGTTACTCTGCTCAAAGACATGAACAAATTCAACTTATTCCCAGGGTACATAACATAGGGCGTTATTTCTTTTGTTTGATAATAGAATAAACAGCATAATGTGACCCTGCAGTAAGGATGCTTTAATTTTGAACAAATCAAAAGGTACAATTCCAGGCTGTTTAATTCAAGCCTTATTGCTCAAAATTTAACAAATAGCTATGCATAGATACAAAGTGGTTCTTCATTTTATTTGTCGTTATTGTTGTTGTATTCATGTTTCATTGGCAAAGAACTCAATATTCAAGAAGTCAAAAAAGTAAGAAACATTTAAAAAGAAGAAACAACAAAAAAGGATAAAATCTTTTACTTGGAGGAAATAGATTAGTTGTTATACTAAATACAAACGGTCTGAAATCCTCTATTGAAAGGCAGAGACTGTAAGTTTGGGTTAAAAAACAAAATCCAATTATCTGTTGCATACAAGAAATACACTTAGAAAAAAGTACTTAAAAGAAGCAGTTGAGTTTCTGTGACACTTTAAGGTTATTGATTTTAAAAGAGCTAATAGCGTTCACTTTTGCCCTGCTATTTTTTTTTCTTCTGCAGTTGCTATTATTTTTGTCATTTTGGTGTTTTCTAACTAAAGCTACATAAAGCATCAAGGTATTTCTAAAAATTAATTCCTAGCAAGTTGAAATTCTTTCAAGCAGTATAAATCGATGAGAATAATAACAATAATTCACTATGTATATGGCCAAGCATTTGTTCAGAGTAAAACCATAATTTTAATAACATAATTTTATACCAACTTAAAAACCAGTTTTCTTAAAGCAACAGAAAAATATTGTAGGAAAAAATATTTTTATGGTCATTTTTTAATGACACACATGGGACACAGAAAGTCCTATTGTACTTGCTAATATATTAATCTAGCCTTGCTATATATATTTTCACCTAGTACTTTTTCATAGTAAATGTTTGATAACTTTTGAATGAATGGACTTTAACAGAATATTCTTTAAATTTGGGTGTTTTACTTCCTTTCCATGGGAAATTGGGTTTGTGCTTAGCACAGAGTAAGAATTCAGTTTAAAATTTTAATTTGATTAATTTTTGACTCAAAGATAACAATTACAACACTGCTTGGGATCCAGTTCTCTGCCTATTTTTGGAAACATAAAATATCATTAATAATACTTTAAACTTTTAAACAACAAATACTTGGCAGTAATTTTAGTTCTTCAAAAGAGTTGCAAAAATAATACAGAGAATTTTCTTATGTTCTCACCCAGCTTGTCCTATGTCAACTTCTTAACATAACCATAGAAAATTTATCAAAACTAGGAAATTAGCCTTGGAAAAATACTATTAAATGAAGTACAAAATTTATTCAGATTTTATCAGTTCTTCTAATATCTCTGTTCTGTTCCAGGATCCAATTCTGATTCCTGCATTTAGTCATCATGTCTCATTAGTCTTTTCTGATCTCTGGCAGTTCCTTAGCTTTTTTCACGACCTTGATATTTTTGAAGAGTACTGGTCAGTTATTACCTAGAATGCTCTTCAATTTGTGATTGTTTTATGATTTACTGCATTTAGATGGAAGTTATTCATTATTGGGAAGGATATTACAGAGGTGAGGTGCTTTTCTCAGTGTATCACATAAGAAGGCATATGATATTGGAATCTCTTTATCCCAACGATGTTATTCTTGATTCTTTGGCTAGGATGGTCTCCGCTAGAATTCTTAGCTATAACACAAATTTTCCCTTTGGAATTACTAAATATTTTGAAGAGAGAATTTAGGATTATGCAAATATCTGGTTTCTATCATATTTGGGCTATGCAAATATCTTACATGTTTGTTATCTTATTTTAGAATTTACCTCTTTATAGTGCCAATGACAACTATTACAGTGATAGTCTAATGAATATTTTGTTATTTTCCCTGTTCCTTTTATATTTATAAATTGGAATTCTTCTGTAAGAAAGAGCTGCCATATATAGCCCACTTATTTATCTATTAAGTTGTTTATTTATTTCAATATGGAGTCAATATTAAAAAATTATTAGAGTTATATTCAAAATGATATTTATTTTCTCGCTTAAGTTCAAACTTTTACCATGAAATATTTCAGGTTGTTTTTTATTCCTCTTTTTTTTTCTTTCTTCCTCCCTTCCTCCTTTATCTCTGTCTTTCTTTTTGAAATTTTCTTATTTTCTGATCATATGAGATATTCCAAACTTGGAATCAACCAGCTCTCCTAAACTATTTATTAGAAAATAGTTGTTAGAAACCAAAATCTATTTGCAAAATTGAATTTAAACTTTTAAAATTAAATTTATCGAGAACAGTTTAAATACACTAAGATGATCTCATTTTAAATATACTATTCAATCGGGTGTTTGCTTAGCCTTAAAAAAACCTATCAAACTATCTTGCAATGTAATTATGCCATTTTACACTCCAACAAAAAACATATGAGAGTTCTGAAATGGTTTTTGCGTTTATGAAATTTCGCTAATGTTTATGCTGAGAGTGATTTAATTTTTAGCACTTTATAAAGAATAACAATAAACAGGTGATGGATTGCTTATTTATTATAATGTATTATTATTATTTGCTTCACTGTATTCAGGAGATTTAATGCAGGTGCATACAGAGACTGATTAGTGTTTTTTGTTGTTGTTTTGTTTTCTATATGGCTTGTATTCCTATTCAGGCCTCTCTACCTTCACTAGAAATTAAGGAGTTGTATTTTGAGGCCATGAATAAAAATATAGATAAATCACAAAACATAGAATGACTATTTGACACACTTATGGTAGTATCTGATGCTAACAAAGAACATGATGTTTTCCACTTTTAAGAAAACCCTAGGGTAGGAACAGCTCCAGTCTCCAACTCCCAGCGCAAGCGACACAGAAGACTGGTGATTTCTGCATTTTCAACTGAGGTACTGGGTTCATCTCACTGGGGAGTGCCGGACGATCGGTGCTGGTCAGCTGCTGCAGCCCGACCAGCGAGAGCTGAGGCAGGGCGAGGCATCGCCTCACCTGGGAAGCGCAAGGGGGAAGGGAATCCCTTTTCCTAGCCAGGGGAACTGAGGCACACAACACTTGGAAAATCGGGTAACTCCCACCCCAATACTGCGCTTTAAGCAAACAGGCACACCAGGAGATCATATCCCACACCTGGCAGGGAGGGTCCCACGCCCAGGGAGCCTCCCTCATTGCTAGCACAGCAGTCTGTGATCTACCCACAAGGCAGCAGCGAGGCTGGGGGAGGGGCGCCCGCCATTGCTGAGGCTTAAGTAGGTAAACAAAGCTGCTGGGAAGCTCGAACTGGGTGGAGCTCACAGCAGCTCAAGGAAACCTGCCTGTCTCTGTAGACTCCACCTCTGGGGGCAGGGCACAGTAAACAATAACAAACACAGCAGAAACCTCTGCAGATGCAAACGACTCTGTCTGACAGCTTTGAAGAGAGCAGTGGATCTCCCAACATGGAGGTTGAGATCTGAGAAGGGACAGACTGCCTGCTCAAGTGGGTCCCTGAACCCTGAGTAGCCTAACTGGGAGACATCCCCCACTAGGGGCAGTCTGACACCCCACACCTCACAGGGTGGAGTACCCCCCTGAGAGGAAGCTTCCAAAGCAAGAATCAGACAGGTACACTCGCTGTTCAGAAATATTCTATCTTCTGCAGCCTCTGCTGCTGATACCCAGGCAAACAGGGTCTGGAGTGGACCTCAAGCAATCTCCAACAGACCTACAGCTGAGGGTCCTGACTGTTAGAAGGAAAACTATCAAACAGGAAGGGCACCTACACCAAAACCTCATCAGTACATCACCATCATCAAAGACCAGAGGCAGATAAAACCACAAAGATGGGGAAAAAGCAGGGCAGAAAAGCTGGAAATTCAAAAAATAAGAGCGCATCTCCCCCGGCAAAGGAGCGCAGCTCATCACCAGCAACGGGTCAAAGCTGGATGGAGAATGACTTTGACGAGATGAGAGAAGAAGGCTTCAGTCCATCAAATTTCTCAGAGCTAAAGGAGGAATTATGTACCCAGCGCAAAAAAACTAAAAATCTTGAAAAAAAAGTGGAAGAATTGATGGCTAGAGTAATTAATGCAGAGAAGGTCATAAACGAAATGAAAGAGATGAAAACCATGACACGAGAAATACGTGACAAATGCACAAGCTTCAGTAACCGACTGGATCAACTGGAAGAAAGAGTATCAGCGACTGAGGATCAAATGAATGAAATGAAGCGAGAAGAGAAACCAAAAGAAAAAAGAAGAAAAAGAAATGAACAAAGCCTGCAAGAAGTATGGGATTATGTAAAAAGACCAAATCTACGTCTGATTGGGGTGCCTGAAAGTGAGGGGGAAAATGGAACCAAGTTGGAAAACACTCTTCAGGATATCATCCAGGAGAACTTCCCCAACCTAGTAGGGCAGGCCAACATTCAAATCCAGGAAATACAGAGAACGCCACAAAGATACTCCTCGAGAAGAGCAACTCCAAGACACATAATTGCCAGATTCACCAAAGTTGAAATGAAGGAAAAAATCTTAAGGGCAGCCAGAGAGAAAGGTCGGGTTATCCACAAAGGGAAGCCCATCAGACTAACAGCAGATCTCTCGGCAGAAACTCTACAAGCCAGAAGAGAGTGGGGGCCAATATTCAACATTCTTAAAGAAAAGAATTTTAAACCCAGAATTTCATATCCAGCCAAACTAAGTTTCATAAGTGAAGGAGAAATAAAATCCTTTACAGATAAGCAAATGCTTAGGGATTTTGTCACTACTAGGCCTGCCTTACAAGAGACCCTGAAGGAAGCACTAAACATGGAAAGGAACAACCGGTACCAGCCATTGCAAAAACATGCCAAAATGTAAAGACCATTTAGGCTAGGAAGAAACTGCATCAACTAACGAGCAAATTAACCAGTTAATATCATAATGCCAGGATCAAGTTCACACAGAACAATCTTAACCTTAAATGTAAATGGACTAAATGCTCCAATTAAAAGACACAGACTGGCAAACTGGAAAAAGAGTCAAGACCCATCAGTCTGCTGTATTCAGGAGACCCATCTCACATGCAGAGACATACATAGGCTCAAAATAAAGGGATGGAGGAAGATTTACCAAGCAAATGGAGAACAAAAGAAAGCAGGGGTTGCAATACTAGTCTCTGATAAAACAGATTTTAAACCATCAAAGATCAAAAGAGACAAAGAAGGCCATTACATAATGGTAAAGGGATCAATTCAACAGGAAGAGCTAACTATCCTAAATATATATGCACCCAATACAGGAGCACCCAGATTCATAAAGCAAGTCCTTAGAGACTTACAAAGAGACTTAGACTCCCATACAATAATAATGGGAGACTTCAACACTCCACTGTCAATATTAGACAGATCAACGAGACAGAAATTTAACAAGGATATCCAGGAATTGAACTCATCTCTGCAGCAAGCAGACCTAATAGACATCTATAGAACTCTCCACCCCAAATCAACAGAATATACATTCTTCTCAGCACCACATCATACTTACTCCAAAATTGACCACGTAATTGGAAGTAAAGCACTCCTCAGCAAATGTACAAGAACAGAAATTATAACAACCTGTCTCTCAGACCACAGTGCAATCAAACTAGAACTCAGGACTAAGAAACTCAATCAACACCGCTCAACTACATGGAAATTGAACAACCTGCTCCTGAATGACTATTGGGTACATAACGAAATGAAGGCAGAAATAAAGATGTTCTTTGAAACCAATGAGAACAAAGATACAACATACCAGAATCTCTGGGACACATTTAAAGCAGTGTGTAGAGGGAAATTTATAGCACTAAACGCCCACAAGAGAAAGCAGGAAAGATCTAAAATTGACACTCTAACATCACAATTAAAAGAACTAGAGAAGCAAGAGCAAACACATTCAGAAGCTAGCAGAAGGCAAGAAATAACTAAGATCAGAGCAGAACTGAAGGAGATAGAGACACAAAATCCCTCCAAAAAATCAATGAATCCAGGAGTTGGTTTTTTGAAAAGATCAACAAAATTGACAGACCACTAGCAAGACAAATAAAGAAGAAAAGAGAGAAGAATCAAATAGACGCAATTAAAAATGATAAAGGGGATATCACCACCGACCCCACAGAAATACAAACTACCATCAGAGAATACTATAAACACCTCTACGCAAATAAACTAGAAAATCTAGAAGAAATGGATAATTTCCTGGACACTTACACTCTTCCAAGACTAAACCAGGAAGAAGTTGAATCCCTGAATAGACCAATAGCAGGCTCTGAAATTGCGGCAATAATTAATAGCCTACCAACCAAAAAAAGTCCAGGACCAGATGGATTCACAGCTGAATTCTACCAGAGGTACAAGGAGGAGTTGGTACCATTCCTTCTGAAACTATTCCAATCAATAGAAAAAGAGGGAATCCTCCCTAACTCATTTTATGAAGCCAACATCATCCTGATACCAAAGCCTGGCAGAAACACAACAAAAAAAGAGAATTTTAGACCAATATCCCTGATGAACATCGATGCAAAAATCCTCAATAAAATACTGGCAAACCGGATTCAGCAACACATCAAAAAGCTTATCCACCATGATCAAGTGGGCTTCATCCCTGGGATGCAAGGCTGGTTCAACATTCGCAAATCAATAAACATAATCCAGCATATAAACAGAATCAAAGACAAGAACCACATGATTATCTCAATAGATGCAGAAAAGGCTTTTGACAAAACTCAACAGCCCTTCATGCTAAAAACGCTCAATAAATTCGGTATTGATGGAACGTACCTCAAAATCATAAGAGCTATCTATGACAAACCCACAGCCAATATCATACTGAATGGGCAAAAACTGGAAAAATTCCCATTGAAAACTGGCACAAGACAGGGATGCCCTCTCTCACCACTCCTATTCAACATAGTGTTGGAAGTTCTGGCTAGGGCAATCAGGCAAGAGAAAGAAATCAAGGATATTCAGTTAGGAAAAGAAGAAGTCAAATTGTCCCTCTTTGCAGATGACATGATTGTATATTTAGAAAACCCCATTGTCTCAGCCTAAAATCTACTTAAGCTGATAAGCAACTTCAGCAAAGTCTCAGGATACAAAATTAATGTGCAAAAATCACAAGAATTCTTATACACCAGTAACAGACAAACACAGAGCCAAATCAGGAATGAACTTCCATTCAAAATTGCTTCAAAGAGAATAAAATACCTAGGAATCCAACTTACAAGGGATGTAAAGGGCCTCTTCAAGGAGAACTACAAACCACTGCTCAGTGAAATGAAAGAGGACACAAACAAATGGAAGAACATACCATGCTCATGGATAGGAAGAATCAATATCGTGAAAATGGCCATACTGCCCAAGGTAATTTATAGATTCAATGCCATCCCCATCAAGCTACCAATGAGTTTCTTCACAGAATTGGAAAAAAAAAAAAAACTGCTTTAAAGTTCATATGGAACCAAAAAAGAGCCCGCATCTCCAAGACAATCCTAAGTCAAAAGAACAAAGCTGGAGGCATCACGCTACCTGACTTCAAACTATACTACAAGGCTACAGTAACCAAAACAGCATGGTACTGGTACCAAAACAGAGATATAGACCAATGGAACAGAACAGAGTCCTCAGAAATAATACCACAAATCTACAGCCATCTGATCTTTGAGAAACCTGAGAGAAACAAGAAATGGGGAAAGGATTCCCTATTTAATAAATGTTGCTGGGAAAATTGGCTAGCCATAAGTAGAAAGCTGAAACTGGATCCTTTCCTTACTCCTTATAGGAAAATTATTCAAGATGGATTAGAGACTTAAATGTTAGAACTAATACCATAAAAATCCTAGAGGAAAACCTAGGTAGTACCATTCAGGACATAGGCATGGGCAAAGACTTCATGTCTAAAACACCAAAAGCAACGGCAGCAAAAGCCAAAATTGACAAATGAGATCTAATTAAACTAAAGAGCTTCTGCACAGCAAAAGAAACTACCATCAGAGTGAACAGGCAACCTACAGAGTGGGAGAAAATTTTTGCAATCTACTCATCTGACAAAGGGCTAATATCCAGAACCTACAAAGAACTCAAACAAATTTACAAGAAAAAAACAAACAACCCCATCAAAAAGTGTGCAAAGGATATGAACAGACATTTCTCAAAAGAAGACATTCATACAGCCAACAGACACATGAAAAAATGCTCATCATCACTGGCCATCAGAGAAATGCAAATCAAAACCACAATGAGATACCATCTCACACCACTTAGAATGGCGATCATTAAAAAGTCAGGAAACAACAGGTGCTGGAGAGGCTGTGGAGAAATAGGAACACCTTTACACTGTTGGTGGAATTGTAAACTAGTTCAACCATTATGGAAAACAGTATGGTGATTCCTCAAGGATCTAGAACTAGAAGTACCATATGACCCGGCCATCCCATTACTGGGTATATACCCAAAGGATTATAAATCATGCTGCTATAAAGACACATGCACACCTATGTTTATTGCAGCACTATTCACAATAGCAAAGACTTGGAATCAACCCAAATGTCCATCAGTGACAGATTGGATTAAGAAAATGTGGCACATATACACCAATGAATACTATGCAGCCATAAAAAACGATGAGTTTGTGTCCTTTGTAAGGACATGGATGCAGCTGGAAACCATCATTCTTAGCAAACTATCACAAGAACAGAAAACCAAACACCGCATGTTCTCACTCATAGGTGGGAACTGAACAATGAGATCACTTGGACTGGGGAAGGGGAACATCACACACTGGGGCCTATCATAGGGAGGGGGAACGGGGGAGGGGGGAGGGATTGCATTGGGAGTTATACTTGATGTAAATGACGAGTTGATGGGTGCTGACGAGTTGATGGGTGCAGCACAGCAATATGGCACAAGTATACATATGTAACAAACCTGCATGTTACGCACATGCACCCTAGAACTTAAAGTATAAGAATAATAAAAAAAAAGAAAACCCTAGACAATAGTTCTATCTTTTCATGTATATGCTGTAAAATTTACTTTTTGTGGTATTTCCAGGGTCATTGAGGTCCAGATGCCTTGATTCTATTCAGATAAACCAAAGTAGATTTAAACTTTGCTTCTTGTAAGAAAAGATAAAATAATCCATCAAAATAAATGGTCTCAGTGATTCTGGATTTAAATGATATATATCTCTATGGTATTTTAAAGTCTATAATTTTGATGGTAGAAGAGAATCAGGACTATAAAAATAGTGTCTTCCTTCTGTAATATTCTTTAAGATGGAGATGTCACCTGCACACAAAACAGCTGAAGAACTTGTTGCAAATTTTCAGATGTGGGAATTACTTTGAAAATTGTATATAAAAACAAACACTATTCAAATGTTAGTTACTAATGTTGAGACATCCCCTACAATCAATCAATCTCATTGTATATTTTCAATTTAATGTAATTGGTAATATTTTCAAATATAGAGTGATTTAAAGATGAACTTTTTAAAATATAATATGAGATACAGCCCATTGTCATGACTTATGGTACACACTATATTGTTTCCTAAGCAATTGTGCATATTAATTTGAACTGATAATTTACTTCTTGAAACTAGTAAAAAGCAATGCGTATCCAAGAGTAAATATATTTTGGTTCTTTTCTTGTCTACATGCATGTTGTTGAAAATTGTTGAATATATGTGAATGGTGCTGAGATATTATTAAATTAAATGCATAATTTATTCGGGAAAAATACAATAAATGAAGAAAAAATAAAATTATGCTCAGATGCTCAAAGCACTGTCTTCATGAGGTAATTTCAGCAAGCTTTCTACACTGTAGGATTACAAAGAAAGTCAATACCAGTTTAGAGAGTGGTATTTCCAATACTGAGTTTGAGAATTCTACATCCTGTGATTCAAAATACCAATTACACAAACTTGAGAAAACAAGTTTCCTTTGGAAAAGTATGCTTTTCAAAGTGTCCAAAAGCAATATGCAAAGAACAATCTAGCTTTGAAATAGCCAGATGTGTGAAACTATAAAATCTACTTGCTGTTGTAGTATTTCAATTAAAGTGAAATACTATTCTAGGTGAAACTGGAGTTAGAGTATTGATTCCTTGCTGAACCGATAGATAGAATTATTAATGCAATTCTATTGAAATCAATTTCTGAAACAATAGAGAAGAAGAATGTTAGCTAAGGGACAATTGATGTAGCCTCCACTTCTTATGGACAACACAGTCCCACTGAAATTGCAAGGGTTGTATAAAAAATAAGAAAATTCATTGAAGATTTTGGTTGGAATTGTTAAAATTATTAATACTTGTCAAGCTTTTAATCTTTAGCAGGTTGCTTCTGTCATTTTTGTTTGTTTGTTTTAAATTTCCTAATACCCATTTATCTACTTAGGTGACTTTGTTTAAAGCTATTATAACCAGTTACTTCTACCATTTAGATATGATTTTTGTCATCTCACCCCGTTTCTACATCTATCATACTGTATTGTTTTTTGTAAATAAATCTTATATATAGTCATCATTTTTCTTTATTTCTACTTCCTTGTTTACTTTGGCTTCTGTATAAATTCAATGTTATACAAGAATAAGCTCAAATTCAAATTCTTGGCCCTCCTCTTAATGACCTTAGCCTGAAGTGATAATTTCCTTCTATAATTTTCTTACAACAACCTTTATCTGTACATTTCAAATGTCATCTCTCCTATAGTTGTTTTGAGTGATTATTTAAACATTTTGTTGTTCAACTTTATCATGATCCCCATTGTCTTAATGATGAATACCTGGCACGTTGCTTTGATATGGTAAATGATGTACATTTCCTAGTTTCATTTATCATTCTCTCCAGCACATTTATTTATGAGCCTAATAATATGTTTCGCTGTTCATTTCATAAGATAGTTAGTTGGAAATACTATAGGTGTCTACTATAAAAAACAACATATTATTATTTATATATCTCTAAGCTTCAACTTTAGTGAGGAATAAAATTGATATCAGTACTATTTATCTTCTTGTTATGAATAAAGTTGGGTGAGCTAATTACTTGTCTGCTTTTCTGAAGGATATAGTATTCCTTATAGCTTTCTTGCTATAAGAAAGTTATATGGCACTTCTCTTTTTTTAATATGTGAAGAAAACTTCCAGATGCTTGAGGTAGTGAGAGGAAAGTTAAAGATGGTAAAATTTGGGGTAAATTGTCGAGAAGAAATTATGGATACTGGGGCTATCCTGAAAGAATTCTTGACATCTTGCAGAATTAAATCCCCTACAGAGTTTACCAAAATATCTATAAAACTGGAGGGTGATTGAAGGAAGGTAAAGATAGTATGTTAACTTCTGTAAATTTCAAATGAAATGAAAAAGCAAACACAGTAGACTTAGAATATAGAAGAAACCATTTCATCTTATTTACATAAAAGGGGAAATTCTGATTAGAACTCCATTTTGATCTGTAAAACAAATGTACTGGCAAAATAAGTCACACCTGGGACTGTGTCTACACATACCAAAATTTTAAAATGAAAAAGTTGGAATTGAGGAAGACTATTTAAAATTGTTGATACAATAAAGTAAGAATCAATCAGATATTTTAAAATGTGTAATAAAGTTGTGCATATGTACATATCCTGAATATGTAAATAAAATTCCAGATGATTTACAATATAAAAACGAAATAACTATAAATTATGTAATATACAAATATCTCAATTATCTTCAACCCTTTTGGAAAACATTTGGGCAATTTCTTACAAAACTGAACATGGTGGAAACTGATATCCACACAAAAACTAGAATATGAAAATGTATAGCAGTTTTATTAATAATTGTCCCAAACTGGAAGCAACCAAGATGTTTTAGGGTCTTTTATTAATTTTGGAAAGTTCTCAGCCATTATTACTTTAAATATTTATTCCTCTCCATTCTCTCTTCTCCTTCTGGTATTCCAACCACGTGTATGATACACCTTTGAAATCGTCCTACTATTCTTGAAATCTCTTTTCTCTCTTTCTGTCTCCTTCTTTCCTTCCTTTATTTCTTCTCTTTGTAGTTTGGGAAGCTTCTATTGACCTATATTCAATATCACTGATTCTTTCTTGTGGCATGACTAGTCTACCAAGGAACCTTATACTATACTTGTGTTTCTTCACATTGCCTTCATTTCCATTAGAGGTCTTACATATTAATCATAGTTATTTTAAATTCGCTCATAATTCCAAAATTTGTGTTACTTCTGAGTTTGATACTGATGCTAGCTTTGTCTTTTCAAACTTTTTTTTTTTTTTTTTTTTTGGCTTTTAACATGTCTTTTAATATTTTTGTTGAAGGCCAGGCATAATATATCAAGTAATAGAAACTGAGATAAATTATTATTTTTTTTCTTTGAGACAGGGTCTTACTTAGTATTTCAGGCTGGAGTGTGGTGGCACAGTCATAGCTCACTGCAGCCTCAAATCCCTGGACTCAATTGATCCTCCTGCCTCAGCCTCCCAAGCACCTGACTATAGACACATGCCATTGTGCTTGGCAAATTTATTTTTTTAATTTATTTTTTTTTAGAGGGGGGTTTCATTATGTTTCCCAGGCTGCAGGCTGATCTGGAACTCTCGGCCTCAGGTGTTCTCCCAGCCTCAGTCTCCTGAGTTGTGGAGATTAAAGATGTGAGCCAGTGTGCCTGGCCTAATTGACTTTTAACATGAGACTTTATGTTAATCTGATCAGAATTTAGGCTGTGCTTAATGTTTGCTGCATTTGTAGGTGCCAGGGGGTTCAAATTCCTCTTGTGTCCTATTTTCATATCTCCTGTTGACTTTGGAATTCCTTAACTGCTCCTCCTAAGAGTCTGGGTCTTGCAACTCTTTCAGCTATAATCCTTTGTTATGCTGGACCTCTGTTGATGTGGTGCTAAATTGTGGAGGAGGGGACTCGTTTCACTGTCTTATGATTTAATCTGAGTGTTTTAGGAGATAGGTGTCTCTGAGCTCTAACTTTCACAAACATGTCTTAGCTTTTATTTTCCGTCCTTAGGTGAAACAGGAAGGCTAGAAGGGGCTAGGGTAGGAAAACAATGCCCTTCCGCCAAGTGGAAAAAGGCTCTGGTAAAGTCTTTTCTGTTTTTAGATTTTAAAGCCCTTTAGGAAGAATGTTCTCTCTCTCTCTCTCTCTCTCTCTACACACACACACACACACACACACACACACACATATATATAATTTTATTTTAGTTTATTTTTTTGAGACGGATTCTCACTCTGTCGCTCAGGATGGAGTGCAGTGGCGCGATCTCGGCTCACTGCAACCTCTGCCTTCTGGGTTCAAGCAATTCTCCTGTCTCAGCATCCCCAGTAGCTGGGACTACAGGCGTCCACTACTACGCCCGGCTAATTTTATTTTTATTTTTTTGTATTTTTAGTAGAGATGGGGTTTCACCATATTGGTCAGGCTGGTCTCAAACTCCTGAACTCAAATGATCCGCTTGCCTCGGTCTCCCAAAGCACTGGGATAACAGGCGTGAGCCACCATGCCTGGCCTGCTTGGTATATTTCACAGTGATTATTCTTCTTTGCCCCCAATCAGGTTCATGAACGGAACTTTCCCAGCTCTTTACTGGACAACATGGTGAGGCCTTCATGGAAGTGTGAGGCCCCTCAAGACTGCATCCTCAGGTGTTTCTCCCATCACTCTAGCCTTCGCTCTGCCTGCAGTTACTCATCAGAATTACCATTTATGTGTTCCTACAGGCTTATGGCTGCCATGACTTCTGCTCCAGATAAGCAAATCTAGCTGTAATTCTTCAGATTCACCTGTCTTTTCAGATTTTGAGGGAGTAATTTTCCCAGTGACCTCATTTCTCTGAAGAGTCCAAGAAAAGTGTATATTTTCCATTGGTTCAACTTTTTCTTCTTGTAAAGATGAGAGCCATGACTTCTACGCTTTTTAGATATTTAACCTGGAACTAGAAGTGACTCCCTGACTTTTCATTAATCATACACAAATGTGATTTGTTTTAATAAAGTTTTTAAAGTTGTATTGATGATATTTTTCAGTTGCAACACACATCTGGTTAGTGTATTATAACATTAATCACTATTAACTTCTATTACAGAAAGAAAGCCTGAATATGCATTTCTTCAATCTACCTTTTCCCCATGGTTTAGGTCACAGTCTCCAATGAGATGAACTAAATTGAGATTTGGAAGCTAGAGGAAAAAAGAGGATTATTCTTCAGAAGTCTTTGAAGCAAAGGATGTGGACACATAAGTTCACAGCAGCTTGCTGACAACATTCTACATCTCACCTGCTTTATTTAGTCTTTGTATAGCTTAGATAGCTCGTGGTGACTTCTGGAGAATTGTTATCTTTGGTGTTGCAGATTTAAACAATCAGTGAAAGCCACTCAGCAGTTCTTGAGATTTCAGTGACTTCTGGAGGAATTTTTAAGAACCACCTACTTTACTGCCACAGGCTGGAAATATCGGTGAGAGCTTCCCTTTATTTACTCCCCATTCTATACAACGGTTTTGTAAACGTTCAGTTTCTTCTATTGAAATCCTTCATACCTAGAATAATAAAATGGCTTCTATTTTCATGACCAAACATTGACTATTACAAAAATATTTCCCCTTAGTTGAGAGCAAATATACATGATAGAATCTAGATGTGGAGAGGACAAGATTGTTACGTATTTGGAGAAGTTAGAGAACCTATCTGGTACTCTTTCTTGAATAGTAGGCCACCCTACTTCCTATTCTCCTGTGCTGGTAAACCAGAGGTACCACAGAGTCGAAGAGAAACACTCAGATATAAATGAACAAATAAAAAATAAAATTTAAAAATGTCATATTGTTCTTTGAGAAACATTTTGTGATCTGCCTGCTCTTTAATTTAATAATATATTATATATATAATATATATGAAATATTAAATGCATACATATATAAAATATATATGAAATATATACATATATAAAAGTAGGAAATTAATCTCTGGAAACATCTGATATTTTTTCTGAGAATGGAGATAATTCCTAATATATATAGCCTTAGTCACACATACATATATGCGAAAAATATTTTAAAGTACTTAACAATTACCATTTCAACTGTAAAGATTTGAAACAGTAAGACTGACAAACACCAGATTCTTAATGTCATTATCTTTTTTACCAATGTCTTTTGGTGATGGTGGGGAGGGCTTTGCCTTCAAACAAATAAATACACTCAGAGGGATTAATGTGGATTTTTACTGAGATTCATTTATGTGTTGGAAAATTTGGCATTATTTCCTGGTGAATACTAATTTGCGACACAGTATCTGTGAAGAGCCTGAATTTCTTCACTTGCCAGTTCCTGTAATAGTAAAGAAAATATATCCGTTCTGAGGTCTTCCCCTCATTCAAGTCTGAAGACATTGCCAGCATAGTTCACCTCCACAATAAGGAAATTAAGAGGTTTGATTCAGCAGAAGGCTATTTTGGCTCTACCTGTTAAAAAAATGTACACGTACACATTTCAAACTATCTACAGCCAAAGGACTTGCTGACTCCCTTCTTGTCAGGCTTCACAGCAAACCAATCACCCAGGATATGGTACCCACACTATCTCCAATGCAATAGATGAAGACTGTGTGATAGAAGCAATTTCTATTGACCTCTCTAAGGCATTTGCTTTAGCTGACCATAAATTATCCCTACAAAACTTCAGGGATTTGGGGCCTTGTAGTGACTACATAAAGTGGTTTGCATTAACTTGTCAAATTATATAGAAAAGAAAGCCTTGTGAACATGGATTCAAGGGAATTACAAATGGGACGCCTGAGGGCATACTTTATTTTCTCTGCTTGACGATTATCTTACAGTCTAATGTGTTTTCTCCCTTGTGCACATGTATGCTGATGATATAGTGTGATTTTACAGAACAACACTGATGCCCTGGGGTAGCCCCCGCAGCCTGCAGTTCAACTTACTGAGCTGTTTTTTTCTTCAGAAAGTTGATTCAAATGAAATCTGATGCCAAAATCTGAGTCTTGTGTTTCACTTCAAGGTTTCATAAATTTAGCGTCTCATTAATGATTAACAAGCAGGTAACATTTCAGCACAGGCTGAGTAAGCTTCATTGCTGAATTCTGTCTTAACTTTGCTTCAGATTTTTTAAAAAGCACACTTTTCTGTCTTTTCAGTGCCTGTAAAAATGTCTGTCTAGGAAAGGGTTGTGTTATTTAAATGTGATCACGCTGGCCTTTAAAAAAAATTATTAGGATAGAGAAGGAGTTGGCTGCATGCCAGCCTGGATGTTTAGTGGGCAGTTGCTGCCCCAGTGCACCTGGTTTGACAGGTGTCTAAGTGTCTCTTAGAGCCTCTTAGGAACTTGCACTCTCCAGCAGCTGTGGAAGCTGCTAAAGCCAATGTGATGTGAAAATCTGGGATCTTCACAGGCAGAATGCATCCTAACCTCAGTGGTTGGCATGAGTGGGTTGGTGCATCCTACCAAGCCAGAAGGGGAGGACTGAGAAATATATCCACACCAAAATGTGCACTTGAAAATCTAGTCTCTGATCATTACTTTAATTATCATAATGTATAAAATGGCACAATCTGGTACTAAAAGCAACTGAGATTGTCATTTTTCATAGAAAGAAGATAAAATATGGAAATTCAGAATCATGCAATGATACATGGAATGGCTCATTTAAATAGTATTACTTTTTCTTTTCAAATAGAAAAACCAAGGCTCAGAAAACTTATATAACTTCCCAAGGTCATAGAGCTCTTTCTAAGTAACTAATTTGGTATAAAGAGTATTAGAAATATAAGGTCATATGATTTTTATCCTTAATTCTGTTAGTGATATCTGGTAGAAGTGATATCTAATAGGAATGCAAGATAAAGAATGAAATGTTATAGAGTTTAAACATTTTTCTAAAGTCCCTAGTCAATTACCAATCATTTGTTCTGTTTTTTTTATTATTTAGTTTTAATTTCATAATCCAGCAAGGCATGGAAGAGAACAAGGAAAACAAGGCACCCAAAGGGAACTGCAGCGAGAGCACAAAGATTCAAGGATACTGCGAGCAAATGGGGTGCAGAGGTGCTTTCCTGAGCTACAGAAGGAATAATCTGGTGGTTAAGATAAAATATCAAACACAAGCCACACTTATTAGAGTTGTCCACAGTCAGCAATGGTGATCTCCTTGCTGGTCTTGACATTCCTGGACCCAACGGGCTCCATGGCCTTGACAATATTCATGTCTTCTTTCATCTTGCCAAAGACCACATGCTTGCCATCCAAACACCCAGTTTTGGCAGTGCAGTTGAAAAACTGGAAACTGTTTGTGTTGGGTCCAGCATTTGCCATGGACAAGATGCCAGGACCTACAGGCTTTAGGATGAAGTTCTCATCATCAAATTTCTCCCCCTAGATGGACTTGCCACCGGTGCCATTATGGCGTATGAAGTCACCACCTTGACTCATAATCCCTGGAATAATTCTGTGAAAGCAGAAATGCTTATAACCAAATGCTTTTTCTCCAGTGCTCAGAGCATGAAAGTTTTCTGGTGTCTTTGGAACCTTGTCTGCAAACAACTCGAAGGGGATGCCACCCAAGGGCTCACCGTCGACGGCGATGTCGAAGAACACGGTGGGGTTGACCATAGCTGACAGTACAGCGCTCCTGGCGGCAGCGGTGACTGCAAAGCCAATTTTTTCTGTTATTATACGAAAATATCAAGTTAATTGTTTGCATAAAGACAAAATGACTTTGTCATATTGATTTAAATGTAGTACAGTAAAGAAGTGTGAACATTTTGTATTCTTCATTGTAACTTAACTGCTTACTTTATTTGTGTTAAATTTCTTAAGCCCTGTTCAACTCTAAAACCAATTAATGGCAACAGAAGTACTTTCTCTCTCTCTGTGAGTGTGTTTCTCCCTCTCTCTCTTTCTGTGTGTGTGTGTGTGTGAGAGAGAGAGAGAGAAGAGAGAGACAGAGAGAGAGAGAGAACGAGAGCAAGTGAGAGACAGAGAGGACATAATTAAAATGCTGAAAATCTTATTTTAAGTGTAGAAGATTAGATGTAAGATTGTCTCTCTAAAATCAGAGCTAATAAAAGTGAGCAGATGTTTTAACTTACGTTATTTCAATTATTATCTCTTATATCTAATACAGATCAAAATCCCCTTTCTAAAAACAAATGACTAATATACTCATTTTCACCAAGATGACCAATAAAATGTTGTTTTGCTATGGAATGTTTTTATTAGAAAATAAAGCAATCACGGCTTTAAAATTTCAGAAATCTGTGTGCTTCTGAGGAAGATACCTGGTGAGCAGTTTTGTGTATTTGCATGTGGATTCCTTGTTTACCAAAAAACATAAGGCATAAGTAATTGTCAACAGTACTTCTTCTGACCAGCCCCAGTCTCACTTGAAAACCAAGACACAAATATACCAAATATTAGAATGAAGAGTACTCAGGGTAGACACATTTTGTGTGTGTGTGTATATCTACCATTGCTTTAGCCATTCCTTGGTTTTCACTTTCTCTCTCATTTTCCTATCCTGTGAGTTTGGTTTTCCTAATTTTTAGCCTCCTTTCCTTGTAGTTCAAGTATAATTCTGGTGTTTTCTCAAACACTTTTGTACTTTCCTCCCCTTATGAATTGGCTAAAAATATTCCATGTGTTAGGAATTGAAAATCAGTGTCACGTAGGACTGCGTGAACATTTTCTCAATCACACTGTATGGAGAAGTGCTCTCCATCATTTAAACCTTCTTATTTATTTGCATCAATTGCATACCAATTATATTATCTGGTCATGTAAATTCCCTATATCTTATTCATACTCTTAGATTATGATTTTATTGAAGAATGGAGACTGCCTGTGTATTTTTAAGTCGTGCAGAGTATTTAACAGTGCTTTAGACATGGTAGCCACTTAAACCTCATTGAATAATAAATTATATTGATTCAAAATGAATATGTCAGCCAACTTCAGACTCTGAAGACAATCGCATTTTCTGAATTTATAAATATTGAAGATCTATATAGGAGGCACCTCAACCTCTTTATTACCACATTGCTATGAAGAATATACATTGTATCTCCTATTCTTGTATTTGTAAAAAACTCATAATAAGCAAACATAATCTTTCATAATGGCAAACAAATAACAAGTCTGCCATTTGTCAGGATATGATTTAATATATGATACCTAAAACTATAATTGCTGCTTTGTATTATGAATTACAATTTGAAGTAAACTGTTGTTAATGTCAGCTAAAATATATGATAATATCTAGAAAATCATAATGTTGAGCAATTAAGCTCTTAGAAGAGTCTAACTTTGTGTTTATAGTTTCCATCTATATTTTGTTGTTGTTAAGCTAAGCAGGAATGCAAAAACTATATTCATCCTTGAAGTGGAAGAAATTTCTAGATTTTGGCAGCTCCAATTTGTCTTATGAAATTTCAGTGACAGCTAAGTGTTTTGATTTTGATGGATGACATATTCTTGTTACTTCCTTTGAAATGTATCCAAAATGCTTTTTAGTGATTTTGGTATTTGTTGAAACCTCATATATCTGGTATCTTAAATGTGTGTGCTTAATTCTTCCTAGGGCTTATAATGGTGAGCTGACAGAGTATCTTAAGTTCTTGGGCCATGTTGTTTGTTTCCTTAAGATTCTACATGGTCAAAAGGGGATTGAGATATTGAATTTGTATAAGTGGAATAGAGCAAAACTTACGTAGTTTCCCTAACATTTGAGTCACTGCCTTGAATATAGTCACAGGTTGCCTCACTCAAATATGTCCTGTATTGTCTTGTTCACATTGTGGGTTCTGAATAGAAATAAATTTGACAGGATGAAAAAAGCATGGAAATAATGGTAATTAACATTGTTTTTACAACAATCCTACAAAGTAGTTATTATAAATCTATAGCTCCAAAGTGAAAAAGTGCTATGAAAATAAAGGCTTATCAGACTAGTAAAACATAGTAAAGAATAAAATACAATTCTGAATGGATGTGGGTCCTGTCAGTTTTAGTCTAAACGGAGTTTGAGGCTGTCCCTTAGAATTTGTTGGATGCACTTAGTTTGGATTGCTGAAACTTGAATGGATGAGTGTTTGGTGTAGTTTTGTATGTAGATCTGGAATCCTAAATCAATATTGTAGGAAGGGAAGTTGTGTGTGAAATGGTGAATGCTGGGAGTTGGGACCATTATTTTTAAGGGTGTGACATTATTTCAGTAAAATTTCTTTACTCTGAGGTTCTACTTACATAGGCAGAGCAAGTATGATTTTTCCTGCATGATACAGACTTTTCTTATGCCTCAAATGTTATTTTCCCAAGACTCTTCTATCAGTTCAATATCTCATTGTTGTCATTTTCTTTAGCCTATAATTTAGAATATTATTAAATTCATATTTTCCTATTTTTTTCTGATTATAAAACTGATTGAATGAGCTTTAGAAACTATGAAAATATATAAAGAAAATATGATATTCCACCATAGAGTTAACCTATTATATGGGCTAAATTATTTCCTCTCCCAAACCAGAATTTATATGTTAAATTCCTAACCCCCAGTAGCTTAGGATGTGATCTGATTTGGAGATAGAGTCTTCACAGAGATAATCAAGGTCAGATGAGGTCAGTGGATTGGCCCTAATCTCACAGCTGGTGTCCTTATTTTAAAAAAAGGTAATTGGAAAGAGGCATGTATGTAGGGAAAATGTCCTGTGAACATGAAGACAGCCTTCTACAAGCCAAGGAGAGATGCCGGAAACAGATCCTTCTCTCATAGTCATCAGAAAAACCAACCTTCCCAGTACATTGATTTTGGACTTCTGGCTTCCAGAAGTGTGAGACAATAAATTTCTATTATTAAAGCCTCTCAGTTTGTGGTACTTTACTATAGCATCTAATAATACACATGATATATTTTGAAGTACTTTAAGTCTCTCTCTCACTCTCTCTCTCTCTCTCTCTATATATATATATATATACACACACACACACACACACCCCCTACATGTACATCTATATGTGCATACTTTTATGTACAACTATCTTTATTAACATTATCCATTAAGGCTGGGCACAGTGGCTCGCATCTGTAATCCCAGAACTTTGGGGGGCTGAGGCAGACCGATCACTTGAGTTCAAGAGTTCAAGACCAACCTGGCCAACATGATGAAACTCCATCTGTACTAAAAATACAAAATTTAGCCGGACATGGTGGCATGTGCCTGTAGTCCCAGTTTTTTGGGAGGTTGAGGCAGGATAATCGCTTGAACCGGGAGGGGGAGGTTTCAGTGATCCAAGATTGTGCCACTGCACTCCAACCTGGAGTGAGACTCAGTCTCAAAAAAAAAAAAATATATATACACACACACACACACACACACACACACACACACACATTAAGCATTCTTTATTTACATAACATTCTGTATTATTCTTTTCATCTGAAATATATATGAAGAGGTGTATTCTAAGGTTAACACTAGAATAGTTTCTCTGCACAATCTCTTTAGGTTTTGCTCTGGACTGAAATTAAACTCTGTCCAGGGAAGTCTTACTGCGGCCCAGCCTCACTGTGTATCAATAGCCTCATTACCATGTCCACTCCATTCCAATCTTTATATGTGGACTGGAAAAAATCATAATTCTTGGATGTCAGGCTGGCTTCATGGGTATGCAACCCATGCAATTGCTCAGGGCCCACCCTTTCTGAGGGTACTTTTTTTTTTTTTTTTTTTTTTTGAGACAGAGTCTCGCTCTGTCGCCCAGGCTGGAGTGCAGTGGCCGGATCTCAGCTCACTGCAAGCTCCGCCTCCCGGATTCCCGCCATTCTCCTGCCTCAGCCTCCCGAGTACCTGGGACTATAGGTGCTGCCACCTCGCCCGGCTAGTTTTTGTATTTTTTAGTAGAGACGGAGTTTCACCGTGTTAGCCGGGATGGTCTCGATCTCCTGACCTCGTGATCCGCCCGTCTCGGCCTCCCAAAGTGCTGGGATCTGAGGGTACTTTTAAGATCACATTGGTTTAGTGCTCTGCTGTCTCCGTTTTAAAACTCCTAAGTTTTTGAACAAGAGGTCCAAGCTTTTCACTTTACATGAGGACCAACAAAGCATGTAGTTCATCCTTCTCAGTTCCCCATTTCAGTATTAGAGCACCCTTTTTGTTCCAACTATTATGATATTCTTACCTTGCTGTTCTTTGTAATTATGACTTCTCTGATCCCTCTAGGATTTTCTTCTTTGGCAAATTTTTCAGATATTCTTGTTTAAATGGCTTATTTTTGATAATTTTTTCTGACACAGTTATTGCTTTTTCCCTACTGATTTGTTGTATTTTTCATACTCTGATTTCATAAAACACTATCATGAATAAAATTTTTAAAAAATTCTACCTGTCATAATAGGAGAGGAGATATAAACATAGTGTTTGTTTAATAAAATTTAGAGGAGTAGGCAATTGATCAAATTTACTCTCATTACTATGAGAATGATTGGATTTTGAAAATAGGAAAATATATTAGTCTGTTTTGCATTGCTACAAAGGAATACCTGATGCTGAGTAAAGAAAAAAGGTTTATTTAGCTCACGATTCCACAAGCTGGACAAGAAGCATGGTGCCATCATCTGCTTCTACGGGGCCTCAGGAAGATTTCACTCATGGTGAAAGGGAAGGGAAGCAAGTATGCCACATTGTGTGACAGAGAGGAAGAAAGAGAGGAGGAAGAGGTGTTAGACTATTTTTAGCAAATCAGATCCTACTGTAACTAATAGCCTGAGAGCTCATGCATTACTGTGAGGATGGCATGGAACAATTCATAAGGGATCCACTCCCATGACTCAAATACTTCCCACTCGGCTGGCCCCACCTCCAACATTTGGGATCAATTTTTGACATGAGAGTTGGAGGGGAATAGACTCTATGTCAAAAAATAAACTGTATTGTAAATTAGAAATGCAGGCTATGCCTGTCAGGATGCTTCTAGCTGCAAGTAGTGGAAAATCCCACCAACAGTGACTCAAAATAGGCCATTTATCATTTTATGTGATAAGAAAACCAGAGGTCAGCAGAATCCATGGTTGGTTAATTCAGTAGTTCAAGGATCTCATCAGGGACCCTAGTACTGGCACTATCCATATTTTCCACTCTCTCTTATCAGTTTGTCAGTAAGCTTCTCCTTATGATTACATACTAGGAGAAGTGTTTCCAGGCATCCCATGAAGATTGGATGACATATACTTAGAAGAGAAACTTTTCTTTCTATACAGCTCATCTTCTCAACCAGGAACTCTTTCTCAAAAACCCCACAGCAGAGCCCTCAGCTTCAATTAACCAGAATTGTGTTACATGCTTGATGTGGTTTGGCAGTGTCCCCATCCAAGTCTCATCTTGAATCATAATAATCCCTATGTGTCCAGGGTGGGACGAGGTAGAGACTATGGAATTATGGCAGCAGTTCCCCCATGCTGTTCTTGTGATAGTGAGTGAGTACTCATGAGAGCTGATGGTCTTACATCATTTGGCATTTCCCTTGCTTCTACTTTTCCTTCCTGCTGCCATATGAGGAGGGATGTGTTTATTTCCCCTTCTTCCATGATTGTAAGTTTCCTGAGGCCTCCAAAACCCTGCAGAACTCTGAGTCAATTAAACCTCTTTACTTTACAAGTTTCCCAGTGTTGGGAATGTCTTTATAGCAGCATGAGAATGAACTAATACAGTAAACTGGTACCAAGGTAGTGGGGGATTGCTATGGGGATATCTGAAAATGTGGAAGCAACTTTGGAACTTGGAAACAGGCAGAAGTTGGAAAAGTTTGGAGGGCTCAGAAGAAGACAGGAAAATATGGGAAAGTTGAAACTTCCTAGAGACTTGTTGAATGGCTTTGACCAAAGTGCTGATAGTGACAAGGACAATGAAGACCAGGCTGAGGTGGTGTCAGATGGAGATGAGGAACTTGTTGGAAATTGGAGTAAATGTCACTCTTGCTATGCAAAGAGACTGGTAGCATTTTGCCCCTGCCCTAGAGATCTGTGGCATTTTGAACTTGGGAAAGATGACTTGGGGTATCTGGTGGAAGAAATTTCTGAGCAGCAAGGCATTCAAGAGGAATTGGAGCATTAAAGTTTGGAAAATTTGCAGGCTGATGATATGATAGAAATGAAAATCTTATTTTCTGAGAGAAATTCAAACCGGCTGCAGAAATTTATAGAAGTAATGTGGAGCTGAATGTTAATCACCAAGAATGGGGAAAATGTCTCGAGGGCCTGTCAGAGGCCTTCATGGCAGTACCTCCCATCTCTGGCCTGGAGGCCTAGGAGGGAAACATGGTTTCCTGGGGCGGAACCAGGACTCCCCTGTTGTGTACAGCCTAGGGACTTGGTGCCCTGTGTTCTAGCTGCTCCAGCCATGGCTAAAAGGGGCCAAGGTACAGCTTAGTACATCACTTCAGAGGGTGCAAGCCTCAAGCATTGGCAGCTTCCACGTGGTATTGGTTCTGTGGGTATGCAGAAGTCAAGAATTGAGGTTTGGGAACCTTTGCCTACATTTCAGAGGATGTATGAAAATGCCTTGGTGTCTAGTCAGAAGTCTACTGCAGGGGTGGAGCCCTCATGGAGAACCTATGCTAGGGCAGTATGAAAGGGAAATGTGGGGTTGGAGCCCTCACATAGAGTTCCCACCGTGGCACTGCCTAGTGGAGTTTTAAGAAGAGGGCTACCAGCCTCCAGGCCCCAGAATTGTAGTAGATCCACTAACAGCTTGCACCACGCACCTGAAAAACCTGCAGACATTCAATGCCAGCCATGAAAGCAGCTGGGTCTGGAGGCTGTACTCTGCAAAGCTGCAGGGGCAGAGCTGCCTAAGGCTCTGGGAGCCTACCGTTTACATGAGTGTGCCCTGGAAGTGAGACATGGAGTCAAAGGAGATCATTCTGGAACTTTAAGGTTTAATTACTGCCCTATTGGATTTTGGACTTGCATGGGGACTGTAGCCCCTTTGTTTTGGCCAATTTCTCCTATTTAGAATGGGTGTATCCACCCAATGCTTGTATCCCCATTGTATGAAGGAAGTAACTAAATTGCTTTTGATTTTACAGGCTCATAGGCAGAAGGAACTTGCCTTGTCTCAGGTGAGAATTTGAACTTGGACTTTTGGGTTAATTCTGGAATGAGCTAACACTTTGTGAGACACTCAGAAAGGCATGATTGTGTTTTGAAATGTGATAATATGAAGTTTGGGAGGAGCCGGGGGAAATGATATGGTTTGCCTGTTTCCCCAACCAAATCTCATCTTGAATTGTAATAATCCTCACATGTCAAGGGCAGAATCAGGTAGAGATAACTAAATCATGGTGGTGGTTCCCCCACACCGTTATCAGGATAGTGAGTGAGTTCTCATGAGATCTGATCATTTTATAAGCATCTGGCATTTCCCCTGCTTGAACTTCTCCTTCCTGCTGCCGTATGAAGAAGGATGTGTTTGTTTCCTCTTCCACCAGAATTGTAATTTTCCTGAAACCTTGACAGCCATGGTGAATACTGAGTCAATTAAACCTCCTTCCTTTATAAATTACCCAGTCTCGGGTATCTCTTTATAGCAGAGTGAGACTGAATTAATATGATGCCCATGACTCAAAGACTCATAATCAAGGCAAATGTCACCATGACTGACATGAACCAATCACATTCCTGTCCAGGGTCTTGGGAAACCTTGAACTCTCATGAGGTCATAGCTACTTGATCACAGAAAAGAATTTGGGTCCGTTAGAGAGAATAATTGGGAATGGCTGTTGATTAGGCAACCAACAATGCCACACTGAGACTTAAATATATATAAAATCTATAACCTATAACGTTAGCTAGATAGCTAACAATCATTAAACCAGTGATTTTTTTTCTTATTAAAATGACTAAACTTTTTTAGAATTGTCATGGTAGATTGGAGCATGCAGTGTTGTAATCATGTAGTGAATAAACAGCTGGCAGTGTGTGGGATGTCCATACTTATTTCTGGATGTAATTCCTGTCCTCAGGCACTACTAAAGCACTGGGTAATGATTGCTGAATGCCCATTCATCCAAAGGAACAAATAATATGTGATTGTGCCTGGGGACACAACCAGCTAAAATTGGTTGGAGTCATGCAATATGCATTGAGCTTGGTCAAGAGAGCAAGTTGGTCATAAGCTCAGGCAGGGTGTAATTGGCTCAGGACAAAAGAATGAATGAGACTAAGTCACAGTGAGGGATCAGGATAATATCCCTAACTCAGCTGATGCTTTTTTCATGCTTAGCCAGTGTGCATTATCTTATAGGTACTTCCTTTGCTGCTCTAATGTAAAAGTCCCATTGGTGGTATAACAAGATGATTCTATAACAAAAATAAAAATAACAAAGAAAAAAATGAGAATGGTGAGAGCAGAGCAAAACTTCGGGTGCCAAGAATTTCATTTTCTCAGCATGCAATTTAATGCAAGCCCTGGGACGCATTATGACCTCCTGGTGGCAGACAGCTGGGATGTCCAAGCCGGCTGACAAAATATGAAAGCTACAAGATGCCTTAATTAAAGTCGGAAGCAGAATTTTACAGTCAGGAATTTATAAAAATTGGGATGGCAAGAAGCCTCCCTATTTCTCTCTTTCTATAAGGCTCTCTCTTTTTTTTCAAGTCCACAGTGTAAAAACAGGAAGTATTAGTAAAAGAAAAATGTCTAATTGCAATGCCTTTATGACATACTTAAAATGAATAAATTTCTGCAGGAGATTACGAATACTTTATAAGGGAGTATTCCTAGTCAGTCATCTGTGAAATAGGTTTAAATATCAGGCTTTTTAGCAAAGTGTCTAGAAAACGCTCCTTTATCCTTTGTGAGTATAATAGCTACAATGCAGAGGGGCTTCATTTCAGGTGGTGGTGGAGGCCAGCAGAGGGACAGCAGTTTTACCTTCTGAGTTGGTTCTAATTGCTGTACTGTATTTTTGGAGCAACTAGTCAGTTGGGTAAGCATCATTAAACTTTTTTAAAATGGAGGATGTAGAGCATATGGGAAAACTTGTTTGAAATTTTGCATCTTTGCCAAGATAGTAGAGGGGAAGAAGCAGAGCCAAGAGGAGGTGATACTCACCGCTGAGGCTATTAATTTTTGGGATCCTCACTGGGACATTATACTAAATGACCAACATGACACCAGCTTTGTACACTTATGGTTCTTTGAATGATAATATGCCTATGATATTGTCATTGTTAAATGTTATTATGTGTATCCAAAATTCGTATCAATTCTGGTTTTAGGGTAAACTGTTGCTAGTGGCAGATAATTTGTTGCCAGTATTATACACCATATCTAAGAATTTATTTTTAACCTTTTTTTACTATCACATTCTTTTCCTTATTTGTCATTTCTCCAAGAGTGCAATGATCATACCTTAACCCTGTAACCACTGATTTTTTTTGTATGCTCCACCTTATTTCAGAAACAATTTAAGAAAGTTAACATAATAACTTGATGTGTTCCCAACAGTATGACTTCTCTTTTGTGACTTAACTTGTGATTTTAAAAATTTATAAAATATGTCATGTCACTGAGTAGAAGTTTTCCAGGCTCTTTTTTATTTTCTTTTTTAGGTTGCATGGCTCCTAATTTCTGAGTTTGGACTGTTTTATAGAAGTGAGAGATCAAATCTTAATGTTTCTAGAGGGTCAGTCAAAATTAAAAAGAGTCACAGACCATAGTTGCTTGCATGCTTTTAAGAAAGAGTCACTCTGAAATTTGGAAAGAGGTTTGAAATCTTCCAGAATTAGAGTATGCATTTTTCCACATGGCAGGAAAGCCAAGAGGATCTGTGACAGTAGTAATTCTTTGTACAATTCTTATTGATGCTCTCATCATGCCATTTTTCAATTGTTTGTTTATACAGGTGTCTTTTTATTAGTCTGTGAGCTGAGGAAGAGTCTATATCATATTATTTTTATGTCTTAGATGCACAAATCACAGAAACACAATGACTGTCATAAAGTGTTTGTTTGATAAGAAAGTATTGAATGAATGAAGAATAGAGAACAATTTGTCCTTTATGGCCCCTGGAGAAAAGTCTAAATAGGAACCACCTCCCTCAGTGCAAATCCATAGGCTGATGCTGTAGGCTAAGATGACAGGAGAGCTGTCTTTGCTTAGAGTACTTCCCCCTGCTATTTAGTTAGGATGGCAGAGGGCCTCCTTGTCATACTCAATAAACTGGAACACCTGGGTAGTTATCCTCTTGATTTTCTGTCCAAAGAAGACACTCAATTGGGAATGAAACTGAGACCAGGTTCTGCTTCATCCTTTTGCTGCCCAGGACCTCTCAGTGTGTTTTTACAACTGACACAGACAGCAGCTCTTTTGTTGAACTCTTTACTTTCAATGCACTGATAGCATTTACATTGCTACTCAAAGTTATAGTCTCACACTCTGTTCTCATAACGAAAATCCCTCAGGTAAATGGGCTAATAAAATATACATGGGTTTTTCCCTTTGCCAAAGGACAGCCAAATACCACTTCCTTCACATTTGCTTAAGGACAAGAGTATTTCTGTTTCAAAAAGGAATGCATTTTGTTCTAAAATAAAATATGGCACCTATGAAATTGTATAAGATGTAATTTAAGGGAAACCAGCTCTGCATTATAACAGGATTTTCTTATCAAGCTCTCCCCAGATGCTGCAGCTGTCATGTAGGCCATGCCAATGTCTGGTGTCATGCCAGTTTGATGCAAGTTGGTTCCACTTGTCACCCTTTCAATTTCCCAGCTGGCCTCAATTTTAAAGGGCATATTAGCATTATCATAGCAATCTTAAAGATGTGTCTTGGCTTGACTTTAAGCCCGTTTTGTTTCTAAGTCACAAAGTCTAATGAAATACCACTGAGATAGAAAGGATTTTATTGTCTATATATGACATCAAATGCTCTAATCTCTGACCAAAGAAATTGAAGGTTTTTAAAAAGCTTGTTCTATGAGATACACTGCAGTGTAGCATCAAAGAGAATGAGAGGTGCTTTAGAACACACTGGCTTAAATAACAGGTAGAGGGGTGCTTTACTTTGCACATTTTGAAAACCCCTATGCCTTTGTGTGCACAGAAATAGTTTTAATGGAAGTCGTTAAAAGAGTACAGAACTGTTTGACAAAATAGAAAAAAACCTAAAAACAGAAATGCACTCTATATTAAATTATTAAACAGTAAAATTACTTGCTCTGTCAATTATTAATGGCAAATCTCAAGCTTGCTTAAAATACAGATGTTTACCTCAGCATCTTTAGATGCCTTTTGTTTGAGTGTTGTCTTGCTGCTTTAATATTACATTACCAAATTTTGTGATAAGGATGTTTGTTTGAGATGACGGAAAGTCTCTGGGAAGCTATTAGTTGCTAACAACATCATTTGACACTTAGTCATCACTAAGGAATCTGTGTATAATTTAAAGACCGTGAACATTTTTTTTTATTATTATACTTTAAGTTCTAGGGTACATGTACATAACGTGCAGGTTTGTTACATATGTATACTTGTGCCATGTTGGTGTGCTGCACCCATCAACTCGTCAGCACCCATCAACTTGTCATTTACATAAGGTATAACTCCCAATGCAATCCCTCCCCCGTCTCCGCTCCCCATCATAGACTCTGGTGTGTGATGTTCCCCTTCCCGAGTCCAAGGGATCTCATTGTTCAATTCCCACCTATGAGTGAGAACATGCGGTGTTTGGTTTTCTGTTCTTGTGATAGTTTGCAGAGAATGATGGTTTCCAGCTACATCTATGTCCCTACAAAGGACACAAACTCATCCTTTTTTATGGCTGCATAGTATTCCATGGTGTATATGTGCCACATTTTCTTAATCCAGTCTGTCACTGATGGACATTTGGTTTGACTCCAAGTCTTTGCTATTGTGAATAGTGCCACGATGAACATACGTGTGCATGTGTCTTTATAGTAGCATGATTTATAATCCTTTGGGTATATACCCAGTAATGGGATGGCTGGGTCATATGGTACATCTAGTTCTAGATTCTTGAGGAATCGCCACACTGTTTTCCACAATGGTTGAACTAGTTTACAGTCCCACCAACAGTGTAAAAGTGTTCCTATTTCTCCACATCCTCTCCAGCACCTGTTGTTTCCTGAGTTTTTAATGATTGCCATTGTAACTGGCGTGAGATGGTATCTCATTGTGGTTTAGATATGCATTTCTCTGATGGCGAGTGATGATGAGCATTTTTTCATGTGTCTGTTGGCTGAATGCATGTCTTCTTTTGAGAAGTGTCTCTTCATAACCTTTGCCCACTTTTTGATGGGGTTGTTTGCTTTTTTCTTGTAAATTTGTTTGAGTTCTTTGTAGGTTCTGGATAATAGCCCTTTGTCAGATGAGTAGATTGCAAAATTTTTCTCCCATTCTGTAGGTTGCCTGTTCACTCTGATGGTAGTTTCTTTTGCTGTGCAGAAGCTCTTTAGTTTAATTAGATCCCATTTGTCAATTTTGGCTTGTGTTGTCATTGCTTTTGGTGTTTTAGACATAAAGTCCTTGCCCATGCCTATGTCTTGAATGGTATTACCTAGGTTTTCTTCTAGGGTTTTTATGGTTTTAGGTCTAACATTTAAGTCTCTAATCCATCTTGAATTAATTTTCGCATAAGGAGTAAGGAAAGGATCCAGTTTCAGCTTTCTACTTATGGCTAGCCAATTTTGCCAGCACCATTTATTAAATAGGAAATCCTTTCCCCATTTCTTGTTTTTCTCAGGTTTGTCAAAGATCAGATGGCTGTAGATGTGTGGTATTATTTCCGTGAACATTTTTAAGTCTTTGGCATGTAACATTTTTGTCTTCTTTGTATTATCTCAGAAACTCAGAGTTTTACTCTTTTTTTATTCACAAAATCAGAATAATGATACTTTATTGGTTTGCCATGAAGGAGTACAGTAAGTGAAGCCTTAGCAGTGTACTGGGAATGTGGTAAGTTTTCCAGTAATTGAATTCACTGTTTCAAACACAAATACACAGGTACACACACACACATGTGCACACCCACACACCCGCACTGCCTTTCTGGAAATTTACAACACAAAAACTTACAGCAACTGGGTGATTGGGTCTGGTTAATTTTGAGAGTTAATCTAAATGTATTTGAAAATCATTAGGAGTCTAAACTGCGTTAGATAGAAACAGCAAACCTTTGCCCTGGTGGAGAAAATAGAAAGGCTGTGTGTCTTTCCTTTTAACAAAGTCAAAGTGAAGTTTTAGAGATGGAATATCTTCAGATCTGCAAGTTCTCGGCCCAGCATTGGAACAAATAGGTTCTCAATTTTTTAGGCTTGTAATCGTTTACTTCCTTAATTTGCTTCTGAGATAGTGAATACCACCACCTCTCAAAGGGATGTAGCAAGACAGGTATACTGGATCAGATTGTGAAAGGAACTGTTTACATATTAAGGAGTTAGTTATAGGACCCATTAAATTACTTTTTCACAATTAAGTCTTGTGTTTAGATTTGTATTTTAGAATGATAATTCCTTCAGCTGCACTATGATACATTGAAATAAGGGAAAATTAGTACAGAAAAAAAGGAATACAAAAAGCAATTTGGGGCTATTTTGTTGGTATATGTTTACCGCATTTTCTATATAGAAATGTAGTAAAGGGTCGTTATGAAAGGTTTTGTTCCTAAACCTGGGTTTGAATAGTGGTTCTACTATTACTAAGCTATGGGGACTTTAGGCAAATTACCTAATTCATCTGTGATCATGATTCAGTTTCTTCATGTATAAAACATTAATAGCTATATCATAGGATTGTGGTGGTGACTAAGTCAATTCATAGATATAAATATATTGGAACCATGCCTGGTGTATTGCAAGTCTTCTACTATAGATTATATAAGGGCATACCCTAGAAACTTCAAATGATTTACAGTGCACAACTTTTCTTGATGGGGAGATGGGTAGTTTATGTTTTAGATTGGTGAGACACGTATCTAAATTATTTGAGCTCCTTAACACACTACACCTATTCTCTTTCTGTTTGTAGTTTGAGATCTGTGTTTACATCCTATAACATTACAGATTAGTAAATCTTTATATTGTGAACCATGTCAACCCCAGTGACCTAAGTTTATTAGAAACAAAAGGGAACTCAATCTTCATGTCTCCATTTCATGGTTCTGGTACCATGGAATTATGAAGAGGGTTAACTGGCATATGGTATGTAAAAGTGCCTAAGAAATAAGACGTGCTTAATTCACCTTTGTGGAGTTTGAATTTGACCTTCATTGTAAGAGGAAAAAGAGAAAATGCTTAAGTCAAAAGTTAATAGTAAATTTTGGACAAATGTGCTTTTCAAATCTAATAATTAAAAACAGCAGGAATGCTTCCAAACCACTCCTCTATGTGGGAAAGTTATATTTGAGCTATTCCAGGGCTGATGGGTCCTTTCCTCCCATTGGATGTGATTTCTCCAACATAAGCAGCCCCAATGCAGGATATCTATGTTCGTTTTGACTCAATTTCAAACCAGCAGTGAGAACTTGGGCTGGTATTTTCACCTTGCTCGTTTAGATATAGACACTAATGTTTCGCTTATCACATTTCTAAAATTAATGTGAAGGGAAAAATGCACTTTGTAAAGCTCTCCCAGTATGTGGGATTTTATCTCTTGTGCCAGCAACTCAGCACCAGAAGTCCCAGTCATGGTAAATGGTCTTCCTGTGTCACAGGAAGATAACTGCTTGGTTCAGGGAAAAATCAGACACTTGGTACCAGACCTCAGCTGAACTTCTTATGTGACTTTAGGTAATTAATTAGGCACTCTCAACTTCACCTAGACATCTGGAAAATGAGAACAATAATATATATCCTTATCTGAAGAATATAGAGAATTGCCCTCATTCAATTGTCTAAAAGTAATGACTGAGGATTGATTTCCCTCTCCACTGTGCCTAACTCTGATGATTCCTTTTATAGAAGTTCTCCACATTCACAGATATTAGTGGCCCAAACAGCTAACTGTTTGGTGTATTGTTGGTGGGCTTGGTGGTATATTCATAGGAGTAGAATGTGCACCATGAACTCATGAGAGCTGATACCCACAGATATAAGTTGAAAGTGTCAGAGGCGTGTGGTTATTTTAATAAATATTGCCTCTGTTTCACAGACACAGGCTGCTTTTGAAGGTGTCTTACCTTGGGTAGTTTGAAGCTTCTTTAATATGAAAGCCTCCACAAATCAATTTTTTAAGTATTTCAACTTGATTGTTTAACACAGTGGTCCCCAACATTTTTGGCACCAGGGTCCGGTTTCCTGGAAAACATTTTTTTTTTTTTTTGTCCTGGGATGAGGGTGGGGCAGGGGGATGGCTTAGGGATGAAACTTGAAACTGTTTTACCTCAGATCATCAGATATTAGTTAGATTCTCATAAGGGAAGTACAACCCACATCCCTCACAAGCGCAGTTCACAACAGGGTTCCTGCACTACTATATCTGACAGGAAGCTGAACTCAGGATCATGTTGCTCAGATAATGCTCCAGCCAGCCGCTCACCTCCTGCTGTGAAGCCAGGTTTCTAACAGGCCACTAACTGGGACTGGTCCCCAGCCCTGGGGGTTGGAGACCCCTGGTTTAACACATTCAGAGAGCTAAACAGGAAATAATTTTCATTACTCATATACTGAAAACTGTGGTTGCCAAGAAACCTAATTTCTATTGACACTCTTTTTTTTGTTGTTGTTGTTATTGTTGTTTTTTAGATGGGGCCTGGCCCTTAGCTTATCATTACCAAATATCAAACTATCATTATTAAATTAATACTCTATTGTAAGAAAGATATTGTGTGTGTAATGGACATGCCTCATTCTGCTTTCTGATTTGCATGCAAATGATTAAAGTAGCACATACACTAGTAGTTATAAACAAATGGCTTTTTAAGGATGAGATGCTTCCTTATACCTTATACAAAAATGAACTCAAGACGTATTAAAGACTTAAACATAAAACCTAAAACTATAAAAACCCTAGAAGAAAACCTAAGCAATACCATTCAGGACATAGGTATAGGCAAAGACTTCATGTCTAAAACACCAAAAACAATTGCAACAAAAGCCAGAGTTGAAAAATGAGATCTAATTAACAAATGAGATCTAATTAAACTAAAGAGTTTCTGCTCAGCAAAAGAAACTATCATCAGAGTGAACAGGCAATCTACAGAATGGGAGAAAATTTTTGCAATCAATCCAACATAGAGCTAATATCCAGAATCTACAAGAAACTTAAACAAATTTACAAGAAAGAAACAACCCCATCAAAAAGTGGGCAAGGAATATGAACAGACACCTCTCAAAAGAAGACATTTATGCAGGCAAAAAACATATGAAAAAAAGCTCATCATCACTGGTCATTAGAGAAATGCAAATCAAGACCACAATGAGATACCATCTCACACCAGTGATCATTAAAAAGTCAGGAAACAACAGATGCTGGAGAGGTAGTGGAGAAATGGCAATGCTTTTACGCCGTTGGTGAGAGCGCAAGTTAGTTCAACCATTGTGGAAGACAGTGTGGCGATTCCTCAAGGATCTAGAACCAGAAATACCATTTGACCCAGCAATCCCATTACTGGGTATATACCCAAAGGAGTATAAATCATTCTACTATAAAGACACATGCACACTTAGGTTTATTGAATCACTGTTTACAATAGCAAAGACTTGGAACCAATCCAAATGCCCATCAATGATAGACTGGATAAAGAATATGTGGCACATATACACCATGGAATACTATGCAGCCACAAAAAATGATGAAGTCATGTTCTTTCTAGGGACTTGCATGAAGCTGGAAACCATCTTCCTCAGCAAACTAACACAGGAACAGAAAACCAAACACAACATGTTCTCACTCATAAGTGGCAGTTAAACAATGAGAACACATGGACACGGAGGGGAACATCACACATTGGGGCCTGTTGGCGGGTGCGCAGCAAGGGGAGAGAGAACATTAGGACAAATATCAAATGCATACCAGGCTTAAAACCTAGATGATAACAGGTGCTGCAAACCTCCATGTATACCTGTGTAAGAAACCTGCCCATTCTGTACATGTATCCCAGAACTTAAAGTAATATAAAAATTGGAAAAATAAAAAAATGGATGGGATGCAGAAACAAAGAAAGAGAACACTGAAACATTGAAAGTTCATTCAGCAACTAAAGGAGCCATCTTAGCTCACTGCAGCCTCAGACTCCTGGGCTGAAACAATCTTCCATTCTCAGCCTCCCTAGTGGCTAGGACTACAGGCGCATGACACCATACCTGGCTAATTAAACAAACATTTTTGGTAGAGACGGAGTCTCACTTTGTTGCCCAGGCTGGTCTCAAACAATTCTTGTAGTTATTACTTCTTTATTTACAGTATTCATTTAAGAAATTATTGTACTATTTCTTAATATTTTAGTTTTTTTCGATATTTTCATCTCGTTTCTACTATTTAGAAATTAGAATTTAGAATTTAGCTCTCTTTTATCATCCAGCACATCCAAATATGTCTCCTCCTTCTGTCTTTGAAATATAGTTGTAACTGGTTTCTGGTTAATTCCATGTTGATAAGTTTTCACCATCAAAAATATGTAATTTTTAAAATTGCCGAATCAAATGGTGTTCCACGAGTTTGTTTCCTTTCTTGAAAGCCTTTGTGGATTTTTTTCCTGCAATTAATTCGCCCTTTTATTTCATTTGCTTGGCACAAGTCTTTTAATAGTTTTCTGAAAAGTCAAATCTGTCTGATAATTTATCATTTAATCTTTTCTTTTTCCTGCCAACACCTCAGAAACTCTTTATTTATGTGGCCTGACACTCTCTAGCCTGTAACCAAACTGTCATTCTGAGTCTTCCTTTCACGTTTTCAGTGATTCTCTTTATCTCTCTTTTGTGTTGGGTTTCTGATTCTTACATTCCCATGTCTTCCTCATTATTGATTTTTTTTTTCCTAGCTCCTCTAGTTGCTGAATGAACTTTCAGTGTTTCAATGTTCTCTTTCTTTGTTTCTGCATCCCATCCTTAAGAAGCCATTTGTTTGTAGCAGCTAGTGCATGTGCCACTTTGATTATTTACATGCAAACCAGGAAGCCGTATGAGACATGTCCATTACACATACAATAGCTTTCTTGCAATAGAGTATTGATTTGATAATGATAGTTACTGAAGTATTCATTTGAGTCTTTAGATTGTACTCAAACTGCTCATGGAGCAGGTCCCATGTTGAAGCTCTGTAACTTAAGTTTGCTATGATTTTCCATTTTGACTTGATAGCTGCTATGTTCCAGGTTATTTGTAACTCTTTCTGGTTATTTAAAAGGAGCTTTTGAATTTTTGTGTCATCATATGTTGCCAGTATAGCTATGAAGAAAATATTCAATAAATAAAATCTAACAAGCAGAAGATGTAAACACATATTTTTGTGAAAACCTCTGATGCTATAGAACTTAAAATTTAGAATGATAGCTATTTTAATAGTCAGAAAAGGAAATATTTTGATGATAAGCAATAACAAACCTATCCATAATTTAAAATACAAATTTTGACAAAAAGTTATAATAATGAATATTAAAGGATTTCTGTTGCTTCTAGGTCATTCATTTGGAGCATTTAGGAAATATCGCAAGTTAAGAGGAATGAGTGCATAGCAGCCATCAGTTTAGAATTATCTCTTAATCATGTTAAATAATTTTAATATTTGCTTCAAGGATATTACATACTGCAGGCATAGAGGGTAATAAAAGCAGTCCTGCATGAACCTTCTGAATATTTATCGTGTATTAGATTTTTTTTCTTAGACTCTTTTATAAGGGTCTGACATAGAGAAAGGAATAGATTTAGAACATTTTACTTTTCATTTAAAAGACATTTTTCCTTCCATTAGGCAAAGGAGCAAAGAAATACTGCTGATATGATCAGATAAAATAGTAATAAACAATAGACAAGTAGTCACTTCATGCAGTCCCGTGGTCTGAGACCTTTATCAATGCAGTTTACTAGGTATGTGTTGAGGATCTACTGTATATAAGGACATGTCCTGGATGCCCTGATGATGGACACCAAAGAATTACTATGATGATAAGCAAAAGGTCTTTATTATCAAGATGCTTAAAGCCTAATAGGGCAGACTCAATATACACAAATAACTACGATGTAAAATAGAAGATGAAGTTCTAGAGTAGAGAAATTAGCCATGTAGTAGTGGTGCATAGAGAAGAGACTGGTTTGCTAACCAGACAGCTTCAGAAAATCTCTGAAAAGGAAGTGGACTCTGTGTTTTGAATGACAGTAGGGTAATTCATAAGGGAACGTGTTTAAGGATGTATCACATCTTATATTTACATTGCTTCATACTCAAAACTCTCACAAGTGTCTTTTATTTCGTAGTTATTACTGCCTGTTTTACAAATAAGAAACATGAAATGTTAAAAAGTCCAAATGAATTTCTTAAAGTCCTAATTGTTACAAGTGGTTAGGGATGGCACAGTTGAAAAATGTTGTCAAAATCCAATCTGATGATGATTTTAGGTATAATCCACTCTTACAATATTATAGTTGGCAGAGACCTAGAAATGTCAGTCTTACCAAATGTGATTTTGTAAACAGGAACAGAGTGTTTCTTTGATTCTAAATTACCCCTGCAATGATTCTAAAAAATTATTTGCCACAGTGAACACAGATGGTCTATAAGAGTGCTTCCAGTCTCCCCAGATTATCAGAGTAACCTAAAAGGATATTTTAAGAACACACATTCAACCCCCATCACCACTAATCATTTCCACATATTTTATCTGAAAAACTAGGATTAGTGCTAACAGATCAGTATTTTTAATTGCTACTCAGGTAACTGGAATAATCTGCTAAAAATGGAATATACTATTCAAAATGAGAAATGTAATTATTTTACCCCAAATCACTATCATTTTCTAATATAAAATTTTATAACACATCACTTCTTATATATAACTAATGTAACTTTTTGGTATAACAAGGGACATTGATGTGAAACTAAAGATGACAATGCCCTATAATTAAAAATGAAAAATATCTGATTTTCTAGACATTTCAGATCAGAATGAACACATATTTCTCCCAAAGATATCCAGTGAAAATCCCTGTGAGGCCCAGAGAATTTCTTCATTGAGCTGTCCCTAGGTACAGTGTAGCTGCTATTCCAGTTCTCATGAAAAACTCTTTATTTGTATACATATGACTTCTGTCATTTATTGCAGAAAGACAATTATAATGAATTATATAAGATTAATATTTTTAAAGGCCAATTCTTATTCTGAGTGGTTTGAATGTCTTACTGAAGATAGACGGACCAGACTATAGTGAAATATAGACATTTGTTCAAATCCTGGCTTTGTCTCTTATCTTTGTGATTTTGACAAATCATTTTAAATCCTAAGTCCTTGATTTTGGCATTCATAATAACTAAAATAGGAAATTTATCAGGATGATTAACCAATGAATATAGGAGAATTACTCTGACATTCCCTGGCCCATGGTAGGCATGGGGAAGTGCTGGAGAACTACCATTCCCTATGGCAGATGATGTGTAAGCGGTCTTCTCACAGTGATAATCCAGTGAGCCAGGTCTGCTGAAGGCATCTTAGATATAAGAAGGCCCAAAATACAATTTAGGGCAGTAATTTTGCCTTAATCCCTGTCACCGAGATGGGTCAAAGTGATGGCACATCACCCAAGCTTACAAGATATTTTCAAATTGGTATTGGAATTGGTCAGAATTGCCAGTTACCATTTCCATAGGGATGGGCCAGTGTCAGCAGAGAAGCAACATGAAGAGATGAGAAGACAAAGAGGGCTGATTCTGTATGTTCTTGGTTTTAGTGTTTTACAAAGTAAGGTCTAATCCTACCCACCTTGGATTGGTTATTTTAACAAATATATACTTATTCGCAACCAAGAAAGTCTTATTTAGTACAGGAGGTGACCAACATTTTTGAAAAAATGTAAAAATTCTGATAAACATATATATTTATCCCTCAAAACATGGGTATGCCATTTTCCCCTATTATTAACTGTAGTTAATATATACTTTTTCTTTTTGCATCTTGTATTAGTTCATTCTCACACTGCTAATAAAGGCATACCGAAGACTGGGTAATTTATAGAAGAAAGAGGTTTAATTATCTCACAGTTTCACAGGGAAAGGGAGGCCTCACAATCATGGTGAAGGCAAAGGAAGAGCAAAGCCACATCTTACATGGTGGCAGGCAAAGAGAGAGCTTGTGTAGGGGAACTCCCCTTCAGAAAACCATCATATCTCATGAGACTTAGTCACGATCACAAAAACAGCATGGGAAAGACATGCCCCCATGATTCAATTACCTCCTATCAGGTCCCTCCCATGACACATGGGAATTATGGAAGTTACAATTGAAGATGAGATTTGGGCGGGGACACAGCCAAACCATGTCACATCCATTATTGAATCCAAATAAGTAACATACATTTATTGTAAAACAAATTCAAACAAGAATTCTATGAATTAATAAGTTATGTCCTTTTCCTCATACCTTCTCTCATTCACTAGGATGTGTCTTTACCCAATCATGTATGTAATCTTTAAGAAATGTTTAGTGTATCTCCATATATATATATATTTGATTTATGTAATTATTTAATAACTATTTCTTTTAGAATACATAATTCATGTACAAATACAAAATTTAAAGTGTATATAGCAGAAGGCTCCCTTTCATTACTGGCTGTGGCTACTCTGGAATGATCTGCAATTCAGAAGAAGTTTGTTTTAAATCATCAGGAAAGCATTTTTTTATATATACTTTTAAATTCTGGGATATGTGTGCAGAATGTGTAGGTTTGCTGCGTAGGTATATATGTGACATGGTGGTTTGCTGCACCCATAAACCCGTCATCTGCATTAGGTATTTCTCTTAATGCTATCCCTCCCATGCCCCCCCACCCCCCAACAGCCCCAGTGTGTGATGTTCCCCTCCCTATGTCCATGTGATCTTATTGCTCAACTCCCACTTATGAGTGAGAACATGCTGTGTTTGGTTTCCTATTGCTATGTTAGTTTGCTGAGAATGATGGTTTCCAGCTTCATCCATGTTCCTGTAAAGGACGTGGACTCATCCTTTTTTAAGGCTGCATAGTATTCCATGGTGTATATGTGCCACATTTTCTTTATCCAGTCTATCATTGATGGGTATTTGGGTTGGCTCTAAATCTTTGCTATTGTGAACAGTGATGCAATAAACCTAAGTGTGCATGTGTCTTTATAGTGGAATGATTTATAATCTTTTGGGTATATAACTCAAGATGGATTAAAGACTTAAACATAAGACCTAAAACCATAAAAACCCTAGCAGAAAATGTAGGCAATACCATTCAGGACGTAGACTTGGGCAAAGACTTCATGACTAAAACACCAACAGCAATGACAAAAATAAGTCAAAATTGACAAATCGGATCTAATTAAACTAAAGAGCTTCTGCACAGCAAAAGAAACTATTATCAGAATGAACAGGCAGCCTACAGAATGGGAGAAAATTTCTGCAATCTATCCATCAGGAAAAGGACTAATATCCAGAATCTACAAGGAACTTAAACAAATTTGCAAGAAAAAAAAAAAAAAACCATCAAAAGGTGGGTGAAGGATATGAATGGACACTTCTCAAAAGAAGACATTTAGGTGGCCAACAGACATATAAGAAAAAGTTCATCATCACTGGTCATTAGAGAAACGCAAATCAAAACCACAATGAGATACCATCTCATGCCAGTTAGAATGGTGACCATTAAAAAGTCAGGAAACAACAGATGCTGGAGAGGATGTGGAGAAATAGAAATGCTTTTACACTGTTGGTGGGAGTTCAACCATTGTGGAAGACAATGTGGCAATTCCTCAAGGATCTAGAACCAGAAATACCAGTTGACCGAGATATGTATTTTTATAAGCATATAAAACCATTCAATGTTTAATTAGATAGTTTTCATACCATGATTTTCCCATATGCAAACAAACAAACAAACAACAGCAACAATGGGAAAATAGAATCACACTGTATCGAATAGGAGGAGGCTTTCAGCTACAAGTAATAAAATATCCAAATTAAAGTGTCTTTGACATTGAGAAAAATTTACTAATTCACATAAGAAAAATCTAGATTTGGCATTTTCCAGTAGATTGGAAGTTAAGTGAGTGGCACAATAATGCCTTTAAACACTGTGCTTTCTTTATCATGGTACAACGTCTCCCTTCAGGGCTACAGAATGATTGAACAGTTCCAAGTGCCACAAACAGACATCACAGTATCCAGCAAGGAAGCCTACAAACAGACTTGCTTCTCAATCATTATTAAGGAGAATGAGAATATCTATAATTTAAATGTATCAATCGTGTCTCTCTACTGGGCTGAGGAAGGGATCCTCTTAACTCTGCAAACCAAAAGTTGAAACATAACCTCTGTCAGTAAGGAAGACTCAAGTGTGTGAAGGTTTGTGGTTGTCGATACACAGAAGGTATATATGAGATACACAGCCCTGAAACTTTCTTTTAATTCAACAATAATATAATATGTCTATGTAAAGTTACCTCATTTTTTCAAAATTAAACATAACATTTATTCACTATTAAAAATTGAAATTAAATTAACATAACATAAAATTAACCATTTTATAGTGAACAATTTCCTGGCAATGAATACGTTCACAAAGTTGTACAACCACTATTGAGATTTAATTCTTATATTCTTTTATAATGGCCAGATTTCTCAAATAAAATTCCATTAATCAATTTTATAACTAGGAAAAAGTAATCTATTTTAGTAATAAAAATGCTGCCTCCTTTCTCTCTCAGAAATCTCTTTGTATGAATACAGTAAGCTTGATTAAAAGCTTTGCTCCCAGAAAATTTAGCCCCCATATCGGGAAAAATCCTGTTATATTTCTGTTATAATATGAATATGCCAGATAACATTCCGGGGCTTCTAAATTTTAAAAATTAAAATGTCTTATTCTTTAATTTGAATGTATTTAATTTGAATTTTGTATAATTCTATTTGGAGACTGTCAGAATTAAAATACAAAATACTAAGGGTATTACTTTTTATTATTAGGTAGGTAGACATAAAGACTTAAATATTTTATTTCAGATAGCTAGATGCAATGTGGTAGTTGGGTGGAGGACCAGGTATAAAAAGTGTGCTGCATATCATATTTTAAAAAGGCAACCACATGTGATTGAACTAGTTATTTAGGTTGAGTATGCTCTTAGGATTTGATCATTATCATTTAGTATCATATTGGAATGTTTTCAAATCTGCAGTGCCAGGCACAGATTGTTCTCTTTGAACTTGATGTATATATATATATATAAAAAATTCGTAGTTAAATATAGACTTGAGATTTCATGGCTAAAGTATGTCTGCTAAAAAAAAAAAATGTTTGCAGAGACTAGTTATTTTTATTTTAGAATTTGGAAACACCAATCTTTACCAGTGTGAACCTTTCTCTCTCCTTTTTCGCTTTATTTTATAACACGTTGTCTACCTAGCTTTTTGCACTGCATACTTTGCAATCACATAATATAACTTGGGAAATTAATTGACTCAATATCACTGATACTTGCTTTTAAATGTGTAGAGAAACTCATTATGAGAACGATGAAACTAAAATTATTGAAAGTCAGTACGATGATTGCCTTCATAAAGTACATTCCAACTTAGGGGATGTTTTCTAATAACATCCTATTAATAAAGAATGCAGATCTTTCAAGAACATTATGCTTTGTTATGAAATAGGGCAAGTGACTAAAATTACTGCAGAGTTGAGAAAAATTACGTGTAGGGAAGTAAGGTGAATCCCAATTAATTGAGAAGTTTTTAAAATAAGGAGAGGAAATAAGTGAGAGTATATTTCCATGGACTGTTACAAAGAACATTAAGCCTCATTCTGACCACATCCTTGAGTCAAATTGACAAATAATGCCCAGGATGGAAAGTCCTCTATGGTAACAGAGTGTAAAATTTGATGTTAAACACATCTGGGTCTTAATTCTTCTCTGATTTTTACAAGCTGTGTGGACTTGAATAAACTATTCTAATTCTCTAAGACTCCATTTTGTCACTTGACAAAGAGGTTTTGTCCTACTATTGTTCTTTCTTCTGGATAATATTAAATAAGATATTTGTAAATAAGACATAAGTAGCTGTTGAAGGCAATGCCAGGCTAATCCTAGATGCTTACAGAATTACAGCAAACTATACAGTATTCTGGTAAAGTAATTTAGATGCTATTGCTATAGATATGTATTGTTCTGTCTTTTAAACTAAAAGTTATTTGGATGGATGATCGGGATCTGTGGTGCTCAGTGTAGTTTTTTCTCTGACATGTCTGAGAGACAGATAATGGTCTACTATGGTATTGATTCTTAAAGTCTCCAGGGTACGTGTATATACCTGTGAAAAATCTCCAAATGGCTCTAACAGCCATACCCCCTTTCTCTATCTTCTCCACTAGTTGCAATTAATCTCCACCTCCTAGTATGTAAATCAGAACATTTTGATTTTACCTTCATTTGACTCTACTTACTATTTATTAAAGGTCTAAGTTTTAACAGATGAGGAAGATGTCATTTCAAATTTAATCTTGAAATGGATATTTTACAGTAAGAATCTTGGATATTTACTGACATCACCAAAATAATAAATTTTGTTAGGTGGATATACATAAAATAACATTGATATCGACTGATTATCTTAGTCTCTGAGCTCCACTCATTCATTTTCCTTTCACACTTTTTGAAAAAACTGCAGCATATGCTTTCTAATTGTTTGTTGAAGGAATTTGTACATTTATGCTGCTGCTTTTCTTCCTGCCTCTGATAACTGGTTTTGGTGTGACTTTTTTTTCAACTTGTAGCAAACAGAAGTCAAAAAGGCAAATTTGTAGGAAAGGCTGAGGCTGAGGTCTTAATAAGATTGAAAGTATACGGGCAGTATCCTCAAAGTCCTTAAAACATTAATATAGACGAACTCTTTTTATCTTTGTCTATTTTTCTCTTCTTTTCCTCATCCCTGCTGCCAGCCTATCAAAGCCATTTTGAGGTGGGCCCGACTAGAGGAACTGACATTCAAGACACTTCTTCTTTACTTTAGTTGACCCTCAGCAAAGCAACTTTAAGGAGGGTCATTTCCTGAGAATTTGTCATGACATATGAATGCTGTACAAGCAGGGAATCTGACTAGTTTTGGCCTCCTTGATCTAGAAGACACAAAGAAGAAACTTCTGTCAAAACTATTTCCAGAGTTCTTCAATGCAACCTAAGCACCCTCAAAATTAAGACTCCTACAAGATTTAAAAGTTGTATAACACTCTTTTCTTTCTATCTCTTTCTATTTCTTTCTATCTCTACAATCATTAGTAGTTGCACTGCTTATATGTCCATAAACAAAATAAATAAATAAATAAGATACAGCTTTCAGTGAGGAAAATGCAGCATCTTGGGAAAAACTAATTATAGGATGATTTTTGTGAGTAGAACATTCTCAGTTTTATGGTATTACTGTCCACTCTCTTTACTTTTTAATTTTAATTAATTAATTTTGAGGCAGGGTCTCACTCCTTCACCCAGGTGCAATCATGGCTCACAGCAGCCTCAACGTCCCAGGTTCAGGTGATCCTCCCACCTCAGCCTGCTGCGTACCTGGGACTACAGGCGCATCCATTACCCCCGGCTAAAGTTTTGTATTTGTGTAGAGACAAGGTTTCACCGTGTTCCCCAGGCTGGTCTTGAACAAACGGGCTCAAGCCATCTGCCGGTCTCAGACTCTCAAAGTGCTGAGATTATAGGAGTAAGTCATGGTGCTTGGTCTGCTTTCATTTTTACGTTTATTAAAGATTTTTTTTCTTTTTATCAGATTTAGGCATGAACCAAAATTTATTTCAAAGTTACTACATGAAGGGGGCGTTTTCAAACAATACTACATGTTTTTCATTTACATTTCTTCCTTTCATATTGTTTACGCGCTGTTATGAAACATTTTGAGATTCACATATGGGCTAGGCACTGTGACTCATGCCTGTAATCTCACCACTTTGGGAGGCTGAGGCAGGCCGATCACTTGAGTACAGGCATTCCAGATCTGCCTGAGCAACATGGTGAAACTTATTCCCTACCAAAAATTAGCCGGGCATGGGCGCATGAGCTTGTACTACCAGCAACTCAGGAGGATAAGGTGAGACCATTGCTTGAGCCCGGGAGGAAGAGGCTGCAGTTAGCAGAGATCATGCCACTGTACTCCAACCTAAGTGACAAAGTGAGACCCTGTCTCAAAAAAAAAAAAAAAAAAAAAAAAAAAAAAAAAAAAAAAAAAAAAAAAAAACATATATAGAAATTTTCTGGTAACTGCAGAGATCATGCCATTGTCCTCCAACCTGAGAGACAAAGTGAGACCCTGTCTCAAAAAAATATATATATATATATATATATGGAAATTTTCTGGTAAGTAGAACAGAATAGTTGAGCTGAAGCTGAAGCCTTGACTGAATTATATTTTTTGTAAGACATTATCCGTTTCCAAACTATTTTAAAATTCATATGGAACCAAAAAAGAGCCCAAATAGTCAAGGCAATCCTAAGCAAAAAGGACAAAGCTGGAGGCACCAAGCTATCCAACTTCAAACTGTATTATAGGGCTACAGTAACCAAAGCAGCATGGTACTGGTCCAAAACAGACACATAGACCAATGGAAAAGAATAGAGAATCTGGGAATGAGACCACACACTTACAAATATCTAATCTTCGACAAACCTGACAAAATCAAACAATGGGGAAAGGACTCCCTGTTCAATAAATGGTGCTGGGATAACTGGTTAGCCATATGCAGAAGATTGAAACTGGACCCCTTTCTTACACCATATACAAAAATTAACTCAAGGTGGATTAAATACTTAAATGGAAAACCCAAAACTATAAAAACCCTGAAAGACAACCTAAGCAATACAATTCAGGACATATGCATGGGAAAATATTTCATGACAAAGACACCAAAAGTAATTGCAACAAAAGAAAAAATTGACAAATGGGATCCAATTAAACTAAAGAGTTTCTGCACAGCAAAAGAAATTATCAACAGAATAAACAGACTACCTACAGAATAAGAGAAAATCTTTGCAGTCTATCCATCTGACAAATATCCAGCATCTATAAGGAACTTAAACAAATTTCAATTAAAAAAAAGAACCCCATTACAAAGCGGGCAAAGGACATGAACAGACTCTTTGCAAAGAAGACATACATGCAGCCAACAATCATGAAAAAAGCTCAACATCACTGACCATTAGAGAAATGCAAATCAAAATGACAATGAGATACCATCTCACAGTAGTCACAATGGCTATTATTAAAAAGTCAATAAAATAACAGATACTGGCAAGGTTGTGGAGAACAAAGAACACTTCTACACTGTTGGTGGGAGTGTAAATTAGTTCAACCATTGCGGAAGACAGTGTGGCGATTCCTCAAACACCTAAAGACAGAAATACCATTTGACCTAGCAACCCTATTACTAGGTATATACCCAAAGGAATACAAATCATTCTATTATAAAGACACATGCATATGTATGTTCATTGCAGTGGTATTCACAATAGCAAAGACATGGAATCAACCTAAATACTTATCAATGATAGACTAAGGAAAATGTAGTAATGTACACCACAGAATACTATGCAATGATAAAATAGAATGAAGTCACGTCCTTTGCAGGGACATGGATGGAGCTGGAGGCCCTTATCCCTAGCAAACTAACACAGAAACAGAAAATCGAACACCAGATGTTCTCACTTATAAGTGGGAGATAAATGATGAGTACATATGGACACACAGAGTGGAAAACACACTACGGTCATTTGGAGGGTGAAGGTTCAGAGGAGGGAGAGGATCAAGAAAAACAATGGGTACTAGGCTTAATACCTGGGTGACAGAATAATCTATACAAGAAACCCCCATGACACAACTTTACCTATGTGACAAGCCTGTACTCATACCCCTGAAGTTAATACAAAAGTTTTTTTAAAAAATTATCTGTTTCCACACACTATATACTTTGATTAAAGTTATGGAATATGGTTGATACACATTTTATTTTAGAAAGATCCAATGAAAGAAGAATCTGGAACAATACCCCAATATCTAGTTCTGACATTTAGGCATGGTGAATTTGCAGTAATATCAAAGGTTAGATTTAGAAAGGATGTAACATGTTTTCTTGTCCGACAATTTATGGTTCAAGAAACCCTTTATAGAGAAGTGTTGAGACTGAGATAATATTTACTGCAGAGATATTAAATGCCACTTTTACTGTATTTTGAATTCTAATGTATTTTGAATTCTACAGCAATCTTGTGAAGTTGGGCACTTTTTATCACTGATTTAAAGATAAGAGAGATTTGAAGCTATGAGGTAGTTGCTGTATGCCTGTTAGTTAGCAAGTAGTTAATCAGATTTACACCTAGCTGTCTTTTACGGGTAAGTACTTGTTAATGAACAGATCAAGAAATGGACTCACAAGAATGATGTAACTCTGTATCCAACACATCATTGTAGTACCAGTATGTAATTATTTGTTTAAGTTTATCGCATTTAACAAAGCTTAATTGACTTGTATGACCTTAACTTAGCACTTTTCACTAAGATTAGTACAACTATAATGGCACATGTCTTTCCTGATAAAGAAATGACCTACACTGATTCATTATTAAATATATATGTGCAAATTCCAGACCCATCAAAAATTGATACTTTGGCCTTATTAACATTAATTTATGATCTACCCAGGAGATTACATGACTGGATAGATATTTAAGTCCTGAGGCTTTTCCACATTACCCTAAAATAGAAACAAGTATGTATTTAATTACTCACATATGTGGCTCCTCTTCTGTTGTAACAGAATTATTATAACGATTAGAATATTTGGACATGATTCAGTCATTTTGAATAATTTGCAACCTAAAGCACTGGTGGAAAACACAAATTTATTTCTAATGATATTATTTTAAAAGTCTGACCAGTTAATAAATGATGACAGTTAATTTCTGAATATAAAATAAATTTTTAGTATTAAAAAATCCAATTATTTTAGGTGTCTTGTGTTTGAGAATATTATCAATTCTACTTGGCAATTAAACATCCGTACTTACATTAATATTTAATTCTGTTTATAGATATCCCTGTGGTAATCAAAATCTGTAAGAACTTTTCATTCATTTATAGAGCAGATAGAAAAACCCACGAGATCTTCCTGGAAGCTGGTATTTCTAATAGGAGAAGTAGCAGCAAAATGCAAAGAGATGGTATATTATGTTCACAAAGAGAGTAAATTGTTGTCAAACAATTAATATTTTAGCATTATTTTTGAGAATAGTCAGTGATTGTTTTGAGAATACTCTGATTTTATTTTTCAAAAGTCAAATCTTTGTTGGAATATTGTTCAGGACACTTTTTAAATAAGACCACTCTTTTTTTTCATTTTGCTTATTAAATTTTATAAGATGTTAATCAAGGTAGAGTAGCTTATATAGACCTGATTTTGTAACACTGAGTTATAATAAAGTTGTATAAACAATATCACAAAATGCGTTTGCATTAGAGGCAAAATATTCTGGGTTTTGATGCCAGCATTATCATTCACTAGCTGCAAAAGCTTGGTCACTTTTTTTCTATCTGCCTGAACCTCAATTATTCTATCTAAAAAGTGGGATATAGATAATGTTTACATCAGAGAGTTGTAAAAAAAAAAAACCTAATATTTACTTAGTATTTAACACATACTTAGTAGGCACTTTCAGACAAACCATTTATCTTTTAATCTTCAAACCAATAATGTGTAATAAGAATTATAACCTAAATCATTTTCAAGATAAAAAATAACTTTCCATGTTTATATGCTTTAATGTGATTGATAAAGAAGATAAATTCACTTGGTTCAAACTCAGGACTATGTAGTTCATGCTCTTTGCACTATACCAAAATGTTAAAATCTCACGAGAAAATACTACATGGATGGCACTCACCAATTGTGAGTGTAAGTGGATGTGGGAGTTTTTCACACTCAATGCAAAATTCACCCTCTCTTTAAATCTCACTTTTTTTAGCTTCAATTCAAACATGAAACCAGAGGGATACATTCTTTTGTGTGTGTGTGTGTGTGTGTGTGTGTGTGTGTGTGTGTGTGTGTTTAAATACCTTTTAGTTTGTGATCTAAACCAGATTCAAGTGAAAACATTGGACATTTTTTCTCTGGTCACAAAATGACTTAGCTTCAATGCTATTCTCAAGTAAGTAACCAATAGGGGGCATGAGAGCACTACTATTAACTGTCATTGGTGCTTGTCTGGTTTAACAACACTTTTCACTTGACATTTCTAAAACACTTAAAATATCATTCTAGCTGGCCGTAGTATTTGTAATTGCCTTACTAGATCTAGTTCCTGAAATTTAGTTTATTAATAAAGTGCTGTAACTCTTTGCAATATTAATGAATCAAGTATTTTGATTAGCCAGGCATGTGTAGGGGAAAAAGTTAAGATTGGGAATTCAAATGAAAATAATTTAAATGAACACAGAGCTGAAAATGAAAATGTGATGCACATAAATGGCCCCATTATTGCAAGATAACAGAATACTGTTCAGGCATTTTTCCTGTAACAGAGCAGACCACTAGTTAATTGTATATCTCTTCACTCTCACATTCCCAATAGAAACACTTTTGTCTGCTATTGATTATAAAAGAAAACATTTAAAGAGGAGAGTACAAAAAAGTTTGGGGCTGAATTCTAGAATGAATCACCATTCAAAAGAAATCTAATAGTATGCCACTTGTTTTTAATCATATAATGTCAAATAGAGAATTATGTCTTTACTTTTCTATCAAATCTTGCTTACTGGTGCATTTATCAGGAGAGGCCGAGGAGGGAAGTTGTACTTGGTTTATTCTCTGCTTCCCACAGGAAAATTTAAGAGTCCTCAGAACTTTCAGGTAAGCTGTAGAACTTTACAAATATAACTTTTATCTGGGATTCTCATGAAACATGCCAGAAAGGTCTTGTTTTGCTTAAGAATGGAAAGACCAAAGATATGAATGATTTCCTTTGTGGTTGAAGTAGAATAGAACAGGGAGAGGAGCAGATTTGTGATTAAAGGGGGAACAGGTGACCTGCAAATGATGCTGCATACTTGCTCTTGATATTTAAAGAACCCGCTCCTCTCCCCAGAGCTGATTTATTCAGTGCTCATACTCCAGATTCTTTATCAGCTGTGTCATTATGATAAGGATTTGCTAGCAAACTAATTTAGGTCAAACTTTTTCTCTCATGATTCTCTGGGAGTATTATAAAACAGTTCCAAACATGTTGGTTTCATATAGCAAAGTGACTATGGCATGTTACATATGTGTTAAGTATGATAGCACTCAGTTGTAGATGAGTGTCTGTGGTTTTAAGATCTTAGGATAAAGAGAAATTGCCTGCACATTTTCCTCTGGGCTAAGGCAGTTATGTGGATGTACTTTGCAGTCTTTTGTAATTGGTTTACGCCAGGGTTTGTTTAGGACTTCACCTTTACTTAACTTAAAATAGATCACAGTTCTAAGAGGGAATTAGAGCCCAATCATAAGATTGGGTGAGTCTGTCTAGACACTGGACCTATTTCAGATTGAGTAAGTGACGAAGCAATTTCCTGTTCTTTAACATTGTGTTTCTATTACCACCTTATTTTCCTTATTTCTGCTTTCCTCCCCAGTCAGCCCTAAAGACTATTTCTCTCTCTGTTGTGAATCTCTCTCATCTTACATACCTAATCCACTTCAGCTGAAATCCATATTCCCAGTCACATTAGAATTTAGATGTCTGAGAACTCAGTTAAGAAGCAACTAAAATACATTTATCAGGCAAACTTCTCCTGATTTGGTAAAGGACACTAATTATAGTGTTCAGAAAGTCTAAATTGTTGTCTCAATTTTCGCCTCTCAGAATTTTACATTTTCTCAATTTTAAATAATTAAAATGTAGTATTAACTGCAGCCCTGCCCTTGACAGTTGTGTTTTGAATTTGTTTGACAGTGGTATTAATAGATTTTCTCGAATCCACCCTCTGTTGTCTATTTCCTCTTGTGACCAATAGAACTCATTTGGTCAGTAGCCATAGAATTGAGTGAAACTAACTGGCCCATATGGCAATTGAACTTGCAATCTTGACATTATTAACACCACACTACAACCAGCTGAGCTAATAAGCCAAGAAAATCAAATTAGACACTATACACAGCTCTTGGTTAATTACATTTTCCTCTTTTGGTCTCTTCATTATGGCCACTTTTTCCAATTACCAGCTTCTAAAGCGTAAGGATTGAATCTATGGGGTTCTTGTTCATTTTGCTCGTAGTTGAAATTATAGATGGGAATGTGCTACTTAAGTTCAGGCAGCAAAGGCATGAGCATATATTAGCAAAATTATGGTACTTAATGTTCTTTGTCAGAGCCCGAAGGAGCACATTTCAAACATCTCAGGAAGACAGCAGCATTTGTAGTCAAAAGGAGTGATGGAAATGGGTTTGGCAGCTCTTTGATTCATTTTCTGTGTATCTCCTTTCCCGTCTCTGAATCTTAGTCTTATTTCTGCCTCCTTTCCTACCTTACTTCATGTTAGGAAATATGTACTGTGCTTTCATGTGAACCCTGGATTGCAGATGAAACCTGACTTCTAATCATGCTTAATGACCTGCCAAACTAACATTATAGCTGAAGTTCATATCTATTGTGCCCAGAAATCTGACTTTCTAAGTAGTATATGTAAACAACAACAATCTGTCTGTGATTCTTGATAATTAATCCAGTGTTCTACTCATCAAGCAGCAGTGTGAACAGGACCTAATTCTTTCTTTGCCTAAATTGCCGGGCATGGCTAATAATGGTTTTACTAAATTTAATTCATTTTCATTAATTAACATTTTGATGTGTATGCATTTATAAATTCCCTAGGCATTTACCATATTAATGTTTTATGATGAACCATCATGTCAACAAATATTGCGTCTGAAATGTTTAAATAGGCTGGATCTTTGAACGCATTGCTAACTTTATGATGCATTATTTAGCTTGTTGGTTTTTGAGATTGAGAGAAGTCGATTACAGGTTCATAAAGTGTCTTTTAATACAAACTTTTAGTTTGTATTCCTCTGTGGATTAAGATAACTTAGGAGACAATTTAATAGAATAAAATAAATGCTAAATATTAGTTAATAATTATAAGCCATTCTAGTACTCAAGTTCTGCAGGGAGTCATTTTTGTCTTATTTATTACTTGAAATAGTGGTCATTAAATTTATTTTCTTGGAGAAAAATCCAGGTTTCTCTTGTCAGATACATAGAGATCATGTACTTCAACTTCATTTTACACATGGAAAAAAAAATTAAAGAAAGAAAAATCGAGAGGCATAAAAAGCGAAAGATCTTCCAAATAAGATAGTATTATAACCAAGTGAAGACACCAAGGTCTCTAAATGTTGTGAAATTAATTTTGCCCCAGACCCCAAAAATTCATATGTTGAAACACTAACCTCCAATGTCATTGTATTTGAAGATAAATCTTTTGAGGAGGTAATTAAGGTTAAACAAAATCATGAGTGGGGTCCTAATTCCAAAGGACTAAAGTCCATATATGAATATCAGAATTAAAATGCACAGAAGAAAAGCCATGTGAGGACACAGAGAGAAGGCAGCCGTCTGCAAACCAGGAAGAAAGAGCTCACAATAAACCAACCCTGCCGACACCTTCATCTTGAACTGTTAGCCTCCAGAACCGTAAGAAAACAAATTTCTGTTGTTTAAGCCACCTATACTGTGGTATTTTATTAGGGCAGCCACAGCTAATACACCAAGTTTCTGCTCAAAGTTCTTCTGTTACCCTACACTGCTACTTCCGTGGTTAGCAAAGTGTACCTTTTAGCTATTACATACATCATTCTACAGGTGCCATAAGAGCTGACCTCCTCTTAACATAGTAAAATTAATTTTAAAATCAAACAGTGGTAGTGAAGGGAATGACTGGCAAGTCCTGGATCCCTCCTCTATGCTCAGAGCCTGGCACAGACATTGGCACAGAGCTAGTGCTAACCTACCTAAGGACCTCTTCCCTCCTCTTTTCACAAGTACTCTCAGAAAATACTGTTACTTTACAACTTCATCTGAATAATACTATGTTTTATCCCTGGAAGATAAAGAGTTTTATCACGTCCTCTTGTCTATTTTGATGCAAAAATCTTTTCTTTTATTTATTTATTTATTTATTTATTTATTTATTTATTTATTTTTGAGACGGAGTTTCCCTCTGTCGCCCAGGTTGGACTGCAGTGGCGTGATCTCCGCCTCCCGGATTTACGCCATTTCTCCTGCCTCAGCCTCCGGAGTAGCTGGGACTACAGGCGCCGGCCACCATGCCCGGCTAATTTTTTTTTTTTTTTGTATTTTTAGTAGAGATGGGATTTCACCGTATTAGACAAGATGGTTTTGATCTCCTGACCTCATGATCCGCCCGCCTCGGCCTCCCAAAGTGCTGGGATTACAGGCATGAGTCACCGTGCCCCACTGGCCGATGCAAAATTCTTATCAGGTTCTTGACCAATGGCTGATAAGACCTGGAGTCCAAGGCTACTGCACATTTTAAAAGAAAGAAAAAAATAGCCTAATAATTCAGCAAAATTCTTTATTCTAAGCATAATACAGGCAAAATTAAATTATTTCGTTTAAGGAGAACTGGTGGTATATGTTGTATGTTCTTTTCTCTGTAGGTTGCAAGTATCATTTAAGGCATGAGAGATACAAATTTGGTGAATTAAGTTAGCAATATTTGCTGAATCATTTATCTTATTTGGTGAATAAAATCCCCCCCAATAGTTATGTAACATTAGCCCTTGGTGTTTAAGATCTTTTTAAAGAATAATAAAATTCAAAAATCTACAGTAAGGACAGAAGTCCTAATTTTACATCCCATGGTTTGATTTTGATACAAAACAATGACTGTGGCTCTAGCACAAAAATCTCTAACCTTGGTCGAATATGATTGCATTCAAACTACATTAGAAAAGTCATAAAATGTGATAAATTTTATTTGATGCTGTTCAGATATTTGAGTCATAGAGATTGCATGACCTTTTCAGGTGTCTTTCAGCTGTAAAGATATAAAATGTTTAGCTATGGACCTTTTATTTGACTCCACTTGAAATTTCAGTTAGGATTATCTAGCAGTCCTTTGTTTTTAATGCAAACATTGCTATAGCAAAAGGCTATACTTTTGCTACTGAAGTAAAACATTCTAGGGCAGTAGTGGCAAAAGATAAATGTGACGTTTATTAGTAAGTTAGTGGTGATTAGGTAATTATATTTTTAACTTTTTATCATCTCTCAACAAGAGTAATTATTAGTATTATAACCTGTTTCCAAAATTGGCCTTTGTATCTTTTCTGTGCCTGGGATACTCTTCCACCAGAACTCGACACGGCTGCCTCATTATCTTTCAGGATCCAGTTCAAATGGTACCTCTTCAAAAAGGTCTTTCTTGGTTACTCCGTATCTAAAAAAACCTCTCGTTTCTCAATCCCTGTTTATCTTCATCAGGCCATCTTCCTCAAAGTATTTATCACTATTTATACTTATCACGCTTATATATTTAATGGAAATTTTTGTCATGTAATTGTATTACAAATGACTAGAACAAAGCATTACTTTTTTAGGCAATTAATTAATAAGTGTTACACTAATTGAACACAGAAAAGATTACAGATGATATATTGTATGTTGACTTTCAGCATCTATCTTCATGTCATGTGTCTTCATATTCATCACTCTGATTGAATTTTACAGTAGACATGTATGGAAGGATCAGCTTTGTTTTCTCTATGGAAAACTAATACCTATTCCCAGAAGGTGTAGGTTCAAGTTGCCGTGTCTTAACTTGTAATTATAATTGTTGTTTAAGATAGAATTGTCACCTTTGATTCTAAGGTTCTTTTCAGTTTATTTTAAGAGCAGATGCCATTCTTGAAAACAACTACTATATGAATGTCTAGATTGAAATATTTTCAGATAAACAGATATTCTTCACTTAGGTAGACAAAAACTACTACTGTCAAATGGACGATGTTTTCTAATCTGGGATTGGTTCTTGTGAGTTTTACTTATGGTTTTATTCACTTAGTTTATTCATTAACCAGATATTTTAAAAATACCTACTATGTGTCAGATACTTGGTTCAGAACTGGAAATATTTTGCATAAGAAATTGACACAGTTTCTGCTCTCAAGGAGATTACGGATGGTGGGAATTACAGAAAAATAACAAGTAAGCAAAAAATGAATATGTAATTACATAGTGTCTTATGCCACCAACTACTGAACTGGCTTGGATAATAAGGAGTGAATCTGGAAGCCATTTAAAGAGAACAGAAAAAAGTCTCTAGTGAGGTGATTTTAATTCCAACTTAGAAGAATGAAAAGAATAGTAAAAGTATGTAGAGAAATAGTGTGGTATGAGACAAATATCATTTTATTCCAACTCTTTATTTTCAGTGTATATCACATTAGAGACCATTTTTGAAACCAACCACTGGAATTGTAATGTTCTTGCTGCAGCTGATGTGTTTTCTTTTTATGGCTTTTCTTCAGAATCAAATGCCGAGTGAAAGGGGTATCTGTTTTCCAGCAGTCTGTCGAATATGTTGCACACTCGGAACTGGAATCAATTGTAAATCTGACAACATAGTGGAATGTTCAGTTAACTTTAAACTGCCTTTGAGAGAACACAAGGGAGTTCTGAATAGTCTAATCACTTTTTCCAGAAGGCACCTGTGATTTTGTTAATTTGCCTCTGAGGAAGTCCATGCAGAGGGAAAGGAGAACATACGGCACTCAGTAGCTGAAGTAGGTAAACTGCTGTTTTGCACTTGTTTTCTCTTTATTCATCATTTTGCAAGAGGAGCTATAAATTGGTTAGTCAAAAGGAATCTTGAAATGCTTCATTACATTTTTTTCTTGGAATCTGTGTGGTCCTGGAGCATATATCTGTATGTGCATAGTTATTTGGAGACCTGTTTTATGCTCTTGAATAAAGCGTCAGTATTTAATATTTAACATTTAGTATTTTTAAAAGTTATACATACCCCATAGGTATATTTACCTATATATATTTGTATTTTAACCATTTCAAATGCATATACATATTTGTGTATATGTGCATATGTGTGTGTATGTGTATATGTATGTGTGTGTGTGGAGAGAGAGAAAAAGAGAGTATATTTACAGAGAGAGAAAGAAAGATAGAATGAGAGTGACAGAGAGAGAGAGAGAGGATGAGAGAGAGAGAGAAGTGGGGGTAGTGAGAGATTGGTTCCCTGACCTCTTATAGATACCAAAATCCATAAAATGGTATAGTATTTTCATATAACCTACACATATCCTCCTGTATACTCTAAAACATCTGTAGATTACTCATAATATCTAATACAATGTAAATGCTATGTTAATAGTTGTTATACTATATTGTTAGGGGGATGATGACAAGAAAACTTTGTACATTTTGAGTGCAGATCCCATTCTTTTCCTAATATTTTCAATTTGTGGTTGGTTGAATCTACAGGTGCAGGGCCCAGGATACATAGAGCCAACTGTGTATATTCATGTGTGTGTGTGTATACATATATGCACATTCATTATGCACATACACGCATATATATATACACACACAAGTATGTATAAAAGTTTTTAGAAAACATTTTGAGCAACGACTTTCAATATTCTTATGATTTGGGTAAATAAACTTATTTTACTTCTGGGAATATATATTCTGAGAAAGTAAAGAAGAAAATGTTATACATATTAAGATATTCACTGATTTCTTACTATAATAAAAAATCTTGGAAGCTGTCCAAATGTCCAACAATTTAAAAATGTAAATTTTGTTGATATTACACCGTGTAATTTGTCATCAGCCATAAACCAAAATTGTGAAGAACATAAAGCAAAATTGAAAAATATTTAAGCTAAAATGTTAAGTGCTGGAGAAGAAGAGATAATTATATAATTTTGCATTTCCTTGTAAGTCACTATTCACTGGATGTTCCATAGACGCCCAAATACAACATATACAGGGCCTCAATTTCCACCTCAAAACCAATCTCCTTTCTGTATTCTTTAACTTGTTGAACTTTATCATTGTAAACTCCAAACTGAGAATCTAAAACCCTTGTGGTTGTCCTTCATATTCCCTCTCTGAAAATATCTGCCATCTCTGTTCTTCCTTCCCATAGCTTTTACCCTACTTGGCCTGGCCTTCACCATATTATGACTTGTCACTCAATGTTGCCATATTAATGTCTCATCTTTCTTCCTCTAGATTCTCCCCTTTCTAACAAATGTATCCCACTAAGACACAGATGAAATCATGTCGGTGTTCTGCTTAAAAGTATTGATGGTCCTCCAGTAAATATGGGATAAAATCTCAACTTGTTTTCAGTAAATAAATGCTGACAAATATGAACTTGCATATCCTTTAGATGACTAGTGAAGATTTAAAATTCAAAAGAGAGCTTGAAACTTTTGGTAAAATGAATAAAGAGGTCATCAGATTACAGCTAGATGCAATATTGAAGATTCTGGATGCAAGTGTGCATGCAGAAACGTTCGACAGCTTAGTCTGTATAACCCCACGTTAGAAAGAGGAAATTACAGGATTTTACATTTGTGTAAACATTTTTGAGTGAGCATAGATAAAGGTATAAAAGGATACATGCCAATGTAATAACATAGAATTTAGAGGAATATTGTATTTAATTTATATATATATATTTGTTGTGTTAATGGTTATGGTAAACATGTAGTGTTTTTTTATATTACTACATTTATTTAACATTAAATTATTTTTAAATTGAGCCTTGATTGCAAAAAAAAGTAACTACACTGGTGATGATTATTGTTTTATGATTAAGGGTGATCATCAAGAGAAAATATTTTGTGCATTCTAGATTGTCCATTTCAATTATTCAGGACAAGAAACAATAAAAAGATTTAGGACACATGCTCTACAGAACAGAGAATGTGCATGGCTGCAATATAATTTCAATTTTAGTAGTGTTTTTCTTATATTTAATAGATATCTGAATAGGAAGATTCATAACAAAAAAGTATAATTGTTTGGAATTCACCTGTGACTCATGTTAAAGGAAAAAGTAATTTTAAGTATATTATTTTTTCTTATTCTCGACATTTGACACACAGTATTGAGAGATTTTGCCTGCTCAGCATTAGGCGTCGGGAGTTGGATGTAAAAGATTGCGAGTTGAGACGAACAAGATAATCACAATAACCTTCGGTCCTCCTTGAAAGTGACGGAAAGTGTAAACAATTTTTAAGGTTGTACCTAAATTCATATAAATGGAATTCTAACATCTGCTCCTAGGGAGGCTGGGTGCATAGTTATCATTTGAATCTGCATAGGGATTAAAACATTTAACCAATACGTATTGAATAAGCAATTCGTACATGATCTGCTAAAAGAGATATATGTTGCTGGCATATTCTTTTAGAAAGGTTGATTATTGTCTTTCCCCATCACTTTCAAGAACAATTAAGATTTTAATTAACAGAATCCACTTTATTTGTCAAGAATTTTAAGCATTCATTTAGGAAAATTACTCCATTTACCAGTTATTGCTGGGCCTCTTTGGCAAGCACCATGAAGAAAAGAAGCAGAAAGTAAAATTACTTTCAGATAGATGCATCGTTCAGCTTCTCTTGATATCCTTACCCTATAACTTTTCTTTTGCTTTAATGATTTTTGCTCTTTTCATGGCCTCAAATATCCAGTACGAAGTGTTGAGTGTAAAATGTATAATTAATTTGAAACAAATTTTATTATAATTTTCATTCAATATAATTCCATCCCTGCACATTGTATTATCCTTGGCTTTTTAAACATCTCATATCTTTTAAGAAAACTAATAGGAATAGACTAAAAGAGGAAACTAGTAAGCAGAAGATAATTTTTTATGGCTGGGAAAACGCATTCTTAAAATTGGTGACTGCATAATAAATCATGTCTGTGTTCAAATGATTGTTCATCTAAAAGTTTCTCAATTAATACCCACCCATCTTATCATTTTTTTCTCCTCTGTGTTCTAACATTTGAATCCCTTGAGACTGAGTGGAGTATCTCTTTCTCAAGGAAGAGTTTCCTCTATTCGGCAATCTCAAGTAGGCAATTGAGATTGAGAGAGAGAAAAAGTTGTCTCCCTTTTATCATGTGTATAACTTCACCAAACCTGTATGCAATGTGTGGTGATACTGGTTTATTTACTGCTTTTCTTGCAAATGTGAATTTACAATTTTTATCATACCATGTATAAAATATCTACAAATAGAAAATCAGACTTTTTTTTAATTTACTGCATATTTACCCTTTTATTGACCTTCATTACGTTTTACATTTCTGGGATCATTTTCTTCCCATCCAAAGACTTCTCTTTATGTGATTTGTCTTCAGTGTCGATATAGCTGACAACATATTTTCTCAGTTTATGTTTGCATTTGAATGTCTTCAAATTGCTTTCACTTTTAAATAATATTTTTGGTAGCTGTAGAATGTGAGGCTGGTAGTGGTTGTTTTTGTTTTCCCCTAGCACATTAAAAGCATCAACTTAATATCTTTAGGTTTTCATCATTTATCTTGCAAAATAAGCTTTCAGTCTTGTTGCTGCCCCTTTGGTTGTAATGTGTCTTATTTCTTTCAATATTTTTAAGATCTAAAAACACATTGTTTTCTCTCCTTATTCTCTTTGGTCAGTTATGTTATAATGTAGCTAAATGAATTTTCTTTATATTTATTTATATTGCTTGGAGTTCTTAGAACTTCCTATATCTGTTGATTATTATATTTTTTCAGTTATGAAATTTTAGGCCCATTGTCTCCTCAAAAATTGCTTTTGGCCTATTATTTATCTCTTCTCCTTCTGTGAATAAAGTTGCATTTATGGTAGACCTTACAAGACCATACAGTCTTTGTGTACTCTTCACCATTTTTCTTTCTTCTTCATGTTTAAATTCGGATATATTCCATGAACTTACATAGTCCAACACACTAGTGTTATTTTTAGCATTATTCAACTTATTCAGCTCCTAAGCTCAATCACTACAGTTCTGGAATTTCCACTTTATTCTTTTTTGTTGATTTTAGTTCTCTGGTAAAACTTTCCATCTTGTCATACATTTTTAAAATGATCTTAATTACAGATATTTTAAAATTCATGACTAAAATTTCAAAACTTTTCTCACTTATGGTTTCTTTTTTGTATTTTCTTTTAGTCTTATTCTTAGGTATTCTTAGGTATGCTTGTCGACCTTGGCTTAAATTAATAGACATCTGTATAAAAAATTGAATATACTTTAAATAATGCCATCTTCCTGCAGAGCAGATTTACCCTGTTCTCCAGCAGGAAGCAGAGGAGCAGGGCACTTCAATTCAGTCAGGGACTGAATTGGCTCTAGTCTGAATTGACTCTGGGCTGAGTTACAATCTGTATTAGTCCATTCTCACACTGCTGAGAAGAAATACCTGAGACTGGGTAATTTACAAAGAAAAGGGGTTTAATTTACAGTTCCACCTGGCTGGGGAGGCCTCAGGAAACTTACAATCATGGCTGAAGGCAACTCTTCAAAGGACAACAGGAGAGAGAATGAGTGCCCAGCAAAGATGGAAAAGCACCTTATAAAACCATTAGATCTCATGAGAACTCACTCATTATCATGAGAACAGCATGGGGCAACCATCTTCATCATCTAATCACCTCCCGTGAGCTCCCTCCCCCAACATGTGGGGATTACTATTTGGACTACAGTTCAAGATGAGATTTGGGTGAGGATGTAAAGCCAGAATATATGACCATCTTTGTAATGATTATTCTCTAATTTTTCCACTCCCAGCTTACAGCTCTCAAAGGTTTCAAACTAAGAGTTGGAGGTTTCTTAAGATATACCCTCATTGCTAGGACCTGAAATATAACTTTTGATTCCCAAGCAATGCAGCATAATGATTGTGCAATGATTTTTAGTTACCTTGCCCCTTTTTATCCTCCTGTCTTGTGCATCTTATTCCATAAATGCCTTGTGGGAAGAACCAATGCCCAATGTTGAGCTGACTTCTCTAAGTCTGTTTTCTCTCTGGATTTTATCACTTCAAATCCAGACTCCCATAGCACCATAGATTTCCCTTCCTTCCTTCCTTCCTTCCTTCCTTCCTTCCTTCCTTCCTTCCTTCCTTCCTTCCTTCCTTCCTTCCTTCCTCTCTCTCTCTCTCTCTCTTTCTATCTTCTTTCTTTTTCTTTCTTTTTTCTTTCTGGCTGTTTGAGTTACTGATACTGATAGCTCTGTAATCTTTTCTAATCTTAGTAGAAACTTGTTGTCTAGCTCTTATCTCCTGCTATCTTCCAATAATTAACCATTGTCCGGAGGGGAAAGAAGAGGCAAAAAATGGAGATCATCTCACTAAGCTTCATCTTAAGCGTTACTTGCTTTATCAATTTCTAATCCATTCCAACAAAATTTGTAAATTTTTAATGACTTTTTTGCTTTTTCTTTTTAGGAATGCTAGCTGAGTACAAACTATTCCATCATAATCACAATGGAAGTCGATATTTTGTATCACTTTTAATGTAAAATGTAGCCATTTATGTATTTCTGATTATTTCACTAGCCTTATTTGTGTAATAAATTGATAAACTGTATTCTTCCTTGATCATCAGTCTCTTGTTCAATGACTGGCAAACCTGAGCAGCTGACCCCATTGATGCTGTCTTTGACTACCCTACTTTTATAGACAACTCTCTCCTGTCTAGTTCAGCTACAATAATTTAGTCATTCTCTTTTTGTATTGTATATTTGAAATGTTTTATTTATGAACTGTGGTTATTTCATTGTAATACCTTCTTGATTAAGACAGTCATCCATTCTGTTTTGTTATATTTACTTTCCAGTTTACATCAATATATATGTAAATAGTATATTATATATAATATATATTTATACATAAAAATAGTGGGATAACTGATAGCAAATTAGATTTTTAGCAAATCAGTTTAGATCTCTCACTATACACCAAAAAACTCCAGATTAGTGGATGATTTAAAAAATGAAATCATAATATTTTAATGTGAATTAAAAGCAAATTAGAATGTAAAAGGGCCAGACGAAATATGGATATTTAAAACCTATTCAGTAGAAAATTTTATTCCAATTTTTTAAAATGCTATGTCAAATAAATGGAACTAATAGGAAAAACATATAAAATATCTAGAAATAAAAAAAGTGTAACTAATAGAAAATCAAATACCAAACCGTTTTAAGGTCTAAAAATAGTTTTAATACTATGCAATACTATATTGCTAGAAAGAAATATTTAGTACACTGAAATTAATTGTAGGAATTTTTAAATACATAATTTTATTCGATGTTGTTCACACACACACACACACACACACATACCCCTCAAACTCTCCAAAAGATATTGTTTTAAGAAAGAAGCAAATAAAAAACTTAGGAAATTTTTCCTAAATCATTATAATAAAAATTATACTTCCAATTATATGAAATGCCTATAAAACAAACAATCACTTTTTCCAAATGTGTATACTACATGCGTCTATAACAATATCTTAAGAAAGGACAAATTAATGAGAAAAAAGTCTTTATCACCAAAATATAATTTCTGATATGTAATAATAAGTAATAAAGAAGGTATCACAAATTAATGGGTAGGAAAAAAGTTAATAATAACAGATGTTTTCTCCAAATTTTAATTAACATTATTTTTCAGCAATAATATTAAAATCGGTTAAATGATTCCTTGCTGTCTTTCAACTGGTCACATTTTTTTGTTGTTGTTAATATATTTGTAATACTATTTGATGCGATGAGTTATAGTATTAAATTTAATAACATTTTCTTTATACTTTTATTCATCACATAAAAGCTGCATAATAATAGCGACTTTTAAAATGCACTATTGAATGCTGCTTTCTTCTTTTTTTCTGTTGTGGTAAGAATACTTAACATGAGCTTTACTTTCAGCAAATGTTTAAGTAGACTGTATAGTATTGTTACATATAGGTACAATGTTATACAGCAGATTTCTATACCCCACTTATCTTGTATAACTGAAACTTCATACCCATTGATGTTTTCTAATTTTTGAGTTTCATATTTTGTGCCTAAAATTATCCTGTCTGTAACTTACTTTTCTGTGCTACAACTGTTAGTTCTTATAATCTATTGTGTGTACTATATGAGCAGAATAGAATAGGTTTTGAGCTATTTCTTTTTGTTTTTTCTTTATTATTATTATACTTTAAGTTCTAGGGTACTTGTGCACAACGTGCAGGTTTGTTACATATGTATACATGTGCCATGTTGGTGTGCTGCACCCATCAACTCGTCATTTACATTAGGTGTATCTCCTAATGCTATCCCTCCCCACTCCCCCCAATAGGCCCCAGTGTGTGATGTTCCCCTTCCTGTGTCCAAGTGATCTCATTGTTCAATTCCCACCTGTGAGTGAGAGCATGCAGTGTTTGGTTTTCTGTTCTTGCGATAGTTTGCTGAGAATGATGGTTTCCAGTTGCATCCATGTCCCTACAAAGGACACAAACTCATCCTTTTTTATGGCTGCATAGTATTCCCTGGTGTATATGTGCCACATTTTCTTAATCCAGTCTGTCACTGATGGACATTTGGGTTCTTGAAAACTCATGCAGTATCCGTAACTCTTTATTTGGGAGCATTTATGGATAATACCATCTAAACACAGAACAAGTTTTATAGAATAATCCTTTAATGATTTTCTCAATTTTCTTCCTTGTTACTGGCATTAAATTAGGTCAAAAATAGCCTCTGTACATAGCAAACTATAACATAACAACACGTAAACAAACTGCAACTTAGCTGAGGTTTTAAGTGTTCTTGTAACAAGTAGCTGAGTGTTGGCCAATCACGGTAGCTGAGATTCAGCTAACCACAGGCTGCAAACTTCTCATATGTGTCTAAATAAGGGAACGGTAGAGCTGTAACCAATCAGGCTCTTAGGTATGTCACTTTTCTTTGTCTTAAAATATTACCTACCTACATTGCTGGGTGGAGTTGTCTGAACTTTTAGTGGTTCAGGGTGCTGGCCATTTCATGAATCATTTCTTTGCTCAAATAAACTTTGCTAAATTTAACTTACCTAAGATTTTCTTTTAACATTGGATTTTATTCAAATTTAAATTTTTTGTTTTGAAAATTTTGGTAATTTCTAGTTTCTACAGAGTTATCCTTTACACTGAAAATTGTATCTTACTGACACATAAAACAGTATTTTCTAAAATTTTGCATTACAAAGAAACCTGTTTTATTCTAGGTATCCTCATTATCTCTAATTTTGTCACTTTTCACATTTTTTTCCTTTGGGCATTATGCTGATTAAAACAAAACAAAGACTGAAAAAAAAGTATGTGTGTCTAATTTTGCCCAAATAACTTTAACAGACTTAGAGTGACATTAGAGAGCATGGATTATCCTCAGCTCCCCCAGTGAACCCGTGTTGATGGAGTCTTCATTTCTGATATGGAACTGGAAGTTAGAGTCATTTGTTTAGTATTCCACATTTCTTGATTTTCAGTAGGTACAATATTTGAAAAAGAAAAACCTTCTTGCTCTGGGGCTCTAACATAAGCAATATAAAGTAAGATCAGTAAAGCTGAGGCTGATTCGTGAAAGCCCTGGTATTTTATACCACAGGTAAAAAATGCCTAAAGAATACTGAAGCACAAGTAACAAGTACAATTATAAGTACCAATATAAGGCCTTGACCTAGATTCTCTTTCTACCAGCAGCAGTTTATTTCCTGGTATTGTATAATTGTGCATCTCAAATTGTTCTCTTCCCTGTCACTGCTGCTTATCTTTTTTTATTGTCCTTCATCCCATATGGCATCTCTATTATATGTTGCTCATTTTGTTCTCTCTTTTCATCCTCCTGTAACTTCTACCATCTCTCTGACCAGTCCAGCTCTATTTTGCTGATTGCGTGTCTTCAATGCCTCTTAATTGAGGGCTATCTGTGTATGTGACCAACATTTTTCATAGAGGTATGTGGTTTTAGTTTAAGGAAGCCATTAGTTTGAGCTTTCTTAATCCTATCTTTATCTATTTTTTTCCTTCTTAAACTTATCTACCTAATGTGGGGTTTGTTGAAACCACTCCAAATATCTGAATTTTTTAAAAAACGTATTTCTAAGAATTTGTCATGTAGAATGAGAAACGGGAAGGTAGTAGGGGAAGGTTTTAGTGCCTGGAAATCTCAATTTAGAATTTAAACTTTATCTGATAATATATTTCTCATTACATAACTATGCTAAAGCTTTTTCTTTCTGAATGTCAACAAGAGTAAACTCAGTGAAAAAATGAAGATGGAGAAACAGGGACTATTGTGGTGCAACAGCAGATATTTTGGTCTAAGCTCAAATAAATAAATACATAAACATCTGATGGTGTCCTATTTTGAAAACAAAAATAATTTTTAGCAAAGAATAGTAGGGAAAAAAAAAACACCAGAGACAGAAACACTATGATCGAAACTACTTTAGTGACCAGAGTATGGAAAACAGGCAATCAGCTATACAAAGGGAGTTTGAGATTGCAGAAGAGCGTTATAACCTCACTCTGTTATTTCTAGAAACCTATTGAACTAAGACCATATTCCTTGATAAAATCTTGTCACCATTAAATAAATAAATAATTCAATTGAAAACATAATACAGATCATAAGCATAATCGATTTCTTTAATAAGTGCTACTGGATCCCAGCCAATTAAGTCTAATTTTAAAATTATTGAGTATAGTTAAGTGAATGCTGAGCATTACAATTATTTCGGCAGCTCCTCACTTCCATGAATACTGAATAAACTACACAGGATTTTCCATGCAATTATGGGTGGAAAGGATCTAGAGATAGTGTAACAAACATGCCAACATTTAAATATCGGTGGCTTGATACTGGTAAGAAATTATGGATCTAAAAGTTTAGTTACCATTTCAAATGGAAATAATATGTGATATAGAAAAGAAAAAAAATGTAATATGACAGTTTAAACATATAATTAATTTATTTAAAATGTGAATTTTATTTCTTCTCTGATATGTTTATGTTGGGTTCCAAAATTGAAGATAATGTAAAATAAAGCAATTAGCAATGTAGCCAGAACAGAGACCAACTAAAACTTTATTATTATTATTATTATTATTATTATTATTGAGATGGGGTCTTGCTATGTTGCTCAGACTGGAGTGTAGTGGCTATTCATATGTTTGGCCATAGTGTACTACACCCTTGAACTCCTGGACTCAAGTGATCCTCCTACTTCAGCCTCCCAAGTAGCTGGTACTACAGGTGTGCATCACTGTACCTGGCTCTAAATTTCTGTTTCTTGATGATGGGTAGTTATATTCCTCTTTGAGAATCTTATTAAAGTTTTGTGTTGCAGGAAGTCAGGGACCCCAAATGGAGGGACTTGCTGAAGCTGTGACAGAAGAATGTAAAGTGAAGATCTCATGGACATTTATCACTTCCCCAATCAATACTCTTATAATTTCCTATGCCTGTCTCTAGTTTAATCTCTTAATCCCATCGTCTTCGTGAGCTGAGGAAATATGTCACTTCAGGACCCGTGATGATTGCGTTAACTGCACAAATTGTTCGTAAAGCATGTGTGTTTGAACAATATGAAATTTGGGCACCTTGTAAAAAGAACAGGATAACAGCAATGTTCAGGGAACAAGGGAGATAACCATTAGGTCTGACTGCCTGGGAGCCAGGCAGGACAGAACCATATTTCTCTTATTGCTGAAAATGGGTAAGAGAAATATCTCTGAATTCTTTCCCCAGTAAAGAATATTAATAATTAACAACCCTGGGAAAAGAATGCATTCCCCGTGGGGGTAGTGGGGAGGGGCCTCTAAAATGGCCACTCTGGGAGTGTCTGCCTTATGCAGTTGCAGGTAGGGATGAAACACGCCCTAGTCTCCTGCGCTGCCCCCAGGCTTATTAGGATTAGGAAATTCCTGCCTAGTAAATTTTAGTCAGACCGGTTGTCTACTCTCAAACCCTGTTTCCTGATGTTTATGAATGACAATGTGTGCACAGCAGGACAGGGAACCTTAATAGTAATTCTAGTTTCACCCCAGCCTTGTGACCTTGCCTTGCCCATTTGCCTTGTGATATTTGTTGCCCTTGAAGCATGTGATCTCTGTGACCCACACTCTATTCGTACACTCCCTCCACTTTGAAAATTGCTAATAAAAACTTGCTGGTTTTATGGCTCAGGGGGCATCATGGAACCTGCTGACATGTGATGTATCCCCCAGACACCCCCTTTAAAATTTCTTTCTTTTGTACTCTTTCCCTTTATTTCTCAGACCAGTCGACACTTAGGGAAAACAGAAAAGAACCTATGTTGAAATATTGGGGGCTGGTTCCCCCAATAGTTTTGGACCTTTTTTGAGAATGTATATACATAGAATTTCAGGGATTTCACCAACTTTATGAAACCCATCCATGTGAACCTAAGATAATATCTTCTGTTTAAAGGTAGTAAAAAGAGTGGACTTGTGAGATAATAACACCATAAATTTGCAATTTGAGGCCATTCAATATGGCTCTGAGATTCTTAGCAGCTGAGTTGAAAAGGGAGGTGCATTTAATCCAGTTTCAATGTTATTTGAGGGTTTCTATTCATCATAAATATGTGAGTTTTATATTAATCAGTCTAGCTTATGCTGAAAGAAAAGAAAACAGAAAAAGTATAATTGTGTCTTTTAAATAGAGAACAGAGTAAATCCTGGGAAGTCAAATGCTCTCTTTTTCCTCATTCATTTAGAAATCAGTTATTTGTTTCCCCACAAGGGTCTGGAGGTATCGACCTAAGTGCTACAGCTGAAGATTAAAAATTTGCCTTCTTTTTACATTTAACTTTGTGGCTCAGATTCTCTTCTTAGTCAGGAGATGGAACTCTAACCCTTACTTCAAAAATAAGGGTTTATTTCTCCTTTATGGGGCATTTTGAAATGGAAAAAAAGAAAAACTTCATTTAGCCTTCTAAAATAAGGGTATAATATAAAGGACAAAAGTGGTATCTTTGGTGAGGGCCAAGACTCTGCTTCTGTCAGCCCAAAGAGAGGCTGTTCTTCAAATCTCTTTCCTCATAAAGCAGAAAGAGAAACATACACAGAATTCACCTGGACTATAGTCATACTATTTTTTAAATCATGAGTTAGCAATGGGTGGAAGGATATCTGAGGTATAAATATAATAAATACTACTGTTTCCAGTGTAACAAGTGCAAGCGTAACAGTTGCCCAATCTAGACTGAATAAAACGACAGGCTCTAACTGAATTTTTAAAATGTTACTTTTGATGTATTGTTTGACTGGAGTAGTTATTGGGGTCAATCTTCTGTTTTCATTGAGGCAGAGATTTTGTCATTGACCTCAACCATAGGTGAATATCACAAATAAGAGCATACATGCCAGGAACCATGGCCAAAAGCACAGAAGACCCTGAAGTAGCAAAAGGTAAATATAAATATTAGTGGAGTCTATTTTTGGTGAAAAAGTCACTGGAAGAGACACCAGTAATTCCAGGAAGCAAATCATGAATAAATCTCACTCAAGGAAAAGTTCTCATATGGAAAGTAAATTTTCTTATTACAGTTTATATTCCTATATTTCTTTTTTTTTTTTTTCAGACAGTGTCATATCTGTCACCCAGGCTGGACTGGAATTCAGTGGCATGATAATAGCTCACTGCAGCCTTAAACTCCAGGACTCAAGCAATCCTCCTGCCTCAGCCTCCCAAGTAACCAGGACTACAGTTGTGCACCACCATCCTTGGGTAATTTGTGTGTGTGTGTGTGTGTGTGTGTGTGTGTGTGTGTGTGTGTGTAGAGATGGGGTCTTGCTATGTTATTCAGGCTGGTCCCCTATTCCTGACCTCAAGCAATCCTCCTGCCTCCGCCTCCCAAGTAACCAGGACTACAGTTGTGCACCACCATCCTTGGGTAATTTGTGTGTGTGTGTGTGTGTGTGTGTGTGTGTGTGTGTGTGTGTGTGTGTGTGTGTAGATGGGGTCTTGCTATGTTATTCAGGCTGGTCCCCTATTCCTGACCTCAAGTGATCCTCCTGCCTCAGCCTCCCAAAGTGTTGGGATTATAGGCATGAGCCATCACACCCAGCCACCTTGTTTTCTATTTTTATGCTAGAGGCAATTAAGCCATCTTCCTAGGTAATAAAGTTTTCTTCATTCAGAGGGGCTGAATTATTAGAGAAAATGGTCACAGAAACATCAACCTATCCTTGACCAACATACCATTGCATTACATCATTTCCATTATCTGATATAAAATAATATCTAAATAAATCAGAACAAAAGGGAACCAACATTGTTTAAGCTTATACCATGTAACAGGAACCTATAATATATGCTTTTAACACATTAACTATAGTAGGCACATCTTATTATTAGTTTATAGATGCAGAAGCCAAAGTGCAAAAAGTATCTAGCCTAAAATTGCATATTGTTGACCTTGGATATTTAGAGGCAAAGCATCTTGATAAAAACTTAATGAATTATTTGATCTATATTTCCCAAGAAGGGAGAAACTACTTACAGGGGAAAAAGTGACTGAAAGACAAGAAGAACTTAGCAGAGAATAGCTCTGATGAATGGTACCTTGAAAACTGAACAACAAATGAGAATATACAATATCTATTCATGAAGCCAGTAAGAAAATATTTTAAAATGTTTTACAGTGACTCAAGATAGATTATTTCCAAATCAGATTGCTTAATAAAGAGGGAAAATAAACTATATAATTTACAGCATTGTGACAGGATCAACGAGAGAACTAGTAAATGAGGGTTACTAAAGCTGATGAGCAAATGATCAAGAAAGCCTGAAGGAGGAGTTCCAAGTCTATATTGCATGGTGTAGTAATGACTCTGTGGTCCAAGACAGTTGTGCATAGGTGTGATGGATACTCTTAAAGGCAGTCTGAAGGCAGACTCCTTAGCATAGCTCCTGAAAAGAAGAGATGGTTCAGTTACTTTTATAAATTTCTGTAGATAAATTATACAGACAATATAATACTTTATTATTTTTATATATTTACCATAAATTGATTTTTAGAACAAATTGATATTTATGAATATCATTTTTAACTTAGCACCATCTGAGGCTATTTTCTTGCTTATTTTCTTTATTTATTAACAGACTTATTGGATATGATTAACAAACAAAGAACTGCACATATTTAATTTATATAATTTGATGAGTTTGGATACATGTAAACATCTGTAGTATATCACCACAGTCAAGGTAATACACATATCCAACACCTTCCAAAGTTTTTTTGTGACCCCTCCCTACTTTTCATGATAAGAACAATGTACATGAGTCTACCTTTGTGACAAATTTTGATCTGCACAATTCCATATTGTTATCTAAGCAGTACTGTTACACATGCACTATGTTGTACAGCAGATATCTACAACTTATTCATATAGCAAAACTGAAACTTTATACTCATTGAACAACTCCCTATTTCCTCCACCCCCACAGCTCTTAGAGACCACTATTGTATGCTCTACTATTATGAGTTTTACTACTACACATATAACTAATATAAGTGGAAATGTGCAGTATTTGTCCTTCTGTGACTGGCTTATTTCGCTTAGCATAATGTCCTCCAGGTTCATCCATTCATCCATGTTGTCACAATTAGAAAAGTTTTCTTATTTATTATGGCTGAGTAATATTTTATGGTATGTATAATCCACCATTTCCTTTCTCCCTTGATGTGTTGATGGATATTTTTACAACAATCCTAAATTTTGTGTAAAACCACAGAAGCCAAATTAGACTAACCAAAACAACCTTGAGAAAAAACAAAGCTGCAGGCATCATAGTTTCTAATTTCAAATTATATTATAAACCTACAGTAATAAAAACTGTATTATATTGGTTTAAAGACAGATATATAGACCAATGGAACAGAACAGAGAGCCCAGAAAAAAAAATCCTACACACATATATATTCGATTGATCTTTGACAAGGGTGCCACAAATACATGATGGGGATAGAAGAGTTTATTCAACAAATCATGGTGAAAAAACTTGGTATCCACAAGTGAAATGATCAAATTGGACCCTCATATTTAACAATACAGAAAAGATGAACTCAAAATGGATTAAAAACTTGAATGTAAGAAGCTGAAATTATAAAACTCCTAGAGAGAGAGAGAAAAAAAAAAAAAAAAAGAAAAGCTTCTTGACATTAATGTTGCCAGTGGTTTCTTGGATATGATACCCAAAGCAAAGGCAATAAAGCAAAACAAAGAAGTGGGATTAAATCAAACTAAAAAAACAAAACCTTCTGTTTTGCAAAAGAAACAATCAGAATGGAAAAGGCAATCTACAGAAAGGCAGAAAATATTTGCAAAACTACATATAGCCATGTATCACTTAAAAACAAGAACAGATTCTGAGAAATTCATCCCTTGGTGATCTCATCATTGTGCCAACATCATAGCGTGTACTTACAGAAACCAAGGCAGTCATAGTCTACTACACATCTAGACTATATGGTATATCCTTTTGCTCCAAGGCTATAAACCTGTACAGCATTTTACTGTACTGGATACTGTAGGCAATTGTTATACCATAGTAAGTAGCTGTGTATCTAAATGTGTCCAAACATAAAAAGGCATAGTAAAACATATAGTATTATAAACATACGGGACCACCATCATGTATGTAGTTCATTGTTTAACAAAACATCATATGTGGTACATCACTATATATGGTAAGGAATTAATTTTCAAAATATGTAAGGAGCTCCTACAACTTAATAGCAAAAAGAACAAATAAACTGATTTTTAAAAATGTCCAAAGAGGTGGGAGGTGTTTGGATTGTGGTGGTGGATCCCTCATGAATGTCTTGGTGTCGTCCTCGTCCTCCCAGTGGGCAATATCACTGTATTAGTTCTTTAGAGATTTGATTGTTAAAAAGAGCCTGGTACTTTTTAGTATGAGGGTACCATTTGTTCTCTCTTTTTTCCTTCTTTCTCACCATATGATGCTTGCTCCATTATCCCTTCTACCATGATTGAAAACTTCCTTCGGCTCTCACTGGAGATAGATGCTGACACCATGCTTCTTTTACCACAGAACCATGAGCCAAATAAATCTCTTTTCTTTATAAAAAAAAAAAAAAAATTCCTTACTAAACCTCTGAGTTCAGGGAATTCTTTCATGTGATGAATGTACTTATAAACATATATATATATGTTTATATATATGTACATATATAGGCCTATATATGCATATATATGCCTATATATGCATATATATGTACAATATATAGTTTACAGAGAAAATAAAACTCCCATATAAATGAATGTCCCAATCTTTTTTTTCTGTATATTGAATTTTCTATTGCAACTCTCTTTGAATACCACCTATACTAACATTTTATTTCTTTTGAGGATTATTTTGAACACATGATCTTGTAAAAATTTAACTTTTCCAACTTAACTTAGTAATCATATTAGCAAAATATTACATGCCATCGTCAAATAAAATGTAATATGACTATTACAAATGGGCAAAGGAACTGAACAGACCCTTTTCTGTTTTGTATGTTTATAAAAAGCATAAGTGGAAGCTAAATAATGGTCATACATGCACGCAAAGAGGGAAACAACAGAAACTGGAACCTTCTTGAGCTGGAAGGTGGGGGGAGGGAGATGATTCAAAAAAATACCCAGCAAGTTCTGTGCTTATTACCTTGGTGATGAAATAATCTGTACAACAAGCCCCAGTGACATGCATTTTACATATATAACACTCTTACACATGGATCCTTGAACCTAAAATAAAACTTTAAAAAAGAACCAACATCCTTCACTGCTCATGATAGCTACCATAGATAACATAAATATCATGGTAAAGAGCTAGTCAGGTAAAAAATATAAATAGAATGAAGTGAATATTTCAGTATAAGGAAATATTTTTCAAAATGAAAATATATATAAAAACAATGGTTGGAAAATGTTAAGGCAATGCATCCAGAGAAATGTCCCACTTAAAAATATGAGAACTTTCAGAATTCCTAGTATAATGCCTGACGTGGTGTGTACACAATGAATATTAGTTGAATAAGTAAGTGAATTTAGGATGAGGGTACCATTTGTCTCTAAAGAGGAGCCTTAATAAACTGAAAACATTAAGCAAATAAACTATAATAATAAACTTGTTCAATGGATTATGGTTAAACACAATACAAAGCAAAACAAACAATACAGGAGATCTCTAGGCGACTATATCACAGGTGTACATAAAATTGGACTTTTTCAGTTTCCTATATTACCGGCATGAAATTAATGCCACTCAGAAGACATTAAATTGAATTTTCTTTTTAACCTGTAATGTAGATAAAAGTTTTTCTCTCTATCATTTTCCCTCTACCTTTCCCAGTCCACAAGACTGTGCATATAGTTCCGTAGTCAATTTCAAGAGATTCCCTGAACTCCAGAAATCTATCCATAAATCAAAGGCAATGAAGACTTTTCATGTAGAGGAATAATGAAGAGAAGACAAAAGGGTTTTTTCTTCATTTGTTTATCTTAATTTTATATTAGGCTCTCTAAATATATGAATACATAAAACATCTTTACCATGTTCCCTTCTTGCCATGTGCAACACTGCTAATATATTTTTAAAAATCTACTAAAAACTTAACAGTAGTACACCACTTGGGGGACACTTTGCTGTAAATCTTTATATACTCTTCATTCAGAAATTGTACTTGTAAGAATTTATTCCAACACTGTTATAGTAAGAATAAATATTATTTACTGAATATTGATTACAATCCTTGATGATGGTTAAAATGCATATCTATGAAATGCTGCAAAGATATGTAGCCTGGAAATACTCAAGTGTGTATATATACACACATACAAAATCACACACACATATGTATATATGTATACAGTCATGCACCACATAAAAACATTGTGATCGTGATGAACTGCGTATACGATGATGGTTCCATAAGATTATGATGGAGGCAAAACATTTCTATTGCCTTGTGACCTCATAACCATTATGTTGTCATAACAAAATTCATCACTCATGTGTCTGTGATAATACTGGTGTAAACAAACCAACTGTGCTGCCAATCATATAAAAGTACAGCACATGCAATTATGTAGAATACATAATAGTTAATAATGATAATACATGACTGTATTGCCAGTTTATGTATTTAATATACTATGCTTTTTATCATTATTTTACAGTGTATTCCTTCTACTTATAAAAAAAAGTTAACACTAAAAAAGCCTCAGGCAGGTTTTCAGGAGATATTCCAGAAGAAGGAATCACTATAATAGGAGATGACAGCTGCATGTGTGTGATTGCCCTTGAGGTCCTTCCGATGGGACAGGCTGTGGAAGTGGAAGAGACTGATACTGATGTTCTCGACCCTGTGTAGGCCTAGGCTAATATGTGTGTTTGTGTCTTGGTTGTTTTAACAAAATAAAAGGATAAAAAGTTAAAAATAAAAAAAAAAATAGAAGAAGTTTATTTAGAGAAAGAAAACATTTTCACACAGCTGTTTATTATGTTTGTGTTTTAGTCTAAGTGTTGTTACAGAAAAGTCAAAAAGTTAAAAAAATGTAAAAGTTAAAAAGTAAAAAAAGCTAAGGATACTTTATTATTGAAGAAATAATACGCTTTTTCTAAATTTAGTGTATCCTAATATAAAGTTTACAGTACTATACAGTAATATTCTAGGCCTTCACATTCACTCGCCACTCACTCCCTGACTCACCCAGGGCACCTCCCAGTGCTGCAGACTGCATTCATGTTTAGGGCTTAGATGGACTCTTGCTGCGTCACCCAGGCTGGAGTGCAGTGGTGTAATCTCGGCTCACTGCAACTTCTGCCTCCTAGGTTCAAGTGATTCTCCTGCCTTAACCTCCCAAATAGCTGGGATTACAGGCACATGCTACCATGCCTGGCTAATTTTTGTATTTTTAGTAGAAATGGGGTTTCATTGTGTTGGCCAGGGTAGTCTAGACCTCAAGTGATCTGCCTGCCTCGGCCTCCCAAAGTTCCGGGATTACAGGTGTGACCCAGCCTTACTGTACCTTTGTAATGTTTAGATGTATTTAGGTACACAGATACTGTTGTGTTACAATTTCCTACAGCAGAGGTCCCCGACTGGGAGGCCATGGACCATTCCATCATCCATGGCTTGTTAGGAGCTTGGTGGTACAGCAGGAAGTGAGTGGCAGCAGAGCAAGGGAAGCTTCATCTGTATTTATAGCCACTCCCCATTGCTCACATTACTGTCTGAGTTCTGCCTCCTGTCAGATCGCTGACAGCATTAGACTGTCACAGAAGTGCAAATTTTATTGTGAACTGCACATGTGAGGAATCTAGGTTGGGTTCTCCTTACGAGAATCTAATGCCTGATATCTCTCACTGACTCCCATCACCCCCAGATGAGACCATCTAGTTGCAGAAAAACAAGCTGAGGGCTTCCACTGATTCTACATTATAGTGAGTCATATAATTATTATATATTACAATGTAATAATAATAGAAACATGTAATGTACTTCAATTATCATGAAACCATTCCCCCACCCTGGTCCATGGAAAAATTGTCTTCCATGAAACCTGTCCCTGGTACCAAAAGAGTTTGAGACTGCTGATTTGCAGTATTCAGTACAGCAATATGCTGTTACAGATTTGTAACCCAAGAGCAATATATCATATAGCCTAGGTGTGTATTAGGCTATACCTTCTAGATATAATGTAAGTACAATCTATGATGTTTACACAATGACAAAATTGCTCAAGATTGGATTTTCCAGTATGTATTGTGGTAGTTTAGCAAAATGTGACAGTATGTTAAGTATGCAAATATGTAGCCTAGTAAAATAAAGTACAATATGTACATACATACACAAAGATATACATGGATATATATAGATATGTATAGATAAATATATATGCACACATATGCATATATAAAGTATACAAATATGTGGCCTCATAAAAGTCAAGTACAGTATATGTGTATGAACATATACACATATGTGTGTGTGCCCACAGAATATTGAGCAATCACTAAGAATGGTATTGGGCAATCATGGGGTTTATGTAGCCATTCAAGAATTGATATTATTAGGTATTATACCTCTTTCAGTTATACATTATTTGTGCATAAATATTTGTGTCATATATTATTTTTAAGGGGGAATTGGACACACTACTTTAAAATATCAATTTCTCAAAAGGTAACATGGCTAATATGGTTTGACTCTGCATCCACACCCAAATGTCATCTCAAATTGTAATCCCTATGTGTCAGGGGAGGGACCAGGTAGGAAGTCATTGGATCATGGGAATGATTTCCCCTTTTTTTGTGATTTTGAGTGAGTTATCTTAAGAGCTGATGGTTTTTAAAGTGTTTGGTGGTTTCCCCTTTGCTTGCTGTCTCTCTGCTTCTACCTTGTAAGACGTGCCTTACTTCCCCTTCACCTTCTGTCATGACTGTAAGTTTCTTGAGGCTTCCCCAGCCATGGGAAACTGTGAGTCAATTAAACCTCTTTCCTTTGCAAATTAGCCAGTCTCAGGTAGTATCTTTATAGCAATGTGAAAATGATCTAACATAGAATTGGTACCAGCAGAGTGGGGTACTGCTATAAAGATAATCTGAAAATATGTAAGCAACTGTGGAAGTGGGTAACAGGCAGAGATCCAAAGAGTTTGGAGGACTCAGAAGAAGACAGGAAGATGTGGGGAAGTTTGGAACTTCCTAGAGATTTGTTGAATGGTTTTGACCAACATGCTGATAGTGATATGGACAGTGAAATCTAGGCTCAGGTGGTCTCAGATGGAGACGAGGAACCTATTGTGAACTGAAGTAAAGGTAACTCATGCTATGCTTTAACAAAGTGACTGGTGGCATTTTGCCTCTACTCTAGAAATCTATAGAACTTTGAACTTGAGAGAGGAGAGACGATTTAGGGTATCTGGCAGAAGAACTTTCTAAGCAGCAAAGCATTCAAGAGGCGACCTGGCTAATTCTGAAAGTGTTCAGTTGTATGCATTAATAAAGAGATGGTTTGAAATTGCAGCTTATGGTTTAAAAGGGAAGCAGAGCATAACGGTCTGGAAAATTTGCAGCCTGAACATGTGGTAGAAAAGAAAAACCCATTTTCTTTGGAGAAATTCAAGCTGGTTGCAGAAATTTGCGTAAGTAATGAGGAGCTGAATGTTAATAGCCAAGATAATGGGGAAAATGTCTCCAGGGCATGTCAGAGAGCTTTACAGTACCCCTCCCATCATAGGCCCTGAGGTCTAAGAAGAAAAATGGTTTGGGGGCCGAGGGCCCCACTGCTCTGCACAGCTTTGGAGATTTGATGCCTTGCATCCCAGCTGCTTAGCTCCAGCCATGGCTAAAATGGGCCAAGGTATAGCTCTGATCGTTGCTTCAAAGGGTGAAAGTCCCAAGCTCTGGTAGCTTCCACATAGTGTTGGACTTGAAGATTTGCAGAAGGCAAGAATTGAGGTTTGGGGACCTGTACCTAGATTTCAAAGGATGCATGGAAATGCCTGGATGTCCAGGCAGAAGTCCACTGCAGGAGTGGAGAGCCCTCATGGAGAACCTCTGCTAAGGCAGTGAGGAAGAGAAATGTTGGAGTTGGAGCTTCCACACAGAGACCCCACTGGGGCACTGCCTAGTAGAACTGTGAGAAGAGGGCCACTGTCCTCCAGATGCCAGAAAGGTAGATCCACCAACAGCTTACACCATACACCTGTAAAAGCCACAGGCACTCAATGCCAGCTAGTGAAAGCAATGGCTGGTACTGTATCCTGCATAGCTATAGGGGCAGAGCTACCCAAGCCTGTGTGAGCCCACCCCTTACATCAGAGTGCACTGGATATGAGACATGGAGTCAAAAGAGGTTTGGGGACTTTAAGATTTAATTACTGCCTTGCTGTGTTTTGGACTTGCATTGGTTCTATAGCTCCTTCATTTTGGCCAATTTCTCCCATTTGGAATATAAACATTTATGCATGCCTGTACCCCCACTGTATGTTGGAAGTAACTAACTTGCCTTTAATTTTACAGGCTCATAGGCTGAAGAAGTGACTTGTCTTGTCTCATATGAGACTTTGGACTTGGACTTTTGAATTAATGCTGGAATGAGTTAAGACTTTGGGGGATTGTTGAGAAGGCATGATTGGTTTTGAACTGTGAGAAAGATGTGAGATTTGGGAGGGGCCAAAGGTGGAATGATATGGTTTGGCTCTATGTCCCCACCCAAATCTCATCTTGAATTGTAATCCCCACATGACAGGGTAGAGACCTTGTGGGAGGTGTTTGTATCATGTGGACTGTTTCCCTCATTCTGTTCTCATGATAGTGAGTGAGTTCTCACAGGAGCATGATGGTTTTAAAAGTGTTTGGCCTTTCCCCCTTCATTCACTCACTCTCTACTGTCACCATGTAAGACACGCCTTGCTTCCCTTGTGCCTTCTGCCATAATGGATATTTCCTGAAGCCTTCCCAGCCATGCAGAACTGTGAATCAATTAAACCTCTTTCCTATATAAATTACCCAGTCTCAGGTAGTATCTTCATAGCAGTGTGAAAACAGACTAATACAATGACCAGATATAAAAGACTACTTAATCATATTATAAACTATGTTTATATATATATATAAGTACAAAATGTTAAATTTTAAAATGCAGGTTTTAAAAGTTTGGAAAATAGGACATTGTGTTTGTAAAACAACTAGGTATGTACATATATACAAGTACATGCATGGAAAATAATACCTTCTACAAAGTGTTAACAATAGCTTTCCTTGGTTGATTGTTGCCATTTTTCTTTTTGCTTACCTGTAGTTTTTAATATTTTATGGAATTACACTTATTGTAATACTAATCAGAACAATGTGAGTTTTCAAATGTATAGGATTAACAACAGGGAAATTAACCAAAAAAAGATCACAAATTAAAAATAAGAAACATGTGCTTCTAATCCTCGCATAACTAATTTGAAAGTTCCATTCCAGTCATTCTTGTCACACTATTTGCCTTCTCCAGACAGCCTTTCTTCCTTATGCTTTTGTAGCTTAATTTTACTATTAATAGTTCTTTCTGTTTATTATGCTTCACTTCCAAGAAAAGTTTATATTCTTCTAGTCTCAACACATGGAATATAGTAATTACTTAATGTACATTGTTTGCGTCAATGAAGAAACAAATGAGTCATTTGATTCATGAACTGAATAACAGAAGATATGTAGAGTTTAGTGATAGTGGAAAGCAAAATAAACATTGTAGAACAAGAGAAAATGAGTCATTTAGATTTGACGTTAATGTTCATGTCACTGCAAAGAGAAAGGCTTCCTTTAGGAGATTTTGTGTTGGAAAAAAATCACATAAAATAGTTGAATAGAGGGGCTTGAGAAGCTTAAAAAAAGCTAAAATTCTAGTGAAATAGAAACATCTCTGAAAACTCTCCCTCTTCTATTGGTAAGCTTCACTAAACTAAGAAAAATGTGAGTAGACTTCTTTTGCATGAGTTCAGTATAAAATGAATCATTGTTTCACATTCAAACTTTATATCCCATGTATTTGTTGAATTTTAGATTTTTAAATGGTTCCTTTTACATAAGTGTCTTTAATGTTTCTTATATATTACAACCAACTAATGTCCATACGTACATATATACGTTCATACCCACAGACATCCCTCACACACATATAAGCCCTTTTTATATGGCAGAAGAAAATTTCATTTAATGATGGCAATGATGGATAGTTACACATTCACAATGAATTGCTTCAATACCTGCTCATAATCCTACAATATTAAAAAGAATCCCTTAACATTTACTCTTGAGGCTCTTTAGAAAGCAAATATATTTCTGTTCCTGAATAAAATGTGCAGTATTAAAGATTTAGATAAATTACACTGACTGTTGCCAATGGTGTCCCCTGCAGTGAATTAAAAAATACATTTAGCATGAAAACAAGGAGCAGATGTTATTTTTACAGTCATTGTTCAAATGGCTCCAGTGAGCTTCATTTTCCCTGTGCTGCTTTGACTTCTCATAGAAAGGATGACTTACTTTTTTAAATCTATGTAAGGATAAACAGGGTGGCAATGGTGATAATAATTTAACTCATAATCATATCACAAACTATCTTTTTGAAGTTGAGTAACAATTCAACAAAATTCAAAGAGCTGGCATAGTCTTGAGAACCCTAGAATATCAAAGCTCTTCCTCTAACACTGTGGCACAGAGCCATGAGAATGTATATGCCATATTAGCAAAGGGAGAATCAAGAGGCATTGTGGTGCTTTACATTCCATCATACTTCATTCAGGGTAAGCAATGAGACAGAGGAGTCTTGGGGAAACCCAATTCATTTGTTCAGGGTTAATCTGGAGTGTGTTAAGGAGCCATTATACTGGGCCAAGTGTGTCTTTCAAGAGAATAGACTTGAGGATATAATGAATGACTTCTCCATAACACCCAAATAGAGCAGACAGATTGGACTGAGGCATTCTAACTTATTTGTAGGGTATGATCCTAAGTAGTGACAACTTTACCAGTCATCTAATCAGTTAATTTTAAGAAACATCAACAAAAAATGAGAAAAGCTTTTAGTTCATTTAATGCTTAATTGGTAAATAATTATATGGAAACACGATTGTAAGGATTTGTTTCTGAATATAACTTTTCTTTTATGTAAGATGTAAAATAGGCTACTCTTTGCCTATTTTCTGCGTTCCAAAACATAACCTGCTGGTAACAAACAACCCTTTCACTTTTCTTTGGACTGTTTCGTTTGGCCGGAATATCTGTATTCTACCGTCTATCTCTAGTACCCATTTCTTCTAAGTAGCTACCACTTATTGCTCCAGAGAGGAAATGCCCAATTCCTCATCTTCATTTCTTCTTTTAGCAAGGTGCTTACATCTCTTTGATGAATTTCTGGTGTTTTTACTAAGGGTATACCATTACACTTATTTGGTTTTACAAGTACTAAATAATGCCTATTAGGACATTATTTTGTTGATGAGGTAAGTTGAAATTTGAATGTGGCCTTAATCACTTTTTTCTTAGAAAGTCTTCCCAAATCCTTTAGCCTTGTTGTGGTGACACTAGATAACCACAGGAAAGAAGGAAAGGGAAAGAAGATGGGGAGGTGTATATCGATACCAATTGACCCTGGCTTTTGGTGAATTCAGTAGTTCAATAGAAAATCTAGAAAATAAGAATACCCAATTTAAAGAACAAAAGCCTGCCAAATTCAAGGGTATTTTAAATTGAATTATTAATTCATTTTATAAATAGTTACTGAGACTTATGTTCTGTTTAATGGGAAGTAAAGTGATAACTAAATAAATACAATTACAGATTTTTATAAATGCTAGAAAACAAATCTTGAAGTTCTATGTGAGAGTAAAATGGGTGAATTCATACTTAGAAACAGAGTTCAGGAAAAGGTTTTTCAGAGTAACTTCTATTTAAGCTGTGATCTGAAGGGAGATTAGCCAGTAGAAGGGTGTGGAGAGCATTCCAGATAATGAAAATAGCATATGCAAAGTCCGTGCTGTGGGAAAGATTTTGGCTCTGGATAAATTTTGGGAAGACTAGCAAGTTAGGAGTGTGGCAAGAAAAGAGGCCGAAGATAGTGGCACAGTAAAGGACATGCAAGGATGGTCAATAGGGTATTAAGTAAAATGGAAAGCCATTGGAGAATTTTAAGTAGAAAGAGTAATAATATCTAATGATTTAAAATTGAAATATAACACTCTAGCTGCTCTGTGGGAAAACGGTAATAAAATGTCAAGAGTACAGGCAAGAAACCATTTTTGGAGGCTGTTGAAGTAATCTAAGCAAAAGATGGCTTGGTTTTTCTCTGTTCAAGAGTTAATATGTCTTTACATGAATGAATGCTCTTTTTTAGCCCACAGCACCACCAGAGTAAATGCAAAACTAATTAGACCTTGGACGGGCTTCTGAAAACCTCTTGCCTGTTCCTCCAGCTCCTCCAGCTGTGTCTTGAGCAGTGAGGAATTTAAGGATATTCTTCATATCCCTATCTTTAGTTCAAATAACTCTACATTTTTTTTTTTTTTTTTTTTTTTTTTTTGAGACAGAGTTTTGGTGGTGTTGCCCAGGCTGGAGTCCAATGGTGCAATCTCAGCTCACTGCAACCTCTGCCTCCTAGGTTCAAGGAATACAGTTCTATCTGATATCTGTATATATCTCTCACAAGACTGACTCTCACTTTGAACTTCAATCACAAGTAGTAGGTTTCAGGGCTACCCACAACTTTTGTCTTACTTGGCTGCAAACCTGAGGTTCCCATGACCACATTCCCAAGGTTCAATAATTTTTTAGAGCAGCTCAGTTCACAGAACTCAAGAGAACTCTTTACTTAGTATTGCCAATTAATTGCAAAGGATATTTTAAATGATACAACAGAATAGCCATATGAAAAGATACATAGGGCTAGAATGAGGAAGGAGTTTGGAGCTTCCATGCCTTCTTTACACGTGCCCCTGTCAATGTCTTCAGTAACCCAGAAGCTGTCCAAACCTTGTTCTTTTGGTTTGTTTTGGAAGCTTCATTCTGTAGGCATGATTGATTAAATTATTGGCCATTGGTGATCAACTCAACCTTCAGCCTATTCTCCCCAGAGGTAAGGGGCCAGGGCTAAAAGTCCAACCCTCTAATCATAAGCTTGGTTCCCTTGGCAGCTAACCTCTATCCTGAGGATATCCAGGGGCTCCCAGCCATCAATGATCTTATTAGTACACAAAAAGACACATCACATTGGAGATGCCCAAGGTTTTACGAGCTGTGTGACAGAAATGGACTTAGAACAAATATATGTTTCTTATTATGTCATGGTATTACTGAGAATGATTCTTGGGTTGTCTCAGATTTAATAGGGACGATACCTGGAGCATGAATCATTTCTCCAACCAAACAAGTCCTATCTAATGGAGATGTGGGTGAAATAAATTTGGAGGCATATGGCACAATATCCATTACAGAGGGCAGGTAATTTATAGATTTTTAGGGTTATGTAATCAGGAGTGTTAAATAAATGATCATTGATGTAATTAACAGGCATTTACTGCTTTTAGAGAAAGAAGCTGAAATCAGGCTATAAGAGGTTGCAGAATTAATGAAAAATATATAAAGAAGTGGATGCAGTGATTAGGGATTACTCTTTTAGGAATTCTGACTTTGAATGTAAGAAGAGAAAAGGAATGATAGCTAGAGAGGTACCATTATAGACTCATATGGGATGATTAATTCAAACAACATATAAGAGAAATAATATGTCTGCTGTGTTTGAATTAAACATCTATTCTGTAAATCTGTAAAACTTAGTTTGCATCACGATGATGATACAGACAGGAGGCAAAGAAATACTCGTTAGAAAAGATCAGGGTCTCTGGTGAGGGCTTTACCCTCAAGCCTGGGTCCACGGCCAGAAGTGAGAACGTACTTTCCTATTTTCCCACTTGAATGTTGCCCTTTCCAAAACCACCCTGGCCCACCTTGTCCCCACTCCCATAGCCATTAAAACCCCCAATTTCCCCATGCAGAGCAGCAGAGCAGCAGAGCAGTGTGACAGAGAAGGCAAGAAGTGAAGAAGTGTATGAATGTTGAGAGGAGAAGCAGCTGGACTTGGGAGACTAGTCAGAGAGTTCAGCCAGAGATGGCCAAATTCCAGGGGAAGACCACCTTCCCACTCTATCCCCTTTCCAGCTCCCCATCTCTCTGAGAGCCATTTCCACTGCTTAATAAAATCCTCCACATTCACCAACCTCCAATTTGTGTGCATGACCTCATTCCTCCTGGAACCTGACCTCCACTGAGCTGTTTAACACTTAAGCAATCCAGGACAGTAAAGCTAAATTATTCCACTGTAACATATGGCCTCTAGGGCTCTGGGGGTCATGGGCAAACCCTAGAAGCTGCCATGGGGCCTTGTGTTGTTCTACTCCTGCCAGTGCCCAGAAGCACTCATCCCATCCTCTGCACCCACTCACCTGCATGCTCCCCCTCCTGCAAGGGGTTTGAGAGCTTCAGGATGAGTAAGTGAGCCACTCTTTCACATGTCCCCTGAAAGGGTTAAGGGAACACTCTCATTTCATCTGGGGGCTCCTCCAGGTTACATCAGAAGGGTGAGTTAAAATGTGGAACTGTCAGATCTTCTCTTTTCCAAGACGCTGCCATATCCCTCTTTCTTTTGGCTGAAAGTTGACTCTGTTTCCCTTCACAGAGGATTATCCATTTCGTGAGAATAGGAAAAAGTCCTGGGACAACTGATGGCGTCTTATCCACTCCACTCCTTGGTGTTGCCAGAAGGCCCCAAGGCTGAACCTTGTTGGTCCCTGACTGCCTGTCAAAGCGTTGGCCAAAACCCCAGATTTTCATATGGTATCTTTCTTTTTTCATGGTTCAAAATGGCTCCCATCTCTTCTTTTATAATGATAAAGTTTTTGCTACATACTGAGGCAATGATACTAGGCAGAATGTACATTTGGCCCCACTGTCAGAGGTGCAATTCAGAACAATGTGATTTCCATTTGTTCCTAGAAGTGTGTCCGTGAACCCCACCCCAATGACTGCAGGTATGTGCATGAGACAGGCAGGCACAGAGTGGTTCCTCTCTCTGTCCCCCTCTCCTTTCTAGGGCCTTTGGGCATGTTCCCCGCACATATGCACGGCACCTAATGGCCCAGTGGGGCAGGAGTAAGCTGCACACACTGCCTGAGCCCCAGGGCAATCTCGGAGACCAAAGCCCCAGATGCAGCCAGTTGACTAGTGTCTCCTGCTCACTGCTCCCTCCCACCACTTGCTCACAGAGCTTTTACTCCCCTGGGTTTCAACTTGGGGAGGGAAACAGTGATTAAAGAAACCTATTTCCACAGAGCAACAGAGCAATACATTCTCCTCTTGGCAAGGCCCATCTGGGACTTAATCTAAATGAATCTGTGCACCCCTGGGACACCATTTTATCCCAAACTCAATTCTAAACTTTGAGTTGAAGCTCTAGGGGTGGGAAAAAACAAAAAAAACATAAAACAACAACAAAACAACCAACCAAACAAACAAAAACAGATATGAGGGATCCAAAACCATACAATCAATAGGCATAGTGTAAAGGCACAGGACCAATTCCTGCCAATTAAATCTCTGTTTCATGGAAGGATGCCATGTTCCATGGCATAGATGAGGCCCAGGGAGCTGAAAAGTTGTCAACAGTAGGAGGTATGGAGGCATATGTTAGTGTGGAGAATTCCTACTCTCTAGGCCCTCCCTGCTTCATGGGTGCAAGCCGCATTGGCACTCATAGGTGGCACCTGCCAAGGTCACCAGGACTTAGGGATAAAAAGATAAAAGAGAAAGAAGGAATGCCCACTATATCTTCATCATACCATGAGTTATCATTGAAAGAAGGAAGGGGAATGAGGGATATCTATTTCCCTTTCAGAATGGGCAACCAGCTATCTTTACCACCCGCAGCTTATAATCCTCTGGAGTGTATCGTGAATCACTGGGACTGCTTTGAACCTCAGACTCTGGAGGAAAAACACCTCATAGACCTCTGCACAAAGGCTTGACCAAATTATGATTTGCAGGCAGGACTGGCTTGGCCTCAAGAAAGAACCTTTCATTTCAATACCATCCTGCAGTTGGACTTTTTCTGTAAACATGAGGACAAGTGGTCTGAGGTCCCGTATATGCTGACTTTCTTTACCTTGAAGGATAATCCAGACCTTTGCCAATAGTGTAGGATTGATCCAGCCCTCCTGTTTGCCATTTCAGGAGAAGCTGCAAGGGAACATCCCAGGAAACTAAAGAAACTAATTCCAGAGGCACCCCCAGCAGGAGAGCCAGCTCCCTCCAGCCCTGCTCCTCTGGGTCCACTCCATCCTCCCTATCCAGCTTCCTTTTCTTGCTTGCTGTCTCCCAGAAATCCTTTTTCTAGACAAGCCCCAGTGTCACTCTTGCCCTCCAAAAGATGCCTGGTGAATTTGGCCCCAGTAAGGTCCAGGTTCACTTCTCTCTATAGGACTTAAGTGAAATTTAAGGGAGATCTTGGCAAGTTTCCAGATGATCCTGACTGATAGATAGAGACTTTCCAGAATTTAACCCAAGTATTTGAACTATCCAGGAAAGACATTACGTTACTTTTGAATCAGACCCTGTGGAACCTTGAGAAGTAGGCTGCTCTGCAAGCAGAGAGATGTGGGGCTGAGCTTTGTATCACATATAGCATCAAGGAAAGGACTGAATTTTATCCATCTGGAACAGAGTCAGTGTCAATGCATAACCATGGATGGGATCCCAGTGACAAGTTGGGAGAATGGAAGGGGAGACACTTTCAGGAGTGCATAATAGAAGGCCTATGCAAGACTATGACTAAGCCTCTCAAATATACCAATCTTCCATTATAGACCAGGGATTAGATGAGAATCCCACTGCCTTCTAGGAAAGGCTAAGAAAGGCCTTGGTAAAGCATGCCTCTCTATTTCCTGATTCAGTCAAGGGACAACTGTTCCTAAAGGTTAAGTTTATTACTTAGGCAGCCCTGGTATCAGGAGGGAACTGCAGAAACAGGCCCTGGGACCAGATATTACTTTAGAGAACCTTCTGAAATTGGCCACCTAGATCTTTTATCATAGAGATAGGGAGGCCCAGGAGAGAAAGAGGATGCACAGGAAAGAGACAGAGGCTTTGATGGCCACTAGGCAAGCCCACAAACCCCAGAATTCCTAAGGTGTACCTGCTAATTTGTACAGATGAGGCTAGCCAGGGCATTTTAAGGATTTCCCAGGCAGCAGGAGGAAGCAACCTTGACCCTGTTTAATCCACAATGGGGATCAATGGAAGATGGACTGTCCCTAGGAACTCTGGCCACTGGCTCCAGAACAAGTCTCCCACATGGTCCAGCAGTAGAACTGTTGGGTTCTGGGGCTCCTCTCCCCAGCTCTGATGGTCCAGACCACCATTACTATCCAGAAGGCCTGAGTAATTCTGGAAATCAAAGGGATGAAAGTGAACCTTCTTTTGGACACTGGGGCTTGTCTCTTGGTTCTCCTCTTCATCCAGTTCCTTCTTCTCCTTAGCACAACCGTGAGGAGAATCTCAGGAACGTCTTTAATACAATATTTTCCCCAGCCCCTTAGTTGTAGGTAGGGAGACCTTTTGTTCATCTATCCATTTCTAATTAGTCCTGAAAGCCCAACTCCTCTGTTGAGCAGGGATATTCTGGCCCATAGCGGGACCACCATCCTGATAGTCCAAGGGCAAACTCTTTGTCTTCCCCTAGTGGAGACCTATATTAACCCAAAAGTTTGGGCAATTCAAGGGAAGAGAAGATTGACTAATCTACAACCACCACAATGGTCTGGATCCCCCATCATTGATAACTTGAAGATACAAGGCCTCCTTAAACTCTGCAACAGCTCTTGTAATACCCCAGTACTGGGGGGTACAAAAATCCAAAAGGAAATGGAGACTAGTTCAGGACCTCCACCTTTTTAATGAGGCTGTGGTTCCAATCCACCTGGTGGTTCTACATCCCTATACTGTGCTAGCTCAAATACCAGAGGGAAGCAAATGGCTCACAGTCCTGGACTTAAAAGATGCCTCCTTCTCCATATCATTACACCATGACTCCCAGTATTTGTTTGTATTTGAGGGTCCCTCTAACAAAACCACCCAGTTAAACTGGACAATGTTAACTCAGGGATTCCAAGACAGACTCCACTTCTTTAGGCAGGCATTGTCAAGAGTTCTCTCCCAGTTCCTTTATCCTTGGGTTAAAGTTTTACAATATGTAGATGACATTCTCCTGTTTGCCCCAGCTGAGAAAATTTCTCAAGAGGTCAGAAAGTTCTTAATTTTCTGACTAACAGAGGATATAAGGTTTCAAAATCTAAAGTTAAGCTTCATCAGACTTCAGTGAAGTACCCAGGCCTGGTCTTGTCAGAGGGGACTAGGGTGATGGGCGAAGAAAAGATTAAACCCATCTCTTCCTTTTCCCTCCCCAAAGCCCTCAAGCAACTGAGGGGATTCTTAGGCATTATAGCATTCTACATACTATGGATTCCTTAGTATGGTGAAATAGTTCATCCCTTATATAACCCAATAAAGGAGACTAGGACACCTAAAACTTACCTCTAATTTGGAAACCAGAGGCTAGAAAAGCCTTTGGTCAACTAAAACAAGCCTTGCTTGAAGCACCAGCCTTTAGTATCCCCTTAGAGAAAACATTCAATCTTTATGTGTCAGAAAGAAAGGGGGTAGCACTGGAAGTTCTAACACAGGCCTGTAGTCTCCCCATAGAGAAAAGGTTAACTTTTACATGTCAGAAATAAAGAGAAGGGCACTGGGATTTCTAACACAGTCCCAGGGTCCATCTCAGAAGCCTGTAGCCTCCCTAAGTAAGGAGCTTGATTTGGTAGGCAAGGGGTAGCCTGCCTATCTCTGGGCAGTTGCAGTGGTAGCCTTGCTGGTACCAGAGGCTACTAAGTTAACCATGGTGAATAACTTAACCATTTATACTGCTGTATAATGTGGCAGAACTACTGTCTTCTACAGGAATTCTCCGGTTAACAGATATCAGGTATCATGCGTGCTATCAGAGAGCTCTGTAGTCCAGTTAACAATCTGGGTCTCCTTAAATCCAGCCACCTTCCTCCCAGGGGAAGCTGGGGATCTTGAACATGACTGTGAATAAATAGCAGTAAAAACTTATGAGGCTAGGGAGGACCTCAAAGAAACCCCCTTAGAGAACCCAGACTGGATTGTCTTCACGGATGGAAGTTCTTTTGTTAAACAAGGGACCCATAAAGCAAGATATGTAATAGTACCCTGAATGATAGAAAGCACATGATGTGGTTTGGCTGTGTCCCCACCAAAATGTCAACTTGAATTGCATCTCCCAGAATTCCCACATGTTGTGGGAGGGATCCAGGGAGAGGTAATTGAATCATGGGGGCTTGTCTTTCCCATGCTATTCTCATGGTAGTGAATAAATCTCACAAGACCTGATGAGTTTATCAGGAGTTTCTGCTTTTCTTCCTCATTTTTCCTTAGTTTCCTTATTTTTCTTGCTGCCACGATGTAAGAAGTGCCTTTCACCTCCTGCCATGATTCTGAGGCCTCCCCAGCCATGTGGAACTGTAAGTCCAGTTAAATGTCTTTTTCTTCCCAGTCTTGGGTATGTCTTTATCAGCAGCATGAAAATGGACTAACACAGCACATCTCTCTTCTGGGACACAAGTGCTCAAGTAGCCAAACTAATTACCCTCATGAGGGTGCTCAAATTAAGCAGAGGAAAAACAGCATTTATACTGATTCTAAGTATGCTTTCCTAGTCCTCTATGCCCATGCCACTAGCTGGAAAGAGACAAACTTCCTCATGGCTAATGAGTCTCCCATTAAATACCATCAGGAAATTAATAAACTATTATCCTCAGTTTTCCTCCCACAGAAAGTGGCAGTAATACATTGCAAAGGCCACCAAAAAGAGATGGATGAAATAGCTGAGGAAAATAGACTGGCAGACCAAGCAGCTGAATCAGCAGTGAGGGGGGCCCAAATTTCTGACCCACTTGGAGCCCCTCTGATCTGGGAGGATCCCATCAGAGAAATAAAACCTCAATATTCCCCTGTGGAAATAGAAGGGGCTACCTCTTGGGGATACATCTTTCAGTCTTCAGGACAACTACAATCAGAGGATGGCAAACTTCATCTGCTGGCTACTAACCAATGGAAAGTTCTTAAAAGGCTTCATTAGGCCTTTCATCTAGGTAAGGATAAAACCTGTCAACTGCCCCAGAGACTGTTCTCAGCTAATAACCTGATACAAACTGTTTAACAGGTCATTAATGCTTGTGAGACTTGCCTTAAAATAATCTCCTTGGTCGGCTGCGGTGGCTCACGCCTGTAATCCCAGCACTCTGGGAGGCCAAGGTGGGTGGATAACAAGGTCAGGAGTTCGAGACCAGCCTGGCCAATATGGTGAAACTGTGTCTCTACTGAAAATACAAAAATTAGCCAGGCATGGTGGCAGAGGGACTGTATATAATAAGGGTTCTCTTAGAGGGACAGAACTAATAGGACATAAATATATATGTGTGTGTGTGTGTGTGTGTATAGGAGTTCATTAAATATTAACTTACATGCTCACAGGATCCCACAATAGGCTTCCTACAAGCTGAGGAGCAACAAAAGCCAGTCTGAGTCCCAAAACTGAAGAACTTGGAGTGTAATATTTGAGGGCAGGAAGTATTCAGCACAGGAGAAATATGTAGGCTGCGAGGTTAGGCCCTAGGCCCGTCTCATCTCTTCACATTTTTTAGCCTACTTTATATTCACTGGTGGCTGATTAGATTGTGCCCACCCAATTGGCTTTCCCCAGTCCACTGACTTAAATGTTAATCTCCTTTGGTAACACCCTCACAGACACACCCAGGGTCAATACTGGCATCCTTTAACGCAATCAAGTTGACATTCCGTATTCATTGTCACAGGGACCTCAAGCTAAAGATTACAAAATATAAGTGTTAATAATTAACCTTCCATGGATATCCTTTTTATAGTCTTGCCTATACTTTCTGTTCTTACCTTCATTCTGTTCTACACCACGAGGCACAATTCTGTTTTCAGAATAATTACTATATTTTATTTCTTATTTCTGTAATATTTGGCACTAGATTCTTTCCTTGTATAATACAGATGTTTAACCCATGCATACTTAACCTTGTAAAACATTTATTTATTTATTTATTTATTTATTTATTTATCTATCTATTTATTTTTGATCTCTCATCTAGAGACCATCAAACTCCAAGTGGTCAGGCAGCTGGAGCCTCAGATGATGGCTCCCTTTTGCTGAGGACCCTGAGGTAGACCTGTGTGAGGAATCTGACTGCCATTTTTCCCAAAACAATGACCCCTGTTAGTAGAAAGTAGCTAAGACTGGTTGTTATCCATGTTCTAATGGCAGTTCGATGTGCCCTTCAGATGGGGGAATGACACCGACAGGAGGTGGTGAAATAGTAGGTTGAAAAGGGCAAGGTACCTGGCAACGGCTCTACCCTCAAGCCTGGACCCCTGACCCTAAGTGAGAGCATACATTCCTGTTTTTCTGCCTGAATATTACCTTTTCCAATACCACCCTGGACCACCCCACCCCCATCCTGTACCCATAAAAATCCCAATTTCCATGGGCAGAGTGGTGGAGCAGTGGAGTGGCATGGCAGAGAAGGAGAGAAGAGAAGAAGCACCTGAACATTGAGCGGAAAAGCAGCAGCTGGATATCGGAGACTACAGTAAGAGAACGGTTCATATAGGGATGATTTAAGAGGAGTTTGGCCTGGGACAGCTGAACTCCAGGAGAGGAACACCTTCCCACTCCATTTCCTTTTCAGCTCTCCATCCTGCTGAGAGTCACTTCCACTGCTCAAAAAAATCCTCTGCATTCACTATCCTCCAATTTGTTTGCATGGCCTCATTCTTCCTGGATGCCTGAAAAGGACCTGGGTACGGGTGCAAGAGGTTATCACACTGACATTCCACTGAGCTGTTTAACACTTAAGCTGTCCACAGACAGCAATCTAAAAGATGTCTCCTCCAGGGTTCTGGGGATTGTGGGTAACCCCTAGATGTTGCCATGAAACCACACAGAGTTCTACTCCTGCTGCTGCCCAGAAGCAATCACCCTGGCCTCTGCACCCACTCGCCTGAATGCTCCCACTCCCACAAGGGGTTTGAGAGCTGCAGGCTGAATAAATGAGTCACCCCTTCATGAGTTTGGTCAAAGGAACTGTCTTGTTTCAGTAAGATCTTGGTTTAAGAAATATTTATGGTAATAACTGAGCAAATTACTGTAATGTTAATGCTGTTAAAATCTTCATTTCAATGTGAACATGGATTGAAACATTATGTCCTTAATTTCCTTCTGAGAAAATGGGATAAGATTGCTTTTTTCTCAGGCATCTTGGGATGACTGAATATGATAATGCGTGTAGAGTTCCTAACACAATCTTTGCAATAGTACTCAATTAATGTTTTTCTTTACCCTATATCTGTTCTGAGTCTAATTTAGTGAATAAAGATAATAAACTAGATTATCTTTAAGATTTAAAAATAAATTATTCTATGATTTTTGTTAAAAATATGTTTAAGAGCAAATGAATTTACATCAGATGAGAGGAGCAATTTGAAATCATCCCACTCTAGAAGAATAGATTGCTGTTATATCTACTGTTTTGGGGTTTACAAGTAGCTTTGTTAGCCAGAGTTTCTTATGATCTGTGTACTGTGTCTATAAGTTCCAAGCATCTGTGAGTTAATGAATAGGAAAAATTATTGGTTGCATTTAAGATGGTCTTTCTTTTTATTTATATTATATCCTGGTTTTGATCTTGGGCTGTCATTATTACACAATGTTTGCCAAGTAATTGATGTGTTTGCATATATTTGTTTATTTATTTAGTTTTATTTATTTATTTATGTTTGAGACAGAATCTCACTCTGTCACCCAGGCTACAGTGCAGTGCCATTATCACACTCCCTACAGCCTCAACCACCTGGGCTCAGGTGATCCTCCACCTAGCCTTCCCAGTAGCTGGGACTACAGGTACATGCCACTGCCAGACTAATTTATTTAGTTTTTTTAGTGACAGGGTCTTGCTATATTAGGTGGGCGTCTTAAACTCCTGGTCTCAAGTAATCCACCCTCCTTGGCCTTCCAAAGTGCCGGGAGTACAAGCGTGAGTCACTGTGCGTGGCCCCATTTGCATATATTTATGAGAAATTAAAGTTTTATGTTTCTCCAAGAAATTCCCAATCAGCAGTCTCCTATGCTGTAGGTGTAATATCCTGTGGTCTTAAGTCAACATGCAATATGCTATTTTTTTCGAATCACCCCCTTTCCTCATATATTATCACAAACATCTTGCGTATGAGATCAGTAATGGTCACTGCATATTATTATAAAGTTAATGCATCTTAGGATCATTCTCGTTTGTGCTGTACATCATCCTAGGCAGAATTGTCAGCTTTGTGCTTGCAGCTGCTCTCAATCTGTCATCATAAATGATAAATGAGCATCGGAGTCTTATTTTCTATTGTACATTATTGTCACTACAAGAATGCAAGACCAGCATATCTTGGCTTTCTCACAAGCCCCTTTATGATCATAAGAACTTTACTAGAAAATCAGGGAACCTTACATTTCTAACTAAATAAATAATACTGTAAATCAACTAAAGTTTTGGCTCAATAGCATCAGAATTTAAACTGAGCTTGATTTTTCTATATAGATCTCAACTAATTATTTCAATTATTTTTAATCTCTATGATCCTTGGTCTCTGAAGTACAATTGGCAGAATTTTTTAAATAGATATTGTTGAATACTTGTCAGTAAATATAAAATAGATAAATGTTTGATAACATAGATCTCTCACATTTCTGCATTCACTGTGAGCAAGGCATTATTATTCTGTTTGTTTTTACTATTCTGGGCTGTTTTTTCCAGGATTTTTGTATAGTGAACGGTCTTGGAAGAAAAAAATTGTATCTCCTTTTAGAGGGAAGGACAGGTGTGCTCACGATTTGAGAGACAAAGATATGTCTCATGCCAAAGCAAATATTATGAATGCTGATTGTCCAGTATAATAAAAACAATGTCTTTCTCTGGAGCACAGAAAGAGGCCTGTTACTGCCCGGTATCAAAATTTGGGGTTTCCTAAGCTCTGGATTAATTTGCTGTAATGCGACTCACTGAGACTCAGCACAGGCATCTATCTGGACCTATTAGCTGTTCCTGAGGACCTGAGGGAAATTGTTGGAAATACGTTGAGGCTCATGCTGCTTACTGTGCCATGAAAAATAAAGTCCTTTGTTTCTGACCCTGTGCTTTTATTTTTTTCTGCCAGTTTCTTCCATGAAACTTTGGTAACTGATCATGTTAGGTTACAGGTAGATTAAAATCAAGCCCTTTTACAATTTCTGACAATCTATGTAAGAAAATAAAAAAGAGGGTTCTGAGGATATCAATAGAGAATTTGTTTTAAGAAACCAAATGCAACAAAAACCAACAAAATACATGCTTATTTATAGTTGTTTCCATCCCATTCTCGATTTTTAAAAATTTGCTTGCCAGTAAGTTTTATGTAACATAAAATATATTATATTGCTGAGAGAAGAGCAGCATCAATATTATCATGGATGAGATTAAAATTTGTGGACCAAGTATTAAGATATTTCTCTAGAAACCAGAATTAATTTGTGTATATATATGTGTATAATGTTTATTATTCTAAGTGACATTTATTTCGGAGACATGTAGATAATACTTAAAATGGTTACTAATAAATAAAATGTATTTAAGCTTATGGGCAGAAAAGTACATTCTAGGCCTTCTTGAAATGAATTTGGACAGACTAGGTACTAGACTAGAGGTGGAAAATTCTATATCTGAATTTTAATTTAATGGACTATTAGTGCTTTCCGGAAGGAAGATTATATGACTGAAATTATACTTTGATATGTGTGTAAGACTGTGTTGTTTCTTTACTCAATAATTATAGGTCACTTCTAGTGTTGCTTTTTTTTTTTTTTTTTTTTTTAGACAAGGTCTTGTTCTGTAACCCAGGCTTGAGTGCAGTGGTGCAGTCATGGCTCACTGCAGCCTTGACCTCCTGAGCTCAAGTTCCCTGGGTAGCTGAGACAACAGGCGTGTGCCACCATGCCTGGGAAATTTTTGTATTTTTTGTACAGATGGGGTTATGCCATGTTGCCCAGGCTGGTCTCCAAATCCTGGGTCAAGCAATCAACCCATCTCAGCCTCCCAGAGTGCTGGAATTACATGCATGAGCCACTGTACCCAGCCCTGCTTTCTATTTTCAACAGAACCTGAATTCTAACTCAATAATCTACTGTCCTTACATGGGCATGCACTTCACTAAGCCATGGTGATTTATTTTCCTTGTAAAATTTTAAATAACAATAGTATTCAAACCATTGTTTTAAAAGAATCACTGTAAATTATTTTTTATGAAAAACATTAATGGTCTTAATATTTAAGGCAAATTTCAAAATATTTGTATTACCTTAAGTATAGATGTAGACAATGGAATGGAATTTTGCTGCTAGAACTGTTACACATGAAAGAGATACTGGTTACCCTGAGTTATGGACTGTGTTGTAACCATGCAGGAACTTCAGCCCTTGCCTCCTCAGAAGAACGTCTTAGACTGAGGGGCACAAAGCAGAAAAAGAGATCAAGGCAAGTTCCAGAGCAGGAGTGGAAGTTTCTTAAAAAGACTTAGAACAGTAAAGAAAAGAAAGGGCCGTTGGAAGAGACACAAGTGAGTGTCTGAAGGTCAAAGAGAGAAAAATATGGGCATTTAATCTTGATCCTAGGACTTTAGTCTCACCTCTTCCCCATGATTCTTCCCTTTGGGCGGACTTTCCATATGTGCAGTGCTCTCCTTACCCTTGGGAATTGAGCACAGCAGTGTGTTTAGAGAGTTATAGACACGACCATCTGAGGCTTTCTTCCTTTTTCCAGTGGAGTGTCCCCAGATCATTCTTTGCCATTTTTGTCTCTTAATGTGTGTGATGGTTAACACTGAGCATCAGTCAATTTGATTGGATTAAAGGATACAAAGTATTGATCTTGGGTGTGTCTGTGAGGGTGTTGTTAAAAGAGACTAACATTTGAGTCAGTGGGCTAGGAAAGAAAGACCCACCCTTAATCTGGTTGCCCACAACCTAATCAGCTACCAACCTGGCTAGAATATAAGCAGGCAGAAAAGTGTGAAAAGAGAGACTGACCTAGCCACCCAGCCTACATCTTTCTTCCGTGCTGGATGCTTCCTGCCCTTGAATATCGGACTAAGTTTTCTAATATATAATTGGAATGGGGATGTGTGGGAGGACCCTGATGAACCTGGGGACACTGAGTTTGTAAACTGTGGTGAACCTTTTTTGCCATAAGGAATAGCTTCTGCACCTCTCATAGTGGCAACATTCCCTCCCCAACCCATGCTGCCGTCAGCCTTTCCATTGTTGTCTGAGGAGATAAACCTTGTGCTTCCTGAGGCAAATTGATGGCCTTCCCTGAGGCTGTTGCCAGGCAAGATAATGTTGATTTTTCTTAGGAGCCACCCCTAACACCCCTGTTTGCTTCTAGACCTATAACTAAAGTCTCAGCAGGCCCTTAGAGGTGAGGTTGAGAGTGTGACCCATGAGGATGTGCAGTACACTTGAAAAGAACTGCTGGAGTTTTCTAATTTATATAAACAGAAATCTGGAGAACAGACATGGGAATGGATATTAATGGTGTGGGATAATGGTAGAAGGAACATATGGTCATTTCCCCACTACCAGAATGTATAATTGGCATAGACCTACTAAGCAGCTGGCAGAAGCCCCACACTGGCTTCCTGACTGGTAAGGAGAGGGCTGTTATGGTGGGAAAGGCCAAATGGAAGCCGTTAGAGCTGCCTCTACCTGGAAAAATAGTAAATCAAAAACAATACCACATCCCTGGAGGGATTTCAGAGATTAGTGCTATCATCAAAGACTTGAAAGATGCAGGAGAGGTGATTCCCACCACATCCCTGTTCAATTCTCCCATTTGGCCTGTGCAGAAGACAGATGAGTCTTGGAGAATGATAATGGGTTATCATAAGCTTAACCAAGTGGTGACTCCAATTACAGCTGCTCTATCAGATGTGGTTTCATTATTTAAGCAAATTAACACATCTCCTGGTACCTAGTATGCAGCCATCGACTTGGCAAATGCCTTTTTCTCCACTCATGTCTACAAGGCCCACCAGAAACAATTTGCCTTCAGCTGGCAAGGCCAGAAATACACCTTTACTGTCCTACTGCAGGGCAATATCAACTCTCCAGCTTTGTTTAATAATCTTATTTGGAGAGACCTTGATCGCTTTTCACTTCTGCAAGATATCACACTGGTCCATTACATTGATGACATTACACTGATTGGATCCACTGAGCAAGAAGTAGCAAACATACTGGAATTATTGGTGAGACCTTTGCATGCCCAAGGATGGGAAATTAATCTGACTAAAATTCAAGGACTTTCTGCCTTAGTAAAATTTCTAGAGGTCCAGTGCTGTGAGACCTGTCATGATATTCATTCTAAGGTGAAGGATAAGTTGCTCCATTTGGGTCCTCCTACAACCAAGAAAGAGCCACAATGCCTAGTGAGCTTATTTGGATTTTGAAGGCAACACATTCCTCATTTGGGTGTGTTACAATATATGGGTCCATATATTGAGTGACCTGAAAGGCTGTCAGTTTTGAGTGCGGTCTAGAACACGAGAAGGCTCTGCAACAGGTCCAGGCTGCTGTGCAAGCTGCTCTGCCACTTGGGCCACATGACCCAGCAGATCCAATGGTGCTTGAGGTGTCAGTGGCAGATAGGGATGCTGTTTGGAGACTTTAGTAGACTCCCATAGGTGAATCACAGCAGAGGACTCTAAGATTTTGGAGAAAGGTCCTGCCATCTTCTGCAGAAAATTACTCTCTTTTTGAGAGACAGCTTTTGGCCTGTTACTGGGCTTTGGTAGAAACTGAACGTTTGACTATGGGTCATCAAGTCACGATGTGACCTGAACTGCCTATCATGAACTGTGTGGTTTCTGCCCCATCTAGCCATAAAGTGGGTCATGCACAGCAGCATTACATCATCAAATGGAAGTGGTCTGTATGTGATTGGGCTCGAGCAGGTTCTGAAAGCACAAATAAGCTACATGAGGAAGTGACTCAAATGCTAATGGTCTCCACTTCTGCCACTCTGCCTTCTGTACCCCAGCTTGCACCGATGGCTTCATGGGGAGCTCCCTACTATCATTTGACAGAGGAAGAAAAGACTAGGGCCTGGTTTATAGATGGTTCTGCACAATATGCAGGCACAACCCAAAAGTGAATGGATGTAGCACTACTGCCCCTTTTTAGGACATCTCTGAAGGACAGCAGTGGAGGGAAATCTTCCCAGTGGGCAGAACCTCAAGTAGTGCACCTGATTGTTCACTTTGCATGGAAGGAGAAATGGCCAAATGTCAATGGTTTTTGGATAATCAGAGACTTGGAAGAAGCATGATTGGAAATTTGATGACAAAGAAATTTGGGGAAGAGGTATGTGGATGGACTTCTCTGAGTGGTCAAAAACTGTAAAGATAATTGTATTCCATGTGAGTGCTCACCATCAGGTGACCTCAGCAGCAGACGGTTTAAATAATCAAGTGGATAAGATGACCCTTTCCATGGATATCCCTCAGCCTCTTTCTCCAACCACCCTTGTCATCGCCCAATGGACTCATGAAAAAAATGGCCATGGTTGCAGAGATGGAGATTACATATGGGCTCAGCAACCTGGACTTCCATTCACCAAAGTTGACCTGGCTACACCCACTGTTGAGTGCCCAATTTGCCAGCAGCAGAAATCAACACTGAGCCCTCAATACAGTACTGTTCCTTGGGGTGATCAGCCAGCTACCTGGTGGCAGGTTGATTATATTGGACCTCTTCCATCATGGAAAGGGTAGAGGTTTGTCCTCACTGGAATAGACACTTAACTCCAGATATGAATTTGCCTATTCTGCATGTAATGTTTCTTCCAAGACTACCATCCATCAACTTACGGAATGTTTTATCCACCATCGTGGTCATGGTATTCCACACAGCATTGTCTCTGACCAAGGCACTCACTTTATGGGTAAATAAGTGTGGCAGTGGGCTCATGCTCATTGATTTCACTGGTCTTACCATGTTCCCCTTCATCCTGAAGCAGCTGGATTGATAAAAAGGTAGAATGGCCTTTTGAAATCACAGTTATAATGCCAACTAGGTGACAATACTTTGCAGGGCTGGCGCAAAGTTCTCCAGAAGGCCGTGGCACCATCACCCCTACTGATCCACTCGCAAAATTTTTGCTTTCTCTTCCTGTGACACTACATTCTGCTAGCCTAGAGGTCTTTGTTCCAGAGGGAGGAACACTGCCAGCAGGAGGCACAACAATGATTCCATTAAACTCAAAGTTAAGATTGCTACCTGGACACTTTGGGCTCCTCTGACTTTTAAGTCAACAGCTAATAAGGGAGTCACTGTGTTGACTGTGTTGGCTGGACTATCAAGAAGAAATCAGTCTACTACTTCACAACTGAGGTAGGGAAGAGTATGCATGGAATATAGGAGATCCATTCGGGTCTCTTAGTATTAACATGCCCTGTGATTAAGGTCAATGGGAAACTACAACAGCCCAATCCAGGCAAGACTACAAATGACTCAGACCCTTCAGGAATGAAAGTTTGGTTCACTCCATCAGGAAAAAAAGAAAAGAAAGAAAAAGAAAAAAAAGAAAGCCACGACCTGATGAGGTGTTTGCTGAAGGCAAAAGGAATACAGAATGGATAGTAGAAAAATGTAGTCATCAATACCAGCTATAACCATGTGACCAGCTGCAGAAATGCACATTGTATTGTCATGAGTATTTCCTCCTTCTTTTGTTAAAATCTTGTTTGTACATGAATACACTTGTACTAAGAAAGTACCTCCATTTTATTTCCTTTCTGCTTTATCATGTGACATAAAATTTACTGATCTCACATCAGCATTTAAGTATTATTAACTTTACGTAATAGTATTTGTGTGGGGGATTGGTGTGTTTCCAGTTCTATGGAGGATAACTGTATTATCTAAAGTGTAACTATGGCCTTTTTATTGTCTTTATTTGAAGATCATGTATGATCTCATACGGGTTCAAGTTTGACAAGGGGTAGACTTGTGATGATTAATAGTGAGTATCAACTTGATAGGAACGAAGACACAAAGTATTGATCCTGGGTGTGTCTGTGAGGAGGGTGGCCTCTTTAGGGAGGCCAAGGCCTTTTCTTGTCAGGTATTCTTGTTAAAATTCTTGCATTTAAATCAGAGGTTTCTGCATCTTTTTTGATGGACCTTGAGGTTTCAATGTCATCTTATTACTCTGGTTAGTAGTTTACTCTTAATGTATTGGTCTGAGTGGATTTTTTCCCTTTTTTCTGAGTTCAGTCAAGCATGAATTGGGATTTCCCCCCACCCCAGTGTTTCTACGTATAAAGGAGATTAACATCAGTGCGGCAAGAATATAAGCAAGCAGAAAAATGTGAAAAGGGAAACTAACCTAGCTTCTTAACCTACGTCTTTCTTCCATGATAATGCTTCCTGCCCTCACACATTGAATTCCAGCTTCTTCAGTTTTGGAACTTAGACTGGCTCTCCTTGCTCCTTAGCCTGCAGATGGCCTATTCTGGGACCTTGTGGTCACGTGAGTTAATACTTAATGAACTACCCTTTATATGTGTGTGTGTGTGTATATATGTGTGTTTGTGTGTGTATACATATATGTATATATATGTGTGTGTATATATGTACAGAACTAATGGAATATTTATGTATACATATACACATACATATATATACACACACACACACATATATACACACACACACACAGGACCATCAGGAAATGGCCTCTTCCTGGTGCAGGCTGCCAATTTATCACTTTTAGAGAGGCAATGTGATCATTGCCAAGCCATCACCTGACATTTCTAGTGGGTTGGGGGAGAGGGGAGAGTCCTCTTCTGCCCTGCTCATGCCTATCTATCTGCCTATCACAGGACCACCTTTTTCATCACTCTGTGGAACCATACCTAGGAGTGTTCCATAGAACCCATCATTGCAATTTGAGGCTTTGTGCCTGGAATTCTGTTTCCAAACTTGAGATGAAATTAGGTCTTTCATATGAGCCAAATGTGTTTATTCTAGCAGCATGTGCCCAGCATGTCCACATTAAGTATGTTTAAATGATAGTGATAATGGAATTTCAGCACCATAACTGAAATTTCATTTGTCAAATTAGAAATGGAAATATCTTTTATTGATTCTAAAGTGTGTTTTTATGTGATGCTTTACTATTAAAACTAACCTGGAAATAACAGGTTGCTGTCTCCTATAACAATTTTGAATTTCAAAAAAAAAAGCAATTTATAATACTTTCTATATTATAGTATAATCTTAAAATAATCACTTATATTAATCTAACCACACTTGGATACAACAAAACTTCTGATGAGAAAAAGACTAAGATGCTAAACAAAAGCAAAACATCAAACAAACAAGAAACATACTTATTTTTCTTAAAGCAAATATTCATTCTGTAAATGATCAAGAAGAAAGCCAGAAGAATTGACCCCAAGCATAGATAACCAGACTTGCCTCTAAACAAAACAAATTCTAGTTGTGAAGAAGGAAGTTAAAGACGCTAGCACTTGACATTTTTTTTTTTTTGCATTGGTTAAAGTAATCAAACTGATACTGTATTGAATGTGAAGAGATGCTGCATAAGTAAACATGGACGATTTAGAACTGTTCATCTCTCATGTTGTATTCAATTTACAATCTTGGAAAAAAATCAATAGGCCTAGTTCTCTTCTTGTCTGCCCTCCTTTCTGCTAGCCTCATGCCATTAATCTGCATTTAATGGGCACAGCAGCCTTAATAGATGCTGTCTTTTAGGTAATGTAGCAGTACTTTTCTGGAATCACTAATCTCTTTCCTTTGGGCAATGTGGTAACTTCTTCTTTTTTGGAACCTTGTGAAGACCTAGACAATTTCTCAGTACCTTAAGCCAAAATTCTCCCTATTATCCACCCAAAACTTTCAGATCAGCTTTGATATTAGCCCTAAGATATATCTGTAGAAATGAAAAGGAAAAGTTTGTGGTACTACTGGCAGAAATGATGTAACTAGTGAAAATAATTAAGAAACAAATTGACCATTTACATATTTGCTTCTGTTGAAGAATAAGTTATCTATTATGTGGTGCTTATTCTATGATGGGAACTGGATTAAGCACTTATGCATTATCTATTTAATTCACCCAGAGCAACATCCATTTTTTATTTTAAATCTGATTTCATCACTGCTTCCTGAAACCCTCTAATGGCTTTCCATTGAGCTTAGTTTCAAATCAAAGCTATTTATCACAATTATAGCCTTACATACCTGGATTGTGTCTAAACCTTTGATCCCTACTTCTACTACATTCTTTCTTGCTCACCAGACCACAGCCTTACTGCCCCAAGGCCCTTCTGCTTTGGGGATTTTATACTCTTCCCTCCTTCTCAGAACACTTTCTTCAAATTTTTACAGGGCTGAGTTCTCATTATCCAGTTCTCTGCAGTTATTATCCCCTCAGGGAGGCCAAGGCCTTTTCTCTTGTCAGGTATTCTTGTTAAAACTCTTGCATTTAAATCAGAGGTTTCTGCATCTTTTTTGATGGACCTTGAGGTCTCAATGTCATGTTATTACTCTCGTTAGCAGTTTCTTCTTAATGTATTGGTCTGAGTGGATTTTTCCCCTTTATTCTGAGTTCAGTTAAGCATGAATTGGGATTTTCCCCCCCAGTATTTCTATGTATTTTGAGTGAAAGGGTATTTTAGAATATGTAACTTTCCCTAGTTCATCATGCCATATATATATATGTATGTGTGTGTTTATATATGTATATATGTATGTATGTGTATATATGTGTGTGTGTATATATATATATATTTTTTGTAAACCTATTTTTCTTCCCTCCTGTCTTTACTTTTGAAAACCAAATACCTGTGAAGAAAGCTTTAACACTATGAACATGGAAATATTGTCAGGCTTAGAAATATTTTGTCATTGAGCTCATATGAAGACATATAGGTCTAATATAATATATCAAACATGAATATATACAAAAAGAAAGAGGAAATTTCCTCTTTCTTTCAAATATTCAAATTTCTACTATAAGATACTTTATATTTAGACTACACTTTTTCTAGTTTCAAACCTTTTTTTCCTCAAGAATTAATGCTCTTTTCAGTGAAGGAAGAAATAAGTACATTTTTATTATTTACTAGAATAATTCAACTTCTTATTTATATGTTGGTTAAGTATTTACTTTTTAGGCCAGTTATATAGCAATAACTTTCAGAATGATTGCTTTCTAAATTTTGTCTTATGATGTTAATAGCCTGTCTCTGGGATTCAATGTTTTCCTCTGGAGTTTAGTCTGTGTTTTACTAAAGTATATCCCCAATTTTTTTTTTTTTTCAAAAAAGATAAGTGGTAAGTTTGGGGGCGAGTTTCTGAATAGTGTTGTAACTAAAATGCCTTATTTCTTTTTCTCACTTGAATCTAATAGGACATAAAGTTGTAGAAACATATTGTTTGTTCTCCTTCTTTGAGAACGTGTAGTACTCAACTTCACTTACAAGTTTTGTACGTTTTCTCTGAATATTTTTAGATTTAAAAAAAATTTTTTTATAGTGTCTCATCATTAGGTATTTCTAGCTCTGCATCTCTTTCTTATTACTCATCAAGTCTTTTCAATGTGAAGATTTTTTTTTTACTCTCCACTTTGAAAAAAAAAATCTTTTAGGCCAGGCACTGTGGCTCACGCCTGTAATCCCAGCACTTTGGGAGGCTAAGTTGGATGGATCACAAGGTCAGGAATCCAAGACCAGCCTGGCCAACATGGTGAAACCCCCTCCCTACTAAAGACGCAAAAGTTTAGCCAGGCTTAGTGGCTGGTGCCTGTAATTCCAGCTACTCCGGAGGCTGAGGCAGGAGAATCGCTTAAACCTGGGAGGCAGAGATTGCAGTGAGCCGAGATTGCGCCATTGCACTCCAGTCTGGGCAACAAGAGCAAAACCTTGTAATACCTATTGATATCTTTCATCTATTGCCCACATCTTTTCATTCTGGAAGTAATTTCAATCAGAAGTACTTTCTGATTCATATTCACCATTCTTAATCCTTAATCTCTTAGCTTTCTTCTCTTCTCTATCTTATTTTCCTTAGGTTCCTCTATTTTATCACTGTTCTATTTCACTTTTAAAAGTGAAGTTATCATATTTTTATTTTTAATTGTCAATAATTATTCTTCTGTGTGTGTGTGTGTGTGTGTTTTTCTGTTGTTGTTGTTGTTTTTCCCTTGAGACAGAGTCTTGCTCTGTCACCAGGCTGAAGTGCAGTGGTGTGATCTTGGCTCACTGCAACCTCCGCCTCCCAGGTTCAAGCGATTCTCCTGCCTCAGCCTCCTGAGTAGCTGGGACTACAGGAGCGCACCACCTCGCCTGGCTGATTTTTTTGTATTGTTATTAAAGACGAGGTTTCACCATGTTAGCCAGGATGGTCTCGATCTCTTGACCTTGTGATCCGCCCACCTCGGCCTCCCAAAGTGCTGGGATTAGAGGCGTGAGCCACTGCGCCTGGCCTATTCTTCTATTTTGAATACTATTTTTTTTTTCCTTTTTCAAACCAACCAATTCCTATAGGTGGATTATCTTCCAAAAAATATCATTGAAGGTGCTAATTTGGAATCTTTTCAAGTACTTCTTTTTCTCACGAGATTTCATGTATTTCAAGTTCACATTGATTCTTATTTTTGAGTACTTTGATTTTCTTTAATTTTCTATTTATAATGGGTGATGACTTTGATTACCATGGGTGGCTTTGTGGCTTTCATATGCCTTTGCTGGGCTTTTGCTTTAATATACATTTGTTTCCAGGCAGATCTCATGACATGACAACTTTCACTTCAACAGACAGATGCTCAGTTTTCTCTCTTCCCAGCTGTCAAAATTATGAGGCTTGGGTCTGGGGCTGAACTCCCTGTCTACAAGTCCAAAGATTTTCAGGAAAATTACTCTACTTTGTTAGAGAGAATTTCTCTGTTTTCAGTCCAGGATAAAACATCACGTTTGGAACAAAGTTGGATGGAAAGAGATTTGGAAGAGGCTATAGGACCATTTTATTTTTTCAAGTCACACTGGTTATTTCCCCTCTTCTTTCCTCTTCCGATTATCATTGTACTGGCAGGCTCTCAGGAAAAGGCTGTCAGTGAAAAATGATCCCTATCTTGACTACCACCTTATCACAGGTGGGCTCTGAGATGTCATTCACTATGTTCTAGTATTTTGGTTACTGTAATACCATCTGTATGCTATTCAAAAACCCTTTAAAACCTTTGCTGTTCTTATGATATATCTTTCCAGTTCTTAGCATTCTCTAAACCGTTCACTATGCTGTCTACAGTCATATAAATAGAACTTGGGGATAAACTAAAACTAAATTTTTGAGTTCTCTTTATATTTCTAAAATAAAATTATTAGGACTCCATGTCCTAAAAATATAATTGTATCATAAAACGTTAAATGAAATATGGGAATCTAATGTGAAAACATCATATACTAAGCTTTGAAGAATCTTCAATTAATTATCCTTTCAAAGCAAATATCATAGAAAATGTATCCCATTATACAATGTAATAAAATAAAAAGTTAATAAAAGCTGTGACTCTGTATCAAGAAATCAACATTACTCTTCATATGAGGCACTATTGTAGTATTTGGACACAAATACTTCCTAGGTAACATTAAAAGCTAATTAAGTTAAAATGAAAATATTTTCACTCAAATGTAACAATATAATTACAATACATAAAACTAAATCAGAGATATAAATGGAAAAGTAAAATGTTATTAAATTACATGAAGGGAAAAAATAGTGGAGAAAAGTCTCATTTTCCTTAATCAGAACAAAAATAGAGTAAGATGTCAGAAGTTCACCATTTAATGTGTAGACTTAATACAATTTTAATGAATTTTACAATGTCATTGATTTACCTCGATATATAGACTTTAAAGTTATTCCAAGAGAATAGAATGGAGCATATATGTAAATTATTACCAAAGATGAGTAATGAGAGAATTACTCTTTCTTATATAAATACATTATAAAAGCTAAAACATGTGTTATTTTATTACACCAGAGAGATAATTAAAATAGCCCACAAATATACTTTATTTTATTCAAGATGCTTTATACATCAACAGAAAAAAAGCTATAATCAACTAGAAATCAGAAAAAAATTGATATTCTTTATTTCGACAGACAAAAAAGTAAATTACAAAGGAACTAACAAGATTAATTTTAAAATGCTGGAAGAACTAGAAAATAATATTTACCTAACCTCTAATGGAAAAAGCCTCTCTATGCTTACAAAAAAAAAAAAAAAAAAAAAAGAAATCACAATAAAATGAATATAAAGATTTAATATAGTAAAAGTTAAAATAACAGTTATAAAATATGTGCAGTAATAAGTTAAATAAATGGTAAGTTATATCTATTAAGACATAATAGAAATAAAAAAGAAAAATATACACAAGCACAAAGTATAACATAATATTCACTGATAAACTAGAACACAAATATAGCTAAAATATTAACACAATCTATAATTAAATAAATGTAAGTAAAAGCCAATTAAGAAGAATATTTAACATTAATTTTAGCATTTTAAATTGGGCATTGTATTTGTACAATTACATGCAGGCATTTTTAAGTGTATGATTTTTAGGATTTTGACAAATATGTACACGTTTTATATGATTACATAATCACAACTTCAAAATCTATATCCCAAATAAGACAAAGATTATTACAATTGTCCCAGAAAGTACTCATGTGCCTGTCTAGTCAACCCCTATCTATCCTCCGTGATAACAACTATTTTCCTATCGCTGTTGCTTAGTAGGAATTTATAAACAGAAGAAGATATGCACACCTTTTTTCTTGCTTCTTTCACTCAAAATAATGTATTAGTAGCTGCTTATTTTTAATTGCTAAATATGATTTCCATTTTATGAGAATAACTCTTTTTTATATTTATTCCCCCTTTAATAACCATTTTGGTTATTTTGTTTACCATTCTGATTAAACTTGCTCTGATCACTTATGTACACATATTTGTGTGTTTTCATTCCTCTTGGGCAAATACCTCCAACTAGAATTTCTGGGTTTATTGTTGTTATGTATTTGACTCTATAGGACAGTTCCAAGCAACATATATATATTTTTTTGTTTTACATCTTCAGCAGCACTTGACATTATCATGTTCTATGTTTTTTTTTTTTTTCATTTTTGAGATTTTTGAAACAGGACCTCATACTGTTGTGTAAGCTGGAGTAGAGTGGTGCAATTAGAGCTCACTGCAACTTTGAACTCCTGGGTTCAAGCCATCCTCCTGTCTCACCTCCTGAGTAGCTGAGACTACAGTTACATGCCACTATGCCCAATTAATTAGTTTGCATTTTTCTTATAACTAGTTATGTTAGCATAATTTCATGAACTCAGTGGCCATTTCTCTATTTTCATTTATAACATGTATATTAAAGAACTTCATGAGTTTTTAAATTGAAGTCTGTCATTTTATTATTGATTTGTTGGAGTTAGTATATAATCTAGAAATAAATTCTTTGTCAGACTAACATTGCGAGTATTTAATTCCAGTAGGCAGATGACTTTTTCTTTAAGAGTAGTTTTAAATAAAATATTACTTAGATTTTAAGATATCATATTTATCCACTTTTTGTTTTATGTTTAATATGCTTTGAATTGTAAGAAACATGTCTCCATCTAAAGTTTATAAAGTAGTTCTTTTATGTTTACTTGCAGAAGCTTTAGACTTTCAGTTTATATATCTGATTCTATAATCCATACTGAATTAATTGTTGCAAATTTTATAGGTAGGGATTGAAATAATGTTGTTTATTTTATATGTGGATAGCAATTTGTTTCAGCACTGTAATTTAAAATACTATACCTTACCTATTTAATTACTTTGGCATGATTGTCAAAAATCAATTGACTATATCTGTGTGGATGTATTTCTGTACTCTCTACTTGTTCCATTGATGTATGTATCTATCCTTATGCCAATACCACGCCAATGTGATTAATGTACCTTTAGAGTAAACCCTGAAATCCCACAAGGTGTTCTCCTCTTTGAATATTGTTATGACTCTTCAAAGCTTTTTAAAAAGAAACATTTTAATTTTACAATAGTTTCAGATGTACAGGAAAGTTGCACAGAGAAATAAAGTTCTCATATACTCACTTCCCAATTTTTTAATTGTTTACATGGTACATAAGTACAGTACATTTATCACAACTAATGGACTAACATTGATACCTACATTTTTAACTACAGTTCATACTTTATTCAAATTTCCTTAGACGTATCTAATTGCTTTGTCATGTTTCAAGATAATGTCCATGATGTAACGTAACATCTACTTGTTATGTCTCTTTAGTCTCTTATAGACTGTGATAGTTTTCTTGACTTCTCACATTTTGGACAATTTTCACAGTTTGTAGACTGCTGGACAACTAGTTTATAAAATGTCTCTCAACTGAGTATGTAGGATGTTTTCTCATTCTTAGAATATATACATATATATTTAATGCTCTTTGTCTATTTGGGATGTAGATTTTGAAGATGTAATGATGTAATCATATAAAATATGTACACATTTGTCAAAATCCTAAAAAATATATATTTTTTATATATATATGTGAAGGACAGAAAGGTGAAGTGCCATTCTCATTGCATTTTATCAAAAACCCATGTTATTAGTATGATATCATAATTAATGCTAACCTTGATTAATTGGATGAGGTAATAATTATCAGGTTTTTCCACTGGGAATTTACCCATTTTTTCTACTTATCAATACAGTGTTCTTTGTTTCCTTAATATTTAACTTTTGTGGGTACATCGTAGCTCTCTATATTTATGGGGTGCATGAGATATTTTGATACAGACTTGTAATGTGAAATAAGCACCTCACGGAGAATGGGGTATCTATCCCATCAAGCATTTATGTTTTGTGTTACAAACAATCCAGTTATACCTTTTGTTATTTTAAAATGTACAATTAAATAATTAATGACTATAGTCACCCTCCTGTGCAATCAAATAGTAGGCCTTATTCATTCATTTATTCCATTTTTTTGTATGTATTATCCATCTCCACACCACCCCCACCCTCCATTCTTTCCCCTTCCCAGCCTCTGGTAATCATTGTTCTATTTTCTATCTCTATAGGATCAAATGTTTTGATTTTTAGATCCCACAAATAAGTGAGAACATGTGATGCTTGTGTTTCTGTGCCTGGCTTATTTTAATTAACATAATTACCTCCAGTTTTATCCAGTTTTTGTCTTAAAGTCTGTAATCCATTTTGATTTGATTTTTGTATATGTTGAGACATATGGGTCTAGTTTCATTCTTCTGGTTATGAATATCCAGTTGTCCTAGCACCATTTATTGAAGAGATTGTTCTTTCCCCAGTGAATATTCTTGGCACTTTGTTGAAAATGAGTTCACTGTAAGTTTGTGGATTTGTTTCCTGGTTGTCTATTCTGTTCCACTGGTCTGTGTGTCTGCTTCTATGTCAGTAACATGCTGTTTTGTTTACTATAGCTCTGTAGTATAATTTGACATCAGGTACTGTAGTTCTTACAATTTTGTTCTTTTTGCTTAGAGTATCTTTGTCTATTCTGATTTTTTTTTTTTGTGGTTCCATATACAATCTAGATATATTTTTTTTCTATTTCCATAAGGAGTGTCATTGGTATTTTGACAGGGATTACATTGAATCTGTAGATTGCACTGGATAATATGGACATCTTAACAATATTCCTTCTTTCAATCCACAAACATGGAATATTTTTCCGTTTTTGTGTCCTCTTCAGTTTCTTTAAACATTGTTTTACAGTTTTTATTCAGATATCTTTCACTTCTTTAGCTAATACCTTGGTATTAATTTTATTTGGGCTACTGTTAATAAGTTTACTTTTTATTTCTTTTTCAGTTTATTGACTGTTGGCATACAGAAATGCTACTGACTTTTGTAAGCTGATATTGTATTCTTCAACTCTACTGAATTTGCTTAGCAGATCTAAAAGTTTTCTTGTGGAATCTTTAGATTTTTTCCAAATATAATATTATGTCATTGGCAAATATGGATAATTTGACTTCCTCTTTTTTTAATTTGGATACTCTTTGTATTTTTCTGTTGTCTCTGATTATCTAACTAGGACTTCCAGTACTATGTTGAATAACAGAAGTGACAGTGGGCATCCTTATTATGTTCCAGATTTTAGGGGAAAGTTTTCCCCAATTTAGTGTGATACTAGCTGTGAGTTTTTCATATATGGCTTTTATTATATTATGTTTCTCCTATACCCAAGTTTTTGAGAGTTTTAATTTCATGGAGTACTCTTTGAATGAATGTCACTATGTATAACCCATGACACTTAAGGGTTAGGAAGTTTTGCTCCACCTTTTTTTAGAGCAGATGTTTTAGAAATTTTTGTTTTCATAGAATTCTCAGAATAGAATTGAAAATGCTTCTAAAAAGCCAAATGAAAACAAAGCCACAACAACAACAAAAATTGTGATTTCAACTGTGGTGGCCCTGAATTTATAGATAAATTTGGAAAATTAATATTTTAACTATATAGAGTCTTTCACTTCATGTACAACACATCCTTTCATACCTGTGTCGAATAAATTTTTAAATTTGAGAACTTACATATCTTATTAAATTTACTTATTAATATCTTCTTTTGTGTTATATTTTATATTTTTCATACATTTTACACTTTCTAGGATTTACAACACTGCAGAAACATAAGAGTGAAGGTCTTTTTCTTCTTTCTTATATAAGTGGAAAGTCTTTTTTCATATCGTGACTTTATATATATATTTTAATAGACAATTGCTCTTAAGCAAACTGATAAAGTTTCTTTCTAGTCACAAAAGTTTTTATGTTTTTATTTTTTTAATGGTTGTAGAATTTTAACAAATACTTTTCCTGTATCTATTGAGGTAACTCTGTGTTTCTCTTTTATTCCCTTTATGTGTTAGGGCATTCTTTCATTGTTATAAGGAAGTACTTGAGACTGGATAATTTATAAAGAAATAAAGTTTTATCGGCTCATGTTTTTGCTGGTTATGCAAGCATGATGCCAGCATCTGCCCAGCTTCTGGGGAGGCCTCAGGGAGTTTTCACTCATGGTGGAAAGCAAAAAGGGAGCAGGCATGTCTCATGGTGAAAGTAGCAGCCAGAGTGGGGTGGGAGGTGCCACACATTTTTAAATAACCAGGTCTTGTGATAACATACAATTGTGAGGATAGCACCAAGGCATGGGGGATCTGCCCCCATGACCCAAACATCTCCTATCAGACCCTACCTCTAGCACTGGGAATTACATCTCAGCATGAGATTGGAAGGGACTTCTGAACCATATCATTTCACTTCTGGCCCCCTAAATCTCAGGTCCTTCTCATATTCCAAAATACAATAATCTCTTCCCAATAGTCCCCCAGAGTCGTAGCTCATTCCAGCATTAATTCAAAAGTACCAATCCCAATTTCAAACTCCGAAGTCTCATTTAGAAATGATTATCTTTTACCTATAAGTCTGTAAAATTAAAACAAGTTATTTACTTCCAAGATACAATTGAGGTACAGACACTGGGTAAACATTCCCATTCCAAAATGAGAAACCGGCCAAAAAGAAGGGTCCACAGGCCCCAAGTAAATCTGAAACCTAGCAGGACAGTCATTAAACCTTAAAGCTCCGGAATAACCTCCTTTGATTCCATATCCCACATCCAAGGCACACTGCTTCTAGGGGTGGGCTCCAAAGACCTTGGGAAGCTCTGTCAGTGTGTCTTTGCAGGGTACAGACCCTATGGCTGCTTTCACGGATTGGTGTTGAGCACCTGCGGCTTTTCCAGGTGCAGGGTACAAGCTGCCTATGAATCTACCAATCTGTGGTCTGGAGAACAGTGGCTCAGTTCCCAGATTTCTACTGGGCAGAGCCGTAGTGAGGATTCTGTGTGGGGCCTCCAAACCCATTCTTACCCTCTGTACTGCCCTTGTGGAGGTTTCCTGTGAGGGCTCTGCCCTTGAAGGAGACTTCTATCTGGGAACCCAGACTTTCTGATACATCCTCTGAAATCTAGGCAGAGGCTGCCAAGCCTCTTTCACACTTGCACTCTGCCCCTACAGGCTTAACACCATGTAGAAGTTGTCAAGGCTTATGGTTTGCAGCCTCTGCAGTTGTAGCCCAAGCCAAACCTAGAGCCCTTTGAACTTTGCCTAGAGCTGGAGTGGCCAGAACACAAGGAGGAGTGTCTTGATGTTGGACAGAGCAGAGAGGTCCTAGGCCTGGCCCAGGAAACCATTCTTTCCTTTTCAACCTCAAAGTCTACGATGGGAGGCGCTGCCACAAATATCTCTGAAATGCCTTCAATGCCTTTTCCCCATTGTTTGAGCTACCAGTAACCTGGCTCTTTAATCATGCCTGTCTCACTAATAAGTGGTTGCTCCACAGCCTGCTTGAATTCCTCTTCTGGTAATGCTTTTTCTTTCTCTGCCACATGGCCAAGCTGCATATTTTCCAAACTTTTACACTCTGCTTCCCTTTCAAATATAAATTCAAACTCTAAGTCAAGGTTTGGTTTTTTTTTTTTTTTTTTTCTCTTGTATCTGAGTGCAGGTTCTAAGAAGCAGCCAGGCCACATCTTTTTTTTTTTTTTTTTGAGACGGAGTCTCGCTCTGTCACCCAGGCTGGAGTGCAGTGGCCGGATCTCAGCTCACTGCAAGCTCCGCCTCCCGGGTTCACGCCATTCTCCTGCCTCAGCCTCCCGAGTAGCTGGGACTATAGGCGCCCGCCATCTCGCCCGGCTAGTTTTTTGTATGTTTTTTAGTAGAGACGGGGTTTCACCGTGTTAGCCAGGATGATCTCGATCTCCTGACCTCGTGATCCGCCCGTCTCGGCCTCCCAAAGTGCTGGGATTACAGGCGTGAGCCACCGCGCCCGGCCCCTAGGCCACATCTTGAATGCTCTGATGCTTAGAAAATTTTTTCTGCCATATACTGTAGGTCATCATTTTTAAGTTTAAATTTTCTCAGATCCCCAGGACACGAATACAATGCAGGCAAGCTCTTTGCTAAAGCATAACATGGGTGACTTCTGCTCTAGTTCTCAATAACTTCCTCATTTCCATCTGAGATCTCATCAGGGTGGACTTCACTTTGCCTTTTACTGTCAGCATTTTGTTCACAGCCACTTAACCACTCTTTAAGAAGGGCCAAACTTCCTCTCATTTTTATGTCTTTTTTTGAGCCCTCCAAACTCTTCCAACCTTTGCCGGTTATCCAGTTGCCAAGCTGTTTCCACTTTTTCAGGCCTCTTTATAGTAATGCTCCACTCCTGGTACAAATTTTCTGTATTAGCCATTCTTGCATTGCTCTAAGGAAATACCTGAGATTGGGTAATTTATAAAGAAAAGAATTTTAATTGGTTCATAGTTCTGTAGACTATACAAGCATGGCAGTGGCATCTACTTTTACTCATGACAGAAGGTGAAACAGAAGCAGGTATATCACATGGCAAGAGCAGGATCAATGGCGGGAGGAGGTGCAACACATTTTTAAACAACCAGATCTTGCAAGAACTCACTATCTCACTATTGTGAGAAGTGAAGAATCTATCCCTGTAACCCAAACATCTTCCACCAGGCCCCACTTCCAACGCTGGGGATTACATCTCAAAATGAGATTTGGAGGGGACATCCAACCTGCATTACTTGCTGTCCGATTACATTGATTTTTGAATGTTAAATCAAGTTTTCATTCCTGGAATAAAACTTGCTGCTACTTAGTGCCTTACACTTTTAGTCTTGTAAATATATTGTCATATTTGACATGCTAACATTTTGGGGATTTTTATTTTTTTGCACCTAAGTTTATAAATTTTATCAGTGTGTAATTTTATTTTCTCGTAATATTGTTTCAGATTTTGGAATCAGAATTGTAATGGCTTCAAAAAATCAAATGAGGAATATTGCTTTGTTCCTTATTTGTTCGATATAATTTTTCACTGGGGAAAACTGGGCCTGAAATTATCTATGTAAGGGAATTTTAAATTATAAATTTAATTTCTATAACAGATATAGCTTTTTATATATGTATATTTAATATATATTTAATATATGTATATTTATAATATATGTATATAATATATGCAATATAACAAATTATGTTATATTGTATTATTATCATTTGATTTAAATAATTTTAAAAAAATTCCTTTGTGATGTTTTTCCTGACTCATAAGTATTATTTTTTAAATGTATTATTACTTTTATAACACTTTTAAGCATTTGGGATTTATTTGCATGCATTTCTTTATATTTCTAATTAAATATTTCTGTGGTTAGAAAACATGCTCTACATGATTTAATCACATGACATTTATTGTGACTTATTTTATGCCCCAACATGGAGTCTGCCTTTGTGAACATTCCCTATGAACTTGCAAACAATGTTTATTCTGCAGTTATTGGGTGAAATGTTTAATAAATATTAATTAAGTTGGTTCATAGTGATTTTCAAGTCTTTTAAACACTTACTGAATTGAGGACACTCATTTTACAAATTACTGATGGGGAGTGTTAACATTTTTAATTATAATTATATATTTGTTTATTTCCCCCTTTTATTTTTGTTCCTTTTGGTTTTATGTATTCTAAACTATTATTAAGTGTATAAAACTTTAGAATTGATTTCTTCCTGATGAATTGTATTTTTTATCATTACAAAATTACACATTTTTCAGTCTGTCAGTACAACTCATCTTAAGGTCTGCCTTTCTCATACTAGCATAGCTACATCAGCTTTCTTAGGTGTGACGTTTGCTCGTTATAACTTTTTTTCTTTGTATTTGAATATCTATCACATATATTTTCTAGTATTTTTCTTGAGCAGCATGTGTTCATTGTTTTTATTTATCAGGAAGTTTCTTTACTTTTGAGCAAAATGCTTTTTAAATATAAAAATTCTATGTTTTTAATTCTTATTTTTTGAACATTAAAGATGTCCTACTGTCTTCAGTTCTACTTTTTATAGCTGTATTCCTGTGTGTTATGCATCTTTTTTCTCTGGCTAATTTTAACATTGTCGCCATAGCTTTATGGTTTAGCAGTTTGACTTTTCTCTTCTCTTAGGAATGGTTTCCTCTCTATTTATCTTGCTTGTGTGCTGGGTTTCTAAATTCTGTGAATACTATCTATTTACAGTATGAAAAACTTTGACTACTATATTGTTTGTATTTTGACTGCCCTTTTCTTATTTTATTTTCTTTTTTTTAAAATTTATTTATTATTATTATACTTTAAGTTGTAGGGTACATGTGCATAACGTGCAGGTTTGTTACATATGTATACTTGTGCCATGTTGGTGTGCTGCACCCATCAACTCATCATTTACATCAGGTATAACTCCCAATGCAATCCCTCCCCCCTCCCCTCTCCCCATGATAGGCCCCTGTGTGTGATGTTCCCCTTCCTGAGTCCAAGTGATCTTATTGTTCAGTTCCCACCTATGAGTGAGAACATGCGGTGTTTGGTTTTCTGTTCTTGTGATAGTTTGCTAAGAATGATGGTTTCCAGCTGCATCCATGTCCCTACAAAGGACACAAACTCATCCTTTTTGATGGCTGCATAGTATTCCATGGTGTATATGTGCCACATTTTCTTAATCCAATCTGTCACTGATGGACATTTGGGTTGATTCCAAGTCTTTGCTATTGTGAATAGTGCTGCAATAAACATACGTGTGCATGTGTCTTTATAGCAGCATAATTTATAATCCTTTGGGTATATACCAGTAATGGGATGGCTGGGTCATATGGTACATCTAGTTCTAGATCCTTGAGGAATCACCATACTGTTTTCCATAATGGTTGAACTAGTTTACAATCCCACCAACAGTGTAAAAGTGTTCCTATTTCTCCACATCCTCTCCAGCACCTGTTGTTTCCTGACTTTTTAATGATCGCCATTCTAAGTGGTGTGAGATGGTATCTCATTGTGGTTTTGATTTGCATTTCTCTGATGGCCAGTGATGATGAGCATTTTTTTCATGTGTCTGTTGGCTGTATGAATGTCTTCTTTTGAAGTTCATATGGAACCAAAAAAGAGCCCGCATCTCCAAGACAATCCTAAGTCAAAAGAACAAAGCTGGAGGCATCACGCTACCTGACTTCAAACTATACTACAAGGCTACAGTAACCAAAACAGCATGGTACTGGTACCAAAACAGAGATATAGACCAATGGAACAGAACAGAGTCCTCAGAAATAATATCACACATCTACAGCCATCTGATCTTTGACAAACCTGAGAGAAACAAGAAATGGGGAAAGGATTCCCTATTTAATAAATGGTGCTGGGAAAATTGGCTAGCCATAAGTAGAAAGCTGAAACTGGATCCTTTCCTTACTCCTTATACGAAAATTAATTCAAGATGGATTAGAGACTTAAATGTTAGACCTAATACCATAAAAATCCTAGAGGAAAACCTAGGTAGTACCATTCAGGACATAGGCATGGGCAAAGACTTCATGTCTAAAACACCAAAAGCAACAGCAGCAAAAGCCAAAATTGACAAATGGGATCTCTTATTTTATTTTCTTCTAGGACTCCAGTTATACATATTTCAGGAAGCTTAATACAATCCCAGAGGTAATCTAGGATCTGCTCTTTTTATTACTATTTTTTTCTTTTTTTTTTTACTTTGACTTGAGTAAATACTGTTGGTCAACATTTAAATTTGCTGATACTTTGCTTTACTGTATCTAGTCATCTCTCAATTATAGCTAATGAATTTTCGTTTTAGTATTTGACAGGCTTTTTAATAAAAAATGTAAATTCTTAATTGTTTTAAGCAAATTTAAATGCATATAAGAAAATTATTTTAATAAAATGCTGTTTTATCTATTTTATCCATTAAGTTTTACTTGAAAAATAGAATTTTATTGATAAAGATAGAGAGAAAATTTCAAATCTATCACAACTCATCAACAATCTACTCCTTTTATGTACTGGAAGCTTGTCAACTTCTTTTTGGTAGGTTGAAAAAATATGTTATTGTGTCATAATTCTTGCTGCTAGCACTACGAAATCAATCTTAGTCTAAATCATTTTGCCCATCTGAAATCAGTCAACCAGCACTATCCATTCTATTTCTGGAATGCTTTTTAAACCTAAGGCACTTATACAATTCTATCAGCTACTGACTAATTTATCCTTTAAATAAAAATATTATAATAGGTTAATTACTTTTATCTAGTGTTAATCTTTCTCTATTCTACAACTGCTTTTAAATATTAAAATGGTTTCTCGATAAATATTTTAAAACTAATTGAGTAATTTCATGCTGTGGTATAAATATTTAGGCTCCCCAAATTAATATGCTACAATCCTAACCACTAAAGTGATGTATTAAGAAGTAGGGCCTTTTGGGAGGTCCTACCATGAGGGCAAAGTCCTCATGATTGGGATTAGAGGTCTTATAAAAGAGACTGCAGAGAGCTAGCTAGCTCCTTGTATCATATGAGGACACAGTGAGAAGATACCACTTATAAACAAGAAAACAGGCACCCACTTGATACCAAATTTACCTTATTTTTGGATTTCTCAGCCTCCAGAACTACGATAAGCAAATTCTGTTATTTATAAGCTACTCAGCTTATAGTATTTTGTTGTAGCAGCCTAACTGGACCAAGATATTCCCTTTCTTAATATTTAAGCCTACATCTCTTGCATATTTACATTAGTTAAATTTCTAATATATAAGAGGTCATCAATGAACACAAGCTGCTGAAACATCTTAGGAATTCATTGTATGCACAGATCTTCATCAATCTACTGCCCCATCTATTTAGCTTTATCATCCTTCTATATCCCACAGCCTTTGCTCCAGATCTGTTCATAATTTCCCACACATAATATAACAGATTTTAGAAATATTTATTATTATTAATTTTATCACTATGAATAATGATAATGTTTTAGACATTAGACCACTTATGCTAAACATAATTTAAATTGGTTCATTAAATTATTTTAATTGCCTAATTTGAAAATATTGTTAAAAATAATTGCATAAAGTGATTATTAGTAGTTTTTAAATACAAAGATTAATTAAACATTTCAAAGCCTTGAAGAAACATTTTTTTCTCATTTTAATTAGAATTTAAATGTCTAAGGGTTTACTTGAAAAGTATAATATGTTTTGGAAGATGCACTTTCCAACCTTAATTATCTACATTGTGTTAATTTTTAAAGTTTTATATGGACATTTAAACATTGAGGTAATAAAAACAAGTTATGAATTTGATTCATATTTATGTTATTGGTCAATAAAATTTATGGAATGCATGATATCAGACATCATAAATTGATAGAGAAGACACATATAATGATTTTTAATCTATTTTTATAAAAGTTAAAGTCAAGTTAGAGGTAAGACCATAAACACAAGAAGACTGAGAAGGCATGACTGAAAACTGAATAGGGCTGGGCGTGGTGGCTCACGCCTGTAATTCCAACAATTTGGGAGGCTGAGGCAGGCAGATCATCTGAGGTCAAGAGTTTGAGAACAGACTGGTCAACATGGAGAAATCCCATCTCTACTAAGAGTACAAGAATTAGCTGGGCGTGGTGGCAGGTGTCTGTAATCCCAGCTACTCGGGTGGCTGAGGCAGGAGAATTGCTTGAACCCAGGAGGCAGAGGTTGCAGTGATCTGAGATCGTGCCGCTGCACTCCAGCCTGGGAGACAGAGCAAGACTCCATCTCGGGAAAAAAAAAAAAAAAAAAAAAAAAAGAAAGGAAAAGAAAAGAAAACTGAATCTGAATGATACTCTATTTTTCTCTATTTTTCTACAACAAATCTAGTTATATAAATATATATATATATATTTCTGCCTGCCTCAGCCTCCCAAATTGTTGGAATTACAGGTGTGAGACACCATGCCCAGCCCTATTCAGTTTTCAGGCATGCCTTCTCAGACAGTCTTCTGTGTTTATGGTCTTACCTCTAACTTGACTTTAACTTTTCTGAAAATAGATAAAAAATCCTATATATATATATATATATATATATATATAGGATTACTTGAATGAGGTGAGTTTTAAATGTTTGTGAGGGATGATAGGCATAAAATTGGTGAAGTAAAAAAAAAGTCAGTGTTTTGCTCAGGATGTTATTTTATACTGTGGAGCTTAGCAGGTGACAAATCTCATGTAAGCTCAGTCTGAGGATCTCTTTTCCCCACCCCCCAAATGTACCTTATCAGCTAAGTTAAAAATAATTCTTAACATGCTGTTTGCAGCTGACCAAGCATATTCTCTAATCATATTAAATCAAATGGAAAACACAATGAGCTCTGGAATATGAATAGGGCCCCGAATGTCTGTTTTTCAATCATGCTCAAAATCCAGTTGAACCAACATGTACTGATTAAAGTTTCTTTAGGTACCAAGACTTAAAGAATTTCTTTTTCACCGAAGTTTGAGTTTATGGCTTCCTGTTCATGAAGCCTTAGAAATACTAGCCTTGATTTTTTTGTGAAATCGCAACCAGCTCCTTTCCCAAACGATGCCAAAGTATCAGTTTTATTTATTTGTGTTTATCCTAATATCCTCTAGCCTTTTTATCTCAGTCCATGGTGGTAACTTGTACATCATTTATTTCTTTTAAATTTTAATTTTATGATTTTTACTTTTTAAGGATAAGGAGGTGGAAAAATAAACAGGAAATAGTTGGGAGAATGGTCTATACATGCCTCCACTAACATAAAGAATAAAATGATTTTGCCCTTTCTTAGTTCTTCAGAGATCTCCCTGGCTATCTCAATTAAATTGGCCACTCCAAAATAAAACTACACTTTTAACCTTTAGAACTACATCCTAAGGTAGGACAGAAACAGTTTTAGACAGAAATCCTGGGATGAAAGAGAGTTTCAAGTGACATTTTTCTTGTAAATAAATATCTGCTAATGTCTTTTTCAATATGGCTGACTAGATACCTGGAATGATCTTCCCCAATGAGAAGAAATAAATGTGTTAAGTGAAACATAAAAAGGCATTGCTGAACTGGTTTGGTAATAAGGAATCTGCAGAGATGCATTTGTTGGGAAAGTAGGTGAGTGAATGAAAATGAGGAAAGTGAGCTCCAAAATCTACTTTTTTTCCTGGAATCTTCTTCCATTTTCTGAGTTCAACTTCATTGTCCCGTACTCAGAGATCCACTTCACATCTTGGGATCCACTCCGATGGCTTCATGGACAACAAATCATAAACTCTAAGACTCTTCAAAGGTAAAGTGTAATAAAAAGTCCCTACATTAAAATGTGGACTTCATAATTTAACTATTTAATATAAAACAGAAGGTGTTGAATAGATGAATATTATCCATAATAATCTGAAATTACAATCTGGTCCATCTAGGAATTTTTTTTTTTTTTTTCTGAATTAAGAGTACCTATAGGATTTTAAAACCTCATTGAAAAAGATTATTAGAAAATGAATTTTTTATATATTTTTTGGATGTAAATAAGGAGGATGGAAGTATCTGCAGGTGACCTGCTAAAGAAATGAAAAGAACCAAAGCAACAAATAGACAAGTTTGAAGAGAGTTTGAAGGAGAGAGCTGGAGTGTAGCAAGTAAGTAGTAAAACCTATGGAGCACGCAAACCCAGAATGGTAGCATAGAGAGAAGAGCAAAGCACTCTGACTCTCCTCCCCTATCTCCCTTTCCAGGATCTACTTGAAGCCTGAAAGGACTTTCCTTTGCAGGAAAAAGTAGGCAGGAGACCCCCAATAACCTCGATTACCACTGAAGGTACTTGCAGTTCTTGCTACAGGAGAATTATGCAACCCTTAAAGTCCCTAAATGCAGTTTGGGGAACTTCCTGGAATTCACATGACTGCATTGCTCCAGGGTAGGAGCTCATGTTGTGCACTCTCCACTCCTAGGATGCAAGTTAATACAGCACGGCACCATCTTGAAACCAGAGCTGCTGCTGGAGCACACTCTGCGCTATGGGCCAGTAGCCACTGCCTCTGTCCATCTTGAAACTCCACCTTCATTTTACCTTACTGGCACAGGTGGCCACAATGCATGTCCCTAGCTGCTTGGAGCCTGAGCCCCCAAACAGTTGTGACTTGCATAGCTCCTAAGCACAATGCCATATGCCTATGTCCCTGGCATGAGAAGTAGCCTGACAGACTTTCCCAGTGAGTTCACCCACACGCTAGTTGAACCACAGCACATTCATGTCCCTGTAGGGAAAAATAGCCTGGTATAAATTCCCCCCGCAAGCCCACCCAATATCCCCAGCAAGAGAAACAGCCTGGTGGACTGACACATAGCAGGCCCATCCTTGAGCCACTGAGCCATTCACTGTGTGTCAATGATCTCAGCCAACAAAACAGCGTGGTGAACTCAGTCCTAGTAAGCCAGTCCCTGAACCTGCTGACACCCTGTGTTTATGCTACTGACCTGAAAAAAAACCAACAACCTCACTCTAGCCAAGCCAGTCCATGAACCTGGTGACTTACCATGTCCAGAAACGTGCTACCAACCTGAGAGTCAGCCCAACAAGCTTGTTCCTGACAAAGCAGCAGCACTACTGCCACAAACTCATGCAGCCTTGTCTACTTAAACATACTGAGACATTGCTGATATGGATTACAGCTGAAGAAACTGCATAGAGACTACACTACTACATCCATTCAGAACCAAAGCCCAATTCGCTTTACCCAACCAACATCCTGGAACCCATTTACATGAATGAACCTTTTCCTATGAAGGCTACTTCATACAATTAGAAGAAGTGACTCTTCCACCAGATGCACAGATATCTATAAAGAGACACAAGAAACATGAAAAAGCAAAGAAACATGACACCACCGAAGGAACACAATAATTATCCAGTAACAGACCTCAAAGAAAAGAAAATGTATGACTGAAAATAAATTCAAAATAATGATCTTAAGAAAATTCCATAAGATATAACAGAAAACAAATACATAATTCAATAAGTCAGAAAAACAATTTATGCTGAATGAGAAATTCAATGAAAAGATAGATATTACAAAAACAAACCAAAACAGAAATCTTGGAACTGGAGAATTCAGCAAATTAAATAGAAATAAAATTGAGGATTTTAACAACAGGCTAGAATGAGCAGAATACAAAAATATACATATTTAATCCTGAAGGTAGGTATTTTGAGATAGCTCAGAATGAAAAAAAAGAAATAATAATAAAAAGATTGAAAGAGGTTTGTGGGACTTATGGGATGCCATTGCACACACACACACAGACACACACACACAAAATCATCACATTGTGGGAATCCCAAAGGGAGGAGAGATGGAGGATGAAGGCACAGAAAACCTATCTGACAAAATAATAACAAAAAAATGCGGCTGGGCACAGTGACTCCTGCCTGTAATCCCAGCACTTTGGGAGGCCAAAGTGGGCAGATCATGAGGTCAAGGGATTGAGACCATCCTGGCTAACACGGTGAAACCCTGTCTGTATTAAAAATACAAAAATTAACTGGGCATCGTGGCATGTGCCTGTAATCCAAGCTACTCGGGAGGCTCAGGCAGGAGAATCACTTGAACCAGGGAGTCAGGGGTTGCAGTGAGTCGAGATGGCGCCACTGTACTCCAGACTGGTGACAGAGTGAGACTCTGTCTCAAAAATAAATATATATATATATATATATATATATATATATATAAAATTTTAAAAATGCCAAATCTTAAGAGTTAGATTGACATCCAGATTCAGGAAACTCAAAGGTCCCCAAATAGATTCAATGCTAAAAGGTCCTCTTTTAGGCACATTGTAACCAAACTGTCAGGAAAGAATAGGGTGATAAATTCCAAGTGATAAGAGAAAAAGAAAAAACTCAACAACAAAGTTCCACACCCGACCATGCTATTCTTCAGAATCAAAGGAGGAATAAAGTCTTTTCCAAGTAAAAGCTAAGGGAATTCATCACCATGAGACTGGCCTTGGAAGAAATGCTTAAGGGAGTGCTACTACTGAAAGCCATCTAATAATAATTACAATCAATAAAACACATGAAAGTATAAAATTCACTTGTAGGGGTAAACTCATATTCAGACTGTGAATACTTCAATACTGTAATGGTGCTATGTAAAACTTTCAAATCTCTAGTGTAATAATTAAAAGTAAAAAATGATCAAAAACAACTACAGAAATAATTAGTTGGTAAGGAACACATAATATATAAACATGTCAATTAAATCAATATAATTTAAATTGTGAGAGGAAGGGTAAAACTCAAGAATATTTTTGCTTGATTAAAGTTATTAGCTTAGTCTATTATAACTACAAAATTTTAATATTATTCCCATAAAAACCACAATGAAAGAAGTTTCAACAAGTACCCAAAGACAAAAACAAATAAAACAAAGCTTAGCACCACAGAAAAGCATCAAACCACAAAGCTAAACAACAAGAGAGGAAGAAAGAAACAAAGGATCTACAAAACAACCAGAAAGTCAATTAACAAAATGGCAGGAATAAGCTCTCACCTATCAATAATAATCTTGAATGTAAATAGACTAAATATACAGAGTGGCTAAATGAATTTTTAAAAAAGACTTAAATAGTTGTTGCCTAAAAGAGATTCACTTTACCTGTGAAGATGTACATAGACAGGAAATGAAGGGTTGAAGAAAGATATTCCATGAAAATGAAAACCAAAAGCAATCAAGAGTAGCTATACTTATACCAGATAAAATAAACTTGTGCCAAAAACTGTAAAAATTGACAAAAAATCATTATATAATAATAAAAATCCAATTCACAATGAGGATATAACAATTATAAATGTATATGTCCCTAAGAGAGCATCCAAATACATACAGAAAGTACTATTAAGTATAAAAGGAAAGATAGATTTTACAATAATAGTAGGGGACTTCAACACCTCAGTTTTCAACAATGGATTTAAACATAAAGAAAAGCAACAAAGAAATAGTGAATATACACAATACTCTAGAGCAAAAGTACTTACCAAACATTTACAGAACATCTTATGCAGCAACTGAAGAATACATATTATTTTCAACTGCACATTGCACATTTTCTAGGACAAATTACTTATTGTGACCAAAAAAAAAAAAAAAAAAACTTCACGAATTAAAAAACCCAGAGATCATACCAAGTATCTTTGCTGATCACAATGGTATAAAACTAGAAATCAATAAGAAGAGGAACTTTGGAAACTTTTGAATATCTGAAAACTAAACAACATGTTCCTAAATAGCTAATGGGTCAAGAAGAATTTAAGAGAAACTGAAATATTTGCTGAGAAATTAAAAAAAAAAAAAAAATGAAACACAGCAGAACAAAACTTTTTGAATGCAGCAAAGAAGTTCTAAGAAGAAAGTTTATAGCAATAAACACCTACATCAAGAAAGTAGAAAGATCTCTGATAAACAACCTAACACTGCATGTCAAGGAACCAGAAAAACGAGATCAAACTGAAATCAAAAATAGTAGAAGGAATATAAATATAAGAGCATAACAAAATAACAAAATGTAAAATATCAATAAACAAATTTTATTTTATAAAAATAATCAAAGTTAACAAATCCTAAGCTAGACTAGCTAAGGAGAGAGAGAACTCAAAAAAGTAAAAAAAAAAAAAAGTGAAAAAGGAGCCAATACAGCCAATACCACAGAAACACAAAAGATCATCAAAGACTATTATGAACAATTATATGCCAAAAATTGAATAATCTTGAAGAAATAGATAAATTCCTGGATATATTCAACCTACTAAAAATGACTTGTGAAGAAATAGAAAGCCTGTATCATCAAAAATGGAAAGTTGAATATGTACTAAATAAAGATAAAGAACAACTCCCATCAAAAGAAAAGCGTAAGACTTCATGGCTTCACCGATAAATTCTACCAAACACCTAACATTTATTCTAATGAAAACTGTCAACAAATTAGGTATAGAAGGTATGTACTTCAACACAGTACAGGCAACATAAAACAAGTACCACATCTAATGTCATGCGGAAAAAGAAAAAAGTTAAAACCTTTTTTTTTTTTTTCTAGGAACTGGAACAAGTTAAAGATGCCTCCTTTTCTCACTTATGTTCAACAGAGCTCTGGAAGTTCTGGCCAGAGCAATTAGGCAAGAGAAAAAGATAAAAGGCATCCAAATTGGAAAGGAAGAACTCAAATTGTTTCTATTTGCAGATGACCTGCTCTAAACATAGAAGGAAAAAATCACCAAAACTCTGTTAGAACTGACATATGAATCCAATAAAGATGCAGAATATAAAATCAGCATAGAAAAATCATAGTGGTTTTATATAATAGTAAAATACCTGAAAAGGAAATCAAGAAAACAATCTCATTTATAATACCTACAAAAATATATAACATGATCAAAAATAAATTTAACCAAGGAGGTGAAAGATCTCTACACTAAAACAATAAGTCATTGATGAAATAAATTGAAGAGGAAACAATAAATGAAAATATATCCCATGTTCATGGATTAGAAGCTTTAGTATTCTACAAATGTTCATAGTACCTAAATTAATCTAAAAATTCAATGCATTCTCTATTAAAATACCAATGACATTTTCCCCAGAAATAGAACAAATATTCTAAAATTTATATGGAATAACAAAATACCCAAATAGTCAAAGACATTTTGAAAAACAAATAAACAAAAAACAAACTGGAGACATCACATTACCTGACTTCAGAACATACTACAAATCTATAATAACCAAAAACAACCTTGTATTTGCATAAAAGCAGACACTAATAGAACACAAAAGAGAACCCAGAAATAAGTCTACACAATAGTGGTCAATTGATTTTAAAAAAGGTTCTAAGAACACATACTGGGGAAAGAATAGTCTCTTTAATAAATGGTCCTGGGTTAATTGGATATCCACAAGTGGATAAATGAAACTGTACTCCTATGTTTTACCAGATACAAAAATCAACTCAAAATGAATTAAAAGCTTAAATGTCAAACCCCAAACTATGAACCGACTAGAAGAAAACATAAGGAAAATCCTTTATAACATTGGACTGGCCAAGATCTTTTGGATAAGACCTCAAAAATATAGGCAACAAAAGCAGTAACAGACAAATGAGATTACATCGAACTATAAAACTTCTTCACAAAAAAGAAAACAATCAACAGAGTGAAGAGATGATCTACAGAATAGGTGAAACATTTATATGGTATATACATTTGAAAAAGTTTTAATATCTGTAATATATAAGGAGCTCAAACAAATCCACCACAAAAAGTAATCTGCTTAAAACACATGCCAAAGACCTTTATGAAAAAGTGCTCAAGATCACTAATCATAACAGTAATACAAATCAAAACCATAATGAGATATCACCTGACTCCACTTAGAATAGCTATTATCAAAAAGACAAAAGGTAACAAGTTTGGGTGAAGACGTAGAGGAAAGGAGAGCATTACCACTGTTGGTGGGACTGTAAGTTAGTACAGCCATGATGGAAAACAGTATAAAGTTTTTTCAAAAAATTAAAAATAGAACTGTCATATGATTTAACAATTCCACTTCTGAGCATTTATCTGAAGGAAATGAAATCCATATGTCAAAGAGATATTTTCACTCCCATGTTTATTGTAGCACAATTCACAGAGCAAGTTATGGAATCAATCTACATATTCAACAATAGTTAAATGAATAAAGAAAATGTGATATATATACACACAATGGAATTCTATTTAGCCATGAAGAAGAATGTAATCCTGTCATTTGCAACAACATCGATGAATCTTAAGGATGTTAAGTGAGAGAAGCTGGACACAGAAACACAAGCGGAGTATGTTCTCATTCTTATGTGAAATCTAAAAAAAAAATTGTCTCATAGAAGTAGTGAATAAAGCAGTGGTTATCAGGTTATCAGAAACTGGGGAAAATAGGAGGGAGAGGAAGATGAAAAGAGAATGTTCAATGGATACAAAGTTACGATCATAAAGGAAAAGTAATTTCTAGTGTCCTATGGCACAGAAGTGTGACTACAACCAAAAATTAGGTATCGTATATAAAAAATAGCTAAAAAAGAGGATGTTGTGTGTTCTAATCACAAATAAATTATAACACTTTAAGATGATGGATATGCTAATTATTCTAATTTGATCATTGCAAAATGTGTACATATATTAAAGCATTATATTGTGCTTCATAAATATGTACAATTATTATGTGTTCATTAAAAATTTACTATCTTCACTATCAAGAATTTATAACTTAAAAGGGTTAGGTGGCAGATTATATATAGTTCAATAGAAAAATAGTGATGTGGAAGAAATATCTAAAGAAATTATTCTGACTAAAGTTTAAATAACTAAAAAATAGAAAACATGAAAAAATTTAAGATGCTTGAAAAAAAAACTACCCAAACCCTCTAGCAAGAGAAAACAAAACAAACAAACAAAAAAATTAGAGTTCAGGACTTGAAGAGACCATGGCTATTGATTTTCAAGAATTGGTAAAAGCCATCAATCTTTAAACCTTGGATACTCACTGGGCTCCAAGCAGAGTAAACATCAAAGTAGAGTAGTTACATAATTCACACCTAGATGCATGGCACTGAAACCTGAAAATTAAAACAAAAGAATTAAAGAAAGAAAAAGTGATTGTGTATGTATAACGGGGGTGAGTGGAGAAGATAAAAAGAAAGAATCTCCAAAGTAAAGCAATTAGATTGACAACAAACTTCTTAACAGTAAAAATAGAAGCCCTGAGACCTAAGGATAATATCATTTATGTTGTCAGAAAATATAAACTTTAGTTCTGCATACAAAAGCATTGCATATTATAAAGGAAGGTAAAGATAGTTTTTAGTCAAAAAAATAAACCCAGAGAATTTACACGTAATATATTCTATTTAAAGATTTGAAAGTCTTCAAGGGAAATTATCCCAAATTGTAGATCTGAAGTGAAAGAAGGTAGAGTTTGAAGATATTTTTTAAAGTGGTTAAGTGAAACAAATATTGAGTGTAAAATGTAATAATGTTCAATTTACATATCTAATATTTCTGTGTTATTATGCCAGGCCAGGAATGTTTTTGAATATCTGTTAATCATTTGTAAAGTTAAGTCATTTCATCAGTCTTTTGAGGAATGCATTACCATTATCTGTGAAAACACAGAGAACTTGGTGAAGGCAAAACGTCCCACAGAAATTATGCAGCAGTGCCAAGGTTTAAACACAGTCTGACTATGGCATCTGCACTTTTGTGCACTATTCTTGGGGTTTTTCTAATTTGTGGAGAAAATAAAGAGGTAGTAATAAAACTATTGACAATGACAACTGAGGTAATACCCTCATATTTAGATCTATGCAGCTCCATTGGAATTATTTAATGAAACAAAGACATTACTGTTTAATTTATATAATCTCTGTAAATTAGAGATAAAAATTACTGTATCCATAACATGATCCATAATGTAACTAATTGTCGAACATCATCTGCAGTGGTTATTCAATATCTTTAGATGCTTACTCAAGATGAAGAATAATATGGCAAGCTTATTTAAAATAAAAGAAATACTTTTGTTTTATTCCATGTGAAACCAAGCTAGGACTTGAAGGGAATGCCTCAACAGATTACATGACCAGTTTCAAAAGCTATTTACTGAGCTTCCAATTATATACACATACTATGCTATATCCCTTACCATTAAATTAAAACATATTATCTTCTTTCCTTATTCACAAACAATGATATAAGTTTATTCATTTGTCCAAGAAAGAATATGGTTTGCTAAAGGGTTGGGTGTGATTTTGATCCCAGCTCACTAGAAATGAAGATCAAACAACTCTGTGTATTTGTTCTTACATCACAACAGTCAAAAGTAATTGGGTGGATTTTTAGCTCATTTTCAAAAGAAATTTTAAGAGAAGAAAATAAACTGGTTAATCATTAATCTCACAAAAATAGAAACACTATATCCAAAACTAATGATGCTTTTTGTTTCACATCCTGTGAAGAAAGTCTTAATTGCTACTGTTTAGCTGAAGAGTATCTTCTGATACTTTTTCACTTTCATAAAGTCAAAGTGATTTTCTTGGATATGCTGAAGTTTTAAACAAGCAAATAACCAGTCTATAAGGCCCATATTTTTTCTGTCACCCTTCACCAAGTTCTTACTTATCAGTATTTAAATGAATGAAAGATGTTAATCGTTCATCAATCAGTTAATTCTCTCCAACGTTTATTACTTTAAAGACAGGGACCTCTAATCTGCCTCCCTCTCACCCACACTTTTGGTTCAATGTGTTTTTACTTGGCAATTATTGATTATTTTGTTGAAAACTGGCAGTTTGATAATGACCTACAGGAGTCGTAGACCTTCTCATATTAGGACTAGTCCACATTTACCCCGCATAGTCTACTATTTCTTTGCTAATTGCATGAACTTCAGGTTTTGTAAAATCTGCAGTTGCCTTGAACAAGGAGATTAATGTGAGATTTGCTTTAGACACAAAAAGATGGAATTTGGAGGACAAGACAAGAGATACTAAGAAGAGTAAAGCCAATAAACAGACTGCAGCACAGAAAGGGTAAGTGATACTACATCACAGTGAGATGATCAAAGACATCCCAGTACTAGGTTCGAAAGACGGAAAAATCGTATAGGAGAGAGGATGTAACCATGTTGTACTAGAGGAAGAAAGATTCAAGGAGGAGGAACATAGTTAAAAAATTATGTTCCTAAATCCCATATATGGCTACTTTGAACTCTATGTTATATGAGAAGCCATAGTAAAGTCTTTGAACTCCAGTTTGCTAAGTTCTTGTTATGGAACTTCTTAATATTATTCAGGTTGTTTCTCTCCTCCTTGGAGGCTTTCTCCAGGAAGAAATGTTTCTATGGGCTAATGACAAGTAGTTGTAAAATCTAAAGGTTAAAGTGGAAAATAATAATATTTCTTTGGACTCAGATCAGAGTAAATGTACAGCAGTGTATCAAGCTATGAAATAAAGTATAAATATTCAGAAATGCTAAACTTTTTGAATTTATGTTTGTGGTTCTATTATTACATTATCAATAACCTCACCAAGTTTAATAAACATTCAGATGCAACTTTCTGTGCATGCCTAGTCTCAAACAGACTGACTACTAAGTTATCTCAGTATACCTATAATCTATACTATTACTTAATATCTATGCATATTGTTTCAAAAATATAAATACTACAGCATAAAGACTTGAAAAATTAAATCAGAATTTGAGGTAACCTGACATTTATCAACAGTTTACTTAAAGCATCTGATATTTGAGAGACTAGGGAAAAGGATTCACTGCCTTTTAATTTTCTTAGATCCAAATTTTAGCATTATATCAAATTGGATCATCACAAAACAGAGTAAATGGATTGTGTTATCTCTGCCCCCTACAGATACACCTTCACTGAATTATGAATTAAGGTAATGCCCTCATATGGGATAACTTGGCCAAAGCTGCCTAAGCCTGATTAGACTGCGCTTCCCCATGGGTATTAAAATAGCAGGTGGGGTATGATACTTACTTTTCTATAGGGAAAGTTCTGAAGCTGGATGCTGAGTGGCTGTTTCTGCAATAGTCAGTGATGCAACACAAATCTGATCAGGATTCTGTAACCAATATTTTGATTTTGACTTTCTGTGCATACATGTGTATGTATGTGTGTGTGTTTGAAAACATATAGCTAAAAATATTACTTGTTACTTTACCCTGTGATATTCAGTTATTTGTACTAATACTCTGGCAACAATAATGAAATATTATTATGGTTTACTACTGTTCACTTAATTCTTTTCTAAGTAGGCCTATAATCTCAATAATAATGATGATTTTTAAGGCTATGTGATATAAAATCCATTTTAGATTGAGTCAGTGGCTAAATGAAAAAATTAAAATGCAGAATTATTCATGACTAGTATTTACTTCTGAGGAAAAGAGATAAGAAATAAATGTGAGTATTTTCAGTGGTAGCATAAATTAACTTGAATAATTTCAGTGGAACTATTTATTCACAAAACATTTTAAGAGAAAAGAAATAGTGTAAAAAGAAAAAGAAGATTAGATATTACTCTCATACTAGCAAGAAATAGATAGCACACAGTAAAATCAAAGTCACAATGTTGATAACCTTTAACAATTTCTGATGATATGGGATTGGAATATATCAACATAGAAATACAGAACCTGACAAAATTAGAAGTACTGTTGTTGCATGTAGTCCTTGCTGAATTTTATTGAAAAGATACATGGCAGTGGCATTATTTCTTCAGGGCTCTCTGTTAGACTATCATTTTACAAACAGTGTGTCTCAGAATTTGGCATCTAAAAAAGTGATCTGGAAAAGCTTTTTAAAAGTCACATACCTACTCTCCACACTCTTTCTCCCTCACTCCACTCCCCCACAAGAAATGGAGAAATATATTTAGTACCTCCGGTAGAACCCTAGTAGCTCGACTTTTGATAATTTCAGATAATTTTGTTGTGGGTGACTTATGGACTATGATTTTAGATAATTTTGTTGTAGGTGGCCTATGGACTAGGATTTGAGAAATGCTAATTTTTTTACATTAATCAGGAAACTAATTGTACTTTAAAATTTCAAATTATAGTAAAAGAAAATATGAATTCTATGTTATGGGTAAAGGGTTTCTGAGGCAGCATAATGCAGTGGCTCAGGGAGTAGGCATTAGAGTTAGAGTACTGCATGTGGGCCTTGTTTCTAGCGCATTCTGGTCACATGATCCTAAATGCATCGTTTAAATTCCTTGAGCCCTAGTTTCTACTTTGTAAAATGGAGATAATAATGTTCAAAGCACAATATTATTATGAGAATTAAAGATTACAGAAAATGGAAAACACTCAGCACAGTCCTTGGGACATTGTAGTATTTTTTTCTATATTTTCACTGTAATTATTCTATTTGGCATTCTCTGTAACTTGTAAATCACTTCAAATATTTTAAGCAGGATATAAGTTACTTACAGAACTATACAAATTTTCTTGATAATGATTAAATGAGAATATAGATAAATTGAATTTTAAAGTTTAACAAAATCTGTGATGCAGATTGAAATCTTTCAAAATGTAAAATAATGCAGAAAATGCTTTATGTTACATCACAAAATCATAAATTTATATCATAAGATCACCAAAATTAAAATACCTACAATATAAATTCGGCTTTAAAAATATTCCTGCTAGCACGAGTTTAGAAGTGGTTTGATTTTCTTTGAAGAAAACAAAACGAAATGAAGACTTAGTCCTTGTGGAAATAAGCTGCTAAAAGGAAAAATAATTATTGTGCATGGGCAAGGATAAGTATAAACACAAAGTTGTACATATCTATAGAAATTAGTATCTGATATCAATATAATGACTACTTTAAAAGACAACAAAAGGGATACACAAAATGATTTGCTACATTTGAACATTGTTAATACTTTAGCCCACATTGACAGGACTCCACCAATAAATTCATGAATATTGGATTAGATTCCAAACCTTTTTCAACACAAACTGATTTCTTTATGTTTACTCTAAGACCTTTGTTAATTTGGCAGTAAATGTGACATTTCATCAGAATCCTAATAATTTTTTGGCTCTTTCTTAACGTGCTCATCGGCATTAGGACATTAGCAGAAATTCAAGAGTATTGCATGGAATGATGATTTCACTGAGGGCAAATATCAAAATTCTGCTACTACTTTTAGCATCAATTTAGCATTAGTTTACTTTCCAGTTCACAAGCATAGTTTAGTTTCAACCTCTGGGCTCTTCAACAACGATGGTATGAAGAAGAGGGAGATGATCTTACTCTCTTCCAGTTAACTTGAAGAAGCCTAAGAAGATGCCACATTTACTGGGATGTGCCATCATTAGCACATAGTAACTTTGTGAAGATCAAAAAGAGATGAACCTTCCTCGAAACAGATAGCACCCCATATGCCAGAACTTAAGATCTGGCAAAGGGGATACAGGCTAGAATTCATTCTCATCTTTTCCCCTTAGTGGAGTGCTCTTGCACAGACCCCGGACTATAGACATTTAAACCTGGCCAGCCTGTGGTCCCCGGTGGAAGTCACTCGCCTGATTGCCCAGCTGCTGGGTGATCTTAATGGGTCTGGGCACTGGTATTTCCTCAGGTTTTAGGATACGCCAGGTGCATGCTGGGCAGAGCAAGGACACTGTTGGATCAGAATTTCCATAATCTCCCCACTGCATTAGCTGCCAGTACCCACAGCTGCTTTGGTCCACAGCTTGCGTTCTGCTGTCTCTGGCACATTTCTTTGTTGGGGAGATCAAAAAGTCGATTCATGCCAACTGGAGGGCCATTTTTTTCAAACACAAAAGATTCCCAAAGCTCATTAATATAGGCAGCTTTTAGGCAAGCAAAAACATAAGATTTATAAGTTCAATTATTTTCCAACTATAATCTTTATCTGTTTTAATACTTAACTTTTTATGTTTATGTATTTTCAGTGCTATTTTTTTGGTTGATGGAGATGGCACAAAAATACTAGGTTAAGGAGTATTTTAATAAATTATAGAAAAATGTTTTAATATTAAGATAAAGCTAAATTAAGTTTTGTCATCTGGTCAGGTCCAGGACCAGGGAGGTGGCTTGTTCAGGAAAGAGTTAACTCAACAGGTCTGGGATATTCAAATCCCACACATTTCAAAATAAAGCTCTGTGCTCATTGGCTATTGGGAGAAAATCTCTACGTCTTTGGACTATTCTTCCAGGTAAGACCCTATTCATATGCCTAAGTTCCTTTGGCCATGGCAGATAATTTATGCTAACAATGAAACTTATAGGTCATAATGCATCAGTTTTGACTTCTGGAGAGGTTGGAGACAGAATAATTAAAGTCAACCACGTGATTGCTCCATGCCTGTGTGGGCAGTTTGTAATAAAAATCCTGGAGAATAAAGCTCAGGTGGGCTTCTCTGTTAGGCGAGATTCCATATGTCTTGACACATATCACTGCTATAAGAATTCAATGCTGTTCACACAACTTCACCAGAAGAAGACAACTGAAGCTTGGGCCTAGTATCTCCTGGACACTGCCCTATACACCTTTCAACTCTGCTGATTTAAATCTGTATTCTTTTGTTGTAAGCAACCATAATCGAGAGTCTAAAAGCTTTTCTGAGTTCTCTGAGTCCTTCTAACACATCTTAATGACTCCTGAATAAGAGCCACACAGGGTGGTCTTGGGAACACTTTACAGAGTAGTGAGAAATTCTCTTTTTTTCTTTTTTCCTTTTTTTTTGAGATGGAGTCTCGCTCTTTCGCCCAGGCTGGAGTGCAGTGGCCGGATCTCAGCTCACTGCAAGCTCCGCCTCCCGGATTCGCGCCATTCCCCTGCCTCAGCCTCCCGAATAGCTGGGACTACAGGCGCCTGCCACCTCGCCCGGCTAGTTGTTTTGTATTTTTTAGTAGAGACGGGGTTTCACCGTGTTAGCCAGGATGGTCTTGATCGCCTGACCTTGTGATCCGCCCGTCTCGGCCTCCCAAAGTGCTGGGATTACAGACTTGAGCCACAGCCCCCGGCCTGAGAAATTTTCTATTTTACCTGTATTTGAAAAAATGCAAATGAAAACAGATAAAATGCTATGTTATTGTGGTAAAACAATAGAAATATTAATTGTAGTCAGTGTTAGGAAGTATATTGAGGATGGGATTAAGACAGCAGACAGGAGGCAGGACTCGCTTGAAGCTGCCACTTGGACAGAGCAGTGTGTGGAGACTCATATCACAAACTTTTGCTCCAAGAACTACCATAGGAACATACCAGGAAAGCTGAGATAATTCACAGACCCTTGGAAGGAACTGGATCACCACTACAGGTTCCCTGAGAGGCCCTAAAACCATGAGTCTGCTTGCTTTCTCAATGTGAAGGCTCATAGTCTGGGGCAAGTTCTCAGCCTTGGTCACCGGCTGCCTGGAAATAGACTCGTTGCTGTTTGCAGGGTATGGTGATAGTGAGACTGTCCTTTAGGACTGGGAGCAGTGTGAAGCCTGTGACTACCAGCTTTCTCTCACTTCCCTGGTAACTTTTATGATTCACAGAGGCAGTCATAATCCCCCTGGCAATATAATTCCACTGGACTGGGAACCACACCCCATCCACCAAAGCAGCCACAGCAAGCCCTGTCCAAGGAGTGGCTGAGCTCTGACATGCCTATCCCTGCCTGGTGGTCTTTCTCTACCAGCCCTGGTAGCAGAAGAGAAAAGTCATAATCTCTTTGGAGCTCTGTGGCCCTGCCCACTGCCTGAGAAAATTGAACAGTAAACCGGGTGTCCTTAGAGCAAGTTTGCATCCTCCCTATAGGACCACAGCTGATGTGCTCTTGAAAGTGCCACCTCCTGGCTGGAGGCCAACAAACACAAAACCAACACACTAAAGAAAAACACAACTCCACAGACTCCGCTTCACTCCCTGTTACCTCACAGACTTCACTTCGCTCCCTGCTACTACCACCAGAGCAATGCTGGTATCCATGGCTGCAAGACCTGAAGATGGATCACATCACAGGATTCCATTCCCCAGTACCAACCCAGAGCCCAGTAGCTCTCCTGGGTGGCTAGACACAGAAGAGCAAAAACAATCAATACAGTTTGCCTCTCAGAAAGCCCCATTCCCAGGGGAGGGGGAAGAACACCACATCAAGGGATCACCCCACAAGATAAAAGAATCTGAATAGCAGCCCTTGAATTCCAGATCTTCCCTCTGATATATTCTATCCAAATGAGAAGAAACCAAAAAGACAATTCTTGTAAAATGACAAAGCAAGCCTATTTAACACGCCCAGAAGATCATACCAGCTCACCAGAAATGGATCCAAACCAAGATGAAATCTCCAAATTCCCAGAAAAAGAACTGAGAAGTTGATTATTAAGCTAACCAGCAGGCACCAGAGAAAGGTAAAGTTTAACTTAAATCAATAAAAAACATGATACAAGATATTAAAGGAACATTTTTCAGTGAAATAGCATAAATAAAAAATGACCATGCCTTCTTGAAATGAAGGACACGCTCAGAGAAATGTAAAATGCATTGGAAAGTCTCAGCAAATAAGCAGAAGAAACAACTTCAGAGCTCAAAGGCAAGGCTTTCAAATTAATCCAATCCATCAAAGACAAATAAAATATAATTTAAAAAAATGAACAAAGTGTCCAAGAGATTTTGGACTATGTTAAATGTCCAAACCTAAGAAGAATTGGTATTCCCAAGGAAAAAGAGAAATCTAAAAGTTTGAAAAACATATTGCGGGAATAATTGGGGAAAACTTTCCCAGCCTTGCCAGAGAGATACACCTCCAAATACAAGAAGCTCAAAGAACACCTGGAGAATTCATTGCAAAAAGACCATCACTAGACAAATAGTCATAAGGTTATCTAAAGTCATGACAAAGGAAAGAATCTTAAAATTGTGAGGTAAAAGCATCAGGTAACCTATATAGGAAAACCTATCAGATTAACAGCAGATTTCTCAGCAGAAATCCTACAACCTAGAAGGCATTAGAGTCCTATTTTTGGCCCCCTTAAACAAAACAATTATCAACCAAGAATTTTGTATCCAGTGAAACTGAGCTTCACAAATGAAGAAAAGATAGTCTTTTCCAGTCAAACAAATGCTGAGATAATTTGCCACTACCAATCTAGCACTATAAGAACTGCTAAAGGAGCTCTAAATCTTGAAACAAATCCTAGAATTACACCAAAATAGAACCTCCTTAAAGCAAAAATCTCACTGAACCTATATAACAATAACAAAATGAAAAACAGCAACAACAACAACAACAACTATGTATTCAGGCAACAAAAAAGCATGATGAATGTAATATTATGTCACATATCACTACTAACATTAAATGTAAGTGACCTAAATACTACACTTAAAGGATACAGAATGACAGAATGAATAAAAATTCACCAAACAACTTTCTCTTTTCTTCAGGAGACTCACCTAACACGTAAAGACTCACATAAAGTTAAGGCAAAGGGGTGAAAAAGATTTTCCATGCAAATAGACTTCAAAAGTGAGCAAGGGTAGCTATTCTTATACCAGACAAAACAAACTTTAAAGCAAAAGCAGGAGAGGGCGGAGCAAGATGGCCGAATAGGAACAGCTCCAGTCTCCAACTCCTAGCCCGAGCAACACAGAACACTGGTGATTTCTGCATTTTCAACTGAGGTACTGGGTTCATCTCACTAGGGAATGCTGGACAATCCGTGCTGGTCAGCTGCTGCAGCCCGACCAGTGAGAGCTGAAGTAGGGCGAGGCATCACCTCACCTGGGAAGCACAAGGGGGAAGGGAATCCCTTTTCCTAGCCAGGGGAACTGAGACACACAACACCTGGAAAATCGGGTAACTCCCACCCCAATACTGCGCTTTAAGCTAACAGGCACACCAGGAGATTATATCCCACACCTGGCCGGGAGGGTCCTACGCCCACGGAGCCTCCCTCATTGCTAGCACAGCAGTCTGTGATCTACCAGCAAGGCAGCAGCGGGGCTGGGGGAGGGGCACCCGCCATTGCTGAGGCTTAAGTAGGTAAACAAAGCTGCTGGGAAGCTCGAACTGGGTGGAGCTCACAGCAGCTCAAGGAAACCTGCCTGTCTCTGTAGACTCCACCTCTGGTGACAGGGCACAGTAAACAATAACAAATGCAGCAGAAACCTCTGCAGATGCAAACAACTATGTGTGACAGCTTTGAAGAGAGCAGTGGATCTCCCAACACGGAGGTTGAGAGCTGAAAAGGGACAGATTGCCTGCTCAAGTGGGTCCCTGACCCCTGAGTAGCCTAACTGGGAGACATCCCCCACTAGGGGCAGTCTGACACCCCACACCTCACAGGGTGGAGTACCCCCCTGAGAGGAAGCTTCCAAAGCAAGAATCAGACAGGTACACTCGCTGTTCAGCAATATTCTATCTTCTGCAGCCTCTGCTGCTGATACCCAGGCAAACAGGGTCTGGAGTGGACCTCAAGCAATCTCCAACAGACCTACAGCTGAGGGTCCTGACTGTTAGAAGGAAAACTATCAAACAGGAAGGACACCTACACCAAAACCCCATCAGTACGTCACCATCATTATAGACCAGAGGCAGATAAAACCACAAAGATGGGGAAAAAGCAGGGAAGAAAAGCCGGAAATTCAAAAAATAAGAGCACATCTCCCCCGGCAAAGGAGCGCAGCTCATCGCCAGCAACAGAACAAAGCTGGACGGAGAATGACTTTGACGAGATGAGAGAAGAAGGCTTCAGTCCATCAAACTTCTCAGAGCTAAAGGAGGAATTACGTACCCAGTGCAAAGAAACTAAAAATCTTGAAGAAAAAGTGGAAGAATTGATGGCTAGAGTAATTAATGCAGAGAAGGTCCTAAACGAAATGAAAGAGATGAAAACCATGACACGAGAAATACGTGACAAATGCACAAACTTCAGTAACGACTTGATCAACTGGAAGAAAGAGTATCAGCAATTGAGGATCAAATGAATGAAATGAAGCGAGAAGAGAAACCAAAAGAAAAAAGAAGAAAAAGAAATGAACAAAGCCTGCAAGAAGTATGGGATTATGTAAAAAGACCAAATCTACGTCTGATTGGGGTGCCTGAAAGTGAGGGGGAAAATGGAATCAAGTTGGAAAACACTCTTCAGGATATCATCCAGGAGAACTTTCCCAACCTAGTAGGGCAGGCCAACATTCAAATCCAGGAAATACAGAGAACGCCACAAAGATACTCCTCGAGAAGAGCAACTCCAAGACACATAATTGCCAGATTCACCAAAGTTGAAATGAAGGAAAAAATCTTAAGGGCAGCCACAGAGAAAGGTCTGGTTACCCACAAAGGGAAGCCCATCAGACTAACAGCAGATCTCTCAGCAGAAACTCTACAAGCCAGAAGAGAGTGGGGGCCAGTATTCAACATTTTTAAAGAAAAGAATTTTAAACCCAGAATTTCATATCCAGCCAAACTAAGTTTCATAAGTGAAGGAGAAATAAAATCCTTTACAGATAAGAAAATGCTTAGAGATTTTGTCACCACTAGGCCTGCCTTACAAGAGACCCTGAAGGAAGCACTAAACATGGAAAGGAACAACCGGCACCAGCCATTGCAAAAACATGCCAAAATGTAAAGACCATCAAGGCTAGGAAGAAACTGCATCAGCTAACGAGCAAAATAACCAGTTAATATTATAATGGCAGGATCAAGTTCACACATAACAATATTAACCTCAAATGTAAATGGACTAAATGCTCCAATTAAAAAGACACAAACTGGCAAACTGGATAAAGTGTCAAGACCCATCAGTCTGCTGTATTCAGGAGACCCATCTCACATGCAGAGACATACATAGGCTCAAAATAAAGGGATCGAGGAAGATTTACCAAGCAAATGGAGAACAAAAAAAAAGCAGGGGTTGCAATACTAGTCTCTGATAAAACAGACTTTAAACCATCAAAGATCAAAAGAGACAAAGAAGGCCATTACATAATGGTAAAAGAATCAATTCAACAGGAAGAGCTAACTATCCTAAATATATATGCACCCAATACAGGAGCACCCAGATTCATAAAACAAGCCCTTAGAGACTTACAAAGCGACTTAGACTCCCATACAATAATAATGGGAGACTTCAACACTCCACTGTCAACACTAGACAGATCAACGAGATAGAAAGTTAAAAAGGATATCCAGGAATTGAACTCATCTCTGCAGCAAGCAGACCTAATAGACATCTATAGAACTCTCCACCCCAAAACGACAGAATATACATTCTTCTCAGCACCACATCGCACTTACTCCAAAATTGACCACATAATTGGAAGTAAAGCACTCCTCAGCAAATGCACAAGAACAGAAATTATAACAAACTGTAACCGCTCAACTACATGGAAACTGAATAACCTGCTCCTGAATGACTACTGGGTACATAACGAAATGAGGCATAAATAAAGAAGTTCTTTGAAACCAATGAGAACAAAGATACAACATACCAGAATCTCTGGGACACATTTAAAGCAGTGTGTAGAGGGAAATGTATAGCACAAATGCCCACAAAAGAAAGCAGGAAAGATCTAAAATTGACACTCTAAGATCGCAATTAAAAGAACTAGAGAAGCAAGAGCAAACACATTCGAAAGCTAGCAGAAGGCAAGAAATAACTAAGATCTGAGCAGAACTGAAGGAGATAGAGACACAAAAAACCCTCCAAAAAATCAATGTTCCAGGAGTTGATTTTTTGAAAAGATCAACAAAATTGACAGACCGCTAGCAAGACTAATAAAGAAGAAAAGAGAGAAGAATCAAATTGATGCAATAAAAAAATGATAAAGGGGATATCACCACCGACCCCACAGAAATACCAACTACCATCAGAGAATACTATAAACACCTCTATGCAAATAAACTGGAAAATCTAGAAGAAATGGATAATTTCCTGGACACTTACACTCTTCCAAGACTAAACCAGGAAGAAGTTGAATCCCTGAATAGACCAATAGCAGGCTCTGAAATTGAGGCAATAATTAATAGCCTACCAACCAAAAAAAGTCCAGGACCAGATGGATTCACACCTGAATTCTACCAGAGGTATAAGGAGGAGCTGGTACCATTCCTTCTGAAACTATTCCAATCAATAGAAAAAGAGGGAATCCTCCCTAACTCATTTTATGAGGCCAACATCATCCTGATACCAAAGCCTGGCAGAGACACAACAAAAAAAGAGAATTTTAGACCAATATCCCTGATGAACATCGATGCAAAAATCCTCAATAAAATACTGGCAAACTGGATTCAGCAGCACATCAAAAAGCTTATCCACCATGATCAAGTGGGCTTCATCCCTGGGATGCAAGGCTGGTTCAACATTCGCAAATCAATAAACATAATCCAGCATATAAAGAGAACCAAAGACAAGAACCACATGATTATCTCAATAGATGCAGAAAAGGCTTTTGACAAAATTCAACAGCCTTTCATGCTAAAAACGCTCAATAAATTCGGTATTGATGGAACATACCTCAAAAGAATAAGAGCTATTTATGACAAACCCACAGCCAATATCATACTGAATGGGCAAAAACTGGAAAAATTCCCTTTGAAAACTGGCACAAGACAGGGATGCCCTCTCTCACCACTCCTATTCAACATAGTGTTGGAAGTTCTGGCTAGGGCCATCAGGCAAGAGAAAGAAATCAAGGGTATTCAGTTAAGGAAAGAAGAAGTCAAATTGTCCCTCTTTGCCGCTGACATTAGTGTATATTTAGAAAACCCCATTGTCGCCGGGTGCGGTGGCTCAAGCCTGTAATCCCAGCACTTTGGGAGGCTGAGGCGGACGGATCACGAGGTCAGGAGATCGAGACCATCCCGGCTGACACGGTGAAACCCCGTCTCTACTAAAAAATACCAAAAACTAGCCGGGCGTGGTGGCGGGCGCCTGTAGTCCCAGCTACTGGGGAGGCTGAGGCAAGAGAATTGCGTGAACCCGGGAGGCGGAGCCTGCAGTGAGCTGAGATCCGGCCACTGCACTCCAGCCTGGGCGGCAGAGCGAGACTCCGTCTCAAAAAAAAAAGAAAACCCCATTGTCTCAGCCCAAAATCTCCTTAAGCTGATAAGCAACTTCAGCAAAGTCTCAGGATACAAAATTAATGTGCAAAAATCACAAGCATTCTTATACACCAGTAACAGACAAACAGAGAGCCAAATCAGGAATGAACTTCCATTCACAATTGCTTTAAAGAGAATAAAATACCTAGGAATCCAACTTACAAGGGATGTAAAGGACCTCTTCAAGGAGAACTGCAAACCACTGCTCAGTGAAATAAAAGAGGACACAAACAAATGGAAGAACATACCATGCTCATGGATAGGAAGAATCAATATCGTGAAAATGGCCATACTGCCCAAGGTAATTTTTAGATTCAATGCCATCCCCATCAAGCTACCAATGAGTTTCTTCACAGAATTGGAAAAAACTGCTTTAAAGTTCATATGGAACCAAAAAAGAGCCCGCATCTCCAAGACAATCCTAAGTCAAAAGAACAAAGCTGGAGGCATCACGCTACCTGACTTCAAACTATACTACAAGGCTACAGTAACCAAAACAGCATGGTACTGGTACCAAAACAGAGATATAGACCAATGGAACAGATCAGAGTCCTCAGAAATAATACCCACACATCTACAGCCATCTGATCTTTGACAAACCTGAGAGAAACAAGAAATGGGGAAAGGATTCCCTATTTAATAAATGGTGCTGGGAAAATTGGCTAGCCATAAGTAGAAAGCTGAAACTAGATCCTTTCCTTACTCCTTATACGAAAATTAATTCAAGATGGATTAGAGACTTAAATGTTAGACCTAATACCATAAAAACCCTAGAGGAAAACCTAGGTAGTACCATTCAGGACATAGGCATGGGCAAAGACTTCATGTCTAAAACACCAAAAGCAACGGCAGCAGAAGCCAAAATTGACAAATGGGATCTAATTATAGAGCTTCTGCACAGCAAAAGAAACTACCATCAGAGTGAACAGGCAACCTACAGAATGGGAGAAAATTTTTGCAATCTACTCCTCTGACAAAGGGCTATTATCCAGAACCTACAAAGAACTCAAACAAATTTACAAGAAAGAAACAAACAACCCCATCAAAAAGTGGGCAAAGGATATGAACAGACATTTCTAAAGAGGACATTCATACAGCCAACAGACACATGAAAAAATGCTCATCATCACTGGCCATCAGAGAAATGCAAATCAAAACCACATTGAGATACCATCTCACACCACTTAGAATGGCAATCATTAAAAAGTCAGGAAACAACAGGTGCTGGAGAGGATGTGGAGAAATAGGAACACTTTTACACTGTTGGTGGGATTGTAAACTAGTTCAACCATTATGGAAAACAGTATGGCGATTCCTCAAGGAAGTAGAACTAGATGTACCATATGATCCAGCCATCCCTTTACTGGGTATATACCCAAAGGATTATAAATCATGCTGCTATAAAGACACACGCACACGTATGTTTATTGCGGCATTATTCACAATAGCAAAGACTTGGAATCAACCCAAATGTCCATCAGTGACAGACTGGATTAAGAAAATGTGGCACATATACACCATGGAATACTATGCAGCCATCAAAAAGGATGAGTTTGTGTCCTTGTAGGGACATGGATGCAGCTGGAAACCATCATTCTTAGCAAACTATCACAAGAACAGAAAACCAAACACCACATGTTCTCACTCATAGGTGGGAACTGAACAATGAGATCACTTGGACTCGGGAAGGGGTACATCACACACCCGGGCCTATCATGGGGAGGGGGGAGGGGGAGGGATTGCATTGGGAGTTATACCTGATGTAAATGATGAGTTGATGGGTGCTGACGAGTTGATGGTTGCAGCACACCAACATGGCACAAGTGTACATATGTAACAAACCTGCACGTTATGCACATGACCCTAGAACTCAAAGTATAATAATAATAATAAAAAATAATAAAGCAAAAGCAGTTAAAAAAGACAAATAGGGACATTATATAATGATAAAAGAAACAGTACCAATAGGAAAATATCACAATTCTGGATATATATGCACTGAACACTGGATCTCCCAAATTTTTAAAACAATTACTACTAGACCTAAGAAGTGGGATAGACAACAGAATAATAGTGGGAGATTTTAATACTCCACTGACAGCACTAGAGAGATTATCAAGACAGAAAGTCAATAAAGAAACTATGGAGTTAAACTGTACTCTGCAACAAATGGGCTTAATAGATATTTACAGAACATTCTACCAAACAACTGCAGAATATACATTCTGTTTATCAGCACATAGAACATTTTCCAAGACAGACCATATCATAGGCAACAAAAGAAGACTCAGTAAATTTAAGAAAATCAAAATTATATCAAGTACTCTCTCAGACGACAGTGGAAAAAAATTGGAAATCAACTCCAACAGGAACTCTCAAAACCATTCAAATAAATAAAACATTAATAACGTGCTCCTGAATGATCACTGGGCCCACAATGAAATTAAGTTGGAAATCAAAAATTTATTTGATCTGAATGATAATAGTGACACAACCTATCAAAACCTCTGGAATACAGCAAAAGTGGTACTAAGAGGAAAGTTCACATCTTTAACTGCCTACATCAAAAAGTTTGAAAGAACACAAATAGATAATCTGATGTCACACCTCACAGAAATGGAGAAACAAGGACAATCCAAACCCAAACACAACAGACAAAAAGAAAGAATGAAGATCAGAGCAGAACTAAATAAAATTGAAAGAAAAAAAAACTCAAGGTAAATAAAACAAAGAGCTGATTATTTGAAAGGATAAATAAAAATGATAGGCCATTAGCAAAAATAGCCAATAAAAGAAGAGAGAAGGTTCAAATAACATCAATTAGAAACAAAACAGGAGATATTACAACTGACACCACAGAAATACCCTAGAGAAGAAGGTTAAATTCCTAGAAATATACAACCCTCCTAGATTAAACCAGGGTGATATAGAATCTCTAAACAGACCAATAACAAGAAGCAAGACTGACATGGTAATAAAAAAATTGCCAACAAAAAAATTTCCAGGAACAGATGGACTGACAGTTAAATTATATCAGACATTAAAGAATTATTGGTACTAATACTATTGACACTACTCCAAAAGATAAAGAGGGAATCATCTCTAAATCATTCTATGAAGCCAGTGTCACCCTAGTACCAAAACCAGGTCTGGGTATAACAAAATAGAAAGCTACAGACCAATATCCTTCATGAATATAGATGCAAAAATCCTCAACAAAATACTAGCAAACCAAATCCAACAGCATATCAAAAAGATAATATGCCATGATCAAGTTTGTTTCATACCAGGAATGCAGAGATGGCTTAACATGTGTAAGTCAATAAATGTTATACATCACATAAACAGAATTAAAATAAAAAATCACATCATCATCTCAATAGATGCAGAAAGAGCATGTGAAAAAACTTGGAATCCTTTTATGTTAAAACCCTCAGCAAAACTGGCATAGAAGGAACATAACTTAAAGTAATAAAAGTCATCTATGACGAACCCACAGCCAACATACTGAACAGGGAAAAGTTGAAAGCATTTGCTCTGAGAACTGGAAAAAGACAAGGCTGACTACTTTCACCACTTCTATTCAACATAGTACTGGAAGTCATTGCCAGAGCAATTAGACAAGAGAAATAAATGAAGGGCATCCAAATTGGTAAAGAGGAAGTCAAACGATTGCTGTTTGCTGATTATATAATCGTATACCTAGAAAACCTTAACGACTCATCCTCAAAGCTCCTAGAACTGGTAAATAAATTCAGCAAGGTTTCAGGATACAAAGTTAATTTACACAAATCAGTAGCTCTGCTATACACCAACAGTGATCAAGCTGAGAATCGTATCAATAAACCAACTGCTTTCGCAATAGCCACAAATAAAAATAAAACACTTAGAAATATACCTAACCAGGACGTGAAGTAACTCTATAAGAAAAACTACAAAACAATGCTGAAAGAAATCATAGATGACACAAACAAATGGAAACACATTCCCATACTCATGGATGGATAGAATCAACATTGTGAAAATGTTCATACTGCCAAAAGCAATCTACAAATCCAATGCAATTCCCATCAAAATACCACCATCATTCTTCATAGAACTAGAAAAAGCAATCCTAAAATTCATTTGGAATCCAAAAAGAGCCTGCACAGTCAAAGCCAGACTAAACAAAAATAACAAATCTGGAGGCATCACATTATCTGACTTCGAACTATACTATAAGGCCATAGTCACCAAAACAGCATGGTACTGGTATAAAAAGATATGCATATAGACCAATGGTACATAATAGAGAACCAGAGTCAAATACTTACAGCCAACTGATCTTTGACCAAACAAACAAAAACATAAAGTGGGGAAAGGACACCCTATTCAACAAATGATCCTGGGATAATTGGTAAGCCACATGTAGAACAATGAAACTGGATCCTCATGTCTCACGTTATACAAAAATCAATTCAAACTGAATCAAGGACTTAAATCTAAAGCATGGAACCATAAAGATTCTAGAAGATAACATCAGAAAAACCCTTCTAGATATTGGCTTAGGCAAAGACTTCATAACCAAGAACCCAAAAGCAAATGAGACAAATAGAAAGATAAATAGATGTGACTTAATTAAACTAAAATGCTCCTGCAGAGCAAAAGAAATAATCAGCAGGGGTAACAGACAACCCATAAAGTGTGAGAGAAATCTTCACAATCTACCCATTCAACAAAGGACTAATGTGCAGAATCTACAATGAAATCAGCAAGAAAAATTAAATGATTCCATCAAAAAGTGGGCTAAAGATGTGAATGAACAATTTTCAAAAGAAAAGTGTTGGCCATTTACAAGCATGTGGAAAAATGTTCAACATCACTCATTATCAGGGCAATGCAAATCAAAACCACAATATGATGCAACCTCACTCCTGAAACAACGGCCATAATAAAAAAATAATAATAATAAAATAGATGTTGGCGTGGATATGGTGAAAAGGGAACACTTTTATGCTGTTTGTGGGAATGTAAACTAGTAAAACCACTATGGAAATTAGTGTGGAGATTCCTTAAAGAACTAAAAGTAGATCTACCATTTGATCCAGCAATCCCTTTACTAGTTATCTACCCAGAAAAATAGAACTCATTTTGCAAAAGAGATACTCTCACTCACATGTTTATAGCAGCACAATTTGCAATTGCAAAAATATGGAACCAACCCAACTTCTCCTCAATTGACAAGTGGATAAAGAAAACGTGGTATGTATATATGTGTATGTTTGTGTGTGTGTGTGTGTGTGTGTACATATATAGTTTAGATTATATATCAAAAAGATAATACACCATGATCAAGTTTGTTTCATACCAGGGATGCAGGGATGACATATATATAATCTATATATATAATGGAATACTAGTTAGTTATAAAAAGAACTTGGATTAAATTGGAGCCTGTTATTCTAAGTGAAATAACTCAGGAATGGAAAACCAAACATCTTTAGTTCTTATTCATATGTGTGAGCTAAGTTATGAGGATACAAAGGCTTAAGAATAATACATCAGACTTTCAGAACTTGGAGGAAAAGGTGGAGGGTGGCGAGAGATCAAAGACTACACATAGGGTACAACGCACACTGCTCAGGTGATGGGTGCACCAAAATCTGAGAAATTACCACTAAAGAACTTGCTCCTATAACCAAACACCATCTGTTCCCCAAAAACCTATTGAAGTACAAAAATAAAAAAAATGAAATAAAGAAACAAAATACTTGATGGATGGTAAACAAAAAGGAAGTAGACTGACAAATATACATTCTAATAAGTCTTGGTGGGAATCTAAATTTATGTAGTTTTCCTTTAAAATATTTTTTTAAAACTTGAAATTTTCATATTATTTTTCTGATGATTACTGTATACAGATAAATATTTGTTTCAATATTATTTTATTTTTATCATTTATTATTATTTTTAGGTGTTATTTTAGGTTCAAGGATACATGTCCAGGTATGTTACATAGGTAAATTATGTATCACAAGGGCATGGTGTACAGATTATCACATCACCGTGGTAATAAGCATAGCAACTGATAGGTAGTATTTTGATGTTCTCCCTCCCACTACCCTACACCCTCAATGTTTAGATCCCACATATAAGGATCGACATATTTGACCACATGTAATCAATGTTTAGATCCCACTCATAAGAGAGAACATGAGGTATTTGGTTTTCTGTTTCTACGTCAGTTTTCTTAGAAAAGTGACCTACAGCTGGCCAGGCGAGGTGGCTCATGTTTGTAATCCCAGCACTTTGGGAGGCCGAGGCGGGCGGATCACGAGGTCAGGAGATCAAGATCATCCTGGCTAACAAGGTGAAACCCCGTCTCTACTAAAAATACAAAAAAAAAAAAAAAAAAAAGTTAGCTGAGCGTGGTGGTGGGCGCCTGTAGTTCCAGCTACTCTGGAGGGAGGCTGAGGCAGAAGAATGGTGTGAACACGGGAGGCGGAGCTTGCAGTGAGCTGAGAGCGATAGCGCCACTGCACTCCAGCCTGGGCAACAGAGCGACACTCCGTCTCAAAAAAAAAAATAAATAAAGAAAGAAAATTGACCTACAACTTCATCTATGTTGCTGCAAAGAACAAAGTTATTATTTTTTATGGCTGTGTACTGTGTACTATTTTATGGTGTACTATACTATCACTTATTTGCCAGTCTAATATTTACAGTCATTTAGGTCGATTCCATATTTTTGCTTTTGTGAATAGTGCTATGATGAACATACACATGTATGTGTAGAACAATTTATATTCCTTTGGGTATTTACCCAATAATGGGATAACTGAGTTGAGTGGTAATTCTGTTTAAGGTTCTTTGAGCAATCTCCAGAGAGCTTTCCAAAGTGGTTGATTTAACTTACACTGCCAAAAGTAGTCTATAAGAGTTTCCTTTCTCTGCAACCTCATCAATATCTGTTTATTTTTATTTTCATTTTTAATTTTTTACTGATAGTCATTCTGATTGGTGTGGAGTGGTATCTCATTGTGGTTTTGAAATGCATTTCTCTTAGTGATGTTGAACATTTTAAAATATACTTGTTTGCCACATGTATGTCTTCTTTTGAAAAATGTCTGTTCATTTATTTTACCCACTTACTGAGTTGTTTTTTGCTTATTTATTTAATTTCTTTAGAGATTCTGGATATTAGACCTTTGTGTGATGCATAGTTTGCAAACATTTTCTCTCATTCTGTAGGTTGTCTGTTTACTCTACTGATAGGGTCTTTTGTTGTGCAGGTATTTAGTTTAATTAGGTCCCATTTGTCAATTTTTGATTTTGTTACAATCACTTTTGGAGTCTTCACCATGAAATCTTTGTCAGGGCCTATGTCCAGAATGATATTTCCCAGGTTTTCTTTTAAGATTTTTATAGTTTTTGGTTTTACATTTAAGTCTTTCGTCCATCTTTAGTTGATTTTTGCATATGTTATTAGGAAGGGGTCCAGTTTCAATTTACTGCATGCCAATATACAGTTATCCCAGCACCGTTTACTAAATATGGAATCCTTTCTTCATTTCTTGTTTTCATTGACTTTGTCAAAGATCAGATGGTTGTGTGTAGCTGTATTTCTGGGCTCTCTATTCTGTTCCATTGGTCTACATGTCTGTTTTTGTTTGTTTGTTTGTTTTTAATATCAGTACCATACGGCTTAAGTTAGTGTACCCTTGTAGTATAGTTTGAAGTTGGGTAGTGTGATGCCTCCAGATTTGTTTTCTTTGCCTAGGATTGTTTTAACTATTCAGGCTCTTTTTTCGTTCCACATGAGTTTCTTTTTTTTAAAAAATTTATAATTGTGTGAAGAATGTCATTGGTAGTTTGATAGGAATAGCATTGAATCTATAAAGTGTTTTGAGCAGTATGGCCATTTTAACAATATTGATTATTTTTATCTCTGAGCATGAATTTTTTTCCATTTGTTTGTGTCATATCTGATTTATTTGAGCAGTGTGTTGTAATTCCCATTTTAGAGAATATTCACCTCTCTGGTTAGCTATATTCCCAGGTATTCTATTCATTTTGTGGCTACTGTGAGAGGGATTATGTTCTTGATTTGACTCTTTGCTTTGACATTGTTTTATAGAAATGCTACTATTTTTTTTTTTTTTACATTGATGTTGTATCCCAATACTTGGCTCATTGTTTTTTAGATCTAGGAGCTTTTGAGAAGAGACTATGGGTTTTTCTAGTATCGAATCATGTAATCTACAAACAGATAATTTGACTTCCTCTCTTCCTATTTGGATGAGTTTTATTTCTTTTTCTTACCCAATTGTTCTGACTAGAAATTCATATAGTATGTTGTATAGGAGTGGTAAGAGAGGGTATCTTTATCTTGTTCTGGTTGTCAGGGAGAATGAGTCTAGATTTTGTCCATTCAGTAGGATGTGTGCTGTGTGCTTGACATAGATGGCTCATTATTATGAGGCATGTTCCATTGATGCCCTGTTTGTTGAGAGTTTTTCACATGAAGGGAGGTTGAATTTTATTGAAAGCTTTTCTGTACCTATTGAGATGATCATGTGTGGTTTTATTTAGTTATATTTATGTGATGAATAACATTTATTGATTTAAACATGTTGAATTAACCTTGCTTCTAAGGGATAAAGACTACTTGATCCTGTGGATTCGTTTTAATATGCTGATAGATTTTGTTGAATAGTATTTTGTTGAGAATTTTTGCATCTATGTTAATCAAAGATATTGGGCTGAAGTGTTCTTTTTTTGTTTTGTCTTTGCCAGGTTTTGGTATCAGGATGATGCTGAACTCATAGAATGAGTCAGGGAGAAATTCTTTCTCCTCAATTTTTTGGAATCGTTTCAGTAGGAATGATACCACATTTTCTTTATACACCTGGTATAATTTGACTGTGAAATCATCAGTTCCTGGACTTTTTCTGATTGGTAGACTTTTTTTAATAATTCAATTTTGGAATTCATTATTGGTCCCTTCAGAGATTCAATTTCTTCCTGTTTTAATCTTTGGAGGTTGTATGTTTCCAGGGATTTGTCTATTTCTTCTGTGTTTTCAAGTTTTTGTGTATAGAGTTGTTTATAATGATCTCTGAGGGCTTTTTATATTTCTCTGTGATCAGTGGTAATGACTCTATTATCACTTCTGATTTTTATTTGGATCTTCTTATTTTTCTTTGTTAGTCTAGCTAGTGGTATGTCCATCTTATTTATTGCTTCAAAGTAGCAATCCCTGGATTCACTGGTCTTTTTTATGACTTTTTGAATCTCAATTTCCTTCAGTTCAACTCGGATTTAGGTGATTCCCGTTGTTCTGCTGGCTTTTGCGTTGGTTTGCTCTTTTGTTTCAAGCTCTTCTAGGTGTGATGTTATGTTGTTAATTTGAAATCTTCCTAATTTTTGATGTGAGCATTGAGTACTATACATTGGCCTCTTAAAACTGCTTTGGATGTGTCCCAGAGATTTTAGTATGTTGTGTGTTCATTCTTGTTAGTTTCAAAGAATTTCTTGATTTCTGCATTAATTTTATTATATAACCAAAAGTCTTTCAGGAACAAGTTTAATTTCCATGTAATTTTGTAGTTTTGAGCAATTTTCTTAGTATTAATGTATATGTTCATTGTGCTAAGATCTGTATGTTTTCAATATGATTTTCTTTTTAAAATTTTGCTGAGAATAGTTTTATGACATCATGTAGTTAATTTTAGAGTATGTGTCATGCACAGATGAGAAGAATGCATATTCTATTGGTTTTGGGTGAAGAGTTCTGTAGATGTCTGTTAGGTTCATTTGGTCAAGTGTTGAATTCAGGTTCCAAATATCTTTGTTAGCTTTCTGACTCAATGGTCTATCTAATACTATTAGAAAGGTGTTGAGGTTTTGCAATATTATTGTGTGGTTATTTGTCTCTTTGTAGGTCTCTAAGAACTTGCTTTATGAATCTGGGTGCTCCTGCATTGAGTTCATATATATTTAGGATAGTTAAGTCTTCTTGTTGAATTAAACTCTTTACCATTATGTAACGGTCTTCTTTGTCTTTTTTGATTACTATTGGTTTAAACACTGTAATATCTGAAATTAGACAGACATTAAGACATGCTTCTTTCAGCTTTCCCTTTGCTTGGTAGATTTTTTAATCCCTTTATTTTGAGCCTATGGGTGTCTTTGCATGTGAGATGGGTCTTTTGAACATAGCATACAGTTGGGTCTTGCTGCTTTTATCGTGCCTCTCTGTGCCTTTGAATTGGGGCAATTAGGCTATTTACATTCAAGATTAATATTGATATGTATGGATTTGATCCTATCATTGTGCTGTTAGCTGGTTATTAATGTTGGCTTGATTGTGTAGTTGCGTTGTAATGTTAGTGGTCTATGTACTTAACCCTTTTCACATTTTCCCCGAGAATACTTGCTGGCAGCACTTATGGCTGCAGTGTTTACACAAAGATAACTTTGCCAGAAAATATCTTGATTTAATTATTATTTTTTCATCACCCTAATATATCAACTTTGGAAACAAAAGACATTTTATTTATAGCCTTCTGTTTTTAGTAGTATTTTCATTTACAAAATATAGTAATTCTCAATCATTGAAAATGTCAAATCCTAGAAATCGTAGCATTCCTACATGTGTTAACATCATTTTTGAACAGTTATTGGCTGAAGATTTAGTTGATGAATTTGTTTTTTCCAAAATAGATGATTCTGATGATTAAGACACTTCTGATGTAGTCCTGTTTACCCAAGAACAGTTTTTGTAGTTTATTTTCACACTGAAAATTAGTCATATTTGCTCCAGCCTCAAAGAACGTGTTTATGTAAAAAAATAAGAGCTGGCAGTGAGCTGGCACCTGTTTTATAAATAAGAAAAGTATTAAGTGTATCATTGTGGTGGTAGATAATGCTCTTTCCTTTTCATATTTAGCACTTCCTTAAGGACCTCTTGTAAGACAGGTCTGATGGTAACAAATTCCCTTAGCAGTTGCTTGTCCAAAAAGGATCTTATTTCTTCTTTACTTATGAAGCTCAGTTTGGGTGGATGTGAAATTTTTGGTTGGAATTTCTTTTCTTTAAGGATGCTAAATATAGGCCCCTAATCTCTTCTGGCTTATAGAGTTTCTGGTAACAACATCTGTTGTTAGCCTGGTACAGTTACCTTTGTAAGTGACTTGCCCCTTCTCTCTAGCTGTCTTTAACATTTTTCTTTTGTCTTGATCTTGAATAATCTGACCCCTATGTGTATAGTATCTTGCAGGAGTTCTCTGCATTTCCTCAATTTGCATGTTAGCCTCTCTAGTGCAGTTGGGCCAATTTTCTTGAGTGATAGCCTCAAATATGGTTTCCATGTTGCTTGCTTTCTCTTTCTGTCTTTCAGGAACACCAATGAGTCACAGATTTGGTCTCTTTACATAATTCCATATTTCTCAGAGGTTTTGTTCCTCTTTATCATTTTTTATAATTAATTTTGTCTGACTGAGTTATTTCAGAGAACGAGTCTTTAAGCTCTGAGATTCTTTTCCCAGCTTGGTCAATTCTACTGCTAATATTTGCGATTGTATTGTGAAATTCCTGAAGTTAGTTTTTCAGCTCTATCGGATTAGTTGTTTCTTTCTTAATATGGTCATTTTGTCTTTCATCTCCTGTATAATTTTATTTTACTCCTTAGATTTCTTGGACTAGGTTTTGACTTTGTCCTGAATGTCAGTGATCTTCATTCCTGTCTATATTCTGAATTACATTTCTGTCATTTTGGCCATTTCAGTCTAGTTAAGAGCCATTGTCTAGGAACTAGTGCAGTCATTTGGAGGTAAGAAGGCACGCTGTCTTTTTGAGTTGTCAGAGTTCTTGCCCTGGTTCTTTCTCATCTGTATGGCTTGGTGTTCCTATTACTGTGATGTTATTTGAGTGTAGTCATTTGGGTTAGTTTCTGTTTTTTGGGGGGATGGAATTTTACTTTTGTTGTCCAGGCTGGAGGGCAGTGGCAAGATCTCAGTTCACTGCAACTTCTGCCTCCAGGGTTCAAGCAATTCTCCTGCCTCAGTCTCCCAAGTATCCCAAGTAGCTGGGATTACAGGCATGCGCCACCACGCCCAAGTAATTTTTGTATTTAGTGGGGATGGGCTTTCTCCATGTTGATCAGGGTGGTCTCAAACTCCCGACCTCAGGTGATCCTCCCACTCCGGCCTCCCAAAGTGGTGGGATTACAGACATGAACTACTGTGCCCAGCCAGTTTCTGGATGTTTCAAGAAAGTCAAAACTTTATGCAGGGTCTTTATTTGTAGCTGAATTATCATCCTTGGTTTCATGGGGGGAGCGGGGGGAATGGTGTATATAAACAACATATTTTTGGTGTTGCAATTTGGGCTACTTTTCAGTAGATGGTGTTTAAATGTAGTGACTTGGAGGTAGGCTATTGTTCAGCCATGCAGCTCCTCTGTATTTCCTTGTGTATTAGCTCAGTTTCATACTGCTATGAATAACTTTCTGAGACTGCACAATTTATAAAAAGAAGTCAATTTATAATTTACAGTTTCGTGTGACTTGGGATACCTCAGGAAACTTACAATTACAGTGGAAGTGGAAGCAGGCACATCTTACATGAAGGTAGGAGAAAGAGGGAGGGAGTGAAGGAGAAAGAGCCCCTTATAAAACCATCAGATCTTGTGAGAACTCACTCACTATCAATAGAACAGAATGGGGGAAACCACCCTTGTGATCCAATCACTTCCCATCAGGTCCTTCCCTTGATATATAGGGATTTGGGGGATTACAATTCAAGATGAGATTTGGTGGGGACACCAAGTCAAACCATATCAACTTGCATTTGCAACTGTGCTCCCTCTTCGTGCTCTGAGAGTATGGGTTCCTCTCCTACTAAAGTCCTGGCTGCAGATTTTGGCTTGGCGTTCCTTGGCTGCACATCATCATAGCCCTGGGGTGAACTCAGCCTTTATGTTCTCTCTCCAGCTTGGCGGGCACCAGGTGAAGGGATTTTGAAAGAGGCAATGGCAGAGAGCCTTTCACTTGTCTCTTGCAGCTCTACCCCAGAGAAATGCAGAGCTGCTACCAATCAGAGCAATCAGCCCAGTGCGGGGTATCTGTACTGTGGGCCCAAGCTGGGGCCTTCACCTTGTTCCTACAAAAAGTAGGGGTAGGGGCTCCTATAGAAGACAGGCTGGCCTCTTATCTTTATGGTGGCTGTGTTGTGCTGGAGTAAATCACTCAGGGTCTTTGTTTCTTCCTCAGTCTGAGGGAAGCAAGGGCAGTACCACTGCGTGGCAGTGGCAGAAGGGCTTTCAGTTGCCTCTGAAAGCTCTACCCCAGAGAAATGCAGAGCCTCCTCCAATGAGAATGTTCAGCCAGGGGGTGGGGTGACTGCACTGTGGTTACAAGCTGGGGACCCTGCTTGGTGAAGAACAGGGTGTCAGGGGCTCACAGAGAAAGGAGATTGGGCTCTTCTCCATATGGCAACTCTGGCATGCTCGAGGCACAAGTAAAGCCCTAGGCTGTTTCTTTGCCAATATGAGGACAACAAGGGCTAAACAACTGTGGTGGCAATGGCAAAGAGGCTATCAGTTGCCGCTGGGAGCTGCACCCCAGGTAAACAGAGCCACCACCAGTGGGAATGCTCAGTTGGAGTTGGGGGTGGGGCATCTGCTTTGTGATCCTGAGCCAGGCGCCTTTCATTTTGAGCAGTAGAGGGTGGAGGTTCACAGGGAAGAGAGGCTGGGCACCTCTCTGTGTGGTGGTTGCAGGGTGCTGAAGATGCCAGTCACACAATCAGGCCCTTCCTTTCTTCCTTAGGCCTAGGACCATAAGGGTGTTACCACTGGAGCTGTAATAGGAGAGGGACTGTAAAGGGAGAGTGGTTGTCTCTGGGATTTTCTCCCCACAAAACACAGACCTGTCACCACCTAAAGTGTTCAGTTTGGGGCAGGGAGGCTGTGCTGGGGGGGCCAGGTTGAGAGGCCCTGTTCAGTGAGGAGTAACACGGGCAGGGAACTCCTTGAAAAACAGTCTGGCTGCTTTTCCATAAGGCAGCTGTGCTGTACTGGAGGCCTGAATTAGTCCTTAGACTTTTTTCTTGCTCCTAATCCTGAGAGCAATAGGAGTAGGAGCTGTAGAGCAATAAAAATGGTGGCTCTTCTTGCTACAAGTGGGGGCACCAGGTGAAGGGATTTTGAATTAGGCAATGGAAGAGCGCCTTTCACCTGGGACAGAGCTCTGTCCCAGGAAGCACAGAGGTGCTACCAGTCTTCGTTATTGTTTCTCATACAAATTTTTGGAGGCAACCTAAATACCACTCAATAAATAGACAGTTAATAAATGATACTAGGTAGATACTATTGCAATGTCATGTAGCTGTTAAAAAAGTTCAACATATATGCAATGAATGTAAAGATGTTAAGAACAGCAAGTCTCATAATCGTTTATCCATTTAAGGTAATTTATGCTGAAAATTGTGTTGATGTATATTTACATAAGTGAGCTCACACAGGTGTACACACACACACACTAATGATGTATAGAACATAATGGGATATTGCAAAGTGGATATTATTAGCACTTATTGCCTCTGGGAGAAAAGCGTATTAATAGGGAATTTTGCCTTTTTTCTTTTATATTTTATGTAGTTTATTTTAAAATTTATGTATTTATTAATTTTGAATTTTTTCTTTTTTATGCTCTGTTGGACTTGAATTAATTTTGAAACTTAAATATGTAAATTAAGATAAAGATTTTTGTGGGAAGTGGTGGTCACTGAAAGAATATAGTATCCACTGTGTTCTGACAATTTATATATGTACCCAGAGTAAGTGTAGCTCTTGATGACATTGGGGCATGAGCAGTGTCTCTGCTGCTTCTCTTGAAAAAGTTGACTTTGCTTTCTAAACTTCAGTTTGTTTATAAGTAAAATGAAGGGACTGGATTATAGGACCTTACATAAACCTAGATCTAATATTCTGTGATTCTATAATCCTCACGACTGGAAGAATGCATGAGTCTTGCACTAGAACTAAATATATGTGCAACTAGCTGATCACAGTTAGATTCTACACTCAAGATGAAGTCACAATGATCTCCTAAAAAAGATAAGCCTTGAGATAGAGATAAAATCTTGCAGTCCCTCTGGAAGCTGAAGCTGTTTAAACTATTTATATAAGAGATTAAACTAGATGCTCTCTGCTGTCAAGTTTTCTGCCATGTGAACCACATTGTGGTCTTCAGAGAGCATAAAATAAATGCCTAGAGAATAGGAGATGTGGAAGATGGGGAACTGGTCTTGGCATTAAATCCTCAGTTTGAGTTGTTTGTGAGGCCCAGTTATATTGATTTCCTGGTAGTCCATGAGACCCTTATTACCTTTATAAGTCATTTCCATTTTTGATTAAGGTATTCCAATTTTGATTTCAGTTAGTGATAAAGAATCTCATCCAGTGCAGACCTTTTCTTTCTCTCCATTTCCACTTCCCTTGCTGTGCTCAAGGCAACTTCATATTGATCTAAGTCACTTGTGTAAGAGCACAAAGTAATATATTAAGTTCATTTAAGTGAAAATGTTGGTGAAAATACTGTAAAACATTGAAAAAAACATCTGTTATTTATAAAAGAGATGGTTTTACTGTTTTCATAGGAAAGCATTTCCAGTGGTGTAATTTTAGCTTTTGTGAAAACTAGAACAGGATCTTACTCTGGTAGACAGAAAGGTTTAGCCTCTCATTGAAATTGAGTAGACTGTTGATTTTTATGATCATGTACAAAGCTAAATTTGAGGGATTGGTCAAATGTACCAGATGATTGTTCATTCTCTGTAAAGTGTTGGGTTTGATCTCTCTTACTACCTGCCCAATAGTTTTCTTTTGTCTACAGGGAAAGAGGCAGAAAATTTTTTAAAACGCTTTTGAATTCAAATTTGAATGCTATTGTGTTAGGAAGCACAATGATGGGACTCCTACTAGCATTAAGAAAATGATAGCTGTATTTCCTTAAATCGAGATCATTAAAATAAAATTACATTGCTAGCCTTTATATTCCATTTAAGATATTCTATAATTAAAATAATGTTCTCATTTAAAACACAAGCTCATAATTCACAAAGCGACATTATTGCCTATGCAAACATTGTGAAATGTAAACAAATTTCCACTAGAATGCCCACACAATAAAAAAGAAATTGCCTTTATTATTTTGTATAACACTAAGCACTTAATATTATAATTTAATTGGATAATTTAAAGTTGTTAACATAATAGATGGCATAAACACTCTAGAACAAATAAGAGTACATTTACTTATAAATTTCACATTGATTGAATATAATTTTAGGTGTGGCTATATTAAATAACTGAAATCATTAGATGTGTACATTTTTACTGATTAAGCAATGAAACGTTCTTATGTTTAAATACAAAAGATCTAAATTTACTACAAACGAAAACTTATATGGGCCTCAGTTTTCTCTTTTCTACATTGGAGGTCATAGCAATTTCCTTAAGCCATTTGTGATAAATATTAAGCTGAATCAGAAATATAAAATGTCTGAGACTGTTGTATCACTCTATACAATTATTTATTTTCATAATGTTCATTTAAGTGCCGCAAATCTATTTTTTCTATGTGTTATTTTATGTTTCACATTGTAATTTTGCTCAGATTACCTAAAATAGATAACTGAAGCAAACTACTTTGGCAATAAAGGTGAGGTGTGTAATTTATATCACAATGTATATATACATGTAGTTTCTGTAGCTTAGCATGATCTTGTGTTATTTTAGAATCACTGAACCAAGTGTTTCTGATGAAGATCATTGGTAAAGCTCTTGATGACAGAAAAGCAGAAATGAGGTTGCACACTTACAACTCTATGAACTTTGACAAAGTAGACATTACCAATCAATGAAGAGAGAACTCTCTATTCAATAAAGGTTGCTAGGATCACTGGCTAGCTCTATATGCCGAACATTAAAACTGGACCCCTACATTTTACCATATACAAAAATCAACTCAAGATAGATTAAAGACTTAAATGTAAAGCCTAAAACTATAAAAACCCTAGAAGAAAAGCTAGGAAATCCCATTCTGGACATAAGCCCTGGCAAAGATTTCATGGCAAAGATCCCTAAAGCAATTGCAATAACAATAAAAAAAAATTGACAAGTAGGACCTAATTTAACTTAAAGAGCTTCTATATAGCAAAAGACACTATTGACAGAATAAACAGACAACCTATAGAATAAAATAAAATACTTGCAAACTTTGCACCCAGCAAAGGTCTAATATTTACAATATAGAAAAAACTTAAATAAACAAAATCAAACAACCTCATTAAAAATAGACAAAGGATGTGAACAGATACTTCTCAAAAAGACATACACATGACCAACAAGCATATAAAAACTGCTCAACATCACTAATCATTAGAGAAATGCAAATCAAAACTACAATGAGATAGCATCTCATACCCATCAGAATGGCTATTACTTAAAAGTCATAAAATAACATAGGCTGGTGAGGATGCAGAGGGTAAGGAATACTTATACCCTGCTAGTGGGGATGTAAATTAGTTCAGTGACTGTGGAAACCCGTCTGGAGATTTCTCAAAGAACCTTAAACAGAATTACCATTCAACCCAGCCATCCTATTATTGGGTATATAACCAAAGGAATATAAATTGTTATACCATAAAGACAAATACATGCTTATGTTCATTATAGTATTATTCACAATAGCAAAAATATAGAACCAACCTAAATGCCCATCAGTAAAGAAATTATGGTACATAAACACCATGGAATAGCATACAATCATAAAAAATAATAATATTGTGTCTTTTGCAGAACATGTATGGAACTGGAGGCCATTATCCTAAGCAAATTAATACAAGAACAGAAAATAAAATACTGTATGTTCTCTCTTATAAGTTGAAGCTAAACATTGAATACACGTAGATACAAAGAAGGAAATAATAGGTACCAGGGTCTATTTGAAGGTGGAGGGAGGAAGCAGGGTGAGGATAAAAAAATTACCTATTAGGTAGTATGCTTATTCCCTTGATGATGGAATAATCTGTACACCAAATTCTTATGACACATAATTTACCCATGTAACATATATAACCCTGAACCTAAAAATTGAAAAAGAAAAGCATAAGGAACAACCAGAAATCAATTGAGAAGAATGTTACTCTTGGTGAATATGGTGGGTTATCTAGTTCTCTTTGGTTCTTAGTGGGCAGTGAAGCCTTGAAAATAGTTCTTACCTTGTCAAAATGATGTTTTGGAAATTAAAACAAGAAATAACTAAGATCAGAATGGAACTGAAGGAGATTGAGACATGAAAAGCCCTCCAAAAAATTAATGAATCCAGGAGCTGATTTTTTTTAAAAAAAATAATGCAATAGACTGCTAACTAGACAAAGAAAAGAGAGAAGAATCAGACAGAATCAAAAAAAATAAATGAGATATTATCACTGACCCCACAGAAATGCAAACTACCACCAGAGAATATTATAAACACCTCTATGCAAATAAACCAGAAATTTAGAAGAAATGAATAAATTCCTGAACATATACACTCTCCCAGGAATAAACAAGAAAAAAATCAAATCCTTGAATAGAACAATAACAAGCTCTGAAATTGAGGCAGTGATAAATAACATACCAACCAAAAAAAAAAAAAAAGAAAAAAGAAAAAAAAAAACCAGGACAAGATGGATTCACAGTTAAATTCTACTAGAAGTACAAAGAGGAGCTGGTATCATTCCTTCAAAAAATAATACAAACAATTGATAGGGAGGGACTCCTCTCTAACTCATTTTATAAGGCCAGCATCATCCTGATACCAAAACCTGGTAGAGACACAACAAAAAAAGAAAACTTCAGGCCAATATCCCTAATGAACATCAATGCAGAAACCCTCAATAAAATACTGGCAAACCAAATATAACAATATATCAAAAAGGTTATCCACCACGATCAAGTCAGCTTCACCCCTGGCATGCAAGGCTGGTTCAACCTATGCAAATCAATAAATGTAATCCATCACATAAACAGAACCAATGACAAAACCCAAATGATTACCTAAATAGATGCAGAAAATGCCTTCAATAAAATTCAGCATCCCTTTATGTTAAAAACTCTCAATAAACTAAGTATTGATGGAACATATTTCAAAACAATAAGAGGTATTTATTACAAACCCACAGCCAATATCATATTGAATGGGCAAAAGCTGGAAGCATTCCTTTTGAAAACTGGCACAAGACAAGGATGTCCTCTCTCAGCGCTGCTGTTCAACATAGTATTGGAAGTTCTGGCCTGGTCAATCAGGCAAGAGAAATAAATAAAGGTATTCAAATAGGAAAGGAGGAAGTTAAATTGTCACTGTTTGCAGACAACATGATTGTATATTTAGAAAACCCCATCATCTTAGCCCATCGTCTTCTTAAGCTGATAAGCAACTTCAGCATAATCTCAGGATACAAAATCAATGTGCAAAAATCATGAGCATTCCTATGCAACAACAATAGACGAGCAAAAAACCAAATAATGAATGAACTCCCATTCACAGTTGCTACAAAGAGAATAAAATGCCTAGGAACACAGCTTAACAAGGGATGTTAAGGACCTCTTAAGGTAGAACTACAAACCATTCCTTAAGGAAATAAGAGAGGACACAAGCAAATGAAGAAACATTCTATCCTCACAGATAGAAATAATCAATATTGTGAAAATGGACATACTGCCTAAAGTAATTTATAGATGCAATGCTATTCCCATTCTACAAGCTATTCCCGTTCTACCAACATTCTACAAGCATCTGATCTTTGACAAACCTGACAGAAACAAGCAATGGGGAAAGATTCCCTATTTAATAAATGTTGCTGGGAAAACTGGCTAGCCATATGCGGAAAACTTAAACTGGACCCTTTCTTTATACCGTATACAAAAGTTAACTCAAGATGGATTAAAGACATAAATGTGAAACCCAAAACCATAAAAATCCTAGAAGAAAATCTAGGCAGTACCATTCTGGACATAGGCATGGGCAAATATTTTATGATGAAATTACCAAAAGCAATTGCAACAAAAGCTAAAATTGACAAATGGGATCTAATTGCACTAAAGAGCCTCTGCACAGAAACAACAACAAAACAAACAACAACAATGACAAAACTATCATCAGGGTGAATAGGCCACCTAGAGATTGGGAGAAAATATTTGCATTCTACCCATTTGCAAAGATCCAATATCCAGAATTTACAAGGAACTTAAACAAATTTACAGGAAAAAAACAACACTATTGAAAAGTGGGCAAAGGGCCTGAACAGACATTTCTCAAAAGAAGACATTTATGTGGCCAAAAAACATATGAAAAAAGTTTAAATGATCATTAAGAGAAACAAAAATTAAAATTACAATGAGGTACCATCTCATACCACTCAGAATGGTGATTATTAAAAAGTCAATGAAGGACAGATGCTGGCATGGCTGTGGAGAAATAGTAACGCTTTTACACTGTTGGTGGGAAAGTAAACTAGTTCAACCATTGTGGAAGAGAGTGTGGCAATTCCTCAATGATCTAGAATGAGAAATAGCATTTGACCCAGCAATCCCATTACTGGGTATATACCCAAAAGAATAAAAATCATTCTATTATAAAGATATATGCAGATGTATGTTTATTGGAGCACTCTTCACAATAGGAAATACATGGAACCAACCCAAATGACCATCAATGACAGACTGGATAGAGAAAATGTAGTACATATACACCACGGAATACTATGCAACCATAAAAGAAATGAGATCATGTCCTTTGAAGGGAGTTGAATGAAGCTGGAAGCCATCATCCTCAGCAAAGTCACACAGGAACAGAAAACCAAACACTGCATTTTCTCACTCTTAAGTGGGTGTTGAACAATGAGAACACATGGACGCAGGGAGGAAAACAACATACATTGCAGCCCGTATGTGGGGGGTAGTTAGGGGAGGGAGAACATAAGGATAAATAGCTAATGCATGAGCGGCTTAAAACCTAGGTTATGGGTTGATAGGTGCAGCAAGCCACCATGGCACACATACACCTATGTAACAAACATGCACATTCTGCACAGAACTTTAAGTAAAAAAAAAAAAAAAAAAATTATTCATGCCTTTTCATGGCTTGAGAGCTCTTTTTTTTCTTTCTTTTTTTTTTTTTTTTTTTAAGACAAAGTCTCGCTCTGTTGCCCAGGCTGGAATGCAGTGGCCGGATCTCAGCTCACTGCAAGCTCCACCTCCCAGGTTTAGTCCATTCTCCTGCCTCAGCCTCCCGAGTAGCTGGGACTACAGGCGCCCGCCACCTCGCCCGGCTAGTTTTTTGTATTTTTTAGTAGAGATGGAGTTTCACCGTGTTAGCCAGGATGGTCTGGATCTCCTGACCTCGGGATCCACCCATCTCGGCCTCCCAAAGTGTTGGGATTACAGGCTTGAGCCACCGCGCCCAGCCGAGAGCTCATTTTTTTAATTGCTGAATAATATTCCATTATATGAATGTGTCAAGTTTATCTATTCATCTAAGGAAAGACATTTTGACTGTTTCTCATGTTTACTGACTATGAATAAAGTCACTATAAACATTAACAAACAGATTTTTATGTGGTCATACATTCTCAATTTGGCTGGATGAATATCTAGTAGCATGATTGCTGCATTGTACAGCAAAAGTGTTGTTTTTGTATGAAATAGCCAAGTGGTCTTCCAAAGTGGCTGTGCCATTTTAGATTCTCACCAGCATGAATGAGAATTCTTGTTCAGAATCTTTGTCAGCAATTTGAATTTAGTTTTTTTTTATTATTATTATATTCATTCTAATATGTATGTAGTGCTATCTCCTTGTTGTTTTCATTTGCAATTCCCTGATGACTTATGTCGTTAAGAACATTTTCATATGCTTATTTTTAATCTATATAACATTAATTCATTTTTTTAAGAAGAACATCTCTAAAGACTTATATTTTCTGAAACACTCTTTGGGAAATGCTGCCTTAGTTCACTTTAAATATTTATATTTGTTTTAGTTAGGTGAAATAATATATGCTTTAAAAAGTTGCATAAAATATCATAACAAAATATTTAACATGCTTTTGTGTGATTTTCTTTTATTTTGTTGATAATGTGTTGTGGTAGATTTCTAAAAATATTGGAATCAATGACTTGTAAGAAATCATATATATAAGACTTTGTCTTATAAGCAACCTCCCATTAGCATGGATATATATTTTTATTCTTGTAGTCTTAAAATAAAATTACACTTTCATACTGGTTTTTAGATTTTCATCAGATTTTGAAAACATTCTCATTCATAATTATGGTTGATATGGTTTGACTCTGTGTCCCCACCCAAATCTCATCTTGAATTGTAGCTCCCATAATTCCCATGGGTTGTGGGAGGGACCCAGTGGGAGCTAATTGAATCATGGGGATGGTTTCCCCCATACTGTTTTCAAGATTTGATGGTTTTATAAAGGGTTTCCCTTTTCACTTGGTTTTCAGTCTCTCTTGGCTGCCACCGTGTAAGATGTGCCTTTCACCTTCCAACATGATTGTGAGGCCTCCCCAGCCACGTGGAACTGTGACTCCATTAAAACTCTTTTTCTTTATAAATTACCCAGTCTTGGGTATGTCTTTATCAGGAGCATGAAAAAGGATTAATACAATAGTCCTTGTGTTTGCATTTAGACATATAATGCAAAGTAATGTATGTGGCATATATTCATAGAAGAATCACTGCATATGTATATTAACAGCCAAAATATTTTAATTTAGTTAAAATAGTTCATTTGAAAATTTTATTGAAATATATGTGTATAAGTGAGTGTTGAAATTCATTAAACAACAAATGAGGAAGCTTATGAGAAGCAGAATGATTCATGTGCTTTACTGGAGGAAGGCAGAAATGCAAACAAGTAATTATGATATGATGATATACATGTTATAAGAATAAAAATGGTAGAGGAAGGAAGCAGAGTAGGATGAATGAAATAAAGGAAAGTAGCAGAAATAGACCAAGGGAATTTAATACTATGGTTGTCATTTCATAAAAATATAAAATAAGACTAGTCCCCTGTTAAGAAATGCAATACCTGTGCATTTCTCAAATATTGGTGAAATGTTAGAACACCGTATCTTACCGACAGTCATTAATGACTCTAATAAATAGGAAACCTTAGTTCAAACAAACACATTATTCCAAATGACAGAAGTATAAGCATGACTAATTAATGAATTTGGTAATATTTGTTCCCTATTTATGAGAACATTACTTTGAGTTAGAACTAATTACCTGTACACATTACTCAGAACATGCCGGGTACCTCATGTCATGCTTAATATGATGGTGGCTTGTCTATTTATTTCAAATATATAATACCTAAATATTAGATCAGAATAATAATATAAATTAAAAACACATTAATTCAAAAGTTATATTGCAAAACAATGCGCATTTTCTTTTTCAGATTTGAAAGTAAGAGTCAAAGAGCTGTTCTAATTTGTGTACCTGCTATAATTCTCTGGAGAATTAATCATGATATGAGAAATAGAGATGATTTAGCACCTACAATCTTTTTACACAAAACTCAAGCCCAAGCCCTGGCATTCTGTTATCAGGACAGTTCTAAATGCTGGTGAGCTGTTTGCTCTATTATACTTTATTTTAAAAATGTATACATAAATTAGAAAAGCTCTTTGTATACCGACCTGGAACATAACCTGATTATTTTATTTTCAGAAAAGATAAAAAGAAAAATTTACTTGCCACTTCCCCAATAATTTAACAGCCCCCAAACTGATAGTAAAGGTAAAAGGATATTTGCTTTATTATGTCGAATATTGGCTATTTGTTTTAGGATACAGCATCATTTTCATTGGTAACAATATTATTCATCTGTGCTGTGGAATTGCTTAATATGCTCTTGATATATATTTAAAAACATGTGCATTACTGTATCATCCCAAATTAGCCATTGGAGATATGAGTAGTTTAAATAATTTATTAAAAAGTATATGTGTAAGGAGAGTTGATGGGTATTTTATTCTATCTTGTGGAAAATATAGAAAACATGACAGCATTCTTGTCATTCAAACCTTCAGTCAGGAGAAAAAATAAATATATGTCAAAATTCAGGAATCCTAGTAAGGCTTACAATGATAGAGTGAATCCATAATGTAGATTATTTTAGAAATCTTGAAGAAGCACTAAAACATATTTACAAAAAAAAATTTATTCACTGTCCCTTTATTTCTTATCCTCCCTCCCCCTAAATGGCTAACACACTAAAAAAACAAACAAACAAACAAACAAAACCAAAAAAACCCAAAAAAAACCTTACCGGAAGGCAAAAAGAATCTGGCATCGAAGGTGTCCCTGTAAAATGAGGAATGGGACTGACCTGCTCCAGGTGCCAGTTACAAAAACAAGAAGAGCAACAGTAAAAGTGAGATTGAGGTGTGATTAGTTAGTGCCGAAAACCTAGCTAAGTTGGAAAACTTTTTGTTTTTTGAGACGGAGTCTAGCCCTGTCGCCCAGGCTGGAGTGCAGTGGCGTGATCTCAGCTCACTGCAATCTCCGCCTCCCGGGTTTAGGTCATTCTCCTGCCTCAGCCTACCCAGTAGCTGGGACTACAGGCGCCTACCACCACGCCCGGCTAATAGTTTTGTATTTTTTTTAGTAGAGACGGAGTTTCACCGCGTTAGCCAGGATGGTCGCGATTTCCTGACCTCGGGATCCGCCCGCCTCGGCCTCCCAAAGTGTTGGGATTACAGGCGTGAGCCACTGCGCCCTGCGAAACACTTTTGTTATGAGTTGCTTTGAAATGAATAGAGCAGCATCTCCTTTTGAGTTCAGAATCTCGTCAAATTTCACAATGTATTTTCCTTAGTGTCATTCTATATCATCTAATTTGAACTCCACAGTATCTCTGACAGTTGTATAATATTTTATTCCCTTGTATTGTGTTGTCTCCAGGATGTACAGTTGAGATCTTGATCTCAGAGTAGCATTGTGGAGAAACTTGTCTAAGGTTGCAGATTCATGGGTGAAGCCTGGTTTCACCCACACGTGAGGGGAGAAAATAAAATACATAGTCTCAGTAAGCCAAAGGTTCTCAAACACTTTAGTATATAAAACTCACCTGCATGGCTTGTTAAATCAGACTAGTGGGCCCTACCCTCAGAGTTTTTGATTCAGTAGGTTTGGGGAGGAGCCAGAGTACTGACATTTCTAATGAGTTTCCAGGTGATGCTGATGTTCTGGTTCCGGGACCACACTTTGAGAACTTCGGAACTAAGTCTTTTGGCACTGGCCAATTTATTATCAAAATAAGGTTTTCTAGATGCTCTTGTTTAGAGAAAGGACACACCCTTACTTCTGGGTGTATGATAGCTGTATTCCATACCTTCCATTATTCAACGAGATTTTATTATTCTTTGTTTTTAATCCCTTAAAGCATGGCATTTTTAAAAAAATTTTTCTTTGAGGTGAATTTAATTTGTATTTTTGTCTTTTTAGGGTACAGAGAAACAGAGAGAGAGAGAGAATGTTTCATTCACTGTTGGAATACTGACTTAGATATTTTAAATTAAATCAGTAACATTTGATTTGCCCAGTGTGGATTATAAAGATGTGGATTTTTTTCCCCTTAGTAATTACTTATTTAATAGACTTTGATTCTGCAACTTTCTACTTGGTAACCTTGGTCCAGTTGCCATTGCAGCTTAGCCTTATTGATAAATGAAACTAATAACAATAGACTTATGAGGCTGTGTGGGTAAAAAATGTAATATGTATAAAATTAATTCATGCAAATAATACATTTATAAAGACAGATCATACATAAAAAATAATAATTGTATGTATATACAAAATGTTCAAAATCAGTTTCAGGGTGACTTGCAGGATTTTAAAGGATAATTTTGTTCATACATAACATTAAAACTTGTGAAACATTTATTTGATTCTACTTGTTTTTCAGTTAATATTTTATCATTGCACATGTCATGTTTTAGGGAACTTTTTACCCAAATCATGGGAAATGTCTGTCTTCTTTCCAGGCCACAAAGTAGTTAATAAATTAATTTTAAGTCAGTAAATGAAACGTGAAATTTAAATTCATGAGCTTCAAGGAGAATACAAAGTCCTTCCATTTTTATCCAGACAATATTTTTCAAGAAATATTACAAACACTGGTTTCTTAACTTTCTGGTGTTGAAGGTTCTATTTGAATTATTTCAAATAGCTGGACAAAATTTGACAATTTTTAAGATTTTTTTTTTTTTTTGTCTTAAAAGTGGCAGACAAAATTGTCCACCAATCTCATTTCATGTACAAAAACTTGTCAATGTTTCTTGTCCTGAGGTTGGGCTGCCTTCCCTTTTGCTTAGCCCAATATGCTTATATGTGAAGAAATTCAGATATAATTATAACTTTTTCTTTTTTATTTAGGGAAATGAAAAATAGAGCTGCTTCTATTCTGTACCATGTGTATTAAGAATAATGTATAAAATACATTCTCATGTTATACTTTGAGATATAAAAACTGAAAAATATTTTGTATGTGTTCATTCCTTTGTAAGAAACTGTCTTGTAGGAATACAACAGTTTAAGTTCTGCAATTTTGTTTTTCTAATGAAAGTAATCGAGTCCATATGTTCACAGATGAAAGTAACATCAATGCATGATAAATGACTAGGAAGGTCCTTTGACTTCCTCAACAGACTGTTGAAAAATCCCTGAAAAAGGACATAAAGATAATGATTGCTCAGTGCCATAGATCTAATAACTACAAAGGAATGATCCTAAACTGCTCATCTAAATACAAACCAGAATTGTTTTTACTCTGTTTTCTGTCCTTTCCAGTTTATTTTTTCTAGTGAAAGAGCGGTAGAATAACCTATTATTAGAGATCCTGACAGAAGCTAACAGAAGATAAAAATCATTAACCCTAACTGTATGTAGTTCTGTGATGGTGTAGACCTATGCCAGCTGTGGTCTATTAACATATTATGGCTTTTGTTTTTTTGATCTAGTAATGTAATTACTAAACATCAAGTAAAAGTTATTCTTTCGTAAGAATTAAGACATGCTTAAGATAAAATAATTTAAAATATCTACAAAGCAATAATTCTGTAAATTTTCCATGATAGAGATATAAATTAATGAGGTGCCTAGTGATGATTTTTAAAAGTAGATAAATATACTATGTCAGGCAATCTTTAATGTTCTATACGTTTTCTATCACCCTGTGAAATGGATACACTTGGTTCTATTTTTCAGATTGGAGACTGAAAAGAAGAGAAGTTAAGGAACTTGTCTAAGATCATCAAGCAAAGAATTTAAAACTTAAGTTTCAATATTTTCTTAGAAAACAAGAAAAGTTAGTGATCTCATTATAGAAGTAAGTACAATACAATAAATATAAAAGCATTTAATATATTTAATTTGAAATAATCAAAATTTTCTTGCAATGAAAGGATTTGTATCACTTACATATCATCAATGAGAAGCTAAGTTCTAAAGTGGCTCAAAGTATCAACCTTGGTCAAAATAGTCAACAGAGGCAAACTTTACACATTAAAAATGTCACTTAAGTGTATATTATAGGTCTTTAATCTATTGCATTTTAGTTAGGACTGAAAAAGAGCTGCAATGTTAGTATGGTACTTGACGCTTTACAAAAGAATTTCATGCGTATTTCAGTTTGGCAAGCTATAGACATTGACAGTTAAGACATGTGTGATGTGATCACTCGTGGACTATCCCTTCACCTCCCATTACCACTTAATGTTTTCTGCACTCCATTCAGAATTGTAACTGCTTGAAGAAAAGCATTAGCATACTTTTAGTAATTCTGGTTACATTTCAATGTTACTTAAACAATATTCTCAAAATAGCCAGGGATAATTATATTTAGAAGTGTTTAACAAAAGCATAAGTGTCCAGTAGACAAAACCATGTTTTAAGTAAAAAAAAACAAAAAAAAAAGGTTAATCTTTCTAATAATTATTAACACTTTTCAGATGTTATTATAAAATCTGTAAGTTAAATTGGAGAATGAATGCAAGAATTCTCCCTCTCTTCAAACAGTTGACCCAGAACAAACAGAAATGTACTCCTTAAAACTAAAATTCATTTCTTTTCTTAAGGACCTGCAATAGAAACTGAAATTGCTATTCAGTTGAGAAAGATTGTTGGGTCTCTTTTTTCTTTACATCCTTACCTCACTTCTTCCCTGCTCAAATCTTGTTTTCTTATTGCTGTTTTCCTTCTGAGTTCTGTGAGTCTCTTCTAGCAAGTGAAAGAGAGGGATGCAAAACTTCCCATTTACTTGTCTTTTTTTTTTTTTTTTTTTTTTTTTTTTTTTTTTTTTTTTTTTTTCCAGATCTGTTGCCCAGGGAAGAGGAAATGGTGCCATTTTTTTTTCAAGATTTTCTATTGGGCATGAAATTTGCACTAATTTTCCAGGATGCTGGAAGAAATTACAAAATCTTGAAAACGTATTGTATATAAAACAGATTTACTGTTGTTTTCATAAGACTCTTCACATTCTTTAGGACAATCAGTTTACTTTATGTATTTTACAGTAAACAGTGAACAAGAGGAGAGACATGATTGTATGTATATTCGTATTACCAACATTTAGTGCAGTGTTTTATGTGTGTGTGTTAGATTCTTAGAAAAATTCTTGAGAAAATAAATCTTGTCCCTTCCTCAATTTCTAGGCAGGAATGATTGGACTCTAGTACCTACAAGTAGATAAAGTAATCTGGACAGAGCAATATAAAATAACCATCTCTGTGGTATGGCTGTCCCTTGAATTATCCTACACAAAGAAATGCCAGAATGGTATTAATCCAAATGCTAGCTGGGAAAAACTAACACACTGCCTTCTAAATCACATCAGCATAGAGGAGATTAATGACCATTCTTTAAAGCCTAAATCAAAAGATTGCAGTAAAGGCAGTGCTTCCATTCTGGTATAAATTTAAAATATTGCCATCCCATAGCACGGCAGTTCCTCGAGTTTTAGTGAAAATTTAATTCAACAATTGAAGTAACATTTGGTGCCTTCAGACATGATAACACTGTTTTTGTTTGGTCAATATATAGGACATTATAGTTTGTAAAATATTTTGTGATGTTTTAGCCTCTTTGTTCTTCACAAAAAAAACCTGAAGGTAGATATTATTGGGTTGTTTTTATTTTGTGAAGGAGAAAATTAGAGAGGCTGTTTAGCAGTTAGGTAGTGCTGGCTCTCTTGCACTCTGACACTTAAAAGTTGTGTTTACTATCTCTATTCCCTAAGATCCACAAACATCTGTACTTTGCTTACTTTTCTGTCCTTACTACATTGCACAATTGCCAGCCCTGAGTAGGTGTAAGAAAAATATTTTAAGATAAATTAGGGATAGTTGTTTTGACTATATTTCACTGCCAAGACACTGTACTAGCTCCCAGGGTTATACAAAATTAAGACAGATTTTTGTACTCAAATTCTTTGCAATATATTAGGAAGTTGTAGTGAAAAATGTCATTCTAGAAGGAAGGACAGAAGAAAGGAAGAAAGGAAGGAAAGAAGAAAAGATAGTAGGAGTAAGAAATAATACTCTTTTGTAATAGGCAGAATAACGGCTCCCCCAAAATGTCCATGCCCTAATTCCTGAGATTTGTGAATATGGTATCTTCCATGGCCAAAAAAACTTTACAAATCTGATTGGCATCCTGGACCTTGGGAGATTATTGTGGTGGGCAAATATAATCACGTGAGTCCTTAAAAGTATAGAAACCTTCTCAGTTATGGTAAGAGAAAGGGGAAGAGAGAGAGAGAGACAGACAGAGAGAGAGAGAGAGAGAGAGAGAGAGAGAGAGAGAGAAAGAGAGAGACAGAGAGAGGAGTAAAAGTGATACAATATGAGGAGTTGACTTGCATTTGGCATCTTTGAAGATGGGGCAAAAGAGCCATGAACTTGGCCCGGCGCGGTGGCTCAAGCCTGTAATCCCAGCACTTTGGGAGGCCGAGACGGGTGGATCACGAGGTCAGGAGATCGAGACCATCCTGGTGAACACAGTGAAACCCCGTCTCTACTAAAACTACAAAAAACTAGCCAGGCGAGGTGGCAGGCGCCTGTAGTCCCAGCTACTCGGGAGGCTGAGGCAGGAGAATGGCGTGAACCCGGGAGGCGGAGCTTGCAGTGAGCTGAGATTAGGCCACTGAACTCCAGCCTGGGCGACAGAGCGAGACTCCGTCTCAAAAAAAAAAAAAAAAAAAAAAGAGCCATGAACTTGAAAGTGAGGGCAGATTCTAGCAGCTGACAAGAAAATAGATTCTCCTCTAAAACTTCCTGAAAGGAATGAAGTTTTTCAGACACCTTGATTTTAGTTCAGTGAATCCCTTGGCCCTCCAACCCACAGAAATGTCAGAGGAATACATTTGTATCACTTAAGCAACTAAGTTTGTGGTAATTTGTTAGAGCAGCAATAGAAAACTGATGTATCTTTTTTTCCTCCTGAATGGCACAGGAAATATAAAACAGGGAAAACTGTTCGTTAGAATTGAAAGCAAGGCAAAAGAACTATCTTAGTTCAGAATTCTGTGTTTCCTACTACACACAGCAGAAATAGATTGAAATTAAAGGATGCACCAGCCTAGATCTCAAAACTTTCCTTTGAAATAAGGACATGTCTTTCCTCCCAAATAAACCAGAAGAGAGTCTATATCCCACGAATTGCCTTGACAGGAAAATGGCTGACAGGGACAGGCTGTGAGATTCCAAACAAGTATTTTAATTAGAATGCCTTTCGTTACTACAGATTAGCAGATGTCATAGCAACGGTAATGTCAACGCTCCAGATTTCCTGACAGAAAGCCTGTAGTAGTGTACAGGTCTAGTAGTGACATCTTCCTGTTCCTAACAGAAAGCCTGTAGTAGCAGGGAGCAGTTTTTGACATTCTTCTTTGATGCAGGAAATGTTTAATAATCAGGATTGGACCTGAAAATTCAGATGACTGTGGAGTTGTACCTAACATAGGCAGCTTTTGGTGGAGATAGTAGTAGCCTCAGAGAAAGTTTTTACTTGGCAGTAAAGTTCTTTGCTGTCTTAATGATTATTTTAGTCGACAAAATGATCTTAAGAATCAAGGCTCTTCCTTCTCTAGAAAGAGACATATTAACACTGGGTTTAGAAGGTAATTCAGTATATTTGTCCCAAATAGGATAATCTATGTAAAGATGAATTTTTCCTACCAGGATTGCCAAAGTACTAAATCATGCAAACTCCTGTGCATAACATTTATTTATTTATTTTTGTCTCTTAGTTCCTATTGTCATTCCATCCCTTCCTCTGTATTTCTAAGGGACTAATAGCCTGCAAATTGTATTTTTGTTAACTCCAAGGGACAGACTTTCAGGGCAGCTTACCAGGAGACAGCTTTTACAATGAGTGCACTGGCAAGAGGAAGGAAAAAGTCATTTTATTGCTTCATGTGTTGTCTACACGGCGACTGTTACAGTGGCTTCAGCAGAGTCAGTGGTGGTGTCAAGAGTATCTGGAGCAGAGAGGGCAGCTTAGTTCATATGAAGCAGCAATAGCAACAGAAGAAAAGGCAGTGACATCACCCTCAGCTTGTTGGGGGTAAGTGTGACCTTATGGACGAAGGCAAGGGACCATAACACTCTCCAACAGCTACTCACCATCCCCTTCATAATCTCCAGTCACTTCTCCAGAAAACCCCCTCCTTTAACTCTGTAGAACTCTCTGCCATCAATTTATTTCTTTATATTCCCATCTGTTTGATATCACTAGAGAGGCTTTTATTTCCCAACTACACTTTGGCTGCTTTGGTATTTGTTAAAGAAGTGAACTCAGAAATAGGCTTTCAAGGATCAGAATGTGAATTTGTTAATCTATTTGTCATTTGAAAGTTGCGACTTTTTTGCCAGTGAATAATGGGCTATTTCTGTTTCATGTCAGCAAATGCAAAACTGTACATCAACTGGATTAAATTAAAGGCAAGTATGTGAGCCTGAAATGAGCTATTTTGCTTGATTATAATGGTAGGAATGATGAGTACATTGTGTAATACATGGGCTACTTCTGATTGCACTGGAGAGCTCAGTCAGTGTGCATTCAGAGACACTGAAACCATCACAGATATTTCAATCTCCATCTTCCCCCTTCGAGAGGCACCGCAATATACAGAGAATAAAAGACTCCTTTCTTACTCCCACCTTCCAATTCATTATTATCCCCCACTGGCAGAATCTAAATAACCAAGATGCTAAAGGATCAGTCAAAATAAAGTTTTTAGGCTTCCAGCTTCCTTCAGGGAAGGGAAATTACAAAATGTTAGAGCAGAGCTAAGTGCCTATAGACAAATAACCAGCTCAGTGACTACATTGTTAACAAGTTTTATAGTTGGCCCTAAAAATGGTCTGTAAACAGATACCAGTTCAAAATGAGAAAATTCTAAAAAAAAAAAAAAAAAAAAAAAAAAAAAAAAAAAAAAAAAAAAAAAATCTTATTTCTGAAGTATTTCTTATTTCTGAAGTATTTCTTATTTCTGAAATATCAGACTAAAAGAGAACTCCCAATTCTTTAATGGTAAAGAGAAAAATATAGATGCAAAAAATAAATTAAGAGAAAGGAACAGGGTAATTTTTTTGTGGCGCAGAGGAAGTAAGACACATACAAAAGATAAATAATATCACCTGTTGAAACAATATATACTGCATAGAACAGAAGTAAATTTTAACCAGCATCCATAAAAGTCAAAGAAACACAGGTAAATTTCAAGTACTGTCTTTAAAAGTCAAGGAAACATGTTTGAGGCAAAATAGTAGATTTAAGATTAGATAGACGTGCAGTAGAAGATTGTTATGGTTTGAATCTGTGTCCCCATCCAAATCTAATGTTCAGTTGCAATTCCCAGTGTTGGCGGTGGGGCCTGGTGGGAGGTGATTAGATCATAGGGGCAATTTCTCAAGTATCATTTAGTACCATCCCCCTAGTGCCGTTTTTGTGATAGAGTTCCCATGAGATCTTTCTTTAAAGCTGTGTAGCACCTCCTCCCTCTCTCTTTTCCTCGGGCTGCAGACAGATGTGTCTGCTTCCTCTTCACCTTTTGCCATGATTTTAAGTATTCTGAGGCCTCCCCAGAAGCTGATGCCACCATGCTTTCTGAACAGCCTACAGAACCACAATCTAATAAAGCCTCTTTCCTTGTAAATTACCAAGTCTCAGATAATCCTTTATAGAAAAGCCAGAGTGGACTAACACACATCCTGTGCCTGGAAAAGTCACAAACACTCAATGCCAGCCTGTGAGAACAGCTTTGGTGGCTGAACCCTGAAAAATCACAGGAGTAGAACTTCCGAAGCCTTTGGGAGCCTACCTTTTGCATCAATGTGCCCTGTGTGTGGGACATGAAGTCAAAGGTGATTATATTGTAGCTTTAGGATTTAATGGCTGCCCAGCTGGATTTTGGACTTGCATGAGCCTGTAGCTTGTTCCTTTTGGCTGATTTCTCCCCTTTGGAATGAGAGTATTTATCCAATGCCTATACTCCCACTGTATCTTGGAAGTAGCTACTTTTTTTTAATTTAAATTTGACTTTATAAGCTTATAGAGTAGCATTGTCTCAGATGAGACTTTGGACTTCAGACTTTTGAGTTATTGTTGTACTGAGTTAAGACTTTGGGGGAGATTGCTAGAAAGATATGATTGTATTTTGGAATGTGAAAGGACATGAGATGTGGGCGTGGCAAGGGGAAGAAGAATGTGGTTCAGATGTGTGCGCCCACCAAAAATTTATGTTCAATTGTACCCTCCAATGTTAAAGGTGGGGCTGGGTGGGAGGTGATTGGATCATGGGGGAAGTTCTCATGGTTTAAGAGCATGCTGCTTGGAGGTGTCGTTAGTGATGGTGAGTTCTCATGAGATCTGGTTGTTTAACAGTGTGTGGCACCTCCCCCAGCCTGTGCTTCTGCTCTCACCATGTGAGACACCTTGCTCCTATTTGCTTTCATTATAATTGTAAGTTGTCTGAGGCCTCCCCGGAAGACAAGCAGATGCCAGCATCATGCTTCCTGTATAGCTTGAAGAATTTCAGTCAATTAAACCTTTTTCTTTATAAATTACCCAGCCTCAGGTATTTCTTTAAAGAAATGCAAGAATAACCTAATATGGAGATGAAAATGTAGCTGGAGGCAGTCTAAAGTAAAAGCGGAGCTTGGGAAAATTACTGTATTAAAAATGTTTAGATACAAAGTTGTTACTAAAACAAGTTTTAGTGTTATATAGTAGTCAATAACAAGCTATTCTCTTGAAAGCTAAGTTAATGTTGTAATAGATAAATTTGAAAAAGAAAAAACAAAAGCTAAGAGATGTTAAATGGATTAAAAGAGAAAAGATAATTGACAAATAGTGGAAATAGCAAGATTAAGCAAAAGAAATAATTTAGTTACATAAGAGCTACTATACCAGAGTTCTTCAGAGACATTCAATAAATGTAAGATATTATAAGATATGATTTAATTTTTCTTACTTTTATAGTTTTTTATGTACACCACATGTTTACATAAGGCAAAACATATATGTTAATATTTGTCAGATACTAATACAGAAAAAAACAGCATAACAGATATAGGTAATTATCCTATATTTAAACTGAAAATGTCATTAAAATGTATTATAGTGTTTCATTTTTCAAAAAGGTATAAACTATAGAATACTTGCATTATACTCAACTTTCTTCAAGTGTGTTGTGATACATTTTCTAATTTAATTGAATCTGTAATATTTATGATATTTTTAGAACAAAGATTTCTGAAGACAGTGTCAGAAAATATGATTAATAACAAAGAAAATTTAAATGGAAGTTACTATGTGACATTAGTATTTTATTACTTTACATACACTAACTTACTAAATGCTTACAATAATGGTCTAAGATACAAATATTCTTATCTTAATTTTACACAGGAGAAAACTAAAACACAAAAAGTTCAAGTATATTACCAAAGTCACAGCAAAAGCTGTTGAGCTGACATCTGATTACAGTCAACCTGTATCAAGAGTCTGTCCACTCAACTACTGTAAAATACTTCTTCTCACATTCTGACACTTGTTTATTGGCCACAGTATTTTAAATTACCAATATTGTATATTTATCACTCAAGGTATTTTAATTATTTTACCATTCAATTATTTATTTGTTTAATAATGTTCTTAATTTTTTCTCCAAGAATGTATTGTCATATCTGTATCAATATGATAAAAATGAAAACTGAACTCTTTTTCCATTTAGAAAAAATGTGCAGCTAGCTGCCCGTGTGTATTTAATTACATAAACATGCTCTATGAAGCTAAAGCAAATCTGGCCAACTTTCAATGTGAAAATAAAATATAAAAAGTGTTATTGGAGTTATTTCTAAACAGAACTAACATTAGAATCGTTTGAATCATCAGAATTGTCTAATGGATTCCAATTTTTGGAAAAATTGGATTCAGATGAATATTTGGGTAACAACTGTTCAAGAATGGTGTTAATATCAAACATAAAAATTCTGTTTTATATGATTTGACATTTTCATCAATTGAGAATTACTATATTTTGGAAACAGGAATACCACTACTAAAAAAACAGAACGCTGTAAATAGAATGATGTCTTTTGTTTCTAAAGTCAATATTCAAGAGCAATCCAAAAATAATAATAAAAGTGAGATGTTTTGTGGCACACTTATCTCAGGGTAAATGCTGCAGCTGCAAGTGCTGCTAGTGTGTATTTTCAGGGAAAACAGGGAAAGGATTAACATGGGAAAATGGGAAAAGGGTTAACAGGTTAAGCAATCTCATAGTATTAAAAGAAAACTAATTCAAAACATGTTTATTGAATGGAGTGATTTTTCCAGAGTTTAAGCCTCCCATGGTTTACAGTCTAAAAGTGGGAATCTGGCAAATGAACAACTATTTGTTTACAGCTACGAGTGCTAAGACAGAATTGCTATAGACTAGGATTTAAGTAGGGCCTCTTTTATAAAGACAGTGGTAATGAGGTTAAAAATGTGACCGATATGAGACATGTTAAAGATGTGAAGTATAAAATAATAATAGTAATTGACATTTATGAATTTTTTAATGTACAAGTTACTGTAATAAGTATTTCATAGGGGTTTTATTACTTAATTCTTATTATAAAAGCTATTAGTAAGCTACATTAACTTTATAGATAAAGGAAACTAGGCATCAGAGAGGCTACATAAGTAACCAATGGAATGTGATCGAAGTAATGCTATGTAACTTGTTAAGACAGATAGCAACTTCAACTTCTGTTCCTCTTAGAGTGTTGCATTGAAACTGCGAGGTAAAGAAGTCGGCTCAGACTTCTGGAGTGTGAGTGGTCATGTGGACTATATTAGGCCATACTTCCACTGATGTAAAGAAATAGTGAAGACTGGGTAATTTATACAGAAAAGAGGTTTAATTGGCTGCAGGCTTTACAGGAAGCATCTAGGGTGATCTCAGAAAGCTTACAATCATGGTGGAAGGTGAAGGGGGAGCAGGCATGTCACATGGCAAAAGCAGGAGCAAGTAGAAGATAATAACAACAGTAAGGGGGGAGGTACCACACACTTTTAAGTAATCAGACCTATATCATGGATGAAAGCTGAGGTTCCTCAGATAATTGCCAACGTCAGCTGACAGAAATTAGTGAAAACATCTAGTGAAGTCATCTTGAAACTTAGTTCAGCCAGTCCTCCAATAGGTGGTGTGCTGATAAATGTTTAACAATGCAGTTCTATGGGAAGGAAAAATGCCTAATTCGTAGCATTTGGCATTTTCTGTCTAAAGACATCAATCATGGTAAATTTAAATCCATTAATGTGATGGTACCTGGTTTACAGAATGTCTGCAACCATCAGCTCTCCTCTGTTGCTAAGAGTCAGCTCCAGTACAGCATTGTCTTCTGTTAAATGAAGCAGCATGAATGAACCCAGCTGAAACTGTGGCAGAAACTGCCTTGGGAACTTGCAAAATCATGAGAAATATAAATCATTGTTTTAAGTAACTAAGTTTTTGGGTATTCAGATACGCATCAAAGGACTAAAGGAAGCAATGAACAACAAAGAGACAAAATAAAAAGTATAATATTTAAAATACCATAAATGTTCAGCTATCTCAATTATTAATAATAATGATATCTTTTTTTTTCTTAGTATTAGTTTAACTTCCTCTCTTCCTATTTGGATGTCTTTTATTGCTTTCTTTAGCCTGATTGCACATGCTAGGACTTCCATTAATACGTGAAATAGGAGTTGTGGGAGTGGATGAATATCCTTGTTTTGTTCTGTTTCTAAAGGTGAACGGTTCCAGCATTTGTCTCTTCTGTATAATGTTGGCTGTGGATGTGATCACTCTTCAGGTACATACCTTTGATACCTAGTTTATTGAGGGTTTTTAACATGAAGACATGTTGCATTTTATTGAAAGATTTTTTTTTTATTCTGCATCTATTGAGATAATCATGTGATTATTTTTAGTTCTGTTTATTGATGAATCATATTTATTGATTTCCATATGTTGAACTGACCTTGCATCCCAGGAATGTTGCCTACTTGATCATAGTGGATTTATTTTTTGATGCACATCTAGATTCTCTTTGCTAGTATTTTGTTAAAAATTTTTGCATCTATGTTCATGAAGGATATTGGCTTGAAGTTTTTGATTTTTTAAATCTCTGCCAGGTTTTTGGATAGACGATACTGACCTCATAAAATTCGTTATAGAGAAATCCTTCCTCCTCAATTTTTTGCAATAGTTTCAGTAGTAATGCCACCAGTTCTTCTTTATACATCTGGTAGAATTCATCTATACATCTATCTGATTCTGAGCTTTTTTTGGTTGGTTGGCTGTCTATTACTGAATCAATTTTGGAACTTGTTATTTATCTGTTAAAGGATTCCATTTCTTGTTGGGTCTTTTGAAGACAGCCTAGAGTTGGGTCTTGCTTCTTTGTACAACTTGCCATTCGGTGCCTTTTATGTAGGGCATTTAACCTAAGTTCAAGGTTCATGCTGATATGTGTGAATTTGGTTCTGACATTGTGTTGTTAACTGGTTGTCATATAGACTTGATTGTGTATTTGCTTATAGTGTCGATAGCCTATCCATTTGAGTGTCTTTTTCTGGTAGCCTGTAACAGTTTTTTGTTTCCATATGTAGCACTCTTCAAGGGCCAATGCTAAGGCACACCTAGTAATAACAAATTCCCTTAGTATTTGCTTGTCTGAAGAGGATCTTATTTCTCATTTGTTTGTGAAGCTTTGTTTGGCTGGATGTGAAATTCTTGGTTGGAATTTTTTTTCTTTAAGAATGCTGAATATAGGCCCTCAGTCTCTTTTAGCTTGTAGAGTTTCTGCTAAAAGGTTTGCTGTTAGCCTGATGGGGATTCCCTCTGTAGGTAACCTTTTCCTACTTTCTAGATGCATTTAGTAGTTTTTCTTTTACATTGGCCTTGAAGAATGTGATTACTACATGTCTTGGGAATGGTTTCTCATATAATGTCTTGCATGAGTTCTCTACATTTTCTGAATTTGCATGTCTATCTCTCTAACAAGGTTGGGATAGTCCTTATGGAAGTTATCCTCAAATATGTTTTGAAGTTGCTTGCTTTCTCTTTCATAGATGTCAATAATTCTTTGATTTGATCTCTTTACATAATCTCATATTTCTCGGAGGTTTTGCTCAGTTGTTAAAATCTTTTATAAATTTTTGTCCAACTGAGCTAATTTGAAGAGCTTGTCTTTGAGCTCTGAGATTCTTTCTTCTACTCTGCTGTTAATATTTGTGATTGTATTATAAAATTATTGTGGTGAGTTTTTTCAGCTCCATCAGCTTGGTTTCATGCATTCTTAGAAGGGCTATTTTATCTTTCAACTCTTAAGGCATTTTACTGGATTCCTTAAATTCCTTGTAATAGGTTTCAACTTTCTTCTGAAATTTAATGATCTTTGTTGCCCTCCAGATTCTGAATTCTGTCATTTCAGCCATTTTTTTTTTTTTTTTTCTGTTTAAGAATTATTACTTGGGAGCTAGTGTCATCATTTAGAGGTAAGAAGACACTCTGGCCTTTAGAGTTGTCAGAGTTCTTGCACTAATTCTTTCTCACCTGGGTGAACTGATGTTCCCTTAACTGTTGTGTAATTAGATTACAGTCAGTTGGCTTCATTCCTGGATGTTTTTACAGAATGGAAGTTGTGTGAGGGTCTTTATTTGTGGCTAACTTCTTGTAATTGGTTTCACAGGGGGGTATATTAGTAAATTATTTTTGGTACTGAGGTTTGGCTGCAATACAGTACCTGGCCTTTAAGTGTAATGGCTGGTAGGTGGGATCTTGCTCAGCCACGTTGCTCCTATATACTTGCTTGTATTTGCAGTTGTGCTCACTTTCAGTGTTATGAGGATGTGGGTTTCTCTCCCACTTGAATGCTAGCTGAAGATCTCTGCTTGGCACTCTCTGGCTGTGCAGGGCAGCTCTGCGAGAACTCAGGGTTTTTGTTGTCTCCCAAACTTGGGCACAGAAGGGGTGAGGACCATGGCAATGGCAGTAGCGGAGGATCTTTCACTTGTTTCTTGGGATTCCATCCCAGAGAAATGCAGAGCCACTGCCAATTGGAATGGTCACCATCAGGTGGGGTAGCTTCTTTACAGGCTCAAGCTCGATGACCCTCCCTGGTGACAAGTGTTAGGGGGAGAGGGCTAGCAGCAAACAAATATTGGTCTCTTCACCTTAGAGTGGTTGCAGCATGCTAGAAGTTAAAGTAAAGCACTCAGGATGTTTATTCGTTTCCCAGTCTGAGGGCAGCAAAAGCAGTATCACTCCAGTGGCATGGCAGAAGGGCTGTCAATTGTTTCTGGGAACCCCACCTCAGAGAATCACAGTGCTTCTGTCAATGGAAATGTTCAGCAGGGGATGAAGTGACTGTGCTGAAGGCTCAAGACAGGGCCAAGCTTGGTGAAGAGTAATGGATGGGGTCTCATAGGGAAGAAAGACTGCACTCCCTTCTGTGTGGCAGCTGTGGCATGCTAGAGTTGCCAGTGAAGCAACCAGGCTCTTTGTTTCTTCCTTAGGCCAAGGACAGTAAGGTAGTGCTGTTGCAGCTACAATGGCAGAGGGCTGTGGGTTGTCTTTAGGAATTCTGCTGTAGAGAAATACAAAGCTGTCACCAACTGAAGTGTTTAGGCAGCATCAGGGCAGCTGTGCTGGGGGAGATGCATGTGGTAAACAGTCTGGCCACTTTTGCATGAGTGAGTTTCAGTGTCCTGGAGACCCGTGATACTCCTAGGTTGTTCACTCTTTCCCAGCCTTAGGGGAGTGCAGGTAGGAGTTGTAGCAACAGGAAAAATGGCAGGTGTCTCTGTTACCTCTGGGAGCTTCATCCCAGAGAAATGTAGGACTGCTATTGGCCAGATAGTTAAGGTGGGAAGAGGGAGACTGTGCTGGGAACACAGTTAGGGAGGTGCTACCCAGTGAGAAGTGTAGCAAAGGCAGGGACCCCTGTGGAAAACAGTCTGGCTACTTGACTACACAAAAAGATCATCCTCAAGACACATAATTGTTGGATTTTCCAAGGTCAACATTGAAGAAAGAATGTTAAAGGCAGCTAGAGGGAAAAGGGAGGTCACCTACAAAGGGAAGCCCATCAGGGTTTCAGAGGACTTCTCAACTGAAATCCAATACCCAGAGAGATTCAGGGGCTATATTCAACATTCTTAAAGAAAACAAAAATATTCAACCACGAATATCATATCGAGCCAAACTAAGCATCCTAAGTGAAGATGAAAAAAGATCCTTTCCAGATAAGGAAATGTGATGGACTTCATTACTACTAGACTTGCCTTATAAAAGATTTTGAAAGGAGCAGTAAATATAGAAAGAAAAGACCACTATCAGCTAATACAAAAACACACTTTAAACACACAGTCCAGGGTCACTGGAGAGCAACCAACCAAACAAGTCAACACAATAACCAGCTAACAGCACAACAACAGGATCAAATCCACACATTAATACTAACTTTGAATGTAAATGTGGTAAATGCCCCATCTAAGAGGCACAGAGTGGCAAGTTGAATAAAAAAGTAACACCCAATGGTATGCTGTCTTCAAGAGACCCATCTGACATGTAATGACAACCATAGGCAAAAAAATAAAGTGATGGAGGAAAATCAACCAAGCAAATGGAAACCAGAAAAAAAGCAGGTTGCTTAATTAATTTTAGACAAAACAAACTTCAAACCAGCCAAAATCAAAAAAGACAAAGGGCATCATGTATTGGTAAAGGGCTCAATTCAACAAGTCCTAAGTGTCTTAAATATATATGCTACCAACACAAGAGCACCCAGATTCATAAAGCAAGTTCTTTGAGATGTACAAGGAGAAATAGACTCCCACATAATAATAATGTGACACTTCAATACTTCACTGACAGTATTAGACAGATTATCAAGGCAGAAAATTAACAAAGATACTCAGGACCTGAACTCAACAATGGATCAAATGGATCTGATAGACCTTTGCAGAACTCTCCACAAAAAAACAACAGAATGCACATTCTTCTCATCATCATATGGCGCATACTTTAAAATCAACCATGTACTTGGACATAAAAAATCCTTAGCAAATGTAAAGGAACCAAAATAATACCAAACACAATCTTAGGCCACAGTGAGATAAAAATAGAAGTCAAGACTAAGAAAATTGCTCAAAATCATACAATTAGAAGGAAACTAAACAACATTCTTCTGAATGACTTTTGAGTAAATAATGAAATAAAGGCAGAAATGAAAATGTTCTTTGAAAATAATGAGAACAAAAATACAACATACCAGAATCTCTGAGACACAGCTAAGGCAGTGTTAAGAGGGAAATTCATAACACTAAATGTCCACATCAAAAGTTAGAAAGATCTCAATTTAACAACTTAGCATCACAACTGAAAGAATTAATTGAAGCAAGATTAAATCAACCCCATAGCTAGCAGAAGACAAGAAATAACAAAAATCAGAGCTGAGCTGAAGGAAGTCAAGACAAGGTAACCCATTCAAAAGATCAAAGAATTCAGGAGTTAGTTTTGAAAACATTAATAAAATAGGCCACTATCCAGACTAGTAAAGAAAAGAGAGAAGATACAAATAAACACAACTAGAAATGACAAAGGGAATGTTACCACTGATCTTGAAGGAATAAAAAATAACAACATAAACTACCATGAACACCTCTATGCACATGAACTAGAACACCTAGAAGAGGCTGATAAATTGCTAGAAACATACACCTTCCCAAGACTGAACCAGGAAGAAATTGATTCCCTGAACAGACCAGTAATGAGCTCCAAAACTGAATCAGTTATAAATAGCCTACCAATGAAAAAAGCCCAAAACCTGATGGATTAACAACTGAATTATACCACATGTACAAAGAAGAGATGGTGTCATTCCCACTAAAATTATTCCAAAAAGTGAAGAGGAGGGACTTCTCCTCTACTCATTCTACGAAAGCAGCATCATCTTGATACCAAAATCTAGCAGAGACAAAGCAATAAAAGAAAACTTTAGCCAATATACTTGATAAACACTGATGTAAAATTTTCAACAAAACTTTCACAAACCAAATTCAACAGAATATCAAAAAGCTAATCCACCACAATCAAGTAGGCATCGTCTCTGGGATACAAGGTTGCTTCAGCTTGTGCAAATCAATAAATGTGATTCATCACATAAGCAGGAATAAAGACAAAATCCACATGATTATCTCAATAGATGCAGAAAAGTCTTTTGATGAAATTCAACACTGCTTCATGTGAAAAACTCTCAGCAAACTAGATATTAAAGGAACACACCTCAAAATAAGAGCCATCTATTAAAAAAAACCACAGCCAACATCATACTACATGGGAAAAAGCTGGAAGCCTTCCCCTTGAAAAACAACATAAGACAAGCATATCCTCTCTCACCAGTCCTATTCAGCACAATATTGGAAGTCCTACACAAGTCAATCAGGCAAGAGAAAGAAATAAAAGACATCCAAATAGTAGGAGAGGAAGTCAAACTATCTCTGTCTGCAGACACAATTCTATGTCTAGAAAACCCCACAGTTTTGGCCCAAATCCTCCTTCAGCTGATAAAAATTTCCACAAAGTTTTAGGATACAAAATCAATGTACAAAAATCACTAGAATTCTTATACAGCGACACTGGCTAAGCCGAGAGCCAAATCAGGAAGGCAGTCCCATTCATAGTTGCCCCCCCCAAAAAAAAATAAATAAAATAAAACACCTAGGAATACAACTAACAAGGAAAGTGAAGGACCTCTTCAAGGAGAACTATTAATCACTGCTCAAGGGAACCAGAGAAGACACAAACAAATGAAAAAAAAAAAAAAAAAAAAAAAAAGAGTCCCAAGCTCATAAATAGGAAGAATCAAGCATTAAATTGACCAGAACAATTTACAGATTCAATGCTATTCCCATCAAACTACCAATAATTCACAGATCTAGCAAAAAACTATTTTAAAATTAATATGGAACCCAAAAAGAACCTGAATAACCAAAGCAATCCTAAACAATAAGAACAAAGCTGGAGGCATCATGTTACCCAACTTCAAACTATACCACAAAGTTATAGTAACCAAAACAACATGGTTTCAGTACAGAAACAGGCACATAAAACGAAGGAACATAATAGAGAGACCACAAATAAGGCCTCACACCTATAACCATGTGAACTTCAACAAAGCTGACAAAAGCGATGGGGAAAAGACTCCCTATTGAATAAATTGTTCTGGGATAACTGGCTAGCCATCTTCAGAAGATTACAACTGGACCCTTTCCTTACACTGTTTACAAAAATTAATATAACATTGATTAACTTAACTAAAACACCAAAAACTATAAAAACCATGGAAGCTAACCTAGGCAATACTATCCTGGAAATAGGAATGGGCAAAGATTTCATGACAAAGACATCAAAAGCAATCACAACAAAAGCGAAAATTGACACGTGGGATCTAATTAAACTTGAGATTCTTCACTGCAAAAGAAACTATCACCAGAGTAAACGGACAACCTATAGAATGGGAGAAGATTTGCAAACTATGCATCTAGCAAAGGTCTACTGTCCTGCATCTATTAGGAAATTAAACAAATTTACAAGAGAAAAAGAAACAACACAATTAAAAAGCAGGCAAAGGACATGAAAAGACAATTTTCAAAAGAAGACATACATGTGGCCAATAAGCATAGGAAAAAATGTTCAACATCACTGATCATTAGAGTGTAATCAAAACCACAAGGAAATACCATCTCACACCACTCAGAATGGTTATTACTAAAAAGTCAAAAACTAACAGATACTGGCAAGGTTGTGGAGAAAAGAAAACAATACACTCTTAGTGGGAGTGTAAATTAGTTCAACTATTGTAGAAAGCAGTATGGCAATTCCTCAAGGAGCTAAACGCAGAGCTACTATTCAACCCAGCAACCCCATTGTTGGGTATATACTCAAAGGAATAGAAATGATTCTACCATAAAGACTTATGCACAAAAATGTTTATTGCAGGACTATGTACAATAGCAAAAACATGAAATCAACCTAAATGCCCATCAATGACTGGATAAAGAAACTGTGGTACATATACACCACGAAACACTATACAGTTGTAAAAAAATGAGGTCATGTATTTTACAGGAACATGGATGGAGGTGAAGGCTATTCTCCTTAGCAAAGTAAAACAAGAACAGAAAACCAAATACCACATGTTTTCACTTGTAAGTGGGAGCTAAATGATGAGAATTCATGAACACAAAGAAGAAAACAAGCGACACTGGGGTCTTCTTGAGGTTGGATGGGAGCAGGGAGAGGAGGGGAAATATAACTATTGGGTTCTGGGCTTAATAACTGGGTAATAAAATAATCTGTACAACAAACACCTGTAACATGAGTTTACCTATGGAACAAACCCTCACATGTAACCTAGAACCTGAAATAAAAGTTAAGAAAAGAAAATGTCAAAACACACACACACACACACACACACACGAAAAGAGAAAGTGCCAATTGGGCAGAGGGCAGCCCTCGCCATACACCGAATCTGAGAGCAGTTTGATCTTGGTCTTCCCATTCTCCAGAATTGTAAGGAATACATTTCTGTTCCTATTAAATGGCCAGTTTAAGTTATTTTGTTTTAGTATCATGAACAGACTTAAGACACAAAAAAGGATGTAATGGTTTAACATTCAAAAATTAAACTACTCAGAAAAATACAAGAAAAGTATATAGTAAAATTTAGCAAATATTAATTACAATAGCATTTAGTAAACTGGTAAGAGATCTTATTCAATCTATTAAGTACAGAAAATCTATATAATTTATTATGTAGATGGGTTAAATTAAAACGTGTCTTCTGAGGTTTGTAATATGGAACATATGAATTTTAAAAAGTGGCTAATACAAGGTCAATATACAAAGATTGCTTTCAGCTTTTAAACAACAGCAATGAACAAATAGAAAATAAAAGTTTAAGACACACTGTTTTGCTATGTTGCCCAGGCTGGCCTTAAACTCCTGTGCTTATACAATCCTCCCACCTCAGTGTCACAACTAGCTGAGATGACAGGAATGCACCACTGTACCTGGCTATCAGAAAATACTTAAAAAAAAAAAAAAAAGTACCATGGTTAAAAAAAACAAATATCTATGAGTGAATATGTCATACAACCCATATAACCTCTATGTTAAAAGTAAAAAAGAAAATGACATATTTAAATAAATGAATAAATACAAAATGTTCATGAGTTGGAGCATTCAAGATTATAATGATGTCAGTTTTCCTCATATTATTCTACAGATTTAATACAATCCTAGCAAAATCTCAGCAAGTTTTTCATAGAAAATAAGAAGTTTATTTAATTTTTTAATAAAAATGTAAACAGCTGATAGCGACTAAGCTGATACTGAGATCAACAAAGTTCTTGAACTCTAGCTATTTTATCAAGAGTTACTATAAAAATATGGTAATTAAGATGCTATGTTATCAGCATAATGAAAGATAAGTTGACTGATGGAACAGAAGAGGAAACTCAAAACAGAGTAACAAATATTATGTCATGGTTTATTAAAAAGAGGAACGGTAAAGAAAAGATAGTCTTCTGCATATTTTATAGAGGCTCAATTTTGTGTCAATACGTAATACAAAACAAAACAAAACAAAAACACTTGACCCTAAGTTAAACAATGAAAAACACTATTTTTCAGGTGAATTTTGAGCTAATTAAATAAGGTAAAATAATAAGTTTTAGATGAAAATTAAAAAATCATCTTCATAGCTGTGAGGTATACAAAGATTTCTCAGACTGAATACTAACAGCAGTAATCAGGGGTGGACCAAGATGGCCAAATAGGAACAGCTCCAGTCTCCAGCTCCCAGCGTGAGCGACACAGAAGACAGGTGATTTCTGCATTTTCAACTGAGGTACTGGGTTCATCTCATTAGGGAGTCCAGGACAATCGGTGCTGGTCAGCTGCTGCAGCCTGACCAGCAAGAGCTGAAGCAGGGTGAGGCATCGACTCACCTGGGAAGCGCAAGGGGAAAGGGAATCCCTTTTCCTAGCCAGGGGAAATGAGACACACAACACCGGGAAAATCAGGTAACTCCCACCCCAATACTGCGCATTACCAAGGGTCTTAGCAAACGGGCACACCAGGATATTATATCCCACACCTGGCTGGGAGGGTCCCATGCCCACGGAGCCTCCCTCATTGCTAGCACAGCAGTCTGCAATCTAAGGACAAGGCAGCAGCGAGGCTGGGGGAGGGACGACCACCATTGCTGAGGCTTAAGTAGGTAAACAAAGCTGCTGGGAAGCTTGAACTGGGTGGAGCTCACAGCAGCTCAAGGAGGCCTGCCTGCCTCTGTAGACTCCACTTCTGGGGACAGGGCACAGCTAAACAACAACAACAACAACAAAAAGCAGCAGAAACCTCTGCAGACGCAAACGACTCTGTCTGACAGCTTTGAAGAGAGCAGTGGATCTCCCAACACGGAGATTGAGATCTGAGAATGGACAGACTGCCGCTCAAGTGGGTCCCTGACCCCTGAGTAGCCTAACTGGGAGACATCCCCCACTAGGGGCAGACCAACACCCCACACCTCACACGGTGGAGTACACCCCTGAGAGGAAGCTTCCAAAGCAAGAATCAGACAGGTACACTCGCTGTTCAGAAATATTCTATCTTCTGCAGCCTCTGCTGCTGATACCCAGGCAAACAGGGTCTGGAGTGGACCTCAAGCAACTTCCAACAGACCTACAGCTGAGGGTCTTGACTGTTAGAAGGAAAACTAACAAACAGGAAAGGCACTTACACCAAAACCCCATCAGTACGTCACCATCATCAAAGACCAGAGGCAGATAAAACCACAAAGATGGGGAAAAAGCAGGGCAGAAAATCTGGATTCAAAAAATAATAGTGCATCTCCCCCTGCAAAGGAACGCAGCTCATCTCCAGCAATGGATCAAAGCTGGATAGAGAATGACTTTGACAAGATGAGAGAAGAAGGCTTCAGTCCATCAAGCTTCTCAGAGCTAAAGGAGGAATTATGTACCCAGCGCAAAGAAACTAAAAATCTTGAAAAAAGAGTGGAAGAATTGATAACTAGAATAATTAATGCAGAGAAGGCCATAAACGAACTGACAGAGATGAAAACCATGACACAGAAATATGTGACAAATTCACAAGCTTCAGTAACCGACTCAATCAACTGGAAGAAAGAGTATCAGCGATTGAGGATCAAATGAATGAAATGAAGTGAGAAGAGAAATCTAAAGAAAAAAGAAGAAAAAGAAATGAACAAAACCTGCAAGAAGTATGGGATTATGTAAAAAGACAAAATCTACGTCTGATTGGGGTGCCAGAAAGTGAGGGGGAAAATGGAACCAAGTTGGAAAACACTCTTCAGGATATCATCCAGGAGAGCTTCCCCAACCTAGTAGGGCAGGCCAACATTCAAATTCAGGAAATACAGAGAATGCCATAAAGATACTCCTCAAGAAGAGCAACTCCAAGACACATAATTTCCAGATTCACCAAAGTTGAAATGAAGGAAAAAAACTTAAGGGCAGCCAGAAAGAGAGGTTGGGTTACCCACAAAGGGAAGCCCATCAGACTAACAGCAGATCTCTCGGCAGAAACTCTCCAAGCCAGAAGAGAGTGGGGGCCAATATTCAACATTCTTAAAGAAAAGAATTTTCAATCCAGAATTTCATATCCAGCCAAACTAAGTTTCATAAGTGAAGGAGAAATAAAATCCTTTACAGATAAGCAAATGCTTAGAGATTTTGTCACCACCAGGCATGCCTTACAAGAGACCCTGAAGGAAGCACTAAACATGGAAAGGAACAACTGGTACCAGCCATTGCAAAAACATGCCAAAATGTAAAGACCATCGAGGCTAGGAAGAAACTGTATCAACTAACAAGCAAAATAACCAGTTAATATCATAATGGCAGGATCAAGTTCACATGTAACAATGTTAATCTTAAATGTAAATGGACTAAATGCTCCAATTAAAAGACACAGACTGGCAAACTGGATAAAGAGTCAAGACCCATCAGTCCTGCTGTATTCAGGAGACCCATCTCATATGCAGAGACATACATAGGCTCAAAATAAAGGGATGGAGGAAGATTTACCAAGGAAATGGAGAACAAAAAAAAAAAAGCAGGGGTTGCAATCCTAGTCTCTGATAAAACAGACTTTAATCCATCAAAGATCAAAAGAGTCAAGGCCATTACATAATGGTAAAGGGATCAATTCAACAGGAAGAGCTAACTATCCTAAATATATATGCACCCAATACAGGAGCACCCAGATTCATAAAGCAAGTCCTTAGAGACTTACAAAGAGACTTAGACTCCCATACAATAATAATGGGAGACTTCAACACCCCACTGTCAACATTAGACAGATCAACGAGACAGAAAGTTAACAAGGATATCCAGGAATTGAACTCATCTCTGCAGCAAGCAGACCTAATAGTCGTCTACAGAACTCTCCACCCCAAATCAATAGAATATACATTCTTCTCAGCACCACATCACACTTATTCCAAAATTGACCACATAATTGGAAGTAAAGCACTCCTCAGCAAATGTACAAGAACAGAAATTATAACAACCTGTCTATCAGACCACAGTGCAATCAAACTAGAACTCAGGACTAAGAAACTCAATAAAAACCGCTCAACTACATGGAAACTGAATAACCTGTTCCTGAATGACTACAGGGTACATAATGAAATGAAGGCAGAAATAAAGATGTTCTTTGAAACCACTGAGAACAAAGATACAACATACCAGAATCTCTGGGACACATTTAAAGCAGTGTGTAGAGGGAAATTTATAGCACTAAATGCCCAGAAGAGAAAGCTGGAAAGATCTAAAATTGACACTCTAACATCACAATTAAAAGAACTAGAGAAGCAAGAGCAAACACATTCAAAAGCTAGCAGAAGGCAAGAAATAACTAAGATCAGAGCAGAACTGAAGGAGATAGAGACACAAAAAACCCTCCAAAAAATCAATGAATCCAGGAGTTGGTTTTTTGAAAAGACCAACAAATTTAATAGACCACTAGCAAGACTAATAAAGGAGAAGAGAGAGAAGAATCAAATAGACATAATAAAAAATGATAAAAGGGATATCACCAGTGATCCTACACAAATACAAACTACCATCAGAAAATAATAAAAACACCTCTATGGAAATAAACTAGAGAATCTAGAAGAAATGGATAATTTCCTGGACACTTACACTCTCCCAAGAATAAACCAGGAAGAAGTTGAATCCCTGAATAGACTAATAGCAGGCCTTGAAATTGAGGCAATAATTAATAGCCTACCAACCAAAAAAAGTCCAGGACCAGATGGATTCACAACTGAATTCTACCAGAGGTACAAGGAGGAACTGGTACCATTCCTTCTGAAACTATTCCAATCAATAGAAAAAGAGGGAATCCTCCCTAACTCATTTTATGAGGCCAACATCATCCTGATATCAAAGCCTGGCAGAGACACAACAAAAAAAGAGAATTTTAGACCAATATGCCTGATGAACATCGATGCAAAAAATCCTCAATAAAATACTGGCAAACTGGATCCAGCAGCACATCAAAAATCTTATCCACCATGATCAAGTGGGCTTCATCCCTGGGATGCAAGGCTGGTTCAACATACGCAAATCAATAAACGTAATCCAGCATATAAACAGAACCAAAGACAAAAAACACGATTATCTCAATAGATGCAGAAAAGGCCATTGACAAAATTCAACAGCCCTTCATGCTAAAAACACTCAATAAATTCAGTATTGATGGAACGTATCTCAAAATAATAAGAGCTATTTATGACAAACCCACAGCCAATATCATACTGAATGGGCAAAAACTGAAAAAATTCCCTTTGAAGACTGGCACAAGACAGGGATGCCCTCTCTCACCACTCCTATTTAACAGAGTATTGAAAGTTCTGGCTAGGGCAATCAGGCAAGAGAAAGAAATAAAGGGTATTCAGTTAGGAAAAGTAGAAGTCAAATTGTCCCTCTTTGCAGATGACATGATTGTATATTTAGAAAACCCCATCATCTCAGCCCAAAATCTCCTTATGCTGATAAGCAACTTCAGCAAAATCTCGGGATACAAAATCAATGTGCAAAAATCACAAGCATTCTTATACACCAGTAACAGACAAACAGAGAGCCAAATCAGGAATGAACTTCCATTCACAATTGCTTCAAAGAGAATAAAATACCTAGGAATCCAACTTACAAGGGATGTAAAGGACCTCTTCAAGGAGAACTACAAACCACTGCTCAGTGAAATAAAAGAGGACACAAACAAATGGAGGAACATACCATGCTCATGGATAGGAAGAATCAATATCATGAAAATGGCCATACTGCCCAAGGTAATTTTTAGATTCAATGCCATCCCCATCAAGCTACCAATGAATTTCTTCACAGAACTGGAAAAAAAAAAAACTGCTTTAAAGTTCATATGGAACCAAAAAAGAGCCTGCATTGTCAAGACAATCCTAAGTCAAAAGAACAATCTGGAGGCATCATGCTACCTGACTTCAAACTATACTACAAGGCTACAGTAACCAAAACAACATGGTACTGGTACCAAAACAGAGATATAGACCAATGGAACAGAACAGAGTCCTCAGAAATAATACCACACATCTACAGCCATCTGATCTTTGACAAACCTGAGAAAAACAAGAAATGGGGAAAGAATTCCCTATTTAATAAACGATGCTGGGAAAATTGGCTAGCCATAAGTAGAAAGCTGAAATTGGATCCTTTCCCTACTCCTTATACGAAAATTAATTCAAGATGGATTAGAGACTTAAATGTTAGACCTAATATCACAAAAACCCTAGAAGAAAACCTAGGTAGTACCATTCAGGACATAGGCATGGGCAAAGACTTCATGTCTAAAACACCAAAAGCAATGACAACAAAAGCCAAAATTGACAAATGGGATCTAATTAAACTAAAGAGCTTCTGCACAGCAAAAGAAAGTACCATCAGAGTGACCAGGCAACCTACAGAATGGGAGAAAATTTTTGCAATCTACTCCTCTGACAAAGGACTAATATCCAGAACCTACAAAGAACTCAAACAAATTTACAAGAAGAAAAACAAACAATCCCATCAAAAAGTAGGCAAAAGGTATGAACAGACATTTCTCAAAAGAAGACATTCATACATCCAACAGACACATGAAAAAATGCTCATCATCACTGGCCATCAGAGAAATGCAAATCAAAACCACAATAAGATACCATCTCACACCACTTAGAATGGCGATCATTAAAAAGTCAGGAAACAACAGGTCCTGGAGAGGATGTGGAGAAATAGGATCACTTTTACACTGTTGGTAGGATTGTGAACTAGTTCAACCATTATGGAAAACAGTATGGTGATTCCTCAAGGATCTGTAACAAGAAGTACCATATGACCCAGCCATCCCATTACTGGGTATATACCCAAAAGATTATAAATCATGCTGCTATATAGACACATGCACACGTATGTTTATTGAGGCACTATTCACAATAGCAAAGACTTGGAATCAACCCAAATGTCCATCAGTGACAGACTGGATTAAGAAAATGTGGCACATATACACCATGGAATACTATGCAGCCATAAAAAAGATGAGTTTGTGTCCTTTGTAGGGACATTGATGCAGCTGGAAACCATCAGTCTCTGCAAACTATCGCAAGAACAGAAAACCGAACACCACATGTTCTCACTGATACATGGGAAGTGAACAATGAGATCACTTGGACTTGGGAAGGGGAACATCACACACTGGGGCCTATCATGGAGGGGGAGGGGGGAGTTGCATTGGGAGTTATACCTGATGTAAATAATGAGTTGATGGGTGCTGACGAGTTGATGGGTGCAGCACAGCAACATGGCACAAGTATACATATGTAACAAACCTGCATGTTATGCACAGGTACCCTAGAACTTAAAGTATAATAATAATAATAATAATAATAATAATAATAATAAAACCAGCAGTAATCCCAAAGGACGTAAAAACATAAATTGGATTATATATAACATATAGCATTAAAACATTAAAAATAAACATGACATGGGAGAAATTTTTATATATATTCAATACATGACTCATATCCATAATATGTAATGAAATTCTAATAAGTATGAGAAAGAGAATTGCTTGAAAATATTGGTATTTCATAAGAGAAGATATTCAAATGAAAAGTTACTGAGTTTCTTTGGAAAATGTAAATTAAATCCATAATCTAAAACCACTATACACTCACAGGAATGGCAAAAGTAGAAAAAAAATAAAAAAGACAAACAATATAAAATATTTGAAAAGATGTAAACCTTGCTTGTATACTAATGCTGGAAATGCAAGTTTGTGTCAACAATTCTGTAAACCATTTTAAGTATCAAATAGACCAGAATCTATCTACCTATCAATCATCTCTCAGATAGATCGATAGATACATCCATATATTTATATATATTTATATTCCATTATTTCTCTTTTCAGTATATATCTACATAAATGCACAATAAATCATGTACAGGTACATGCACACAAACTCTATTAAAATAAACCCCTCCAAAAGACAAAGATCTATTATCCATTTTATTGTAACACATTTGTTGCATACATTGAATACTTTATAGTGACAACAATGAAAGAACTGGGACAGAAGTCAACACAAATGAAAGAATATAAATGTAGAAGGGTAAATAATATATTGTGTAATTTTTATAATATAAAAACATCAGAAATCAATCTATGGTGTTGAAAATTAGCATCATGGTACTATTCTTTTCCCATGGTCCTTGCAACCCACAGACCATGAGATTCCCTTGGGTGCCTACACCAACAGGGCCCTGGATTCCAAGCACAAAACTGGGCAGCCATTTGGGTAGACACTGAGATAGCTGCAGGAGTTTTCTTTTGTACCCCAGTGGCACCTGGAACAGCAGTGAGACAGAACCATATGGAAAAGGGGCTGAAGCTAGGTAACTAAGGGATCTAGCTCAGTGGATCCCACCCCCACAGAGCCCTGCAAGCTGAGATCCACTGGCTTGAAATTCTCACTGTCAGCACAGCAGTCTGAAGTAGACCTGGGATGCTTGAGCTTGGTAGGGGGAGGGGCATCCACCATTACTGAGGCTTGAGTAGGTGGTTTTCCCCTCACAGTGTAAACAAAGCCACTGGGAAGGTCAGACTGGGTGGAGCCCACTGTAGCACCACAAATCTGCTATAGCCAGACTGCTTCTCTAGATTCCTCGTCTCTGGGCAGGGCATCTCTGAAAGAAAGGCAGCAGTGGTGCCAGTCAGGGGCTTATAGATAAAACTCCAATCTCCCTGGGACAGAGCACCTGGGGGAAGGGGTGGCTGTAGGCATAGCTTCAACAAAGTTAAACATTCCTGCCTGCCAACTCTGAAGAGAGCAGCATATCTCTCAGCACTGCACTCAAGCTCTGCTAAGGGACAGATTGCCTCCTCAGGTGGGTCCCTGACCCCTATGCCTCCCGACTAGGAGATACCTCCCAGCAGGGGTCGACAGTCACCTCATATAGGAGAGCTCCAGCTGGCATTTGACAGGTGACCCTCTGGGACAAAACTTTCAGAGGAAGGAGCAGGCAGCAATCTTTGCTATTCTTAAGCCTCTTCTGGTGATACCAAGGCCAACAGGTTCTGGAGTGGACTTCCAGCAAACTCCAGCAGACCTGCAGAAGAGGGGCCTGTTCAGAAGAGGGGCATGTTCAGAAGAGGGGCATGACCAGCAGACCTGCAGAAGAGGGGCATGACCAGCAGACCTGCAGAAGAGGGGCCTGTTCAGAAGAGGGGCATGAAGACAAGATTAGAGAAAAAAAATTAAAAGGAATGGACAGTTTCTCCAAGAAATATAGCACTATGTGAAAAGATCAAACATAGGTTTGACTGGTATACGTTTGACTGGTATACCTGAAAGTGATGGAAAGATTGGAACCAAGTTGGAAAACACACTTCAGGATATTATCCAGGAACAATTCCCCAACCTAGCAGGACAGGCCAACGTTCAAATTCAGGAAATACAGAAAATACCACGAAGATACTCCTTGAGAAGAGCAATCCCAAGACACATAATAATCAGATTCACCAAGGTTGAAATGAAGGAAAAAATGTTAAGGGTAGCCAGAGAGAAAGGTTGGGTCACCCACAAAGGGAAGACCATCAGACTGACAGTGGATCTCTCTGCAGAAATCGTACAAGCCAGAAGACAGTGAGGGCCAATATTCAACGTTCTTAAAGAAAAGAATTTTCAACCCAGAATTTCATATCCAGCCAATCTAAGCCTCATAATTGAAGGAGAAATAAAATATTTTACAGACAAGCAAATGCTGAGGGACTTTGTCACCACCAGGCCTGTTTTACAAGAACTCCTGAAGAAAGCACTAAATATGGAAAGGAAAAACCAGTACCAGCCACTGCAAAAACATACCAAAATGTAAAGACCCTAGACACTATGCAGAAACTGCATCAACTAACAGGCAAAATAACCAGCTAGCATCATAATGACAGGATCAAATTCACACATAACAATATTAACCTTAAATATAAATGGGCTAAATGCCCCAATTAAAAGATTCACACTGACAAATTGGATAAAGAGTCAAGACCCCATTGGTGTGCTGTATTCAGGAGACCCATCTCACATGCAAAGACACATATAGGCTCAAAATAACGTGATAGAGGAACATTTAAAATGGAAAGAAAAAAAAACAGGGGTTGTAATCTGAGTCTCTGATAAAACAGACTTTAAAACAAACAAACAAAAAAGACAAAGAAGGGCATTACATAATGGTAAAACCATCAATGCAACAAGAAGAGCAAACTATCCTAAATATATGCACCCAATACTGGAGCACCCAGATTCATAAAGCAAGTTCTTAGAGCCCTACAAAGAGACTTAGACTTCTACACAATAATAGCAGGAGACTTTAACAACCTACTGTCAATATTAGACAGATCAATGAGACAGAAAATTAACAAGGATATTCAGGATTTCAACTCAGCTCTGAACCAAGCAGACCTAACAGACATCTACAGAACTCTCCACCCCAAATCAACAGAATATACGTTCTTCTCAGCACCACATCACACTTATTCTAAAACTGACTACATGGTTGAAAGTAAAACACTCCTCAGCAAATGCAAAAGAATGGAAATCACAACAAACAGTCTCTCAGACCACAGTGCAATCAAATTAGAACTCAGGATTAAGAAACTCCCTCAAAACCACAGAACTATATGGAAACTGAACAACCTGCCCCTGAATGACTACTGGGTAAACAACAAAATTGAGGCAGAAATAAATAAGTTATTTGAAACTAGAGAATGAAGACACACAATGTACCAGAATCTCTAGGACATAGCTAAAGCAGTGTTTAGAGGGAAATTTATAGCTCTAAATGCTCACATGAGAAAGCAGGAAAGATCTGAAATTGATACCCTAACATCACAATTAAAAGAACTATGGAAGCAACAGCAAATAAATTCAAAAGCTAGCAGAAGAAAATAAATAACTAAGATTAGGCAGAATTGAAGGAGATATAGACACACACCAAAAAAAACTTAAAAAATCAATGAATCCAGGAGCTCATATTTTTTGAAAAGATTAACAAAATAGATACAACTCTAGTCAGACTAATAAAGAAGAAAAGAGAGAAGAATCAAATAGGCATATTAAAAAATGATAAAGGGGATATCACCACTGATCCCACAGAAATACCGCTACCATCAGAGAATACTATAAACACTTCTTTGCAAATGAACTAGAAAATCTAAAAGAAATTGATAAATTTCTGAACACATACACCCTCCCAAGACTAAAGCAGGAAGAAGTCAAATCCCTGAACAGACCAATAACAAGTTCTGAAATTGAGGCAGTAATTAATAGCCTACCAATCAAGAAAGTCCAGGACCAGATGGATTCACAGCCAAATTCTACCAGAGGTACAAAGAAGAGCTGGTACCATTCCTTCTGAAACGATTCCAAGCAATAGAAAAAGAGGGACTTCTCCCTAACTCATTTTATGAAGCCAGCATCATCCTGATACCAAAACCTGGCAAAGACACAACAAAAAAACAAAATTTCAGGCCAATATTATTGATGAATATTCTTGTGAAAATCCTCAATAAAATGCTGGCAAACCGAATCCAGCAGCACATCAGCTTAGCCATCATGATCAAGTCAGCTTCATTCCTGGGATACATGGCTGGATCAACATACACAAATCAATAAACATAATCCATCATGTAAACAGAACCGATGACAAAAACCACATGATTGTCTCAATAGATGCAGAAAAGCTCTTCAATAAAATTCAACACCTCTTCATGAAAAAACACTCAATAAACTGGGCATTGATGGAACATATCTCAAAATAATAAGAGGTATTTATGACAAACCCACAGCCAATATCATACAGAATGGGCAAAAGATGGAAGCATTCTCTTTGAAAATCAGCACAAGACAAGGATGCTCCCTCTCACCACTCCTATTTAACAGAGTGTTGAAAGTTCTGGCTAGGGTAATCAGGCAAGAGAAAGAAATAAAGGGTATCCAACAGGAAGAGAGGAACTCAAATTGTCTCTGTTTGCAGATGACATGACTGCATATTGAGAAAACCCCACTACCTTAGCCCAAAATCTCCTTAAGCTGATAAGCAACTTCAGCAAAGTCTCAGGATACAAAATCAATGTGCAACAATCGCAAGCATTCCTATACACCAATAATAGACAAACAAAGAGCCAAATCATGAGTGAGCTCTCATTCACAATTGCTTCAAAGATAATAAAATACCTAGGAAAACAACTTACAAGGGATGTGAAGGACCTCTTCAAGGAGAATTACAAGCCACTGCTCAAGGAAATAAGAGAAGACATAAACAAATGGAAAAACATTCCATGCTCATGGATAAGAAGAATCAATATCATGAAAATTGCCATATTGCCCTAAGTAATTTATAGATTCAATGCTATCCCCATCAAGCTACCATTGACTTTCTTTGCTGAATTAGAAAAAAAACTACTGTAAATTTCATATGGAACTAATAGAAGAGTCTGTGTAGACAAGACAATTCTAAGCAAAAGGAACAAATTTGGAGGCATCACGCTACCTGACTTTGAACTACATAACAAGGTCACAGTAACCAAAACAGCATGGTACTGGTATCAAAACATATATATATATGTAGACCAGTGGAAAAGAACAGAGACCTCAGAAATAATGCCACACATCTACAACCATCTGATCTTTGACAAACCTGACAAAAGCGAGCAATGGAGAAATGATTCCCTATTTAATACCTGGTGTTGGGAAAACTGGCTAGCCATATGCAGAAAACTGAAACTGGACCCCTTTCTTATACCTTATACAGAAATTAACCCAAAATGGATTAAAGACTTACATGTAAGACCTAAAGCCATAAAATTCCTAGAAGAAAACCTAGGCAATACCATTCAGGACATAGGCATGGGCAAAGACTTCATGACTAAAACACCAAGAGCAATGGCAACAAAGGCAAAAATTGACAAATGGGATCTAACTAAACTAAACAGCCTCTGCACAGCAAAAGAAACTATCATCAGAATGAACAGGCAACCTACAGAATGGGAGAAAAATTTTGCAATCTATCTCACGAAGGGTTAATATCCAGAATCTACAAGGAAATTAAAGTTACAAGAAAGAAACAGATAACTCCATAAAAAAGTGGGTGAAGGATATGAACAGACACTTCTCAAAAGAAGACATTTATGTGGCCAACAAACATATGAAAACAACAACAAAAAAGCTCATCACTACTGGTCATTAGAGAAATGCAAATCAAAACCACAGTGAGATACCATCTCATGCCAGTTAGAATGGTAATCATTAAACAGTCAGGAAACAACAGGTCCTGGAGAGGATGTGGAGAAATAGGATCACTTTTACACTGTTAGTGGAAGTGTAAATTAGTTCCACCATTGTGGAAGACAGTGCGGAGATTTCTCAAGGATCTTGAACCAGAAATACCATTTGATCCGGCAATCTCACTACTGGGTGTACATCCAAAGGATTATAAATCATTCTACTATAAAGACACATGCACACATATGTTTATTGCAGCACTATTCACAATAGTGAAGACTTGGAACCAACCCAAATGCCCATTAATGATAGACCAGATAATGAAAATGTGGCACATATACACCATGGAATGCTATACAGCCATAGAAAAAGATGAGTTTGTGCCCTTTGCAGGAACATGGATGGAGCTGGAAGCCATAATTCTCAGCAAACTACACAGGAACGGAAAACAAAACATTGCATGTTTTCACTCATAAGTGGGAGTTGAACAATGAGAACACATGGACACAGGGAGGGGAACATCACGCACCAGGGCCTGTTGTGGGGTGAAGGGCTTGGGGAGGGATAGCATTAGGAGAAATACCTAAGGTATTTCTAAGGTATGGGTTGATGGGTGTAGCAAACCACCATGGCATATGTATATGCCTATGTAACAAACCTGCACATGCTGCACATGTATCCCAGAACTTCAAGTATAATTAAAAAAAAAAAAAAAGAGAGAGAAAATTAGTATCATGGTTAAAGTTCTATGGAGTTTAGTCACTGAAAGTAGGCATTAACAGAGTTTTCTCATATACTAGCAATGTTATTCACCTTAAATTCTTCCTGCTCATAAACATATATTTAGCTGGTAAAAATTCATAAAGCTGTTTAATATTTCTGTACTTTCTGCATAAATTTTATATGTCAATAAAAATTTTAACAAGGAATAATGAACAAAACCAAATAAAAAGTGATCAGTTAAGAAGGGTTTTGGTAGCATGAGTATGACTGTCTGGATTTTGGTTTGAATGACTTGGATTGATACTACTACTTAGAGGGAAAAATCAGAAATTGAAGTAGATGCAAAAGTAAAATGATTGGTTTCATTTTGGACGTATATTATTTTCAGGAGCCTATGGGGCAGCTAATGAAAAATACAGAAGTCTGAATAGCAGGAGGAAGCTCTGGGTAAGCTTGAGGATGCTGACAATATTTTAAAAGAAATAGAAACATTGGGAAAAGTATGTGTTGACAGATAATGTAATTTATGTTGTTTTAAAAGTTTACGTTTCAGATGTCAGCAATATATTCAAGTAGTGATAAACAGAAGAAGATGTGAAGAAGTCAATGATAGGGTGGTAGATATAGTTACCTTATTGCATTACATGAAATCATTGTTTCTTGGGGGTAATATTATATGTAGAACATGGTTCAGTAGAACAAAAGTGTTATTCATTCTTGGGTTTTGGAAAATAACTATTATTAATCATATAGAAAAAAAGACATACCAAGTATTAAGCCATTTTTTTGGGAATAACCGCCTAAACATTTTTGGGGGAGAAAGCAGTAATCATCATTATCTCACATTCTATATACTGACTAAGCTTGAAAATTGAGGGGAAACTGTGGTGTTTGATAAAGAATAATTCAATATTACATTAATATTATTGTCTTTTAAATAACCATAACACAAACTTAAAGCAAATAATATGTGTAGCGGATTAAGTGCACTAAATAATTTGAATAACTCAACATAAGTAATAAAATATTGAGCTTAAGAGTAGCAAATAAAGGAGTGACATAAAAAAAGAAAAAGGTATGTTTATGAAAATGCTCATTATAGAATTACAACACTGAGTATTTGGAACTTAAATTATTAATAAAAAGGCATAAGAAATGTTATGCTGCATCCACTAGATGGAGTGTGATGCAACCATTTTAAAAAGTTATGAATTAGTATAGAAATTGTATGCAATATGTTAGCTTAAAAGTATAAATTTAGTTAAAAATGCACATATGCAAGAAATAAAACATGCAAGTATTAGAATTATAGATAAATGCTTTCCTATCCTGTTTTTTCTCTATTTTACCAAAATGTTTTAGTGTGAAAAAATAATTTATATTACAAATATAATTATATATAAAGAACCAATAATTTTTCACAAAAGCTATCTGTTTATAAATAAAATGCTTCTGAAACTAGACATTAGCTAAACAAATGCCAAAGATTATATTAATGGCATTACTGCTGATATATTACTTAGTATAAGTTAAATTTTGTACTAAAACTCAAAATGTAAAATGGCTAAAATATACTTTTTATTTCTTGCAGTGTATCTGAACTTACCTGGTGACTGTGGCAATGGACAGTCATTCAGAAATCAGGCTCTGGGAGGCTTTGCTTTCTTCAGTAAATGCCTTCTAAGGTCTTTTGGGAATCTTCTCCATTCCAGCTAATGAGAAAAAGAGAGTATTTTGGGTCCCTTCTGGAAATGGTACAATTATTTTTGGAAATGTTACTTTCTGTATCTATTTCTGTGTAAAGAATCACTCCAACACTCCATGTCCTAAAACAACTACAATGTTTCCCCCGAAACACACAATTTCATGATTTGATTGAGTTGATCTTCTGCTTGATTTGGCTACGTTAGTGGCTACATTCAGCTGATGGATCAGATGGGACCTGGTCAAGTACTCTTTCATTTTAGGCTTTGCTTTTCTATGCCTACGCTTTTCATTGCTTTTCTATGCCTATGCTTTGGAGAAGCCTAAAATGAAAGACTAAAATGCAGGTGGAAGGTGGAGGATGCAAACAGAAGCTGCAAGATCCGTAAGACCCACCTCAGAGATCACAACATTATTTCTGTCATACTCTATTGCTCAAAACAAGTCCCAAGGCCAGTCTGAATTAAAAGAGGTTGGAAATGAACTCCATCTTTTGATATCAAGAGTTGTAAAGTTACCTCGTAAAGCAATGGAGATAGACAGAGATATAATTCACTAGGAGGCATTGTTGTAACAATGTAGCACACATCATTTAGAACTTAGATATATGGCTATACTTATGTAGAAGTGAGAGTAAGAAATTGAGTCTGACTCTGTGCCCAGGAAGACATTATCTATTTTAATGAGCCACAGACACTATCTTTTACAGTATCATAGGTAAACATGTTTTTGTTTGTTTTTACTTTTGAACTGTGTTAAGACTTTAACAAAATCTAATGAATAACTACGTTGAAGGTTAGTATTAAGTTCTATTATTACATTCAAGCTTTCACTTGTAGGAAAGCCTCTTGATATTATAATTCTCTCCATTCGACTATAGTATGCTTGTTTTGTTTGCCAACCCAGTCTGGGCTTGATAAATTTAAGTTCCACCGCACCTAGTATGCCATGGTAGTGGCCAGAAACTCTAGGCAAATACACGGGTGAGATATAGGGAAATAGAAGCCAAAGAAGTACAGTCAACCTTAAGTCATAGTTAGGGTAGTAACTTAAAACCTCTTCTATGTCATGCTGAGGGATTTGTAGGTTATCACCTTGAAGGTGTTGATATAGTTTGGTTGTGTCCCCACCTAAATCTCATCTTGAATTATACTTCCTATTATCCCCACATGTCCTGGGAGGGACCCACTGGAAAGTAATCGGATCATGATGACTCTTTCCCGCATGCTGTTCTCATGATAGTAGAAGAGTCTCATGAGATCTGGTGGTTTTATAGGTGTCTGGCATTTCCCCTCTGGCACTCATTCTCCTGTCACCCTGTGAAGAGGTGCCTTCTGCCATGGTTAGAAGTTTCCTGAGAACTCCCCAGCCATGCTGAACTGTGAGTCAATGAAACTTCATTCCTTTATAAATTACCCAGTCTCGGGTACTTCTTCACAGTAGCGTGAGAATGGACTAATAACGGTGTATACTCTTGATACATTTTGAAGGAGAGGAAGAATATAAGTAGTGTTATATTTTAAAAGGGTAAATATGGTTGCAATAAAGAAAGTATCTTTCCGGGATAAGTGATTGAAGAGAAGTAATTAGATTGCATGCGATTAATGTCTGAATGAGTCAAGGAGGAAAGAGAAGATAGATTAAAGAGAATATTTGAATTACAATTGACATAACTTGATTGCTCTTGATGAGCAGGAAGATGGAGAAGGGATAGGCCTCACTTTTTACAGGTTGTGCCTTTTAAAGACATTTGAGTAAAAGGAAACTGGAGATTGAAATGCAGCTCTTGTTTAATTTGCCAGTCCCTGAGTCCTGTTACAACTATATATTCCAACAGAAGCTGTGTTGTCTCCTAAAATATCCATCCAAGTGGGGCATCTATTTTTAATGTATTCACCAATAGAATATCTTTTTCAAGTTTCAACATCTAGAGAAGTACTATTTTTCAAAACTGCAGAAAACTGCTGCTTAACCTGGAAGTAGTTTTGGCTGAGGAAGTTAAGAATAATACTTGGCTTTATAACTTGAGTTATTGGATCAAGTTTTAGAGTTTTGTGTCTCAATATGTAGTCCTTGGGACAAGAGCATCAGCATTGTTAGGTAACTTATTAAAAATATAAAATATTCAATCAGAATACTCAATTAGACTATGCATTTTAACAAGATCAATAGGTAATTTATATTAATATATATGTTACAGTTTGGGAAGCACTGCATTAAAGATAACGAATGAATGCCTCAGAATTTGGTTATTAGGGAGTATTCCTCCATGGGCCTGGCCAGAAGATACTCCAGTTATAGGTGAAAGCCATGGGTCACCTCATCCAGTGGGTTCTTGCTATATCTGTAGAAGGCTCCGAGGAAGCAGGGACCTTTCCAAAGCTGTGAAATAAGTAAAATAAAAGGAGGAGGGATTTTATAAGCAGATGGGAATAAAAATTTTATAAACTGCATTTTTCTATTTCTATGTTGGCGTAGCTCAGTGGGGGATAAAGAAAATGCAAGACATATAAGGATATACTAATTTCCTAGGGAAAGGTAATAAGAAAATATCAAAAACTAGGTGGCTTAAAACAACATACATTTATTCTTTCACATCTGTGGAGGCTAGAAATCCAAAATCAAGGTATTGGCAGGGCCATGCTTTCTTTGAAGGCTCTAGAGGAGGATCTTGCCCTGAATTTTCTTGTTTTTGGTGGTTTATTGGCAATTCTTGGCTTGTAGGAACACTGCTCCCATCATATGGTCACCTTCTCCCTGTATGTCTTCACATTGTCTTCCCTCAATTCATGTCTGTCTTTGTATCCAAATTTACCCCTTTAATAAAGACAACAGTCATATTGAATTAGGACCCATTCTAATGACCTCATTGTAACTAACTACATTAGCAACAATCCTATTTCTAAATCCGGCCAATTTCTCAGGTACTGGGGACTGGGACTTCAACATCTCTTTTAAGGGACACAATTCAACCTATAACAGAGAATAAATAATTATCACAAATTTGTTTAAATAATATTTTAGGAACTCTCTGATAATGTATCAGAAAGTTTCCATAGTAATACAGAAAATCATATTGTAACTGGAAAAAAGTATCAGTCTAAATCTAGTATTAAAATAATATGAGTAGAAAAACATGAAACCTATAAATAAAGGATCAATTAAATTATAAAATGAAAAAAAGAATAAGAATAGTAAGGTTATAAAATTTTAGGACAGGACACACATACACATATCTTAAAGGTAGAGTAGAACCAAGCTCTTAAGTTCAATGTACATTTAGACTCCTAGGCTGTAAGTCCTCGACAATTGCTTCTATGTCTAACTCTGTTTCTTTCCAGTCTCTGCTCAACTTTTAATCTACTACTGAGGTTTTTCATGCTTTCCCTGAGTAAAACAGCAATCCTAATCAATCTCCAGGGCTTCCCTATCACACTAACCATGATTAATTTTTCTCTAAGTAGCTTTCTGAAGCGCAGCTTAGTTAACTGTTTATTTCTTTGTATGTCTCTTCTCCCATTAATATAAAATCATTGAATGTTGAAACTTTTTCTTTGCTGTTCACTATTATATTCAATGTTAGTCTGTATCTTTATCTAGGTACACACAAGCACTCAATGAATGTTTGTTTCACTGGCACATAACTTTCCCAAAAACATGGTTTACAAAATAATTATCGAAAATCTTCTCATTTAACATAGCTCCTGGCAAGCTCTCCTTGACGTATTTTATTCTGTTGTGAGGAGAGTAAAGAGAAAAATTACAGTAGACATGAAGACTGCAAAAATAAACCTTTTGCAAGAATCTAGAAATTTAATGAAGCTGTTGGTAAGTGCAGCCAGTAAGCGTGAGGCTAAGACATGAGTTCTGTTCTTCTTCACTGTGAAGCCCTAACACAGAAATAGAGGGTAGCCTGTTATTAAACAGCACATTCTCAGCTATGATGGCATTGCTTGTAAAGGGAGTTACAGTCTTAAAAACCAGAAAAGCCTACTTTCTTCAGGAAATATGACTGTGTCTACAAATTCACCGTCAGAGCAAAGGAAAAGCACATCATAAACAAAAAATATTCACAAGAAAAAAATTCCAAGGGAAAAAATGAAAACCAAAATCAAATATTTTTCGACAAGTTTTTTAAAAACGTAACAAGATGATTGTCGTTAAGAAACAAGTTCACATTGTAGAAATACACAAAGTTAGGAAAGAAATGCAAAGAGAAGAGGATATACTGAAATCGGAGGGAGGAAAACAAACAAAAAAAAGTTATAAAAATTAAATCATCACAGAAATGAAGACATGTTGGAAGGGATATAAAAAGTAGCATCCTGCCCCAAATATCATACAGATATTCACTAGGACGTACACTGGGGCTATTTGAAAACAGACAATTTAACTGAGAAGCAGTCTATACTTAAATTTTGGGCAAGTATTGGTGAACCCGAATCATGCTTGAAGATTTGGGATCTTTGAAAATTGGACGGCCATGGCTTACGCCTGTAATCCCAGCACTTTGGGAGGCCAAGGCGGGCAGATCACGAGGTCAGAAAATGGAGACCGTCCTGGTTAACACGGTGAAACCCCATCTCTACTAAAAATACAAAAAATAAAAATAAAAATAAAAAATTAGCCAGGCGTGGTGGCGGGCGCCTGTAGTCGCAGCTACTCGGGAGGCTGAGGCAGGAGAATGGGGTGAACCCGGGAGGCGGAGCTTGCAGTGAGCCGAGATCCCGCCACTGCACTCCAGCCAGGGAGACAGAGCGAGATTCTGTCTCAAAAAAAAAAAGAAAAAAATAAGCTTTGAAAATTAACTAGCTGATCCATGAAAGAGCCTCACACTAAGGAGAAACTGCTAGTGATATTTTCCTGACTAATCAGGACAGATGCAATAGGGGCAAAGAAACAAGATCACATAAGAGGGGAATAGGTAACAAAGCTGGGAGATGTCAGGAAATAGGAGTGTTTTTGTTTGTTTTTTGTTTTGTTTTGTTTTTGTTTTAATCTACAAAAACGAGAAATTTCTGGAGAAATGAAACTATAAAAGCTTCCCTGGCCAATTTATCTTATTTAAAAGGCCAAGAAAAGAAACCTAGCTTAATAATGAGTAACATAAAATAATTGAGATCAAGAATTCCATTCAGAAGTATTTTTTTCAAAGTATAAAAAGCAGAATAGCATCTTTACAATGAAAATATGTCGGAAAGTCATGACCACATATATTAAAATTATCTTTAAGTTAAACTAAAAACAGATAAAATATAAAAACACAACAAAGTCAGAAATATAAAAACTCAGAAAATAGACATGAGACTTCAAGAAATATTTATAAAATAATAAAAGGAAACATTCCAGAAACGAAGAATAAATTATAAATAAAATATGTTTTAAAAAGATCAAGAAAAATGACATAAGATGCTAGAAAGTGAAAGAATGAAACTTAAAAAAAAAAAGTTATAATAAGAAATGAGAAAAAATAGAGAAGTTAGGCAAACAAAAGCCAGTACATGTATATCTTATATATAAGAAATATATATATACACATTGTATATATAAGAAAACACAGTGAAACAGCCCAAATACTAACAACCTAAAAACTACATTTCACAATGTTTGACTTTTTTTTTTTGTAAAGAATTAAAACATTTGGAAGTTTGTATCAAAACATTCTACAATAAAGTTAAAACAAATACAGTTGAGACTAATCTGCTAAAATAACTAGACATAAAAAACAAATGAGCAAGCAAACCAAAAAGGTCATCTTATTCATAAGAAAATGAAAAATAGATGATTTTTTAAATAATGTTTTATGCAGGAAAATATTGAATAGCATATGAAAAGGGAGAAAAGCCAAGCCAACAATTTTATTTCCATCTCTTGAACAGAATGTTCAATCTTACTAAGAGTAATAAAAATATAAATAAATATCATACAACTTATTACATTTAACATATGTTTTCATATATCTAAAAGTTTAGTAACAGAATGTGTTTGTGATAACAGAAATTTTTGTATATTTCTGGAGAAATTGTAAATTAGGATAATCCCATATAGAAGACTAGCAATTTCTATAAAAATTGTGAGTACTAAAATCCTTGATAAAACAATTCTTCTTTTAGGAGTTTGTACTACAGATATATTTGCAAAGTATGAAATGATACATATAAAATTTATGCAGTCTAACACATTTTTAGTGGCAAAATACTGAAAATAAAATTTTATTATTGGAGGAATGGGTAAATAAATTTTGATGACTTCATAAGCCACTTAAAAATTAATGAGAAATCTTGGGAGGTTGAGGCAGGAGAATGGCATGAACCCAGGAGGCGGAGCTTGCAGTGAACCGAGATTGCGCCACTGCACTCCAGCCTAGGCGACAGAGCAAAACTCTGTCTCAAAAAAATAATAATAATAAAAATAAAAAAATTTAAAAATATATACTGTTTAATAAAAAACAATGTGAATGGCAATATAGGTAGTATGTTGTATCATTTATAAAAAAATAAATGAAAAGATATGAATGTGTGTGTGTTTACTTATACATGCAACAAATATTTCTAGAAGAATTCTAAAATTAATAAAATTGCCGCCTCTACATAAATGAATTAGGGGACTGGAAGGTGGGGTGTGGAGAGTTTATATTGCGTGCTGCATTAGTTTTCTAAGGCTGCCAAAGCAAAATTCCACAGAGTAGATTAAAAAAACAGAAATTTATTTTCTCACAGTTCTGGAGGCTGGAATTTCAAGATCAAGATGGCAGTAGGGTTAGTTTCTGGTGAGGACTCTGTCTTCAGTTTGCAAATGGCCACCTTCTCACTGTGTCCTCCCATGACTTTTCTTTTGTGAGCGTGAGCAGAGAAATAAGAAATCTTCAGTATCTCTAACTCTTCTTGTAAGGACACTAGTCCTATAAGATTTACAGGCCCACTTTTATGACATTATTTAACCTTAATTACTTTCTTAAAGGCCTTATCTCCAAATCCAGCACACTGTGAATTAGGGCTTCAACATATGATTTTTGAAAGGGTGAAAGGGTACAATTCTGCTCATTATATATGTATTCTCAAATATTTTGATTTTTGAATTATATGAATGAATGCATAGATAGATGAAGGAATGAATGAATGAATGAAACAAAATCCAAACTATAATCCAGTAAGTAAAGGATGAAAGACATGAGTTGAGGAAGAAGATATAATTAATGATTTTAAAACTGATATTTGGATTGCCTTTATTTGAGTAGACAGAAATGACAGTTAAAATGATGGAGAAAAGTCTTCATTATGAATTAAAGAAGAATGTGATTTAAAATAATAATAATTGGGGTTCCAGAAAAATAGTTTCAAATGACTATCATTGAAAAATTAAGCAATTTAGATGGACCAAAAATGTGCTTGACATTAAAGAAAACATATTTAAAAGACATATATTTAGTTAGTTAAAAAACTTGTATTATACAAGAATAACATAATATATAAGAAATTAATTATATGTTGTTCAAATTACCATAAATTATCCAAAAGTAATATGAAATAATGATGGGAAAAGTGTAATGCATGAAAGTCTTCTATCCTATATCAGTGAGATTACAGTTGCATATGGCCTAACCCTATCTGTAAAGATATTTGACAATGTGTACATGAATCTTAGACATAACTTTAAAAATTACATTTCTACAATTTTCTTTCAGGAGAAATAATGCACAATACAGATAAAACATTATAAACATTTACACACACACACATATGTATATCATGGGTGATTTACAATAGTGGAACTGGAAATGAGCTAAATGTTACCCATGTGATAGAGTAAATTTTGATACACTTTTATAAAATAGTGTAATATGAACTCACTAATAGTTATTATAGAAGTTTTAATAAAAAATCTTTAGTAAAACATGTATGTTATATAATTACATATATTATATTTTTTGAAGTAAATACATTTTCATAACTAGAGAACTATTTTTACTTCATTTAAGTAAACTACTCTTATGGCTCTATCCAGAATGTACTATTGGCTGAAATTTATATATTTAAGAAACGCTTGGAAAAGTATATTTCACAAGAGAAAGCAGGAAAGATCTAAAATTGACACCCAAACATCACAATTAAAAGAACTAGAGAAGCAAGAACAAACACATTCAAAAGCTAGCAGAAGGCAGGAAATAACTAAGATCAGAGCAGAACTGAAGGAGATAGAGACACAAAAAACACTCCAAAAAGCAATGAATCCAGGAGCTGGTTTTTTGAAAAGATCAACACATTTGATAGACTACTAGCAAGACTAATAAAGAAGAAAAGAGAGAAGAATCAAATAGACACAATAAAAAATGATAAAGGGGATATCACCACTGACCCCACAGAAATACAAACTACCATCAGAGAACACTATAAACTCCTCTATGCAAATAAACTAGAAAACCTAGAAGAAATGGATAATTTCCTGGATACTTACACTCTCCCAAGACTAAACCAGGAAGAAACTGAATCCCTGAAAAGACCAATAGCAGGCTCTGAAATTGAGGCAATAATTAATAGCCTACCAACCAAAAAAAGTCCAGGACCAGATGGATTCACAGTCGAATTCTACCAGAGATACAAAGAGGAGTGGGTACCATTCCTTCTGAAACTATTCCAATCAATAGAAAAAGAGGGAATCCTCCCTAACTCATTTTATGAGGCCAACATCATCCTGATACCAAAGCCTGGCAGAGACACAACAAAAAAAGAGAACTTTAGACCAATATCCCTGATGAACATCGATGCAAAAATCCTCAATAAAATACTGGCAAACCGGATCCAGCAGCACATCAAAAATCTTATCCACCATGATCAAGTGGGCTTCATCCCTGGGATGCAAGGCTGGTTCAACATACGCAAATCAATAAACGTAATCCAGCATATAAACAGAACCAAAGACAAGAACCACATGATTATCTCAATAGGTGCAGAAAAGGCCATTGGCAAAATTCAACAGCCCTTCATGCTAAAAACACTCAATAAATTCAGTATTGATGGAACATATCTCAAAATAATAAGAGCTATTTATGACAAACCCACAGCCAATATCATACTGAATGGGCAAAAACCGGAAGCATTCCCTTTGAAAACTGGCACAAGACAGGGATGCCCTCTCTCACCACTCCTATTCAACATAGTGTTGGAAGTTCTGGCTAGGGCAATCAGGCAAGAGAAAGAAGTAAAAGGTCTTCATATGGAAAATAAAGAGTCAAATTGTCCCTGTTTGCAGATGACATGATTGTATATTTAGAAAACACCATCATCTCAGCCCAAAATCTTCTTAAGCTGATAAGCAACTTCAGCAAAGTCTCAGGATACAAAATCAATGTGCAAAAATCACAAGCATTCTTATACACCAGTAACAGACAAACAGAGAGCCAAATCAGGAATGAACTTCCATTCACAATTGCTTCAAAGAGAATAAAATACCTAGGAATCCAACTTACAAGGGATGTAAAGTACCTCTTCAAGGAGAACTACAAACCACTGCTCAGTGAAATAAAAGAGGACATAAACAAATGGAAGATATACCATGCTCATGGATAGGAAAAATCAACATTGTGAAAATGGCCGTACTGCCCAAGGTAATTTATAGATTCAATACCATCCCCATTAAGCTACCAATGACTTTCTTCACAGAATTGGAAAAAAAAAAAAAAAACCTGCTTTAAAGTTCATATGGAACCAAAAAAGACCCCGCATTGTCAAGACAATCCTAGGTCAAAAGAACAAAGCTGGAGGCATCACGCTACCTGACTTCAAACTATACTACAAGGCTACAGTAACCAAAACAGCATTTTACTAGTACCAAAACAGAGATATAGACCAATGGAACAGAACAGAGTCCTCAGAAATAATACCACACATCTACAGCCATCTGATCTTTGACAAACCTGAGAAAAAAAAGAAATGGGAAAAGATTCCCTATTTAATAAATGGTGCTGGGAAAATTGGCTAGCCATAAGTAGAAAGCTGAAACTGGATCCTTTCTTTGCTCCTTATATGAAAATTATTTCAAGATGGATTAGAGACTTAAATGTTAGACCTAAAACCATAAAAACCCTAGAAGAAAATCTAGGTAATACCATTCAGGACATAGGCATGCGCAAGGACTTCATGTCTAAAACACCAAAAGCAACAACACAGAAGCCAAAATTGACAAATGGGATCTAATTAAACTAAAGAGCTTCTGCACAGCAAAAGAAACTACCATCAGAGTGACCAGGCAACCTACAGAATGGGAGAAAAATTTTGCAATCTACTCCTCTGACAAAGGGCTATTATACAGAACCTACAAAGAACTCAAACAAATTTACAAGAAAAAATAAAGAACCCCATCAAAAAGTGGGCAAAGGATATGAAGAGACACTTCTCAAAAGAAGATATGCATACAGCCAACAGACACATGAAAAAATGCTCATCATCACTCACCATTAGAGAAATGCAAATCAAAACCACAATGAGATACCATCTCACACCAGTTAAAATGGCAATCATTAAAAACTCAGGAAACAACAGGTGCTGGAGAGGATGTGGAGAAATAGGAACACTTTTACACTGTTGGTGGGACTGTAAACTAGTTCAACCATTGTGGAAAAGAGTGTTGCGATTCCTCAAGAATCTAGAACTGAAATATCATTTGACGCAGCCGTCCCATTACTTGGTATATCCCCCAAAGGATTATAAATCATGCTGCTATAAAAACACATGCACATATATTTTTATTGCAGCACTATTCACAAGAGCAAAGACTTGGAATCAACCCAAATGTCCATCAGTGACAGACTGAATTAAGGAAATGTGGCACATATACACCATGGAATACTATGCAGCCATAAAAAAGGATGAGTTTGTGTCCTTTGTAGGGACATGGATGCAGCTGGAAACCATCATTCTCAGCAAACTATCACAAGAATAGAAAACCAAACACAGCATGTTCTCATTCATAGATGGGAATTGAACAATGAGATCACTTGGACCCAGGAAGGGGAACATCACACACCGAGGCATATTGTGGGGAGCGGGGAGGGGGGAAGGATAGCATTAGGAGATACACCTAATGTAAATGACGAGTTAATGGGTGCAACACACAAAAATGGCCCATGTATACATATGTAACAAACGTGCACGTTGTGCACATGTACCCTAGACCTTAAAGTATAACAATAATAATAATAATAATAGAACTACCACATGATCGAGCATTTCTACTTCTAGATATATATTCAAAGGAAGTGAAGTCAGCATGTCAAAGAGTTATCTGCACTCCCATGTTCATTGCAGCATTATTTACAATAGCCAATATATGGAGTCAACCTAAATGTCCATCAATGTATGAATGGATAAAGAAAATGTGCTCTATATATACAATGGAATAGTACTTAGCTATTAAACAGTAAAGAAATCCTGCCATTTGAACGACATGAATGAACTTGGAGGACATTATGCTCAGTGAAATAAGTCAGGCACAGAAAGACAAACACTGCATGATTTCACTTATATTTGGAATCAATAAGTTGAACTTTAGCAGAGAGTGAAATGGCGAGTGCCCAGGGGCTGTGCTGGGAGAAAGGGGGTGATGTGGCTGTGTTGATCAAAGTTACAAAATTTCAGTCAGACAAGAGGAGTAAGTTCTGGAGATCTATTGTATAGCACGGTGACTAGTTCTGGAGATCTATTGTATAGCATGGTGACTAGCGTTAATAATAATGTACACTTGAAAACTGCTAAGACAGTAGGCCTTAAATGTTCTCACCACAAAAAATAATAAGTATGTGAGGTGAAGTATCTGTTAATTAGCTTAATTCAATTATTGTACAATGTATACACATATCAAAACATCACATTGTACACTGTTTATATAAAATGTTTGTTAATTAAATTTTAATAAACCTGGAAAAAATCAATAAAAAAAAGAAAATAACATTTCATGAGCCTTGATCATTTATTCCAATAATTTAGCCACAGTGTCTTGAATTATTATTTTTCTTATTCTCTTTATTTCTTAAGTCTTAATTTTCCAAAGTTAGAAAAAAAATACTTTTCTTCATTTTCTTTTTACAGTTAGATGGTAAAATCCTATGCTGCAGAAATCACACCATTTTCTATTCTCAGATTTTCTTCCTCTCTTTGTCTCTGTTTCTCTGTCTCTCTTCCTTTATTCATGTATTTATTCAGATATATATGTGTATATATATATATATCTGAATTAATAGATGTTATTGTCAAAACTGTCTTTTATTGAATAAACTTTTAGCCCTTATTTTATGAAGACAAAAAACAAGACTAAATATGTTTCATTAACTTGTTCAGCACTTAAGGACAGTGTTGAATCCAGATCAACCTTATCTCCCGAAATCTCCTTTTCCAAATATATATTCTCTATGCCTCCATTAATTCTATATTACCAATTACTACAGAATGCAACTGTTAATATGAGAGAAAATACGTAATGCTCTGGTGGGGATGCACTGAAAAACTTCTAATCTACAGTGTCACATGTAAAATAATATTTGAGAAAAGGTAATGCCTGAGATAAGTTTTGGAGAATGATTGGGAGTTAGCCAGATATAGAAGTTAGGAAACAACTTTCCAGGAACATGAATAAAAGCACAAAAGCAAGAGAAAATATTTCTTCTGAAACCAGACATAGTGGAATGGCTTTTATTCAAGGTTTTTATAGAGGAGTTGCTAGAAATGAGCATGAAAAAAAGAACCAATAAACAATCAAGAAGGTCTCTGAATTATATACTAAAAATTATAAATGTTATCTTGAATAACTGAAGGTAGGACCCCTAAACAGTATTGGTGCAAAAAATGATGTGGTGAAAGAGGAAGGGCAATTGAAATAATTGTCTGCTATAATTTCTCCAATTCCAGGAAATCCTGACCAAGACACTAGGAGTTTCCATCTTATTTTGATGTGGGCTTCTGTGACTTTCCCCCAAGTAAGGGTGCCAACTAGCATAGATCAGACAAACAAGGTTGTATATGTGCCTTTTTGCTTATTAATTATATTGTTGTAATCGAATTAAACTACAGAAGTAATAAGGCTGTAGCAATCTAAAATTCTGAATTGCTGACTCTGATGATATAATTTGGACCTGTTTACCTATTCAGTCTTGGGATGACAGTCTGCATGCGTTTATGAAATGCTTTTGTTGCTAGAAAGATGGCTATACTTCCTGAAATATTTCTATAAATCTTAATGCTTAAATATAAGAATTATATAATATATCTTAATAGAAGGTATTTAGATATACCTAAATATAAGAATTATCTGATAGTAGCTCACATTTGATTACATGCAAGTGAAGGTCACAACAGGTTAAATATTTATTTTATGTTATTTTTTTGAAATACAGCAATAATGCTTGAGTCATAATTAATTTAATTAAATTCATTGTTAGTGTTTCTAAGTCAAAATAAATAAGAATTATGAATAAACTGAAAACTCTAGGTTGCTTTAGTAAATAAAGATGTGACAGGAGAAATAGTAATTTCACAACACACATTGTCATTTCAAATCTGTTTCCAGTGTCACCTGTCACAATTTTATTCATTCTTTTCACTCTGAATTATATTTTCTTATTGAAGATCTCAGTGTTAGTAATTCTGTTAAAGGGGTTATGTGAAGGTTAAATAAGCCTTCAATGATAGGAACTCTATGAAGGAATTTGTTCTCACAGACTGTCAGTTGGGGCATTTTTTATTGGCATTAATTTGACAGCCTGAAAATTAGAAGAAAATATGAGAGGATTAAAACTTTCAGCCAGATATATCATTTTCAGCAGTGACTTGCTGCAAAAGAAAATTTTCTCTTTAGTTCCAAATATTGGAAGAATTGAAAATAAAATGTTAATTGTTTTTCATATAGACTAATATGTGAATAATAAATATAAAATATATACGTATACACAGTTAAACAAAGATTTTTAGAAAATAATTTAGTTAATTTATTTGAAGCATATAATATTCTGAATAATTGGAGAGTTTGGGCTGTGGTAACTGGAATAATGAGTCCTCTGAGAAAGATTACTTTTATCCAGTTGAGAAACTAATTTATTAAACACAGTAAATATTACTTTGGCTGTTTTAATGGATATTCAGTCACATATACAGTCATTTACTTGTAAAATTCAGGCAGAATGTTTAAGGCCTAGAATGTATTCTCCAGAATAGAATTTGACATTCCTAGTAAACAACTTTAGGTCTTTCACCACTTACCCTATTTTACTGATCAACCTGTCACTATGTCACTTTCTACTCTCATTCCATAGTTTCTCTAAAAATGGTAGCACTCATCACAGTCTTTTTAAAAGGGATTTTACTCTTTCCTATTTATTGTCTCTTTTTCACAAGAATATATATTCTGTGCCAGCAGGATCCTTTCTGTCAGTTTTGTTCACTGCTATGACCTCTGAAACTACAACAGTACCTAGCACATAGTGAATGTTCAATAAATATTTTGTAAACAAATATATGCTGCAATTTACATTTGGTAAGAAGAAACTGATCCAGAGGGATTATGTGGATTCGTTAAGGTCAGATGTCTATCTTGTGAAAATTTTAGAAACAAACCAGGTGTTGTAGCACACAGAAAAATACATTTTCTGATTCCTGAATTCTTTCATATGTCATCCGTGGTATATGCACACACACATGCACACATACACATATGTATGTATACAATGTATTATACCCACATACAAATTTATTAACCAAACATTTTTGTCTGAGTTTTTTATTTCAAATATTTAAAAAATATTTTCTAATGATATCATCATCTAAAACTAAAAACAATTTGCTATAGTGAAAATTAAAATCCACTCTTCAGAAACCTTATATTAAATCAAAGCTGCTATCATGTGTTATGAATATATTTAACGTTCAAGAGCATAATAAAAATAGATATGATTAATGGCATCAAAAATTGACATAACTACTTAATTTTATTTATTTAGATATATGAAAATATAGATATTTAGATATAATAAATAGGTATATGTACTATATCTACTTTCATATATGCATATACACTATACACACTGTATATACAATATACACATACTCTGTATAGATATATAGATTTGCAAGTATATAGAATTAGTATACATATGTATGTGTATGTGTATATACATATATAAGCACACATGATACACATGTAGCACCAAAGTTATTTTAATGTTAATTTGAATGAAAAATGAATAAAAAATTTTATTAGAAACGACATCTTTAAAGTAACTTTTTATTATGTATTTTCATTTTATCTCTGGTTAGGTTTTGTGGTGACTAAGAAAAAGCAAAACAAATACACACATAAGAACCCTCAGTATCTTATTGGAGAATCCATTAAATTTATGTATTTTTTGGCAAAGGTACTCACTGTGTTTGTCTTCAGTTCAAAGTTATTCAGTATAAGAGAAAACAAAGGATCCTCTTGGAGAAAAAATGCAAACCAAGTCGGTATTCTGCCTCTGCAGTCTGTCCAGAGTGTGCTGATTTGGCTGCCTGGCGTTCCTCTGCTTACCTCGAGCAAGTTTTTGATTCTTATTTGGAGATCACCTAAATCATACTCTCAGCCCAGGTTGTGCCATTGAGGTTCCACATCCAAGACTACTGGAGCAGTGCATCATATTATCCAAGCCATTGTTATGCATTGTGGTAAACAGTATATGTCAAGATTTGTGATGTGACTGGAAAAGATACTTTGCATTTTCTGTTAGATGGGACTCAGAAAAGACACATTTTTAGAAACTTGTGACACTCATTCTTCAACCATGAGGTTAGAAAAAATAAAAATCCAAAATGAGAAGCAAATCAAGTTGAACAGAGATGCTGCAAATCTGGGTCCTGCTAGGATTTTTCTAACTTGTATTCACATTTCAGATTAATACTGGAATGTATCTGTGATGGTTATTATACTAAGTGTCAACTTGATTGGATTGAAGGATACAAAGTATTGATTCGGGGTGTCTTACTGCGGCCCATTTATCGAGTGACCCAAAAGGCAGCCAGTTATGAGTGGGGCACAGAACAGGAGAAGACTCTGCAACAGGTCCAGGCTGCTATGCAAACTGCTCTGCCAATTGGACCATATGATCCAGCAGATCCAATCATGCTTGAGGTGTCAGTGGCAGATAGGTATACTGTATGGAGCCTTTGGCAGGCCCCCATAGGTGAATCATAGGGGAGGCCTCGAGGATTTTGGAGCAAGGCCCTACCATCTTCTGCATATAACTACTTTCTTTTTGAGAGACAGCTGTTACTGGGCTTTGGTGGAAACTGAACGTTTGACTACGGGTCATCAAGTCACCATGTGACCTGCACTTCCTATCATGAACTGGGTGCTTTCTGACCCATCTAGCCATAAAGTGAGTCATTCACAGTAGCATTCCATCATCAAACAGATGTGGTCTGTACGTGATTGGGTTCAAGCAGGTCCTAAAGGCACAAGTAAGTTATATGAGGAAGTGGCTCAAATGCCCATGGTCTTCACTTCTGCCACCCTGCATCTCTCTCCCAGCCTGCACCAGCCTTATGGGGAGTTTCCTATCATCAGTTGACAGAAGAAGAGAGACTAAGCCTGGTTCACAGATGGTTCCACACAATATGCAGGCACCATCCAAAAGTGGACAGCTGCAGCGCTACAGCCCCTTTTTAGGACATCCGTGAATGATAGTGCTAAGAGGAAATCTTCCCAGTGGGCAGAACTTCCAGCAGTACACTTGGTTTTACACTTCACATGGAAAGAGAAATGGCCAGATGTGAGATTATATACTGTTTCATTGCCTGTAGCCAATGGTTTGGCTGAGCGGTCAGGGACTGGAAAGAAGCATGATGGGAAAATTGGTGACAAATTTGGGGAAGAGGTATGTGGATGAACCTCTCTGAGCGGTCAAAAACTGTGAAGATATTTGTATCCCATGTGAGTGCTTACCAAAAGGTGACCTCAGCAGAAGAGGATTTTAACAATCAAGTAGACAGGATAACCCGTTCTGTGGATACCCCTCAGCCTCTTTCCCCAGTCACCCCTGTGACAGGGCCCATGAAAAAAGTGGACATTGTAGCAGGGATGGAGGTTTCACATTGGCTTAGCAACATGGACTGCCACTCACCGAGGCTGACCTGGCTACAGCCACTGCTGAGTGCCCAATTTGCCAGGAGCAGAAACCAACGTTGAGCCCTCGATATGGCACCATTCCTCAGGGTGATCAGCGAGCTACCTGGTGGCAGGTTGATTATATTGGAGCTCTTCCATCATGGAAAGGGCAGAGGTTTGTCCTCACTAGAATAGATACTCAGTCCGGATATGAGTTTGCCTATCCTGTGCACAATGCTTTTGCCAAGACTACTACCCATGGAATACTGTCATGCTATTCTACACACCATTGTCTCTGACCAAGGCACTCACTTTATAGCTGAGTAAGTATAGTAGTGGCCTCATGCTCATGGAATTCACTGGTCTTACTATGTTCCTCATCATCTTGAAGCAGCTGGATTGATAGAAAGGCAGAATGGTCTTTTGAAGTCACAAGTACAATGCCAAGTAGGTGACGATACTTTGTAGGGCTGGGGCAAAGTTCTCCAGAAGGTGGTGTATGCTCTGAATTAGTGTGCAATATATGGGTACTGTTTCTCCCATAGCCAGGATTCACGGGTCAAGAAATCAAGGTGTAGAAATGAAAGTGGTACCACTCACCATTACCCCTAGTGATCCACTAGCAACATTTTTGCTTCCTGTTCCCACAACATTATGTACTGCTGGCCTAGAGGTTTTATATCCAGAGGGAGGAATGCTGCTACCAGGGGACACAACAACAATTCCATTAAACTGGAAGTTAAGATTGTCATCTGGATACTCTGGGCTCCTCCTACCTTTAAGTCAACAGGCTAAGAAGGGAGTTACAATGTTGGTTTGGGTGATTGACTGGGACTGTCAAGGTGAAATTAGTCTAGTACTCCACAACAGAGGTAAGAAAGAGTATGCATGGAATACAGAGGATCCATTAGGGCATCTCTTAGAATTACCATGCCCTGTGATTAAGGTCAGTGGGAAACTAAAACAGCCCAGTCCAGGCAAGACTGCAAATGACCCAGGTGCTTCAGTAATGAAGGTTTGGATCACTCTACCAGGAAAAGAACCACGACCTGCTGAGATGCTTGCTGAAGGCAAAGGGAATATAGAATGAATAGTAGAAGAATGTAGTCATCAATACCCGTTATGACAACATGATCAGCTACAGAAATGAGGACTGTAATTGTCATGAATATTTCCTTCTTGTTGTGTTTAAAACATGTTTGTGCACATATAGACTTGTACTAAGAAAATATCTTCATTTTATTTGCTTTCTCCTTTAATATGTGACATAAGATTTGCTGACTTCACATCAATGTTTAAGTATTGTTAACTTTATGTAGTGGTATTTGGGTAGGGAATTGGTGAATTTCTGGTTGTAGGAAGGAACGTTGTATTATGTTAGGCACAATTACGACCTCATTATTGTCTTTATTTGAAGATTATGTATGATCTCAGGACATGTGTATGGGTTCAAGTTTGACAAAGGGTGAATTTGTGATGGTTAATACTGAGTGTCAACTTGATAGGATCGAAGCATACAAAATATTGATCCTGGATGTGTCTGTGAGGGTCTTTCCAAAGGAAATTTAACATTTGAGTCAATGGACTGGGAAAGGCAGACCTACCCTTAATCTGGGTGGGCACAAGCTAAACACCTGCCAGCATGTCTAAAATATAAGCAAGAAAAAAATGTGAAAAGAGAGACTGGCCTAGCCTCCCAGATTCCATCTTTCTCCCATGCTGTATGCTTCCTGCCCTTGAACATCGGACTTCAAGTTATTCAGTTTTGGAGCTCAAACTGACTCTCCTTTCTCCTCAGACTGCATATGGCCTATTGTGGAACCTTGTAATCATGTGAGTTAATACGTAATAAACTCCCCTTTATATATTCCATTAGTTCTGTCCCTCTAGAGAACCCTGACTAATACAGTGCCATTATACAGAATTCATTATAGTACTTCATTTGTTTTTAGCTAGTTTGGGTAGGAATTGCTGTCAGTTACAGTCAAAACAACCCTGATAGAATCCAATAGCCTTGATATTAATTGTAAGTTAAATGCGCAAACTTGCAAAAAAAAATGAGCTGCATCTAGCTTTACAATGACTTTAATGAAGCATATTTTTTCAGAGAATCTATTTTTTAAATTTTTAATATTTAGTTTTTATGGGTACATAGAAGGTATATATATTGATGGAATACATGAGATGTTTCGATGCAGGCATACAATATGTGATAACCACATTAGGATAAATGGGGTATCCTTCACCTCAAGCATTTATTCTTTGTTTGTATTACAAACAATCCAATTATATATTTTTGGTTATTTTAAAACTGTACAACAAATTATTGTTGACTATACTCACACCATTTTAATTTCAAATACTAGATCCTATTTACTCTATCTAACTATATTTTTGTACCCATTAGCCATCCCCATATCCCTCTCTCCCCCCTACCCTTCCCAGCCTCTAGTAACCATCGTTTTACTCTCAATCTATGTGAGTTCAATTGTTTTAATTTTTAGCTCCCACAAACAAGTGAGAACATGCATAGTTTGTGTTTCTGTACCTGGCTTATTTCACTTAACATAATTACCTCCAGTTCTATCGATGTTGTTACGAATGACGGGGTCTCATGGTTTTTTTAACTCGAAGAATAGCAATCCATTTTGTATATGCATCACATTTCCTTTTTATTTTATTTTTTTCAATTTCAATAGCTTTTGGGGCACAAGTGGTTTTTGGTTACATGAATGAATTATACGGTGGCATATTCTGAGATTTTAGGGCATCCATCACCCAAGTAGTGTATGTTGTACCCAAAATGTAGTTTTTTATCCCACATTCCACCCTACCCATTGTGAGCTTCCAAAATCCATTACATTACTCTGTGTGCCTTTGCATATTTACAGTTTAACTCTCTCTTATAAGTAAGAACATATGATGTTTGATTTTCTGTTCCTGAGTTACTTAGAATAATAGCCTCCAGATCCATCCAAGTTGCTGAAAAATACATTATTTCATTCCCTTTTATGGATGAGAATCATTGTGTGGTGCATCCATATCACATTTTAAAAATCCACTTATTGGTTTATGGGCTTTCAGATTGATTCCAGTCTTTGCAATTGTGAACTGGGCTGCAATAAACATACATGTGTATGTGTCTTTTTCATATAACTCCTTTTATTTTGGGTAGATACCCAGTAGTGGGATTGCTGAATCAAATGGTGGGTCTACTTTTAGTTACTTAAGGAATTGCCATACTGTTTTCCATAGAAGTTGTACTAATTTACATTCCTTCCAGCAGTATGTAAGCATTCTCCTTTCATCACATACACAAAATCATCTATTTTTTTTAACCTTTTAATAATGGACGTTCTTGCAGGAGTAAGGTGATATCTCACTATGGTTTTGATTTGCACTTCCCTGGTGATTAATAATGTTGAACTTCTAAAACGTATTTACTGGCCATTTGTACATCTTCTTTTGGGAAATGTCTATTCATGTCATTCTCCAACTTTTTGATGGGATTATTATTCTTTTCTTGCAGATTTGTCTTAATTCCTTGTAGATTCTAGATACAAGTCATTTGTGGAATGCATGGGTTGCAAATATTTTCTCTCATTCTGTGCATCCTTGTCTTGTTCCAATTCTCAGGGGCAATGCTTTCAACTCTTTCCATTCAGGATGATGTTGGTTGAGAGCTTTTCATACATGGCTTTTACTATTTTAAGGTAAGTTCCTTCTATGCCTAGTTTCTTGAGGGTTTTTGTCATTAAATGATGCTAGATTTTATTGAATGCGTTTTCTGCATCTATTGAAATGATCATATGGTTTTACTTTTTAATTCTGTTTATAGGTGTATTACATTTATGACTTGCATATATTAAATCATCCCTGCATCCCTAAGATGAAACCCACTTAATTATGGTGGATTCTATTATTGATATGATGTTGGATTTGGTTAGCCAGTATGTTGTTGAGGACGTTTGCATCTAAGTTTACCAGGAATATTTGTTTGCAGGTATTTTGTTGTTGTTGTTATGGCCTTTGCTTACGTTTTGGTATCAGGATGATACTGACTTCATAGAACAATTCAGAGAGGATTCCCTCTTTCTCAATATTTTGGAAGAGTTTCAGTAGGATTGGCACCAATTAATCTTTGAATGTCTGGTAGAATTCAGCTGTAACTCCATCTGGCCCGAGGCTTTTTTGTTGTTGGCATTTTTTAAATTACTGATTGAACCTTGCTGTTTGTTACTGGTCAGTTCAGGGTTTCAATTTCTTCCTTATTTAATCTTGGAGGGTTGATGTTTCCAAGTATTTATCTATTTCCTAGGTTTTCTAGATTGTGTGCATAAAAGTGTTTATAGTAGTCTTGAATGATCTTTTGTATTTTTCTAGTGTCTTCAGTTTCATTTCTAATTAAGCATATTTGAATCTTCTCTCTTTTCTCGGTTAATCTAGCTAATGGTCTGTCAATTTCATTTATCTTTTCAAATAACCAACTTTTTGTTTTATTTATTTATTTTTTGTATTTCTTGTTTCAATTTCATTTAGTTCTGTTGTAATCTTTTTTATTTCTTTTATTCTGCTAACTTTGTCTTCAATTTGTTCTTGTTTTTGTGATTCTTGAGGTATGATATTAAGTTGTCAATTTGTGATCCTTCAGATTTTTGATGTAGGTATTTAACACTATAAACTTCCCTCTAGGCAATGCTCTTGCTGTATCCAGAAGTTTTGAAAAGTTGGGTCACTGTTATTATTCATTTCAAAGAATATTTCAATATACATATTGATTTCATTGCTATCCCAAAAATCATTCAGAATGATACTGATTAATTTCCATGTATTTATATAGTTTTGGGGGTTTCTTTTGGAGTCAATTTTTAGTTTTATTCTACTGTGATCTGAGAAGACACTTGACTTTTTTTTATTTTTTTAATGTATAGAGACTTGTTTTGTGGCCTATGATATGGTATATCTTGGAGAATGTTTCATGTGCTGATGAGAAGAATGTATTTTCTGCAGTTCTTGGGTAGAATATTCTGTAAATGTCCATTAGGTCCATTTGTTCTCTAGTGTAGTTTAAGTTCATTGCTTCTTTGTTGACTTTCTGTTTAGATGACCTGTCTAGTACTGTTAATGGAGTGCTGAATTCTCCCAGTATTATTGTCTTGTGGTCTGTCTTATTTCTTGAGTAAAGGAGTGATTTTTTTTTTTTTTTTTTTTTTTTTTTTTTTTTTTTTTTGAGACGGAGTCTCGCTCTGTCGCCCAGCCCAGGCTGGAGTGCAGTGGCCAGATCTCAGCTCACTGCAAGCTCCACCCCCGGGTTCACGCCATTCTCCTGCCTCAGCCTCCCGAGTAGCTGGGACTACAGGCGCCCACAACCGCGACCGGCTATTTTTTGTAATTTTTAGTAGAGACGGGGTTTCACCGTGGTCTCGATCTCCTGACTTTGTGATCCGCCCGCCTCGGCCTCCCAAAGTGCTGGGATTACAGGCGTGAGCCACCGCGCCCCGGCCAGGAGTGATTGTTTTATTAATCTGGGAGCTCCTGTGTTAGAGGCATGTAAGTTTAGGATTTAATTAATGTATTCTTGTTAGATTGATTATTTTATCATTATACAGTAAACTTCTTTGACTTTTTTACTGTTGTTGCTTTAAAGTTCTTTTTATTTGATATGGGACTAGCTATTCCTACTTGCTTTTGGTATTAATTTGTGTGAAATATCTTTCTACCTCTTTATCTTAAATTTATATGAATACTTATGTGTTAGGTGAGTCTCTTGAACACAACAGATATTTGGTATCTGATTTCTTTAATCCATTCTGCCAATCTGTATCTTTTAAGTGAAGCATTTAAGCCATTCACATTTGAAACTAATATTGAGATGTGAAGTATTGTTCCAGTCATCATGTTAATTGTTACCTAGTTAACTTTATTTTTTAATATTGTGTCACTGTTTCATAAGTCCTGTGAATTTTATGCATTAAAGAGGTTCTATTCTGGTACATATAGAACTTTTGCTTCAAGATTTACAACTCATTTTAACATTTCTTATAGCGATAGTCTAGTAGTAATAAATTCCTTCACATGTGTTTTTCTGAAAATGACTTAATTTCCCCTTCATTCATGAAAGTTAATTTTACAAAATACAGAAATTTTTACTGATAGTTATTTTGCATAAGGAGACTAAAGATAGAACCCCAATTCCTTCTGGCTTGTAAGGTTTCTGCTAAAAAGTCTGCTGTTGGTCTGATAGGTTTTCATTTATAGTTTGCCTAATGCTTTTGTCTCATTATTCTTAGAATGCTTTCCTTAATGTTGCTGTTAGATAGCCTAATGACTATATCCCTCGGTGATGAACTTTTTGCAGTGAATCTCCCAGGAGTTTTTTGAGTTTCTTGTATTTGGCTATCTAAAACTCTAGCAAGGCCAGAGAACTTTTTCTTTAATTATTTCCTAAAACAAAATTTCCAAACTATTCGCTTTCTCTTCTCTCTCAGGAACACCAATTATTTTTAAGTTTGGCCATTTTATGTAATTTTACATTTCTTGGAGATGTTGCACATTTCTTTTGATTCAGCTTTCTCCCCATTCAATGTGATACTAGCTGTTGATCTTTCATATGGGGCTTTTGTTATGTTGAGGTACATTCCTTTGATACCTAGTTTTTTGAGAATTTTTATCATGAAGGAATATGAAATTTTATCCAATGCTTTTTTAACATTAAGTGAAATAATACAATTTTATCCTTCATTCTGTTGATACGATGCATCACATTGACTGATTTTTGTATATTTAACCATGTTTGCATCCCTGGGATAAATCTCACTTGGTCATAATGAATCATATTTTTAATGTATTGTTGAATTCAGTTTGCTAATATTTGATTGAGGACTTTCACATCAATATTTATCAGAAACATTGGCCTTTCTTTCTTTCTTTCTTTTTTCTTTTTTTTTTTTTTTTTTTTTGATGTATCTTTGTCTGGTTTTGGTATCAGGGTAACATTTGCCTTGTAGAATGAGCTTGCAGGTATTCCTTTGTCATATATTTTTTTAACAGGCAAACATCAGACATTTTTTTTCACTTCAGAAAGATCATAATGTAATGGTTTCTGATAAGTACTTTTATTTTAACATTTTTGTCAACTAAGGGATTAAAAAAAATTTTTAATAAATAAAAATTAACAGTATTAATTTTATGTTTAATAAAAAGATTCAAACTGTGGTTAAAACTATTCAAAACATGCAAGAAAGTATAAGTAAAAGTGAAAGTCCTCCTTCCTCTATGACTAAAACTGTTTGAGTAAGAGTGGTGTCAGTTCTTTAAATGCTTGGTAAAATTCAGGAGTAATACCACTGGATTCTGGGCTTTATTTGCTTGAGGACATTTTATTACAGCTTTCTTGTTGTTACTTGTTAGTGGTACGTTCAGGATTTGAATTCCTTTCTAATTCAATCTTGGTAGGCTTTATGTGTTTAGGAATTTATTGGTTTTCTCTAGGTTTTCCTATTCATTGGTAAATAGCCACTCATGCTATCCTCTAGTGGTTCTTTGAATTTTTGTGGTATTGGTTGTAACGTCACTTTATTCATTTCCAATGTTATGTATTTGTGTGCTCTTTTTTTTCTGGTTAGTCTGGCTAAAGTTTTGTTGATTTTATTTTTTCAGAAAACCAACTTCTCATTTCACTGTTTATTTTTATTGTTTCCTTCATTTTAATTTTATTTTTGCTCTAACCTTTATTATTTCTTTTCTTCTACTAATTTTGGGTTTGGTTTGCTCTTGATATTCTATTTCTTTAAGATGCATTGTAAGGCTTTTTTTTTTTTATTTGAAGTTTTTCTACTTTTTTGGAGTAAGTCCTTATAGTTATAAACTTTCCTCTTATTAGTGCTTTTACACAATCCCATAGGTTTTAATATGTTGTGTTTCTAGTATAATTTGTTCCAATAAATTTTTTTTTTTTTTTTTTTTTTTTTTTGAGACGGAGTCTGGCTCTGTCGCCCGGGCTGGAGTGCAGTGGCCGGATCTCAGCTCACTGCAAGCTCCGCCCCCTGGGTTTACGCCATTCTCCTGCCTCAGCCTCCCGAGTAGCTGGGACTACAGGCGCCCGCCGCCTCGCCCGGCTAGTTTTTTGTATTTTTTAGTAGAGACGGGGTTTCACCGTGTTAGCCAGGATGGTCTCGATCTCCTGACCTCGTGATCCGCCCCCCTCGGCCTCCCAAAGTGCTGGGATTACAGGCTTGAGCCACCGCGCCCGGCCCAATAAATTTTAATATTTTCTTTTTAATTTATTCATTGATCCACTACTTATTCAGGAGACTGTTGTTTTATTTTTATTTGTTTGTGTATTTTCCAAAGTTTCACATTATTAATTTCTAGTTTTACAACACTGTAGAGAAGATACTAGATATAAGTAGATTTTTTGAATTTTTCATAACTTATTTTGTGGCCTAATATATGGTCTATTCTTGACAAGAACCCATGCACTGAGGAGAAGAATTTATGTTCTGCAGTCATTGGATGAAATGTTCTGAAAATATCTATTAGGTCCATTTGGTCTATAATGCAGATTAAGCATGATGTTTGTCAGTTGAATTTCTGCTGGATGATCAATCCAATGCTCAAAGTGGGGTGTTCAAGCATTCACCTATTATTTTATTAGATTTATCTCCCTCTTTAGCTCTAATAATATTTCCTTTTTATGTCTGGGTGCTCCAGTGTTAGATGCATGTATATTTACAATTATTATATTATCTTGCTGAATCAACCACTTTATTGTTGTATAAAAACTTTCTTTTTCTCTTTGCATTGATTTTGCCTTGAAATCTATTTTGTGTGATGTAAGTATAGCTGGTCCTGCACTTTTTTTGGTTTTCATTGGCATGGAGTAACTTTTTCCCTCTCTTCATTCTCAGTCTATGTGTGTCTTTAAAGGTGAAGTGTGTTTCTTGGAGGCAACAGATCCTTGGGTTTTGTTATTTTATCCATTCAACCACCCTATATTATTTTATTGGAGAATTTTGTCTACTTACATTCCATGTTATTATTGATAACTGATGACTGACCACTGACATTTTGTAATTTGTTTTCTGGTTGTTTGGTTGTCTTCTCGTTTTTCATTTATTTCTTTCTGTCTTCCTTTTAGTGATATGGTACTTTTTTTTCTGGTGATGGTAGGTTTTAATTTTTTATATTTTATTTTTTGTATATCTGTTGTATATTTTTTGATTTGAGATTGCCATGAGGCTTGCAAATAATATAACCCATTATTTCTAACTTATTATAACTTAACAATGATTGCATAAACAATCAAGCAACAACAACAACAACAAAAAACTAATAAAAACTCTACACTTTACACTTTGTGTCCCTCATTCATAACTTTTTATTATTTCTATTTCTATTATATTGTATTGTCTATGTTGTGAAAAGTTGTTTTGGTTATTATTTTTGATTGATTGTTTTAGTCTTTTTACTTAAAGAATGAGTAGTTTACACACCACAATTAGTGTTATAATAATGTGTGGTTTTCTGTGTACTTATGATTACCTGTAAGTTTTGTACTTCCAGATGAATTATTATTGCTTACTAACATTCTTTTCTTTCAGAATGAAGAATTCTCTTAAACATATCTTGTAGAACAGGTCTGGTTGTGATGAAAATCCTCAGCTCTGTTTCTCAAGGAAAGACTTTATTTTTCCTTCATATTTGAAGAATATTTTTGCTAAATAAATTTTTCTAGTATATGCGTTTTTTTTTTCTCTCTGTCAGCAATTTAAATGTTACACCACCCTCTTCTACCATGTAAGGTTTCCACTGAAAAGTCTGCTGTCAGACGTACTGTGCTCCCATGTAGGTTGTTTATTTTCCCTTCCTGCCTTCAGGATAATTTCTTTATCCTTGACCTTTGAAAGTCTGCTTATTAAATTAAATGCCTTCAGATAGCCTTCTTTGGATTAAGTCTGCCTGGTGTTCTATAGCCTTCTTGTACTTGAATATTGATATTATACTTTAAGTTTGGAAAGTTTTCCATTATTTTGTTTGAATAGGTTTTCTACCCCTATCGCTGTCTCTCTACCTCCTCTTTTAAGTACAAAAAAAATCTTAGATTTGCTTTTTGGAGGCTATTTTCAGGATCGTGTAGGTGTTGTTCACTCTTTTTTATACTTTCCTTTTGCCTTTTCTTTTTTTTGTTGTTGTTTTCTTTGTTTTTTGAGATGGAGTCTTGCTCTATCCCCCCAGGCTAGAGTGCAGTGGTGTGATCTTGGCTCACTGCAACCTTCACCTCTTGGGTTCAAGTGATTCTCATGCCTCAGCCTCCTGAGTAGCTTGGATTACAGGCACACACCACCATACCCTGCTAATTTTTGTATTTTTAGTAGAGATGGGGTTTCACCATGTTGGCCAGGTTAGTCCTGAATGCCTGACCTCAAGTGGTGCACCCACCTCACGCTCCAAAATTGCTGGGATAACAGACATGAGTCACCATCCCTAACCTCCTCTTTGCCTTTTCTAACTCTATCTTTTTAAATAGTTTGTCTTCAAGCTCACTAATTCTTCTTCTTGATCAATTCTGCTATTAAGAAATTGATGTGTTTATTCTTCACTATGTCAATTTTTCAATTCATGAATTCCTGCTTGATTCTTTTTAATTATTTCAATCTCTGTTTCTCAGATAGAACTCTGAATTTCTTTTCTCCGTTATCTTGAACTTTGTTACATTTCCTCAAAACAGCTATTTTGAGCTCTCTTTCTGAATTGTTCTATATCTCTGTTTCTTTGGAATTGGCCCTTGGTGCCTTATTTAGTCATCTTGTTGACGTTATCTTTTCATGAATAGTCTTAATAAATGGGCACATTTCTCATTGTCTGGGTATTGAAGAGTTAGGCATTTTGTGGTATGGGGTTTTCTGCACTGGTCCTTCCTGGGACCTTCCCAATACCTGGGAAGGCTGTCCAGGTATTGAATAATATTTGAGTGTTATGATCTAAGTTTTTGGTCATTACAGCTGTATCTGCGTTGGAGAGCACCTCAACCTCAGTAACACTGTAGTTTCTCCAGACTTATAGAAGAACTGCCTGGTGATCTTGGATAAGATCCAGAAGATATTCACAGATTACAATGCAAATACTATACAAATGGAGTCTCTCTATGTACTGAGTTGCCTGCAACTGGGTGAGGGGTAATACAAGCAACCCTATGTTCACCAACACTGTGGCTCTACTGAGTGAAATGTGAAGCCAGTACAGCACTGGGTCTCACCAAAGGCCCACAGTAACCACTTCCTTGCTACTGCCTATGTTCACTTAAGACTCTAGGGCTTTATAATTTGCAGGTGGCATAGCCAGCTAGGTTTAAGTCTTCCTTTTCAGGCCCATGAGTTCCCTCTGGCCCCAGGTGAATCCAGAGATGCAACCCAGAAGCCAGGTCCTGGAGTTTGAAATCTTAGGAATCTACCTGGTGCTCTATTATATTGTGGCTAAGCTAGTACCTAAGCCATAAGACAAAATTCTTGCCAGCCTTCCCTGCCATTTCCACAGGCAGAGGAGTCTCTCCCCTTGGCCACAGTCCCCCAGGCTCACAGCAAGTACTTCCTGGCTACTGATGATATTTCCTGAAGGCCCAGGGGCTCATCAGTGCTTGTGGTGAATGCTACCAAGTCAGGCACTCTCCCTCAAGGCAGTGGGCTCCTGAATGACCCAGAGTCATTCCAGAAACGCTGTACAGGAGTTAAAGTCTGGAATCATGGACCCCCAAGAACCCACTTTGTGCTCTGCCCCACTCTTGACAAGCTGGTATTTAAGCTGCAAGGCAATGTCCCCTTTACTCTTCTTTTTCCTTTTCTCAAATAGGAGTTTCTCCCCATAGTCACAATTAGAAATGTTCTCGGTAACATATGAAGCCAGCACATATATGAGCTTCATGCAAGGCCTGTAACAAGTACTGCTTTGCTACCAATGCTGATTATTCAGGGCCCAAGGGATCTATAATCAGCAGGTAATGAATCTCGCCAGGAGTGGGTCTCTGGTTTTTCTCCTCAAGGCAATGAGTTCCCTTCTGGCCCAGGGTGTGTCTAGAAATGTCACCTTGGATTTAGGCAGAGAATGGGTCTTCTGTCCCATGTTACTGTGGTTAAGCTGGTATCCATTTTGCAAGACAGTCCTCTTTACTCTTCTCTATCCTCTTATCAAACAGAGGGAAGATGTCCCTCCTGGAGTTTCAATCTGTGCTGCATGTGGCTGGGGAAGAAGTGACACAAACACTTCCTTAGCTGCCTAGGCTGGTATCTTAGTGGGTCACATGACACCAACATCCACTAACTCTGAGCCCAGCACAATACCACAATTTGTCCAAAAATTGCAGTCCTTGTGGGCTTGATGGCCTTTCAAGTTTATTTATAGTCCAAAACACTTTAGCCCATGGTTGTGAGGCTTGCAAGAACTCCAGTTCCAATTGCTGGCATGGGGATTCCCTTCTGGTTTAGACGGGTCTAAATACTTCCTCCATGAGCCTGTCTGAGTTCTATTTGGTGTTATTTTCTGCTGGGAGAGGGAATCACTGAGTCACAGTGCAAATTTCCACAATTACTGTGCATTCCCTTCCACAAGTATATAGATTTTTTTTTATGTCACACAGACACTGCCTGGGGATGGGAAATGTTGGCACTGGCAATTCAAGAGTGACTTTTCTAACCTCTTCGGTGCCTCTTTCAGTGACCTAAGGATAAAACCAAGTACTGTGAGTGCTCACCTGATTTTTGGTTCTTATGAAGGTGTGTTTTTTTGTGTGTTTGTGAATAGTTGATGAATTTGGTTTTCCTGTTGGGAGGACAACTGGTGGTGGCTTCTATTTGGCCATCCTCTTCTACCTCCAATCCCTGATCTTTTATTTTAATTTAGCCCTATGTGTGTATTGTTTTTAACTAGTGTTTTTATGAGTATTGTGTAGTCTATTTTCACACAGCTCTAAAGAACTTCCTAGAGACTGTGTAATTTATACAGGAAAGAGGTTTAATTAGCTCATAACTCCACATGGCTGGGAAGGCCTCAGGAACTTAACAATCATGGCAGAAGGGGAATCTGTCACTTTCTTCTCAAGTTAATAGAAAAGAGACACATTAAGGAGGAGCTTCCAAATGGTTATAATACCATCAGATCTTGTGAGAACTCACCATCATGAGAAGAGCATGGAGTAACCACTGCCATAATTCAATCGCCTCCCTCCCTCCACATGTGGGGATAACAGGTCCCTCCTCTGACATATGGGGATTACTACTAAAGATGAAATGTGGGTGGAGACACAAAGCCCCACCATATCATTCCGCCCCTGCCCTTTCTCAAATCTCATGTCTTTTCACATTTCAAAAACAATCATGCCTTCCTAACAGTTCCCCAAAGTCTTAATTCATTTTGGCATTAACTCAAAAGTCCACAGTCAAAATTTCTATCTGAGACACAGCAAGTCTCTTCCACCTATGGGCCTGGAAAATCAAAACAAGTTATTTACTTCCTAGATAAAATGTGAGTACAGGCATTGGGTAAATACACCCATTCCAAATTGGAGAAATTGGCCAAAACAAATAGGCTACAGGCCCTACAAAAGTCTGAAATTTAGTAGGGCAGTCATTAAATCTTAAAGCTCTGAAATAATCTTCTTTTATTTCACATTTCACATCAAGGTCATGCTGATGCAAGAGATGAGCTCCCATGCCTTGGGCAGCTCCTTCATAGGTTGATATTGAGTGTCTGTGACTTTTCCAGGAATGTGGTGCTAGCTGTCAGTGGATCTACTCTTCTAGAGTCAGGAGGATAGTGGTCCTTTTCTCACAGCTCCACTAGGCAATGCCCAAGTGGGAACTCGGTATGGGGCCTCCAACCCCACATTTTCCTTCTGTACTACCCTAGCAAAGGTTCTACTTGAGGGTTCCACCTCGGCAACAGACTTCTGCCTGAAGATCCAAGTGCTTCCATACATCCTCTGAAATCTAGGTGGATATTCCCAAACCTCAATTCTTAACTTCTGCACACCCACCGGCTTAAACAATGTGAAAGTCACAAAGGCTTGGGCTTGCACCCTCTGAAACAATGGTCGGAGCTGTACCTTAGCCCCTTTTAGACACAACTAGAGCTGGAGACCCTGGGACACAAGACACCAAGCCCTGAGGCTGCACACAGCAGAAGGATCCTTGGCTCAGACCATAAAACTAATATTTTCTCTAGGTCTCTAGGCCTGTGGTGGGACAGGATGCTGCTAAGATCTCTGACATGCATTGGAGACATTTTCCCTATTGCCTTTCCCTAATGCCTTCCCCATTTTCCCTATTTGGCTGCTCATTACTTATGCAAATTTCTGTAGCCAGTTTGGATTTCTCCTCAGAAAATGGGTTTTTCTTTTCTATCACATTGTCAGGCTGCAAATTTTCCAAACTTGTATGCTCTGCTTTCCTTTTAAATGTAAGTTCTAGTTTCAGATCATCTCTCTCAACTTCAAAGTTCTACAGATCTCTAGGGAAGGGACAAAATGCCACCAGTCTCTTTGCTAAAGCATAGTGAGAGTGACCTTTGTTCCCAAGACACTCCTTATTTCCATCAGAGTCCACCTCAGACTGGACTTCCTTGTCCACGTTACTATCAGCATTTTGGTAAAAACCATTCAACATCAATTGTCTAGGAAGTTTCAGTTTCCCACATCTTTCTGTCTTCTTCTGAGCACTCCAAACTGTTCCAAACTCTGCCAATTACCCAATTTCAGTGGCTTCCACATTTTAAAGTATCTTTAGAGCAGTGCCTCACTACAGATACCAATTTCCTGTGCTAGTGCATTTACACATTGCTATAAGGAACTTCCCAGAGACTTGGTAATTTATAACTGAAAGAGGTTCAATTGACCCACAGTTCTGCATGGCTGGGGAGGACCCAGGAAACTTACAATAATGGCAGAAGAGAGAAGCAGGCACCTTCTTCACAAGTCAGCAGAAAAGAGAAGCATGAAGATGGTAGTAACACCACTCTCCATCAGTGCCACTTATTACTCGAGCAATGACTTTCTAAAGAAAAAACATGTTCCTGACACGTTTATATCCATATTTCTGGTGGTAAAGTAAGAGTAAACAAAAAATGTGTTTGAGTGACTGCAGAAGCAGGTATTGTGTCTCTATTTTAACTAACTCAAGTTTTCTCTACATATCATCTAAGAGCACTAGAGTCTTACTACATGGCTTTATAAGTGCTCAATCAAGGATGTTCACTAAATTGACCAAGAAAATCCCATGAGTTTTCTCTGTCTCTTAAATTGTCTTATTCTGTGTGTCTCTCCACCTCCTCTGGCGTCTACAACTCAAATTCTCCTCCTGAATTCCAGCATTTGGAAAATCATAAGATATATTTAATATTTGTAAATTTTCATGGTTTTTAGCATAATATGTGAACATAGTTGTTGTATTGTCCACTTGTGCCAAGACCAGCTTGGTCAGGGTGACCCTAACCCAGTGACGCTAGAGGAATTAAAAGACACACACACAGAAATATAGAGGTGTGAAGTGGGAAATCAGAAGTCTCACAGCCTTCAGAGCTGAGAGCCCTGAACAGAGAATTACCCACATATTTATTAAGAGCAAATCAGTCATTAGCATTGTTTCTATAGATATTAAATTAACTAAAAGTATCCCTTATAGGAAATGAAGGGATGGGCCAAATTAAAGGAATAAGTTGGGCTAGTTAACTGCAGCAGGAACATTAAGACACAGATCGCTCATGCTATTGTTTGTGTCTTAAGAATGCCTTTAAGTGGTTTTTCTGCACTGGCCGGGCAGGGGTTCCTGACCTTCATTCTCGTAAGCCCACAACCTTCCAGCTTGGGCATTAGGGCCATTATGAACATGTTGCAGTGCTGCAGAGATTTTGTTTATGGCCAGTTTTGGGGCCAGTTTATGGCCGGATTTGGGGGGGCTTGCTCCCAACATGTCCCCCTTCTCTGATTTGCAAAGAGATAAAAGCAAGGGCAGCTTTGTCATGGTGAGCTACTTTTAGAAGGAGTCAGAATCCACATTTACAGACTACACAAAGACAAACATCATAGATTAAAAGCGCAGTCATCATTGAAATCACAGAGCTTCCAAGTGTTTTTATCCATTTTAATGGGTTACTAGCTGCTAATTTTTCTGCAACTCCTTCAACCACTCCAGTTCCTGGCATTAAGGTCAGGTGTGCCTGGGATGTTTTAAATATTGTTCTTTAATTTTGCAATATCCAAAGACAAGTTTGTAGAGTGTCTTTTTAGATGCTTTTCTATTCTTTTCCAAATTTTGATCTTATTAAGAGCATTTAATAGTTTCCACAAATCCTTATGTTTAGCTCCTAGAGTGGGCCATATCATTTGAGGTTGAGGTGCCACTATAGTGCCATGGTTCCAGATAATAGAAACTTTTGTCATACTTCTTAACATTTCTAACATCTGACCATTTTGTTCAGATCATCTGAACATGGTGTGACCATGGCACGCAGACTGAGAAGTGCAATTCAAGCTAAACATCCCCTTAGGGGACTAATTAATAATGATTCCTATGGAATCATTGTGCAGCACTTCCGCCTGTTCTGCAAAGCAATCTTCTTAAACAAGTACGCCCATTTTTTCTAACTGGGTCCTATCCTGTTTACAAATAGGTTTTTGAGAGTGGTATGCCTCAATTATAGGAGCAGATTTATTATGGTAAATACTGAGATCAGAAAGCATGTGTAACTATGTCATAGAGTGACTGCATCCAGGCATTATTACCAGCCCTTATTGAAGGAATACTCAACGGCAGTGGTGATAACCACTATCATAGCTACCACTAAATTATGAATTGTGACTGGTTGTCTCACTTTCCTCAGGTTTTCTTCTGCCATCTCCAACTGCTTCTTGATTTGTCCCCAGGTGGGTGGCTGTGTTCAACAGGTGTTGTTAGTGACAGTTAGGATCCTCCTGAGTGTCAGTCTTGACATGGCTCCAACTGGGGCATCATTGGGATCCTCCTGGAGTCTCTTCTTCAGCATCTGGTTCATAACCTTTCAGATGTCTTGATGGTATCCAAATTGTCTGTTGATTTTGGCCTTGAGAAATACAAGCAAAACCTCTACCCCAAATTATTATTTTACCTATTTCCCACTTTTTGTTATTGGATCTCTCCACCAAATCAGTTGTTCTGTTTCTGTCTTTGCAGCTGGTTTCCATAGATGCTGTTCAGCTGCTGATAACATCTGGCCTTTGGGCAGGCTTGAAAAATTTAAAGTTAATAACGGTAGGTTCAGTTGCATTTGTCGGGTTCCATATTCTCTGTCTTTTCCTTTCCACTTTTGCAACTCCTGTTTCAGGGAGAGATTCATTCTTTCCACTATGACTTGTCCTTGAGAATTGTATGGGATACCAGTAATGTGTTTAATATTCCACATAGAGAAAAATATACCTAGAGCTTGGCTAGTATAGCGTGGGGCATTATCTATTTTAATAGAAGCTGGAATGCCCATCACCGCAAAACACTGCAAAAGATGATGTTAAACACAGGCAGAAGACCCTCCTGACTGGCATGTAGCCCAGACAAAGTGAGAAAAGGTGTCCACTCATACATGTACATAAGCTAGTCTCCCAAACGAGGGAACATGTGTGACATCCATTTGCCAAATAGAGTTAGGTTTCAGTCCTTGAGGATTAACTCCTCCTGTAGAAGATGAGGAATGTACCATTTGGCAAGTTGGGCATTGCTGGATAATAGCTTTAGCTTCTTTCCAGGTAATGCTGTATCTGCGTTTGAGACCAGAGGCATTAACATAAGTTAAATTGTTAAAGTGTCAAGCATTAGATATTGCAGTAGCAACTAGGCAATCAGCCATTTGATTCCCTTCAGTCAAAGGTCCTGGAAGAGGTGTATGAGCTCTAATGCGAATGATGTAGAAAGGGTGCATTCTATTCCTAATTGCTGTTTGCAATAGGGTAAATAAAGTCATCAATTGTTAATCTGTTTGAAATCATAACTGAGCATTTTCAATTAACTGTGTGGAATGAACCACGTGTGAAGAATCAGAAATCACATTAATAGGCATATCAAAAGCAGTCAATACCTCAATTACGGCTACAAGCTCTGCTTTTTGAGCTGAAGTATAGACATCTGAAAAACTTTACTTTTTGAGCTAGAATAAGAAGCTTTACCATTACTAGACCCATTTGTTAAAACCTTATCAGCACCTTCAATTGGTTTAAATTTAGTTATTTTAGTGAGAATCCAATTAGTTAAATTCAAAAACTGAAACTGCTTTGTTTTAGAAAAATGATTATCAAGAATACCCACAAAGTCAGCTAAAGGGGTTTGCCAAGTAAGACTATTTATAAAAGTTTGCTGTATTTGTGCCTTCATGAGATGGACAATAATTTTTCTAGGATCATATTCACGTAATTTAACAATCCGAGTTCTCCCAATCCCTATCTTAGTAGCAATTTGATCTAAATAAGGAGTTAAAGAGTCCATGAATTAGTATGTGGAGGAAAAACTACCCTACTAAGTCCTGTTCTTGGAAAATAACACCAGTAGGTGAATGCTGAGTTGAAAAAAAAATAACAAATCTAGAGTCTTCTCTGAATCTATTCTATTTATTTGAGCTTTATGGACTTGATTCTCAATCAGTTGTAACTCTGCCTCTGCCTCCTTTGTTAACTGCTGAGGGGTAGTGAGACTAGGATTTCCTCTAAGGATAGAAAACAGATATCTCATGGCATAGATAGGAATGCCTAGAGCAGGTTGTGTCCAATTAATATCCCCTAGTAATTTTTGAAAGTCATTTAATGTTTTTAGTTGATCCCTACATATGGTTACTTTTTGTGGCAAAAGGGTAGTGTCACTTACTAAGGTCCCCAAACAGGAGTAAGGAGTAGCAGTCTGAATTTTGTCAGGAGCTATAATTAAACCAGTGCAAGAAATTAAATTTTGCAAGTTATCATAACATTGGAGTAATATTTCTCAAGTGGAGGCAGCACAAAATATATCATCCATATAGTGAATAATGTAACAGTGTGAAAATTTTTTATGAGTAGGTTCAATTGCTTGCTCCACATAAGTCTGGCAAATTGTTGGGCTGTTTGACATGCCCTGTGGCAACACTTTCCAATGATAATGCTTAGCAGGCTGCAGGTTGTTTACTGCAGGAATTGTAAATGCAAACCATTCACTGTCTTGCTCAGCTAAAGGGATAGTAAAGAAACAGTCTTTTAAATCTACTGACAATTAAAGGCCAACTTTTTGGAATTATAGCAGAAGCCAATCCTGGCTGTAAAGCTCCCATAGGCTGTATAACTGAATTGATGGCTCTTAAGTCAATTAGCATTGTCCATTTACCTGATTTTCTCTTAATTATGAAAACTGGAGAATTCCAAGGAGAAAATGTTGGAGCTATGTGCCCATTTTCTAATTGTCCAGTAGCTAATGTCTCTAAAACCTTCAGTTTCTCTTTACTTAGTGGCCATTGTTCTATCCAAATTGGCTTATCTGTTAACCATTTTAAAGGTATAGGTTTTGAAAGCTTAACAGCGGCTGCCATCGAAAATTATTTCCTAATCTTTGGCGGGAACTTTGTTTTTCCTCTTGAGGCGGTTCTTTCAAATCTTGCAAATTCTTTTCTAGTCCCATACCGGGGACATGCCCCATTTCATGCATTGTATGTTGACTTTGAGGGCTATCTAATTGTTCTGGAATTAGAACGTGTGCTCCTCATTGTTGTAATAAATCTCTTTCCCATAAATTTATCGGTGCAGAAGTTATAATTGGTTGAATATTCTCAGGTTGTCCGTCGGGCCACTCACAGTGCAAACTATAACTACTGTGATATATTTCAGTGTCTTTACCAACTCCAACTATGTTCAATTAAGTGGGCTGAATTGGCTACAGGGATGGCCAGTGCTGTAGAGAAATGATTGAAATGTCTGTTCCTGTATTTACCAAATCTTTAAATTTCTTTCCCTGAATAGTTATTTCACAGATAGGACGTTTATCAGTAATTTGATTTACCCAATAAGCTGTTTTGCCTTGTTTATTTGTGCTCCCAAATCCTCTTGTTCTTTTAATTTCACTTTTTCCCATTCTCACATATGGCACAATCAGGAGCTATGCTATGCACTCTCCTGGCTCTGCTTTCCAGTGAGCAGAAGCAGATATAACAATTTGAATTTTTCCATTGTAATCTGAATCTATGACTCCTGTATGTATTTGTATACCTTTTAAACTTACACTAGACCTTCATAAAAGTAACCCTATTGTCCCTGCTGGCAAGGTGACACAGACTCCTGTTAGAACCTTTTGCAGGGGTTCCCCAGGCAGAAGGCTCACAACTTTTGTGCGGCATAAATCTACTGTGGCACTAGCAGCTGTGCTGGGGGACAGACATTGTACAGGGGTGAGGGAATGGCCTGAGCTAGAAATGCCCCAGTTTAGAATGGGGCCTAGGACGGGCCCCTCATGGCATTTCCCGAAATCAGGTTCCCATCTTTATCAAACTTAGAGTGACACTGATTAGCCCAAGATTTTCCTTTTTTACATTTTGGAAGTATTTCAGGCTCAACAGTTTTGTTTTTTCCCCTATCTGGCGGCCTGACTCGTGATTTTTTCTACATTCTTTTTTAGTATGACCATGCTTCCCACAGTTTAAACAAACTCCAAGCAGTGGAGTATTTCCTTTATCCATTCTCAGTCCTGCCACTGCCTGTACTAACAAAGTAGCTTTATGTAGATTAACTCCAATATCATCACAGGCCTTGATATAATCAACTAAATGTGCTTTCCCTCTGATAGGTTGCAGAGCAGCCTGGCAATCAGGATTAACATTGTCAAAAGCTAATAACTGCAACACTATATCCTGAGCAGCCGAATCTGCAATCATCTTTTTAAGAGACTCCTGTAACCGAGCCATAAAATCAACATATGGTTCTCTGGGTCCTTGTTTTATAGCACTAAAGGAAGGGTATTGTTCCCCACCTGAAGTGATTTTTTCCCAAGCTCTAATGCACACTCCTCTAAGCTGTTCAATGGCATCATCCTGCACGACCAATTGTGCATCTAAACCAGCCCAGCCACCAAACCCCAAAAGTTGGTCTGCAGTTATATTAATTTGAGGTTGGGCCTGGGCATTGTGAGCAGCCTGAATGGAAGCTTCATCTGCCCACCAAGTTTTAAATTGTAAGAACTGAGCAGGAGTTAGACAAGCTCAAGTGAGAGCATCCCAGTCAGTAGGAATCATCCGACTGGAAACAGTAACATTCTTTAACAGTCTCATTACAAAAGGAGAACCTGGTTCATACTGACTTATTTCTTGCTTTAATTATTTGAGTAATTTAAAAGGAAAAGACTCAAATGTAGCTATAATATTTCCCTCTTGATCTGGGGGGTGTATTCTAAGGAAATTGCCAAGCCTCTAAATCACCCTCTCCTCTAGCTTTCTGAATTCCAGCCTGAATAGAACTAAGAATGGTCACTCAAGGTGCTGCTCGAACAGTCACTGGTGCAACTATCGGGGGCACCCGCCCCCGATAATTCTTCATGGGTTCTTTTCTATTTTCCCTAAGTGTTGGCCAGTCTGAGAAATAAAGGGAAAGAGTACAAAAGAGAGAAATTTTAAAACTGGGTATCCGGGGGAGACATCACATTTTGGCAGGTTCCACGATGCCCCCCAAGCCACAATACCAGCAAGTTTTTATTAGTGATTTTCAAAAGGGGAGGGAGTGTACAAATAGGGTGTGGGTCACAGAGATCACATGCCTTAAGGGCAACAAAAAATCACAATGCAGGAGGTCAGCGCAAGATCACAAGATCAGGACAAAACTAGAATCACTAAAGAACTTCCATGTCCCACTGTGTATGCATTGCTATTGATAAACATTGTAACAGGGTTCAAGAGCAGAGAACAAGTCTGACTAGAATTTGCCAGGCTGGAATTTCCTAATCCTAGCAACACCAGGGCATGTTTCATCCCTATCTATATCGACATAAAGGCAGATACTCCCAGGGTGGCCATTTCAGAGGACTCCCCTGGGAATGCATTCTTTTCCCAGGGCTGTTAATTATTAATATTCCTTACTGGGGAAAGAATTCAGTAATATTTCTCTTACCCGTTTTCGGTAATATGAGAAATATGGCTCTGTCCTGCCCAGCCCACAGGCAGCCAGACTTTAAAGTTATCTCCCTTGTTCCCTGAAAATTGCTGTTATCCTGTTCTTAAGGTGCCCAGATTTGATATTGTTCAAACACATATGCTCTATAAACAATTTGTGCAGCTAACGCAATCACCACAGGGTCCTAAGGCAACATTTATCCTCAATTTATGAAGATGATGGGATTAAGAGATAAGTAAAGACAGGCATAGGAAATCACAAGAGTATTGATTGGGGAAGTGATAAATGTCCATGAAATCTTCACAATTTATGTTCAGAGATTGTGGTAGACAGGAATAAGAAATTATAAAAGTATTAATTTGGGGAACGAATAAATGTCCATGAAATCTTCACAATTTATGTTCTGCCATGGCTTCAGCCAGTCCCTCCATTTGGGGTCCCTGACTTCCCACAACAGGCAACTACTTTTTGCCCAGTGTCCTCTGGAAAAGAAAGAACTGGTGGGTCATTTTCTTCAAAATAATATGAAGGAGGTGCAGAAGGGTAGGGATGCACCTCTCCTTCTTTTGCCACTTTAGCTTTAGCTGGCAAATAAACATGCTCTGTAACCTCTTCTGTTGCTTCACTATACTCCTGTTCTTTCTCCTCATCACTGTGAAAAAGTTCCAAGGCAGAACGAACCAGACCCCATACCTGTCCCATTGTTACCCTGAAGCTTCCAAGCTCGCCTTCTTACTCACCACGGGGATTGCTTTAAGAGTACTCGGGTGTCCTCCAGCTAGTTTTCCATTCCAAGTGTTGCTCCGGTGACCCTTCAACCTGGATTCGAACCCCCATGAATGGGCACCACTTGCCGAGACCAAGTCAGTTGGGGAGACCCTAACCCAGCAGCGCTAGAGGAATTAAAAACACACACACACAGAAATATAGAGGTGTGAAGTAGAAAATCAGGAGTCTCACAGCCTTCAGAGCCGAGAGCCCCAAACAGAGATGTACCCACATATTTATTAACAGCAAACCAGTCATTAGCATTGTTTCTATAGATATTAAATTAACTAAAAGTATCCCTTATGGGAAATGAAGGGATGGGCCAAATTAAAGGAGTAGGTTTGGCTAGTTAACTGCAGCAGGAACATGCCCTTAAGACACAGATTGCTCATGCTATTGTTTGTGGCTTGAGAATCCCTTTAAGCAATTTTCAACCCTGGGCGGGTCAGGTGTTCCTTGCCCTCAGGGGTGTTAGGGCCATTATGAACATGTTAAAGTGCTGCAGAGATTTTGTTTATGGCCAGTTTTGGGGCCAGTTTATGGCCAGATTTTGACCCAACACACTTGGCTTAGCAGAGACACTCAGCAGAGTAAGAGTTTTTCATGCAAAGCAGATATGTACTTTTGTAGGAGGGGAGAGTAGAAGAATTGTGAGCAATTTGGGCATTAGAAAGAATATCAATATAATTTTTGATAGGATAGCATTTTGTTTTCTTATATTGGTTGTGCTAAAGATTAAAAAAAAAATACTACTCTTACTGCATAGGTTAATTTCTTCACCACCTCCCCTGTTAAGGTTCCAGACCATATTCCAAATAATACCTTTAATTTCATTCTTACTATGATAAAAGTCTGTTAGTGACCATCTTATTATTTTACATAGTTCAGAGACATGACTAAATTCTCTTTTACAGTACTTAAATTTCTGTGAGTGGTTGTAGAAGTATACAATGTTCAAAACATACATAAAAACAATTTGTAGGTCATTTCAGTATGTATAAAAATAAAACATATTTTAAAAATTTTATTTATAGATCAGAAAAAAATGGAAGAATAGTCATAAGGTGAATTTATTTTCTTATATATATATATCAAATGAAAACACACTAATTATGGCAGAGCAATTGAGATTTAGCTTGCATGTTATTAAAATTCCAGTGGTGACTATTCATCCTGAATATAGAGGGATATGATTTATAGCCCTGAAGCCACGTTTCTGGAAAAAACTTAAAAACTTTAGAAGCTTTATAGTTGATGAAAGTCTATTTGCCTGTTTTTGCTTTTGTTGCCTCTGCTTTTGGGGTCATACCCAATAAATTATTGCACAGATTGAAGTCGTGGATCTTTTAAAACAAAATCCTAATAGTTATTGATGATTGTAATCTTTCACAGTTTTATGTTTCTTTAACTAAATGCATTGCCTAGGCTACTTTTTATTTGATAATAAAATAATCAAGTATTTTGGACCAAATACTTATTCCTATGACCTATATATTTAGTTTTGAAACAAGAACCAACACAACAAATCTCGTTTATATTCATTGCACTATAATAAATTTGATAAATCAGTGTATTTGTGAGTGTAATACTTAAATTCTGTGATAATCTGTAGGGGATGCTTAAGTACTCTTTAATACTGGCAGGCGTAAAAAGTTACTTTGTAAGCAGAAAAGATAATTACTAAATCATATGTTATCAATATTTAGGGACACAAAATAAAAATATGTATTCATTTGACTTCATGGGTAGTACACAGTTAAATCATTATAAATTATTACAAGATTATCATTATAAATGAGCTAGAACACTTTCCCAGGTACTCGATAAGTGGCACATGACAGAACAGGAGAGGACTTCTTTTTTTTTTTAAGTTATTTTATTATTATACTTTAAGTTCCAGGGTACATGTGCATAACGTGCAGCTTTGTTACATATGTATACTTGTGCCATGTTGGTGTGCTGCACCCATCAACTCGTCAGCACCCATCAACTCATCATTTACATCAGGTATAACTCCCAATGCAATCCCTCCCCCATCCCCCTTCCCTATAATAGGCCCCGGTGTGTGATGTTCCCCTTCCCGAGTCCAAGTGATCTCATTGTTCAGTTCCCACCTATGAATGAGAACATGCGGTGTTTGGTTTTCTGTTCTTGTGATAGTTTGCTGAGAATGATGGTTTCCAGCTGAATACATGTCAGTACAAAGGACACAAACTCATCCTTTTTTTTTTTTTTTTCTTTATGGCTGCATAGTATTTCATAATATATATGTGCCACATTTTCTTAATCCAGTCTGTCACTGATGGACATTTGGGTTGATTCCAAGTCTTTGCTATTGTGAATAGTGCTGCAGTGAACATATGTGTGCATGTGTCTTTATAGCAGCATGATTTATAATCCTTTGGGTATATACCCAGTAATGGGATGGCTGGGTCATATGGTACTTCTAGTTCTAGATCCTTGAGGAATCACCATACTGTTTTCCATAATGGTTGAACAAGTTTACAATCCCACCAACAGTGTAAAAGTGTTTCTATTTCTCCACATCCTCTCCAGCACCTGTTGTTTCCTGACTTTTGAATGATTGCCATTCTAACTGGTGTGAGATGGTATCTCATTGTGGTTTTGATTTACATTTCTCTGATGGCAAGTGATGACGAGCATTTTTTCATGTGTCTGTTGGCTGTATGCATGTCTTCTTTTGAGAAACGTCAGTTCATATCCCTTACCCACTTTTTGATGGGGTTGTTTGTTTTTTTCTTGTAAATTTGTTTGAGTTCTTTGTAGGTTCTGGATATTAGCCCTTTGTCAGAGGAGTAGATTGCAAAAATTTTCTCCCATTCTGTAGGTTGCCTGGTCACTCTGATGGTAGTTTCTTTTGCTGTGCAGAAGCTCTTTAGTTTAATTAGATCCCATTTGTCAATTTTGTCTTCTGTTGCTGTTGCTTTTAGTGTTTTAGACATGAAGTCTTTGCCCATGCCTATGTTCTGAATGCTATTACCTAGATTTTCTTCTAGGGTTTTTATGGTTTTAGGTCTAACATTTAAGTCTCTAATCCATCTTGAATTAATATTCATATAAGGAGTAAGGAAAGGATCCAGTTCCAGCTTTCTACTTATGGCTAGCCAACTTTCCCAGCACCATTTTTAAATAGGGAATCTTTTCCCCATTTCTTGTTTTTCTCAGGTTTGTCAAAGATCAGATGGCTGTAGACGTGTGGTATTATTTCTGAGCACTCTGTTCTGTTCCATTGGTCTATGTGTCTGTTTTCGTACCAGTACCATGGTGTTTTGGTTACTGTAGCCTTGTAGTATAGTTTGAAGTCAGGTAGCGTGATGCCTCCAGCTTTGTTCTTTTGACTTAGGTTTGTCTTGGCAATGTGGACTCCTTTGTGGTTCCATATGAACTTTAAAGTAGTTTTTTCCAATTCTGTGAAGAAACTCATTGGTAGCTTGATGGGGATGGCATTGAATCTGTAAATTACCTTGGGCAATATGGCCATTTTCACAATATTGATTCTTCCTATCCATGAGCATGGTATGTCTTCTATTTGTTTGTGTTGAGAGGACATTTTTAATGACAAATGTAACAGATATTTAAAAACCTGTTGCTAAAATTGTACATTTTCTGACTTTTGCAGTATTCCAAAAAATGACAAAATGGGTATTATGAATAAAAGCATACCTCAGAGATATTGTGATTCAGCATAATGCCATGATAAGGTAAATATCACAATAAAGTGATTCTTACAAACTTTTAGTTTCCCATTGCAGATAAATTTATGTCTACACTATTCTACATTCTATCCAGTTTGTAATAGCATTATGTCTAAAAAATCTCAATGACCACACCTTAATTAAAATGACTTTATATTTAAAAATGCTAATGAATATCTGAAACTTCAGGGAGTAGTAACATTTTACTTGGTACAGTGTTTTGTCTAAATGTTGATGGCTATTGAATGACCAGAGTAGGGGTTGCTATAGCCTGAGTTGGCTGTAGTAATTACTTAAAGTAAGACAGCAATGACACTTCCCACAATGATTGACTCTTCTTTAATACAAAATTTCTCTGTAGCATGAGACACTATTTGATAGCATTTTACTCACTGTGGAACTTTTTTAAAATTGGAGTCCATCAATTCCATCCCTGTCATTGCTTTATTAAATGTATTTATGTAATATTCTAAATTATTTGTCATCATTTCCACATTTTTTTGTGGCATTTCCATTAACAGTGTATTCCATTCAAAGAGGTCACTCTCTTTAATCATCTATAAGTAGTAATTTTTAATTCATTAAAAGTTTATTATAAGATTGTAGCAAATTCAGTAACATCTTCAGATCTAACTGTTATGATTAATTCTCTTGTATTTCTACCACATACGCAGTTATATCCTTCCCTGAAGTCTTGAACTTTTCAAAATTATCTAGTAGTAGATTCAACTACTTCCAAATGCTGTTAATCTTACCATTTTGATCTCTTCTCAAAAATCATGAATCTTTTTAATGTCATATACGATGATAAATCCTTCCCAGAAAGTTTTTAATTTACATTTCCCAGATCCATCAGAGAAATCACTATTCATGGCAGCTATGATCTTACAAGATATATTCTTTAAATAATAAAACTTGAAAGTCAAATTGACTCTTTGATGTATGAGCTTCAGAATGGATGTTGTGTTAGCAGGCATGAAAACAACATTAATCTCCTTGTACATCTCTAGCAGAGCTCTTGTGTGACCAGGTGCATTGTCAATGAGAAGAAATATTTTGAAAGGAATCTATTTTTTCCGAGCAGTAGGTCGCAACAGTGAGCTTAAAATATTCAGTTAACCATCCTGTAAAAAGAAGTTATGTCATGCAGGCATTGTTTTTCCATTTATAGAGCACAGGCAGATTGGATTTAGCAGAATTCTTTACGGTCCTAGGATTTTTTGAATGCTAATTGGACATTGTCTTCAACTGCAAATCACCAGCTGCATTAACTCCTGACAAGAAAGTCAGTCTGTCTTTTGGTACTTTGAAGCCAGGCATTGACTTCAGTTCTCCAGTTATCAAAGTCCTAGATGGCATTTTCTTTTTTTTTTTTTTTTTTTTTTTTTTGAAGTCTCACGTGTTGCCCAGGCTGGAGTGCAGTGGCGCGATCTTCACTGCAAGCTCCGCCTCCCGGGTTCCCGCCATTCTTGCCTGCCTCCTGAAGCTGGGACACAAGCGCCCGCCACCGCGCCCGGCTAATTTTTTGTATTTTTAGTAGAGACGGGGTTTCACTGTGGTCTCGATCTCCTGCCCTTGTGATCAAAGTGCTGGATTACAGGCTTGAGCCACCGCGCCCGGCCTTTTTTTTTTTTTTTTTTTTTTGTGTGTGTGTGTGTGTGGATATCTTAACGTGTCTTATTTGATTTGTAAACATTTCAGTGCATAACTCTAAATATGAGGAATCTATTTTCCTCAACGTTTCATTTTGAAAATACACAAAGCTGAGGGGGTAATACAGTGAACAATCTTATGCCTAGATTCACATTATCTCATTGCTTTAGCTCTCAGTAATTTTTTTTTTCTTGCTTAAACACGTAACAGTTTCAAACACTTCAACCAGTTACTTCAGCATGCACCTCCTAAACACTACAATATACTCCTATGAAACCACAGTGCCATTATCACATTGAAGAAATGTAACAATGAAGGGGTAACATCATCCAAGTTCACATACAGTTCATATTTAAATTTCACCAAATGTCCCCGTAATTTCCTTTTGAAAGACTTTTTGGTGGATCAACAATCCAGTCAAGCATGGTACATTGCACACAGTTGTCCTGTCTCTTTAGGCATTTTCTTCTAATATAAGCCTGTTTTATCTTCATTTAAAAATGGTGGCTTAGTAAAGTATCTTAGCTAGATCATGAATTATCTTAGCTAGATCTTCTAGAAAACTTGTCTCAGCTTGCACTTCTATGAAATGAAGATGGCTTGTTTCCTTAAAACATATAAATCAATCTCTGTAAGCTTTAACTTTTGTTCTGCAGTTTTTCACCTCACTCAGCCTTCTTAGAATTGAAGAGAGCCTTGCTGTGGGTTAGGCTTTGATTTATGGGAATATTCTGTCTGCTTTGATCTTTTATCTATATCACTAAAACTTTCTTCATATTACAAATATGGCTGTTTCACATTCTTATCACTGATATATTTACTGTAGCCGCATTTTTCATTTCTTCCAAGAATTTATTAATTGAATTCACAAGTTAGCTAAAGGTTTAGTACAAGAAGCCTAGTTTTTGTCCTAACTTAGCTTTTTGATATGCCTTTCTCACTAAGCTTGATCACTTTTACCTTTTGATTTAAAGTGAGAGACAGGCAACTCTTCCTTTCACTTGAAAACTTAGAGGTCATTGTTGAGCTATTAATTTGTTTAATTTCAATACTGTTGTGTTTCAGGGTTTCTGGAAGCCCAATGAGAGGATGACAGATGAGGAAACAGCTGGCCAATGGAGCAGTCATGTCACACACAATATTTTTCCATTAAATTAGCCTTCTTGTATAAGCACCGTTTGTGTCCCAAAACAATTTACAATAGTAACAAAAAAAATCACCAAGCAAAGAGTATCATAACAGACATAACAATCATAAATATGTTCTAAATTTTAATTACCAAAATGTGACACGGAGACAGGAAGTGAACACATGCTACTAGAAAAATGTCACTCATAGACTTGCTCAATTCAGGGTTGCCATGAACTTTCAGTTTTTTTAAAAACACACTATCTGCCAACTGCAATAAAGTGAAACACAATCAAACAAGATATGCCAAAGTAGAGATAGGGCTAGAGACAAAGAGGTCTCTAAATGTTCTTAAGCGAAATGGAGAGCTAGAGTTTTCACCTGTAAGGATGCTACCTGGTTTCTTTATGTTTAAAATTACTTAAAGAACCAATAATTTAGCAAAATTACCAGATACAAAATCAACATACCTGTAAAACAAGACTTTGCTCCTCCTTTGCCTTCCACTGTGATTCTGAGGCAACCCAGCCATGTGGAACTATGAATCAATGAAACTTCTTTTCCTTATAAATTACCCAGCCTTGGGTATGTCTTTATTAGTAGCAGGACTAATACAACATGAATGTACCATAATTTGTTTATCCACTCACCTATTGAGAGGCTTGGTTGTTTCCAAGTTTTTGTGATTATGAATACAATTGCTATAAACATCCATGTGGAGGTTTTTCTGTGGATTTAAGTTTCCACTTCATTTTGACAAATATTTAGGAGCATGATTACTGGACCATATGGTAACACTATATATGTTTTTTAAGCAATTGCCAAAGTGTGTTGCAAAGTGGCTGTAATATTTCACATTCTCACAAGTAATGAGTAAGAGTTTCTGTAGCTTCACATTCTCTCCAGTATTTGGTAGTATCAGGGTTTTGGATTTAGCCATTCTGATACACTTGCAGTGACCCTAGTTAAATTTTGCCTCTTTGTTATATTAAAAATATATTTACTTAAAAATAATGTTATATTAATTTTCATGCAATTATCATCTAAAATGTTTATCTGATTTCCAGTTCTGACTCATTAGTTATATATGACATTACTTTGGTGCCCAAAACCTTGTTTGAACATGTGAGCACCCTCTATTTCCTTTATCCTAATTTCTGACATACCAGTTAACCCTTCCTATTATTACTCTGACAAACACCTTTGTTTTTTAACAAAAGCCTTTATCTTGTTAAAGTGATTTATCTCTTATGCTTCCCATCAACTCAGTTTTGTTTTTTGGTGTATGAAAAAAACAAGTAACCCTTGCCATCTACCTTTCTATTATCCTGTGAGGGGGTCTTAGCTTTCAAAGAAAAAGTCATACATTTTTTTTTTTTTTTTTTTTTTTTGACGGAGTCTCGCTCTGTTGCCCAGGCTGGAGTGCAGTGGCCAGATCTCAGCTCACTGCAAGCTCCACCCCCGGGTTCACACCATTCTCCTGCCTCAGCCTCCTGAGTAGCTGGGACTACAGGCGCCCGGCACCTCGCCTGGCTAGTTTTTTGTATTTTTTAGTAGAGACGGGGTTTCACCCTGTTAGCCAGGATGGTCTCGATCTCCTGACCTCGTGATCCGCCTGTCTCGGCCTCCCAAAGTGCTGGGATTATAGGCTTGAGCCACCGCGCCCAGCCAAGTCATACATTTTTAATTGCAGTGAAGTGTATTATCGTATGCTATCCTCACAGTAAACATTAGACATCCTTACATTGGCCCAACATTATACAGTTTGTGGTGAAATGGGACTAGGATAAGGGCCTTCTGAGTCTTGAAATGTTCACTTTCTCACTGTTCATGAGTAACCTAGAAACCTTATAAGGAATCCATTGTATCCCCCAGGATTAACTAAAAATTAAATTACACAAAAGAATAAGGGACATACGAAACAAATTGATGGGTGTGTTACGTGTGTGTGTAATACACATGTTGGTTTGTTTTTTATATATACACATCTTTTGCAGGGACACATTACAACTCATAATACTTGAATCCTTGAAAAATTTATATATAAAATATATATATACATTATGTTTATGTATATATGTATATAAATGTCAGTTTCATTTGAAACTTAGTAGCTATAATTAGAGGGGTGTACACGTTCCTCTTTATCTGTTTCTCTTCGTGCTAGCTGAACATGATGAGAAGTTATTATTAAACAAATAATTTTTAAAGACAGTTTATTATATACATTACATACTTATGTATATATAAATAATTTATATAAACATATGAATATAAAATAAATAATATTGTATACACATTTTTATATTATATATACTTAAATATACAATACATAGTACATACATTTAATATAAACAAAACGTATAATTAATATAAATACATATAAATTTTTCAAGAATGCAAATATTATGAGTCGTATTTTGTCCCTACAAATAGTATGCTGATTTCTAACCTCTAGTACCTCAGATTGTGATCTGCTTTGGAACCAGAGTCTCTGCAGATGTAATCAAGTTAAGATGGTATTGTTAGGATATGGCTAGTGTTCTTTTAAGAAAAGGACAGAGACACATAGGGAGAACTCTGTAACTGGTGATGGAGGCAGAGATGATACAGCTACAAACCAAAGAATGCCAAGGATGACAACCCACAAGGATTGATGACACCTCACAGAAACTGGGAAAAGGCAAGAAAGAATTCTCCCCAGAGTCTCAGAGAGCATGACCCTACTAACATCTTGATTTCCAGACTTGGAGCCTCCAGAACTGTGAGAGAAAAAAACCACTAGGTTTTTATAAGCTACCCAGTTTGTGGTACTTTGTTACCTCAACCATAAGAAAGTAATATACCAGAGCAGGACTAATAAGAATATCAGTGAATCTGTGTATTTCCTTATTACTGTATACATTAGGACGAGCATTTTTATTGTTAGAGCCAAGTGCATGATGATCTTTTATTTATTATTTATTTTCACCTACAGTTGTTTTCTCTGAGTCTATTATCCCACAAAAGATCATTGTAGTTGCTACTGCGGGACCAGGTAGGGAAAGGGCTCATTTGCTAGCTATGCTATGAAGATTCAGGGAAATTTGCCTAATACAGCCATGCATGCAAACAAACAAACAAACAAAAAAACAAATAATAATACAATGGAAACTCCTTAAATATGAAAAGAGTATATTTTGTGTGTGTGTGTGCTTAGTACTCTCATTATATCTAATGCCATTCAGACCAATGCTTTACTCTTCTTTAAGTCAGAATATTGAAGATAATCAATTTTTAAAAATCAATAATTATAATTCGTTTTGATTCAAGGACATTATTTCCTATGCCTGATAGCTTTTTCTTTTGCTTACTAGAAATCCACGTCTCATGTATCAGGGATACAAGTGATTGTTTTCTTTCTGATTTGTCACAATTCGCTTTTGTTCATAAACTGATTCATGTGTTATTTCAATTACATTTTCAAACTTATGAGATAGCTTTTGTTATCCACATTTTCTTAGTCTTTTAACTAAGCCTCTGAAACATTAAAAGTAAGAAATTAGGGAAAAGAAAATTTGAATGCAGATATTTTAAGTCTAAATCTGGTAAGTTTTTCTCACTTTAATGTATCAATTTCTATTTTATAATAAAATAAATGATCAAACCACTCATATTTTTTAATGTGATAGGGAGTATGGATTGTAAGATTTAAGATTTAAAATAAAATATTTATTTATTTTTAATTGCTTTTGCATTTGAGTGTCTATGCCTATAAATGGTTAATACATCGATTATTTTTTACCTGTTATGTTAATATTTTTATTCATTTGAAAAGGAGATATGCAATTTGAGAATAAAAACAATTTGAGTATTTAATTTGTTGCAAATAATTCTTGCTCTTAGTTTATATTATTGGGACACATGAATTTTTATTTCTCTTAAAATATATATACTTTTGTCAAACTATCGTTTTATGTCTGTCTTCAAATAAACAGTACAGTACATTGAAAAAATTTTAGTGAGTCATGGATACCTTGGAAAATGAGACATGTTTCTTGTACACACAAAATATATTAAACATGCCTTTGCCATTTTTGTTTCCTTTCTCCATTGTGAACTCTCATTTTCTTAGGCTGTAACCCAAAACTACATTTCCCAGCATCCCTTACAACTGGTTGGATAGGGAACTTTAAGCCAATCTACCTTCTCAGAATTAAGAAGCATGATGTAAAGGATGAGTGAGACTTAATGGCTTTTCTGGCGGAGATATTCATGTAGTCATTTGATTTTCTCTGCAGCAGCTTGTCAACGATTCTGGGATCTGTGGCTATAGTGGAGTCAAGAGGGAATTCTCCTGGAACAGTATTGTGGAATGATTGGACATTTCTCCTGGCTACAAAACTTTTGATTGATTACATGACTCCACATGCATTAAAAATTACATTAGCTAAATAATACCTTGAAATAAACCTATTTCTGCTTTAATTGTCCAAATTCATCTGCAAATAAATCCCCGTTAATACCAAAAATCTCATAAAATATGGATCCTCTTTTCCATTTTCTTAATATTTTCTAATATCCCTGTTTCCTTAAGCAATAGAAGTTGCAGTTTTTAACTAAATAGTAGTTATTCAGTCTTTCTAGAATCAAATACTATGTTTCTCAATTTCCCTTAGGGTTAAGAATGTCTCCATCATAAATTTTGACCGAAGTATGTTACTGTCAGTTTCATTTGAAACTCAGTAGCTGAAATTAGAGGGGTGTGCGCATTCCTCTTTATGTCTTTCTCCTCCTGCTAGCCAGACACGAGAAGAGTTATTATTAGACAAATAATTTTTTTAGAAACAGTTTTTGAAAGGTTAGAAATGATTAAGTTAAAGAGGTACATTTGAAAAGATGATGATTTAAAATCATTTTAATGATAATCTCTATGAACCCAATGGAAATATTTATTTCTTGATAATTTGGCACAGAATACTGACAAACTTGTTGATGATTGTTGTGAATTCAATTTCAAATTAGTCACTGCACCAGTAAATTTGAAACATCCTAAAGTCTAACGAACTTGTATAAAAGAAACTAATAATTGCATTCCAAATTTGATTCTAAAACTTTACATAACATCACTCTTAACAATTTACAAATTTGAAATGAACATTATATATTAGTAAGGATATTAAAAATATGATTAATTATAGTAAAGATTAAATTATTTTTAATCAATTGAATAGAAAATTAATATTATCAAACTACCTTCATACGAAGATGTCATCAAAGAGAATATTGACAAAAATATAAAAGGAAGAGGGTTTCTTAAATTAAGATATAAAATTGCATATATTTCCTATATACCACACATTATTTTAAATAATTTATACATGAACTGTTTCACATGGTCATTATTTTTATGGTAACAATACTTTAAGTCCACTCTCTTAGCATTTTTCAATAATAAAATATATTGTTAACTATGTAGTATAACCATGTTGTATATCAAATCTCTTGAACTTATTCTTCCTGTCAAACTTAAATTTTGTACCCTTTGAGTAACATCTCCCCAGTGCAATCGCCCCTCCCAGCATCCACCGTAGCTCCTGGTGACCACCATTCTAATCTGTCCATCCATGAAATCTATTTCTTTGGATTACACATATAAGTGAGATAAGGCAGTATTTGTCTTTCTGTGCCTGGCTTATTTCATTTAGCATAATGTCTTACAGATTTATCTATATAGTCATATGTGACTGGGCTCCCTCCTTTTTCAAAGTTGGAAAGTATTCCATTGTGTATATATATCACATTTTTAAAATCCATTCATCCCTTCATGGACACTTAAGTTGATTCTATATCTTGACTACTGTGAATAATGCTGCAATAAGCAAAACAGTGCAGTTTTTTTTTTGGAAATATAGATTTCATGTTTAAAACTACTGTACATATCCTGTAGTGGGATTGCTGGATCATATGGTAGTTCTATTTTAATTTTTTTTGTGAAACTTCCATATTGTTTTCCATAAAGGCTGCATTAATTTACATTCCCATCAACAGTCTATGAGAGTTTGGTTTTCTCCACATCCTTGCTAACACTTATTATCTTTCATCTTTTTGATAATAGAAATTCTGATAGGTGTACGGTGATATCTCATTGTGGTTTTTATTAGCATTTTTCTGATGGTTAGTGATGTTGAATATTTTTTATATGCCTACTGGCCATATGTATGTCTTCTTTTAAAAAATGGTATTTACATCCTTTGCTTGTTTTTAAATTGGGTTACTTGTTTTCTTGCTATTTCATTATTTGTATTTCTTATACATTTTGTATATGAACTCCTTATTAGATGTAAGATTTGAAAATGTTTCCTCATGTTTTATTGTTGTGTCTTCATCTAGTTGATTGCCTGCTTTACTGTGTGGAAAATTTTGCTAATATAATATCATTTGTCTACTTTTGCTTTTGTTACCTATGTTTTTGAGGTCATATCCAATAAATCATTTTACAAACCAATGACCTGAAGAATTTGCTTGTTATGTCTTCTAGTTTCTTCTTCTAGGAGTTTCATAGTGCTGAGTCTTACACTTAACTCTCATAACTGTTTTGAGAAGATTTTTGTCTATGATGTAAGATAAGTGTTTAATCTTATTCATCTGCACACAGATACCCATCTATTTTCCCAACATCATTTGTTAAAGAGACTGTCCTTTTCCTATTGTAGTTTCTTGCAGATTGTGCCAAAGATCAACTGACTGTAAATGTGTGGATTCATTTCTGAGAACTCTTTTCTGTTCCGTTGGTCTATGTGTCTGGTTTTATGGCAGTGCTGCTTTGGTTACTATGACTTTGTCATATATTTTGAAGTCAACTAATGTGATGCCTCCAAGTTTCTTCTTTCCTCTCAAAATTGCTTTGATTATCCAGAGTTTTCAGTAGTTTCATACAGACTTTAGAATTTTTTTCTCTTTTTTTGTGAAAAATTTCATTGTTACTTTAATAGGGATTATGTTGCTTGTATAGATCAGTTTGAGCGGCATGAACATTTTAACAAATCTAATTATTCCTACTTATAAACATGTCTTCCTATACATCTGTGTCTTCTTTAATTTCTTTCACCACTATCTTATAGTTTTCAATGTAGAGATCTTTCAGTTGTTGGTTAAATTTATTCCTAGGTATTTTATATTTTACAGCTATTTTAAATGGGGGTATTTTCTTAATTTCTTTTTCAGATGGCTCACTATTAGTGTATAGAAATGCTACTAATTTTGAATGTGGAGTTTTGTGCCATGCAACTTTACTGAATTTGCCTTTTTTTTCTAATAGTTTTTTAGATAGAGTTGCTAAAATACTTTATATATGCAGATATGGAATCATGTCATCTGCACACAGGGACAATTTAACTTTTTCCTCTTTAATTTGAATGGGTTTTTTTTTCTTGTCTAATTTATCTGACTTGAATATTCAGGACTATATTGAATATAAGCGGTAATTGTGGGCCCCTTGTCTTGTTCCTGATCTTAGAGGAAAAGCTGTCAACTTTTTCTCATTGAGTATGTGAGCTGCACACTTGTTATACATGATCTTTAATGTGCTGAAGTATATACTTTCTATCTCTAACGTGTTGAGAGATTTTATAAAAAGATATTGAGTTGGGTCAAATATTTATTTATTGAAATGATATGATTTTTGTCTTTCATTCTGTTTACGTGATATATCTTGCTAATATATTTACATATGTTGAACCGTTCTTGCATCCGTTAAAGAAAACCCACTTGATCATGTTAAATGATCTTTTTAATGTACTGTTGAATTTGATTTGTTAGTACTTTTTCAAGGATTTTTGCATGCCTGCTTATCTGGGACATAGGCCTGTAATTTTCTTTTTTCATAGTGTCTTTGTCTGGCTTTGGAATCAGAGTGATTCTGGCCTTGTAAAATGAGTTTGAAATAATTATATTCTTTTTAATTTTTTGAAAGAGTTTAAAAAGAATTGGTATTAGTTATTTTTTAATGTTTAATAAAATTCATCAGTGAAGTCATCAGTACTTGTGCCTTGAAGGCATAATTTTTATTACTGTTTTAATCCCTTTACTTGCTATTTGTTTGTTAAGATTTTCTATTTCTTTATAATTCAGCCTTGGTAAGTTACATATATCAAGGAATTTATCTCTGTCTTCTAGGTTATTCAATTTGTTGTAAAATTTTTGTAAGTCTTTTATGATCATATTTCTGTTGTGTCAGTGTTAATGTCTTTTTAATTTCTTATTGTATTTGAATTTGCTCCATTTTTTACTTAGTTAAATTAAATGTTCATTGACTTTATCAATGTATTAGTCTATTCTTGCATTGCTATAATGAAATATCTGATACTGGGTAATTCATAAAGAAAAGAGATTAAATTGGCTCATAGTTCCACAGGGTATATAAGAAGCATGATGCTAGCATCTCCTTGGCCTCTCAGGAGGCCTTAGCAAACTTACAATCATGGCGAAAGGCCAAGAGGGAGTGAGCACTTCACAGGGCCAAAGCAGAAGGAAGAGAGAGGAAGTGCCCCACACCTTTAAACAACAAAATCTCACAAGAACTCACTATATGGCAGCACCAAGGAGGATGGTGTGAAACCATGAGAAACTGTCCCCATGATCCCATTACCTTCCACCAGGTCCAACATTAAGGATACAATTGAACCTCCAACATTAGGGATACAATTGAACATAAGATTTAGGGAAGAAATAGATACAAACTATATCATTTCATCCCTGGTCAGTCCCAAATTTTATGTTTTTCTCACATTGCAAAATACAATCATACCTTCCCAACAATCACCCAGAGTCTTAACTCATTCCAGCATTAACTCAAGTCCAAAGTCTCATTTGAGTCAAAGGCAAGTCCCTTCTATCTATGAGTCTTTAAAATCAAATATAAGTTAGTTACTACCAAGATACAATTGGTAAAAAAGCATTGGTTAATACTACCACTCCAAAAAGGAGAAATCAGCTAAAAGAATGGGGCAATAGGCCACGTGAAAATTCAAAACCCAGTTGGGTGGTCATTAAACATTAAAGCTCTGAAATCATCCCTTTTGATTCCATGTCTCATATCCAGGGAAAACTGGTGTGAGGGCTGGGCTCCCAAGGCCTTGGCAGCTCCACCATTGTGATTTTGCAGGGTTCAGCTCCTAAGGCTGCTTTCAAGGGTTGGTGCTGAGTGCCTGTGGCTTTTCCAGGGACATGGTGCAAGCTGTTGGTGGATCCATATCCTGGGATCTGGAGGACAGTGACCCTCTTCTCACAGCTTTACTAGGCAGTATCCCACTGGGGACTCAGTGTGGGAGCTCCAATTCCACATTTCTTCTCTGCATTGCCCTGATTGTGGTTCTCTAAAAGGGCTCTATCTCTGCAGCAGGCTTCTGCCTGGACATTGAGGCTTTTTCATACATTCTCTGAAATCTAGGTGAAGGTTCCCCAACCTCAATTCTTGCACATTATATACTAGCAGGCTTAACACCACATGGAGGCTGCCAAGGCTCAGAGTTTGCACCTTCTGAAGCAGAGGCCCAAGCTGTGTTTGGGGTCCTTGAGCCAAGACTGGGGACAGAGCAGTTGAGATGCAGGGAACAGTGTCCTGAGGCTGTGCAGGGCAGTGGGTTCCCGGGCCCAACTCATGAAACCATTCTATCCTCCTAGGCATCTAGGTCTGTGATAAGAGTCTGCCATGAAGAATGCGGCTGCAAAGGTCTCTGAAATACCTTTGAGGCCTTTTACCCATTGTCTTGACTATTAGTATTTTGCTCCTTTTTACTCATGCAAATTTCTATAGCCTGCTTTAATTCCTCCCCATAAAATGGGCTTTTCTTTTCTACCACATGGCCAGGCTGCAAATTTTCCAGACACTTACATCTGCTTCTTTTTTAAATATAAATTCCAGTTTCAGATCATTTATTTGCTCATGTTTATGAGCATATATGGTTAGATGCAGCTAGACAATAGTTTGAAGACTTTGCTGCTTAGAAATTTCTTCAGTCAGATACTCTAAATCATCAGTCTCAAGTTCAAAGTTCCACAGATCCCTAGGGTTGGGGCACTACCCAACCAGTTCTATGTGCAAGGTGAAACAAAAGTGACTTTTGCTCCAGTTCTCAATTACTTCCTCATCTCCATCTGAGATCTTCTCAGCCTGGTCTTCATTGTACATATCACTATCATCATTTGGGTCACAACTATTCAACAAGTCTCTAGGAAGTTCCAAACTCTCCCGCATCTTCTCATCTTCTTCTGAGCCATCCACACTCTCTGCTTATTACCCAGTCACAGAGTTGTTAATTCTTTTGTTAATATATATGTAATGGGTATTTTTATAGAAATACCCCAATCCAAAATACCAATTTTTTGTATTAAATGGTAATGAATTGTTTTTATCTAACTTTGTTTTCTATTCCATATTATTTTATTTTAAAAGGCTCTTGAATTATTTATTGTGGCAAAACAAATTAACACAGATTTTACAGCTTATAACATACATATTTATTATGTCCAAGTTTCTGTGGGTCAGTGTTCAGAATGTGAGTGAATAGAGTTTTGCTCAGGCTCTGATAAGGCTGAAATTAAAGTGTCAGCTGGACTGCATTCTTATCTGAAGGCTTGATTGGAAAGCAATTTCTTTTAAGTTTATTTGGATTCTGCCTCAAGAATATGACCAAAGACTTAAAAAAAATTCTAGTTAAAGTGAATCTGAAAGTAAAGAGTTAATAAGAGGTAGAGCCTTTGCTATTCCGTAATATGTACTCTCAAATTTTAAAAAATAGAGGATAAAAGTAGACAATGACAAACCTCTTTGGTAGAGAAGTAATAGAAAAAACCAAAGAGAATCAGCAACATATGGAAGAGTAAAAATGAGCAGAAATATGATGCATATATTACTTCTAAATATATGTTAGTATATATAAATCCTGACATCCTTCCAGTATCAATTTTAGTCCATATGTGATTTAAAAATGTCTCCAGGTTATTTTTTTTCTACCAACTTCAAATACATATATGCAACCGACTACTCATGATTTCCATTTGAATATCTTAAAGTATCTGAAATTCATCTGTTTTAGCTGTTGGCAATTCAGTGTTCCCAGTTGTTTATACTGAAAAACTTAAAATCTCCGTAATTTCTTCTTTTCCCTTTACACCCCACAATCAAATACTTCAAGAAATTCTGTTACTTGTACCTTCAAAAATGCAGAATCCTATGACTTTTCACTATTTCTAACTTTCTCAAGTTTTTTCCAAGTTGCTGCAAATGCCATTAATTCATTTCTTTTTATGGCTGAGTAGTATTCCATATATACATACACACACACACACACACACACACACACACACACACACACACACGTATACATATATATAAATGCCTCCAGGCTAGATAATTCTTTCTATCAAACTTCAAAAACATATATGTAACTTCAAAAACATATATCAAACTTCAAATACAATATCTACAAAACCTATACCGTTAAACTCAAAAAGTATTGTATACTCATGATGTACATTTGAAAATATATATATATGTTACATATATATTTCTTTATCTTATATATATAAAATTTATTTATATGTGTAAATTTCTTTATATTTTTGTTGATTGATGGGTTTTTGGGCTGGTTCCATATCTTTGCAATTGCAAATTGTGCTGCTATAAACATGTGTGTGCAAATATTTTTTTCGTGTAATTACTTCTTTTCCAATAGGTAGATACCCAGTGGTGGGATTGTTGGATCAAATGGTATTTCTAGTTTTAGTTCTTTACGGAACCTCCACACTGTTTTCCATAGTGCTTGTACTTGTTTACATTTCCACCAGCAAGGTAGAAGTGTTCCCTTTTCACCACATCCACACCAATATCTATTATTTTTAATTTTTTGATTATGGCCATTGTTGCAGGAGTAAGATGGTATCACATTGTGGTATTGATATCCATTTGCCTGATCATTAGTGATGTAGAGCATTATATCCCCCACGAACATAAATGCAAAATTCTTAACAAAATATTAGCTAACTGAATCCAATAGCATGTCAAAAAGATAATTCACCATGATCAAATGGGTTTCATACAAGGGATACAGGGACAGTTTAAAATATGCAAGTCAATAAACGTGATACATCACATAAAAAGAATTAAAAGCAAACATCAAAATCATTTCAATAGATGCAGAAAAAGCATTTGACAAAATCCAACATGACTTTATGATTAAAACCCTTAACAAAATTGGCATACATATGACATACCTCAATGTAATAAAGGCCATCTATGACAAAACCACAGCCAACATAGTACTGAAAGGGAAAAGTTTAAAGCATTCCTCCTGAGAACTGGAATAACTCAAGGATGCTCAGTCTCACCACTTGTGTTCAACATAGTTCTAGAAGTCCTAGACAGCAATCAGGTAAGAGAAAGAAATACAGGGCATCCAAATCGGTAAAAAGGAAATCAAACTGTCACTCTTTGCTCATGATATCATCATATACATAGAAAATGCTAAAGACCCCTCCAGAAAGCTCCTAGAACTGATAAATGAATTCAGCAAAGTTTCAGGATAAAAAATTAATATACACAAATCAGTAGCTCTGCTATACACCAACAACAACCAAGATGAGAATCAAATCAAGAAGTCAACCCCTTTGCAATACATGCAAAAAATAAAATGAAATGCTTTGGAATATACCTAACCAAGGAGATAAAAGACCTCCACAAGGAAAACCACAAAACACTGATGAAATAAATCATGGACGAGGGAAACAAATGGAAACACATCCTACTCTTATGGATGGGCAGAATCAATACTGTGAAAATGACCATACTGCCAAAACAACCTACAAATTCAATGCAGTTCCCATGAAAATACCACCATCATTCTCCACAGAACTAGAAAAAGCAATTCTAAAATTCATAGGGAATCAAAAAAGACCCTGCATAGTCAAAGCAAGACTAAGCAAAAAGAACAAATCTGGAGGCATCACATTGTTCAACTTCAAAGTATACTATAAAGCCATAGTCACCAAAACAGTGTGGTACTGGTATAAAAAATTGGCACATAGACCAATGGAACAGAATAGATAAGCCAGAAATAAAGCCAAATACTTACACCCAACTGATCTTTGATAAAGCAAACAAAAACATAAAGTGGGGAAAAAGCACCTTATTCGACAAATAGTCCTGGAATAATTGGTAAGCCATATGTAGAACAATGAAACTTGATCCTCATCTCTCACCTTACACAAAAAATCACTCAAAATGGATGAAAGACTTAAATCAAAGACCTGAAACCAAAAAGATTCTAGAAGATAAAATTGAAAAAACCCTTCTAGACATTGGCTTAGGCAAAGACTTCACGACTAAGAACCAGGAAGCAAATGCAGTGAAAACAAAGATGAATGGGTGGGACTTAATTAAACTAAAGAGCTTCTGCACAACAAAAGGAACAGTCAACAGAGTCAACAGAGAACCCACAAAGTGGGAGAAAATCTTCACAGTCTATGCAATCAAAAAAGGACTAATATGCAGAATCTACAAGGAACTCAAACAAATTAGTACGAGAAAAAAATAAACAATCACATCAAAAAGTAGGCCAAGGACATGAATAGGCAATTTTCATTCCATTTTGTTTGTTGCTCCATTTTCCCCCATATCGAAGTAATTATTACTTCCAAATCCACGTAACTAAACTTTAATTTTATATTCTGCTAATTGTCTGCACCCACCTTTCCACCTTAAGCATAAATTACATAAGATGAATTACTTTTTGTAATTTTTATTTGTTAATATTTGTCTAGTGCCCAGAATAGCACATTAAAATATTCAATTCATATTTATTGAATTAACAAATTTGGTAATAAATATTCATATATACATCCATTACAGTAAATTTGGAAAGGACCCACTGTGAAAACATCATATAATTATTCTGAAAGAAAAAATACAATATCTACAAAACCTATACCGTTAAACTCAAAAAGTATTGCTTACTTTTCAATAACTAGAAAGTCACACTAGTGTTGCATTTTCTTTTCAATCAACTGAGAACATACTAGCAACCTGAAATCCTATACGAAGAGAAAATGACTTTCAATACCAGAACAAAATTCTTAAAAACCTGTAAAAACACCTAAAAGCAGGGCAATGGAAATTCTTTAGGACATCTTTAAAAGAGAAAGAATATACTAAATATATTGGTAAAATAATTATCTATATCTTTAGTTTTAAATTGATTATCATTTCCAGATATTCTAGACAGTATTCCTTTTATTTTTGATATTAACTTTTCCTAATGTACATTTCAGTTAATTTTTTCTACTTATTACACCTTGAATGAATTAAAGATTCAGAGTTTTTTTTTTATCCAAAGAGATTGCTTTGGTCCTTGAAAACTGTCAACTAAGTAAGATTTTGGCAGATCTCTTTTTTATAATTGTTCTGTTAGGAAGATCAACGTGCACAGATCCTCGTATAATTTTTTTATTGAGAATATATTTATGTAGTCTCTTCCATTATCTCAGCTGAGTTTTAAAAATTTCTGAACTTATGTAATATATAAAAATTATTACTGGAATGTGTACTCTTACTAGCATTCTTTCTGTGTCTACTGCAACTTATATACGCTTGACTTTGATTATTGTAGTGCCAGTGTGGAATATCTTCTCCTATCATCTATGTTTCTGGACCAGTAGCTTTTCAAAACTAGCTATGGAAATACTTAAATAAATGTAGGTAATGGGTTTTAAGAGTGAATCAGGAGCAGTGTTTGTGCAGGGCTGTGGTTAATGATAGACTGGTAAAAACTGTAGTAGAAAACTCCTTGTGGTTATGATTGTCCAAGCCAGTGATAGCCAACAACAGTGAGAAAGATGCATCTTCCAGTATCTTACTATTTTAATACTATGCTCTATTTCTGAGTTTGCCATGTTTTGGGGCCACTAGTAGTTTCTTTCAATAGTTTTATTAGCTTTATGAGTAGTAGAAACATAACTCAAAAAAGTATCCCATTTAAACTTTTGGCTTGAACTACTTAACAACGTTGGGATCAAGACTATATCTACAGGATACAATCAATTCCAGAACAGTGTTGAAACCAATCTGATTATAATTTTTCTTGAAGTGGATAGCTATAATTGTATCTAAGTCATTGAGTAAGTGATAGAGGTAAGAATATTAGTCATTCTCTGGGTAAACAGTGAAATTGCTTGTGGGAATCTTTAAGTGTTTACCACAGACATGTGGTCTTATGATATAAAATGTTATTTTTTAGTAGCAAAGATAATTTTGGACTCTGTAGTCAAAGAGTATTGGAGTTTAAAATTTAAAATGTCACCAGTTAACTGACTGATGCACCTGGAATTCATTAAATTACTTAAGATTGTGTTTGGTAACAGAACTGCTAGTGAATAATGCTAGTTATATTGCTTCATTAAATACATGTGATGTAGCTTATCTTTATGAAAGCTACTCAATTTAACTGCAAAATTATATTTTTATAATATTTTTCCAGGTATATGTAAGGATATAGTCTGAATTAATTAATATTATTTTCCTCTTCTTTTTTTATTACTCTCTTACATTTAAAATAGCCTTGGTCTTGAAATGCAGTAATCATCACATCACCAAAATAAAAACAATAATGAAAAAAAAAAAAGAACTTGCATTATTTATTGAGGCTTTACCATATAGCAAATAGTATGCTAAGCCCCAATCATACACTTTATGAATTAGATGTAACAATCTCATTGTAAATGAGACTATTCGATGAGATAATATCTGTGAAAGAATGGTTTAATATAACATCAAAAATAATTTGTACTCATTTGATCTACAAGGAATCAGGAGTATTTATTTTTATCTCCGTGCCTCTGCCTAGAACATTTCTCTTCCCAATGTTCAAGGTCTTATGTATTTACTACATTTTATTCAAATACCATCTTGCATATCAATATTTCTGTTTATATCAAATATTATGTAATATGATATTACTTTTTTGTTTTTTTAATTTTTCAGTGTTTTCCTCCTTAACTGAGTATAGTTTCAGTGTGGGAGATTATATGGTCTGTCGTGTTTACTGCTGCATCCCCAGTGTGCAGAAGAGTGCTAGAGATATTCTTGGCATTTAATATATAACACTTGAGTGAAAAAAACTGTTCTGTGATTCATGTATGTTTGTAACATAAAATTAGATATACTGACTGGTTATTTTTTTTCCTGCCTCTGCAAATATTTTACCCTACACTGTGTCTCAGGATGCTGTTTAAAATAGATTCCCGTGCCCTTTCAATTCCATTATGATTGAGAAAATGGAAAGTACTTTTAGAAGATCAGCTAATTGGGAGAGAATGATGATGGAGGTTTTTTGTTTTTTCTTTTTCTTGTCCACTCTTCATCATGCCATAAATTGCCAGAGATCATGCTTTTCCATTGAAAACACAGCTCTTCTAAGGTAGCCCTTACTTAGAGCTCCAGATATCCTCAGACAGTTTCCATTACTGCTCTTCTTTTGGTTTAGAATAATAGTTGATTTCAGTTATTTTTATCCTCTGTGTGCCTCAACATGTCTTGGTGGTTCCTGTTAGCCTTGACAATACTTTTGTGATTTGCAAAGCAGGAAGTGTAAGATGAGAACGGAAAGATAGACAGTTGCTCACACTGTGAGTAAGGTAAATTGGTAGAAGTTTGAATTCACTTTAAAGCTAAAGTGAGAGAGATTTGCTGATGGATTAAATGTGCGTTGTTAAAGTGAAGTATAAAGGGTGATTTCTAAAATTTTGATCTGTATAAAAGACGGAATAGAGATGCTGTTTATTAAAATGGTGAAAATTGTGATTGGTCAACTTAGTGGGAGAACAGCCAAAAATTTTGTCTTAGACATGCTATTTTTAAATATCCTATACAATACATATTAGCCATGCAATAAAAATTTCAAATGTTGAGCCTAAAATACCAAATATGCACTTGACAGAGATAGGATTTACATTCCTAGCACAAAATGAGTGTATATGGAAGAGAAAATGGCTTAGAGTGGATTCTGCTTGCTCCAAGAATAGTGAAAATATGACTTGTTCTCTCAATGTGAAAAAACTGAAAACCAGAGAAAATTTCTTTGTATAGACTACTTAATAGTTTAGTTAAAAATTATTTTAAGATGCATGACTTGCCTGGAATAAGTATTATCTAAGGCATTAGAAACAAAATAAGACAGAACTATGAATCAAGAGAAGAAATGGCTACTAAGCCATTGTTTGTGATGAGGGATTATACTGATAAGTGGTAGTTTCTATACTGCTAGCTTGGATTTTAATAGATTTTCCATGATGAATACAAGGTAAAATTTGGTTCTCCTGTACTAAGGGAGATCAAAATTGATGAACCCTGCTTAAAGCCAAGAACCTAATAAACAAAGTATTTAAAAGTTGTACCAGAATGCAACTTGCACGGCTGATGGAAATAGTGAATAAATTTACCTGACTCAGGCTCTGTTTCGAGTTAGATAAAATTAAATTTATCCCATAATTTTTTTACTGTAAACACTTTTTCAAGTAATTTTGGCGTTAAATGTCAAACTAAATATATGGCACTAAAAGCTCTAAAATATAACTCATGTTTTTGTAGCAAATATGGATGATATTGAATAGAAGTAAATAGGTGTTTTAATGTCCACCCCAACCGGGTAGTAAACTATTAAAAAGTAAAATATTTTCCTCAAATAAATAAGTGTACATATTAAGAGTAAATAAATTCTTAAGTAAAGAATAAATTCTTTCAAATAAAGAATTCTTTTTTCCAAGAAATAAAAATTCATAAACATCACAAACACATGAGAAAAATAAGATGATAAATCAGAGAAAGGGAGATAAGAAAAACAAATAATAAGGTGATTTAAGCCAGAAAGTGTAGTAATTATCAGATCAAAATATAAAATAAATATGTATAAAGTGTTCAAAATATAAAAGAAGTAATCAACAAAGAATAATGAAACATAAAACTGTCAAAATAAACAGAACTGGAAGAGAACCAATCAGAATATCTATAAATGAAAAGTAAGATAAGTGAAGACAGAAACAATATTTGAGTTGTTTTAAGAAGTGAAAATATAACACCAAGTGAAACAGAGAATTATGGAACTAGAATGCAGACCTATAGAAATTACTCATAACTGGGCACAGACAGACAAAGAGTTGGAAAATATATAGGGCAAGTTGAAATGATGTAGATAGACTGATAAAATTTAACATGTATAACTAGAACTTTAGAGAGTTTTTTTTAAAGTATATTAAGAACAAAAGAGTGGCAATATTCTAATAAATAATAAAGAAAAATTATCAAAGTTATGAAAAATATAAATTCTCAGATTCAGGAAACTCAGTTAATTACAAGAAATACTTTCACGTAGACATATTGAATTGAAACTGTAACACACATACATGCACACACATACACACAATTTTGAAAGCTGTCAGAAAAAGAAGACAGTGCACCTACCAAAAATAAAACAAGATACAAAATGAAAATCAGACTAACAGTTGAATTCCAAAGAGCAAAACTGGAATGCAGAATGCAGAAAAAACTTGAGAGACGAATATTAGGCTTGAAAATAATATGTAAAACCTCATAGCCCTACTGGAACTGTAATCAGAAAGGATTATTTTATTTATTTTAATCTTTTTAATGGAGAAAAACTACATGATGTAAACATTTAATAATATAGCTCAATATATTATATATGCTATAATCAATCTTCTAATGTATTAGCATATATTAGTTTTATCTGTTGCTGAGCATCATATGAAGGCAATCATAATCTATATGATTATAGTTTATGTTTAAAGTTATAGTTTCAAAACTCTGTTTATAGTTTTTAATATGTGAAACAGATCCATGTTGCATGTTGTTATAATCATGGTTTTCTGATTGTTGAATAGAATTCCATTAGAAGTCCATTGTAAGAATATAGCATGATCAGTTTAATTATCCTACTGTTACTGTTGCTAAACATACCTGCCATTTCTGTTTTGTCTAATAGTGTTAAAGATACTATGATTATTTCTGCAACCAACTGTTGATGGACATATGTGACCATTTCTTTTGGCTCATAGGTATATGCTGTCAATGTTTCTGATTTTGGCTATTCTAATAGGTCTATAATGGCATCTCGTGTTGTTGTTGTTGTTGTTGTTGTTGTTGTTGTTTTTAATTGCAGGTTCCTAATATCATATGATATTGAGCCTTCTTACATGTGCTTATTTGCCATCTATATATCTTCCTTAATAATGTGTCTGTTCAGGTTTCTACCCACTTTTTAATCATATTGTTTTCATATTGTTGAGTTTTAAGTGTTTTTGTATATTTTGTGTAATAGTTCTTTATTAAATACATCCTTTCAAATATTTTCTTCCAGTCTATGGCTTGTCTTCTCACTCTATTGAGAATACCATTTTCACAGCAGAAGTATTTTATTATAATTATATCCAACTTATCAATTCTTTCTTTCATGGATAAAATCTTCGCTGTTCATATTTAAAAACTCATTGCCAAACCAAAGATCATCTTGGATTTTTCCTATGTTGCTTTCCAGGAGCATTATAGTTTTGTGTTTTACATTTAAGTCTATGATTCTCTTTGAGTTAATGTTTTGTGAAGGGTATGAGGTTTGTGTCTAGTTTTATTTTGTTTGGATGTAGATGTTTAGTTATTCCTAAATTATTTGTTGAAAATATCATCTGTTTTTTCCATTGTATTGCCTTGACCCCTTTGTCAAAAATCAGTTGACTATATTTATGTCTATTTCTGGGAAAATCTGTTATTCATGGAATTTGATAATTTCATTTAAATTGTCAAATTCATTGCCATAAGGTTTTTGATAATAATTTATTAGCATTCTAATAGCTGGAGGATCTATCATCCTATTCTTTTGTATTTCCTAATTTATGGTTTGTTTCTTATTTCTTTGATTAGTCTTACTAAAGATATAACAACATAATTAATCTTTCCAAAGAAACAACTTGAATTTGTTAATTGTACTGAAGGACGGCTTTCTTTGTTGTTTAACTTCTGCTCTTATACATTTCTTTGCTTCAGCTTAATTTATTTTTTAATGGCTTAATTATATAGATTAATTCACTATTGTTATAACTGTTGTTATCATTTTATTTTCTCACTACTGGCCTATTAGTAATCTCTTTTGGTTTTTTTTCTAGTGGTTACCTGACAGATTGCATGCCATTACATTGACTTATTTTAATCTGGCTACATTTAAACCTTTTTACTTTCTGTACAATATGATAACATTGTACCATTTACAGTTTTCCCATATTTCATGCTACAATTCTTATACATTTAATTTCCATAAATATTTTAAATCTCTTTAGGCATTCTTACTTTTAAATATATTGTTATCCATTTATGTTTATTACACATTGAGTTGGAATTCTTCACTTATTACTACAATTTTATGTTTCTATTTAGAATTATTTTCTTTCTGCCAGAAAAAAAACTGTTTAGTATTTCTAAATACTAAAGATTAAAGACTATATACTAAATACTCCAGATTGGTAGTGATTAATTCCATCAGTTTCTATTCGTCTGAAAACATTATTCTTTCAACTCCCATTTTGAAAAAATATTTTTCTTTGGACACAAAATTCTATGCTGGCATTTGTTTACTGTCAGTGCATTCAAAATGTCACTCCATTGTGCTCAGCTTCAAAGTTTGTCTTGAACAGTTAGGCATGATTTTGTAGTTGCTCTTGGATACTTTCAAAATTTTATCTTTCTCTATTGTCAACAATTTGACTCTGAAGTGCCTGGGTTGTTTCTTTGTATTTATTCTCCTTCTGAACACGAGGAAAGCATATGCAAAATAAAATTAACTGTTCTTAGTAATTATACTGGAGGAGTAATATTAGTATTGTCATTTTGAAACTGTCATGTGTTTAATACTGAATGCAGTAAATGAGCCATCATATAATATTCTTCTTTTGTCATTATCTATCATTAAGAGTTAGGATTTTCTTGTGAAGGAAGAGACATAAAGATGCAATAGAGAAAAGGGTAAGTAAAAAACATGTAGTTTTATATCAGGGTTAAAAGTATCAGCAGAAACTCATGATGCACCTTTTCATTAATATTTATTTTAACACACACACACACACACACACCCCACACACACATATATGCATGCATGTGTTTTGCTCTTGTGAATTGTGTTTGTGACAGAGAGAGAGACATTTTGAATCTCCCAACTTAACTAATCTAGTCATAGAACATCAACAGTTTTCATACAAAAAGAAAGAGCTATAGATAGTCATAGAGAGACAGAAAGAGACATTGGAGACAAAAAGAAATTGCTGTCCACAGAAGATGCCTAGAAACATTGATTAGCCCAATGACAAAGAGATTCTCTGTTTAGAATATTCTCCCCAAAGAATATCAAGTCTTTCTTGAAGAAATGACAGATTTTAGGTCTGTGACAGAAATCGTACAAGATGAGTCTGGAATATAAGAGTAAAGATATTATCAAAGACCACTACAATTCTGTCAAAAGGGCTCAGAACCAACTATCAGAGTCTGTGACTGTTGGAAAGATGAGATATGTTGAGCCTCACATAAAAAATAATTGTAATAGACAAATTTACCAAACATACTTATATCCATGAATTCATAATGCTATTAAAATATTTTGACTACAAATATTTTTAAAGAGGTAACTCAATTCTTTTTTTTTTAAATTTCAACATTTAGATACAGGATATACACGCACAGATTTGTTACATGGGAATATTGTGTAACGCTGAGGTTTGGATTACAGATCCCATCATCCTGATAGTGAGCATAGTGCCCACTATAGTTTCTCTTTTATAGAGCATAGATTTTTTTTTAAAGCCACTGCCCTTTACCTCCTCTCTCTGTTAGTCCATAGTGTCTAATGTTCCCATACTTATGTTTATGTGTGCTCACTGCTTAACTCCCACTTATAAGTAAGAACATGTGGTGTGTGTTTTCCTACTCATGTGTTAATATTGTTTGGTATCATGGACTCCAGCTTCATCTGTGTTGTTGCAAAAGACATAATTTCATTCTTTTTTATGGTTACAAAGTATTCCATGGTGTTTATGTACCACATTTTTAAATCCAATTTATCATTGATGGGCACCTGGGTTGATTCCTTGTCTTTGCTATTGTGAATAGTGCAGGGATGATCATGCAAATGCATATGTCTTTTTAGTAGAATATCTTATTTACTTTTGGGTATATATCCAATAACAGGATTACTGGGTCAAATCATAACTCTGTTTTAAGTTCTATGAGAAATCTCCAAACTGCTATCCACAGTGGTGGAACTAATTTACATTCCCATCAACAGTGTATAAGTGTTCCCTTTTCTCTGCAGCTTTGCCAGCATTTTTTTATGACTTTTTAATAATAGCCGCTCTAACTGTTGTGAGATGGTATTTTGTGGTTTTGATTTGTATTTCTCTGGTGGCTACGGATGCTGATAATTTTTTCATATGTTTGTTGGCCATTTGCATTTCTTCTTTTGAGAATTATCTGTTTTTGTCCTTTGTGTATTTTTTCATTGGGTTATAAGAAATCATCACTCACACAAATGAATTGAAAAACATTCCATGCTCATGACTTGGAAGAATCAATATCAAAATGGCCATACTGACCAAAGCAATCTACAGATCGATCGCTATTTCTATAAAATTACTAATGACACTTTTCACAAAATTAGAAAAAAATATTCAACAATTCACATGAAACAAACAAACAAAAAGCCCAAATAGCCAAGGCAATCCTAAGCAAAAAGAACAAAATTAGAGGCCTCACAGTATCTGTCTTCAAACTATGCTGTAAAGTCACTGTAACCAAAACAGCAAAGTACTGTTACAAATGCAGATATATAGACCAATGGAATAGAATAGAAAACTCAGATATAAAGTCACACACCTACAGACATCTGAGTCTCAAAAAGGTGAACAACAACAACCACAAAAAAACACCTCACTGCCAATATTAAGCAATAGGGAAAGGACTCCCTGTTCAATGAATAGTGCTTGGATAAGAAGCTTACTATATGCAGAAGATTAGTGCTCGACCCCCTACATCTCACCATATACAAAAATTAAATCAAAATTTATTAAAAACGTAAGTGTAAGATCTCAAAATGTAAAAATCCTGTAAGACAACCTAGGATATACTCTTCTCGACATTGGCCTTTGAAAAGAATACTTAGTAAGTTCCCAAAATTAACTGCAACAAAAACAAAAATAAAGTGGAACATAATTAAACTAAAGAGCTATGGCACAGCAAAATATACCATCAACAGAGCAAACAGATAACCTACAGAATTGGGGAAGATACTCACAAACATTGCATCTGACAAATGCCTAAAATCCAGAATCTATAGGAAATGGAAACAAATTAACATGCAAAAGACTAACTCAATTTTTGACAGCTAATAAAAAACAGAAAGGTTCAGACATGCTTCTTGTCCTTCCTATCTAAGTAAACAATATTAAAGAAAAGCAGTTCTTTATAAAAAATTCTTGTTAAATAAAAATATACAGAGTTAGCATAGTATTGCCTTTTATCTTCCAAATTAATCAACATAGCTATGGGGTATCAATAGATTTAACATCACAAAAAGAAAGACAAGCAGACATTATAAACCTCTAGTTAAGGAAAAGCTGTAGTGTCTCCATCTCACACCAGTTAGAATGGCAATCATTAAAAAGTCAGGAAACAACAGGTGCTGGAGAGGATGTGGAGAAATAGGAACACTTTTACACTGTTGGTGGGATTGTAAATTAGTTCAACCATTATGGAAAACAGTATGGCGATTCCTCAAGGATCTAGAACTAGAAGTACCATATGACCCAGTCATCCCATTACTGGGTATATACCCAAAGGATTATAAATCATGCTGCTATAAAGACACATGCACACGTATGTTTATTGTGGCACTATTCACAATAGCAAAGACTTGGAATCAACCCAAATGTCCATCAGTGACAGACTGGATTAAGAAAATGTGGCACATATACACCATGAAATACTATGCAGCCATCAAAAAGGATGAGTTTGTGTCCTTTGTAGGGACATGGATACAGCTGGAAACCATCATTCTCAGCAAACTATCGCAAGAACAGAAAACCAAACACCGCATGTTCTCACTCATAGGTGGGAACTGAACAATGAGATCACTTGGACTCGGGAAGGGGAACATCATACACCGGGGCCTATCATGGGGAGGGGGGATGGGGGAGGGATTGCATTGGGAGTTATACCTATGTAAATGACGAGGTGATGGGTGCTGACGAGTTGATAGGTGCAGCACGCCAACATGGCACAAGAATACATATGTAACAAAACTGCACGTTATGCACATGTACCCTAGAACTTAAAGTATAATAATAAAATAAAATAAAATAAAATAAAAAAAAATAAAAAAAAAGAACGGATCATGAATTCAGTAAAGTCCCTGTATCCTGCTGCCAATTTTAAGGAAAAACAAATGACAGAAGATTATGTCAAACCCTGTCATATGCTTATCATTCAGCAAAATCCACACTGTGAAAAGATCTACAGATTAAATTTCCTCTGGTTTTCAATAAATACATTCTAAGAAAGGTAAAGGGGAAGGAAGGAGAACCTAAAGAGTAGAAGAGACTTAAACGGCACTGCTTTTCAGTGGGCAAGACTTAATTATGGTATCTAGGGAAATACATTAAGCAAAAACATTTTAAAGAAATTAAAGGAAGTAAGTTATTATAAAAGTCAGGATAGTGCTGTCTTTGAAAACATTAAGAGAGGTAAGATTAGAGTAGAAGACGTGGAGGAAATTCTCGGGTGGTTCTCAGTGCTTTCTTTCCTGACATGGGTGGTAGCTGTATGTTGTAACTGCTTCTATTTTATTGCAAAAATATGTTTTTAAAAATATAAAATATATGGATATAAATCTAGCAAGGAATGGGAAAAATAATCATGCAAAAATAATAAACATTTTCAATGACATTAAAAAGACATATAATATGTATAAATGTAAATTCTCAGATCATCTCTATAAGGCAAGCTAAAGCAAATTTTTAAGACTGTGTGGAAACTGGTAAGTTGATTCAAAAAACACTTTACTAGTTATCAAATCTTTTAATAAATTTATAATAAAACAAATGTGGTATTGGTTCAAGAATACAAAAATAAACCAATAGCAAATATTTGGGCAAGACCAAACACATTTATATTACCACTTGATAGTTTTTCATATCAGCTTAGAAAGAAAGGATAATAAATGTTGTGTACATTATATATTCATATAAAAATAAAATTGATTAACTTTTTCTCATCATTAATAAAACTTCTTCCTTTTGCATTGAAGACCTGAATATGAAAGGCTAAAGGAAAATATGTAATGTCCTCAACATAAAACAAGCTGACATCTTAAATTAAAATAAATAGTTTTCATGATGATAAAATTCTTTTCATGAAAAGATTTATAAGGTAAGTGGAGAGAAGCTAAAAATTTGAAACCTATATTTACATCACTAATAAGCGCCCAGTAGATATCTATAAATTAAAGAAGAAAAAAGAAAAACTACTCAACAAAAAGCAGACAACTGACAAATCTTATTAGCAAACATGGAAATGTTAGTTCAAGCCCCAGTGAGATGCCATTTCACACACAAATGATTGACAAAAATGTATGTCTAACTATCTTAAGCTTGAGCAGTGTATAAAATGAGAGGATAACAGAGTAAGATGGTATGAAGCAACCATTTGTAGAAAAGGAGAAAATCCAGCTATATTAAATTCACTAAAGAAGTTATTATGCTTATTGTAATTATTCATATGATTTGCAGTCACATGGATTAGGTAAATATTGGAATGAGCAAAAATTAAAAATTCTGACAAGCAAGAGCAGAAGAGATGTGAAAGAGTAGGAACTGTCAGTTACTGCTGGTAAGTTTCCAATTTGACACAATAGTTTGTGAACAATTTGGCATCATCACGTAAAATTAAAGAGATGCATGTCCTAAAAGTTAGCAATTCACTCCTGGGTACATAACCAAGGAAAAGCTGTAATTTAAATGAACTGAGACATGTTCATGTTTACAGCAGCATTATTTCCAATAATAAAAGCTGGGGACAACAAAATAAATTTGTTTTAGTGTATTAGTACTAAAGAATTCTGACAACACTAACATAAGCAAAGTCTACAAATATTAACATGGATCAACAACTAAACAAAATATATGATTGAGGAAAATAATCATAAAGGAGCACTATATAGAAATGTCAAAATGAAGCAAAAATAAACTACACATTATTAAAAAGCATATGATCAAAATACATAGATTTTGTTTATAAATACAAAGATGTTAAAACTATAAAAAGTCAAAGAAATATTAATATTAGATTAAAAATAGCATACATTTCTTAGGAGAGGATATGAGATATGATATGGGCATAAAAGACTTTAATGTTTATAAAAATATACATCTTAAATTGAGTAATAAGCACCGATTTTATGATGATTAAAGCAATAGATTTAAGCATTGTATATATTCTTTGATAAATATATTTCGTAGTGATATTGCTTTTAAAAACTATAACACAAACATTTATCTTGTTGCTATTCTGATAGTCTAGAATTGCTTCTACAATGACTTCCTTTTCACCTGTGTATTTAGCTATTTAGATGGCTTTCTATTATTCACTAATATAAAAAATACTAAAATAAATTCTTCAATCACACTACATGTAGTCTTTTAGTATGTAGTCAATACAAGTATAATTATATTGAACTCAATTCCATTAAATATAGTATTTGATTTTACCTTGGATTCATGGTGTTACCTATAATTTTCCTCACAATGACGAAGAATGTCATTTGCAAAGACAAATAATATTAACAATGAAATAGAAAATTTGAAAGCATTAGAAGGAATAGGAACATGAATTCTTAGGGTTTGCAAACCTCAGGCAAAATCACCTGCATAACTGTATATTGTTCAGTCAGGCACCTCTCTCTCTTCAGGTCTAGGACCTATTCTTTATGCAGGAATGACTGTATGTGTCATTCCTGGAGAATCTCACACCTTCCAATTAAAAAAAAAAAATAGGTTATCAATGCTGCTATTACTCACAATACCATGGTTCTTTGGAAACTGTACATGAATAATATAGAACATTTTGCCTCTGCAATTCTCAATAATAATGTTTATTTAAGCAGAGGCTCCCACTGAGAATAAAGAAATGGTGAGTGAATCCTCCCCCAGCAACTAAGGTATCCAGGTCCTCTCCTTGGGACTGACTAGGCAGTTGGCCTGAGCCATGGAGAGTGAGGAAAAGCAGGGGTGGCAAAATGGCCCACCTGGGAACCACAGGGAGCAAGGGGAGCTCTCACCCCCAGTCAAGGGAGGTAGTGAGTGACCATGCTACTCTGCCCAGGAAATCATGTATTTTCCATGGATCTGTGCAACCCATGGATCAGAAGATCCCCTTGTGAGCCCAATTATCACCAGGGCCTTGAGTCCCAAGCACAAAGATGTATAGATTCTCTGGCTGCTCAGCTCGAGGCTGCCCAAGACTACCAAGTTCCTGGGGTGGAGGGGTGGCTGCCATCACTGCAGCTTCAGTCAGGTGTTTTTCCCTGTCAGTGCCAGGGAGACTGGGTGGTTTGTACCCAGGAGAAATTCCCCACAGTGCACCACAGCAGCTGTGGCAGATCGTGACCAGACTGCCTCTTTATGCCAGACCCAAACCTATTCCTCCCCACCAGGCAAGGCTTCCTTGTGGGAATTTCAGCAATTTCAGACCGGGGTTTATGGACAGAACACTGATCTCCCTGGAACCTAGACCCTGAGGGGTGGGGTGGCCACAGTCCCTGTGGATCAGTGGGCTTGGACTTTTCCCCTGCTGTATCTGAGGAATCTAGGCAGACAAGTGTGATTCCCTCCAGCACAGCACACCCCTTCCACCAAGGGGCAGCCAGGGAGCTTTGTTAAGTGGGTCTCTGATCCCATGCCTACTGACTGGGAGAGACCCACCAAGCAGGGGTCACCAGACAACTTACACAGGAGTGTTCCTGCTGACATTAGGTTGGTGCCCCTCTGAGACAGAGATCCTAGAGGAAGGAGCAGGCAGCCATCTTTGCTGTTCTTCAGCCTCCACTGGTGACACCTCCAGGGTCAGGAGAGACCCAAATGAATAGGGTCTGGAGTGAAACTTCAGCAAACTGCAGCAGCCCTATGGAAGAGGGGCCTGACTGTTAAGCAAAAATCAAATAGAAAGCAACAAGAACAACAGCATCAAGAAAAAAATCCCCACAAAAACCCCATCCAAATATCAGCAGCCTCAAAGATTAAGGCTAGATAAACTCAGGAAGATGAGAATCAATGAAAAAATACTAAAAACTCAAAAAGGCCAAGTGCCTCTTCTCATCCAAATTATCACAACACCCTTCCAGCAAGAACACAGAACTGGGCTGAGGTTGAGATGGAGAAACGGACAGAAGTAGCCTACAGAAGATGGGTAATAATGAACTTTGTTGAGGTAAAGGAGCATTTTCTAACCCAATGCAAAGAAGCTCTAGGAACCATAAGAAAACATTATAGGGTGTTGTTAATCAGAATAACCAGTTTAGAGGGGAATATAAATGATCTGATGGAACTGAAGAACACAACACGAGAACTTAAGAAAGCAATCACAAGTATCAATAGCTGAATAGAACAAGCAGAGAAAATAATTTCAGAGACTGTAGATGATCTTGCTGAAATAAGACAGGCAGACAAGATTAGAGAAAAAAAGAATGAAAAGGAATGAAGAAAACCTTTGAGAACTACGGGATTATGTAAAAACACTGAAGAGACTGAACCTATGACTGATTGGTGTACCGAAAAGAGATGGGAAGAACGAAACCAAGTTGGAAAACCTACTTCAGGATATTACTCAGGAGAACTTCCCCAACCTAGCAAGACAGGCCAACATTCTAACTCAGGAAATCCAGAGAACCTCAGTAAGATACTCCATGAGAAGACCAACCGCAAGACACATAATAATCAGATTCTCCAAGGTCGAAATGAAGGAAAAAAATGTTAAGGGCAGCCAGAGAGAAAGGCCAGGTCACCTTCAAAAGGAAGCCCATCAGAATAACAGTGGACCTCTCAACAGAAAATATACAAGGCAGAAGACATTAAGGGCCAATATTCAATATTCTTAAAGAGAAGAATTTATAAGCCAGAATTTCCTGTCTGGTCAAACTAAGCTTCATAAGTGAAGGAGAAATAAAATCTTTTTCAGACAAGCAAATGCTGAGGAAATTTATCACCACCAGGCCTGCCTTGCAAGAGATCCTGAAGGAAACACCAAATATGAAAAGGAAAAACTTTTACCAGCCACTAGAAAACCACACTGAAGTACACAAACCAATGACACTATGAAACACTATATTAACAAGTCTGCAAAATAACTAATTATCATCATGATGACAGGATCAAATTCACACATAGCAATATTAAACTTAAATGTAAATGGGTTAAATGCCCCCAATAAAAAGACACCAAATAGCAAGCTGGATAAAGAGTCATGATCCATCAGTGTGCTGGATTCAATAGACCCATCTCATGTGCAAAGACACACACAGGCTCAAATTAAAGGGATGGAGGACAATTTACCAAATAAATGGAAAGCAGAAAAAAGCAAGGGTTGCAATTCTAGCTTCTGACAACACAGACTTTAAACCAACAAATATCAAAAAAGACAATGAAGGGCATTACATAATGGTAAAGGGTTCAATTCAACAAGAAGAGCTAACTATCCTAAATATATAAGCACTTAATGCAGGAGCATTTGGATTCATAAGACAAGTTCTTGGAGACCTACAAAGAGACTTAGACTCTCACACAACAACAGTAGGAGACTTTAACCCCTCACTGTCAATATTAGACATTGAGGCAGAAAATTAACAAAGATATTCAGGACTTGAACTCAGCTCTGGATAAAGTGAACCTAATACATATCTGCAGAACTATCCACCCCTGAACAACTGAATGTACATTCTTCTCAGTGCCACATAGCAGTTACTCTAAATCCGTCACATAATTGAAAGTTAAAACTCTTCAGCAAATGCAAAACAAACTGAAATAATAAACAGTCTCTCATCATGTCACCATCAAATTAGGGCTCAAGACTAAGAAACTCACTAAAAACTACACAACTTGAAATTTAACAACTTGCTCCTGAATGACTCCCAGGTAGATATGAAGTTAAGTCAGAATCAAGATGTTCTTTGAAACCAATGAGAAAGAATAGATGATTGTATCAGAATCTCTGGGATGCAGCTAAAGCAGTGTTAAGAGGGAAATTTACAACACTAAATGTCCACATCAGAAAGCTAGAAAGATCTCAAATCGACATCCTAACATCACAACTAAAATGACTAGAGAACCAAGAGCAAAGAAACCACAAAGCTAGCAGAAGACAAGAAATAAAAAAGATCAGAGTGGTTCTGGGAGAACTGGCTAGCCATATGCAAAAATTGAAGTTGGACCTTTTGCTTACACTTTATATGAAAATTAACTCAAGATGAATTAAAGACTTAAATGTAAAACCCAAAACTAAAAAAAAAAAAAAAAAAAAAAAAAAAAAAAAAAAAAAAAAAACAAGAAAATCTAGGCAATATCAGAGTCTTGGGCACAGATATCATGACAAAAACACGAAAAAGAATTGCAATAAAAGCAAAAATTGACAAATGGAATTAATTTAAAGTAAAGAGCTTCTGCACAGCAAAAGAAACTATCATCAGAGTGAACAGACAACCTACAGAGTGGGAGAAAATTTTAGCAATCTATCCATCTGACAAGGTTCTAATATCTAGTATCTACAAGGAACTTAAACAAATTTACAAGAGTGAAAAACAAAAAACCTTGAAAATTGGGCAAAAGACATGAGCAGACACTTTCCAAAAGAAGACATTTAAGTGGCCAAGAAACAAATGAAAAAAAAAAAAAAAGTTTAACATCACTGATCATTAGAGGAATGCAAATGAAAACCACAATGAGGTATCATCTCACACCAGTTAGAATGGTGATTATTAAAAAGTAAAAAATCAACAAATGCTACTAAGGCTGTGGAGAAATAGGAACACTTTTACACTGTGGGTGGTAATGTAAATTAGTTTAACCATTATGGAAGACAGTGTGTCAATTCCTCAAAGACCTAGAACTAGAAATACCATTTGATCCAGCAATCCCATTACTGGGTATATACCCAAAGGAATATAAATCATTCTATTATAAAGATACATGCACTCGTATGTTCATTGCAGCACTATTCACAATAGTAAAGCCATGAAATCAACCCAAATGCCCATCAATGATATACTGGATAAGGAAAATGTAGTACATGTATGCCATAGAATACTACACAGCCATGAAAAGGATGAGATTGGTTGGGTGCAGTGGCTCATGCCTGTACTCCCAGTACTTTGGGAGGCCAAGGCAGGTGGATATGAAGTCAGAAGTTTGAGACCAGCCTGGCCAACATGGTAAATCCCTGTCTCTACCAAAAAAAAAAAATACAAAAATTAGCCGGGCATGGTGGTGGGCACCTGTAATCCCAGCTGCTCAGCAGGCTGAGTAAGGAGAATTGCTTGAACCTGGGAGGTGGAGACTGCAGTGAGCCGAGATTGTGCCACGGCACTCCAGCCTGGGCAACAAGAGCTAAAACTCTGTCTCAAACAAAAACAAAACAAAAAAACAAAAAACAATGATATTATGTCCTTTGCAGGGACATGGATGGAGCTGGAAGCCATTATCCTCAGTAAACTAATAAGCTAATGCAGGAACCAAATACCTCCTGTTCTCACTCATAAGTGGGAGCTGCACGATGAGAAAACATGGACACAGAACAATACACGCTGGTCTGTTAGTGGGGGCAGGAGGAGGGAGAGCATTAGGAAAAATAGCTAATGTATGCTGGGCTTAATTCCTAGGTGATAAGTTGATAGGTGCAGCAAACCACCATGGCACATGTTTACCTGTGTAACAAACCTGCACATCCTGCACATGTATCCTGGAACTTAAAATAAAATAATATTTACTTAATGCATCATTATTCTTGACACTAACTTATTCTTTGTGCCACCTGTGAATACTGAACTCCAAATACTCTCTTAACTGTTTTTACTATACTTTATGGTAATGACAACAAAAGCAAATTTACCCAGCATATGCAGTATAATGTGAAAAATAATTCATTTTCTGGTCATATTTAATTTACTCTGTGGGACTTTATAGCATAAACTCTATCTTCTTTGATTTCTTGAGGTCAAAACATGCAATCCTAGAACATGATCTCTCTCAGTGTTGACCACACTTCTGCCTTCCACAAAGTATTACCAGTAGTAGAACAGTAAAGTGTTCAGAAAAGGGTGTAAATAGCGGCCCCACTTGAGCAAAATGTGTCTGTCTTTCTCCCAGCATGACCTTTGACAAACACAGGAAAGCCTAATGTCATTGTGTAAGTGGAGGTAAGAGAGGCTATCAAACGAAAGTTCCTGTTCTGCTTGCAGGCTGACTGTCTCAAAGTCTTTAGAGGAAGTATTCCATGGCCACCCCCAGAAGGACACCCAAGGACTACTACATCCAGTGAACACAACAGAAATGGTAGGATAACATCTCTGGGTGCAATGGCAAGGATATACAAGGCTAAAGATGCTTGCTTGCTACCAACCCCACTCTTCTTAGGTGTTGTAGACTGGAAGAAGCATCATGGATCCTATGTCGATGACCAAGAGTACATACGTGGGCCCAGACACCTATCTCAACTGCAAATTAGGATGGTAAGTCATTAGTAGTTCAGAGCCTGAAACTCATTTTATGAATAGTGTAAGTGAAAGCCACCTCAAATCAGATTGTCTGAATCATTCAGGTGGCTCAGTCTCACACAGTCTCGTGAAACAAAGCTGCTTGACAAGAGTTATCTGCTTACCAAACCACCATTTTGGAATTAGGGTCAGTCCATGGGGCTCTTGTAAAACATAATAGTCAGAATTACTGGAAATCCTTAGGGAATCTGGTCAACTTAATGTGTGTTTTAAAGAGTGGCCTAAAGGAGAGAAATTGGGACAGGGCCTATGCAAATCCCAGTTCTTGTGCAGAGTCACCTGTCCAGGAGTCACTGCACAGTCCTTGACGGTTAAAATGGATTTAGAATTTGTTTGTTTGTTGGTTTAAGAGACCAGCTCTTGCTTTGTTGCCCAGGCTGAAGTGCAATGGTGTGATAATAGCTCGCTACAGTTTGGAACTCCTAGACTCAAGTGATCCTCTCATCTCAGTTTCCTGAGTAGCTGGAACTACAGGCATGCACCACTGTGCCAGGTTAATTTTTAAACATTTTTGGGTAGAGGTGGGGTTTCACTATATTGCCCAGGCTGATCTCAAACTCCAGATCTCAAGTGATCATCCTGCCTTAGCTCCCCAAATTGCTGGGATTACATGCATGAGCCACTGAGTACAACCAGAAAGTTTTGACTGGCAAATCTTGGCAACCAGGATTTATGTGGGACTAAGTCTGGCCTTGCAATGTCCTGTGTGGGTGCCGCTTCTGGAAATATTCAGACCCAGGCACTGTAAGTAGACAGGAAAAATTCGGAACAGCCACTGCAAACCATGATACCCAGGGAGATGCAGACTTTGGGGAAGCACCCCAAATGTATATGTGGAAAGGCAGAATTCCAGAAAATATTCAATATTGAAAAATATTTGACCAAACATAGCAAATCAGTAAAACAGATACCTTTTGCAATTAAAAGTCTAAAACATCAATTGATATTAATATGCAATCTTAATTAGCATGTGTGTGTGGAAAACCATTTAGATAATATTCACTATTTAATAAATTAAGTATATTCACTATGTGTTTATCACATAAGGAATGCAATAGGAGATACTGCATTAAGGATGTACTACATTAGAGATGCAATAATCACTAATATATTTCCTACACCTTCTGTGATAGATATTAAGAGCCATAAAAGTGTTTATAGTCTTTAGCTGATTTATGCAATTTTATAATTTAATACCAAGAAATGAGGCACGTGATAAAAGTCGATGAAAGAATGTATATACTAAGTATCATACATTGTATTAGATATTATTGACAACCAACATATCTATAAATAGTAGCAAACTTCTGGTTCAACTAATTAATATAATATTGTACATCAGTTTAAATTAGAATTATGAAGCTATCTGGCAAAATTGATCATGACTACAATTTTATAAATTAATATATGCATGAAAACAAGAACCAATGAGGAACATGGACATATGAACAACTGATATTTCCAGTCACTCTCGTTATTATTTTAATATGTTTGTAGGATGTAAATATTAAGGGAAATTAAATAAAATTAATGACTGCCCTTAGTCACATGTGATTCTTTAACAAAGTGCAATCACCTGTTCACCTGTACAATGGTGAAACCTATATCCTGAGGGTTGTTGTTCATTCATTAATTTAATTTTTTTTTTTTTTTAGTGGTGCATTTTTCCATGCCAGATACTTTTTTTTATAAGTACTAATATCTGGTGAAGAATGAAGTGAGGGAAGTGGATCAAAGGGGTTCTGTTTGGGGCATAAGATGGAGAAACCTACTTTTCTAACCTAGTGGATTTAAATTCATGATACCAAGTAAAGAGTCAATAGTAGATAGCTAACTCTTGAGCTAAAATCATATGTTCATCAATGTCCTAACTATATGCATAGTAAATTAGATAAAAATCAATTATGCAACACTCTAAGGTAATTTCAGTTTCTGAAAAATGTTATGGAAAAACTAAAATTGGCCGGGTGTGGTGGCTAAGCTTGTAAACCCAGCACTTCGGGAGGCCGAAGCGGGCAGATCACGAGGTCAGGAGATCGAGACCATCCTGGCTAACACGGTGAAACCCCGTCTCTACTAAAATGCAAACAATTAGCCAGGAATGGTGGCACATGCCTGTAATTCCAGCTACTTGGGAGGCTGAGGCAGGAGAATCACTTGAACCCGGGAGGCGGAGGTTGCAGTGAGCTGAGATGGTGCCACTGCACTCCAGCCTGGGCAACAGAGCGAGACTCTGTCTCCAAAAAATTAAATTAAATTAAAAATTAAACAATAAAAAAATCTAAAATTAGATAATGGAGTAGAAAATCATAGAGTTTTAGATGGAAGTTAGGAGAAAGAAAATTTTATTTGAGAAAATAATAGGACTGATACCTAAACAATGAGGAAAAAACAAGCATGAGGAGATCTCAGGGAAGAAAATTTCATGTAGAAGAAACATCCATTACAAATTTCCTGAGGCAGATTCAGCCAGATAATACTATTGTAGGCCATGGTAAGAACCAATGGTGTTACCTGAGTATGATGAATAGCCATTAAATATTTTAAGCAAAAAAGTGTATTAAACAGACCACTCAGGCTACATTGAGTTTGTGGCATGGCTGGAGATTAAAAGTGGGAACGAGGAAATACGATTGCTGGCTATTGGAGAGATGAGGTTGTATTTCATGGTAGCTTGGTCTGTGTGGCAGTTGAAGAGGATAAAAAGATATTGGAGCAGATATATTTTAGAGATATAACCAATATGCCATGAAATGGAGTAAACTGAGGGAAGAGGAGATCAGGTCTTCTGAGGATTCCAAGTTAATTTCAAGGGACCTATTAAATATACAATAGAAAATTAAATGCTTATTGTGAAATAAGTATGCAAAAGTAGTTGGTAGTTGCTGACCTAAAATAACTAAACTCATTTGTGTACCAGATATTGTAAAGTATAGAGATAATGTATTTAAAATTGCCTATGTGCTTTCATAGCACTGTATTCGTATCTCCTACATATCACTTATTCAACTTTGTTTACTTGAATAATTCCACCATTAAACTGTGTTACTTTGGTGCTCACTAATCTTTGTGCCAATAGTAATTAGATCAAAGCCTGATCCAGAGCAGAAGCTTAGTAAATATTCATGAATGAATGAATCTAGTTTGAGGTGGAAAATTGAAAAGAAAATAATTCCATACATAAGATAATAACAATGTACTTTTTTTGTTTTGTGATTCATATCCTAAATTATACAGAATAAGCTTTGTGTTCAGAGACTGGTAAGGCATAGAAGTTGATTGCTGAGACATAGAAGCAAACATTAGAAAGAGTTTATGTGAATGGAATTCCAATCCACCATAATGTATAACCAGTCACAGAAGACAAATATATTTACAGTTGAAATAAGTATTGTAGATTTTTTTTTAGATGGTCAAGTCAAGACCATTTGCTCTGCTCTTCAATCATTTTTATTGCTCTATGTATATTGCACAGATATGTGTAAAGTGTAGCATAATATACATTTTGTCAACAGAATACAAAAGTGATTTAAGTGAGAAAGAGAAGAAGATACTGATATCTAATCACAGGTCAAGTTTTTAATGCTACATATTGGATAGAATGTTCTTTAAGAAACCTCTAGTGAAGCCAGAAATTAGAATCCTTTAATAGAACTGTCTAGGGTCTCCCTGTTAAAACTGATATATAATGGTAGTTTTTAATATATGCTTTTTATCAAATTAAGAAAGTGCCATTCTATTTTTAGGTTACTGAAACTTTTATTAAATTGGAAATTGGTGGTGAATTGCACCTTATCTTTTACATCATCTGTGAAGCTGATAATCCGTTTTTTTGTCTTTTAATCTTTTAAGAAATACATCATAATATTATCATTTATTCAAATGTTGACTTAGTTTTGCATTGCTGAGTTAAATTCTGTTTACTGAAGATATATCAATGTTTGGATATACTGTTGTATTTGATGAGCTAATATTTTATTTGGAGTCTTTGCATGTGCATTCATAAATAACATTCAACCATACATAAGGTTTTTGTACTTTTCTGTACAATCTTGGTAGTATAATTATGCTAACTTCTTATAATTTATTTGAAAGTATTTAATTTTTAAAAATATAATGAAGCAATTTAAATAATATCAATGCTATTTAAAATTTTCATAACATTTTCTGTAAAATTATCCATGCTTATTTTATCAGAGATAATTTGTCCAATTTATTCTGTGCTTCTTAGCCTGATTAGGGTTTTAATCACTGAATCAATTTGTTAAAACTTTTACAATTTAGTGTAATAAAGTACATTTAGAAATCTCATATAACATTTTAATGTCCTCTCATTCACTTGTAGTTTTTTTTGTATTTAATGTTATTTTTGTGTTTTTTCTTTTAATCAACATTTTAGCATATTTTTCATTAAAAATTATTTTCATAGATTTTTCTCTTGATTTATGTTGTCTAATTTAGCTGGTTTATTATTGAATTCTCAAATTTACTTATTTCTCCCTTTCCATACTTAATTTTTTTAGCTTCCTTACTTGTATCCGTGATTTACTTACTTTCAGTCAATGTTTCATGATAACAAAATTTAAAGCTATATATTCTTTCCCTTTTAATAGCTATTTGTCCCCTCCTGTTACTTGGGTATTTACAAAATTTGTAACTGAAACATATTCTAGCAACAAGTAATTAACGTTATACTATTTATTCATGCAGAAAATTACAAAATGGTTTATAACACGTGTATCCAGTCTTTTGGCTTCCACACTGGAAGAAAAAGAATTGTCTCGGACCAGAAACAAAATACACTAACACTAATGATAGCTGATGAGCAAAAAAATCTTATAATGTTTTATGAAAATTTACCAATTTGTGTTGGGCCTCATTCAAAGCTGTGATGGGCTGCATGCAGCCCATGGACTGTGGGTTGAATAAGCTTACCTTAAAATATATGAAAGCAAAATAGTCTTTTGTAATTAATGTGCACAAAGCATTGTTAAAATAAAAACATATCTTTGCATTTTTAATACTGATATTGTCAAATAAAGGAAAACTCTAGTGTCTTACTATTAATAATAGATTTTCTACAGGCATACATTTTATCATTGAAATATAATTTACATGTAGGCCACACACAAATTTTAAAGTTACAGTCTGATCAATTTTTACATATTTATGCACCCATGCACCTATCACCCAGATTAAGATATAGATTATTCCCATTATACCAGGAAGCTCCCTTTTGTCCTTTTTAAATCAATACATCTCTACCATTACTTTGATTTCTGTCACTACAAAGAGAAAATAGTCTCCTCCATACTCACGCAATACCTCACTTCTGACAGCAAATGTGTGACTTTTTTTTCGCCACACCAACCAAATCTCCAATCTCTGGACACTGCCTGGGTGCCCTACAACATAACTCAATTGTGATATTACCTACATAAAGTTAGTCCAGATGCCACAGATTAAGGGCTCAGTTCCAAAATATCGCCCCCTACTGGACATCAGTCACAAGTAGTAGGTTCCCAGGTTACTCACCCTTTTGTCTGACTTGGCTACAATTCATGGATTCCCATTATACTCTCCTTACTTTTGAGAATTTGCGGTAATGGCACAAAGAACTCAGGGAAACACTTACTGAAGTTTACCTCTTTATTATAAGGCAATGATAAAGGATACAGATAAGCAGACAGTTTGAGAGGTACCTAAAGCAAAGTCTGGAAGAGTCTCAAGCATCCCCATGGAGCTGGGATATACCACTCTCCTGGCATGTGGATGTGTTCATCAGCCCAGAAGCTCTCCAAACTTTAGGGATTTTTCTAAAAGCTTCTAATGTATGCTTGTGAATTATTATTATTATTATTATTATTATTATTTTTTTATTTTTTATTTTTTTTTGAGACGGAGTCTGGCTCTGTCGCCCAGGCTGGAGTGCAGTGGCCGGATCTCAGCTCACTGCAAGCTCCGCCTCCCGGGTTCACGCCATTCTCCGGCCTCAGCCTCCCGAGTAGCTGGGACTACAGGCGCCCGCCACCTCGCCCGGCTAGTTTTTTGTATTTCTTAATAGAGACGGGGTTTCACCGTGTTAGCCAGGATGGTTTCGATCTCCTGACCTCGTGATCCGCCCGTCTCGGCCTCCCCAATTATTAACTCAATCTTCAGTTCCTCTCTTGTCCTTGGAGGAAGAGGAGTAGGGCTACAAGTTCTAAGCTTCTAATCATGGCTTGGCTTTTTTAGTGACCAGCCCCCATCCAAGAGCTATACAAAAGGCCACCAAGAGATACATCATTAGAAAAAAAAAAAAAATCTGTCTTCCAGTAAATCCCAAGGGATTTAGGAGCCTCATGTCAGAAACTAAGATCAAAGAACAAATACTAGAAACAAAGATTCTCCTAGCACCTCTATTGCTTTGGAAATTACAAGGGTTTTAGGAACTCTGTGCTAGAAACTGGGGCAGAGACCAAATATATGTTTCCTATTATGTCACCATCACTATAGATTGGTTTAGCTTGTTTTGAAAATTAATAAGACGTAATGACATAAAATATGCTTGTTTGCATCTGGCTTCTTCTACACAACATAAGTGATTTTGAAAATCACTTGCAATGTTGTTGCAAATGAAATTTTTTTTATGTGCCAAATTTCCATGTGTGATTATTAACACAGTCTTTTACCCATTTTTTTTCTCTTAATGCACATTTGGAATGCATTCAGTTGTTATCTTTTACAAATAAAGGTGCTAGGAATATTCTTATAGAATCTTATTGTGAACATACATTTTTCTTTCTTTTGTAAATGCTAGAATTAAAATTTTTGGCTTGTGGAAAAGATGTAAGATTAATTTTAATAGAAAGTTTCAGTTTCTCAAAGTGGTTGTGCTATTTCACATTCCCAAAGGAACAAAATTTAACTTGCATTTCTCCATTAACTAATATGGCTTAGCACCTTAATACACCTATACACACATATAATTTGACTAAATCACTTCTTATGTGGGTGTTTGTTAAAGTCATAGGACCAGTTTATAAACTGTACTTTTTGGTCTCTTATTACTGATATGTAGATGTGCTTTATATATTATCAAAATAAAATTTGTTATGTAATTATATTGCAAACATTTTCTCTCATTCTGTGATTTAATTTTGATTTTTATTTTGATGAGCAGATGTTTTTAATTATTTAGAAATATATGTATTTTAAATGCAGATGTCTTACATGTTTTCTATGAAATTTATTACTAGCTTTTGAAAAATAATTGATAACATCCTAAAATGTATTTTAAAATAATTACCAATATTTCCCAATTTTTGGCTACAATGTGCTTTCAGTTTTTCTGATACCTGTACTTACCGTATGTCTTGTAATGAGAATTAGGGAAAAATCTCCAGAAGTTAAAATCTTCAGTGAATAAAAATAAATAACAATAAATTTGGTAGCAGGTAAGAAGTTCTATATTTACAGGGGTTATTTAATCAAGTGGTTAATTATATCATATGGCATTTACTACACTGTTGTCAACACTTTCTTAACGGTAGTAAAATTCCTATGCTTTCATTTTTTTTTGAGGGGGGTTTCTAGTTTAAATTCAACTCCATTCCAAACACTTCCAGTTCCTAGTACTATCTCTCAATCTATCTTCTGATAAGAACCTAACTGAGTAAACTCAACCCTCTGCTACTTTTTAAATTGTTCCTTAAGCAAGTAATCTTTGCTAATGTAAATCGCACCATATGGGGAAAAATGCTTTTATTTGATTTATAAGACTGGGTAAACATTACTATCACACAAATACTTTTGCATTTTCTTTTCAGCCTGCCTGAGTGCTCTGCTTGGTCTGTATACTGCTCAATTTCCCCACCCAACCTGGAGTGGGACTACACCAAACTTAAAAGCTTCTGCACGCAAATAAAGCAATCAACAGAATGAAAAGACAACCTACACAATGGGAAAAGATATTTTGCAAACTATGTATCCGACAAGAAGATAATTTCCAAAATATGTAAGAAACTTACAACTCAACAGCAGAAGGAAGGAAGGAAGGAAAGAAGGAAGGAAGGAAGGAAGGAAGGAAGGAAGGAAGGAAGGAAGTAAGGAAGGAAGGAAGGAAGGGAAAAAAAGAAGAAAGAAAGGAAAGAGAGAGAGAAAGAAATTTAAAAATGAATGAGCCAAGGGCTTGAACAGATATTTCTACAAAGGACACATACAAATAACCAATAAGTATATGAAAAGGTGTTCCACGCTACTAAACATTAGGGAAACACAAACCAAAACCACAATGAGGTATCATCTTATACATATTTTAAGATGGCTATTAATAAAAACACACAAAATAAGTATTAGTGAGGATGTGGAGAAATTGGAACTCTGGTACATTATAGGAACATAAAATGGTGCGATAGCTATGGAACACAGAAAAAAAAGGTTCCTCAAAAAATTAACTGCTATGTGATCCAGCAGTTCCATTTCTGGTCACATATCCAAAAGAATTGAATTCAGAATTTCAGAGATATCCATACTCGTTCCATTCTTTTTTTTTTTTTTAATTTATTTATTATTATTATACTTTAAGTTGTAGGGTACATGTGCATAACGTGCAGGTTTGTTACATATGTATACTTGTGCCATGTTGGTGTGCTGCACCCATCAACTCGTCATTTACATCAGGTATAACTCCCAATGCAATCCCTCCCCCCTACCCCCTCCCCATGATAGGCCCCGGTGTGTGATGTTCCCCTTCCCAAGTCCAAGTGATCTTATTGTTCAGTTCCCACCTATGAGTGAGAACATGCGGTGTTTGGTTTTCTGTTCTTGTGATAGTTTGCTAAGAATGATGGTTTCCAGCTGCATCCATGTTCCTACAAAGGACACAAACTCATCCTTTTTGATGGCTGCATAGTATTCCATGGTGTATATATGCCACATTTTCTTAATCCAATCTGTCACTGATGGACATTTGGGTTGATTCCAAGTCTTTGCTATTGTGAATAGTGCCGCAATAAACATACGTGTGCATGTGTCTTTATAGCAGCATAATTTATAATCTTTGGGTATATACCCAGTAATGGGATGGCTGGGTCATATGGTACATCTAGTTCTAGATCCTTGAGGAATCGCCATACTGTTTTCCATAATGGTTGAACTAGTTTACAATCCCACCAACAGTGTAAAAGTGTTCCTATTTCTCCACATCCTCTCCAGCACCTGTTGTTTCCTGACTTTTTAATGATCACCATTCTAACTGGTGTGAGATGGTATCTCATTGTGGTTTTGATTTGCATTTCTCTGATGGCCAGTGATGATGAGCATTTTTTCATGTGTCTGTTGGCTGTATGAATGTCTTCTTTTGAGAAATGTCTGTTCATATCCTTTGCCCACTTTTTGATGGGGCTGTTTGTTTTTTTCTTGTAAATTTGTTTGAGTTCTTTGTAGGTTCTGGATATTAGCCCTTTGTCAGATGAGTAGATTGCAAAAATTTTCTCCCATTCTGTAGGTTGCCTGTTCACTCTGATGGTAGTTTCTTTTGCTGTGCAGAAGCTCTTTAGTTTAATGAGATACCATTTGTCAATTTTGGCTTTTGCTGAAATTGCTTTTGGTGTTTTAGACATGAAGTCTTTGCCCATGCCTATGTCCTGAATGGTGCTACCTAGGTTTTCCTCTAGGGTATTTATGGTATTAGGTCTAACATTTAAGTCTCTAATCCACCTTGAATTAATTTTCGTATAAGGAGTAAGGAAAGGATCCAGTTTCAGCTTTCTACTTATGGCTAGCCAATTTTCCCAGCACCATTTATTAAATAGGGAATCCTTTCCCCATTTCTTGTTTCTCTGAGTTTTGTCAAAGATCAGATGGCTGTAGATGTGTGGTATTATTTCTGAGGACTCTGTTCTGTTCCATTGGTCTATATCTCTGTTTTGATACCAGTACCATGCTGTTTTGGTTTCTGTAGCCTTGTAGTATAGTTTGAAGTCAAGTAGCGTGATGCCTCCAGCTTTGTTCTTTTGACTTAGGATTGTCTTGGAGATGCGGGCTCTTTTTTGATTCCACATGAACTTTAAAGCAGTTTTTTCAAATTCTGTGAAGAAACTCATTGGTAGCTTGATGGGGATGGCATTGAATCTATAAATTACCTTGGGAAGTATGGCCATTTTCATGATATTGATTCTTCCTATCCATGAGCATGGTATGTTCTTCCATTTGTTTGTGTCCTCTTTTATTTCACTGAGCAGTGGTTTGTAGTTCTACTTGAAGAGGTCCTTTACATCCCTTGTAAGTTGGATTCCTAGGTATTTTATTCTCTTTGAAGCAATTGTAAATGGAAGTTCATTCCTGATTTGGCTCTCTGTTTGTCTGTTACTGGTGTATAAGAATGCTTGTGATTTTTGCACATTAATTTTGTATCCTGAGACTTTGCTGAAGTTGATTATCAGCTTAAGGAGATTTTGGGCTGAGGCAATGGGGTTTTCTAAATATACAATCATGTCATCTGCAAAGAGGGACAATTTGACTTCTTCTTTTCCTAACTGAATACCCTTGATTTCTTTCTCTTGCCTAATTGCCCTAGCCAGAACTTCCAACACTATGTTGAATGGGAGTGGTGAGAGAGGGCATCCCTGTCTTGTGCCAGTTTTCAAAGGGAATTTTTCCAGTTTTTGCCCATTCAGTATGATATTGGCTGTGGGTTTGTCATAAATAGCTCTTATTGTTTTGAGGTATGTTCCATCAATACCGAATTTATTGAGCGTTTTTTGCATGAAGGGCTGTTGAATTTTGTCAAAAGCCTTTTCTGCATCTATTGAGATAATCATGTGGTTCTTGTCTTTGGTTCTGTTTATATGCTGGATTATGTTTATTGATTTGTGAATGTTGAACCAGCCTTGCATCCCAGGGATGAAGCCCACTTGATCATGGTGGATAAGCTTTTTGATGTGTTGCTGAATCTGGTTTGCCAGTATTTTATTGAGGATTTTTGCATCGATGTTCATCAGGGATATTGGTCTAAAATTCTCTTTTTTTGTTGTGTCTCTGCCAGGCTTTGGTATCAGGATGATGTTGGCCTCATAAAATGAGTTAGGGAGGATTCCCTCTTTTTCTATTGATTGGAATAGTTTCAGAAGGAATGGTACCAACTCCTCCTTGTACCTCTGGTAGAATTCAGCTGTGAATCCATCTGGTCCTGGACTTTTTTTGGTTGGTAGGCTATTAATTATTGCCTCAATTTCAGAGCCTGCTATTGGTTTATTCAGGGATTCAACTTCTTCCTGGTTTATTCTTGGAAGAGTGTAAGTGTCCAGGAAATTATCCATTTCTTCTAGATTTTCCAGTTTATTTGCGTAGAGGTGTTTATAGTATTCTCTGATGGTAGTTTGTATTTCTGTGGGGTCGGTGGTGATATCCCCTTTATCATTTTTTATTGTGTCGATTTGATTCTTCTCTCTTTTCTTCTTTATTAGTCTTGCTAGTGGTCTGTCAATTTTGTTGATCTTTTCAAAAAACCAACTCCTGGATTCATTGATTTTTTGGAGAGTTTTTTGTGTCTCTATCTCCTTCAGTTCTGCTCTGATCTTAGTTATTTCTAGCCTTCTGCTAGCTTTCGAATGTGTTTGCTCTTGCTTCTCTAATTCTTTTAATTGCGATGTTAGAGTGTCAATTTTAAATCTTTCCTGCTTTCTCTTGTGGGCATTTAGTGCTATAAATTTCCCTCTACACACTGCTTTAAATGTGTCCCAGAGATTCTGGTATGTTGTATCTTTGTTCTCATTGGTTTCAAAGAACATCTTTATCTCTGCCTTCATTTCGTTATGTACCCAGTAGTCATTCAGGAGCAGGTTGTTCAGTTTCCATGTAGTTGAGCGGTTTTGATTGAGTTTCTTAGTCCTGAGTTCTAGTTTGATTGCACTGTGGTCTGAGAGACAGTTTGTTATAATTTCTGTTCTTGTACATTTGCTGAGGCGTGCTTTACTTCCAATTACGTGGTCGATTTTCGAGTAAGTACGATGTGGTGCTGAGAAGAATGTATATTCTGTTGATTTGGGGTGGAGAGTTCTATAGATGTCTATTAGGTCTGCTTGCTGCAGAGATGAGTTCAATTCCTGGATATCCTTGTTAACTTTCTGTCTCGTTGATCTGTCTAATGTTGACAGTGGAGTGTTGAAGTCTCCCATTATTATTGTATGGGAGTCTAAGTCTCTTTGTAAGTCTCTAAGGACTTGCTTTATGAATCTGGGTGCTCCTGTATTGAGTGCATATATATTTAGGTTAGTTAGCTCTTCCTGTTGAATTGATCCCTTTACCTTTATGTAATAGCCTTCTTTGTCTCTTTTGATCTTTGATGGTTTAAAGTCTGTTTTATCAGAGACTAGGATTGCAACCCCTGCTTTTTTTTGTTCTCCATTAGCTTCGTATATCTTCCTCCATCCCTTTATTTTGAGCCTATGTATGTCTCTGCGTGTGAGATGGGTCTCCTGAATACAGCAGACTGATGGGTCTTGACTCTTTATCCAGTTTGCCAGTCTGTGTCTTTTAATTTGAGCATTTAGCCCATTTACATTTAAGGTTAATATTGTTATGTTTAAACTTGATCCTGCCATTATGATATTAACTGGTTATTTTTCTCATTAGTTGATGCAGTTTCTTCCTAGCCTCGATGGTCTTTACATTTTGGCATGTTTTTGCAATGCCTGGTACGGGTTGTTCCTTTCCATGTTGAGTGCTTCCTTCAGGGTCTCTTGTAAGGCAGGCCTAGTGGTGACAAAATCTCTAAGCATTTGCTTATCTGTAAAGGATTTTATTTCTCCTTCACTTATGAAACTTAGTTTGGCTGGATATGAAATTCTGGTTTTAAAATTCTTTTCTTTAAAAAAAAAAAAAGAATGTTGAATATTGGCCCCCACTCTCTTCTGGCTTGTAGAGTTTCTGCTGAGAGATCTGCTGTTAGTCTGATGGGCTTCCCTTTGTGGGTAACCCGATCTTTCTCTCTGACTGCCCTTAACATTTTTTTCCTTCATTTCAACTTTGTTGAATCTGGCTATTATATGTCTTGGAGTTGCTCTTCTTGAGGAGTATCTTTGTGGCGTTCTCTGTATTTCCTGGATTTAAAAGCTGGCCTGCCCTACTAGGTTGGGGAAGTTCTCCTGGATGATATCCTGAAGAGTGTTTTCCCACGTGGTTCCATTTTCCCCCTCACTTTCAGGCACCCCAATCAGACGTAGATTTGGTCTTTTTACATAATCCCATACTTCTTGCAGGCGTTGTTCATTTCTTTTTCTTCTTTTTTCTTTTGCTTTCTCTTCTCGCTTCATTTCATTCATTTGATCCTCAATCACTGATACTCTTTCTTCCAGTTGATCGAGTCGGTTACTGAAGCTTGTGCATTTGTCACGTATTTCTCGTGTCATGGTTTTCATCTCTTTCATTTCGTTTAGGACCTTCCCTGCATTAATTACTCTAGCCATTAATTCTTCCACTTTTTTTCAAGATTTTTAGTTTCTTTGCGCTGAGTACGTAATTCCTCCTTTAGCTCTGAGAAATTTGATGGACTGAAGCCATCTTCTCTCATCTTCTCAAAGTCATTCTCCGTCCAGCTTTGATCCGTTGCTGGCGATGAGCTGCGCTCATTTGCCGGGGGAGATGCGCTCTTATTTTTTGAATTTCCAGCTTTTCTACCCTGCTTTTTCCCCATCTTTGTGGTTTTATCTTCCTCTGGTCTTTGATGATGGTGACGTACTGATGGGGTTTTGGTGTAGGTGTTCTTCCTGTTTGATAGTTTTCCTTCTAACAGTCAGGACCCTCAGCTGTAGGTCTGTTGGAGAGTGCTTGAGGTCCACTCCAGACCCTGTTTGCCTGGGTATCAGCAGCAGAGGCTGCAGAAGATAGAATATTTCTGAACAGCGAGTGTCCCTGTCTGATTCTTGCTTTGGAAGCTTCCTCTCAGGGGTATACTCCACCCTGTGAGGTGTGGGGTGTCAGACTGCCCCTAGTGGGGGATGTCTCCCAGTTAGGCTACTCAGGGGTCAGGGACCCACTTGAACAGGGAGTCTGTCCCTTCTCAGATCTCAACCTCCATGTTGGGAGATCCACTGCTCTCTTCAAAGCTGTCAGACAGAGTCGTTTGTGTCTGCAGAGGTTTCTGCTGCTTTTGTTGTTTAGCTGTGCCCTGTCCCCAGAGGTGGAGTCTACAGAGACAGGCAGGTTTCCTTGAGTTGCTGTGAGTTCCACCCAGTTCGAGCTTCCCAGCGGCTTTATTTACCTACTTAAGCCTCAGCAATGGCAGGCGCCCCTCCCCCAGCCTCGCTGCTGCCTTGTGGTTAGATCGCAGAATGCTGTGCTAGCAATGAGGGAGGCTCCGTGGGCGTGAGACCCTCCCGGCCAGGTGTGGGATATAATCTCCTGATGTGCCTGTTTGCTTAAAGCGCAGTATTGGGGTGGGAGTTACCTGATTTTTCAGGTGTTGTTTGTCTCAGTTCCCCTGGCTAGGAAAGCGGAGTCTCTTCCCCCTTGGGCTTCCCAGGTTTGGGATGCCTCACCCTGCTTCAGCTCTCGCTGGTCGGGCTGCACCAGCTGACCAGCACTGACTGTCTGGCACTCCCTAGTGAGATGAACCCAGTACCTCAGTTGAAAATGCAGAAATCACCGGTCTTCTGTGTCGCTCGCGCTGGGAGTTGGAGACTGGAGTTGTTCCTATTCAGCCATCTTGCTCCGCCCCCCGAAATAAATTCTTAAAAGGAAATACTCAACAAATTCTTCAGAAGTAAAGCCAAAATTGACAAATGGTAAAATTGACAAAATTGACAAAACTCAAAATAGACAAATGGGATCTAATTAAATTAAAGAACTTCTGCACAGTGAAAGAAACTACCATGAGTGAACAAGCAACCTACGGAATGGAATAAAATTTTTGCAATCTACTCATCTGACTAAGGGCTAATATCCAGAACCTACAAAGAATACAAACAAATTTACAAGAAAAAAACGAACAACCCCATCAAAAAGTGGGCAAAGGATATGAACAGACACTTCTCAAAAGAAGACATTTATGCAGCCAACAGACACATGAAAAAATGCTCATCATCACTGGCCATCAGAGAAATGCAAATCAAAACCACAATGAGATACCATCTCACACCAGTTAGAATGGCGATCATTAAAAAGTCAGGAAGCAGCAGGTGCTGGAGAGGATGTGGAGAAATAGGAACATTTTTACACTGTTGGTGGGACTGTAAACTGGTTCAGCCATTGTGGAAGATGGTCTGGTGATTCCTCAAGGATCTAGAACTAGAGATACCATTTGACCCAGCCATCCCATTACTGAGTATATACCCAAAGGATTGTAAATCATGCTGCTATAAAGACATATGCACACATATGTTTATTGTGGCACTATTCACAATAGCAAAGACTTGGAACCAACCCAAATGTCCATCAATGACAGACTGGATTAAGAAAATGTGGCACATATACACCATGGAATACTATGCAGCCATAAAAAAGGGATGATTTCATATCCTTTGCAGGGACATGGATGAAGCTGGAAACCGTCATTCTCAGCAAACTAACACAGGAACAGAAAACCAAACACTGCATGTTCTGACTCATAAGTGGGAGTTGAAGAATGAGAACACTTGGACACAGGAAGGGGAACATCACACACTGGGGCCTGTTGTGGGTTCGGGGAGCAGGGAGGGATAGCATTAGGAGATATACCTAATGTAAATGAAGAGTTAATGGGTGCAGCGCACCAACATGGCACATGTATACATATGTTACAAACCTGCACATTGGAAACCTGGACATGGATGCAGCTGGAAACCATCATTCTTAGCAAACTATCACAAGAACAGAAAACCAAACACCACATGTTCTCACTCATAGGTGGGAACTGAACAATGAGATCACTTGGACTCGGGAAGGGGAGCATCACACACTGGGGCCTATCATGGGGAGGCAGTAGGGGGGAGGGATTGCATTGGGAGTTATACCTGATGTAAATGACGAGTTGATGGGTGCTGACGAGTTGATGGGTGCAGCACACCAACATGGCACAAGTATACATATGTAACAAACCAGCACGTTATGCACATGTACCCTAGAACTTAAAGTATAATAATAATAAAAAATAAATAAATTAATTAATTAAAAAAAAAAAAGAAAGTAGTGGATGCGGACAAAAAAAAATAAGAATTTATTTCATTCATTTTTTCCTGCCAACTTTTTGAAGGCTCTTTTTGGACATGTGGAACCATGAAGTACTGTTTATTTCTTTTTTCTCCTATAATTTCCCTATAATTACACTATGTTCTGAGTTATTTATTTTTTAAAAAGTTTCCATTTGTTATACAAATAATATACCATACATGTAAAATATACAATAGATATATTAAAATATTTAATCTTTCAAAACTGTTTGTTCAGTGGTTCTGTCAGAAGCATGTAAACGAGAGCAGCTCCATCTTAAATAGGAGCTGGGCAAAATGTGTCTGAAATCTACTGAGCTGTTTTCCCAGACGTTTAAGTCATTCTAAGTCACAGGATGAGATAGCATGTCAGCACAAAATACAGGTCATAAAGACCTTGCTAATAAAACAGGTTGTAGTGAAGGAGACGGCCAAAACCCACCAAGACGAAAATGGCAATGAGAGTGACCGCTGGTTGTCTTCACTGCTACACTCCCACCAGCGCCCTGAAGTTTACAAATGCTATGGCAACGTCAGGAAGTTACCTATATGTTCTAAAAAGGGGAGGCATGAATAATCCACCTATTATTTAGCATGTCATCAATAAATATCCATAAAAATGGGCAACCAGCAGCCCTCGGGGCTGCTCTGTCTATGGAGTAGCCATTTTTTATTCCTTTACTTTCTTAATAAACTTGCTTTCACTTTGCAATGGGGACGTACCCTGAATTCTTTCTTGCTCGAAATCCAAGAACCCTCTCTTGGGGTCTGGATCAAGATTGCACTCATGTAACAGTTTCATTTTTATAACTTACTTTCTTGTTTTATAGATATTATATCTTCTTAAATATAACAGATTGCATTAAAGAATTCTTTAATTTTTTACTTCTTTCCCAATTTAGTTTTTCTTAGCCTTTCTCTTTCAAGTGGCTGGCATTCCTCATATGCCATAGATCTTATTTATGTATGCATATTTTAGAAGAAAGAATGGATAGTTAACTTCAGGTTTCTTTACAGTTGTGTTAATAGTGTTTCTTTCCAACTGAATAGAGATATCAAATACAGGTACAAGAAGCCATCTACATGCTTTACTATATGACCAGAAAGAAAGCAGGTATAAAGCTGTCTATAATACTTTGGGTTCTCTCTAAGACAGAATTAGAGGTTATCACAGATTTTTCTTTTTTGTATGCAATTGTTCTATGCCTATGTGTACCACAGTCGTCTTGGCCTTGCAAGAATTTTTTTAACCTACATTACATTATAATGTATGCAACTCTTATGCAGCTCAGAATGCTAACTGAGAAAAATTCTCTCCCTGTTGGAAATATAGCTTCTTAATGATTATGACATTAACGCAAAGGGAGTTACTGGCTTATATATCAATAACTGGGGCTTCATTCTATGATGCTTGAGGCACCTATATCTATTATAGAATTATAATTGGCAAAAGATATGAACTCTCATACCCCTGAGGTGATGCTTTTTTCTCCACACCAGAATGTGCTGAAGAAACATTTTGCTAAAGAAATGTTTAATGGGGTTATATAATGTGAGCATGCAGGCTAGTAAATTAGTGGAGATTAGCTTTCTTAAACTCTGGAAGAATTAGGAGATCTAGATCAGTGCTGTGTGATTAACATTTCTGTGATGATGGTATGTATTACATCTATATGCCTAATAGGACAGCCACTAGACATATGTGGCAATTGCACACTTGAAACATGACTAGTGTGAGTGAATAATTGAATTTTAAGTTGTATCTAATTAAGTTAATTCCAATTTAAATAAATAGCCACATTTAGCTAGTGGCCACCACGTTAGACCTATTAGACAGCCTAGATCTAGAAACTCAGTATCAATTTATCACTCACTAATGGAGTTAATATCTATCTTATTGAGCTGTTGTGAGGATAGCATGGTATAATGCATTATACATTGTAAGTACTCCACAGATATTTATGAAATTATTGAGGGTTAATTTTTCAGTACACATACCAAAGCCAACGAAAACATTTACCTAGAATATTATCTTAATACCTGATGTCAATTTTTAGTGAAAATGAATGTTATCAATTGACCCCTGATGATTTTATTTTCTGTATTTTGACATATATTGAATAAAATTTACCTCTTTATTTTCTGTCTGAAAATCAGTCTTACTTTTGCAGCATTGTACTGTACTTCGAACCCAGTGATTCGGATAAATTCAATTATGTCATTTTAGTAAGTTCAATTATGTCATTTTAGTAAGTATGCCACATGCTCTTTTTCTGGTTGTTTCTTTCTCTTATAATTGACTCAAGCCTTCAATGTTATTTTTATTGAAACAATAAAAGAATCTTTGTAAAATAGCAAAGATCTGTCTGTCTATATATCACTGTATTTATAGGTGTAGATAGTGATTAAAAACTATTTTCACATTAAATTAAAATGAGTCATAGTTTATATAATATTTACTATGAGTGTATATTCTGTAAAGTATTAGGAGGGATTTACTAATAACTTTGTTCATTCTCCATTAAAAAGCATCATGGAGTACAGGATACAATTTCAGAACACCTACATTTTAGTAATGATTCTTGGCACTATAATTTTGGGGTTAATTATGGACTCTCTAAGCTTCAGCCTCTGCATCTATCACATAGAAATGGCAGTCCAAAAGTCTAGTTTAACATCTTTTGTGGTAATTAGTTAAAACAATAAAAATTAGTGAGTAATTAATTAAAAATAAGGTAGATTTAAAAAATTCCAGTTGGATATTTCAAAGTTCAACATACAATTTTGAATTAAATAATATTACAATGTTTTATAATACAATGGAAAATAATTCTAGATTGTATATCTGCTACCACCATTTAAAAAGCCAGCTGGCCTTAAACAAACATGTGAACTTCCATTTCCCTACCTCACAGTGTGGATAATAATACCTGCCTTCTCCAGACCTCCTGGACTATCGTGAAGGCCAGGAAAATTCATGTGAAAACAATTGTATTAACTAATGTGTTTATTATTAAAACATGATAAGACAATACCAAATTACTGAGTGAATAATACACAAATACATCAGGTGCCTTAGGGGCTCAGAGAAGTGAGCTGGAAAAGGAAAGCTCTGTAGAGGAGGGATTGAAAGCAAACAGGAATGTGCTACACTCAACCCCGCATTTCAACAGTTTTTATTTGCATTCCTTTCATTTCAAAATCTAAAACAAATTAAGATAAACTTGAGGGTCAAGGAAAGGGCAGCGGTAGATAATAGTTCTGTTTAATGAAATATTACTGTGTCAACACAGAAATGCAGAGTAGTCAAACTGTTAGTGTTTCATTGTATATTCTGTGAAGTCTGTTTCATAATCAGCAGAGAAACCAAATTCATGATGTGTCAGAATCATCTCTATTTTATTTCAAAAGCTATTTAATATCAATAAAAATAAAAACAAAGGTATAATAAAATATAATAGCTTGATTTCCTTGTATTCTGTCCTTGTCCCTTAATTTCAATGCAAATTACATTTCAACTCTGGATATTCAGTTACTTTTGTTCTCCGAATATGCTATCACTACCTGAATTTGACAAACTATTGCAATTTTTTGCGAGATAACTTTTTAAATACTTTCTCTTCATTTTGTGCCAAAAGTCCAAATTTCACAAAATGATTTATGATTTTAATAATTACTACTAATAAAACATTTTTAAGGAGGATGATTCCATTTGGATTATTAAAGTAATTTATTATAAAATGTAATTATGTTTTGAAAAGTGTTTCTTGTTTCCAAGATAACTCAATTGTTTATTCCTTTTCACAAATTTTTGTAAGCTTTTTTCTTGCATGGAGATACTCTTTCAAAGTACTTTATTTTAGGTGAATGTCAGTAAAGAGCCACCCTCAAAACAAGAATCACTTCGAAAGATTCCCCTAAGATTAGATAGACTTTCAACATTTTTCCAAATTGTTCTTTTCCCAGAAAATGTATGACTCCTTGTCTACATTTTTTGAAATAATAAAATCTAAAAAAGTTGTTTACGATATCTGATTTCTAGAATTAAATAATAAAATGTCATTTAAAAAACTATCACACATTCTGAAATAAACTAAGAAGAAAAATAAGCAATCATAATTGTAACACAAAAATGCACATTGTTAACCTTTTGTGTGGCATTTTCTTCTGTTACTACCTGTATGATTTTCCTATTTTAATAAAGTTCTGTACTTGAGAGGAAAAGGTAATTGTTTTTGATGCACATTAGATATGTTTAAATTCTTAGTATTCACAAAAATTTTTTACTTTTAACTATTTTAATCACACATAGATTATAAAAGGAAAATTATAAATATAAAATAACAAATACATTATAAGACATAATATTTGATTGCAAGAATTAAAATAATTTACGCAAAAGATGTTAAACTGTGAGCCTGGAGTCACTTTTTGTTTGTTTGTTTGTTTTTGTTTTTGAGAGGAGTCTCGCTCTGTCACCCAGGCTGGAGTGCAGTGGCAATCTCGGCTCACTGCAAGCTCCGCCTCCCGGGTTCACGCCATCCTCCGACCTCAGCCTCCTGAGTAGCTGGGACTACAGGGTCCCGCCACCACGCCTGGCTAAGTTTTTGTTTTTTTTATTTGTTTGTTTGTTTGTTTTTTAGTAGAGACGGGGTTTCACCTTGTTAGCCAGGATGGTCTCTATCTCCTGACCTCGTGATCCGCCCGCCTCCGCCTCCCTAAGTGCTGGGATTGAGCCACTGGGCCGGGCCTGGAGTTGTTCTTTAATAAAATAATTGTAGGCAATATTACTGCAAATTGTTTCACTGCATCTACATAAGGACAGGAACGATTAATTACAAACTGCTTCTGCTGAGACTTTGGTGGCTAAATCACAGTTTACTAACAACTGATCTTTTTGTTGAGTCGGTCTACAGACTTGTGGTATTCGTTCCATGTGTGACTGATTTTCACTGAACATATCAACAGTGAAAAACAAAACCATTAAAAAAATTAAGGTCATTGCATTTCCATAACTGGAATAAGTTTCATATTTAACTGTATATTTTAATTTTATTTCATAACTACAATGATACTAAAATGTTCTTTGCATGTATTTTCTAACCAAAAAATGTACAATAAAAAAAGATAGATTTCTGCAATGAGAAAGATGCTTATGGGCCCCTGCAGACAGAAATCTGGAGAGTAGCAGTTAGTTATACAAATGCTTCTGATCTTCATCCTAATTCATTACAGATTTGATTTTAGATGCACTCTATATTTTTTCCTGCTCTATTTTATAAGCCTAACCTTTTGCGACCCAATGTAAGACTATATTTCTCCAATTTCCTGAAGTTACCTCCTCTATTAACCATTTTCAAAGCCTTCCTGAGCTCCCACTCAGGTCATTGGTTATAAGGAAAACATTAAATTTGAAGTTGTGTCTTATTGGAATGAAAGATTAAATTGGAATCATTTAACCTGATTGTCCTCATTGCTGGTTCATGCTTATGTTAAATGTACATTCTCCACTAGAGCTGATCAGCCTCTGATAAACTATGTAAATTAGAAGACCTGGGTTTCTTTCTCAACTGTGTCCTTTACATGCAGCTTGCCCTTGGGAAAACAAGTCATAGTATTTACATATAATTATAGCTCTCTAACAGAGTTTTTGCCCAGTTACACTAAGAACATGTTTGGACATAGTAATATAAAGTGTTATTTCCACACTAGGTAACATAATCTCATGCACTGATAATTTACATTGAGTTAACTATGTCAAAATTTTGGAAACTCTGAAACATCTTTTAAGTTCATCTTATCTTCAAACATGACTCTTCATTTATCTCTTTTCTTCTCTGATAGCATACAATGTTTTTGATTTTACAAACGCTCTAGACATACTTATCAACTACAGAGGTCCAGATGCTTTGCTAATTTTCAATATACTGATCGAAAGAGAAGCATGTTCTAAAGCTAGGATTTATTCTTTTAGGTGAGGAGTGTGGGATAAAGATCTTATGGAATATACCGCACTGTCGGAGCACATCTTCAGAAAAAGAGATCCTAGGATCTTTTAACAAAATAGTCACAGTAGTATTAACCATACTTATCCTCAATTTTTCCTAGTCAGTCTGAACACATTTTCTTTTGTTTTGCATCCTCTAGTTTCTTGCTTTTTTATTTTTATTTTTTGAGAGGGAGTCTCACTCTGTCGTTCAGGCGGGAGAGCACTGGCAGGACTGCTGCTCACTGCAACCTCCGCCTCCCAGGTTCAAGCGATTCTCCTGCCTCAGACTCCCGAATAGCTGGGATTACAGGGGTGAGCCACCACACCAACTAATTTTTGTTTTATTAGAGATGGGGTTTCACCATGTTGGCCAGGCTAGTCTCCAACTCCTGACCTCAAGTCATCTACACACCTTAGCCTCCCAAAGTACTGGGATTACAGGCGTGAGCCACCACGCTTGGCCAATTTCTTGCTTCTATTGCCTGGCGTTGAGATAATCTTATGTACGCACATTGTTATAAATAGCATTTCACATTATTTTCTTCTGAACTGAACACGCTAAACTCGTATAGAAAGCCCTGAAAAAAAATAATTCAACTTCCTTAGTTTGTGCTCTCTACCATTCAGTTACCAGTCTGAAACAATTGTATTCATTTTTATTATGTAATTAAATACATTTGTATTATATTTTTGGAGATTCAATATTTTTTCAGAATTAGTTTTGTTATAGTTTTATATTTATTTCTATATAGTTAATACATATTCTGTATTTTAAAAGGCGTAAGAAATCTAAACTGCTTTGTTTTCTGTAAATTTTATGGTACAACATACTCATTTTTTAAAGAAAAATAAATGGACCCCAGTGGACTCAGTGCTAAAAGTTAGAGACTAAAGGAGGAAACCACGGAGCCAGGGATTTTAGCCTATTTAGACAAAGCTTGGAGATACATTATTAGGATAAGGCAGAGTATTACTCTATGAGTTTATGATTAACTCAATTTATTTTATGTAAGGCCATGGGTACTGAGGACATATTTTGTGTCATATAAGTAACAAATAGAATCAGTTAAACATTTGTGATAAGGAGCTTATATCTGGGGGAAGAAAAAAATTCTGCAATGAAGATATTCCCAAAAAAAAGAAAATAAGTGAAGCTCTTTGAGTTAAACTATGTTTTATTCATCTTGGTGCAAAGTAGATCACATATGGTAGGTACTCAAAGTTTACAGAGTGAACAAAAACAAGAATGTTAAATGAATACTCTAGGTGATGAGGAATAAAATAAACTAATATTTGATAGCTGTTTATCTTTTGTAAAACACTTTTGAATAGATGATCCACACCCTTTTTATTACAAGGAATTGTGAACTCAGTTGAGTGACCATTAATTACTAAATCCCTTTCAAAAAAGAGAGTGCGAAAGCTCAAAAAATTTAAGCAAAAGTGCAAGATTAAAAGTTGTAAAACAGGTCTTGTTCCATTACCATAGCACCAAATTCTCCTTTTTTAAAATAACCTCAGGTGCCTCAGTAAAGCACATACTAAGTAATTCAAACAAAAATGTGTTCAAAATAAAACAGTGGTTGAAAATGTTATTTAGAAATACTTTTAGTTTCTGACAGTAAACTGCATGGTACTTGAAAATCTTTTGTAAGAACTTAATTATATTATAATTTTTAAAATATAGTTGCTATACATTAAATTTAATACAACTCACATACTATTAAGTGTTGTAAACTATGATTTATATGCATAAATGCAGTTACATTATCATTAGGCACATTACAATTAATCTCATGTCCTTGAATACAAATAAATTGGAAAAATTATTGAAATTTTATTAAGTTCAATTGTACATATTTTTGAATATTTACATACACTTTTAAACATATTTTACTAAATAAGTTTTATGGTAACTCATTAAAATATTTAGAAAATTTAGGCTTTCTAAGAAGAGGTTTTATGTTTATTTGAGAATGATTCCACTTTACATAATAAAGCCTTCAGTTCAGTTCCAATCTCATAGCACATAGGTTTAATAGTTTGAACTTTTTATTAAGTGGATCTTTTGGTCATAATTTATCACCATTCATTCATTCATTCCATAATTCTTTGTTGAGAAAAGACTATGTATAGGCAGTTATGTAGTTATTAATAATATAGTGGTGAAGGAAGGAGTCAACATCCATGCCATCATATAACTTATCTTGTAATGTGAAGAGGACATACCAGAAATACATAAAATAATAATATATAATATATCAGTTGGTAAGAGCTATGCAAATATTTAAGGAGAGAGGAGAAAAAAGAAAGCAATGATGGTACTGAGGGTTATTTAAATTTGTAGAGTCAGGAAAGTCTTACTATTTTAGAAGCCATTTGGAACCATGTAGAGAAGACTAATAGACAGTGTAGTATGTAGTAGTGGAAGGAGAGGGGGATGGTGGTAGTATTCCAGGTACCTGCAAGTTCAGTGCCTTGAGTTTGCATTATGCTGGAGACAAGAAAGCAAGGATAACAGAGTAGGAGATGAAGCCAGAGACAGCGTAGGAATAGATCACCTAGGACATCACAGGTGTGTTAGTGTCTGTGTTAGTGGCTGAGGAGGATTATTATACTGTCTTCCCTCATTTTGTTTTACAGGGTATAATGAAATGGTCAAGTTTATTTATTTATTTATTTATTTATTCATTCATTTATTTTTGAGATTGAGTTTTGCTCTTGTTGCCCAAGCTGGAGTGCAAAGGCATGATCTCAGCTCACTGCAACCTCCATCTCCTGGGTTCAAGCGATTCTCCTGCCTCAGCCTCCCGAGTAGCTTGGATTACAGGCATGTGCCACCATGCCTGGCTAATTTTTTGTATTTTTAGCAGAGACGAGGTTTCACCATATTAGCCAGTATGTTCTCGATCACCCGACCTCGGGTCATCTGCCCACCCCAGCCTCCCAAAGTGCTGGGGTTACAGGCGGGAGCCACCGTGCACTGGTAGAAATAACTTTTTTTTTCTTTCTTTCTTTTTTTTTTGTTTTTGTTTTTTAGCTGGAGTCTTACTCTATTGCCAAGGCTGGAGTGCAGTGGCTAGATCTTGGCTCACTGTCTCCTGGGTTGGGTTCAAGTGATTCCCCTGCCTCAGGCTCCCGAGTAGCTGGGATTACAGATGCACACCACCACAACCAGCTCAAATTTAACATGAATAGTGAAAATGTGGATAAACATGGTACCTATTTAGTGCTGCTGAAAGTGCAAATGGCTCAATCACTTTGGAAGGCAATGTAATGCTACACTTTGAAGTTGAACATTTATATATAAGTCACCAATTCTGTTAATAGTTATACTCCACAAAGAAACTTGCAAATGCGTGTTAGAATACATGCACACACCATTTCTTATCAGCACTGTTTACAGTTGCAAAAATCTGAAAAAACCTAAAATATTTATTGATAAGGAAATCCATTATAATGTATGGATTATTATGTATAAGTGAAAATGTATTAGCTAGATGTCAATGCAGCAATATACATAGATCTCAGACTCAGTGGATAGTAAAATCAGCAAGTTCCAGGAGATTCCACAGGGTATGGTATTATTTTTGTAAGTATCTATACAAATAAAAATAGTTTATTTGATAACCAAATATGTAACCAAGCTAAACCAAAAAAAAGTAAACAAAATGATGAACAACACACAACAATTAACAGAACAAGATGTGAGAAAACTACATAGATACATGCAATAGTATTGACAATTTTTCCAATTCATAAAATGGAGGGTAATTTAAAGGTGTTTATCATTTTGTTTATATGTATCAAACATTTTATAAGACTTAATTAATTAACATATAAATATTTGCTTTGAAATATTGGTAGAAAAATATTAACTGATGAAAATAATTTTAGTACAATAAAAAAGAGAAGCATGCCATTGGTATATAAAAAATTGATCAGGAAAATGCACATTTGTGATCTGAAAAATACTTTAATGCCAAAATGCATGAAAGGCACTGAATAGTTTGAGCAGAGTAATATGGTCAGACTTTCATTTCAAGGTATTGCGGGATTGCTATGTAAAAAATAGAACACAGGTAGATAGAGATTGATGCAGGGAAACTAATTAGGGGACTATTTCAGATGAGGGATGATTATAGCTGGAGTAGACATAGCAGTGGATATGGTGAGAATTGTTTCCATTCTGGACATTTTTCATAGCTACATATATGAATGTCAACATTAAAAGAAAAGAGATATCAAGGTTATGGACCTTGAAATTGGAGTAGAATGGAGTTGTCATTTAATGAGAGGGAGAAGACAGGTTTAGGGGATGGAACAAAAGAGTGTGGTTTTGAACATTTTAGACTTGTGATGTCTATTACACATAGAAGAAAAGATGAGAGATCAGTGTCTAAGTTCAAGGGAGGTATTAGAGCTCCAGCTACAAATGTGGATGTCATCAGTATTTGATATTTACAGTCAAGAAACTAGAGTTGAAATGACTTAGAGGTTAAGCCTTGACAACCAAAGGAGCCTGAACTCATGAGGCCAGAGAGTGAATACAATGAGGGAAGGCAGTCCTGATGTCCAATAAGGATAGTATTTGAGAAAGAGTAAATGACAAGTTGTGTTAATTGTGGCAGATACTATATAGGAGAAAGTTGAGAACTGATACTGGATCTGGTCTGATAAATGGCATTGATTAGAGTGACAATGGAGGCCTACATACTATGCCTAAGTATTCACAAGTTATTAATCAAAGCAGTCAATTCTTAAATGATCTCTTCATTTCCAGGTTTACAAGGATATTTTCATAATAATAAAATACAAAAATATGTAAGCTTATTTTGTCAAATTATTGAAGATGAGCCACAACATTATACAGAAAAAAGGAAAAGTAAAGGGAAAAACTGACATGTGGTGTCACTAAGAAACTATACAACTTTCTGCAAGAAGCTACTGTATTTATTCTGAGAGGAGAGATTTGGGAAGCTAACTTGCCTTTTCTACTACTTAACTATTGTGTTCAAATCCACTATTCAGTTCAGATTATCCGAGTCAGTCATCGATGGCAGCAGATTCAAAAGCCACAGACTTTCAGGGCATCTGGATGTTGGCGCATGTTTTTCTGAGAATAGAACACAGGAGATGTGGAGAAGTATTCTCCAAGGCCTGAATAATATTCAGTATGTGAATGAATGTTTTAGGTCACAATGTGCCATACTAACGATCATGCATGCCAAGTGATGGAGGCATCTATGTGTTCTTAAATAACATTTTTTTTTCCTGTGAGTAGAGATGGTAAGGTTTATGACTTGTGTATGCCTCCAGATACAAGTAAATATGATTATTCCTAAACCTCACCATCTCTGCTTCAAGGTTGGCATGGTGGAAGTTGGAAATGAGTATTGGAGCCTTTGATTCCTTATGATTCCCTTTGTTGCACTCTCTCATCTCACTGCTTTGGATCAGGAAACACGTGGAACTCAGAGGTTGTGGGCTTGAACAGCTCCAAATGCCATAGCTGAAGCTGGATGCTTTTTTATCGTTGTCTATTAAAGGATGTAAACATTGAAAACAAATCAGGACTTGGAAGTTAGTTACTTCCTTCCTTCTTTACTTCATGACACCTTGAATTTCCTAGAACTAAACAGATAATCTGGCATCATTTTTATGCATTTTTGAAACTCAGAATTGAATCAAGACCTACTTTCTAAGGACTGAGATGGCAAAATGGAATATTTTGTTTAAGGTTATTACTCAGATACTTATATTTTTTGTGACAAGTGAAAAAAATTGAATTAGAATGAGGAGATTTGAGGAGAAAAATAATTTCTTTGCTAAATAGAATTCAATGTAAGTGCCAATTAGAATTTAGATATTTTCAGATACTTATTTTTTCATGCATGTGAAGTTGAATATTATCCTGAATATGGGAGTCAAGAAAATATTTTATAAAATGAGTCTAATCATTTTTAGTTTGGTTGCATAAAAATATGTTATCAGAAGCTATGAAAAACTGTTTTTTGGATGGAGAAGGATTTCCAAGGCATTAAGCAATTTGCCTTTGCTTGTCAGCAACATGGAAGCAAGAAATATTTTATCTCATTTGGGTCAGTAGTTCTTGTCCGGTTCATTAGTTTTCATTCAAGTTCATCTACTTGCCATGGTTAATACAATAATGCTTTAATGAGTGTGTATAAATAAGCTGAGGCTGAATTTGGCCTATAAATTTCTAGGATGTAATTGCCTCTAGAATATACGTACAGAGTTGTCTTTCTTCTAATTATTTTCAATTAGTATAGAATATAAGCCAAACTAGCACTTTTTACATACAAATGTGTGCTTGTGTGTGTGTGTATGTGGGTGAGGGGGTGGTCACTGCATTATTCAGAACACTGGAAATTGGTTAATTAGAGTTTAAGTACTTGATGGTTTAATGAGCCCAAAATCTAGCTATTATAAAATTAGAGAACTTTCAAACAGATTTGATAAAATATCAACTTCCTTCTATAAATGTTTAACTTCTTCACCTCAGCACAGGTATAAATAGCTTCTTTATTCCATGGAACCTTTACTAACTTTTCTATTTTAACATACATCATGTTGACTATAATTTTAATGTCATTGTCACAAAGAAAACATGGGCTTCTTGGGGGCAGGAATAATAAAGCATTAACTGATGCAGTACAGAACTGCAATGGATAAAGCCAAGTAAGCTTAGCAAATATTTATTGACTCTTATTATGATCTTCTTCCTCTTACTGCTTCCTTGTAAATAGTGTTCCTCCTTTTTCTTTGTCCCTCCTCCCAATATTTAGTACTAAAGCTTATAGTCTTATACATGTTTATCATATCTGCCAGAGTTCATCTCTTTTCATAGCTATAGCTGCTACCTCCAAAGCATACAGCCATGTATTTACCCTGTCCTCTCAGCTGCATCCTGTCTCATATTAAGCTTGTCACGGAAAGATGGCATATCTGTCTGATACATTTCCCCTGTTTTCTTCACTGCTTTTGCTTCCTAAAATCTGGCCTACTGGTACAACCACCTTTGAATTTGCTTTCTTCACTTCAGTACCTTTTCCTTCAGTCTATCTTTATTGTTTGTTTATTTGGAGATTATAGAACTAATTTTATTAACATAAAAACTGACAGCATGCATAGTATGAAGTTTATAATAAAATAAGGTTTTCACAGAAACCTAGCAAATGACTAAAAAGATTTCATGATGTAGTACTAAATTCAGGTCTAGACAATGTCAACAGCTGGTTGTTCTCATGATTCAAGACAGAGTATTTTAGGTATCATTTAATTCTTAGAATATTTTAAAAAAATGTTTTTCTGTTCAGGGTGTGTGTGTGTGTGTGTGTGTGTGTGTTTTAAAGTGAACTGGTAACCCAGTATGAAAATTTAAACTTCTCTTGAGGACAGAACTTTTGAAATTATTCAATCTTTGAGTAGATTTAATGAAAATTGTGCTGTTTGTGGTTGATCCCTTCCACCAGTGGTTTCAGAGTTTGAAACTCGAAAAACAGAGATGCTTCAAGAATTCTAACAGTGTGGGTCTTTTCCTTTTCCTACCCTTCCATCTACTATGCCACCTTCTTCCCCTCCCCAAATACCTCAGCCAGTGCATTCTATGAACAAGCTGATACTTATAACTTCATAATTAAAAAAACCAATGGTATTCTTGTCTAATTTCAATAATTAACACCTCTGAGACCGAATGATATGCCTGTTTATACTCTCCAATAAAAGACTTTCCTCCTCAGTTACCGTCTTCAAAATGGCAGCTTTGGTAACTTACGAAATGGTCTTTGTGGAGAAGAGCATTTAGCTCAGACAGGGAATACCTTCGCTTATAGATTTCAGACAGCATCTAAACAGTCTATTATAGTCCTCATTTATGGTGTCAATGGCATTTTTTAAAAGGTAAAATATTGTGCATATAGAAGCAAGTAGTTACTGTTCTTTCCATTGTTTTACCATTTCCCGAATAAGGCCCCAAATTTTAACCCAAAAGATCCTGTCCATCTCCCTTCCTCCCTCCACATCCCTCCCACTTCCAAAAATACACCAGTAATAGCCCCAAACTACATACATGCTATGCTGAGGGGTAGAAATACCACACTGGCCTTTCCTCATATAAGAATATGTCAACCTGTGAGCACTTGACATTGGCTTCCTTGGCAGAAGCCAGGTCAGCCTCATCAGAGACTTTCTATTTCATCAGAAACACGGGCTCTCTCTCCACTGGACTAGGTAGCTCCAATAATCCTCCGTGACTCAAAACCCAGGGCAAAGCCTCTTGGCTTTTCTGACTTACTTTTTCTTAGGTTTGACCTCCTCTCCTTTATCTTCATAATCAGAAACAGCTTTGTGCTTGCGGCCCTTTGACTCATCTGTCTCATGCTGTTTTCTCTGACTGCAGAAACTGAGCAATGAGGTTCGCATCTTGAGAGGTGACAAGGTGCTAGCAGCCCTCGCTCTCAGCACCTTCTCGGACTTGGCATCCACTCTGGCAGCACTCGAGGAGCCCTTCAGCCCGCCAGGGCACTGTGGGAGCCCCTCTCTGGGCTGGCCAAGGCTGGAGCCGCCTTCTGCTTGTGGGGAGGTGTGGAGGAAGAGGTGCAGGCGGGAACTGGGGCTGTGCGTGGCACTCACGGGCCAGCGTGAGTTCCAGTGGGCATCAGCATGGGCTCCGCTGGCACACACAGAGCAGCTGCCCGCCCAGGGCAGTGAGGGGCTTAGTACCTGCAGACCTGCCATGTCCGAGTCCCCTCCCCACACCCCTCATCAGTGGGCTCTCACGTGACCTGAGCCTCCTGGATGAGCCTGTGCCACCCCTGCTCTGTGGCACAGGGTCCCATCAACTGCCCAAAGGCTGAGGAGCGCAGGCACCTCTTGGGACTGGCAGGCCTGGTGTGGGATCCACTAGGTGAAGCCAGCTGGGCTCCTGAGTCTAGTGGGAACTTAGAGAACTTTTATGTCTAGCTAGAGGATTGTAAATGCACCAATCAGTACTCTGTATCTAGCTAACCTAGTGGGTACTTGGAGAACTTTTCTGTGTAGCTAGAGGATTGTAAATACACCAGTCAGCACTCTGCGTCTAGCTCAGGGATTATAAATGCACCAATCAGCACCCTGTCAAAATGGTCCAATCAGCTCTCTGTAAAAAGGACCAATCAGCTCTCTGTGAAATGAACCAATCAGCAGGATGTGGGTGGGGCAAGATAAGGGAATAAAAGCAGGCTGCCTGAGCCAGCCAGTGGCAACCTGCTGGGGTCCCATTCCACGCTGTGGAAGCTTTATTCTTCCTCTGTTTACAATAAATGTTGCTGCTCAGGCTTTGGGTCCACACTGCCCTTAACAGCTGTAACGCTCACCGCAAAGGTCTGCAGCTTTACTCCTGAAGCCAGCAAGACCATAAACTCACCACTAAGAATGAACAACTCCAGACGCGCTGCCTTTAAGAGCTGTAACACTCATTGCAAAGGTCTTCAGCTTCACTCCTGACAGCGAGACCAGGAACTCAGCAGAAGGAAGAAGCTCCAAACACATCTGAATGTCTGAAGGAATAAATTCTGGACACACCGTCTTTAAGAACTGTAACACTCACGGTGAGGGTGTGCAGCTTTATTCTTGAAGTCATTGAGACCAAGAATTCCACCAATTCCAGGCACAATCTGGTTCCCACTCTGTGTGTCAGTCCTCAGCTGAGAAACCCGACCTCATCTGAGAAACCCTTCCACTTTAGCGGCTATTCCACTTTACCCTTCACCACACAATGGTGGAGAACTTCTTCTGCCACACACACCTCTTCCTCATTGGGCACCTCTACCACATTTTTTTCTTGTTTAAATTTTTCCACATGGTGCCTACCAGCTTTTTGGTGATGCTAAAAGGGTAATGCTGCTCAGAGCGGCACCTGAGAGCCAAAGAAGAATTGGTGCCATGCTGCTGGCTTAGCGTGGGTCACTGGGGCCTGGTCCCCAGGAAAGCAATAAGCCTGGTGGTTGCTATGGAGCCTTTCACTGAGGCGGTGAACCGCACGCCCTGGACAACAGCTGTCTCCTCTTCTGAGCCCCTTTAATCTATATTTTATCCTAACACAGACATTTTTATCTGAAACAGATAATACTTCTACTCTTTCATAGCACCATAGGATGACTATTGTCAATGATAATTGTATATTTTAAAATAACTTAAGGAATATAACTGGATTATTTGTACCTCAAAGGATAAATGCTTGCGGGAATGGATACCCCATTCTCCATGATGTGCTTATTTCACATTGCATGCCTGTAACACAACATCTCATGTACCCCATGTACATATTTCTCATGTACCCCATGTAAATATATATACCCACTATGTACCCATAAAAATAAAGTGTTCAAAAGAAAAAATTATAAAGTACATATTAATTTATATCACTCTTATGCTTCAAAAAATCTCCCACATATAGCCCTTTAATATCCACTATGAAACTTAAGCCACATTCCGTGACCCATTTTTCAAAACTTTCCACATGCTGTAATTCACTATTCTCTAAATATTGCCATGGGATTATTTAGCTTCATGTATTTTATTATGATTCATTTTCTATATCAAAAAATTCTTTCATCTATTAGTCATTTTTAAACAGCTAGCTTAAATATGAAGACTTTTCTGCAGTTGGATTTAATCTTATGTTTTTGGAAATCACATTTTATTTGAACTTCACATCATACCTTGAAAATAATCATTTATGTAAATATTTATCTTTGTTACTATATTGTAATCTTCCAAAAGATAAGACAGTGCACAGCTTAGTGGATATTCATCTGGTATGAGTGATGGTAATATTCTCCAGCCACATCTGTGTCTGCTGACTGAATCTCTCTCTCTCTATCGTATTGAAAAGGACCAGGAAGACTTCTATCTCTGAGCTCTCTAGACTTATGACATTAAAAAGCATGGACCTAGCTTATAGTTCTATGATTTTACCATTTCTTGATAAGCAGTCAGAGACAGTAATGCAATTGAGAAAATACATGTTACTAACAGAGTAACATTTAGTTGCATTTCACATCATCTTATTTCTTTTTGTTTGTTGGTTGGTTGGTTGGTGGTGTGTTACTTATCTTTGTAGACTTAAACAGAAAACTCATGCAATATAGCAAACATGTTCTTACCTTTTATTCTCTCCTGACAGATACTACCAATAATACCCAACAGAGTTCTGTAAACACAATATAATCTGACTAGATAATTGGGTTTTTGTTTTTTGGTTTTTTATCCCTTTGATTCTTGTCAATATATTACACTTAAAAAGGGACATTTCAAGTTCCTTAAGTGACATATAAATTCAGTAAAAGCTGTGACACAATTAAATATACTAGATGCTTAGATGAATATATTTTATTTTATCATTTATACAATATTTTAAATTATCTGCTTTTTCAAAACAATTGTGCTATTAACTTTTTCTTTCTTTTCACTCAGATTTCATTAACACATTGGAAAATACAGCACATTTGCAAATACATTGTGATAGATAAAAATACGTATAATGTGGCTGGAAACTTGATTTGTAGTTTTTAATTTTATGGGTACATTGTAGGTATAAATATTTGTGGGGTACATGAGATATTTTGATACAGGCATACAACGCATAGTAATCACATCAGGATAAATAATCTTCATACCCCATTGTATATCAAAATATAACCTCAAGCATTTATCCTTTGTGTTACAAACAATGCAACTATACTTTTTAGTTATTTTGAAATGTACAATAAATTATTAACTATAGTCACCTTATAGTGAAATGTACAATAATTATTAACTGTAGTCGTCTTATTGTGCTATCAAATACTAGGTTTTATTCATTCTATCAAACTATTAATATATTTTTCTACCTATTAATTATCTCCACTTCACCCTCTCCCCAACTATCCTTCCCAGCTTCTGATAACTATTATTCTACTCTCTATCTCCGTAAGTTCAATGGTTTTAGTTTTTAGCTCCTATCAATAAGAGAAAACATGTAAAGTTTGCTTTCTGTGTCTGGCTTATTTCACTTAACAATATGACCTCTAATTCCATCCATGTTTTGCAAGTAACAGGGTCTCATATTTTTTATGACTAAATAGTACTCTATTGTGTATATATACTACATTTTTTTTAATCCATTCATCTGTGGATTGACACCTAGAATGCTTTCAAAGCTTTTCTTTTTTGAATACTGCTGCAATAAACATGGGAGTGCAGATATCTCTTCATTGTACTGATTCACTTCTTTTTGGGTATATACTGAGCATTGGATTGCTGGATCATATAGCAGTTCTATTTTCTTTTTTTTTAATTCCAGGAACCTCCAAACTGTTCTCTATAGTGATTGTATCAATTTACATTCCCACCAACAGTATATTATGTTTCCTTTTTCTCCATATTCTTGCCAGAATTCATTATTGCCTGCCTTTTGGATGAAAGCCATTTTAACTGGGGCGAGATTATATCTCACTGCAGTTTTAATTTGCATTTATCTGATAATCAGTGATGTTTAGCACCCTTTATATATCTGTTTACAATTTCTATGTCTTATTTTAAGAAATGTCTATTCAGATCTTTTGCCCATTTTTTAAACACATTGTTCAATTTTTTTCTATAGCGTTGTTTGAGCTTCTCTTTTTCACAGTAAACGTGTATTTTAGTTATGAATTCCTTGTCAGAATGATAGTTTGAAAATATTTTCTCTTATTCTGTGAGTTGTCTTTTCACTTTGTTGATTGTTTCTTTTTCAGTGTGGAAGCTTTTTAACTTGCTTTGATCTCATTTGTTCATTTTTGATTTGATTGCCTGTCTTTTGCTTTTTGCCAGTTCTTGCAGGGCATTCCTCAATAAATCTTTGCCCAGAACCATGTCCTGGAGAGTTTCCCCAATATCTTTTTTTAGTCATTTTATAACTTGAGTTCTTAGATTTAAGTCTTCAATCCATTTTGATTTGATTGTTTTTTACATGGTGGAAGATAACATTTTAGTTTCATTCTTTTGCATATGAATATCCAGTTTTTCTCACACCATTTAATGAACAGACTGTTCTTTCTTCAATGCATGTTCTTGGTATCTTTGTAAAAAATGAGTTTGTTTCAGATGTGTGTATTTGTTTCTGGGTTCTTTATTCTGTTCCATGAGTATATGTGTCAGTTTTTATGCTAGTATCATTCATTTGTTTGTTACAGCTCTGTAGTATATCTTGAAGTTATACTGTAAATGTGATTCCTTCAATTTTGTTTTTTTTTTCCTCAGAAGAGCTTTCACAATTCGATGTCTATTATTGCTCCATATACATTTCATATTATTTTTTCTATTTTTGTGAAGACTGTCATTGGTAGTTTGATAGGAATTGCATTAAACCTGTAGATTGCTTTGGATACTAAGGACATTTTTAACAATATTGATTCTTTCAATCCATGCTCTTTTTTTTTTTTTTTTTTTTTTTTTTTTTTTTTTTTTTTTTTTTTACATTTTTTGATTTCTCTTTAGTTCATGTTTTATATTTTTCTGTTAACTTCTTTGGTTCAGTTGATTCATACACATTTTATTTTATATTTAGTTATTGTAAATTAGGTTATTTTCTTGTTTTTGATTTCACATTGTTCACTGTTGGCATAAAGAAATGCTATTGACTTTTGTATGTTGACCTTGTATCCTGCAACTTGACAAAATTTGTATCATTTCTAATTGTTTTTTTGTGAACTCATTAGATTTTTTAAAATATGAGATCATATCATCGCAAACAAGGATAATTTAACGCCCTCCTTTCCAATTTAAATGCCCTTTATTTCTTTTGTTTAATTGCTCTGGTTTGGACCTCTATTACTATGTTTAATAACAGTGGTTTGAGTGGGCATCCTTGTTTTGTTCCCGATCTTAGAGGAAAGGCTTTCAGTTTTCCCCATTCTGTATCATACTAGTTATGTGGCTTTCATTGTGTTGAGGTATTTTCCTTCTAGGCCCAGTTTTTTTAGGGTTTTTATCATGAAGGGATGTTGAATTTTTTCAAATACTTTTTCAGCATTAATTAAAATTACCTTAGGGTTTTTACTTTCATTTTATTGGTATGATGTATCATATTGATTGATTTTCGTATATTGAAGCATCCTTGGATCCCTGGGAATAATCTCACTTGTTCATAATGGGGTTGTCTTGTAGGTGACCTGCACTTTCTGTATAGTTGTCTTTAAGTTTTTTTTTCCTTTTGCATTTATCTTAGAGATATAATGGCTGTGGGTCTAGGGATTGTCATCTTGCATGGTATCTCACAGTGGTTCTCTGAATTTCTTGACTTTGAATGTTGTCCTTTCCAGTGAGGGGGAAATTTTCTTGGACAATATCCTCAAATATGTTTTCAAAGTTGCTTGCTCTCCCTTCCTCTCTGCAGTAATGCTAGTGAGTTGTACATTTTGTTTCTTTCTATAATTCCTTTATTTTCGAAAGCTTTGTTCATTCTTCTTTCTACCTTTTTTTTTTTTTTTTTTTTTTTTTTTTTTTTTTTTTTTTTTGGCTGACTGAGTTGATTTGGAGAACTGTTCTTTGCTCTAAGATCCTTTTCTCCCCTTGATCTAGTTTCATGTTAATTCTCGATTCTTCTATAAAATTCTTGTAGTCAGTTTTTCAGCTGTATCAGATCCAGTTGATACTTTCTTAAAATGGCTATTTTGTCTTTCAGCTCTCTTACCACTTTACTGGATTCTTTAGATTTCTTGGATTAGGTTTCAACTTTCTCCTGAATCCTAGTTATCTTTGCTGCCTTCCAGATTTGGAATTATATGTTTGTCTTGGAGTCATTTCAGCCTGGTTAAGAAACATTCCTGGTAAGCTAGTGCAATCATTGGGAAGAAGACACTCTGGATTTTTGAGTTGTCAGAGTTATTGCATTCGTTCTTTGCCATCTGTGTGAGCTGATTTCCCTTTTAAATTTCTGTCCTTTGATGTGGTTTTTTGTTTTTTATATTATTTGATGCCCTTTAAGGATTTAACTGTGGTATAAGTTGGGTGCAGTCAATGGGCTCCATTACTGGATGATTTTAGGGAGTAAAGACTCAGCTCATCACTCCTGGGCTGTGTGTTCTCAGCCTGGCAGTGGATCCAGGCCCAGCTTGGTTCTCTGTACCCTCTGGGTTAAGCAACTGCTGCACTGGAGGGTTTGAGGTGTTCCTGGTCACTGGCAACAACACTCAGATGGTGGGTGCCAGCAAAAGCACTTTGTTGGAACAGTGGAAGCAGGGTACACTCTCATGTGTGCATGTGCCAATGGGGGTGGGGCAGTGGAAGCAAGATCCATGCAAGCATGTGTTCCAGCAAAGCAGAGGGTGAGCGGTAGGCAAGTACATTCCAGCAAAGCAGAGGTGCTTTTGGTGTCTCGTCTGAGAATTTTTCATAATCCTTTGATCTCAAAGACTTTTCAGAATATTTTTTTCCTAAATATTCTGTTCTTTCCATTTTATATTTAAACATTCTAATTTGAGTTAACTTTTGTATAACATATGAGGTTTTGGTTGAGGCTATTATTTTGACAACAGATAAGCTGTGATATAAAATTTCATCAAAATAATTACACATATAGTGTATGAATAGAGCATTCTATGTAAAATATCATTAAGTAAAATGTAGAATTTGTTACATAATAGGCAGAATTCACAATGGTATATTTATTTTGCAAATAAATTTACTAATTAATTTGTTTTTTAACTTACTCTTTTCACAGAAAGATCTCATACAACTTGATTTGAAGTACTACACTGAATTGTTGGTTATAAAAATTGGAAATCTTCAAAAAGATTTGTAAGCAATATGCTTTCTCATGACAGATAAATTTATTTTGTTACTAAGCTGCTGTTTTTCTCCTTTTTCAGACTTTTGTCCAAAATATATTTTATATTTTTGTTTATTATAATTCTGAAAGAAAATATAAATTTAGAAAAGGGAAATTAAAAACTTGCTTTTTATATATAAAGATATTTTAATAATATTAACCAGTTACAGCCAAGTAATTACTTTTATGGTTGCAATTTTTCAAGTGACACTGTCTGCTCCTAATGGTGAAACATTCTTGTAAATAAGAAGAATATTAACAAAAGTGTACATAGGGTATACTTTATATAAATCCCATTAGTATTGTTTCAAAATTTAAAACTTTTGGATGTGAACTATTTAAGACAATTTTGTTACATGTTCATGTCGACTCCTCCTCATTTTGCTATTAAACGTTTTATTAATTGAATACTACCTAATAACATTTTCAGAGATATAGGCATTTATCAGTGTTTGATTATTTCCCAGTACTCAATTATGTACATTTATTTTTTATTAAAAATATAAATGAAATGTTATAAGAAGAATAAAGAATACTTCATGATTTTAAAATTCCTGAGAATATCTCAGAATTCTAATTTCTCATTACGAAGTCCTGGCAAATAATAGCTGTTGGGATTTGAAAAGACTACATTTTTAGTTAAAGGATTCAATTAAAATTGGACACATTATATTGCAATTTTTTTTTAATAAAGTAATGATTCATGTATTTTTTTAAAATGTAAGTTTATATCTGGTGCTGGGAAAACAGGCTAGCCATGTGTAGAAAGCTGACACTGGATCCCTTCCTTACACCTTATACAAAAATTAATTCAAGATGGATTAGAGACTTAAATGTTAGACCTAAAACCATAAACACTCTAGAAGAAAACCTAGGCAATACCATTCGGGACATAGGCATGGGCAACAACTTCATGTCTAAAACACCAAAAGCAATGGCAACAAAAGCCAAAATTGACAAGTGGAATCTAATTAAACTAAAGAGCTTCTGCACAGCAAAAGAAAGTACCATCAGAGTGAATACACAACCTATAGAATGGAAGAAAATTTTTGCAATCTACTCATCTGACAAAGGGCTAATAACCAGAACCTACAAAGAACTCAAACAAATTTACAAGAAAAAACGAACAACTCTATCAAAAAGTGGGCAAAGGATATGAACAGACACTTCTCAAAAGAAGATATTTATGCAGCCAGCAGGCACATGAAAAAATGCTCATCATCACTCACCATCAGAGAAATGCAAATCAAAACCACAGTGAGATACCATCTCACACCAGTTAGAATGGTGATCATTAAAAAGTCAGGAAACAACAGTTGCTGGAGAAGATGTGGAGAAATAGGAACACTTTTACACTGTTGGTGGGACTATAAACTAGTTCAATCATTATGGAAGACAGTGTGGCGATTCCTCAAGGATCTAGAACTAGAAATACTATTTGACCCAGCCATTCCATTACTGTGTATATACCCAAAGGATTATAAATCATGCTGCTATAAAGACACATGCACACATATGTTTATTATGGCACTATTCACAATAAAAAAGACTTAGAACCAACCCAAATGTCCATCAATGACAGACTGTATTAAGAAAATGTGGCACATATACACCATGGAATGCTATGCAGCCATAAAAAAGGATGAATTCATGTCCTTTGTAGGGACATGAATGCTGCTGGAAACCATCATTCTCAGCACACTATCACAAGAAAAGAAAACCAAACACCACATGTTCTCACTCATAGGTGGGAACTGAACAATGAGAACACTTGGACACAGGAAGGGGAACATCACACACTGGGGCCTGTCATGGGGTTGGGGGTAGCTGGGAGGGATAGCATTAGGAGATATACCTAATGTAAATGAAGAGTTAAAGGGTACAGCACACCAACATGGCACATGTATACATATGTAACAAATCTGCACGTTGTGCACATGTACCCTAGAACTTAAAGTATAATCAAAAAAAAAAAAAAAGAAAGAAAGAAAGAAAGAAAGAGAGAAGACAACAGCCAGTCTACAAAAGCTACATACTGTACAATTCCTATAAATATAATATAAATTATAATGAGTATATAGGAATTCCTACTATATAATTCCTATAAGTTACATGACATTTTAGAAAAAGCAAAAGTTTAGAGTCAGTAAAAAGGTCAGTTATTGCCAGATAGGACTAAGGGAAGGTTGGATAGGTGGAGATAGATTTTTAAGGGCAGTAAATCTATTCTATATCATACTCTGATGATGAATACATGAGTACACATTTGTCGAAATCCATGGTGTATAAAACACACAGAGAGCCCTAATATAAATTATGGACTTCAGTTAATAAGAATGTTTAAATACTGGCTCACCAATTGTATCAAATATATAACAACAATAAATCATATTAAAAAATTAGGGAAACTATGGGTTGGAAGAAGTGAGTTATGTAGTAACTCTTAGTACTTTCTGCTCAATCGTTCTGTAAATTTAAAACTTATTTTATTACAATGTGATCAGAATGTTGTTTGCAATGTTTCTATTCACCTACGTTATCTTTGTGACCTAATATAAGTTCACTGTTCCAGATGTTTTGCACTCATATGAGAAGCTGTATTTTTCATTATCAGGGCATAAATTTTGACATATATAATCATAACCGTTACACCATTTTTTTGTTATGTCTTTTCATGTCTATTTAGTCTGCCTCATAGCAAGAGTGATGTGTTAAAGTTTTCTGTTTTTAATATGGTTATTGCTAGTTTTCATGAATCTCCTTCAGTTTTGTTTTATAAAAGTAGCTAGTATGTTATTTGGGGCGGATATATTCATAATTGTTCTATCTTTATTTTAATTCATATGTTTAAGTTTTATCTTATAGTCTCAGGAAAACAAGAAAGAATTGCAAGATAGTTTAAAATTTAGCCTCAGAGGTCACTTTGGTCATACCGTTTGTTCAAGACAGCCACAAATACACCTACAGTCAATGAGCTGGTCACAGATATCACCACTTGAAGGAAGGATTTTTAATATCATATTGTAAGTAAAGCAATTGAGAGAGATTATGTGGTGGGTATAATCGTTGGAAAATTCTATCTCCCACGGATGGCTATTTACCTGTGATAATAAATAAAACAAAGATTATGGTGGATGAGAAAACACTAGAAGCATTACCCTTAAAAGCAAGAACATCCATTATCTTCACACTGCTATTCAACAAGGTGCTAGAGGTATTAGCCAATAATTTTGCCAATTATTAGGCAAAATAAATCAATTGGAGACATCATTATAAAGGTGAAATAAAATAAAATATAAACGCTAAATAAAATAAAAGATACAACTAATATCCCTAACAGCTAGAGAACTCTTTAAAATTGAGACAGTAAGGACCAAAATCCAATACTAAAATGGAAGATATATGTATATTATATATTGTAATATATAAATAATAAAACATATTACATAAATATACTATATCTCTAGAGATAGATTACTCATAAACATAGAAAGAAATGTCCAAGCTTTTTTACTTATTTAAAAAAAGAGATAAATTCTACTGTCTGCTTAAAATGCATCAATCCAACCCCAAAGATAGGAAAAAGCTGTAAAGTCTATAAAATCATAACTTTTCTTGAACGTGTGATAAAGCTGAGAACTGAGATTCCATAGTCATCAAGTAGCTTGAAATCTAAAAAAGACAGGTGCCTCCAAAGAGAAAAGGGACACAAAACACTCACCTTGGTAAGAACCCAGGGATAGGGATTTTGTCACCATCAAGGAGTAAGATTTCTGCTAAAATTTTCAGTAAATTGCTAAAGACTGGATGTGGGCTAGTGAGAGTTCTTAGAGGCCTGGAAAACCAGGGACACAAGGGGGAGTTCATATTTACTCTTACGTTCTTCTTGATAGGTTTCCCTCCAAATCCTCACTAAAACAATTGAAGGCAGGGCAGGTGACCCCAAAACATGCAGGTCATGGAGTGTGTTGCAACTGCTTCTGTGAAAAGGGCATAAAAGTCCACCAAGATTATTTTATTCCTTTACAGAAGTTGGGCGAGGGAAACAAAACACAAGAAATAAAACCAAAAACACATAAAAGCCTTCTTTTCTTGAAGAAAGAGCAAGAAAACATCCAGGGCCACATCACTGGAAATTCTCCACCATTACTAGGAGGAGCAGGATCACTACCAGATCCTTAGCCCTGAGATCAAGAGACATAGCGCCTACCTATAACACTAAAATAAGACAACAGGAAATGCCCTCCATCTCACCACTCATTTTGCACCGCTTTGACAGTCTGGTCCCTAGTTAGGCACAAAACAGTGCTAGAGGAATTTGGAGCCAGTTTTGCACTAAGGATCATCATAGTAAAAATAAAATCCATGAACTAGGTCAACTCTTGATTAGACTGGCTTAACCTCTATCAAATATTCACCTGAATCCAAGCAGAAAAAATGATTATTTCTAAGCAAATATATATATATATATATATATATATATATATATATATGCCTCTGTCTTGATTGTTCTACACATGACGTCTAGCTTTCAACAATCACCCCCAAAAAGGCAAACAAAAAAGTGGGAAACACACACACACACACACACACACACACACACATAGGTATAGATATACATACACACAGTATAGAAACAAAGAAATCAACAAAACAACTCAGAGATGACCCAGATCATTGAACTATCAAAGAGTGGCTGTAAAAAACTAAGATTAATATGTTTAACATTTTTAAAAGCAAAGGTGGACAGCATACATGAACACGCGAGGAATCTCAGCAGGGAAATGGAAACCATAAAAGTCTAAAAATAACACCATTTATAATCTACCTATTAGATATGTGAAACGTTTAATACATGAAACCTAAAATAACAATATATTCTCTCAGTACATCTGTAATGATATTGGCATTCATACATTTGTGGTGAAGAGGTGCACTCATAGAACTAATATGGAAGGGAATTTGCATATCTAACAAAACTCCCAACTGATCCAGCAATTTCCACTTCTAGGAATTTACCCTGGGAATAAATTTCAATAAGATAAAAATGCACACGGTCAAGTGTAGCTTTTGCAGCACTGTTTGTAATCGCAAAACTGGGAAACAATATATGTTCATATGTGAGGAGGGTGAATAGACTATAATCTATTACTTAATAGTCAACTATGTAAAAATAATAAATACTTCTATGAACTGATATCTGATTTTCAGTGTATTTCTTGATAATTATGCTGCGACAAAAAGCAAATTAAGAAAAATTGTGAACTGACACAATAGAAATAAGCAGCAGCAAGATGACATTACATGAAACAAATAAGAATAGTTATCTATGGGGGTGGATGAGTGTATGGCACAAGCATGGAGGCATGGAAATATGGTAAATAAATTAGGGGTTACATTTCTTTCAGAATACTTACTTTTTAAACAGTGGTGATTTTTAGATCTAGGTTAATGTCTTATATACTTACCAAATAAGTCAATTATAATAAACAAATAAATAAGAGTGAAATTTTAAGTACAGGAAAAAACAATTACTTATTTTTAAAAATAAGATGGTCTTGGCCGGGCGCGGGGGCTCACGCCTGTATTCCTAGCACTTTGGGAGGCAGAGGTGAGCGGATCACTACGTCAGGAGATCGAGATCATCCTGGCCAAAATGATGAAACCCAACCTCTACTGAAAATATAAAAATTAGCTGGGTGTGGTGGCGCGCGCCTGTAATCTGAGCTACTCCGGAGGCTGAGGCAAGAGAATCACTTGAACCTAGGAGGCGGAGATTATAGTGAACCGAGATCACGCCACTGTACTCCAGGCTGGGCGACAGAGCAACACTCCGTCTCAGAAAAAAAAAAAAAAAAAAAAAAAAAAAAAAAAAAAAAAAAAAAAAAGATGCTTTCTCTCTTTTCTTATGTCAATCTCTCTCTGTTCTTCTCTCTCAAAACTTTGTTTGGAACAGTAGCACAATATGGACAGTTTCTGTATAATCTTTATCTTTTAAATTTTCTGATCAGCTGTGGGGAAATATTGTACACAAGTAGAATAAGCACTAAATTTTGATTTGGAAGCTTTAAGCTCAGAACTAAGAAAGTCATAACATTTATGATCTTCAGAGTCTATATGTATATACAGATAATGCTAATTCTTATTTCTGGAAAACATGATTGAAAAGTTTGTAAAATAATACATTTAAAAAATAATACTTAGCTGGGGGCGGTGGCTCATTCCTGTAATCCCAGCACTTTTGGAGGCCGAGGCGAGCGGATCACGAGGTCAGGAGATAGAGACCATCCTGGCTAACACGGTAAAATCCCGTCTCTACTAAAAATACAAAACAAAATTAGCAGGGTGCGGTGGCGGGCGCCTGTAGTACCAGATACTGGGCAGGCTGAGGCAGGAGAATGGCAGCACCCGAGAGGCGGAGCTTGCAGTGAGTCGATCGCGACCCTGGACTCCAGCCTGGGCGACAGAGAGAGACTCCGTCTCAAAAAAAAAAAAAAAAAAAAAAAAAAAATCCTTGAGGGAATAAGGTTATGAATAATCAACTAAATTTGTTTGCTGGCTGTCTTTGCCAGAATTATTGAATAATTTCTTATTTAATCAGGCTTATTAATTCAGAGAACTAAAATCAAACAACAAAGGATTAATTGTTGATTTTTAATTTTTCTCAATATTTCTATTTAGCTAATTTTAGGCTAATTGGCTCAGTAGTCTTGAACAAGTTTCTCAAAGAACATGAACTATAAGTGGCTTTGGAGTCTTAGATTCCTGATTTTAGTCCGGTGTTAAATTCCTACCTATGTTATATTCTTATCATGTAGCATAGTAAATTTTTCTTAACTTTCTTAGACTTCTTGATTTTTTAAGCAGTCTTAAATTAATTTAGCTTCATGTACTACGAAATTTTCAAAATAAGAGTGCCTACTTAGCAGGGTAACATAACAGTGATTGATTAACAGTAGGCACGCAGCGAATTTTGACAATTTATTATTAGATAAACTAAGACATAGATTATTATTTTAAATTGATTTAAATCAATAAATTTAAAAACAGAAAAAAGTAGGTCTGTTGAATATAAAAACAAGATTTCCAAAAGAAATGTAAAATAAATCAACCTACTATATTATATCAAGAAAAACAGGGGAGAAAAGACAAATTCATAAACAGGAAATAATAATGGAGAAATAACTAGTCAGAGAGCTATTTCAAAGAATCAGGAATGCTTTGCACATAGTTCTGAAAACCTGTATTTAATGTGTGTTTTTTTAAAGATAAATGCACATGCCAATAATTGATTTTATTAACATGGAAATCTAAGCAGAAAATTACCATAAGAGAAATAGATAAAGCTGTCAAAATACAACACTTCATTTTTTTTAGAAAGAAAGCACTTGAACAGTTTCATATGATAATAATACAATGCATTTAAGTAAGGGCTAATTGTAATGTCCTTTTCACTGTTTCTGAGAAAAAAGAAAAATTGCAAATTATTTCTATACAGTTAATCTGGCTTATTTTCTGTTTTTTTTTTCTTAATCTTTAGAAAGTTTTATTGAAATTTTTTTCATTGTTTCTTCCTATATTTTAAATATGGATACTTAAATCCTTTATAACAATTATTTCTCATTTCTTAATACAATTGTATCAGGTAATGCATTTTCCTCCACACTTCGTTGGCTATATCTTTTAAAAAATATATTTATACATAATAATTGTATACATTTCTGGGATATATGTAATATTTTGATACATGCATATGAAGTATAAGGATCAAATCAGGGTATTTAGAATATTCATCATCTCACACTTTTTTTCTGTGTGTGTTTTGGAAAAATTTCAGACCTTCTCTCCCACCTATTTTGAAATACACAACGAATTATTGAACACAAAACTTATTTTTTCTATTTAACTGTGTATTTGTACCCATTAACCAATTCCTCTACTCTTCCCCTCCCCCTCCCAATCTCTGCTGAAGATTATTGTACTTTCTACCTCCTTGAGATCCACTTTTTAAGTTCTCACATATGAATGAGAACATGTGAAACATAATAACTTCTAGTTTCATCCATGCTGCTGTAAATAACAGAATTTCATTCTATTTTAAAATTGAATGGTGTTCTATTATGTGTATTTATAGAAGATTTTCTTTATCCATGGACCCACTGCTAGAAACTTAGGTTGATTCTATATCTTGGCTATTGTGAGTAGTGCTGCAAGAAATACGGGGATACAGGTAACTGTTTGAGATATTAATTTCCTTTCCTTTGGATAAATAGCCAGTAGTTGGATTGCTGGATTGTATGGAAGTTTTAATTTCTATATTTTGAGAAAACTCCATAATGTTTTCCACAATATTCTCTCCAATAGTGTATAAGAGTTCCCTTTCTTTTGCATCCTCACTATTATTTACTTTTCACCTTTTTCACAATAGCCATTCTCACTAGGGTAAAATGATAACTCATTGTGGTTTTGATTTGCATTTTCCTGATGGTTACCAATGTTGATTTTTAAATAAACCTACTAGTCATTTGTATTTCTTCTATTAAGAAATATCTACTTAAATTATTTGTCCATTTTATTGGGATTATTCATTTTGTTTTGTTGTTTTTGTTTTTATTGTTGAGTTGTTTGAGACCTTTGTGTATTTTAGATATTATTTCATCATTGGATGAATAGTTTGCAAATGTTTTATTCCATTCTGCAGGTTGTCCTTCTTTCTGATGAATATTTTCCTTGCTATGCAGAAGCTTTGCAGTTTAATCTAGCTGCATTTGCATTTGTCTATTGTTGTTTTTGCGGCCTGTGCTTTTGATGTCTTAACCATAAAATCGTTGCCTAGACGAATGTCCTGAAATGTTGCCACTATTTCCCCCTGGCAGTTACAGTTTTGGGTCTTACATTTATCTTTTTATTCCTAACAAACAACATCTTGCTTTTGGTGATTTTTGGGGCCTGTCTTCTTTAAATAGGAGTTAATCAGTTTTGTGTCTATTTTTTTGAATAGTTTGAAATTTGAAAGAGTGACTATACATGTATTGCAATGTAAACCTTATTGTGATTCATTTAAAAATTATATGGATTGCTAATTTAATATAGCTTATTCTGTAGCATGCTAAATTTAAGATTATGCTATTGCCATATAGAAGATACTGAGATTTCTGGCATTTAATAGCAATTTTTTGAAACACTGTATACATGATTTAATTTATTGTGATGAAGTATGCATGTCTCTCCTTGTCTTTATATTGAAGATATTGTCATGGAAACTTGGAATTCATTTTTATTAAAATCATATGCTAATATCCATATGCTTCCATTAGATATTTAATTTTAAAAGAGAAATTATTTCAATTCAGTTTCAAAACGTTAATGGATAGTTTGAAACTCTGCAATATTTGGGGAGGTGAAGACCAAAATATGGCTATGTTTAATAATATAGGCAATTCATGAATGCACATCCCTTTGTATAAGTTCTGTATGTAGACATATATCACAAATCTCTGGATTTTTCATTTCTTATACAACTATTTTAATGAAACACAACTGAAATACCATGCAAAAAATTTAGCCTATGCAAAAAATATAACAATGTTTAAAAGCAAGAGATAAAAACAGATTTATTAGCTGAAAGGCAGGCTGGCTCAATGTGATCTGATTCCTTTGACAGTTTCTTTTAAGAAAAAGGAAACAATCCCAGTACTGGGTAACTACTGAAAGGAAACAGAATTGTATGAAAAAGACACATGCACATGTATATTTGTGACAGAACAATTCACAATTGAAAAGATGTGGAACCAACCTAAGTGTGCATCAACCAACAAGTGGTTAAAGAAAATGTGGGATATAAACACTGTTGAATACTACTCAGCCATAGAAAGGAATGAAATAATGTATTTTGCAGCAGCTTGGATGGAGCTGGAGGCCATTATTCTAAGTGAAACAACTCAGTAATTGAAAACCAAATATTGCATGTTCTCACTTAAAAGTAAGAACTTAGCTATGAATATACAAAGGCATAAGAATTACATAATGGACTTTGTGGGTGAAGGATAAACAACTACGTACCGGGTACAGTGTACACAGCTTAGATGACAGGTGCACTAAAATCTCAGAAATTACCACTAAAGAACTTACCCATATAACTCCAAACCACCTGTACTACAAAAACAATTGAAATAAAAACAAAAATTTAAAAAAGAAGCATCCATTTGTATTTGGTTGACCTAAATAATTTAGGTGAGAAGAGGGGTCTAATAGTAAGAAAACTTTAGACTAGGCTTAGATAAAGCGGAGTAGAAGACAATTATTTTTCCTGGTAAAATTAAAATCATGATACCAAGAACTTGGACAAATGTTACATTTTTAGATTTTACTTTAGTTTTAAATTGGTATTATGGGGAAAAACAATATTGGTGAAACAAAAGTCTGCTTTGTAAGTGTGAGGAAGCACACTTTGATGAGCTTACATAGATTTTATTAGATAAAATGGTAATCGAAAGCTTATAGAACTGAGAAGACTTGAAAGAAAGAATAAGAAAAGATATTACATACATAAGCAGCAGTGTGTTCCAGAGTGCACACACAAATGATGTTGGATAAGCAATACGATTTCATCAAAGAACAGTAGCTACTCTTTGATTAATTCTATCAAATTATGCTACTTTATAATACATTGTGATAAGTTCAGTTTGATAATATTTACATCCAAGTAGAGATGCTTTTAATAATTTATTCTTTCTTTGTGATAAAATATAATTCAAAATGTTAAGCTAGTAGAAGAAAACTGACTTGTGAACATGGGCTATGGAAATCTTTGCTCTTCTCGTTGTGGCTACCTATTTTACCTTTTGACTTCTGTTTCATCTTTATAAGAGACTTCAAAGCTTTTGTGTATATCAGAGACAGATTTTAATTTGCATATTTGACACTGTCATGATGCAGGCTAGGCACAGTAACTGATGCCTATAATCCTAGCACTTTGAGATACTGAGACAGGAAGATTGCTTGAGTTCAGGAGTTTGAGACCAGCCTGGGCAAATAGTCAGACTTTGTTTAAAAAGAAAAAAAAAAGTGTGATGCTGGAGAAATATCTCTGACTCTCAATTTTCTCATTAGTAAAATTTAGATTAAAAATCAATCCAGTGGGATATGGATATTAGAAATAATATTAGGCAAATTTTGGTGGCTTGCTTTATCTCTCTTTTTTGCAGATTATTTCCATTCTGTCCATATTATTTTTATGAAAATTGATTATACTCAAAAGATACCACTCAAAAATAAAAAAAGCTCAACATTTGGTATCTTCCCTTCAATATATTCACAATGTATATTGTAGTCAATTTCACATAGTATCATTTATTTTTCAAGGTTATTGGTGAGAATTACACCTTTCTGACCAATGCATCTATTGTGTGTAATGAATTAACTTCTTTCCATGCACCTAGAATGGTATGTAATTACCTCATAAGAACTGAATAAAGGAATCTTTTGATCATTTTTAAATGTTTGATTAGAAGGGAAACATCAGTGAAGACCGACATTGGAATGTGTATTTATTTTGCTAATTTTAGCATTTTCCTAAATTCCTGTAAGATGCATCTAGAGTCATCACTGGGCTAGAAATAATCTCTCTGAACTCTGCTATAAGTGTGTGATTTCAATTTAACTGCTCAGGTAGGTGAGGCAGAATGTGTAATTGTCAACAAAATAATTATATTTCTTACTTTAGAGAAAACTAAAATAGTTTGAAATGCATATCTTACAAAAATGCTTGCAAATTTTCTTCAGTTTGATCATCCTGTGTATTCCATGAAACCCACAGTGAAATATAATAATATTTCTGTAGTTCAAAGTAGTTAAAATTCATTTTCTAGGAAATTCATTATGTAAATTATAGTATTTTCCAACAATACAATACTATTTAAAATTTGAAAAATGAGACAGATCTGCAAGTACTGATGTGGAACAATTTTCATGATGTACTAAAGAAAAGGTAGAAATGAATATTTTGAATTGTTACATCCTGTAATCAAATAAGCAGAACAGAAACTGGTAGCTTGTGATTGTGAGCCTGGGGAACACATTTAGAAATGGATATCTTTTTATCATAACACTTTTTGGCTATATGATTTTTTTTTACTATGTGTATCTGTAAATTCCTAAAAATCAAATAGATAATAAGAAATTAAACATGAAAAATAGTATTTGTGTGAATCCTCAATCTAAAGCATAATAGTTTAATTCCTTTTTTATTAAATAGATTTATAGTCTAGCAATTCCACTTCTAAGTATAGATACAAAGGAAATAAAATCAATATGTCCAGAAGATATCTGCTCTCCCATTTTCATTACAATGTTATTTATAATACAAAACTTTTAGCTTTGTATCTTGTGAACAATGAACACAAGTTTTGTATTCATGAACAATGGAATACTATTCAGCTTTAAAAATAAGGAAATCCTGTCATTTGAGACAGCATAATGAACCTGGAGAACATTAGGCTAGGCGAAATTAGCCAGTCATAGTAAATCAAATACTGCGTGATCTTGCTTATTTTTGAATTGAACTTATAAAAGCAGAGAGAAGGATGGTAGTTGCTGGAGCTGTAAGAAGTGGGGAAGTGGTGAGATGTTGGTTAAAGAGTACAAATTTTCAGTTAGACAAGAGGAGTAAGTTCTGGAGATATACTGTACAGTATGGTGACTTTAATGATGTATATATAAAATTGCTATAAGAGTGTATTTTACATGATCTCACTACAAAAAAATAAGTATGTGAGTTGATAAATATGTTAATTAACTTCATTTAATCATTTCATGATGTATATGTATTTTAAGACATGGTGTACACCACAAATATATACAATTTTCATTTGTCAATTATACCTTTATAAAATGGGACTAAAATAAAAATAAATAAAAATGCAGACACATATAAAAGATGTTTTTAAGATGCTAAAAATAAATTAAATTTTTTACATAGTTTACTATTGCTTTTAGAGTATGGTCAAAATTCTGGATAAAATTTAGCACATACGGAAAGAAACTTATATTTACTTGTTAAGATATCTATGTCATTTAAATTTTTCCCTACTTATAAAATAGTAAGAATAAAGCATGCCAAATAATTGAAAAAGAAAATGACCTTCAATAGCAATTCAACAAGCTACAAACAGAAATACCTAATATAAATGACGAGTTGATGGGTGCAGCAAACCAACATGGCACATGTGTACATATGTAATAAACCTGCACGTTGAGCACATGTACCCTAGGACTTAAAGTATAATAAAACAAACAGAAAAAAAAGAAAATGAGACAATAGAAATCCATGATTCTACCATTGAAGGAAACCATATTTTGATACATTTCTTTCTAGTCATTTTCTGAGCATATTTCTACATTATTAAAGTCATACTGTATGTAAAAAAAATTAAAGATAACTTTTCATGATATTTAAGCCTAGAAATAATGTATTCTTAAAAAATAAGTTATTATCATAGTGTCATAATCTGTGAATTATAAGTTCAATGAAAAATATTCATGAGTTATTACCGAAGTCCTTAACTTTTAATCACATAATTTTCCAGTTGGGACAGCCTACTGTCACCACCAGTAGCATAGCAGGTATTTATCATTAAGTAGGTTTAATTAAATTAACTGCAACCAGAAAACTTTTATTTAATGCATTGAACAATTTTTGAATACTAAATTACACATGGTTTGTGAAAATGAACTTCTATAAATGAATTTTAAGCCAAGAAAAATAAGTTTTAAAGTTTCACTATAAACTTCAATGAGCAAAAGACTCATTAGACCACTATCACTTTAACTCTAAAATTTAATCTTTAAAAACAAAATCAAAATTACTTCAGCATCACAAGTTACACTAATAGCAAAGCTATAAATTCCCTAGAAGAGATAATGTTTTAAAAAACCATTCTGCTTGCTCTAATACAAGTGTCCCTGTTTACTTAAGAAGCAACATTACGCTGGGTACAGTGGTTCACGCCTGTATTCCCCGCACTTTGGGAGGCCAAGGTGGGCGGATCATGAGGTCAGGAGTTCGAGACCAGCCTGGCCAAAATGGTAAAATCTCATCTCTACTAAAAATCCAAAAATTAGCCGGGCATGGTGGCACCTGCCTGTAATAGCTGCTCAGGAGGCTGAGGCAGGAGGATCGCTTGAACTCAGGAGGCAGAGGTTTGCAGTGAGCCGAGATCACGCTACTGCACTCCAGCCTGGGCGACAAAGCGAGAGACTCCATCTCAACAAACAAACAAACAAACAAACAAACAAAAAGAAGCAACATTATAAAAGGAACTTTATTTCTACAAAATCATTTTTCTATCACACTTAGAATTTTAGTCATACAATTCATTCTAGTTTTGTAAATGCACCATTTGGCATTTATTTTATTCCAAAGTGCTATTACATGATTTAGTATTTTTAACGTATCAATTCCTGACTTTTTGTCCTTTTACAACCTATTTTCTACCTTTTAGTATTACTTTCTGTTTTTGATTCCTTCCCTCCCTATCACCACCTATAGGACATATCATCTTTCATTCTAGGTCTCTAGAAAATGTCCTCACATGACTTCTTTCTGTCTGGTCCCTAACTCCGCTATGATGACCTGACCTTGACATAGTCTTTGTTTATTAATATAATAAACACAATCTATATTGTACTCTTCATTTATAATTTGCTTTCTCTAGCAAACTTTCCTGAGAACAAAACTACCCAACTTGCCACACTTTTCTCTGACCCGCTATAGTGCGATATATATCAAAATTGCTTTGTGGGATAAGTCAGTCACCTACTTTTACAGGTATAACACTTCCTCAACTAAACAGAAACACTTTGGAGAAAATAATATAATATTTATTTTATCTCTAGAAATGCAAATAAACAGTAAAAGTCCTTCAATCACATGAACCCATAAAATTTCCAGGTGAATTAAAATGAAATAATTCTTCAGCGAAAACTTTGTCATGTGATAGGGAAAACCAACAACAGCAACAAGCTCTACTGGTTCAGTTCCAGTTTCTGAGGTCACGTCCATGACTATCACTTTTTACTTGTGTTTAGAAATTGCTGCATCCTGGCTTCATTTTTCTCCATTCCCTCAGTTTGATCTTTCTACAGCTACAGACATTGTACTGAGGTACCTGCATCTTCATCTTACTATTTCCTGAATATATGCTTGTTTTTACTTCTTGTGATAAATTCCAGTAATAATGACCGGCTTTCCCTTAACTCTGTAGCACAAGACATCTGTGGAAACTCAGATGGGTCCTCACTGGATTCAAGCAGTGAGAGAGGCCAAGCATGGTGGCTCACTCTTATAACCCCAGGAGGAGTTGTAATCCCACCTCGCTCCTATAATCCCAGCGGGAGTCTAGAAGAGATGAGGTCTCCTTATGTTGCCCAGGCTGGTCTCTAACTCAGCCTCCTGAGGCTGGAGAATCGCTTGAGCCAAGAGTTAGAGACCAGCCTGGGCCACATAGCAAGACCCCATCTCTACTAAACAGAACAAACAAACAAACAAATACAGACCAAAAAAACAATTGGGCATAGTGGAATATGCCTGTAGTTGCAGGTACTTGAGAAATTGAGGCAGAAGAGTCACTTGAGCCCAGACATTTGAGGAAGCAGTGAGTTATGATTAAGCAACAGCATGAGACTCTCTAACAGAAAACAATAGAAAGGAGATGAAGGATAGATTGAGGAGAAAGAGAATAGAGCTTAAATGGAGTCTAAAATTGTGCTTGAAATTGTGTCAATTTCAATAGAAAAAAAAATGAAGCTGATTTGTTTTGTATTTTCTCTACGTGTATATATGTGTTTGTGTGTATGTGTGATTTCTTAATTGATATTTTTCAAAATGAACTCACAGTTGCGACTGTCTCAAATTCTTAAATGTTTTATAACGTTTGTCCACTGCCTTTAAAAAGGAACAAAAATTTGGTGTGTTTAATATTCTCAGTTCACACTTCACTTCATTGACAATTTTGCCAACCTCTCTATACTTTGTTGTGATTATTAATGTTGATTTTAATGTTTTATGTCCATGTTGAGAAGTAACTTGTTTCATTCTTTTACTGACTATAAATGGTTTGTTTCCTTATTTCTGGATGGCTAAAAATAAACTTGTATTAAAATTCAATCATAAGCAAGTGGCTTAGTTTACATTATTCTGGAATCATTTTATCCGGAATATATGGGCCCTTTGAAATTATCTCCGAAATTTTAAAAATTATATTTTAATGCACTTTCCAATTTGCTGGTTTCTTTCACAGGAATAAATGTTTTCCATATTTTGGAAGGTCTTTATTCTATTATGTATCTATTATTGTCTTCCTAAATGCTTTAAACTTTTTCTCTTTTTTCACACACTATAATCTTCTCAACCTTTTCTTCTATTTCAGTAAGTTCAATGTTCCTTTTCTGATTTTCAATTAACTTTTTAGTATCTTTAATAATGCTTTATTTGTCTTCATTTTATTTTCTTAACTTAGTAGTGTGTGTCTTTATGTTTTCTTGTTATATTTTCTGCTTCTCTTTGTGTCATAGCTGTATTGAATTCATCTTTTTATTAATTTATATTTTCAAGTGTTTTCACATTTTCTTCTGTTTCTTGACCTATATGTTGTACCAGCCAGGTTCTTCTTCTTTTTAATAATTAATTTTCTTCTTTTTTTATAATTAATTTTATAAATAATTATAAAAACATATAAAATTTTATATTTTTATTTATAAAATATGTAATTGCATAAAATTATAAAAATTATAATTGATTTTATAATTTATAATTAATTTAATAAATTAATTAACAATGAATATATAAGTAAACCAATGGAATAAATAGATATGATGGGAATTAGGAAAAATAGCTAACTGGCAAGGTATATGTATCTTGGAAATCAGGTCAAGAGAATGAAGACTGATTTCAAGAACATTGTACTCGCTTATTTATTTCTTTGGTTATCACTTTTTAAGGGTGACTAACTTTACATCATGTCTTATAAAGCTGCTTTAACAAAATTGGCATCTCCTCATAAACTGTGAATATGTAGACACTGAATTGACATGCTCTGAGACAGAACTCATCAGGTCATTGGAACAATGACTAGATAGAGTACATATAACAAGTATTTCAGGTGTGCTCTTAATCTGTATGACTTTTATTGCATAAACTGAAGGAATTGGCAGAAACTACATTTTGCAGCTGTTCTGTTACATTCCTTTCAGGAGTTGGAGTAGATGAAGTAAATGAATGTCTAATACATACCTTGCCCTGACAGAACTATTTTATATAGTACTCTGAACAAAATCCCTTTCATAATATTAACACATATTGAAAAATCCCTCTCACAATGAAAAAGCAAATCCATTATCTTATTTCAACATAACTTATAAAGTAACTATTTAAGTAATGGATATTTTCATTTGAAGATTTTTTAATAAAACATACTTTATTTTTTAAGAGAAGTTTCAGGTTCATGAACAAATTGAAAGGGATGTACAGAGATCTCCTTTATTCCCTCTTCTCCCGATATATGCATGACTTTTCCTATTATAAACATGTCCCACCACAGTGGTACATTTGCTGCAACTGATGAACCTACATCGACACATCATTATCACTCAAAGTCCATAGTTTACATGAGTTTATTCTTGGTGTTGTAAATTCTGTGGATTTGGACAAATGTATAATGCCATGAATCTACCAGTATAATATCATATAGAGTAATTTCGCTACCCAAAACATGCATTCTGCTCTCTGCTCTATTTATATATACCTTTTTTTACCCTAATCCCTGACAACTACTGATCTTTTTATTGTCTCCATGGTTTTGCCTTTTTAAGAATGTCATATAGTTGGAATTAAACAGTATGTAGCTTTTTCAAAGTGGCTTTTTCACTTAACATAATAAGTTTTCTTCATGTCTTTTCATGGTTTGATAGTTCATTAATTTTTAGCACTGAATGACATTCCACTGTCTAGATGTCATAAAATATCTTATCCATTTCCACACTGAAGGACATCTTAGTTGCTTCCAAGTTTTTCTGAGTATGAATAAAGCTGCTATGATCATTTCTGTGCAGATTTTTGTGTGGACACAAATTTTTGTTTTCAATTTCTTGGATCAATATAACTACTGCAACTCCTGTATCATATGATAAGAGTACGTTTAGTTTTGTAAGAAACCGCCAAACTGCATTCCAATGTAGCTGTACTGTTTTACATTCCCACCACCAATGAATGAGAATTTCTGTTACTCCAAATGCTCATCAGCATTTAGTGTTGTCATTGTTCTGAATGTTGGCCATCCTAAATAAGTGTCTGGTGGTAACTTATTGTTGTTTTAATTTGTATTTTCCTGATTATATATGATGTGGATTATCTTTTAATATGGTATTGGCCATCTATATATCATCTTTGGTTAGGTGTTGTTAAGGTCTTTGTCCTATTTTTCAATCAAGTTGTTGTTTTATTTTTGTTGAGTTTTTAAAAGTTCTTGGTATATTTTAGATACAGGCGTTTTTTAAAAAAATGAACATTATTTACAGGTTATGTTAAACCCTATATTGCCTTCTATAGGATAATGACCACTATTTTGTTGGTGTCTGGCCATACAGATAAAATAAACTAAAGCAACTGTCAAAGTGGTCAAATTATTAGCTCACTCATTTTAAAAGTCTAAGTGCAAAAAGTTGGAGACATTTTAAAAACATGTGAAACCTAAATAAATGCAAGCTTACATGTAAAATAAAACAAATAGTGTTGAATTCTATGATATTAAGAACACATAAAACCACATGTCATAGAATCAATAATAGCAAGTGCAGAATATACAGAAACAAGATTGTTTATTTGCATTCTGCATTAAAATTAAATTGATAATGGGCTGAAAAATGTAACTAAAACATGCTACGACTCCCAGTGCTTGTGTCACAGATTTATCCGTAGGTTTCATATATTCTGTTTTTGTATTAAGAACTTTGCTCTTTTAATTATCACTGTCAGAACATTAATTGAGAAATGCATCTTATATAACAATAGGAGCCACTAAAAGATTTCTTAAAAATATAATCACTTTTTTTTTAAAAAAATGACAGCACTTGTCTGTATAAAAAATTTATCTTTCTAACAATATTTAACTAGAATTGGCTCTCTTGTCCCTTTTATTGTAATAGATATTTGAAGTCTACAGGCCTCATCCTTGCTGACAATGAGAAATTATCTAACTCTAAGGTAGCATTTTTTAGTTTATGTATCCAGTAGCATTCGAGTCCTAAATTGTGCCAATTAGAATGTGTCTGCATAAGAACTTGATTCAGTTAAATGTATATGAGTAGTCTGAGTGCCTAAAATAATATTTCTAGGTATTTCTCCCAGGCAAATAAAAATGTACATTCACACAAAGACACGTGCACATTGTTTTATGTAAGATTTATATAAAGTAGCTTAAAAACTGGAAATAATCCAAAAAGCTCACCAAAAAGATGAATGAATCAACAGATTGTGAGAAAGTCATGTGGGAATTTAAATTAGTTCATTCACTGTAGAAAGCAGTATGGAAATTTCTTAAAAAACTTAAAACAAAACTACAGTCTGACTCAGTCTTTTCACTCCTGGATATATACCCAAACAAAATAAAGTTGTTCTAAAGCATACAAATGCATTCATATGTTCATCACAGCACTATTCACAATAGCAAAAATGTGAAATCAATCTAGATGCCCATCAAAAGTAGACTGGAAAAAGGTAATGTGGTATATATATGACACAGAATAGTACACACCCATAAAAAAGAACAACATCATGTTATTTTCAGCAGCATGGATACAACTAGATATTTATCCTAAGCAAATTAATGCAGAAATAGAAAATCAAATATCAAATGTTATTTGTAAGGAAAAAGCAAACACTAGTTAAACATAGACATAAAAATAGGAAAAATAGATACCAGGAACTACTAGAGGGTAGAAGGCAGGAGATGTGTATGCATTGAAAAACCACCTATTGGTATTATGCCCACTGGATGATAGGATCATATGTCAAACCTCAGCAACTTACAATTTACCATGCAACCAAACTAAACCTGTATCCTCTCAATTTAAAAGTCAAAAAAAAAAAAAAAAAGAGAGAGAGAGAGAGAGAGAGAAAGAAAGCAAGATACTAACTTATTACAGCTATATAACAAGACAATTTTACAATTTTACTTGTTAATTTAATACTTTCAACTTTTATTTTTTGTGGGGTATATCCCCAGTAATGGGATTGCAGGGTGGAATGAAAGTTCTGTTTTAAATTCTTTAAGAAAATCACTGCTTTCCACAGTAGCTGAACTAATTTATATTCCAACCAACTATGCAACTGTTTTCTTTCTCTGCAGCCTTACCAGCATCTATTGCTTCAGACTTTTTAATATTAGCCACTCTTACTGGTATGAGATACTATATTACTGTGGCTTAGATTTGCATTTCTCTGATGATTAGTGATGATAAGCATTTTTTTCATGTTTGTTGGTCACTTGTGTCTCTTCTTTTGAAAAGTGATTATTCATTTTCTTTGCCCATTGACAATTTTAATACTACATGTAGTGTTCACATATGCAGAAACCCTCATTTCCCCAATGATGCACATGCACACATGGTACCCCCTTCCCCACTGGTGTGCACTCTGCTGCTCCATCACTGCCCCATTGGTATGCACTCACCCATGGCAACACCCACTGGCCAACTGGTGTGCACTACTCATGGCCTCCCTGCTGCCCCACTGGTGTGCACTCACCTATAGACTTCCCAATGCAGCATACTCTCTCTCAGCTCCCCATCACCATGCTGCAGTGCTTTTTCTGGCATTCCCCATTGGAATGTTGCCTGCAGACCAGTAACACCTCGGCTCCTCCAGTACAGTAGATGCTTCACCTCACAGGCCAGAGAACAAAACCACAGGACTGGTTTTAGTCCCTTAGGGCCAGAGCACACAGCCCAAGAGTGCTGCTCTGAGTGTTAACCCCCTAACAGCATCCAGAAATGAAGCCAACTGATTAAACCCAACTCAAACCACAGTCAAATCCTCAAGGGCATTAAAGAATATAAAAGCAAAAAACCCAATCCAAAAGACAGCAACTTCAAATATTAAAGGAACATTAGCCCACACAGATGAAAAAGAACCAGAGCAAGAATGCTGGCAACTCTAAAAGTCAGAATGTCTTCTTACCTACAAGCGACTATGCTAGCTCCCCAACAATGGCTCCCAGATTGAAATGGCTGAAAATGTTGAAACCCAATCCAAAGAAATCAATAAAATGATCCAAGACTTTAAAGATGGCATATCCATCTTAAGAAAGAATCAAACTGAACTTCCGAAAATGAAAAATTCACTACAGGAATCTCATAATGCAATTGAAAGCATTAATAGCAGAACAAAACCAAGCTGACAAACGACTCTCAGAGCTCAAAGACCACTCCTTTCTATCAGCACAGGCAGACAAAAATAAAGAAAAAACATTTTAAAACGTGGGTGAAATCACTGAGAAACATGGGATTGTGGAAAGAGACCAAATCTATAACTCAATGGCATTCCTGAAAGAGATTGAGAAATAGCAAGCAACTTGGAAAACATATTTGAGAATATTGCCCATGAAAATTACCCCTACCTAGCTAGGGAGGTTGACATGCAAATTTAGGAAATTCAGACAACCCCTGTGAAATACTATACAATATTATCATTCCCAACACACACAGTCATCAGATTCTCTAAGGTCAATGTGAAACAAAAAAAGAAATCTTAAAGGCTGCTAGGGACAAAGGGCAGGCCACCTACAAAGGGAAGCCCATCAGGCTAATAATGGAGCTTTCAACAGAAACTCTACAAGTCAGAGTAGGTTGGGGGCCTATATACAGCATCCTTAAAGAAAGAAATTCCAGCCAATAATTTCATGTCTAGTTAAATTGAAGCCTCATAAATGAAAAAATAAAGCAATTGTCAACAACAAAAACAAAAAACATAACTCATACAAACCATACTCTTGGAACACAGTGCAGTAAAAATGGAAATAACTACCAAAAAGAGCTCTCGAAACCACACCATTACATGGAAATTAAACAAGCTGCTCCTGAATTACTGGGTACACAATAAAATTAAGACAGAAGTTAAAAATTATTCAAAACTAATTAAAACAAAGATTCAATACAGAAACTATTTTGGACATAACTAAAGCAGTGTTAAGACAAAAGTTTTTAATGCTAACTCACCACATCAAGAAGTTAGAAAGATCTCAAATTAACAACCTACCGTCACGCCTAGAGAAACACGAGAAAAGAAAGCAAACCGTTATCAAAGCTAGCAGAAGAAAAGAAATACTGAAATAAGAACTGAACTTAACTGAATGGAATTAAACAAAAATCCTTACAAAAGATCAACAAAACCAAAAGTTGGTCATTGAAAGTGGTAAGTAAGATTGACAGACCATTAGCTAGATTAATAAAGAAAAGAAGAGAGAAGATCCAAATAAACGCAGTCAGAAATGGCAAAGGTGACATTACCACTGACCTTATGGAAATATTAAAAACCCTCAGAGACTATTATGAGGGTTTCCAATTCTGCGAAAACTGATGTTGGTAATTTGATAGGAATAGCATCAAATCTGTTATTGCTTTGGGCAGTATGGCTATTTTAGCAATATTAATCCTTCCTATCCATGAGCATAAAATGTTTTTCCATTTCTTTGTGTCACTTCTGTGCACACAATCTTGAAAACCTAGAAACAGCGAAAAGCTGTAGGCATTCCCCTTGAGAAGTGGAACAAGATGAGGATGCCCATTCTCACCACTCCTATTCGGCATAATACTGGAAGTCCTAGGCAAAACATTTAGGCAAGAGAAAGAAATTTTAAAACAATCCAAATGTGAAGCAAGGAAGTGAAACTATCTCTCTTTGAAGAGGATATGATTCTCTATTTAGAAAACTCTATTGTCTCAGCTCACAGGCTTCTAGAACTGATAAATAACTTTAGGAAAGCTACAAGATACAAAATCAATGTACAAAAAATAGTGGCGTTTCTATACAGCAATAAGATCCATCTGACAGCCAAGTCAGAATCACAGTATTATTCATAGTAGCCACAAACAAAACAAAACAAAACAAAAAATACCAAGGAATACATCTAATCAGGGAGGCAAAAGAACTCTATATCTAGAATTACAAAATGCAGCTAAAAAAGACAACACAAACAAGTGGAAAATGTTCCCTGCTCGTGAATAGGAAGAATTAATATTGTTAAAATGCTCATACTGCCTAAATCAAATAAAGATTCAACATTATTTCTATCAAACTGCCAACAACAGTTTCAACAGAATTAGAAAAAAAAATTTTTCTAAAATTAACATGGAATAAAAAATTAGCCCAAATAGCCAAAACAATCCTTAGATTGCAAAAAGAACAAAAAGAGAGGCATGACACTACTCAACTTCAAACCAAACTACAATACTACAGTAATCAAAACAGAATTATACAGGTACAAAAACAGATGCATAGACCAATGGCATAAAATACAGAATAAAGAAATATAGCTACACAGTTACAACTATCTGATCTTAGGCAAATATAACAATAAGAAGCAATAGGAAAATTACCCCCTATTTAATAAATGGTGCTAGAATAAACGACCAGCCATAAGCAGAAGATTGAAAGTAGACATCATCCTTTCACCATACATCAAAATTAAGTCACAATGGATCAAATATTTAAATATAAGTCCTAAAACTGTAAAGACTCTAGACAACATAGGAAATTTCATAGGTCTTGGAAAATATTTCATGATGAAGCCTTCAATAACAATTGCCACAAAAACAAAAAACAGACAATTAGGACCTAATAATACTAAGAGCTTCTGCACAGCAAAAGAAACTACCAATAGAGTAAGCAAACAACCTACAGAATGAGAGAAAACATTTGCAAACTATCCATCTGATAAAGGACTAATATCCAGAATGAATGAGAAACTCAAATTGAAAAGCAGAAGACAAACAATACCCCCATTCAGACCCAGGAAGAGACATGAGCACACACTTCTCCAAAGAAGACATAAAAGAGGACAACAAGTATATGAAAAAATGCTCAACATCACTAGTCATCAGACAAATGCTAATGAAAACCACAATTAGATGCTTTCCTACACCAGTTCAAATGGCTTTTTAAAAGCCTGAAATAGCAGATGCTGGTAAGGTCGTGGAGAAAAAGGAATACTTACACGATGTTGGTGGGAATATAAATTAATTCAGCTACTGTGCAAAGCAGTGTGAAGATTTTTGAAATAACTTAAAATGTAATTAACATCGACCCAGCAATTCCATTACTCAGTATGTAACTAAAGGAATACACATTGCTCTACAAAAAATGATGCACACATGCATATGTTCACTGCAACACTATTCACAATTGTGAAGAGGTAAAATCAACCTAGATGCCTATCAACAATGGACTGGATAAAGGAAGTGAGGCACATATACACCATGGAATACTTGGCAGCCATAAAAAGAAATGAAATCATGCCCTTTGCAGCAGCATAGATGCATTTGGAGTCCATTGTCCTAGGTGAATACATTCAGGAACAGAAAATCATGTATTACATGTTCTCACTTGTAAGTGGAAGCTAAACATTGGGTACAAATAAACACAAAGATGAGAACAATAGACACCAGGGCATCATTAATTGGGGAGGGTGTAAAGAGGATGAGGGACAAAAAACCAGTCTTGTGCACTATGCTCACCACATGGGTGATAAAATCATTTGTAAACCAAACTCAAGTGACACACGAATTACTCATGTAAAAAACTTGCACATGTACCCCCTGAACCTAATAAATAAATAAATACAAAAAAAAAAAAAAAGTTAACAGGCAATATGGATATAAAGGTTTAATGCTTTATTTTTCCTTATTTCCTCTATTTAAAATTCTAGTATGAAAATATGCTTTTATAATGAAAAGTAAATACAAAAAACGATTCCCAATTATTACCTCTGTAAAGGTTACTGGCAGAAATAAATTATATAACTGGTGAAGAGGAAAAAGTTTTTGGTGATCTCTATTTTTTTCTTTCTCTTTATTTTTTTGTTTGTGGTTTTCATGTCAAATCTAAGGAACTTTGACTGATCTGATGTTTCCAAGATTTATGCATATATTTTCTTCTAAGGGTTTCAAAATTTTACCTTTTACATTTAGAAATTTTATTCATTTGGGTAATTTTTGTATGTGGTGTGATATAGGGGTTGAAATTCATTATTTTTTCCATGTGGATATTCAATTGTTCCAGCCCAGTTTGTTGAAACTTTATACTTTTCTCTACTGAAGATTTTTGCTATCTTTATCAAAGATCAATTGAATGTAGATATGAGGGTTTGTTTCTGAACTTTCAGTGCTATTTCATTGATTTTCATGTCTGTCCTTGTGTCAATACCACACTGTCTTGATTACTGCAGCTTTACTGTAAGTTTGAAAATTATGAAATATAAGTCCTTAAATTTGCCCTTTTTTACAAGATCATTCTGTTTGTTCTGGATTCCTTGAATTTCCATATGAGTATATTATGATCAGTACATTTTTGCAAAATCATCCGAGATTTTCATTGGGATCACATTGAATCTGGGAATCGATTTGGAGAATATTGCCATCTTTCATTTCTGTGATCTATAAATATGAAATTAAACATCTCCTGAATTTTACTCTCTGTCTATAAAGTTTGAGTTGCAATTAACAAAATACATTAGTTGTTACTGAAGATCAAAATAATTTCACAAAATTTTTGAACGTCCTCAAAAAAGGAAGAAACAATCAGGATACTTTATTTTCACAGAGTATCTTAGACATGGGGTAAAATTATGGAGGTTAACTATTCGGGATATTTGCTTGATTACATCATATGGAAGAGTAAGCCATCTCAAAAAAAAAAAAAAATCTAGATACATGTATACTTATTTTCACTGCTACAATTTGAGCTCTATTTCTTTTCTTTCTTTTTTTTAAATTAATTTATTATTATTATACTTTAAGTTCTAGGGTACATGTGCATAACGTGCAGGTTTGTTACATATGTATACTTGTGCCATGTTGGTGTGCTGCACCCATCAACTCATCATTTACATCAGGTATAACTCCCAATGCAATCCCTCCCCCCTCCCCCCTCCCCATGATAGGCCCCTGTGTGTGACGTTCCCCTTCCTGAGTCCAAGTGATCTTATTGTTATTTTAGATATTAGACATGATTGAAATGAAAATGAATATATTTTAGGTTACATTTCTGGTAACAGTGTAGTTGTTAAATGCAATTTAAAAAATCCTATTAAAAGTTTTTTTGAAAAAATCTAAAGTTTTACCCTTTAGTTTATGCACTGGGCAGAATTTGTATTGTTCTATAGGCCTATAATTTTCTGTGCACTTAACACTGTATCTTTACGTAAAATGAGAAGGTAACCTCATTGCCCTTACAATATTTAGACTTTTCTACCATATAGTCACTATGTAATTATTAATTTTAGGTTAACAAGTTATTTTAACATTTATAAAAGTTTAGATGTCATAGTAGTTGTAGACTGTTTCAGAGGTCTGACACATTGTTTTATACCACTTTTAACTAAAAACTAATGTAATTTATATGACTAATAACAGTAACAGCAACAAAAACACATCTAAATGAATTCAACATGATAGAATTGTCTTTTTATTTTATAATAATTATCCAGGAATATCTCATTAATATTTTCTTTCGTTCTTCAACTCCTAACATGACTTTTCTTCTCTGTGTCATATATCTTTTAATAACTATCACATCTGCATATAAGTATACAATTTGACTGTGTCCCCACCCAAATCTTATCTTGAATTCCCACATGTTGTGGGAAGGACCCAGAGGTAATTGAATCATGGGGGCAGGCCTTTCCTGTGATTTTCTCATGATAGTAAGTAAATCTCAGGAAATCTGATGATTATATAAAGTGGAGTTTCCCTGCACAGACACTCCTCTCTTTTCCTGCCACCATTCATGTAAGATGTGACTTGCTCCTTCTCACCTGCTGCCATGATTGTGAGGTTTCCCCAACCACGTGGAACTGTAAGTCCAATTAAACCTCTTTCTTTTGTAAACTGCCCAGTTTTGGGTATGTCTTTATAAGCAGCATGAAAACAGACTAATACAATAAGCTAGCACAGTAGTGGAAGTGCAGATAGGGAGCACATTCCTTTTAAATTCATGACCTTGAGGTAACATGTGCTACTTCTTTTCAGCTCTCATTGGTCATTCTGTTTAAGTTCATGACCTGGAGGTAACACATGCTACTTCTTTTCAGCTCTCATTGGTCTTACATTAAGTCACACGGTCACATCTAGTTGCACTGTAGGATGTGAAATGCACTTTAAGGTTGAATGACCTTGTTTCCACCTAAATCCAGGAGCTGTATTTTCCTTCCTTCCTTCCTTCCTTCCTTCCTTCCTTCCTTCCTTCCTTCCTTCCTTCCTTCCTTCCTTCCTTCCTTCCTTCCTTCCTCCCTCCCTCCCTCCCTCCCTCCCTCCCTCCCTTCCTCCCTTCCACCCTTCCTCGCATCCTCCCTTCCTTCCTTGAGTCTCACTCTGTCACCCAGGCTGGAGTGCACTGGTGCTATTTCACCCACCCCAGGTTCAAGTGATTCTCCTGCCTCAGCCTCCCGAGTAGCTTGGGTTACAAGTGCCTGCCACTATGCCTGGCTAATTTTTGTATTTTTAGTAGAGACAGAGTTTCACCATGATGTCCAGGCTGGTCTTGAATTCTGGACCTCAGGTGATCTTCCAGCCTCGACCTCCCAAACTGCTGGGCTTATAGGCATGAGCTCCCAAACCTGGCCTCCAGCAGCTGTATTAATAAATGAAGTTGGTTAAAATGAATATTGATAAAAAGTTATATCTATAATATATTTTTAAAGATAGGTTTTAGAAAACATATTTTGAGAGGGAAATTAATATATATACTATGTAGTAAATTATATATTAGTTACATATGTGTGTAGGTGTATATGTGTGTGTGTCTTTGTGTGCATGTGCATGTGTGTGTGTGCGTTTATGTGTATTCTGATTTGGCAGCTGGATCAAAAAGAAAAGTCATCTTCACTTATTTCTGATCTAATTTTCTTGCCACTAGAAAAAGTATTGTAAGGTAATGGAGTAACAGTAGGTGTAATATTTAAATGTTCTTATAATTTAACAACCTGAGTGTCCATCAATAGATGAATAGATAACTAACCTAGCATTTCCTAAACATGATGGGGCTGCTATGAGGACTAATTGAAATATGATATATAAAAATACTTGTTACATTGCTTATGAACAGCAAATGTAAGTTAATGTCTGCATTTAAAACGATGACTTCCATGTTTCTAAATCCAATGGTCTATTTTATTATTAATCATAATTAAATTGTGCACAACACTTGATGCAGATAACTACTTCCTTTTACTTCTAATTTTGTTCTTTTGCTTACTTTTAGATTACACATTTATTGTTTTTCTTCCAACTTATTTGTGTTCATTTCTTTCTCTTGTGTTGCCTTCTTTTTCTACTGTATTTCTTAATATAGGAGTGCTCCGCCGCCCATTCATTCTCTTTTCTTCTCAAATGGAACTTACTCTCTTGGCAATATTATCCAGATATGAATTTAAATATTATAAATAGGGTGATAATTTCAAAAATTCTTATTGAACTTCTCAACTCCAGACTTTATATCCATTTTTTATAAATCTCCTCCATTCAGTGTCTTTCACTTTTTATGTTATAGTAATTCCATTCTTCTAGGGGTTTAGACCAAAAACCATGAAGTTGTCCTTGACGCCTCCGTTTATCACAAATTCCAAATCAACATATCTATTACCCATGCATTCTGAATGGTATTTAAAATATGACTTCTTATTCTTCTTTTGAAGGCTACCATATTTTGTCAGATTCTCATCATTTCTTCCCTGGGTTACTGCTATCATATTTTAACTGGTTTATTGGCTTTTATTTTTGGCTTTTTATAGTCTATTATCAAGACAGGAGCCAGAGAGCTGTGTCAAAAGGAATTGTAGCTGAAGGGGCACATCTAAGAGGCATTGTCTGTTAGATGCAGATCACAAGATACTAAACCTTGAACCTGATGCTATAATTGAATGAGACTTCATGCTGTGTGGATATAATGGTTTTATTTTGCATGGAGAGAAACAGAAATAATTGAAGCTATAGGTAAGACCAGGCCAAGGTAATTTGCAAAATATGGCAGTAAGTATGTCCAATTATCTTTATCCCTTTGCAATGTGACTTTCCTACCTTTCCCATCAGAAGATGGAGTTTATTTCCCTACCCTTTCAATTGAACTGGACTTGCTTACCTAGATGAATAGAATATTATGAAAGTGATTGTATGTAATTTCCCTGGCTATTTCAACTTCCTTTCTTGATATTTTGAGATACTGCTCTTTGACTTCTCTATAAGAAAGTCAGTTTCACCTCCTGAAGCATAACTGAGTCATTCCTGTCAGGACCTATGGTCTGTGTTGTGAAAGACCATGTTGGATGTTCCAGATCACCACCCCTCTAACACAGCTGTGTAAATGAGCTTAGGCAAAACCAGCAAAGGAAGTGTACAGGAAACAGGGAATTTTGGAAATAATAAATACAGGGGTTTTAAACCATTAAATTTTAGGATGTTTTAGAATGCAATGAAAAAAATAAAACACATGACAACTCTAGTTGAAATAAAGTTATAAACTGTTCTCAATAGTCATCATTGCTTATTCTATTCTTTTTTTTTCCAAATTATGCAAGTGATCTTTAAGAAATCACCTAACATTGATAAATTTTATTGTTCATCTCCTCTACAAAATTGTCAGCACTACAAAAGCATAAATTTTTGTCTGATTTGTCTAATGATGCCTGATATACACCAAGCATTAATAATTGAACAATTGAATAAGCCTGAATTATGATATAGCATTATTACATTTAATATTTCTGAAAAAAGTTTAATGATATGTTTTATCACTTGTATAATTGCATCATAAGTGGAAAACATTTTTACTTGGCTTTTTATTTATATGGTATTCCTTATTTTTTCAATATTTTAAATATTATTTTGAATTTTTTCATAATATTTAAACATTTTTAAACTTTTTTTTTCTTTCCTATGTCATGTTTATAAAACAAAGTTTATGTGGGTGATCGCTACAGGCCTTCGCATTCAGAGTTGAAGGAATTATGAAATATGAAGACTCAAACATAACAATTGCTGTCGGAAATATTTTGTTTAACATTTTAAAATCTAAAAATCTATTCTGCTTCCAATGTCAGTCTGAAACCTAAACCCTGACACCAACTTCAAACAGCAAGTAAAAAATAAATCAATTAGTAAAAGGCAGTTTTCAAAGAAAAGTGCCAACCTTTTGCATAGCTTTCAATGTCAATGGATCTCACATTTCAAATACTGACTAGGAATACCAAATTTGTTTTAAAGAAATCCTACGTTTGTGACACTAACCGCTCTACTTATCTCCCCTAACACCATATCAATAGATTCGTTTTAATGACATAAAGTGTCCTCAGCAGAGCTGATGTTGACTTCCATGATTTTTCTGTTTTTTGATTTAACAATCCCACAGAAACTCTGAATATTTCCAGAGGTATAATCTTTGCTTTTTTAGTTACTAAGTTATTTATGAACTGATAGATTACCACCAAAAAATACAAAGAAAATTTTGAAAAGCCCAATGTAGTAAATAATGCAAAATATGATTTGAAACATTTGAAATTAAATACTGTCCATCTCTCCCAGTAAGTTATAGCACTCATATTAGTCAAAGATGGAACCTGATATTGTTTGGATATTTGCCCCTACCCAAATCTCGTGTTGAATTGTAATCCTCAATGTTGGATGTGGGTCCTGATGGCAGGTGTTTGGAACATAGTGAAATGGGAGATTTCCCTGGTTTTCCTCGCAGGACATGTGACGGGGTGTAGCTTGCCTGTTCTGTCACCAGAGCTGCTCAAACCCCTGAGGGGAGGGGTGGCACACAGATGGGTAGGTGCAGGAGCCCAAGTGTGCATGTGTTACACTGTGCCCTGTGACCCTTGCCGTCTACAGACAGCTTGAGTGTTAACCAGCTCAGTGGACACTCTGCCTTTCTGCAAGGGCAGAGGGCCAGTGTGACCACTTTCTATATCCCAAGCTCTTGTCCAGCATCCTGGAAAAATCGGGTCACACAGGGGCTCAGGTGAATGAGATTTTATTGAAAGGTGGAGGTGGCTCTCAGCGGGATGGATGAGGATCTGGAAGTGGGAAGATAATCTTCCCCTGGAACCTGGCCTTCCAGCAGTGGAACCTCTCTCCAACCGTCCCTAGCCGAACTCCTCTTGGCATTCAGATGTTCCTCCTTTTCTCTCTTTCTCTGCCACATCATTCCACCATTCGTCTGCTTGTTTCCTTGACTGCTCCTCTGCTTGTAGAGCCTGGGGTTTGAGGTTTATATGGATATAGGATAGAGTGGTGTGGCAGACCAAAAGGCAACTTTTGGGGTGCAAAAACAGGAATGACTGTCTCCATTTAGGACCACGGATCTCAAAGCTTGAGTGTGGGGCCTTTTCTGGGGAACTGCCCTCTTCTAGCCAGTATTTGCCTGTTTCCCGTCTGTATCAATGGGTTGATTCACTTATGAATGTCTTGGTCCATCCCCTTGGTGATAAGTGAGCTCTCTCTCTGAGTTCACTGGATATCTGGTCTTTTAAAAGTGTGTGACACTTCCTCCCCACTCTCTTTCTCTCTCTTCTTTCTCTGTGACATGTCTATTTCCACTTTGCCTTCTGTCATAATTTAAGCTTCCTGATGCCTCCCTAAAAGCCAAGTGGATGTCAGTACCATATTTCCTGTAAAGCCTGAAGAACTGTTACCCAATTAAACCTCTTTTCTTTATAAGTTACCCAGTGTCAAATATTTCTTTACAGCAATGCAAGAACAGTCTAATACACATCTTGCCTTATACTTTATATTTTTCTTATTCTATTATAATCGTAAGTCTGAAAACAGCAGTTTCAAGAAGTTTTAGTCACCTTAAAAAATGTACTTTGGACAAAAAGGAGAAGCATATGTGTCTCCAACTCTATACTCTTTTCACCGTACTGCACTTCTTCCTGTTTGCACTGAATAGCAGTGTTGCACTTTAGATTATATGGAAACTAATATTGGAATAGAGCGTGGTTTCAAGATATTCTTTAAAAGTAAACACATGTTCTTAATCCAGTCTGTCACTGATGGACATTTGGGTTGATTCCAAGTCTTTGCTATTGTGAATAGTGCCGCCATAAACATACGTGTGCATGTGTCTTTATAGCAGCATAATTTATAATCCTTTGGGTATATACCCAGTAATGGGATGGCTGGGTCATGTGGTACATCTAGTTCTAGATCCTTGAGGAATCGCCATACTGTTTTCCATAATGGTTGAATTAGTTTACAATCCCACCAACAGTGTAAAAGTGTTCCTATTTCTCCACATCCTCTCCAGCACCTGTTGTTTCCTGACTTTTGAATGATCGCCATTCTAACTGGTGTGAGATGGTATCTCATTGTGGTTTTGATTTGCATTTCTCTGATGACTAGTGATGCTGAGCATTTTTTCATGTGTCTGTTGGCTGTATGAATGAGCACATATACTATGCAGCCATAAAAAAGGATGAGTTTGTGTCCTTTGTAGGGACATGGATGCAGCTGGAAACCATCATTCTTAGCAAACTATCACAAGAACAGAAAACCAAACACCGCATGTTCTCACTTATAGGTGGGAACTGAACAATGAGATCACTTGGACTCGGGAAGGGGAATATCACACACCGGGGCCTATCATGGGGAGGGGGGAGGGGGGAGGGATTGCATTGGGAGTTATACCTGATGTAAATGACTAGTTGATGGGTGCTGACGCGTTGATGGGTGCAGCACAGCAACATGGCACAAGTATACATATGTAACAAACCTGCACGTTATGCACATGTACCCTAGAACTTAAAGTATAATAATAATAATTAATTAATTAAAAAAATAAATAAATAAATAATAAATAAATAAAAGTAAACACATGTAAAAGGAAGGGGGAAGAACTGGGATCAGGTATTGAAAAACAGTCTGACTGTTATGTAGACAGGACAAACTCTGGGAAACCAGCAGAGAGTTTAGGAAGAATTATTGTCTGTCACAGTGCCTCAGATTGGGCCAAGATGACTTTGCCTTTATACCCCTACCTCTCTTAGTCACTAGATATGGGCTGATCTTAGGCAAATCCTGAAGGAGTTGACAGCTGCGTGCTCTCTGTCTGTGGCCTGCACACTCCACAGCCAGAAAACAAGTCATTTCTTGAAGGAGAATTTAGACAACATATTTTGTGTCTAATACAGATATTACTTTAAAAAAAACTGCTTTTTTCTAGAATTTTCTACAATACTCCATATATTTTCTATCCTAAACATGAGCACTTGGGAAGGAAGCAAATTCCTTAGAAATGCCTTTAGTTATGTAAAGACTATAAAATCTCATGGATTCTAGTGATAAAAATAAAAGTAGTATTTGGGAAATAAACAAACTACAAGGTAACAAATTTTGATCTACTATAGGAAACGCTCCCTAACCCTTTAATATATTCCAGTTGGCACACTGAACAATTCCTATTATGTTACATGCCACATTTTATTGTAATTTTTTTTAAATTAATTTATTATTATTATACTTTAAGTTGTAGGGTACATGTGCATAACATGCAGGTTTGTTACATATGTATACTTGTGCCATGTTGGGGTGCTGCACCCATCAACTCGTCATTTACATCAGGTATAACTCCCAATGCAATCCCTCCTCCCTCCCCCCTCCCCATGATAGGCCCCAGTGTGTGATGTTCCCCTTCCTGAGTCCAAGTGATCTCATTGTTCAGTTCCCACCTATGAGTGAGAACATGCGGTGTTTGGTATTCTGTTCTTGTGATAGTTTGCTAAGAATGATGGTTTCCAGCTGCATCCATGTCCCTACAAAGGACCCAAACTCATCCTTTTTGATGGCTGCATAGTATTCCATGGTGTATATGTGCCACATTTTCTTAATCCAATCTGTCACTGATGGACATTTGGGTTGATTCCAAGTCTTTGCTATTGTGAATAGTGCTGCAATAAACATACGTGTGCATGTGTCTTTATAGCAGCATAATTTATAATACTTTGGGTATATACCCAGTAATGGGATGGCTGGGTCATATGGTACATCTAGTTCTAGATCCTTGAGAAATCGCCATACTGTTTTCCATAATGGTTGAACTAGTTTACAATCCCACCAACAGTGTAAAAGTGTTCCTATTTCTCCACATCCTCTCCAGCACCTGTTGTTTCCTGACTTTTTAATGATCGCCATTCTAACTGGTGTGAGATGGTATCTCATTGTGGTTTTGATTTGCATTTCTCTGATGGCCAGTGATGATGAGCATTTTTTCATGTGTCTGTTGGCTGTATGAATGTCTTCTTTTGAGAAATGTCTGTTCATATCCTTTGCCCACTTTTTGATGGGGTTGTTTGTTTTTTTCTTGTAAATTTGTTTGAGTTCTTTGTAGGTTCTGGATATTAGCCCTTTGTCAGATGAGTAGATTGCAAAAATTTTCTCCCATTCTGTAGGTTGCCTGTTCACTCTGATGGTAGTTTCTTTTGCTGTGCAGAAGCTCTTTAGTTTAATTAGATCCCATTTGTCAATTTTGGCTTTTGCTGCCGTTGCTTTTGGTGTTTTAGACATGAAGTCTTTGCCCATGCCTATGTCCTGAATGGTACTACCTAGGTTTTCCTCTAGGATTTTTATGGTATTAGGTCTAACATTTAAGTCTCTAATCGATTTTGAATTAATTTTCGTATAAGGAGTAAGGAAAGGATCCAGTTTCAGCTTTCTACTTATGGCTAGCCAATTTTCCCAGCACCATTTATTAAATAGGGAATCCTTTCCCCATTTCTTGTTTCTCTCAGGTTTGTCAAAGATCAGATGGCTGTAGATGTGTGGTATTATTTCTGAGCACTCTGTTCTGTTCCATTGGTCTATATCTCTGTTTTGGTACCAGTACCATGCTGTTTTGGTTACTGTAGCCTTGTAGTATAGTTTGAAGTCAGGTAGCGTGATGCCTCCAGCTTTGTTCTTTTGACTTAGGATTGTCTTGGAGATGCGGGCTCTTTTTTGGTTCCATATGAACTTTAAAGCAGTTTTTTCCAATTCTGTGAAGAAACTCATTGGTAGCTTGAAGGGGATGGCATTGAATCTATAAATTACCTTGGGCAGTATGGCCATTTTCACAATATTGATTCTTCCTATCCATGAGCATGGTATGTTCTTCCATTTGTTTGTGTCCTCTTTGATTTCACTGAGCAGTGGTTTGTAGTTCTCCTTGAAGAGGTCCTTTATATCCCTTGTAAGTTGGATTCCTAGGTATTTTATTCTCTTTGAAGCAATTGTGAATGGAAGTTCATTCCTGATTTGGCTTTCTGTTTGTCTGTTACTGGTGTATACGAATGCTTGTGATTTTTGCACATTAATTTTGTATCCTGAGACTTTGCTGAAGTTGCTTATCAGCTTAAGGAGATTTTGGGCTGAGACAATGGGGTTTTCTAAATATACAATCATGTCATCTGCAAACAGGGACAGTTTGACTTCTTCTTTTCCTAACTGAATACCCTTGATTTCTTTCTCTTGCCTAATTGCCCTAGCCAGAACTTCCAACACTATGTTGAATAGGAGTGGTGAGAGAGGGCATCCCTGTCTTGTGCCAGTTTTCAAAGGGAATGTTTCCAGTTTTTGCCCATTCAGTATGATATTGGCTGTGGGTTTGTCATAAATGCCAACATTATCCTGATACCAAAGCCTGGCAGAGACACAACAACAAAAGAGAATTTTAGACCAATATCCCTGATGAACATCGATGCAAAAATCCTCAATAAAATACTGGCAAACCGGATTCAGCAACACATCAAAAAGCTTATCCACCATGATCAAGTGGGCTTCATCCCTGCGATGCAAGGCTGGTTCAACATTCGCAAATCAATAAACATAATCCAGCATATAAACAGAACCAAAGACAAGAACCACATGATTATCTCAATAGATGCAGAAAAGGCTTTTGACAAAATTCAACAGCCCTTCATGCTAAAAACGCTCTATAAATTCGGTATTGATGGAACGTACCTCAAAATAATATTGTAATTTTTTAATCTTTTGTGTTTTTAGAAGTTCATGCAGGTTGAACAGAATCTTATTCAGCTTTATAATACATAATACTTTCTAGAATGTCTAGCACTTATTAGACAACTAATTAATGTTTTCTGAGTTAATGTAAAATTTTCACCACGGCCAGGCACGGTGGCTCACGGCTGTAATCCTAGCATTTTGGGAGGCCAAGGCAGGTGGATCACGAGGTCAGGAGTTCAAGACCAGCGTGACCAGCATGGTGAAACGCCGTCTCTAGTAAAAATACAAAAATTAGCTGGGTGTGGTGGTGTGTGCCTGTAACCCTAGCTACTCAGGAGGCTGAAGCAGGAGAATCACTTGAACCCTGGATGCAGAGGTTTTAGTGAGCTGAGATCACACCACGGCACTCCAGCCTGGGCAACACAGCAAGACTCTGTTTCAAAAAAATAAAAATAAATAAAAGTCACATCTTTCTTTCTTTGCAATTCTGACACTACTTTCTCATTCCAGCTTTATCTTCTTGACTAGGTAGAGGGTTTAGTAAGAACATAGAGACAAAAAGATGCATAGTGAATCAATGTTAAAATTCACAAAATTATATTGGCAATTCTCAATAGAAACAAGATATTATTTCGGTATTCAAACAATAAAGTAAGTCATTTACTTTATCATAGCAATAAAATTTTTAGACTTCACAAAGCAAATAATTTCTATTTCTATTTTGTTTCTTCTGAAAGCAAGTTGTTACTTTACCTTTTTACTGGCTACTATACAACACACATATAAGAAGCAATAACTGTTACCTTATCACATATATCACATTCCTCAGAAAAAAAAATAACTTTCATATAGAAACATTGAATAAAAATCTAAAGAAGTGAATAACTGCTCAAGAATATCATAAAAATGAAAGTTACATTTCCAAAAGCAAACAGACAAAATGCAAGTAGTTTTAATTTCCTTGCCATTTATCATCATTTGAAGGTTTTTATTCTTTGCTGTACTATTTACATTAAAGCAAGGTATGTTTCCATTCTCCTGGATTGTCATCACTATCTCCAGATTATTTTTATAGCATCACCTCAAATCCTCTTTTATTCAATCCTTGATTTATTTCTATTATAACACCATATAGTCTAACCCTTTAGTTTTCGTCTTTCAGCAACTGTGGTACACTCTTTAAATTTTTAGAGGTGTAACATTTCTTGTTTGGTTTCTGTGATTATCTGAGTCAATTTCAACAGTCAAATTGATGAGTCATCTTGATCCGACATCATATTTGATCTTCTTTATGTTTTACTCAATATTATGTCTGTTAGATGCATCTATGTCAATGTGTTGTATGTTGTTGTATGTCAATATTTGTTGTTGTTGTTGTTGTTTGTTTGTTTGTCTGAGATGGAGTCTTGCTCTGCCACCCAGGTTGGAGTGCAGTGGCATGATCTTGGCTCATTGCAACCTCCGTCTCCAGGGTTCAAGCAGTTCTCCTGTGTCAGCCTCCTGAGTAGCTGGGAATGCAAGTGCTCGCCACCAGGTCCAAACTAATTTTTGTATTTTTAGTAGAGACGGGGTTTCACCATATTGGTCAGGCTGGTCTTGAACTCCTGACCTCAGGTAATCTACCTGCCTGAGCCTGCCAAATTGCTGGAGTTACTGGCATGAGCTACCACTCCAGGCCTCAAAACATATAAATGAATAAATTTTGAAAAAGGTGTAGAAAAGAAGGAAGGAAAGAAGGGAAAAAATTAAAGAAAAAATGTTCTCTAGAGCTAGAAAAAATGCAAATTATCTTGGAATAAAATTATAAGCTTTAATAGGAGATATTAAAGAAAATCTAAATAAATGGTTGCAATATATTCCTTGTTCATAGAGAATAAATGCAAATTACACATATTCTAAGTGTCATTAAATCTATCCCTATATTTAAAGCAATTCCACTCAAATTAGTTTACATGTTTTGTTTTGTTATACATAAATGCTCTCAGTTTTGAAATAGTGCTTTTAAGTCCTGTAAATCTTGCTAAATTTTGCAATTGTTTTTAACACTATGGCAATAAAAAAGAAATGCACTGGTGATGTGGACAAAGGTATTTTTAAAGGGTTTAGCGATGTCCTTTGACTCCTTTTTGTAAGCTGGAATTGATAGAAGGACATGCCGCCCTCAAACTAGGGTATCCGGTTTCTATGGTGTTAATAATATCTCAGAAACACAGAAACTACGTGGAGACACTTAGCTGTCAGAAGAAAATGAGAACATTACCCTAATGTATAGCAAGACCTTAAGGACATTTAAAGTGCCTTGATCCACAGAGACATGTGATGTTTTTAGGCACAAGATGTATAGAATGAAACAAGAATTGTTTGTACAGCATGAAAAAAATTCTTGCATCTGGATTTCAGAAGTCTGATTGCTGAAATAAAAAAGTCATGATTTTTTTTCAAATTTTTTTCTAGATGTAATAGAATATGCAGACCCAGAGCCCACTAATTAAATAGCATTCTGTGTCACCTTAAGGAAACGTCCTGTGATGTCACCACAAGCCTATACAGTAATTATATCCCTGAATCTTTTCTGAACAAAAGAATTTGATGTGACATCTAAATATAAAAGTCACAGGGGACAGAGTTATAGTCAGACATTCAGAGTTACAAAATAAAGTGTGTAAGCGGACATTAATACAAGGATCTCTGATATTCCATCATGTCTTTTATTTGAGTTGGGGCTTATGAATGCCAGAGGATAAAATAGCCCTGGCTTAATCCCATCTCACAGTGGGTTCAATGAGTTCACAGATGTGACCTATGGTTATTTTTCTTATGCCTCAGTGCATAGTTTGGATAAATTACCAGCTGACTGAAACTTTCTATAGGTTACTTTACATGTGAAGTAAGAGCCATTTAGTAGAAACTCAAATGTTTACCACCATTAGGCTCTATTATTTAAAGAAATAAATGTTCTGAGTAATAAAACTACTTACCTAGTAGAAATCCTTAGTTTTTTTTTTTTTTTTTTTTTTTTTTTTGATTCAGAGACTCACTCTGTCACCCAAGCTGGAGTGCAGTGGCATGATCTTGGCTCACTGCAATCTCTACCTCCCAGGTTCGAGCAATTCTCCTGCCTTGGCCTCTTCAATAGCTGGGATTACAGGTGTACACCATCATGACTGACTAATTTTTATTTTTTTATTTTTTAGTAGAGACAGAGTTTCACCATGTTAGCCAGGCTGTTGTCGAACTCCTAACATCAGGTCATATACCTGCCTAGGCCTCCCAAGTTGCTGGGGTTACAGGAGTGAGCCACTGTGCCCAGCCAGAATCCTTACTTTAAAGTTGAATCTGGTGCTCATGTTGAGATAATTATGGTCATAACTGGCTGTTGTCATGAGGTCAGCAGAAGTTAATATATTCTCTGGAAGAGAGCTCATGCCATGGTGATATGGTTAGGCTTTGTGTCCCCACCCAAATCTCATCTTGAATGGTAATACCAATATTCCCTACATGTGAATATAGATACCAGGTGAAGGCAATTGAATCATGGGAGAGGTTTCCCCCATGCTGTTCTAATGATAGTGAGTGAGTTCTCATGAGATCCAATGATTTTATAAGGGGCTCTTCCCGACTTTGTTCAGCACTTCTCCTTTCTGCCACCACATGAAGAAGCTGTCTTCTTTCCCTTTGCATTTTGCCATAATTGCTAGTTTCCTGATGCCTCTCCAAACATGAAGAACTGTGAGTCAAAACTCTTTCCTTTATAAATTACCCAGTCTTGGGTATTTCCTTATAGCAATATCAGAATGTACTTATTCAGTAAATTTGTACCAAGCTAGTGGGGCATTGTTATGATATCCAAAAATGGGAGAGCAATTTTGGAACTGGGTTACAAGCAGAGGTTGGAATGTTTGGAGGGCTCAGAAGAAGACAGAAAGATGTGGGGAAGTTTGGAACTTCCTAGAGACTTGTTGAATGGCTTTACCCAAAGTGCTGATAGTGATATGGACCATGAAGTCCAGGCTGAGGTGGTCTCAGATGGAGATGAGTAACTTCTTGGGAATTGGAGCAAAGGTGACACTAAGCTTTTTCAAAGAGACTTGCGACATTAGGCCCCTGCTCCAGGAATCTGTGGAACTTTGAACTTGAGAGAGATCATTTAAGGTATCTGGCAGAAGAAATTTCTAAGCAGCAAGGTGTGTAAGAAGTGACTTGGGTGCTTTTAAAAACATTCAGTTTTACATATTAACAAATATATCGTTTGGAATGGAAACTTATGTTTAAAAGGGAAGCAAAGCATAAAAATTTAGAAAATTTGCAGGCTGAAGATGCAATAGAAAAAGAAAAACCCATTTTTTCAGGACAAATTCAAGCTGGCTGAAGAAATTCGCACAATTAATATGGAGCCAAGAGTTAATTGCAAAGATAATGGGAAAAGACAACAGGACCAGAGGATGCCATTGGTCTTCATGGCATCCCCTTCCATCAGAGGTCCAAAGGCCTAGGAGGACAAAATGTTTTCATGGGCCAGGCCAAGAGCTTTGCTATTTTATGCAGTCTCAGAGCTTGGTGTCCTGCATCCCAACCTTGGCTTAAAGGGGCCAAAATACAGCTCAAGACATTGCTTCACAGAATGTGAGACCTGAGCCTTGGTCGCTTCTACCTGGTGTTTGGCCTTCAGGTCACAGAAATCAAGAATTGAGGTTTGGGAACCTCCACCTAGATTTTGGAGCATGTATGGAAATGCCCGTATATCCAGGCAGAAGTCTGCTGGAGATGTGGAGCTCTTATGGAGAACCTCTGCTAGGGCAATGCAGAAAAGAAACATGGGGTCACAGCCCCCACACAGAGTCCCTACTGGGGCACTGCCTAGTGGAAATATTAGGAGATGGCCAACATTCTCCAGACCCCAGATCCACCGACAGCTTTTATCACGCACCTGGAAAAGCCACAGAAACTAAACACCACCTCGTGAAAGCGGGTTGGATGTTGGCTGTGCCCTACAAAGCCACAGGGGTGGAGTTGCCCAAAACCATGGAAACCTACCTCTTGCATCAGTGTGACCTGGATGTGAGACATAGAATCAAAGGAGATCATTTCGGAGCTTCAAGATTTGAGTGCCCTGCTGGATTTCGGACTTGCATGAGGCCTGTAACCCCTTCATTTCAGCCAATTTCTCCCATTTGGAATGAGTGTATTTACCCAATGCCTATACCCCATTGTTTCTAGGAAGTAACTAGCTTGCTTTTAATTTTATAGGTGAGAGGGACTTGCCTTATCTTAGATGAGACTTTGGACTTAGACTTGTGGGTTAATGCTGGAATTAATTAACAGTATTAACAGTGTGGAGGACTGTTGGGATGGTAGGTTTGGTTTTGAAATGTGAAAGGGTCATGAGATTTGGTGGGGGGGCAGGGGAGGAATGACATAGTTAGGCTTTGTGTCCCCACCCAAATCTCATCTTAAATTGTAATCACCATAATCCCCATGTGTCTAGGAAGAGGCCAGGTGGAGGTATTGAATCATGGGGGAGGTTTTCCCATGTTGTTCCCATGATAGTGAGTGAGTTCTCAGGTTCTCTGATGGTCTTGTAAGAGACTCTTCCCTCTTTGCTCAGAAATTCTCCTTCCTGTTGCCCTGTGAAAAAAGTGCCTGCTTCTCTTTTGCCTTTTACCATAATTGTAAGTTTCCTGAGTCCTCCCTGCCAATGCAGAACTGTGGAGTCAATTAAACCTCTTTCCTTTGCAGATTAACCCATCTCAGGCAATTCTTTAGAGCAGGATAATAAAAGACTAATACACTAAACATGAAGAGCAAAACTCAACCATGAGATGTTAGTAGTAAGAATAAAAAAAAATTCTGAGTGTTGCATGATTTTTTTGGAATTGTCCCTGCCTCCTAAAGAGTTATGTTTAAATGCAAAGGAAATAATAAAATCTAAAATTACCATTACATTGCAAATTCCTATACGAACCTGAGGAGCGAAGTGCTAATTGATCAATAGAACACAATGATAAATATATCATAAAATAGAAAGTGGTCTTCCCATCATTTTACAATGGAAGTTCCCACAAAATTGAGGGTTTTAGGGCATTAGTTACCCATGGGTATGGGAACCATTGAGGAAAATCTTAGGCAAAAAGTTAAAAATAAAGAATAGTGCTTAGCAAAATGGGCAGTGGCCCCATTGGTACAGGAATATTCACAAGTACTCAGCAGACGTAGGGACAGTGCCCACAAAGGCCTTCAACAGTGTTTGGACGGTGGTTCTTTAGAGATGGCAGAGAAAGTGGAGAAGTGAAAGTAGGGTTGATCTAAAAAATTGTTACAATTTCTTCACTGGTAGCTTAGAAAAGATAGATTTACATCACGCAATGTCTTACCTGGTAGGTACTCCAATGGAAGAGTTATTGTTTTTCCTTTACGTCATCCAAAAACTCTTATTCTGTTCTGTTGCTTTACCGTGCCTTAAGAAAATACAAAATTTTCCTATCTTGTGGGATATCTGAGCGTCTTCTTGACAATGTAAAGTTTAAAGAAAACCATTAGAGGCAGGTGACATCTTTTTAAGACATTTTCTGGAATCAGTTCATATACATGTTATCACATCTATTTGATTAAATGCTAATTATACACCTACTCCTGGTTGCAAGAGTGCCAAGCGAAAGAGAGTTGCATCTACTAAAATGAAGTAGTACTCTCGACTCAAAAGCCCAGTGAATGCAATAGTGCTTAGATAGGATATAAGGGCATGGAAACAGAGAGGTGGTAAAGTGGAAAAACAAAAACAGAGACAGGAAAGCATGTCCCATGATATTTAGTTTGTCTTATGGACACATTAACATCACTCAGTGATGTATTTGACCAATTTTTCAATAGCCTCTGGCAAAAAGCTGAGAATAAAATTAAAATTAAAATAGGGATAAAATATAGTAAAATATGTATACAAAAATGTACCTCACTTATATGTTTATAGCAGCACTATTCACAATAATAGCAAAGATGTGGAATCAGTTTAAAAGTCCATCAGCAAATGAGTAAATAAATAAATTGTGATATGCTTATACACAATGGAATATATTCAGCCATAAAAAGGAATAGAATCATTTTTTTTTTTGCAGCAACATTGATGGAACTGTGTCCAATATCTTAAGTGTTACAACTCAGAATCGAAAAGTCAAATACCACATATTCTTACTTATAAATAGGAACTAAATGAAATATACACATGGACATACAGAGTGGAATAATAGTAATTGAACACAAGGAAAGGGTGGGAGGAGGGTGAAAGATGAGTAATTACTCATCTACAGTATAGACTGTTTGAGTGATGATTGCATAAAAAGTTTGAACTTCACCGTTACACAATATACACATGTAAGAGAATTGCACTTGTAGCAATAAGAGAGAAAAATGTAGATCATATAAGTAATTACTAACTAGCCAACAGATGTTGAAATTATTCATAGAAACTTTATGTCTGAATTGTATTCATGACCAAAGGACCATAGGCTTTCTTGTGGCAAAAAAAAAAAAAAAAAAAAAAAAAAAAAAGTGTAAAGCTGGAGTTAGAAATAAAGTACAAAATAGTAAATTACGGTGTTAGGGTGTCAATTTTAGATCTTTCCTGCTTTCTCTTGTGGGCATTTAGTGCTATAAATTTCCCTCTACACACTGCTTTAAATGTGTTCCAGAGATTCTGGTATGTTGTATCTTTGTTCTCATTGGTTTCAAAGAACATCTTTATTTCTGCCTTCATTTCATTATGTACCCAGTAGTCATTCAGCAGCAGGTTGTTCAGTTTCCATGTAGTTCAGCAGTTTTGATTGAGTTTCTTAGTCCTGAGTTCTAGTTTGATTGCACTGTGCTCTGAGAGACAGTTTGTTATAATTTCTGTTCTTTTACAATTGCTGAAGAGTGCTTTACTTCCAACTATGTGGTAAGTTTTGGAATAAGTGTGACGTGGTGCTGAGAGGAATGTATATTCTGTTGCTTTGGGGTGGAGAGTTCTGTAGATGACTATTAGGACCACTTGGTGCCAAGTTGAGTTCATTTCCTGGATATCCTTGTTAATTTTCTGTCTCGTTGATCTGTCTAATGTTGACAGTGGGGTATTGAAGTCTCCCATTATTATAGTATGGGAGTCTAAGTCTCTTTCTTCATGAAATTCTGAATTGAAAATTCTTTTCTTTAAGAATGTTGATCCAGGAAATACAGAGAACGCCACAAAGATACTCCTCGAGAAGAGCAACTCCAAGACACATAATTGCCAGATTCACCAAGGTTGAAATGAAGGAAAAAATCTTAAGGGCAGCCAGAGAGAAAGGTCGGGTTACCCACAAAGGGAAGCCCATCAGACTAACAGCAGATCTCCCGGGAGAAACTCTCCAAGCCAGAAGAGAGTGGGGGCCAATATTCAACATTCTTAAAGAAAAGAATTTTGAACCCAGAATTTCATATCCAGCCAAATTAAGTTTCATAAGTGAAGGAGAAATAAAATCCTTTACAGGTAAGCAAATGCTTAGAGATATTGTCACCACTAGGCCTGCCTTACAAGAGACCCTGAAGGAAGAACTAAACATGGAAAGGAACAACTGGTACCAGCCATTGCAAAAACATGCCAAAATGTAAAGACCATTTAGGCTAGGAAGAAACTGAATCAACTAACGAGCAAAATAACCAGTTAATATCATAATGGCAGGATCAAGTTCACACATAACAATAATAACCTTAAATGTAAATGGACTAAATGCTCCAATTAAAAGACACAGACTGGCAAACTGGATAAAGAGTCAAGACCCATCAGTCTGCTGTATTCAGGAGACCCATCTCACACGCAGAGACATACATAGGCTCAAAATAAAGGGATGGAGGAAGATTTACCAAGCAAATGGAGAACAAAAAAAAGCGGGGGTTGCAATACTAGTCTCTGATAAAACAGACTTTAAACCATCAAAGATTAAAAGGGACAAAGAAGGCCATTACATAATGGTAAAAGGATCAATTCAACAGGAAGAGCTAACTCTCCTAAATATATATGCACCCAATACAGGAGCACCCAGATTCATAAAGCAAGTCCTTAGAGACTTACAAAGAGACTTAGACTCCCATACAATAATAATGGCAGACTTCAACACCCTACTGTCAACATTAGACAGATCAACGAGACAGAAAGTTAACAAGGATATCCAGGAATTGAACTCATCTCTGCAGCAAGCGGACCTAATAGACATCTATAGAACTCTCCACCCCAAATCAACAGAAAATACATTCTTCTCAGCACCACATCACACTTATTCCAAAATTGACCACATAATTGGAAGTAAAGCACTCCTCAGCAAATGTACAAGAACAGAAATTATAACACACTGTCTCTCAGACCACAGTGCAATCAAACTAGAACTCAGGACTAAGAAACTCAATCAAAACCGCTCAACTACATGGAAACTGAACAACCTGCTCCAGAATGACTACTGGGTACATAACGAAATGAAGGCAGAAATAAAGATGTTCTTTGAAACCAATGAGAACAAAGATACAACATACCAGAATCCCTGGGACACATTTAAAGCAGTGTGTAGAGGGAAATTTATAGCACTAAATGCCCACAAGAGAAAGCAGGAAAGATCTAAAATTGACACTCTAACATCACAATTAAAAGAACTAGAGAAGCAAAAGCAAACACATTCGAAAGCTAGCAGAAGGCAAGAAATAACTAAGATCAGAGCAGAACTGAAGGAGATAGAGACACAAAAAACCCTCCAAAAAATCAATGAATCCAGGAGTTGGTTTTTTGAAAAGATCAACAAAATTGACAGACCGCTAGCAAGACTAGAAGAAAAGAGAGAAGAATCAAATAGACGCAATAAAAAGTGATAAAGGGGATATCACCAGTGACCCCACAGAAATACAAACTACCATCAGAGAATACTATAAACACCTCTACACAAATAAACTGGAAAATCTAGAAGAAATGGATAATTTCCTGGACACTTACACTCTTCCAAGACTAAACCAGGAAGAAGTTGAATCCCTGAATAGACCAATAGCAGACTCTGAAATTGAGGCAATAATTAATAGCCTTCCAACCAAAAAAAGTCCAGGACCAGATGGATTCACAGCTGAACTCCACCAGAGGTACAAGGAGGAGCTGGTACCATTCCTTCTGAAACTATTCCAATCAATAGAAAAAGAGGGAATCCTCCCTAACTCATTTTATGAGGCCAACATCATCCTGATACCAAAGCCTGGCAGAGACACAACAAAATAAGAGAACTTTAGACCAATATCCCCGATGAACATCGATGCAAAAATCCTCAATAAAATACTGGCAAACCAGATTCAGCAGCACATCAAAAAGCTTATCCACCATGATCAAGTGGGCTTCATCCCTGGGATGCAAGGCTGGTTCAACATTCACAAATCAATAAACATAATCCAGCATATAAACAGAACCAAAGACAAGAACCACATGATTATCTCAATAGATGCAGAAAAGGCTTTTGACAAAATTCAACAGCCCTTCATGCTAAACACGCCGAATAAATTCGGTATTGATGGAACGTACCTCAAAATAATAAGAGCTATTTATGACAAACCCACAGCGAATATCATACTGAATGGGCAAAAACTAGAAAAATTCCCTTTGAAAACTGAAACAAAACAGGGATGCCCTCTCTCACCACTCCTATTCAACATAGTGTTGGAAGTTCTGGCTAGGGCAATCAGGCAAGAGAAAGAAATCAAGGGTATTCAGTTAGGAAAAGAAGAAGTCAAATTGTCCCTCTTTGCAGATGACATGATTGTATATTTTGAAAACCCCATCGTCTCAGCCCAAAATCTCCTTAAGCTGATAAGCAACTTCAGCAAAGTCTCAGGATACAAAATTAATGTGCAAAAATCACAAGCATTCTTATACACCAGTAACAGACAAACACAGAGCCAAATCAGGAATGAACTTCCATTCACAATTGCTTCAAAGAGAATAAAATACCTAGGAATCCAACTAACAAGGTAGGTAAAGGACCTCTTCAAGGAGAACGACAAACCACTGCTCAGTGAAATCAAAGAGGACACAAACAAATGGAAGAACATACCATGCTCATGAATAGGAAGAATCAATATCGTGAAAATGGCCATACTGCCCAAGGTAATTTATAGATTCAATGCCATCCCCTTCAAGCTACCAATGAGTTTCTTCACAGAATTGGAAAAAACTGCTTTAAAGTTCATATGGAACCAAAAAAGAGCCCGCATCTCCAAGACAATCCTAAGTCAAAAGAACAAAGCTGGAGGCATCACGCTACTTGACTTCAAACTATACTACAAGGCTACAGTAACCAAAACAGCATGGTACTGGTACCAAAACAGAGATATAGACCAATGGAACAGAACAGAGTGCTCAGAAATAATACCACACATCTACAGCCATCTGATCTTTGACAAACCTGAGAGAAACAAGAAATGGGGAAAGGATTCCCTATTTAATAAATGGTGCTGGGAAAATTGGCTAGCCATAAGTAGAAAGCTGAAACTGGATCCTTTCCTTACTCCTTATATGAAAATTAATTCAAGATGGATTAGAGACTTAAATGTTAGACATAATGCCATAAAAACCCTAGAGGAAAACCTAGGTAGTACCATTCAGGACATAGGCATGGGCTAGGCTTCATGTCTAAAACACCAAAAGCAACGGCAGCAAAAGCCAAAATTGACAAATGGGATCTAATTAAACTAAAGAGCTTCTGCACAGCAAAAGAAACTACCATCAGAGTGAACAGGCAACCTACAGAATGGGAGAAAATTTTTGCAATCTACTCATCTGACAAAGGGCTAATATCCAGAACCTACAAAGAACTCAAACAAATTTACAAGAAAAAAACAAACAGTCCCATCAGAAAGTGGGCAAAGGATATGAACAGACATTTCTCAAAAGAAGACATTCATACAGCCAACAGACATATGAAAAAATGCTCATCATCACTGGCCATCAGAGAAATGCAAATCAAAACCACAATGAGATACCATCTCACACCAGTTAGAATGGGGATCATTAAAAAGTCAGGAAACAACAGGTGCTGGAGAGGATGTGGAGAAATAGGAACACTTTTACACTGTTGGTGGGATTGTAAACTAGTTCAACCATTATGGAAAACAGTATGGCGATTCCTCAAGGATCTAGAACTAGATGTACCACATGACCCAGCCATCCCATTACTGGGTATATACCCAAAGGATTATAAATCATGCTGCTATAAAGACACATTCACACGGTTACGGTTGTTTATTGCAGCACTATTCACAATAGCAAAGACTTGGAATCAACCCAAATGTCCATCAGTGACAGACTGGATTAAGAAAATGTGGCACATATACACCATGGAATACTATGCAGCCATAAAACAGGATGAATTTGTGTCCTTTGTAGGGACATGGGTGCAGCTGGAAACCATCATTCTTAGCAAACTATCACAAGAACAGAATACCAAACACCGCATGTTCTCACTCATAGGTGGGAACTGAACAATGAGATCACTTGGACTCGGGAAGGGGAATATCACACACCAGGGCCTATCATGGGGAGGGGGAAGGGGGGGACGATGCAGGGGGGAGGGGGGAGGGATTGCATTGGGAATTATACCTGATGTAAATAACGAGTTGATGGGTACTGACGAATTGATGGGTGCAGCACACCAACATGGCACAAGTATACATAGGTAAGAAACCTGCACGTTATGCACATGTACCCTAGAACTTAAATTATAATAATAATAAAAAAGAAAAAAGGAAAAAAAAATAAAAGAAAGTGGAGCTTTCTAACAGAAACAAACAAACAAACAAAAAAAGAATGTTGAATATTGGCCCCCACTCTCTTCTGTATTGTAGAGTTTCTGCTGAGAGAGATCTGCTGTTAGTCTGATGGACTTCCCTTTGTGGGTAATCCGACCTTTCTCTCTGACTGCCCTTAACATTTTTTTCCTTCATTTCACCTTTGGTGAATCTGACAATTATGTGTCTTGGAGTTGCTCTTCTTGAGGAGTATTTTTGTGGCATTCTCTGTATTTCC